>NC_089820.1:37438391-38793713 GCF_029633855.1 Hoplias malabaricus
CTAACCCAGACAGCCAGGTTACTGTGCTGTGGCTTTAGTTGCCTGTAACATCATGTAACACACCATTGTGTAGATATGTACTGTATGGCACACTAGCTTACCAATGCTGATTTTTGCATAACTAGTATACTTATTATAAGTATTCTGAGACAAATTCAAATGCTATCCTCACTGTCATTTTGTACACAGTGCACCATTCGTACAGTTCGGTGTCTTTTGCGTCCCCAGTACTGATCACTGTATTTATGTAAAAATGTAAACAATATAATGTCTGTAAATCCTACTGAAATAACAAACAATTTTCAAATGTTAAACATAATGGAGTCTACCCCAAAAATCTTATTTTATACATTTAAACTGTTTTTATTTTTCACACACTAGGGGTTTTTCACACACTTTCAGCCTTTTAATATTGTTTAAAAGTTTTTCTTAAGGCCTTTTTAAACTATAGGGTTTTTTTATTTTATCATCGATTATAAGGGTTTTCCACATGTCTCTTCAGTCACTGTCCGCCCTGTTATGTCGAAGTACTGTCTTTTTAAATGAAGAGCTGTTTTGCATACTGACATAATTTTCTGGAGGTCACATCATATTTATGAGGGGAAAACAACTGTGGAAGATGAGTGGCTAACTCCTCATGTTAATGTCTGTTTTTCCTCATTTTATCCCATCTGTCTGACATGGTCAACCACATGTCCACCCTGTTAGGAGAAATATGAGAAAAATAGTCACATTAAATAATTTCAAAATAATCATATTAAAAAGCATACATTTCACATTGTTCATAGCCTGGTCTTGCTCACACACTGGATAATGGCAAATTATATATCAGAATGTCCACCCTGTTATGGTCAACCCTGTTACCACCAAAGACCTAGCAGAGTGGACATGCACATAACAGGTTGGACATCATAGTGTTGCTATGAAGTGCATGTGTGTTTTATTATTCAATTTAGTTTGTAGTGTAAAGGCTATGTGCTTCCAGTATGGACTTCTGGGAAATAGCTCTTCTGCAGACACACATTTTCAATCTATCAATCTTCAATAACATGGATAGTCACGCTCAAATATGGCTCACAGGTGTGTCTTAACCATATATCTGTTGTCAAGGCAAAATGTTTTACTGGCGAGCCGGTTGCAAAGGGTCTGTCGGAGTTGAATGTACATGTTAGGCAGCGCTTCTCATGCAAAGAAATTGCGACTGGGCAATTGGTATCATGGGTCAGGAGTTTTAATCAGCCATTTGGAGACCTTTTGCTGTACTATTGAAACAAGCTTTGCAGTAACCCAGTAAACATTTAGCCGTTGATTCAACATTGAAATAATGTACTTGACTGCTGTCTAATCAACGTTTTCTTAAGGTTGAAAATAAAAGTTGAAACGACGTTCAAACACATGTTGAAATTACATACCTAAATGTTGTTCAGTCAGCGTTTTCTTAAGATTGAAAATGAAAGTTGAAAAGACGTTCAAACAAAGACGTTGAAAAGACGACTAACAGAGTCACATTATAGACATGCTTTTAAAGACGTTATCTCAAAGTTGAAATCACATACCTAAATATCATTCAATAAACCCTGAATTAAAGTTGAAAAGACATCCACACATAAACTTTGAAAACAATTACTTAAGTAAAAAGGCAAAATCAAAAATATAGCCATTTTAAACATTTTTTTTAATTAATAAATATCCACAAGAGGACACAAAACTGACATTTTAAAATATCAGATTTGACTTTTTTTATCTGTTTAAACCTGTTTAAATTTAATTAATATAAATATGGAAAAATAAGGAAAATTATTGTTGTTTTCAGTACACATCTTTTTTGAGAATTAAACTTGAAAATAGTGTACTGGCAGTCATATACCACAGGTTATACTGTACATGTCCATGCACAAGCTAAGTGTTCTATGAGTTTGGCAAAGGTCAAATTTCTATGCAGGGATTGAGTACATTGGTTCAGTGGAGGCATGAAAAGTTTAGTACAGGAGGTTGATCACTCGAGTCACACTCTGCAACTCCATGTTTGAAATGCATGTCTGGAGAAATGTCATGGTGTTTTCAGGTGTGCAGGGTATTAAAATTTGAAGGCGTGATACATACAGGAGGTTGTGAAGAAGGCCACATCTACTGCAATATGACAACAAACCTTAACTCAGCTTTCACCACACTCTGGCTTCCTCTGGAAACACCAATTTCCCAGTCCAGATCTTTCAGCTGAATTTTCACATATGATGTTGTAGGTTCACCCTACAGAGAAATTGAAATAGACATCGCATGACACACTAAGACATAATATCGCTTTTCTGTTGACTTTGACTATTTCAGTTGGTGTACCAACAGTTGACTTTCTCATGCTTAATGAGCTGTAAGTCAAGAAAAACAAGTTTATCTTTGTAAAGGCAGTGCCTATACATCATGAAGAAAAATGCTTTAATAATAATCCCATACCTATTAACTATCAGTTTACATTTGTGCCCCCTCGGGAGTCTGGTGTATTCTCACTGTGTCTGCATGGGTTTTCCATGGTCCAAACACACATTGGCAAGTGGATTGGCTACTCAAAACTGTCCATAGTGTGAGTGAATGTGTCGGTGTGTGGTGCCCTGTGAAGGTCTAGTGGCCTGTCTAGGGTATGTTCCCACCTCGTGCACAGTGTAGTATGTAAATATGTAAATGTTTTGTACCAACCACAACCTTGAACTGGACAAGCAGTTAAAGAAATTGAATGAATACATGAATGAAAGCACAGAAGCCACATTGATGCAATAGTTGTTAAATTATTGTTTAGGTCAAATAAGAATCTGTTAGCTTCTTTGTTGAAGTCCTCTCTCATGAGATGGTGATGTGTATTTTAGAGAGTACAGCTGTAAATCCATTGCTGAAGTGGTGAATTTTGTTCAGCCTAGCTTTGCTAGCTGTTTCTTTGCTAAAGCACTTATACTTTACCCGAATGAGTAAGTTTTATTAAGATTAAATACCACTTACCTCTGAATTTTTCAGCCTCCTCTGCTGTTTTAGTAATGCCTGCTTCCACAAACAGTTGAAAAAATCATCCACTGAAACTTATTTTGGGGCCGTATTCAAACTCAGTAACTGTTATCTGAAGGGGAGGGTCTCTCTCTCTCTCTCTCTTGTTTTGGAGGTCTACTGACGTTATTAATTGGTCCCAAAATAACTGACTTATTTAAAACACATTTTGAATGTCCACTGACGTTATCACTGGACCCAAAATAACTGACTTGTTTTAAATGCATTTCAATTGTCCAATAATTGGTCCCAAAATAACAGACTTGTATACAATGCATTTTGGACATCCAGTGTTTGGTCCTGAAATAACTGACTTGTTTAAAATACATTTTGAACGTCCATTGACGTTATCAGTTGTTCCCAAAATAGCTGACCTGTTAAAAACACATTTTGGACGTCCATTGATGTTATTAATTGGTCCAGAAATAACTGACTTGTTTAAAATGAATTTCAGACATCCAGCGATTGGTCCCGAAATAATTGACTTTTCTAAAATGCAATTTAGAGGTCCATTGATATTATTAAATGGCCCCAAAATAACTGACTTATTTAAACTTCATTTTTGGAAGTCCACTGATGTTATTAATTGGTCCCGAAATAACTGACTTGAATAAAACGCATTTTGGACGTCCAATGTTTGTCCTGAAATATCTGACTTGTTTAAAGCTCATTTTGGACGTCCATTGACGTCATTAATTTGTCCCGAAGTTAACTGACTTGTTTAAAACATATTTTGGACATCCACTGACGTTATCAGTTGGTCCCAAAATAACTGATTTGTTTAAAACTAATTTCAGACGTCCATTGAAGTCATTAATTTGTCCCAAAATAACAGACTTTTTTAAGATGTGTTTTGGATGTTCATTGATGTTATTAATTGGTCCCGAAATAACTGACTTGTTTAAAACGAATTCTGGAAGTCCATTGACGTTATTAATTGGTTTCTAATTAACTGACTTATTTAAAACACATTTTGGACATCCACTGACGTTATCAGTTGATCTTAAAATAATTGACTTGTTTAAAATGCATTTTGGATGTCAGCAGTTGGTCCCAAAATAACTGACCTGTTTAAAACGCATTTCAGACGTTCACTGACACTATCAATGGGTCCCGAAATAACTTGTTTTAAATGTATTTTGGACGTCCACTGACGGTACCACTCACCACTTAACTGGCTTATTAAGATGGATTACAGACTTTTAGACCTATTTTGAACGTCCAGGGACGTTCCTAGTTTACTGGGAAACTACCGTCTTAGTAATTCCACGCCACTTCATACTTTTCTTTTGTAAGGCACAACATTAGCTAATGAAGCTTGCAATGCTGTCTGAACTAGTCTTGTGGTACTGGGAGGTGAATTCTTCAGAACAGTAGTGGCAGCACCTCTGAATTTAACAGCTTCATACAGTTTGTGCTGCTGTTGTAAGTGGTGATATAGGCTGGTAGTACTACAGCATTTTGATACTACCTCCTTTCGGCATTCCCTGCAGATAGTCCGTTTCTGTTACTCATCTGACCGGTAAAATCCAAAACATTTCCATATAACTGAACCTCTGTTCTTGTTTTTATAGACTCCTCTTCACACTTGTCTCCATTGTGTGTGTGTGTGAGAGAGTGACCGAATGCGGGTGGGAGCAGGGCAGTCAGCAGAGCAAAGCAGAAAGCTGAGCAGAGAAGAGACTCATAATGAGAGAACAGAATGACTCTATACAAGATTTAGACTTAAAAGCAATTAAAAAACTTCAAATATTGACACAAACAATATAGCCTCACTCCATATCCCACGCTGTTCTATCCAGATATTTAATAAACCACCACCACCATTTACATTATTTACATTATATAACAACGTTGTGACAACCTATTTTTTTGGTGCCCACAATGTTGTCTGCTTGGTGCTCTTTATGTTGTCACCACATTGAAATGTAATTCCTCAGAAGGTTGTGGCAACGTTGTCTGAAACTCTCTGGGAGGTTGTGACAACATAGTACAGATTACTTTGCTGTCTTGTCCACATTGTCAGACAAAGTTATCACTAAATTCTGAGGAATTACATTTCAAATTTGTTATAATGTAGTGAGCACCAAAAATAAATATAAAATATAGCCGCAAGCGACAATTCCCGGGGTCCAAGCTGGTATTCGCTGGTAGGAGAACATTGTGCTAGCATATGAGCTGTCCTGAGATAGTAGGGGCTTTTGGGGAAGTTTGTGTAGTGTTTGTAAGGTGTTCTATGCATATGAGCTGTCCTGAGATAATAGGGGCTTTTGGGGAAGTTTGTGTAGTGGTAGGTGGTAGGAAGGTGTTCCATGCTGTTCTGGCATCTCTTTGGAGGTGTAGCATGAGATGGAGGAGTAGCGGAATTTCACCCTGGATTCTGACCCAATGTTCAGGACATCCACAAAGTATATTTAATGTGGGTGGTGGATAATTCTCAGCACTGCAGTGACACTGACATTGTGGTGATATGGCAGTGTGTGTAGTGCTCTTATGAGTGGATAAGACACAGCAGTGCTGCTAGAGATTTTAACACCTGTGTCAACTCACTGTCCACACTGAGATACATATATTTTGAGATACCCTCTCTGACTGGCAGGGGGGAAGGGAGGGGGAGAGGTGACAGTTTGTGTGTGAGAAGGAGAGGGAGGGACTAAGGGGGGATTCTGCATAGCAGGTCTGCAGGTGTGGGTATAAATGAGATATAACGGACATATATTTGATCAAGAACTAGTCCTTGGATCAAAACCCAATATAGACATATGTGGTATCATGAGAATCGTAAGAACTTGAACTTTAGTAATTGTCAAAAAAATGTGGAACTTTCATTACTGTGTGATTGTGTGAGGTATATAATGTGTGAGCAGTGCTTACTATAAACTATAAACATACTATAAACATAAAATTCGAATATCATGAAAAAGTTGATTTATTTCCATAATTCTATTCAAAAAGTTAAACTTGTATATTATACTCATTCATTACTCACAGACTGATATATGTCAAGTGTTTATTTCTTTTAATTTGATGATTATAAATGACAACTAATGAAAACCCCAAATTCAGTATGTCAGAAAATTTGAATATTGTGAAAAGGTTCAATATTGAAGACAACTAGTGCGACACTCTAATCAGTGAATTAACTCAAAACACCAGCAAAGGCCTTTAAATAGTCTCTCAGTCTAGTTCTGTAGGCTCCACAATCATGGGGAAGACTGCTGACTTGACAGTTGTCCAAAAGACGACCATTGACACCTTACACCAGCAGAGCAAGACACAAATGGTCATTACTAAAAATGCTGGCTGTTCACAGAACTCTGTGTCCAAGCACATTAATAGAGATTAATTAAAAGAGGAGCCTTTTAATCAGTTATTGTCCAATTGTTTGGTGGATTTAGTCCATGATAGACATGCTCCTTTAGAGTATGGTCTTACATATGCCTATAAAGTTTGGTCTGGATTGGGCTTCTTTTCTTGGAGTTATAGATGAAAGAATCTATAAAGCAGCTCACACTTCAGTTTATTGACATGTTGTAACAACATAATGTTAAAAAGTCATACTTTTTTTAAAGATTATTTATCTCCAGACTCTACAGATTCCAACAAGACCAATTGTTTGGGAATAGCATTAGATTCCACGGACTAGTTCGAAAACCTCAATTTTCAAACAACTGGCCATTGAGAAAAAACAATACATTTCTTGACAATACTTGCTATTACAAAGTTGTTAGGCAATATAAAGAGTACAGAGTCCAGCAAACTGCATGTCAATATGCTTAATTTTCGCTGAGATATTACATATTTTCTTGTTATAGCGCCCCCTAGTGGCTATCATTACGAAACGTCTTCTGCTCTTAGGAAGTGCGTCCATGGACATGCCAGTCAAGTATCATAATGATTGACCTTTGTCAAGCTTGTCAGGGAGCTGCTGAGTTCTGATTGGCCGATGACGTTACAATTTGGCGAGTATCGACTTGTCCTTTATTTTCCACTTAGAGCCTTGCCTAAAGCAGCTGTATTCCAAGCGGCGGACCGATCGGACTTGCGGATGTTGAGATATGAATTTCTAGTATTTAGAGCGCCCCCTATGTGAATTTTCGCATCACCGACGACATGCTACCTCAAAATCATGTCCCTAAGCAGAATCTGAAATTGCAACCCATTTGAGTAAAGTATGCAGAAGTAACAGCTGTTCATGTAAAAAGGGCGATAAGCCGATAAGGTTCATTTGCATATGGCAGCTACATTGAATTTAAATGTCAACGTTTTTTCGATGATTATTAAGCTTCAGACTCCTGCGAACGTTTTGACACCAAGCTCAAGAAAATTGGACAAAAATCTACGGACTAGTACGCAAAAGTAGGTTTTGCAAATTATGCAAAATAGCAAAAAATCTAAGTGGGCGGAGCTTAGTGGTTGCATCGACCTTTTTGATTCAGCAGGACTCAAGGAATCAGGGGAAAATAAATTTCGTCTCTACGCCTCACGTGGTAGAAGCCCCGTAAGAAAAGGTGTTGTCCTTCGCTGTAGCGCCCCCATGAGGCCAGTCAGTCTGATTTTTTGCGCCTGAGTAGCGGGAGGGTTTACTAACTACTGGCCAAGCCTCAAGTCTGTACGCCTTACGGTTTGGGCTGTGCGATCACTTTTAGTGCAGAAAAAGAAACGGAAGAATAATAAGAAAAATCCTAACAATTATAATAGGGTTTCAAGCACTTCGTGCTCGAACCCCTAAATATAGCCGCAAGCGGCAATTAACGGGGTTCTCGCTTAAGAGGCCTGTTTGGAAGCAATAGGCCTACATCGCTGACATGCTACCTTTAAAAGCATTTCTATAAGTAGAATCTGAAATTTGAACCCATTTGAGTAAAGTATGAAGGAGTTAGAGATGTTCAAGTAAAACCTGTGATAAGCTGAAGAGGTTCACTTGCATATGGCGGCCATCTTGAATCAAAATGTCAACATTCGTTCTATAATTACCTAGGGACAGACGCATGTGAACGTTTTGGCACCAAGCTCAAGGGAATTGGTCAAAAAGTCAAAGACTTATTGACAAAAGTATATTTTGCAAATTATGCAAATTAGCTCAAACTCTAAGTGGGCTGAGCTAAATGATCCAATAGCAAATTAGTTTGTCTAAAGCCGAGGAATAAGGGAAAAAAAAGATTTCATCTATAGGCCTTACGGTGTAGGAGACATAGACCTCAATGCTTTTCCCTTTGCTATAGCGCCACCATCTGGCCAAAGAGTGTCATCTTCCTTGGCTGAGTCATTTCACACCTGCTGGATGTTGCTGCCAAGGGAGGTGTTTCTGGGCCTTATGGTCTTTGCTCCACATTGCATTTTGCATAATGTATCAGAGCCACTGTAGTTCAACAGCACAATGTATAGTTTTAGACTGCCATCTGCTGGTGAGAAATAACTACTTTCACATATATTTAGCTCTGCCATGAATGCACATATAGAAACATTTGAGCGTGTAATCCTATGTGGATATTTACCTAACATGGACATATGTGGTATTAGCTGAATCCTAAGGATCCGAACTTTAATACTGATCAAAAATTGTTGCCTTGCGCCCAATGATTCCAGGTAGGCTCTGGACCCACCGCGACCCTGAACTGGATAAGGGTTACAGATAATGAATGAATGAATGAATTAAAAAATTGTTGCACTTTTATTACTATGTAGCTTACAGGCCCCTCACAATAAGAGAGATCTAGCATGAATTCCACAAGTCAAATATATGCTATATTTGTACACTAATATACACCTATAACTTTCCCCAAAAATTTTAAAACTTCACATGCTTGATCAGACTGAGGAGCAGATGTCATAATTAAGTTGGTGTGCCACTGCATTCCTAGATGGCGCTATAACATAAAAAAGCCAATTAAATCAGTTTTTGTCCAATTGTAGCGCCCCCTTTTGGTAAATTTTGATCATGTTGTACATACTTCTTCAGGGTAGGACCATACATACGTCTGTCATAGTTGGTCTTGATTAGATTTAATTTGTTTGAGTTATAGCTAAAAGAATGTTTAAAGCTCCACACGCTTAAATTAATTGTTTTATTACAACAAAAGTTTGTCCAAATGTTGAACTTTTTTTGATAATTATTTACCTTCAGACTCTGCAGATTCCAACAAGGTCAACTGTTTGGGAATATCGCAAAATTCCACGGACTAGTTCGAAAAGGTTCAATTTTGAACATTTGGAAACAGAGAAAAAGCAAAGCATTTTTTGACAACACTTGCAATTACAAAGTTGTTAGGCCCTCTGCAGAGTATAAAAAGATGCAAACTGCGTGTCAATATGCTTAATTTTCACAGAGATATATAATATTTTCTTGATATAGCGCCCCCTAGTGGCTATCGTTATGACAATTTTTCTGCTCTTAGGAAGTCCTACCAGGGACATACCAGTCAAATCCCATGATGATTGGACCTTGTTAAGGTTGTCAAACAGCTGATGACAGCTGATTGGTCGATGACAATCACAATTTTGCTCGAATCGAGTTGTCCTTAATTTTCCCTCAACAGCCTTGCCCATAGAAGCAGCATGCCAAGCGGCGGTCCGATCCACCTCACGGATGCTGAGATATAAACTTGAAGCATTTACAGCGCCCTCTATATGAATATTGGCTTCTCCTTTGAGAAGCTATCTCAGAATCATTTCTGGAAGTTGAATATGAAATGTAAACACACTTGAGTAAAGCATGAATTTGTTATAGATTTTTAAGTAAAACATAAAATAAGCCGAAAAGGTTCATTTGCATATGGTGGCCATCTTAAGTCGAAATTTCAAAGTTTTTTTGATAATTATTAAGCTACAGGCTCCGGCGAAAATTTTGACACCAAGCTCAAGAAAATTGGACAAAAATCCACGGAGGAGTACACAAAAGTAGGTTTTGCAAATTATGCAAAATAGCAAAAAATCTAAGTAGGCGGAGCTTAGTGGTTGTATGTACCTTTTTGATTTGTCAGGACCCAAGGAATCAAGGAAAAAAAAGATTTCGTCTGTACGCCACACGGGGTGGAAGATCTTTTAATGAAAGCGTTTTCCTTCGCTGTAGCGCCCCCTTGAGGCCAATTGGGCTGATATTTTGCGCCTGAGTAGCGAGACCGACTACTACCTATTGACCAAGTCTCAAGTCTCTAGGCCTTACGGTTTGGGCTGTGTGATTCGTTTTATGGCAGAAAAAGAAAAAGAATAATAAATATAGCCGCAAGCGACAATTCCCGGGGTCCAAGCTGGTATTCGCTGGTAGGAGAACAATGTGCTAGCGTATGAGCTGTCCTGAGATAGTAGGGGCTTTTGGGGAAGTTTGTGTAGTGTTTGTAAGGTGTTCTATGCATAAGAGCTGTCCTGAGATAGTAGGGGCCTTTGGGGAAGTTTGTGTAGTGTTTGTAAGGTGTTCTATGCATAAGAGCTGTCCTGAGATAGTAGGGGCTTTTGGGGAAGTTTGTGTAGTGTTTGTAAGGTGTTCTATGCATATGAGCTGTCCTGAGATAATAGGGGCTTTTGGGGAAGTTTGTGTAGTGTTTATAAGGTGTTCCATGCTGTTCTGGCATCTCTTTGGAGGTGTAGCATGAGATGGAGGAGTAGTGGATGACAGAGACAGCACAGAGCACAGAAGTCACTCTGGAGTTGCACTCTGGTTTCTCACCCTAATGTTCAGGACCCCCAAACAGCAGATATGATGTGGAGTTGCTTGTACTCGAGTCTGTCATCAGTGGCAGTGTTTGGTTGTGGACTATTCTCTGTCCAGCAGTGTTGCTGAGGGATTTAAAATGCCAATACCTGAGTCATACCTGCTGTATGGAGGTATGGGTGTCCAGACCATTGAAGAGCAGGGTGAAAGCGAGCAGTCTTTGCAGAGCAGGAGCGTAGCATATGACAGTTCCTGATACAGGAGCCACACTTGAATATAGATTTAGTAGTGCTGTAAAATGTGATCCTTGGTGCTCTGGATTGTAAGAAGAAGGGGTAGTAGATGAGTGGGTGAATTTCTGTTCTGCAGGCAGGTGAACATGGGGCTTGGGTTACAGAGACAGCACAGAGCACAGAACTGACTCTGGAATTTCACCCTGGATTCTGACCCAATGTTCAGGACATCCACAAAGTATATTTAATATGGGTGGTGGATAATTCTCAGCACTGCAGTGACACTGACATTGTGGTGATAGGTCAGTGTGTGTAGTGCTCTTATGAGTGGATAAGACACAGCAGTGCTGCTAGAGATTTTAACACCTGTGTCAACTCACTGTCCACACTGAGATACATATATTTTATTGGTCAAACTTATAAATTCAGACACAGTTGCTCATACATTGTCAGCATTGTATTTTGACATTGTGATGCTATGTCAGTGTTTATTGTGCTCTCATGAGTGGATCAGACAGAACAGTGCTGCTGGATAATTTTAAAACCTGTGTCCACTCACTGTCTACACTGTTACACACACATACTCTGTTGGTCCACATTATAGATAAAAAAGGCAGAGACAGTAGGTCATACATTTTCAGCATATCTGCTTTGTAGGTGTCCTGACCATTGAAGAACATGTGAAAGGGAGCAATGAAAGTATGCAGAGCAAGAGGTGCACCCCTTTCTGTAAAGTGCTCCTTCGGACAGTGGAGCTGAAAACTTGGACACTGAAACAAAAATAAGGAACCAATCATGATGTTATTGTTGATTTGTTTAGATATGTTTTCAATTGTCTCTGTCCTCTGGCCCTCTCTGACTGGCAGGGGGGAGGGGAGGGGGAGAGGTGACAGTCTGTGTGTGAGAAGGAGAGGGAGGGGCTGAGGGGGGAATCTGCATAGGTAGTCTGCAGGGGTGGGTATAAATGAGATATAACGGACATATATTTGATCAAGAACTAGTCCTTGGATCAAAACCCAATATAGACATATGTGGTATCATGAGAATCGTAAGAACCTGAACTTTAGTAATTATCAAAAAAAATGTGGAACTTTCATTACTGTGTGATTGCAGCCTCTGCTTAAATAGAGATGTGCAGCTTGCCGTTGAAACATCACATAAAAAACAGCTGTAACTCAAAAATGCTTTAGGCATATGTTATGAAAATGCACAAGGTCCTTTTCCATGATGTTCAGAATATATCTATCTCATCTTGCTGGTACTGCATCTCTAGGTGGCGGTGTAATCAATTAATAACCTGTGCAACCAGTTGCTGTCTAATTGTAGCGCCCCCTTTCTGTGCAATGTGGTCACATTTGGCACACTACTTCAGAGTAATGACGTACATATGTGTACCAAGTTGTGTTTGATTTGGGTGAAGTTTGTTGTAGTTATAGCTCAAAGACTGCATCGAGGCCCGCCCATGCATATTTGTTAAATAACTGCCACAACAGCGTGTCAAAAGTTCTAGATTTTTTTGATAATTATTTACCTACAGGCTATACAGACTTCAAAAATACCAGTTGTTTATTGATAAGACAAATTTCCAGGGAGGAGTGCGAAAAGCTCCATTTTCACATACCTGACTATTGTGGATAAACTATGCATTTTTTGACAATAGTTGTAACTACAAAGTTGTAAGGCAATTTGCAGAGTATGAAATAAAGCAAACTGCTTGTTAATATGTTTATATTTCGCTGAGATATTCCATATTTGCATGTTGATAAATTTAATTGCGCCCCCTAGTGGCTATCGTTATGAAACATTTTATGTGCTCAGGAAGTGGGGCCATGGACATACCATGCAAGTGTCATGATGATAGGACCTTGTTAAGGTCATGAAACAGCTGCTGAAATTTGATTGGCCGATGGCGGACTTGTTTTTTTGAATATGACATCATCGTCATATAACCTGTGTCAGCTCATCACACACCACATGCATACCAAGCGGCATGTCAATGGGACAATCCTGTGAAGCTTAACAAATTCTTTGCTGTTATAGCGCCCCCTAGGCTTGCAGTTGCACAACCAAGTACTCATGTCTTCCGGCCCTTATAGGGATCAAGCATGTGAAGTATCGTAGCAATTAGAGAAAGCGTTTGCGAGTTATAGCTGTATTTGTCTGATTTTTGGAACACGAGCTGTACCCCTGTATTTGGGCGGAGTCTGGAAGCCAAGCAGTAATGAAATTCCAACTTTTTTTGGATAATTATTAAAGTTCAGGTTCTTAGGATTCTGCTGATACCACATATGTCCATATTGGGTACATTTCCAGAGACTAGTTCGCGCTCAAAAATGTGTGCGATTTTGCATATTATACAAATTAGCTCAAAATCTAAGTAGGCGGAGCTTATGGGTTCTTGAGGCTTTTTTGTAGGGTCTGACCAGAGGAATCTGGGAAAAAAAGAATTTCGTTTCTACGCCACACGGGGTAGGAGATATAGGGAGCGACGCGGAACGCGTCGCTATAGCGCCACCATCAGGCTGATCGGGCTGATTTTTTGGGCCTGAGTAGCGGGAGGGTTTACTACCAGTTGACCAAACGACAAGTCTGTAGGACCTACGGTTTGGGCTGCCCATCGCGTTTCATCGGAGAAAAAGAAGAAAAAAAAAGCGGAAAAAACAGAACAAAAACAATAGGGCTCCAGCACTTGCAGTGCTTGGACCCCTAATAACAAATTAAAATCAGAACAAACACAATAGGGTTTCAAGCACTTCGTGCTCGAACCCCTAAATATAGCCGCAAGCGGCAATGGCATGGTCCTAACACGAATGGGCCTAATTGGGACCTTTGGCCAGTCTGAGAGGTCAATGAGGCCTTAGGACACATGAACCATTTAGGCCAAACAAGGTAAAAATGAATGTATGATTTTATTATACCTTCAACTAGCAGCTATCATTTTGAAATGTCTCATGTACTTAGGAAGTGCCCCTGTAAATATTTCTTTATGATTGGGCCTTGTTGGGCCTTTCAAATAGCTGCTGAAACCTCAGTGGCCAATGGCAGCCATTGTGTATAGTAAATATCAACAACAACATAGAATCTGATTAAGTACATCACTCACTAACTGCATGTCACGTGTCCATGAGGTGTCCATTAAAGCAAGGATCTGCACAATGAGGCCTTAGTGTTGGTGTAAGGAGCATCAGTACAGAGAGACCATAAGCAGTTTTGGGCAGTGAGGCTTCACGAGTGCTAATGAACCATTTGTTTTAGTTTAGCAAAGGACATGATATGACTGGTGAGCACTGTTTTTAATATTATGATAAATATTTTTGTTCATATGTTATGACCTTTGACCTTTACAGAGAAATAAGTTCTTGAATGTAGATGAAAAAAGCAATATTTGGTCTTAGAGTGCCACCTGCTGGTGAAACAATTTACTACTGTCCCATAGAGGAGCTGAGCTGTTACAAATGCACAAACAGATTATTTAAACAGCTACTGCTCTGTGAATATTTCACTCACATGGACATATATGGTATCAGAGGAATCCTAAGGACCTGAACTTTAATTATTGATAATAAAATGTGGAACATTCATCACTATGTGGCTTACAGGCCCCTCCCAATTACAGAAATCCAGCATGAACACAGAAACTGCACATAACATGTAATTGTCTAATTGTAGCTCTCCCTTTTGATGGATTTGTGTCATATTTTACAGGCTCCTTCAGGGTAAGACTCTACATATGTATGTAAATTGTGGTCTTGATTGGGCTTCATTTGTTTGAGTTACAGCTGAAAGAATGTAAAAACTCAGCACGCTTCGACTAATTGATTTATTGTTTCAACAGTGTGTCCAAATGTTGTACTTTTTTGGATAATTATTTACCTACAGACTCTGCAGATTCCAACAAAGTCAATTGTTTTGGAATAGAGTCAAATTTCACGGACTAGTTCACAAAAGTTCAATTTTGAACAACTGGCTATTGTGAAAAAACGATGCATTTTCTGACAACACTTGCAATTACAAAGATGTCAGGCCCTCTACAGAGTATACAATGAAGCAAACTGAGTGTCAATATGCTTAATTTTCGGTGAGATATATCATATTTTCTTGATATAGCGCCCCCTAGAGGCTATCGTTACGACAATTTTTATGCACTTAGGAAGTTTCCCCTGGGATGTACCAATCAATTTTCATGATGATTGGACTTTGTTAAGGTACTCAAACAGCTGCTGAATTCTAATTGGCCGATGACGATCACAATTTTGCCCGAATCGCGTTGTCCTTAATTTTCCACTTATAGCCTTCCCATCAGAAGCAGCATGCCAAAGGACGGTCCGATCTGCTTTACGGATGCTGAGATATAAACTTGTAGCATTTACAGCGCCCCCTATAGGTATATTGGTTCCTCCTTTGACAGGCTACCTCAAAATTATGTCAGGAAGTCAAATATGAAATTTTAACACATTTGAGTAGAGTATGAAATTGTTATGAATTTTTAAGTAAAACATACGAAAAGCCGAAGAGGGTCATTTGCATATGGCGGCCATCTTGAATCGAAATTCTAACATTTTTTGGATAATTATTGACCTGAAACCTCCTGTGAACATTTTGGCACCATGCTTAAGGGAAATGGACTAAAATCCCCGGACTAGTTCGCAAAAGTAGATTTAGCAAATTATGCTCTTTATCACTAATTTCTAGTGGGCGGAGCAAAAATTTGATTAACCCGTTTTTGATACATCAAGGATCAACGAATCAGGGAAAAAAAGAATTTTGTTTCTACACCCCAGGGTTTAGGAGATATGGACCTAAACGCGTTTGGCTTTGCTATAGCGCCACCTTGAGGCCAAGAAGTGTAATTTTATTTGGCTGAGTCATTTCACACCTGTTCTACCTAGCTGCCAAGTATGGAGTCTCTAGGCCTTACGGTCTTGGCTCCACATTGCGTTTTAGCCAAGATAAAGAATAATAATAATAATAAATATAGCCGCAAGCGGCAATTAACGGGGTTCTCGCTTAACAGGCCTGTTTGGAAGCAATAGGCCTACATCGCTGACATGCTACCTTTAAAAGCATTTCTATAAGTAGAATGTGAAATTTGAACCCATTTGAGTAAAGTATGAAGGAGTTAGAGATGTTCAAGTAAAACCTGTGATAAGCTGAAGAGGTTCATTTGCATATGGCGGCCATCTTGAATCAAAATGTCAACATTCGTTCTATAATTACCTAGGGTCAGACTCATGTGAACGTTTTGGCACCAAGCTCAAGGGAATTTGTCAAAAATTCAAAGACTTATTGACAAAAGTATATTTTGCAAATTATGCAAATTAGCTCAAAATCTAAGTGGGCTGAGCTAAATGATCCAATAGCAAATTAGTTTGTCTAAAGCAAAGGAATAAGGGGAAAAAAAAGATTTCATCTATAGGCCTTACGGTGTAGGAGATATAGACCGCAATGCTTTTCCCTTTGCTATGGCGCCACCATCTGGCCAAAGAGTGTCATTTTCCTTGGCTGAGTCATTTCACACCTGCTGGATGTTGCTGCCAAGGGAGGTGTTTCTGGGCCTTATGGTCTTTGCTCCACATTGCATTTTGCATGTCTCAGAGCCACTGTAGTTCAACAGCACAATGTATAGTTTTAGACTGCCATCTGCTGGTGAGAAATAACTACGTTCACATATATTTAGCTCTGCCATGAATGCACATATAGAAACATTTGAGCGTGTAATCCTATGTGGATATTTACCTAACATGGACATATGTGGTATCAGCTGAATCCTAAGGATCCGAACTTTAATACTGATCAAAAAATTGTTGCCTTGCGCCCAATGATTCCAGGTAGGCTCTGGACCCATCGCGACCCTGAACTGGATAAGCGGTTACAGATAATGAATGAATGAATGAATGAAAAAATTGTTGCACTTTTATTACTATGTAGCTTACAGGCCCCTCACAATAAGAGAGATCTAGCATGTATTCCACAAGTCAAATATATGCTATATGTGTACACTAATATACACCTATAACTCAAAAACGCTTTCCCCAAAAATTTTAAAACTTCACATGCTTGATCAGACTGAGGAGCAGATGTCATAATTAAGTTGGTGTGCCACTGCATTCCTAGATGGCGCTATAACATAAAAAAAACAATTTAATCAGTTGTTGTCCAATTGTAGCGCCCCCTTTTGGTAAATTTTGATCATATTGTACATACTTCTTCAGGGTAGGACCATACATACGTCTGTCAAGGTTGGTCTTGATTAGACTTAATTTGTTTGAGTTATAGCTAAAAGAATGTTTAAAGCTCCACACGCTTCAATTAATTGTTTTATTACAACAAAAGTTTGTCCAAATGTTGAACTTTTTTTGATAATTATTTACCTACAGACTCTGCAGATTCCAACAAGGTCAACTGTTTGGGAATATCGCAAAATTCCACGGACTAGTTCGAAAAGCTTCAATTTTGAACAATTTAAAATTGAGAAAAAACGAAGCATTTTTTGACAACATTTGCAATTACAAAGTTGTTAGGCCCTCTGCAGAGTATAAAAAGAAGCAAACTGCGTGTCAATATGTTTAATTTTCACAGAGATATATAATATTTTCTTGATATAGCACCCCCTAGTGGCTATCGTTATGACAATTTTTCTGCTCTTAGGGAGGCCTCCCAGGGACATATCAGTCAAATCCCATGATGATTGGACCTTGTTAAGGTTGTCAAACAGCTGCTGACAGCTGATTGGTCAATGACGATCACAATTTTGCCCGAATCGAGTTGTCCTTAATTTTCCCTCTACAGCCTTGCCCATAGAAGCAGCATGCCAAGCGGCGGTCCAATCCACCTTACGGATGCTGAGATATAAACTTGAAGCATTTACAGCGCCCCCTATATGAATATTGGCTTCTCCTTTGACGTGCTACCTCAGAATCATGTCTGAAAGTTGAATATGAAACGTAAACACATTTGAGTAAAGCATGAATTTGTTATAGATTTTTAAGTAAAACATAAAATAAGCCGAAAAGGTTCATTTGCATATGGCGGCCATCTTGAATCGAAATTTCAATTTTTTTTGATAATTATTGATCTACAGGCTCTTGTGAACATTTTGACACCAAGCTCAAGAAAATTGGACAAAAATCCACGGAGGAGTACACAAAAGTAGGTTTTGCAAATTATGCAAAATAGCAAAAAATCTAAGTAGGCGGAGCTTAGTGGTTGTATGTACCTTTTTGATTCGGCAGGACCCAAGGAATCAGGGAAAAAAAAGATTTCGTCTCTACGCCACACGGGGTGGAAAATCTTTTAATGAAAGCATTTTTATTCGCTGTAGCGCCCCCTTGAGGTCAATTGGGCTGATATTTTGCGCCTGAGTAGCGAGACCGACTACTACCTATTGACCAAGTCTCAAGTCTCTAGGCCTTACGGTTTGGGCTGTGCAATTCGTTTTATGGCAGAAAAAGAAGAATAATAATAATAATAATAAATATAGCCGCAAGCGACAATTAACGGGGTTCTCGCAGAATAGGCCTGTTTGGGAAAAAATAGGCCTACATCGCTGATATGGTACCCTTAAAATCATGTCCTTAAGTAGAATCTGAAATTTGAACCCATTTGAATAAAATATGGAGGAGTTACAGACGCTCAAGTAAAACATACGATAAGCCGAAGAGTTTCATTTGCACATGGCAGCCTTCTTGAATCGAAATGTCAACATTCATTCTATAATTAGACATGGTCAGACTCTTGTGAACGTTTTGGCACAAAGCTCAAGAGAATTGGACAAAAATTCACAGACTAGTGGAAAAAAGTAAGTTTAGCTAATTATGCATATTAGCTCAAAATCTAAGTGGGCGGAGGTAAATGGTCCAAAAGGCAGATTAGTTTGAATTAAGCCAAGGAATCAGGGAAAAAAAAGATTTCGTCTCTAGGCCTTAGGGTTTGGGAGATATAGACCTCAATGCTTTTCCATTTGCTATAGCGCCACCATGTGGCCAAAGAGTGTCATTTTCCTTGGCTGAGTCATTTCACACCTGCTGTACCTTGCTGGCAAGTGTGGTGTTTCTTAGCCTTTCAGTCTTTGCTCCACATTGCATTTGGCATAACAACTCACATCCACAGCAAAATGTGTAGTCTTAGACTGCCATCTGCTGATGAGAAATAAGTACTTTCCAATATTTATGGCTCAGATATAAATGCATATACAAAACTATTTGAGCGTGTACTACTATGTGAATATTTAGCGAAAATGGACATATGTGGTATCAGCTGAAACCTAAGGATCTGAACTTTAATAATTATCAAAAAAAACTTGCACTTTTATTACTATGTAGCATGTATTCCACAAGTAAAATAGATGCTATATATGGACACATATATACAGCTATAACTCAAAAACGCTTTCACCAAAAATTTCAAAATTTCACAAGCTTGATAAGCCTGAGGACCAGAGGTCATAATTAAATTGGGGTGCCACTGCAATCCTAGATGGCGCTATAACACAAAAAAATTTTTTTAATAAGTTATTGTCCAATTGTAGCGCCCCCTTTGGGTGGATTTAGGCCATAAGAGACATGCTCCTTCAGGGTATGGTCTTACATAATCCTATAAAGTTTGGTCTGGATTGGGCTTCTTTTCTTGGAGTTATAGATGAAAGAACCTATAAAGCAGCTCACACTTCAGTTTATTGACATGTTGTGACAACACAATGTTAAAAAGTCATACTTTTTTTTAAAGATTGTTTACCTACAGACTCTACAGATTCCAACAAAACCAATTGTTTGGGAATAGCTTCAGATTCCACGGACTAGTTCGAAAACCTCAATTTTCAAACAACTGGCCATTGAGAAAAAACAATACATTTCTTGATAATACTTGCTATTACAAAGTTGTTAGGCAATATAAAGAGTACAGAGGCCAGCAATCTGCATGTCAATATGCTTAATTTTCGCTGAGATATTACATATTTTCTTGTTATAGCGCCCCCTAGTGGCTATCGTTACGAAACGTCTTCTGCTCTTAGGAAGTGCGTGCATGGACATGCCAGTCAAGTATCATAATGATTGACCTTTGTCAAGCTTGTCAGGGAGCTGCTGAGATCTGATTGGCTGATGACGTTACAATTTGGCGAGTATCGACTTGTCCTTTATTTTCCACTTAGAGCCTTGCCTAAAGCAGCTGTATGCCAAGCGGCGGACCGATCGGACTTGCGGATGCTGAGATATGAATTTCTAGTATTTAGAGCGCCCCCTATGTGAATTTTCGCACCACCAACGACATGCTACCTCAAAATCATGTCCCTAAGCAGAATCTGAAATTGCAATCCATTTGAGTAAAGTATGCAGAAGTAACAGCTGTTCATGTAAAACGGGCGATAAGCCGATAAGGTTCATTTGCATATGCCAGCTACATTGAATTGAAATGTCAACGTTTTTTTGATGATTATTAAGCTTCAGACTCCTGCAAACGTTTTGACACCAAGCTCAAGAAAATTGGACAAAAATCCACGGACTAGTACGCAAAAGTAGGTTTTGCAAATTATGCAAAATAGCAAAAAATCTAAGTGGGCGGAGCTTAGTGGTTGTATCGACCTTTTTGATTCGACAGGACCCAAGGAATCAGGGGAAAAAAAATTTCGTCTCTACGCCTCACGTGGTAGGAGCCCCGTAAGAAAAGGCGTTGTCCTTCGCTGTAGCGCCCCCATGAGGCCAATCAGTCTGATTTTTTGCGCCTGAGTAGCGGGAGGGTTTACTACCTACTGACCAAGCCTCAAGTCTGTAGGCCTTACGGTTTGGGCTGTGCGATCGTTTGTAGTGCAGAAAAAGAACCGGAAAAATAATAATAATAATAATAATAAAAAATATAGCCGCAAGCGACAATTAACGGGGTTCTCGCAGAATAGGCCTGTTTGGAAAAAATAGGCCTACATCGCTGATATGGTACCCTTAAAATCATGTCCTTAAGTAAAATCTGAAATTTGAACCCATTTGAATAAAGTATGGAGGAGTTACAGACGTTCAAGTAAAACATACGATAAGCCGAAGAGGTTCATTTGCACATGGCAGCCATCTTGAATCGAAATGTTAACATTCATTCTATAATTAGACATGGTCAGACTCTTGTGAACGTTTTGGCACAAAGCTCAAGAGAATTGGACAAAAATTCACAAACTTGTGGAAAAAAGTAAGTTTAGCTAATTATGCATATTAGCTCAAAATCTAAGTGGGCGGAGGTAAATGGTCCAAATGGCAGATTAGTTTGAATTAAGCCAAGGAATCAGGGAAAAAAAAGATTTCGTCTCTACGCCACACGGCGTGGAAAATCCTTTAATGAAAGCGTTTTCTGTCGCTGTAGCGCCCCCTTGAGGCCAATCAGGCTGATATTTTGCGCCTGAGTAGCGGGAGGGTTTACTATCTTTTGACCAAGTATGAAGTCTGTAGGCCTTACGGTTTGGGCTGTGCGATCCGTTTTAAGGCAGAATTTTTGTTCGGAATAATAATAATAATAATAATAATAATAATAAATATAGCCGCAAGCGGCGATTTACGGCTTCCTCGCTGTCCATGCAATGCATTTGCTTACTTTTGCCACTTTGAGATCATACACAACATTGCATACTCACTGCTAACTTAGGAGATCCAAAATTTCTGATTTTGATCTGTCTGTGAGCCTCAAGCACCATTGCTAAGCATTATGAGATGGGTGGTGGATTATTCACAGTGCAACACTGCCATCTGGTGGTGATGTTTTGTACTGGACCTTATAGATCAAACCAAGCAGTGCTGTTGGAGCTTTACCCACATACATTTGAACATGAACTACAATCTGAATTATGACCTGATATGCACATATCAGCAGAATCACAAGAACCTGAACCTTAATGATTATTAAAATAATGTGGAATTCCATTACTGCATGGCATCCAGATGCTACTAAAAGAGGTCTGTGACTTGCCTTAAAAATATCACACATGAACAGCTGTAACTAAAAAATGCTTTTGTCAATTGTTATGAAACGTCACAAGCTTCTTTCATATGTGCTCCAAAACAAATCATTACATTTTGTTAATAATAAGATAAGATAAGATAATCCTTGGATGATGGGCTCCCAGCCCTCTTCACTGCACAGTGTGTATCAGTCTGTCACTGCCTGAGAGACAGTGGGTAGCACCGACCTCAGTATAACCCATGCATCACTACTTACAACATATACACAATAAGTATGTATGTATATGCTATACAGGTACACATATACAGCTTGTGTATATATATATATATATATATATTCATATGTTACATCAATTTGTAAATGTTGGAAAAATATATATTTTAATTATTATTTTTATTATTAACTACTGTTGTCTCTTAGTAAAGCTATTAGAATCTGTGAGAGCGAATGAGAGAGAGAGAGAGAGAGAGAGAGAGAGAGAGAGAGAGAGAGAGATAAGAGGCAGAGAGCATGTCAGAAGGAATAGGAGGGAAGGGGGGAAGGGGGACTCTTCAATAATGCCTTTGAATACATTGCTGAGAATAACTCACATATGTTTGACCGCGAACTAGTCTGTGCTTAATGACTTAATATGGACATATGTGGTATCAGCAGAATCACAAGAACCTGAACTTTAATAATTATCAAAAAAAAGTTGAAATTTCATTACTGCGTGGCATCCAGGCTCTGCTTAGCACTGGTGTGTAACTTGCATTCTAAACATGACACATAAAGAGCTGTAAGTCAAAAATGCTTTTGCCAAATGTTATGAAAAAACACAAGCTTCTTTCATATGTGCTTCAGAACAGATCAATACATTTTGTTGGTACTGCATCCATAGGTGGCGCTATAACAAATTAAAAAACATATTTTTAAGTAGTTTTTCCAATTCTAGCACCCCCTGTATGTGCATTTTGATCATAATTGATACACTTCTTCAGAGTCATACCATGCACATGTGTACCAATTTTGGTTTGATTTGAGTGAAGTTTGAATGAGTTATAGCTAAAAGAGTGCATTGGGCTCCGCCCATTTGTGTTCGTTGACGTATTGCAGCAACAGCGTGTCCAAATCTAAACATTTTTTTGATAATTATTTACCTACAGGCAATACACTTTGCAATGAGACCAATTGTGTGTTGATAGGATCAAAACTCACGGACTAGTACGATAAATTCCATAATCACATACCTGACAACTGAAGAAAATCTATAATTTTTTTTTAAATACTTGCAATTGCAATATTGTTAGACACTACGTACAGTATATTATGAAACTATTAACATGTCGATAGGGTAAATTTTCACTGAGATATTCCATATTTCATGTTTAAAAAATAAATTGCGCCCCCTTGTGGCTATCAACACGAAAATTTTTCTGCAAATACTAAGTGTGTCCATGAACATACTATGCCAATGTCATGATGATTGGGCATTGTTAAGCCTGTCAAAAAAATGATGAAATAAAACTGAAATTTGATTGGCTGTTGACATCATTAAACGTGCCCGTATTGAGTCGTCCTTAATTTCCCATATGTAGGCATGCTCACTGAACCAGCATGCCAAATGTCAACTTAATTGGCCTTGTAGATGCTGAGATATTAGCCAAAAGACATTGCTAGCTATAACAGCGCCCCCTATAATATTTCAGGCAACAGCAAATGCATGCTACCTCAGAATCATGTCTAGAAGCAACGTGTGAAAGGTCATCAGATTTGAGTTAAGCATGAAGGAGTTACAGATTTTTAAGTAAAATTTGCAATTCACGGTACACATTCATTTGCATATGTCGGCCATCTTGTTTCGAAATGTCAGGATGTTTTTGATAATTATTGACCAGCTCACTCCTGTGAACGTTTTGACACCAAGGTCATGGGGATCAGAAAAAAATCCAGGGACTAGTTCGCGAAAATAGATTTTGCGAATTATGCTAATTAGCAAAAAATCTAAGTGGGCGGAGCTTAGTGGTTGTATGTACCTTTTTGATTCATCAGGACCCAAGGATCATGTAGAAAAAAAAATTTCATCTCTACGCCACACGGCGTGGAAAATCCTTTAATGAAAGCGTTTTTCTTTGCTGTAGCGCCCCCTTGAGGCCAAATACGCTGTTATTTTCCACGATCGTAGAGTGTGACCTTATTTATCTGGTGACCCAGTACCAAGTCTGTAGGCCTTACGGTTTGGGCTGTGCGATCCGTTTCAGGCGAAATTTGGGGGAAGAATAATAATAATAATAATAAAAATCAGAACAAAAACAATAGGCTTCCTTTGCACGTTGTGCTCGGAAGCCTAATAATAAAAATCAGAACAAAAACAATAGGCTTCCTTTGCACGTTGTGCTCGGAAGCCTAAATATAGCCGCAAGCGGCGATTTACGGCTTCCTCGCTGTCCATGCAATGCATTTGCTTACTTTTGCCACTTTGAGATCATACACAACATTGCATACTCACTGCTGACTTAGGAGATCCAAAATTTCTGATTTTGATCTGTCTGTGAGCCTCAAGCACCATTGCTAAGCATTATGAGATGGGTGGTGGATTATTCACAGTGCAACACTGCCATCTGGTGGTGATGTTTTGTACTGGACCTTATAGATCAAACCAAGCAGTGCTGTTGGAGCTTTACCCACATACATTTGAACATGAACTACAATCTGAATTATGACCTGATATGCACATATCAGCAGAATCACAAGAACCTGAACCTTAATGATTATTAAAATAATGTGGAATTCCATTACTGCATGGCATCCAGATGCTACTAAAAGAGGTCTGTGACTTGCCTTAAAAATATCACACATGAACAGCTGTAACTAAAAAATGCTTTTGTCAATTGTTATGAAACGTCACAAGCTTCTTTCATATGTGCTCCAAAACAAATCATTACATTTTGTTAATAATAAGATAAGATAAGATAATCCTTGGATGATGGGCTCCCAGCCCTCTTCACTGCACAGTGTGTATCAGTCTGTCACTGCCTGAGAGACAGTGGGTAGCACCGACCTCAGTATAACCCATGCATCACTACTTACAACATATACACAATAAGTATGTATGTATATGCTATACAGGTACACATATACAGCTTGTGTATATATATATATATATATATATATTCATATGTTACATCAATTTGTAAATGTTGGAAAAATATATATTTTAATTATTATTTTTATTATTAACTACTGTTGTCTCTTAGTAAAGCTATTAGAATCTGTGAGAGCGAATGAGAGAGAGAGAGAGAGAGAGAGAGAGAGAGAGAGAGAGAGAGAGAGAGATAAGAGGCAGAGAGCATGTCAGAAGGAATAGGAGGGAAGGGGGGAAGGGGGACTCTTCAATAATGCCTTTGAATACATTGCTGAGAATAACTCACATATGTTTGACCGCGAACTAGTCTGTGCTTAATGACTTAATATGGACATATGTGGTATCAGCAGAATCACAAGAACCTGAACTTTAATAATTATCAAAAAAAAGTTGAAATTTCATTACTGCGTGGCATCCAGGCTCTGCTTAGCACTGGTGTGTAACTTGCATTCTAAACATGACACATAAAGAGCTGTAAGTCAAAAATGCTTTTGCCAAATGTTATGAAAAAACACAAGCTTCTTTCATATGTGCTTCAGAACAGATCAATACATTTTGTTGGTACTGCATCCATAGGTGGCGCTATAACAAATTAAAAAACATATTTTTAAGTAGTTTTTCCAATTCTAGCACCCCCTGTATGTGCATTTTGATCATAATTGATACACTTCTTCAGAGTCATACCATGCACATGTGTACCAATTTTGGTTTGATTTGAGTGAAGTTTGAATGAGTTATAGCTAAAAGAGTGCATTGGGCTCCGCCCACTTGTGTTCGTTGACGTATTGCAGCAACAGCGTGTCCAAATCTAAACATTTTTTTGATAATTATTTACCTACAGGCAATACACTTTGCAATGAGACCAATTGTGTGTTGATAGGATCAAAACTCACGGACTAGTACGATAAATTCCATAATCACATACCTGACAACTGAAGAAAATCTATAATTTTTTTTTAAATACTTGCAATTGCAATATTGTTAGACACTACGTACAGTATATTATGAAACTATTAACATGTCGATAGGGTAAATTTTCACTGAGATATTCCATATTTCATGTTTAAAAAATAAATTGCGCCCCCTTGTGGCTATCAACACGAAAATTTTTCTGCAAATACTAAGTGTGTCCATGAACATACTATGCCAATGTCATGATGATTGGGCATTGTTAAGCCTGTCAAAAAAATGATGAAATAAAACTGAAATTTGATTGGCTGTTGACATCATTAAACGTGCCCGTATTGAGTCGTCCTTAATTTCCCATATGTAGGCATGCTCACTGAACCAGCATGCCAAATGTCAACTTAATTGGCCTTGTAGATGCTGAGATATTAGCCAAAAGACATTGCTAGCTATAACAGCGCCCCCTATAATATTTCAGCCAACAGCAAATGCATGCTACCTCAGAATCATGTCTAGAAGCAACGTGTGAAAGGTCATCAGATTTGAGTTAAGCATGAAAGAGTTACAGATTTTTAAGTAAAATTTGCAATTCACGGTACACATTCATTTGCATATGTCGGCCATCTTGTTTCGAAATGTCAGGATGTTTTTGATAATTATTGACCAGCTCACTCCTGTGAACGTTTTGACACCAAGGTCATGGGGATCAGAAAAAAATCCAGGGACTAGTTCGCGAAAATAGATTTTGCGAATTATGCTAATTAGCAAAAAATCTAAGTGGGCGGAGCTTAGTGGTTGTATGTACCTTTTTGATTCATCAGGACCCAAGGATCATGTAGAAAAAAAAATTTCATCTCTACGCCACACGGCGTGGAAAATCCTTTAATGAAAGCGTTTTTCTTTGCTGTAGCGCCCCCTTGAGGCCAAATACGCTGTTATTTTCCACGATCGTAGAGTGTGACCTTATTTATCTGGTGACCCAGTACCAAGTCTGTAGGCCTTACGGTTTGGGCTGTGCGATCCGTTTCAGGCGAAATTTGGGGGAAGAATAATAATAATAATAATAAAAATCAGAACAAAAACAATAGGCTTCCTTTGCACGTTGTGCTCGGAAGCCTAATAATAAAAATCAGAACAAAAACAATAGGCTTCCTTTGCACGTTGTGCTCGGAAGCCTAAATATAGCCGCAAGCGGCGATTTACGGCTTCCTCGCTGTCCATGCAATGCATTTGCTTACTTTTGCCACTTTGAGATCATACACAACATTGCATACTCACTGCTGACTTAGGAGATCCAAAATTTCTGATTTTGATCTGTCTGTGAGCCTCAAGCACCATTGCTAAGCATTATGAGATGGGTGGTGGATTATTCACAGTGCAACACTGCCATCTGGTGGTGATGTTTTGTACTGGACCTTATAGATCAAACCAAGCAGTGCTGTTGGAGCTTTACCCACATACATTTGAACATGAACTACAATCTGAATTATGACCTGATATGCACATATCAGCAGAATCACAAGAACCTGAACCTTAATGATTATTAAAATAATGTGGAATTCCATTACTGCATGGCATCCAGATGCTACTAAAAGAGGTCTGTGACTTGCCTTAAAAATATCACACATGAACAGCTGTAACTAAAAAATGCTTTTGTCAATTGTTATGAAACGTCACAAGCTTCTTTCATATGTGCTCCAAAACAAATCATTACATTTTGTTAATAATAAGATAAGATAAGATAATCCTTGGATGATGGGCTCCCAGCCCTCTTCACTGCACAGTGTGTATCAGTCTGTCACTGCCTGAGAGACAGTGGGTAGCACCGACCTCAGTATAACCCATGCATCACTACTTA
This sequence comes from Hoplias malabaricus, assembly GCF_029633855.1. NCBI lineage: Eukaryota > Metazoa > Chordata > Actinopteri > Characiformes > Erythrinidae > Hoplias > Hoplias malabaricus. Next base: position 37,466,129 of record NC_089820.1, read on the forward strand.
CAACATATACACAATAAGTATGTATGTATATGCTATACAGGTACACATATACAGCTTGTGTATATATATATATATATATATATATTCATATGTTACATCAATTTGTAAATGTTGGAAAAATATATATTTTAATTATTATTTTTATTATTAACTACTGTTGTCTCTTAGTAAAGCTATTAGAATCTGTGAGAGCGAATGAGAGAGAGAGAGAGAGAGAGAGAGAGAGAGAGAGAGAGAGAGAGAGATAAGAGGCAGAGAGCATGTCAGAAGGAATAGGAGGGAAGGGGGGAAGGGGGACTCTTCAATAATGCCTTTGAATACATTGCTGAGAATAACTCACATATGTTTGACCGCGAACTAGTCTGTGCTTAATGACTTAATATGGACATATGTGGTATCAGCAGAATCACAAGAACCTGAACTTTAATAATTATCAAAAAAAAGTTGAAATTTCATTACTGCGTGGCATCCAGGCTCTGCTTAGCACTGGTGTGTAACTTGCATTCTAAACATGACACATAAAGAGCTGTAAGTCAAAAATGCTTTTGCCAAATGTTATGAAAAAACACAAGCTTCTTTCATATGTGCTTCAGAACAGATCAATACATTTTGTTGGTACTGCATCCATAGGTGGCGCTATAACAAATTAAAAAACATATTTTTAAGTAGTTTTTCCAATTCTAGCACCCCCTGTATGTGCATTTTGATCATAATTGATACACTTCTTCAGAGTCATACCATGCACATGTGTACCAATTTTGGTTTGATTTGAGTGAAGTTTGAATGAGTTATAGCTAAAAGAGTGCATTGGGCTCCGCCCACTTGTGTTCGTTGACGTATTGCAGCAACAGCGTGTCCAAATCTAAACATTTTTTTGATAATTATTTACCTACAGGCAATACACTTTGCAATGAGACCAATTGTGTGTTGATAGGATCAAAACTCACGGACTAGTACGATAAATTCCATAATCACATACCTGACAACTGAAGAAAATCTATAATTTTTTTTTAAATACTTGCAATTGCAATATTGTTAGACACTACGTACAGTATATTATGAAACTATTAACATGTCGATAGGGTAAATTTTCACTGAGATATTCCATATTTCATGTTTAAAAAATAAATTGCGCCCCCTTGTGGCTATCAACACGAAAATTTTTCTGCAAATACTAAGTGTGTCCATGAACATACTATGCCAATGTCATGATGATTGGGCATTGTTAAGCCTGTCAAAAAAATGATGAAATAAAACTGAAATTTGATTGGCTGTTGACATCATTAAACGTGCCCGTATTGAGTCGTCCTTAATTTCCCATATGTAGGCATGCTCACTGAACCAGCATGCCAAATGTCAACTTAATTGGCCTTGTAGATGCTGAGATATTAGCCAAAAGACATTGCTAGCTATAACAGCGCCCCCTATAATATTTCAGCCAACAGCAAATGCATGCTACCTCAGAATCATGTCTAGAAGCAACGTGTGAAAGGTCATCAGATTTGAGTTAAGCATGAAAGAGTTACAGATTTTTAAGTAAAATTTGCAATTCACGGTACACATTCATTTGCATATGTCGGCCATCTTGTTTCGAAATGTCAGGATGTTTTTGATAATTATTGACCAGCTCACTCCTGTGAACGTTTTGACACCAAGGTCATGGGGATCAGAAAAAAATCCAGGGACTAGTTCGCGAAAATAGATTTTGCGAATTATGCTAATTAGCAAAAAATCTAAGTGGGCGGAGCTTAGTGGTTGTATGTACCTTTTTGATTCATCAGGACCCAAGGATCATGTAGAAAAAAAAATTTCATCTCTACGCCACACGGCGTGGAAAATCCTTTAATGAAAGCGTTTTTCTTTGCTGTAGCGCCCCCTTGAGGCCAAATACGCTGTTATTTTCCACGATCGTAGAGTGTGACCTTATTTATCTGGTGACCCAGTACCAAGTCTGTAGGCCTTACGGTTTGGGCTGTGCGATCCGTTTCAGGCGAAATTTGGGGGAAGAATAATAATAATAATAATAAAAATCAGAACAAAAACAATAGGCTTCCTTTGCACGTTGTGCTCGGAAGCCTAATAATAAAAATCAGAACAAAAACAATAGGCTTCCTTTGCACGTTGTGCTCGGAAGCCTAAATATAGCCGCAAGCGGCGATTTACGGCTTCCTCGCTGTCCATGCAATGCATTTGCTTACTTTTGCCACTTTGAGATCATACACAACATTGCATACTCACTGCTGACTTAGGAGATCCAAAATTTCTGATTTTGATCTGTCTGTGAGCCTCAAGCACCATTGCTAAGCATTATGAGATGGGTGGTGGATTATTCACAGTGCAACACTGCCATCTGGTGGTGATGTTTTGTACTGGACCTTATAGATCAAACCAAGCAGTGCTGTTGGAGCTTTACCCACATACATTTGAACATGAACTACAATCTGAATTATGACCTGATATGCACATATCAGCAGAATCACAAGAACCTGAACCTTAATGATTATTAAAATAATGTGGAATTCCATTACTGCATGGCATCCAGATGCTACTAAAAGAGGTCTGTGACTTGCCTTAAAAATATCACACATGAACAGCTGTAACTAAAAAATGCTTTTGTCAATTGTTATGAAACGTCACAAGCTTCTTTCATATGTGCTCCAAAACAAATCATTACATTTTGTTAATAATAAGATAAGATAAGATAATCCTTGGATGATGGGCTCCCAGCCCTCTTCACTGCACAGTGTGTATCAGTCTGTCACTGCCTGAGAGACAGTGGGTAGCACCGACCTCAGTATAACCCATGCATCACTACTTACAACATATACACAATAAGTATGTATGTATATGCTATACAGGTACACATATACAGCTTGTGTATATATATATATATATATATATATTCATATGTTACATCAATTTGTAAATGTTGGAAAAATATATATTTTAATTATTATTTTTATTATTAACTACTGTTGTCTCTTAGTAAAGCTATTAGAATCTGTGAGAGCGAATGAGAGAGAGAGAGAGAGAGAGAGAGAGAGAGAGAGAGAGAGAGAGAGAGAGATAAGAGGCAGAGAGCATGTCAGAAGGAATAGGAGGGAAGGGGGGAAGGGGGACTCTTCAATAATGCCTTTGAATACATTGCTGAGAATAACTCACATATGTTTGACCGCGAACTAGTCTGTGCTTAATGACTTAATATGGACATATGTGGTATCAGCAGAATCACAAGAACCTGAACTTTAATAATTATCAAAAAAAAGTTGAAATTTCATTACTGCGTGGCATCCAGGCTCTGCTTAGCACTGGTGTGTAACTTGCATTCTAAACATGACACATAAAGAGCTGTAAGTCAAAAATGCTTTTGCCAAATGTTATGAAAAAACACAAGCTTCTTTCATATGTGCTTCAGAACAGATCAATACATTTTGTTGGTACTGCATCCATAGGTGGCGCTATAACAAATTAAAAAACATATTTTTAAGTAGTTTTTCCAATTCTAGCACCCCCTGTATGTGCATTTTGATCATAATTGATACACTTCTTCAGAGTCATACCATGCACATGTGTACCAATTTTGGTTTGATTTGAGTGAAGTTTGAATGAGTTATAGCTAAAAGAGTGCATTGGGCTCCGCCCACTTGTGTTCGTTGACGTATTGCAGCAACAGCGTGTCCAAATCTAAACATTTTTTTGATAATTATTTACCTACAGGCAATACACTTTGCAATGAGACCAATTGTGTGTTGATAGGATCAAAACTCACGGACTAGTACGATAAATTCCATAATCACATACCTGACAACTGAAGAAAATCTATAATTTTTTTTTAAATACTTGCAATTGCAATATTGTTAGACACTACGTACAGTATATTATGAAACTATTAACATGTCGATAGGGTAAATTTTCACTGAGATATTCCATATTTCATGTTTAAAAAATAAATTGCGCCCCCTTGTGGCTATCAACACGAAAATTTTTCTGCAAATACTAAGTGTGTCCATGAACATACTATGCCAATGTCATGATGATTGGGCATTGTTAAGCCTGTCAAAAAAATGATGAAATAAAACTGAAATTTGATTGGCTGTTGACATCATTAAACGTGCCCGTATTGAGTCGTCCTTAATTTCCCATATGTAGGCATGCTCACTGAACCAGCATGCCAAATGTCAACTTAATTGGCCTTGTAGATGCTGAGATATTAGCCAAAAGACATTGCTAGCTATAACAGCGCCCCCTATAATATTTCAGCCAACAGCAAATGCATGCTACCTCAGAATCATGTCTAGAAGCAACGTGTGAAAGGTCATCAGATTTGAGTTAAGCATGAAAGAGTTACAGATTTTTAAGTAAAATTTGCAATTCACGGTACACATTCATTTGCATATGTCGGCCATCTTGTTTCGAAATGTCAGGATGTTTTTGATAATTATTGACCAGCTCACTCCTGTGAACGTTTTGACACCAAGGTCATGGGGATCAGAAAAAAATCCAGGGACTAGTTCGCGAAAATAGATTTTGCGAATTATGCTAATTAGCAAAAAATCTAAGTGGGCGGAGCTTAGTGGTTGTATGTACCTTTTTGATTCATCAGGACCCAAGGATCATGTAGAAAAAAAAATTTCATCTCTACGCCACACGGCGTGGAAAATCCTTTAATGAAAGCGTTTTTCTTTGCTGTAGCGCCCCCTTGAGGCCAAATACGCTGTTATTTTCCACGATCGTAGAGTGTGACCTTATTTATCTGGTGACCCAGTACCAAGTCTGTAGGCCTTACGGTTTGGGCTGTGCGATCCGTTTCAGGCGAAATTTGGGGGAAGAATAATAATAATAATAATAAAAATCAGAACAAAAACAATAGGCTTCCTTTGCACGTTGTGCTCGGAAGCCTAATAATAAAAATCAGAACAAAAACAATAGGCTTCCTTTGCACGTTGTGCTCGGAAGCCTAAATATAGCCGCAAGCGGCGATTTACGGCTTCCTCGCTGTCCATGCAATGCATTTGCTTACTTTTGCCACTTTGAGATCATACACAACATTGCATACTCACTGCTGACTTAGGAGATCCAAAATTTCTGATTTTGATCTGTCTGTGAGCCTCAAGCACCATTGCTAAGCATTATGAGATGGGTGGTGGATTATTCACAGTGCAACACTGCCATCTGGTGGTGATGTTTTGTACTGGACCTTATAGATCAAACCAAGCAGTGCTGTTGGAGCTTTACCCACATACATTTGAACATGAACTACAATCTGAATTATGACCTGATATGCACATATCAGCAGAATCACAAGAACCTGAACCTTAATGATTATTAAAATAATGTGGAATTCCATTACTGCATGGCATCCAGATGCTACTAAAAGAGGTCTGTGACTTGCCTTAAAAATATCACACATGAACAGCTGTAACTAAAAAATGCTTTTGTCAATTGTTATGAAACGTCACAAGCTTCTTTCATATGTGCTCCAAAACAAATCATTACATTTTGTTAATAATAAGATAAGATAAGATAATCCTTGGATGATGGGCTCCCAGCCCTCTTCACTGCACAGTGTGTATCAGTCTGTCACTGCCTGAGAGACAGTGGGTAGCACCGACCTCAGTATAACCCATGCATCACTACTTACAACATATACACAATAAGTATGTATGTATATGCTATACAGGTACACATATACAGCTTGTGTATATATATATATATATATATATATTCATATGTTACATCAATTTGTAAATGTTGGAAAAATATATATTTTAATTATTATTTTTATTATTAACTACTGTTGTCTCTTAGTAAAGCTATTAGAATCTGTGAGAGCGAATGAGAGAGAGAGAGAGAGAGAGAGAGAGAGAGAGAGATAAGAGGCAGAGAGCATGTCAGAAGGAATAGGAGGGAAGGGGGGAAGGGGGACTCTTCAATAATGCCTTTGAATACATTGCTGAGAATAACTCACATATGTTTGACCGCGAACTAGTCTGTGCTTAATGACTTAATATGGACATATGTGGTATCAGCAGAATCACAAGAACCTGAACTTTAATAATTATCAAAAAAAAGTTGAAATTTCATTACTGCGTGGCATCCAGGCTCTGCTTAGCACTGGTGTGTAACTTGCATTCTAAACATGACACATAAAGAGCTGTAAGTCAAAAATGCTTTTGCCAAATGTTATGAAAAAACACAAGCTTCTTTCATATGTGCTTCAGAACAGATCAATACATTTTGTTGGTACTGCATCCATAGGTGGCGCTATAACAAATTAAAAAACATATTTTTAAGTAGTTTTTCCAATTCTAGCACCCCCTGTATGTGCATTTTGATCATAATTGATACACTTCTTCAGAGTCATACCATGCACATGTGTACCAATTTTGGTTTGATTTGAGTGAAGTTTGAATGAGTTATAGCTAAAAGAGTGCATTGGGCTCCGCCCACTTGTGTTCGTTGACGTATTGCAGCAACAGCGTGTCCAAATCTAAACATTTTTTTGATAATTATTTACCTACAGGCAATACACTTTGCAATGAGACCAATTGTGTGTTGATAGGATCAAAACTCACGGACTAGTACGATAAATTCCATAATCACATACCTGACAACTGAAGAAAATCTATAATTTTTTTTTAAATACTTGCAATTGCAATATTGTTAGACACTACGTACAGTATATTATGAAACTATTAACATGTCGATAGGGTAAATTTTCACTGAGATATTCCATATTTCATGTTTAAAAAATAAATTGCACCCCCTTGTGGCTATCAACACGAAAATTTTTCTGCAAATACTAAGTGTGTCCATGAACATACTATGCCAATGTCATGATGATTGGGCATTGTTAAGCCTGTCAAAAAAATGATGAAATAAAACTGAAATTTGATTGGCTGTTGACATCATTAAACGTGCCCGTATTGAGTCGTCCTTAATTTCCCATATGTAGGCATGCTCACTGAACCAGCATGCCAAATGTCAACTTAATTGGCCTTGTAGATGCTGAGATATTAGCCAAAAGACATTGCTAGCTATAACAGCGCCCCCTATAATATTTCAGCCAACAGCAAATGCATGCTACCTCAGAATCATGTCTAGAAGCAACGTGTGAAAGGTCATCAGATTTGAGTTAAGCATGAAAGAGTTACAGATTTTTAAGTAAAATTTGCAATTCACGGTACACATTCATTTGCATATGTCGGCCATCTTGTTTCGAAATGTCAGGATGTTTTTGATAATTATTGACCAGCTCACTCCTGTGAACGTTTTGACACCAAGGTCATGGGGATCAGAAAAAAATCCAGGGACTAGTTCGCGAAAATAGATTTTGCGAATTATGCTAATTAGCAAAAAATCTAAGTGGGCGGAGCTTAGTGGTTGTATGTACCTTTTTGATTCATCAGGACCCAAGGATCATGTAGAAAAAAAAATTTCATCTCTACGCCACACGGCGTGGAAAATCCTTTAATGAAAGCGTTTTTCTTTGCTGTAGCGCCCCCTTGAGGCCAAATACGCTGTTATTTTCCACGATCGTAGAGTGTGACCTTATTTATCTGGTGACCCAGTACCAAGTCTGTAGGCCTTACGGTTTGGGCTGTGCGATCCGTTTCAGGCGAAATTTGGGGGAAGAATAATAATAATAATAATAAAAATCAGAACAAAAACAATAGGCTTCCTTTGCACGTTGTGCTCGGAAGCCTAATAATAAAAATCAGAACAAAAACAATAGGCTTCCTTTGCACGTTGTGCTCGGAAGCCTAAATATAGCCGCAAGCGGCGATTTACGGCTTCCTCGCTGTCCATGCAATGCATTTGCTTACTTTTGCCACTTTGAGATCATACACAACATTGCATACTCACTGCTGACTTAGGAGATCCAAAATTTCTGATTTTGATCTGTCTGTGAGCCTCAAGCACCATTGCTAAGCATTATGAGATGGGTGGTGGATTATTCACAGTGCAACACTGCCATCTGGTGGTGATGTTTTGTACTGGACCTTATAGATCAAACCAAGCAGTGCTGTTGGAGCTTTACCCACATACATTTGAACATGAACTACAATCTGAATTATGACCTGATATGCACATATCAGCAGAATCACAAGAACCTGAACCTTAATGATTATTAAAATAATGTGGAATTCCATTACTGCATGGCATCCAGATGCTACTAAAAGAGGTCTGTGACTTGCCTTAAAAATATCACACATGAACAGCTGTAACTAAAAAATGCTTTTGTCAATTGTTATGAAACGTCACAAGCTTCTTTCATATGTGCTCCAAAACAAATCATTACATTTTGTTAATAATAAGATAAGATAAGATAATCCTTGGATGATGGGCTCCCAGCCCTCTTCACTGCACAGTGTGTATCAGTCTGTCACTGCCTGAGAGACAGTGGGTAGCACCGACCTCAGTATAACCCATGCATCACTACTTACAACATATACACAATAAGTATGTATGTATATGCTATACAGGTACACATATACAGCTTGTGTATATATATATATATATATATATATTCATATGTTACATCAATTTGTAAATGTTGGAAAAATATATATTTTAATTATTATTTTTATTATTAACTACTGTTGTCTCTTAGTAAAGCTATTAGAATCTGTGAGAGCGAATGAGAGAGAGAGAGAGAGAGAGAGAGAGAGAGAGAGAGAGAGAGAGATAAGAGGCAGAGAGCATGTCAGAAGGAATAGGAGGGAAGGGGGGAAGGGGGACTCTTCAATAATGCCTTTGAATACATTGCTGAGAATAACTCACATATGTTTGACCGCGAACTAGTCTGTGCTTAATGACTTAATATGGACATATGTGGTATCAGCAGAATCACAAGAACCTGAACTTTAATAATTATCAAAAAAAAGTTGAAATTTCATTACTGCGTGGCATCCAGGCTCTGCTTAGCACTGGTGTGTAACTTGCATTCTAAACATGACACATAAAGAGCTGTAAGTCAAAAATGCTTTTGCCAAATGTTATGAAAAAACACAAGCTTCTTTCATATGTGCTTCAGAACAGATCAATACATTTTGTTGGTACTGCATCCATAGGTGGCGCTATAACAAATTAAAAAACATATTTTTAAGTAGTTTTTCCAATTCTAGCACCCCCTGTATGTGCATTTTGATCATAATTGATACACTTCTTCAGAGTCATACCATGCACATGTGTACCAATTTTGGTTTGATTTGAGTGAAGTTTGAATGAGTTATAGCTAAAAGAGTGCATTGGGCTCCGCCCACTTGTGTTCGTTGACGTATTGCAGCAACAGCGTGTCCAAATCTAAACATTTTTTTGATAATTATTTACCTACAGGCAATACACTTTGCAATGAGACCAATTGTGTGTTGATAGGATCAAAACTCACGGACTAGTACGATAAATTCCATAATCACATACCTGACAACTGAAGAAAATCTATAATTTTTTTTTAAATACTTGCAATTGCAATATTGTTAGACACTACGTACAGTATATTATGAAACTATTAACATGTCGATAGGGTAAATTTTCACTGAGATATTCCATATTTCATGTTTAAAAAATAAATTGCGCCCCCTTGTGGCTATCAACACGAAAATTTTTCTGCAAATACTAAGTGTGTCCATGAACATACTATGCCAATGTCATGATGATTGGGCATTGTTAAGCCTGTCAAAAAAATGATGAAATAAAACTGAAATTTGATTGGCTGTTGACATCATTAAACGTGCCCGTATTGAGTCGTCCTTAATTTCCCATATGTAGGCATGCTCACTGAACCAGCATGCCAAATGTCAACTTAATTGGCCTTGTAGATGCTGAGATATTAGCCAAAAGACATTGCTAGCTATAACAGCGCCCCCTATAATATTTCAGCCAACAGCAAATGCATGCTACCTCAGAATCATGTCTAGAAGCAACGTGTGAAAGGTCATCAGATTTGAGTTAAGCATGAAAGAGTTACAGATTTTTAAGTAAAATTTGCAATTCACGGTACACATTCATTTGCATATGTCGGCCATCTTGTTTCGAAATGTCAGGATGTTTTTGATAATTATTGACCAGCTCACTCCTGTGAACGTTTTGACACCAAGGTCATGGGGATCAGAAAAAAATCCAGGGACTAGTTCGCGAAAATAGATTTTGCGAATTATGCTAATTAGCAAAAAATCTAAGTGGGCGGAGCTTAGTGGTTGTATGTACCTTTTTGATTCATCAGGACCCAAGGATCATGTAGAAAAAAAAATTTCATCTCTACGCCACACGGCGTGGAAAATCCTTTAATGAAAGCGTTTTTCTTTGCTGTAGCGCCCCCTTGAGGCCAAATACGCTGTTATTTTCCACGATCGTAGAGTGTGACCTTATTTATCTGGTGACCCAGTACCAAGTCTGTAGGCCTTACGGTTTGGGCTGTGCGATCCGTTTCAGGCGAAATTTGGGGGAAGAATAATAATAATAATAATAAAAATCAGAACAAAAACAATAGGCTTCCTTTGCACGTTGTGCTCGGAAGCCTAAATATAGCCGCAAGCGGCAATTAACGGGGTTCTCGCTTAACAGGCCTGTTTGGAAGCAATAGGCCTACATCGCTGACATGCTACCTTTAAAAGCATTTCTATAAGTAGAATCTGAAATTTGAACCCATTTGAGCAAAGTATGAAGGAGTTAGAGATGTTCAAGTAAAACCTGTGATAAGCTGAAGAGGTTCATTTGCATATGGCGGCCATCTTGAATCAGAATGTCAACATTCGTTCTATAATTACCTAGGGTCAGACTCATGAACGTTTTGGCACCAAGCTCAAGGGAATTGGTCAAAAATTCAAAGACTTATTGACAAAAGTATATTTTGCAAATTATGCAAATTAGCTCAAAATCTAAGTGGGCTGAGCTAAATGATCCAATAGCAAATTAGTTTGTCTAAAGTCAAGGAATAAGGGAAAAAAAAGATTTCATCTATAGGCCTTACGGTGTAGGAGATATAGACCGCAATGCTTTTCCCTTTGCTATAGCGCCACCATCTGGCCAAAGAGTGTCATTTTCCTTGGCTGAGTCATTTCACACCTGCTGGATGTTGCTGCCAAGGGAGGTGTTTCTGGGCCTTATGGTCTTTGCTCCACATTGCATTTTGCATAATGTCTCAGAGCCACTGTAGTTCAACAGCACAATGTATAGTTTTAGACTGCCATCTTCTGGTGAGAAATAACTACTTTCACATATATTTAGCTCTGCCATGAATGCACATATTTGCCCTGTGAAGGTCTGGCGTCCCCTCCAGGGTGTATTCCCGCCTTGCGCCCGATGATTCCAGGTAGGCTCTGGACCCCCCGCGACCCTAAGTTGGATAAGCGGTTACAGATAATGGATGGATGGATGGATGAATGCACATATAGAAACATTTGAGCGTGTACTCCTATGTGGATATTTACCTAACATGGACATATGTGGTATTAGCTGAATCCTAAGGATCCGAACTTTAATACTGATCAAAAAATTGTTGCCTTGCGCCCAATGATTCCAGGTAGGCTCTGGACCCACCCCGACCCTGAACTGGATAAGCGGTTACAGATAATGAATGAATGAAAAAATTGTTGCACTTTTATTACTATGTAGCTTACAGGCCCCTCACAATAAGAGAGATCTAGCATGTATTCCACAAGTCAAATATTTGCAATATGTGTACACTAATATACACGTATAACTCAAAAACACTTTCCCCAAAAATTTTAAAACTTCACATGCTTGATCAGACTGAGGAGCAGATGTCATAATTAAGTTGGCGTGCCACTGCATTCCTAGATGGCGCTATAACATAAAAAAGCCAATTAAATCAGTTTTTGTCCAATTGTAGCGCCCCCTTTTGGTAAATTTTGATCATATTGTACATACTTCTTCAGGGTAGGACCATACATACGTCTGTCATGGTTGGTCTTGATTAGACTTAATTTGTTTGAGTTATAGCTAAAAGAATGTTTAAAGCTCCACACGCTTCAATTAATTGTTTTATTACAACAAAAGTTTGTCCAAATGTTGAACTTTTTTTGATAATTATTTACCTACAGACTCTGCAGATTCCAACAAGGTCAACTGTTTGGGAATATCGCAAAATTCCACGGACTAGTTCGAAAAGGTTCAATTTTGAACATTTGGAAGCTGAGAAAAAGCAAAGCATTTTTTGACAACACTTGCAATTACAAAGTTGTTAGGCCCTCTGCAGAGTATAAAAAGAAGCAAACTGCGTGTCAATATGCTTAATTTTCACAGAGATATATAATATTTTCTTGACATAGCGCCCCCTAGTGGCTATCTTTATGACAATTTTTCAACTCTTAGGGAGGCCTACCAGGGACATACCAGTCAAATCCCATGATGATTGGACCTTCTTAAGGTTGTCAAACAGCTGATGACAGCTGATTGGTCGATGACAATCACAATTTTGCTCGAATCGAGTTGTCCTTAATTTTCCCTCTACAGCCTTGCTCATAGAAGCAGCATGCCAAGCGGCGGTCCGATCCGCCTTACGGATGCTGAGATATAAATTTGAAGCATTTACAGCGCCCCCTATATGAATATTGGCTTCTCCTTTGACAAGCTACCTCAGAATCATGTCTGAAAGTAGAATATGAAATGTAAACACATTTGAGTAAACCATGAGTTTGTTATAGATTTTTAAGTAAAACATAAAATAAGCCGAAGAGGTTCATTTGCATATGGCGGCCATCTTGAATCGAAATTTCAACGTTTTTTTGATAATTATTAAACTACAGGCTCCTGCGAACATTTTGACACCAAGCTCAAGAAAATTGGACAAAAATCCACGGAGGAGTACACAAAAGTAGGTTTTGCAAATTATGCAAAATAGCAAAAAATCTAAGTAGGCGGAGCTTAGTGGTTGTATGTACCTTTTTGATTCGGCAGGACCCAAGGAATCAGGGAAAAAAAAGATTTCGTCTCTACGCCACACGGGGTGGAAAATCTTTTAATGAAAGCGTTTTCCTTCGCTGTAGCGCCCCCTTGAGGCCAATTGGGCTGATATTTTGCGCCTGAGTAGCGAGACCGACTACTACCTATTGACCAAGTCTCAAGTGTCTAGGCCTTACGGTTTGGGCTGTGCGATTCGTTTTATGGCAGAAAAAGAAAAAGAATAATAATAATAATAACAAATTAAAATCAGAACAAACACAATAGGGTTTCAAGCACTTCGTGCTCGAACCCCTAATAATAAAAATCAGAACAAAAACAATAGGCTTCCTTTGCACGTTGTGCTCGGAAGCCTAATAATAATAATAATAATAAAAATCAGAACAAAAACAATAGGCTTCCTTTGCACGTTGTGCTCGGAAGCCTAAAAATCCTAACAATTATAATAGGGTTTCAAGCACTTCGTGCTCGAACCCCTAAATATAGCCGCAAGCGGCAATTAACGGGGTTCTCGCTTAACAGGCCTGTTTGGAAGCAATAGGCCTACATCGCTGCCATGCTACCTTTAAAAGCATTTCTATAAGTAGAATCTTAAATTTGAACCCATTTGAGCAAAGTATGGAGTTAGAGATGTTCAAGTAAAACCTGTGATAAGCTGAAGAGGTTCATTTGCCATCATGAATCAAAATGTCAATTAATTCTATAATTACCTAGGGTCAGACTCATGTGAACGTTTTGGCACCAAGCTCAAGGGACTTGGTGAAAAATTCATAGACTTATTGACAAAAGTATGTTTTGCAAATTATGCAAATTAGCTCAAAATCTAAGTGGGCTGAGCTTTATGATCCAACAGCAAATTAGTTTGTCTTAAGCCAAGGAATAAGGGACAAAAAGATTTCATCTCTAGGCCTTACGGTGTAGGAGATATAGACCTCAATGCTTTTCCCTTTGCTATAGCGCCACCATCTGGCCAAAGAATGTCATTTTCCTTGGCTGAGTCATTTTACACCTGCTGGACGTTGCTGCCAAGGGAGGTGTTTCTGGGCCTTATGGTCTTTGCTCCACATTGCATTTTGCATAATGTCTCAGAGCCACTGTAGTTCAACAGCACAATGTATAGTCTTAGACTGCCATCTGCTGGTGAGAAATGACTACTTTCCCATATTTTTAGATCAGCCATGAAAGCACATACAGAAAGATTTAAGCATGTACTCCTATGTGGATATTTACCTAACATGGGCATGTACGGTATCAGCTGAATCCTAAGGATCTGAACTTTAACAAAAAATTGTTGCACTTTTATTACTATGTAGCTTACAGGCCACTCCCAATAACACAGATCTAGCATGTATTCCTCAAGTCAAATATAAGCTATATGTGTACACTAATATACACCTATAACTCAAAAATGCTTTCCCCAAAAATTTTAAAACGTCACATACTTGATCAGAGTGAGGACCAGATGTCATAATTAAGTTGGGGTGCCACTGCGTTCCTAGATGGCGCTATAACATAAAAAAGCCCATTTAATCAGTTTTTGTCCAATTGTAGCGCCCCCTTTTGGTAAATTTTGATCATATTGTACATACGTCTTCAGGACAAGATCATACATACTTCTGTCACGTTTGGTCTTGATTGGACTTAATTTGTTTGAGTTATAGCTAAAAGAATGTTTAAAGCTCCCCACACTTCAATTAATTGTTTTATTACAACAAAAGTTTGTCCAAATGTTGAACTTTTTTTGATAATTATTTACCTACAGACTCTGCAGATTCCAACAAGGTCAACTGTTTGTGAATATCACAAAATTCCACGGACTAGTTCGAAAAGCTTCAATTTTGAACATTTGGAAACTGAGAAAAAGCAAAGCATTTTTTGACAACACTTGCAATTACAAAGTTGTTAGGCCCTCTGCAGAGTATAAAAAGAAGCAAACTGCGTGTCAATATGCTTAATTTTCACAGAGATATATAATATTTTCTTGATATAGCGCCCCCTAGTGGCTATCGTTATGACAATTTTTCTGCTCTTAGGGAGGCCTCCCAGGGACATACCAGTCAAATCCCATGATGATTGGACCTTGTTAAGGTTGTCAAACAGCTGATGACAGCTGATTGGTCGATGACAATCACAATTTTGCTCGAATCGAGTTGTCCTTAATTTTCCCTCTACAGCCTTGCCCATAGAAGCAGCATGCCAAGCGGCGGTCCGATCCGCCTTACGGATGCTGAGATATAAACTTGAAGCATTTACAGCGCCCCCTATATGAATATTGGCTTCTCCTTTGACAAGCTACCTCAGAATCATGTCTGAAAGTAGAATATGAAATGTAAACACATTTGAGTAAACCATGAGTTTGTTATAGATTTTTAAGTAAAACATAAAATAAGCCGAAGAGGTTCATTTGCATATGGCGGCCATCTTGAATCGAAATGTCAACGTTTTTTTAAAAATTATTAAACTACAGGCTCCTGCGAACATTTTGACACCAAGCTCAAGAAAATTGGACAAAAATCCACGGAGGAGTACACAAAAGTAGGTTTTGCAAATTATGCAAAATAGCAAAAAATCTAAGTAGGCGGAGCTTAGTGGTTGTATGTACCTTTTTGATTCGGCAGGACCCAAGGAATCAGGGAAAAAAAAGATTTCGTCTCTACGCCACACGGGGTGGAAAATCTTTTAATGAAAGCGTTTTCCTTCGCTGTAGCGCCCCCTTGAGGCCAATTGGGCTGATATTTTGCGCCTGAGTAGCGAGACCGACTACTACCTATTGACCAAGTCTCAAGTGTCTAGGCCTTACGGTTTGGGCTGTGCGATTCGTTTTACGGCAGAAAAAGAAAAAGAATAATAATAATAATAACAAAATATAGCCGCAAGCGGCAATTAACGGGGTTCTCGCTTAACAGGCCTGTTTGGAAGCAATAGGCCTACATCGCTGCCATGCTACCTTTAAAAGCATTTCTATAAGTAGAATCTTAAATTTGAACCCATTTGAGCAAAGTATGGAGTTAGAGATGTTCAAGTAAAACCTGTGATAAGCTGAAGAGGTTCATTTGCATATGGCGGCCATCTTGAATCAAAATGTCAACATTCGTTCTATAATTACCTAGGGTCAGACTCATGTGAACGTTTTGGCACCAAGCTCAAGGGAATTGGTCAAAAATTCAAAGACTTATTGACAAAAGTATATTTTGCAAATTATGCAAATTAGCTCAAAATCTAAGTGGGCTGAGCTAAATGATCCAATAGCAAATTAGTTTGTCTAAAGTCAAGGAATAAGGGAAAAAAAAGATTTCATCTATAGGCCTTACGGTGTAGGAGATATAGACCGCAATGCTTTTCCCTTTGCTATAGCGCCACCATCTGGCCAAAGAGTGTCATTTTCCTTGGCTGAGTCATTTTACACCTGCTGGACCTTGCTGCCAATTAGAATATCATGAAAAAGTTGATTTATTTCCGTAATTCTATTCAAAGAGTTAAACTTGTATATTATACTCATTCATTAGTCACAGACTGATATATGTCAAGTGTTTATTTCTTTTAATTTGATGATTATAAATGACAATTTATAATTTGAATTTTGTGAAAAGGTTCAATATTGAATACAACTGGTGCGACACTCTAATCAGTGAATTAACTCAAAACACCTGCAAAGGCCTTTAAATGGTCTCTCAGTCTAGTTCTGTAGGCTCCACAATCATGGGGAAGACTGCTGAGATGACAGTTGTCCAAAAGACGACCATTGACACCTTACACCAGCAGAGCAAGACACAAATGGTCATTGCTAAAAATGCTGGCTGTTCATAGAGCTCTGTGTCCAAGCACATTAATAGAGAGGAGAAGGGAAGGAAAAGATGTGGTAGAGGATTGTTAAATAAAACCCATTCAAAAATGTCAGGGAGATTCTCAAAGACTGGACTGCAGCTGGAGTCAGTGCATCAAGAACCACCACGCACAGATGTATGCAAGACATGGGTTTCAGCGTCACTTTCCTTGTGTGAACCCACTCTTGAACAAGAGACAGCATCAGAAGCGTGTGGCTTGGGCTAGTGTAAAGTTTCCACAGTTAGTGATGGTTTGGGTTGCCATGTCATCTGCTGGAGTTGGTCCACAGTGTTCTCTAAGGGGCCAAGATCAATGCAGCCGTCTACCAGGATGTTTTAGGGCATTTCATTCTTCCTGCTCTGACCAACTTTATGGAGATGCAGGTTTCATTTTCCAACAGGACTTGGGACTTGCACACAGTGCCAAAGCTACCAGTACCTGGTTTAAGGACCATGGTCTCACTGTTCTTAATTGGCCAACAAACACGCCTGACCTTAACCCCATTGAAAATCTACAGGGTATTGTGAAGAGTAAGATGCAATACGCCAGACCCAACAATGCAGAAGAGCTGAAGGCTACTATCAGAGCAACCTGTGCTCTGGACAGGCTACTATAGAGTAGTTATATATAAATATAAAATATTTAAATGCAGGTGGGCATTTAAATGCAGAAGGCAGTGTGGGGGAGGAGGTTGCCTCGCACTACAGCCAATCAGAGTGCAGCTCTTGCCTTTTAACATGTCAGGCATTAAATGGGACACTGTACTCTGTGAGAAACAAGTGTAAACATCAGAAACTCAGTAAATTAGAATAAAACACACAATAACAAAGGGTATTTTCTGACTGGTGAGGGTAATATTTAGGGGTTCGAGCACGAAGTGTTTGAAACCCTATTAAAATTGTTAGGATTTTTATTTTTATTATTATTATTATTATTATTAGGGGTTCGAGCACGAAGTGCTTGAAACCCTATTATAATTGTTAGGATTTTTAGGGGTTCGAGCACGAAGTGCTTGAAACCCTATTATAATTGTTATTATTTTTATTATTATTATTATTATTCTTCCGGTTCTTTTTCTGCACTACAAACGATCGCACAGCCCAAACCGTAAGGCCTACAGACTTGAGGCTTGGTCAGTAGGTAGTAAACCCTCCCGCTACTCAGGCGCAAAATATCAGACTGATTGGCCTCATGGGGGCGCTACAGCGAAGGACAACGCCTTTTCTTACGGGGCTCCTACCACGTGAGGCGTAGAGACGAAGTTTTTTTTTCCCCTGATTCCTTGGGTCCTGCCGAATCAAAAAGGTCGATACAACCACTAAGCTCCGCCCACTTAGATTTTTTGCTATTTTGCATAATTTGCAAAACCTACTTTTGCGTACTAGTCCGTGGATTTTTGTCCAATTTTCTTGAGCTTGGTGTCAAAACGTTTGCAGGAGTCTGAAGCTTAATAATCATCAAAAAAACGTTGACATTTCAATTCAATGTAGCTGGCATATGCAAATGAACCTTATCGGCTTATCGCCCGTTTTACATGAACAGCTGTTACTTCTGCATACTTTACTCAAATGGATGCAATTTCAGATTCTGCTTAGGGACATGATTTTGAGGTAGCATGTCGTCGGTGGTGCGAAAATTCACATAGGGGGCGCTCTAAATACTAGAAATTCATATCTCAGCATCCGCAAGTCCGATCGGTCCGCCGCTTGGCATACAGCTGCTTTAGGCAAGGCTCTAAGTGGAAAATAAAGGACAAGTCGATACTCGCCAAATTGTAACGTCATCAGCCAATCAGATCTCAGCAGCTCCCTGACAAGCTTGACAAAGGTCAATCATTATGATACTTGACTGGCATGTCCATGGACGCACTTCCTAAGAGCAGAAGACGTTTCGTTACGATAGCCACTAGGGGGCGCTATAACAAGAAAATATGTAATATCTCAGCGAAAATTAAGCATATTGACATGCAGATTGCTGGCCTCTGTACTCTTTATATTGCCTAACAACTTTGTAATAGCAAGTATTGTCAAGAAATGTATTGTTTTTTCTCAATGGCCAGTTGTTTGAAAATTGAGGTTTTCGAACTAGTCCGTGGAATCTGAAGCTATTCCCAAACAATTGGTTTTGTTGGAATCTGTAGAGTCTGTAGGTAAACAATCTTTAAAAAAAGTATGACTTTTTAACATTGTGTTGTCACAACATGTCAATAAACTGAAGTGTGAGCTGCTTTATAGGTTCTTTCATCTATAACTCCAAGAAAAGAAGCCCAATCCAGACCAAACTTTATAGGATTATGTAAGACCATACCCTGAAGGAGCATGTCTCTTATGGCCTAAATCCACCCAAAGGGGGCGCTACAATTGGACAATAACTTATTAAAAAGTTTTTTTTGTGTTATAGCGCCATCTAGGATTGCAGTGGCACCCCAATTTAATTATGACCTCTGGTCCTCAGGCTTATCAAGCTTGTGAAATTTTGAAATTTTTGGTGAAAGCGTTTTTGAGTTATAGCTGTATATATGTGTACATATATAGCATCTATTTTACTTGTGGAATACATGCTACATAGTAATAAAAGTGCAAGTTTTTTTTGATAATTATTAAAGTTCAGATCCTTAGGTTTCAGCTGATACCACAAATGTCCATTTTCGCTAAATATTCACATAGTAGTACACGCTCAAATAGTTTTGTATATGCATTTATATCTGAGCCATAAATATTGGAAAGTACTTATTTCTCATCAGCAGATGGCAGTCTAAGACTACACATTTTGCTGTGGATGTGAGTTGTTATGCCAAATGCAATGTGGAGCAAAGACTGAAAG
Source organism: Hoplias malabaricus (assembly GCF_029633855.1). Classification (NCBI taxonomy): domain Eukaryota; kingdom Metazoa; phylum Chordata; class Actinopteri; order Characiformes; family Erythrinidae; genus Hoplias; species Hoplias malabaricus. The sequence goes on from NC_089820.1 coordinate 37,485,701, forward strand.
GCTCAGAAACACCACACTTGCCAGCAAGGTACAGCAGGTGTGAAATGACTCAGCCAAGGAAAATGACCATCTTTGGCCAGATGGTGGCGCTATAGCAAATGGAAAAGCATTGAGGTCTATATCTCCCAAACCCTAAGGCCTAGAGACGAAATCTTTTTTTTACCTGATTCCTTGGCTTAAGACAAACTAATTTGCTATTTGGATCATTTAGCTCCGCCCATTTAGATTTCGAGCTAATTTGCATAATTTGCAAAACATACTTTTGTCAATAAGTCTGTGCATTTTTGTCCAATTCTCTTGAGCATGGTGCCAAAACGTTCACATGAGTCTGACACTAGGTAATTATAGAAACAATGTTGACATTTTGATTCAAGATGGCCTCCATATGCAAATGAACCTCTTCGGCTTATCACAAGTTTTACTTGAACGTCTGTAACTCCTCCATACTTTATTCAAATGGGTTCAAATTTCAGATTCTACTTAAGGACATGATTTTAAGGTTACCGTATCAGCGATGTAGGCCTATTGTTTCCAAACAGGCCTATTCTGCGAGAACCCCGTTAATTGTCGCTTGCGGCTATATTTATTAGGGGTTCGAGCACGAAGTGCTTGAAACCCTATTGTGTTTGTTCTGATTTTAATTTGTTATTATTATTCTGCCATAAAACGAATCGCACAGCCCAAACCGTAAGGCCTAGAGACTTGAGACTTGGTCAATAGGTAGTAGTCGGTCTCGCTACTCAGGCGCAAAATATCAGCCCAATTGGCCTCAAGGGGGCGCTACAGCGAAGGAAAACGCTTTCATTAAAAGATTTTCCACCCCGTGTGGCGTAGAGACGAAATCTTTTTTTTCCCTGATTCCTTGGGTCCTGCCGAATCAAAAAGGTACATACAACCACTAAGCTCCGCCTACTTAGATTTTTTGCTATTTTGCATAATTTGCAAAACCTACTTTTGTGTACTCCTCCGTGGATTTTTGTCCAATTTTCTTGAGCTTGGTGTCAAAATGTTCGCAGGAGCCTGTAGTTTAATAATTATCAAAAAAACGTTGAAATTTCGATTCAAGATGGCCGCCATATGCAAATGAACCTCTTCGGCTTATTTTATGTTTTACTTAAAAATCTATAACAAACTCATGGTTTACTCAAATGTGTTTACATTTCATATTCTACTTCCAGACATGATTCTGAGGTAGCTTGTCAAAGGAGAAGCCAATATTCATATAGGGGGCGCTGTAAATGCTTCAAGTTTATATCTCAGCATCCGTAAGGCGGATCGGACCGCCGCTTGGCATGCTGCTTCTATGGGCAAGGCTGTAGAGGGAAAATTAAGGACAACTCGATTCGAGCAAAATTGTGATTGTCATCGACCAATCAGCTGTCATCAGCTGTTTGACAACCTTAACAAGGTCCAATCATCATGGGATTTGACTGGTATGTCCCTGGGAGGCCTCCCTAAGAGCAGAAAAATTGTCATAACGATAGCCACTAGGGGGCGCTATATCAAGAAAATATTATATATCTCTGTGAAAATTAAGCATATTGACACGCAGTTTGCTTCTTTTTATACTCTGCAGAGGGCCTAACAACTTTGTAATTGCAAGTGTTGTCAAAAAATGCTTTGCTTTTTCTCAGTTTCCAAATGTTCAAAATTGAAGCTTTTCGAACTAGTCCGTGGAATTTTGCGATATTCACAAACAGTTGACCTTGTTGGAATCTGCAGAGTCTGTAGGTAAATAATTATCAAAAAAAGTTCAACATTTGGACAAACTTTTGTTGTAATAAAACAATTAATTGAAGTGTGGGGAGCTTTAAACATTCTTTTAGCTATAACTCAAACAAATTAAGTCCAATCAAGACCAAACGTGACAGAAGTATGTATGGTCTTGTCCTGAAGACGTATGTACAATATGATCAAAATTTACCAAAAGGGGGCGCTACAATTGGACAAAAACTGATTAAATGGGCTTTTTTATGTTATAGCGCCATCTAGGAACGCAGTGGCACCCCAACTTAATTATGACATCTGGTCCTCAGTCTGATCAAGTATGTGACGTTTTAAAATTTTTGGGGAAAGCATTTTTGAGTTATAGGTGTATATTAGTGTACACATATAGCTTATATTTGACTTGAGGAATACATGCTAGATCTGTGTTATTGGGAGTGGCCTGTAAGCTACATAGTAATAAAAGTGCAACAATTTTTTGTTAAAGTTCAGATCCTTAGGATTCAGCTGATACCGTACATGCCCATGTTAGGTAAATATCCACATAGGAGTACATGCTTAAATCTTTCTGTATGTGCTTTCATGGCTGATCTAAAAATATGGGAAAGTAGTCATTTCTCACCAGCAGATGGCAGTCTAAGACTATACATTGTGCTGTTGAACTACAGTGGCTCTGAGACATTATGCAAAATGCAATGTGGAGCAAAGACCATAAGGCCCAGAAACACCTCCCTTGGCAGCAAGGTCCAGCAGGTGTAAAATGACTCAGCCAAGGAAAATGACATTCTTTGGCCAGATGGTGGCGCTATAGCAAAGGGAAAAGCATTGAGGTCTATATCTCCTACACCGTAAGGCCTAGAGATGAAATCTTTTTGTCCCTTATTCCTTGGCAAAACTTGACAAACTAATTTGCTGTTGGATCATAAAGCTCAGCCCACTTAGATTTTGAGCTAATTTGCATAATTTGCAAAACATACTTTTGTCAATAAGTCTATGAATTTTTCACCAAGTCCCTTGAGCTTGGTGCCAAAACGTTCACATGAGTCTGACCCTAGGTAATTATAGAATGAATTGACATTTTGATTCATGATGGCAAATGAACCTCTTCAGCTTATCACAGGTTTTACTTGAACATCTCTAACTCCATACTTTGCTCAAATGGGTTCAAATTTAAGATTCTACTTATAGAAATGCTTTTAAAGGTAGCATGGCAGCGATGTAGGCCTATTGCTTCCAAACAGGCCTGTTAAGCGAGAACCCCGTTAATTGCCGCTTGCGGCTATATTTAGGGGTTCGAGCACGAAGTGCTTGAAACCCTATTGTGTTTGTTCTGATTTTAATTAGGCTTCTGAGCACGAAGTGCAAAGAAGCCTTTTGTTTTTGTTCTGATTTTTATTATTATTATTATTATTATTATTCCGAACAAAAATTCTGCCTTAAAACGGATCGCACAGCCCAAACCGTAAGGCCTACAGACTTCATACTTGGTCAAAAGATAGTAAACCCTCCCGCTACTCAGGCGCAAAATATCAGCCTGATTGGCCTCAAGGGGGCGCTACAGCGACAGAAAACGCTTTCATTAAAGGATTTTCCACGCCGTGTGGCGTAGAGACGAAATTTTTTTTTCTACATGATCCTTGGGTCCTGATGAATCAAAAAGGTACATAGAACCACTAAGCTCCGCCTACTTAGATTTTTTGCTAATTAGCATAATTTGCAAAATCTATTTTCGTGAACTAGTCCCTGGATTTTTGTCTGATCCCCATGACCTTGGTGTCAAAACGTTCACAGGAGTGAGCTGGTCAATAATTATTACAAACATCCTGACATTTCGAAACAAGATGGCCGACATATGCAAATGAATGTGTACCGTGAATTGCAAATTTTACTCAAACACCTGTAACTCCTTTATGCTTAACTCAAATCTGATGACCTTTCACACGTTGCTTCTAGACATGATTCTGAGGTAGCACGCATTTGCTGTTGCATGAAATATTATAGGGGGCGCTGTTATAGCTAACAATGTCTTTTGGCTAATATCTCAGGATCTACAAGGCCAATTAAGTTGACATTTGGCATGCTGGTTCAGTGAGCAAGCCTACATATGGGAAATTAAGGACATCTCAATACGGGCACGTTTAACGATGTCAACAGCCAATCAAAATTCAATTTTTTTTCATCATTTTTTTGACAGGCTTAACAATGCCCAATCATCATGGCATTTGCATGGTATGTTCATAGACACAATTTGTATTTGCAAAAAATTTTTCGTGTTGATAGCCACAAGGGGGCGCAATTTATTTTTTAAACATGAAATATGGAATATCTCAGTGAAAATTTAACCTATTGACATGCTAATAGTTTCATAATACACTCTACCAAGTGTCTAACAATATTGCAATTGCAACTCTTTTAAAAAAATGTATAGATTTTCTTCAATTGTCAGGTATGTGATTATGGAATTTATCGTACTAGTCCATGAGTTTTGGTCCTATCAACACACAATTGATCTCATTTCAAAGTGTATTGCCTGTAGGTACATAATTATTAAAAAAACATTTAGATTTAGACACGTTGTTGCTGCAATAGGTCAACAAACACGAGTGGGCGGAGCCCGATGCACTCTTTTAGCTATAACTCATTCAAACTTCACCCAAATCAAACCAAAATGGGTACACATGTGCATGGTATTACTCTGAAGAAGTGTATCAATTATGATCAAAATGCACATACAGGGGGCGCTAGAACTTGAAAAAATACTTAAAAATAAGTTTTTAATTTGTTATAGCGCCACCTAAGGATGCAGTACCAACAGAATGTAATGAGTTGTTCTGGAGCACATATGAAAGAAGCTTGCAATGTTGCATAACATTTGGCGAAAGCATTTTTGAGTTACAGGTATTTATGTGTGATATTTTTATGGAAACTTACAGACCTATTTTAAGCAGCATCTGGATGCCATGCAGTAATGGAAATCCACTTTATTTTTAATAATTATTAAGGTTCAAGTTCTTGTGATCCTGCTGATACCAAATATGTGCATATCAGGTCATAATTCAAATTGTAGTTTATGTTCAAATGTATGTGGGTAATGCTCCAACAGCACTGCTTGGTTTGATCCATAAGGTCCAGTACAAAACACCACCACCAGATGGCAGTGTTGCACTGTGAATAATCCACCACCCATCTCATTATATGGTTACAAATGCAGCTTGAGGCTCACAGACGGATCAAAATCAGAAATGTGCTATGTCAGCAGTGAGTATGCAATGTTGTGTATGATCTCGTAGTGGCAAAAGTAAGCAAATTTAGTGCATTGAAAGCGAGGAAGCCGTAAATCGCCGCTTGCGGCTATATTTTGTTATTATTATTATTCTTTTTCTTTTTCTGCTTAAAACGAATCGCACAGCCCAAACCGTAAGGCCTAGAGACTTGAGACTTGGTCAATAGGTAGTAGTCGGTCTCGCTACTCAGGCGCAAAATATCAGCCCAATTGGCCTCAAGGGGGCGCTACAGCGAAGGAAAACGCTTTCATTAAAAGATTTTCCACCCCGTGTGGCGTAGAGACGAAATCTTTTTTTTCCCTGATTCCTTGGGTCCTGCCGAATCAAAAAGGTACATACAACCACTAAGCTCCGCCTACTTAGATTTTTTGCTATTTTGCATAATTTGCAAAACCTACTTTTGTGTACTCCTCCGTGGATTTTTGTCCAATTTTCTTGAGCTTGGTGTCAAAATGTTCGCAGGAGCCTGTAGTTTAATAATTATCAAAAAAACGTTGAAATTTCGATTCAAGATGGCCGCCATATGCAAATGAACCTCTTCGGCTTATTTTATGTTTTACTTAAAAATCTATAACAAACTCATGGTTTACTCAAATGTGTTTACATTTCATATTCTACTTCCAGACATGATTCTGAGGTAGCTTGTCAAAGGAGAAGCCAATATTCATATAGGGGGCGCTGTAAATGCTTCAAGTTTATATCTCAGCATCCGTAAGGCGGATCGGACCGCCGCTTGGCATGCTGCTTCTATGGGCAAGGCTGTAGAGGGAAAATTAAGGACAACTCGATTCGAGCAAAATTGTGATTGTCATCGACCAATCAGCTGTCATCAGCTGTTTGACAACCTTAACAAGGTCCAATCATCATGGGATTTGACTGGTATGTCCCTGGGAGGCCTCCCTAAGAGCAGAAAAATTGTCATAACGATAGCCACTAGGGGGCGCTATATCAAGAAAATATTATATATCTCTGTGAAAATTAAGCATATTGACACGCAGTTTGCTTCTTTTTATACTCTGCAGAGGGCCTAACAACTTTGTAATTGCAAGTGTTGTCAAAAAATGCTTTGCTTTTTCTCAGTTTCCAAATGTTCAAAATTGAAGCTTTTCGAACTAGTCCGTGGAATTTTGCGATATTCACAAACAGTTGACCTTGTTGGAATCTGCAGAGTCTGTAGGTAAATAATTATCAAAAAAAGTTCAACATTTGGACAAACTTTTGTTGTAATAAAACAATTAATTGAAGTGTGGGGAGCTTTAAACATTCTTTTAGCTATAACTCAAACAAATTAAGTCCAATCAAGACCAAACGTGACAGAAGTATGTATGGTCTTGTCCTGAAGACGTATGTACAATATGATCAAAATTTACCAAAAGGGGGCGCTACAATTGGACAAAAACTGATTAAATGGGCTTTTTTATGTTATAGCGCCATCTAGGAACGCAGTGGCACCCCAACTTAATTATGACATCTGGTCCTCAGTCTGATCAAGTATGTGACGTTTTAAAATTTTTGGGGAAAGCATTTTTGAGTTATAGGTGTATATTAGTGTACACATATAGCTTATATTTGACTTGAGGAATACATGCTAGATCTGTGTTATTGGGAGTGGCCTGTAAGCTACATAGTAATAAAAGTGCAACAATTTTTTGTTAAAGTTCAGATCCTTAGGATTCAGCTGATACCGTACATGCCCATGTTAGGTAAATATCCACATAGGAGTACATGCTTAAATCTTTCTGTATGTGCTTTCATGGCTGATCTAAAAATATGGGAAAGTAGTCATTTCTCACCAGCAGATGGCAGTCTAAGACTATACATTGTGCTGTTGAACTACAGTGGCTCTGAGACATTATGCAAAATGCAATGTGGAGCAAAGACCATAAGGCCCAGAAACACCTCCCTTGGCAGCAAGGTCCAGCAGGTGTAAAATGACTCAGCCAAGGAAAATGACATTCTTTGGCCAGATGGTGGCGCTATAGCAAAGGGAAAAGCATTGAGGTCTATATCTCCTACACCGTAAGGCCTAGAGATGAAATCTTTTTGTCCCTTATTCCTTGGCAAAACTTGACAAACTAATTTGCTGTTGGATCATAAAGCTCAGCCCACTTAGATTTTGAGCTAATTTGCATAATTTGCAAAACATACTTTTGTCAATAAGTCTATGAATTTTTCACCAAGTCCCTTGAGCTTGGTGCCAAAACGTTCACATGAGTCTGACCCTAGGTAATTATAGAATGAATTGACATTTTGATTCATGATGGCAAATGAACCTCTTCAGCTTATCACAGGTTTTACTTGAACATCTCTAACTCCATACTTTGCTCAAATGGGTTCAAATTTAAGATTCTACTTATAGAAATGCTTTTAAAGGTAGCATGGCAGCGATGTAGGCCTATTGCTTCCAAACAGGCCTGTTAAGCGAGAACCCCGTTAATTGCCGCTTGCGGCTATATTTAGGGGTTCGAGCACGAAGTGCTTGAAACCCTATTGTGTTTGTTCTGATTTTAATTAGGCTTCTGAGCACGAAGTGCAAAGAAGCCTTTTGTTTTTGTTCTGATTTTTATTATTATTATTATTATTATTATTATTATTATTATTATTATTATTCCGAACAAAAATTCTGCCTTAAAACGGATCGCACAGCCCAAACCGTAAGGCCTACAGACTTCATACTTGGTCAAAAGATAGTAAACCCTCCCGCTACTCAGGCGCAAAATATCAGCCTGATTGGCCTCAAGGGGGCGCTACAGCGACAGAAAACGCTTTCATTAAAGGATTTTCCACGCCGTGTGGCGTAGAGACGAAATTTTTTTTTCTACATGATCCTTGGGTCCTGATGAATCAAAAAGGTACATAGAACCACTAAGCTCCGCCTACTTAGATTTTTTGCTAATTAGCATAATTTGCAAAATCTATTTTCGTGAACTAGTCCCTGGATTTTTGTCTGATCCCCATGACCTTGGTGTCAAAACGTTCACAGGAGTGAGCTGGTCAATAATTATTACAAACATCCTGACATTTCGAAACAAGATGGCCGACATATGCAAATGAATGTGTACCGTGAATTGCAAATTTTACTCAAACACCTGTAACTCCTTTATGCTTAACTCAAATCTGATGACCTTTCACACGTTGCTTCTAGACATGATTCTGAGGTAGCACGCATTTGCTGTTGCATGAAATATTATAGGGGGCGCTGTTATAGCTAACAATGTCTTTTGGCTAATATCTCAGGATCTACAAGGCCAATTAAGTTGACATTTGGCATGCTGGTTCAGTGAGCAAGCCTACATATGGGAAATTAAGGACATCTCAATACGGGCACGTTTAACGATGTCAACAGCCAATCAAAATTCAATTTTTTTTCATCATTTTTTTGACAGGCTTAACAATGCCCAATCATCATGGCATTTGCATGGTATGTTCATAGACACAATTTGTATTTGCAAAAAAATTTTCGTGTTGATAGCCACAAGGGGGCGCAATTTATTTTTTAAACATGAAATATGGAATATCTCAGTGAAAATTTAACCTATTGACATGCTAATAGTTTCATAATACACTCTACCAAGTGTCTAACAATATTGCAATTGCAACTCTTTTAAAAAAATGTATAGATTTTCTTCAATTGTCAGGTATGTGATTATGGAATTTATCGTACTAGTCCATGAGTTTTGGTCCTATCAACACACAATTGATCTCATTTCAAAGTGTATTGCCTGTAGGTACATAATTATTAAAAAAACATTTAGATTTAGACACGTTGTTGCTGCAATAGGTCAACAAACACGAGTGGGCGGAGCCCGATGCACTCTTTTAGCTATAACTCATTCAAACTTCACCCAAATCAAACCAAAATGGGTACACATGTGCATGGTATTACTCTGAAGAAGTGTATCAATTATGATCAAAATGCACATACAGGGGGCGCTAGAACTTGAAAAAATACTTAAAAATAAGTTTTTAATTTGTTATAGCGCCACCTAAGGATGCAGTACCAACAGAATGTAATGAGTTGTTCTGGAGCACATATGAAAGAAGCTTGCAATGTTGCATAACATTTGGCGAAAGCATTTTTGAGTTACAGGTATTTATGTGTGATATTTTTATGGAAACTTACAGACCTATTTTAAGCAGCATCTGGATGCCATGCAGTAATGGAAATCCACTTTATTTTTAATAATTATTAAGGTTCAAGTTCTTGTGATCCTGCTGATACCAAATATGTGCATATCAGGTCATAATTCAAATTGTAGTTTATGTTCAAATGTATGTGGGTAATGCTCCAACAGCACTGCTTGGTTTGATCCATAAGGTCCAGTACAAAACACCACCACCAGATGGCAGTGTTGCACTGTGAATAATCCACCACCCATCTCATTATATGGTTACAAATGCAGCTTGAGGCTCACAGACGGATCAAAATCAGAAATGTGCTATGTCAGCAGTGAGTATGCAATGTTGTGTATGATCTCGTAGTGGCAAAAGTAAGCAAATTTAGTGCATTGAAAGCGAGGAAGCCGTAAATCGCCGCTTGCGGCTATATTTTGTTATTATTATTATTCTTTTTCTTTTTCTGCCATAAAACGAATCGCACAGCCCAAACCGTAAGGCCTAGAGACTTGAGACTTGGTCAATAGGTAGTAGTCGGTCTCGCTACTCAGGCGCAAAATATCAGCCCAATTGGCCTCAAGGGGGCGCTACAGCGAAGGAAAACGCTTTCATTAAAAGATTTTCCACCCCGTGTGGCGTAGAGACGAAATCTTTTTTTTCCCTGATTCCTTGGGTCCTGCCGAATCAAAAAGGTACATACAACCACTAAGCTCCGCCTACTTAGATTTTTTGCTATTTTGCATAATTTGAAAAAACCTACTTTTGTGTACTCCTCCGTGGATTTTTGTCCAATTTTCTTGAGCTTGGTGTCAAAATGTTCGCAGGAGCCTGTAGTTTAATAATTATCAAAAAAACGTTGAAATTTCGATTCAAGATGGCCGCCATATGCAAATGAACCTCTTCGGCTTATTTTATGTTTTACTTAAAAATCTATAACAAACTCATGGTTTACTCAAATGTGTTTACATTTCATATTCTACTTCCAGACATGATTCTGAGGTAGCTTGTCAAAGGAGAAGCCAATATTCATATAGGGGGCGCTGTAAATGCTTCAAGTTTATATCTCAGCATCCGTAAGGCGGATCGGACCGCCGCTTGGCATGCTGCTTCTATGGGCAAGGCTGTAGAGGGAAAATTAAGGACAACTCGATTCGAGCAAAATTGTGATTGTCATCGACCAATCAGCTGTCATCAGCTGTTTGACAACCTTAACAAGGTCCAATCATCATGGGATTTGACTGGTATGTCCCTGGGAGGCCTCCCTAAGAGCAGAAAAATTGTCATAACGATAGCCACTAGGGGGCGCTATATCAAGAAAATATTATATATCTCTGTGAAAATTAAGCATATTGACACGCAGTTTGCTTCTTTTTATACTCTGCAGAGGGCCTAACAACTTTGTAATTGCAAGTGTTGTCAAAAAATGCTTTGCTTTTTCTCAGTTTCCAAATGTTCAAAATTGAAGCTTTTCGAACTAGTCCGTGGAATTTTGCGATATTCACAAACAGTTGACCTTGTTGGAATCTGCAGAGTCTGTAGGTAAATAATTATCAAAAAAAGTTCAACATTTGGACAAACTTTTGTTGTAATAAAACAATTAATTGAAGTGTGGGGAGCTTTAAACATTCTTTTAGCTATAACTCAAACAAATTAAGTCCAATCAAGACCAAACGTGACAGAAGTATGTATGGTCTTGTCCTGAAGACGTATGTACAATATGATCAAAATTTACCAAAAGGGGGCGCTACAATTGGACAAAAACTGATTAAATGGGCTTTTTTATGTTATAGCGCCATCTAGGAACGCAGTGGCACCCCAACTTAATTATGACATCTGGTCCTCAGTCTGATCAAGTATGTGACGTTTTAAAATTTTTGGGGAAAGCATTTTTGAGTTATAGGTGTATATTAGTGTACACATATAGCTTATATTTGACTTGAGGAATACATGCTAGATCTGTGTTATTGGGAGTGGACTGTAAGCTACATAGTAATAAAAGTGCAACAATTTTTTGTTAAAGTTCAGATCCTTAGGATTCAGCTGATACCGTACATGCCCATGTTAGGTAAATATCCACATAGGAGTACATGCTTAAATCTTTCTGTATGTGCTTTCATGGCTGATCTAAAAATATGGGAAAGTAGTCATTTCTCACCAGCAGATGGCAGTCTAAGACTATACATTGTGCTGTTGAACTACAGTGGCTCTGAGACATTATGCAAAATGCAATGTGGAGCAAAGACCATAAGGCCCAGAAACACCTCCCTTGGCAGCAAGGTCCAGCAGGTGTAAAATGACTCAGCCAAGGAAAATGACATTCTTTGGCCAGATGGTGGCGCTATAGCAAAGGGAAAAGCATTGAGGTCTATATCTCCTACACCGTAAGGCCTAGAGATGAAATCTTTTTGTCCCTTATTCCTTGGCTTAAGACAAACTAATTTGCTGTTGGATCATAAAGCTCAGCCCACTTAGATTTTGAGCTAATTTGCATAATTTGCAAAACATACTTTTGTCAATAAGTCTATGAATTTTTCACCAAGTCCCTTGAGCTTGGTGCCAAAACGTTCACATGAGTCTGACCCTAGGTAATTATAGAATTAATTGACATTTTGATTCATGATGGCAAATGAACCTCTTCAGCTTATCACAGGTTTTACTTGAACATCTCAAATGGGTTCAAATTTAAGATTCTACTTATAGAAATGCTTTTAAAGGTAGCATGGCAGCGATGTAGGCCTATTGCTTCCAAACAGGCCTGTTAAGCGAGAACGCCGTTAATTGCCGCTTGCGGCTATATTTCTTTTTCTTTTTCTGCCATAAAACGAATCGCACAGCCCAAACCGTAAGGCCTAGAGACTTGAGACTTGGTCAATAGGTAGTAGTCGGTCTCGCTACTCAGGCGCAAAATATCAGCCCAATTGGCCTCAAGGGGGCGCTACAGCGAAGGAAAACGCTTTCATTAAAAGATTTTCCACCCCGTGTGGCGTAGAGACGAAATCTTTTTTTTTCCCTGATTCCTTGGGTCCTGCCGAATCAAAAAGTTACATACAACCACTAAGCTCCGCCTACTTAGATTTTTTGCTATTTTGCATAATTTGCAAAACCTACTTTTGTGTACTCCTCCGTGGATTTTTGTCCAATTTTCTTGAGCTTGGTGTCAAAATGTTCGCAGGAGCCTGTAGTTTAATAATTATCAAAAAAACGTTGAAATTTCGATTCAAGATGGCCGCCATATGCAAATGAACCTCTTCGGCTTATTTTATGTTTTACTTAAAAATCTATAACAAACTCATGGTTTACTCAAATGTGTTTACATTTCATATTCTACTTTCAGACATGATTCTGAGGTAGCTTGTCAAAGGAGAAGTCAATATTCATATAGGGGGCGCTGTAAATGCTTCAAGTTTATATCTCAGCATCCGTAAGGCGGATCGGACCGCCGCTTGGCATGCTGCTTCTATGGGCAAGGCTGTAGAGGGAAAATTAAGGACAACTCGATTCGAGCAAAATTGTGATTGTCATCGACCAATCAGCTGTCATCAGCTGTTTGACAACCTTAACAAGGTCCAATCATCATGGGATTTGACTGGTATGTCCCTGGTAGGCCTCCCTAAGAGCAGAAAAATTGTCATAACGATAGCCACTAGGGGGCGCTATGTCAAGAAAATATTATATATCTCTGTGAAAATTAAGCATATTGACACACAGTTTGCTTATTTTTATACTCTGCAGAGGGCCTAACAACTTTGTAATTGCAAGTGTTGTCAAAAAATGCTTTGCTTTTTCTCAGCTTCCAAATGTTCAAAATTGAACCTTTTCGAACTAGTCCGTGGAATTTTGCGATATTCCCAAACAGTTGACCTTGTTGGAATCTGCAGAGTCTGTAGGTAAATAATTATCAAAAAAAGTTCAACATTTGGACAAACTTTTGTTGTAATAAAACAATTAATTGAAGTGTGGGGAGCTTTAAACATTCTTTTAGCTATAACTCAAACAAATTAAGTCCAATCAAGACCAAACGTGACAGAAGTATGTATGGTCTTGTCCTGAAGACGTATGTACAATATGATCAAAATTTACCAAAAGGGGGCGCTACAATTGGACAAAAACTGATTAAATGGGCTTTTTTATGTTATAGCGCCATCTAGGAACGCAGTGGCACCCCAACTTAATTATGACATCTGGTCCTCAGTCTGATCAAGTATGTGACGTTTTAAAATTTTTGGGGAAAGCATTTTTGAGTTATAGGTGTATATTAGTGTACACATATAGCTTATATTTGACTTGAGGAATACATGCTAGATCTGTGTTATTGGGAGTGGCCTGTAAGCTACATAGTAATAAAAGTGCAACAATTTTTTGTTAAAGTTCAGATCCTTAGGATTCAGCTGATACCGTACATGCCCATGTTAGGTAAATATCCACATAGGAGTACATGCTTAAATCTTTCTGTATGTGCTTTCATGGCTGATCTAAAAATATGGGAAAGTAGTCATTTCTCACCAGCAGATGGCAGTCTAAGACTATACATTGTGCTGTTGAACTACAGTGGCTCTGAGACATTATGCAAAATGCAATGTGGAGCAAAGACCATAAGGCCCAGAAACACCTCCCTTGGCAGCAAGGTCCAGCAGGTGTAAAATGACTCAGCCAAGGAAAATGACATTCTTTGGCCAGATGGTGGCGCTATAGCAAAGGGAAAAGCATTGAGGTCTATATCTCCTACACCGTAAGGCCTAGAGATGAAATCTTTTTGTCCCTTATTCCTTGGCTTAAGACAAACTAATTTGCTGTTGGATCATAAAGCTCAGCCCACTTAGATTTTGAGCTAATTTGCATAATTTGCAAAACATACTTTTGTCAATAAGTCTATGAATTTTTCACCAAGTCCCTTGAGCTTGGTGCCAAAACGTTCACATGAGTCTGACCCTAGGTAATTATAGAATTAATTGACATTTTGATTCATGATGGCAAATGAACCTCTTCAGCTTATCACAGGTTTTACTTGAACATCTCTAACTCCATACTTTGCTCAAATGGGTTCAAATTTAAGATTCTACTTATAGAAATGCTTTTAAAGGTAGCATGGCAGCGATGTAGGCCTATTGCTTCCAAACAGGCCTGTTAAGCGAGAACCCCGTTAATTGCCGCTTGCGGCTATATTTAGGGGTTCGAGCACGAAGTGCTTGAAACCCTATTGTGTTTGTTCTGATTTTAATTTGTTATTATTATTATTCTTTTTCTTTTTCTGCCATAAAACGAATCGCACAGCCCAAACCGTAAGGCCTAGAGACTTGAGACTTGGTCAATAGGTAGTAGTCGGTCTCGCTACTCAGGCGCAAAATATCAGCCCAATTGGCCTCAAGGGGGCGCTACAGCGAAGGAAAACGCTTTCATTAAAAGATTTTCCACCCCGTGTGGCGTAGAGACGAAATCTTTTTTTTTCCCTGATTCCTTGGGTCCTGCCGAATCAAAAAGGTACATACAACCACTAAGCTTCGCCTACTTAGATTTTTTGCTATTTTGCATAATTTGCAAAACCTACTTTTGTGTACTCCTCCGTGGATTTTTGTCCAATTTTCTTGAGCTTGGTGTCAAAATGTTCGCAGGAGCCTGTAGTTTAATAATTATCAAAAAAACGTTGAAATTTCGATTCAAGATGGCCGCCATATGCAAATGAACCTCTTCGGCTTATTTTATGTTTTACTTAAAAATCTATAACAAACTCATGGTTTACTCAAATGTGTTTACATTTCATATTCTACTTTCAGACATGATTCTGAGGTAGCTTGTCAAAGGAGAAGTCAATATTCATATAGGGGGCGCTGTAAATGCTTCAAGTTTATATCTCAGCATCCGTAAGGCGGATCGGACCGCCGCTTGGCATGCTGCTTCTATGGGCAAGGCTGTAGAGGGAAAATTAAGGACAACTCGATTCGAGCAAAATTGTGATTGTCATCGACCAATCAGCTGTCATCAGCTGTTTGACAACCTTAACAAGGTCCAATCATCATGGGATTTGACTGGTATGTCCCTGGTAGGCCTCCCTAAGAGCAGAAAAATTGTCATAACGATAGCCACTAGGGGGCGCTATGTCAAGAAAATATTATATATCTCTGTGAAAATTAAGCATATTGACACACAGTTTGCTTATTTTTATACTCTGCAGAGGGCCTAACAACTTTGTAATTGCAAGTGTTGTCAAAAAATGCTTTGCTTTTTCTCAGCTTCCAAATGTTCAAAATTGAACCTTTTCGAACTAGTCCGTGGAATTTTGCGATATTCCCAAACAGTTGACCTTGTTGGAATCTGCAGAGTCTGTAGGTAAATAATTATCAAAAAAAGTTCAACATTTGGACAAACTTTTGTTGTAATAAAACAATTAATTGAAGTGTGGGGAGCTTTAAACATTCTTTTAGCTATAACTCAAACAAATTAAGTCCAATCAAGACCAAACGTGACAGAAGTATGTATGGTCTTGTCCTGAAGACGTATGTACAATATGATCAAAATTTACCAAAAGGGGGCGCTACAATTGGACAAAAACTGATTAAATGGGCTTTTTTATGTTATAGCGCCATCTAGGAACGCAGTGGCACCCCAACTTAATTATGACATCTAGTCCTCAGTCTGATCAAGTATGTGACGTTTTAAAATTTTTGGGGAAAGCATTTTTGAGTTATAGGTGTATATTAGTGTACACATATAGCTTATATTTGACTTGAGGAATACATGCTAGATCTGTGTTATTGGGAGTGGCCTGTAAGCTACATAGTAATAAAAGTGCAACAATTTTTTGTTAAAGTTCAGATCCTTAGGATTCAGCTGATACCGTACATGCCCATGTTAGGTAAATATCCACATAGGAGTACATGCTTAAATCTTTCTGTATGTGCTTTCATGGCTGATCTAAAAATATGGGAAAGTAGTCATTTCTCACCAGCAGATGGCAGTCTAAGACTATACATTGTGCTGTTGAACTACAGTGGCTCTGAGACATTATGCAAAATGCAATGTGGAGCAAAGACCATAAGGCCCAGAAACACCTCCCTTGGCAGCAAGGTCCAGCAGGTGTAAAATGACTCAGCCAAGGAAAATGACATTCTTTGGCCAGATGGTGGCGCTATAGCAAAGGGAAAAGCATTGAGGTCTATATCTCCTACACCGTAAGGCCTAGAGATGAAATCTTTTTGTCCCTTATTCCTTGGCTTAAGACAAACTAATTTGCTGTTGGATCATAAAGCTCAGCCCACTTAGATTTTGAGCTAATTTGCATAATTTGCAAAACATACTTTTGTCAATAAGTCTATGAATTTTTCACCAAGTCCCTTGAGCTTGGTGCCAAAACGTTCACATGAGTCTGACCCTAGGTAATTATAGAATTAATTGACATTTTGATTCATGATGGCAAATGAACCTCTTCAGCTTATCACAGGTTTTACTTGAACATCTCAAATGGGTTCAAATTTAAGATTCTACTTATAGAAATGCTTTTAAAGGTAGCATGGCAGCGATGTAGGCCTATTGCTTCCAAACAGGCCTGTTAAGCGAGAACGCCGTTAATTGCCGCTTGCGGCTATATTTCTTTTTCTTTTTCTGCCATAAAACGAATCGCACAGCCCAAACCGTAAGGCCTAGAGACTTGAGACTTGGTCAATAGGTAGTAGTCGGTCTCGCTACTCAGGCGCAAAATATCAGCCCAATTGGCCTCAAGGGGGCGCTACAGCGAAGGAAAACGCTTTCATTAAAAGATTTTCCACCCCGTGTGGCGTAGAGACGAAATCTTTTTTTTTCCCTGATTCCTTGGGTCCTGCCGAATCAAAAAGGTACATACAACCACTAAGCTCCGCCTACTTAGATTTTTTGCTATTTTGCATAATTTGCAAAACCTACTTTTGTGTACTCCTCCGTGGATTTTTGTCCAATTTTCTTGAGCTTGGTGTCAAAATGTTCGCAGGAGCCTGTAGTTTAATAATTATCAAAAAAACGTTGAAATTTCGATTCAAGATGGCCGCCATATGCAAATGAACCTCTTCGGCTTATTTTATGTTTTACTTAAAAATCTATAACAAACTCATGGTTTACTCAAATGTGTTTACATTTCATATTCTACTTTCAGACATGATTCTGAGGTAGCTTGTCAAAGGAGAAGTCAATATTCATATAGGGGGCGCTGTAAATGCTTCAAGTTTATATCTCAGCATCCGTAAGGCGGATCGGACCGCCGCTTGGCATGCTGCTTCTATGGGCAAGGCTGTAGAGGGAAAATTAAGGACAACTCGATTCGAGCAAAATTGTGATTGTCATCGACCAATCAGCTGTCATCAGCTGTTTGACAACCTTAACAAGGTCCAATCATCATGGGATTTGACTGGTATGTCCCTGGTAGGCCTCCCTAAGAGCAGAAAAATTGTCATAACGATAGCCACTAGGGGGCGCTATGTCAAGAAAATATTATATATCTCTGTGAAAATTAAGCATATTGACACACAGTTTGCTTATTTTTATACTCTGCAGAGGGCCTAACAACTTTGTAATTGCAAGTGTTGTCAAAAAATGCTTTGCTTTTTCTCAGCTTCCAAATGTTCAAAATTGAACCTTTTCGAACTAGTCCGTGGAATTTTGCGATATTCCCAAACAGTTGACCTTGTTGGAATCTGCAGAGTCTGTAGGTAAATAATTATCAAAAAAAGTTCAACATTTGGACAAACTTTTGTTGTAATAAAACAATTAATTGAAGTGTGGGGAGCTTTAAACATTCTTTTAGCTATAACTCAAACAAATTAAGTCCAATCAAGACCAAACGTGACAGAAGTATGTATGGTCTTGTCCTGAAGACGTATGTACAATATGATCAAAATTTACCAAAAGGGGGCGCTACAATTGGACAAAAACTGATTAAATGGGCTTTTTTATGTTATAGCGCCATCTAGGAACGCAGTGGCACCCCAACTTAATTATGACATCTGGTCCTCAGTCTGATCAAGTATGTGACGTTTTAAAATTTTTGGGGAAAGCATTTTTGAGTTATAGGTGTATATTAGTGTACACATATAGCTTATATTTGACTTGAGGAATACATGCTAGATCTGTGTTATTGGGAGTGGCCTGTAAGCTACATAGTAATAAAAGTGCAACAATTTTTTGTTAAAGTTCAGATCCTTAGGATTCAGCTGATACCGTACATGCCCATGTTAGGTAAATATCCACATAGGAGTACATGCTTAAATCTTTCTGTATGTGCTTTCATGGCTGATCTAAAAATATGGGAAAGTAGTCATTTCTCACCAGCAGATGGCAGTCTAAGACTATACATTGTGCTGTTGAACTACAGTGGCTCTGAGACATTATGCAAAATGCAATGTGGAGCAAAGACCATAAGGCCCAGAAACACCTCCCTTGGCAGCAAGGTCCAGCAGGTGTAAAATGACTCAGCCAAGGAAAATGACATTCTTTGGCCAGATGGTGGCGCTATAGCAAAGGGAAAAGCATTGAGGTCTATATCTCCTACACCGTAAGGCCTAGAGATGAAATCTTTTTGTCCCTTATTCCTTGGCTTAAGACAAACTAATTTGCTGTTGGATCATAAAGCTCAGCCCACTTAGATTTTGAGCTAATTTGCATAATTTGCAAAACATACTTTTGTCAATAAGTCTATGAATTTTTCACCAAGTCCCTTGAGCTTGGTGCCAAAACGTTCACATGAGTCTGACCCTAGGTAATTATAGAATTAATTGACATTTTGATTCATGATGGCAAATGAACCTCTTCAGCTTATCACAGGTTTTACTTGAACATCTCTAACTCCATACTTTGCTCAAATGGGTTCAAATTTAAGATTCTACTTATAGAAATGCTTTTAAAGGTAGCATGGCAGCGATGTAGGCCTATTGCTTCCAAACAGGCCTGTTAAGCGAGAACCCCGTTAATTGCCGCTTGCGGCTATATTTAGGGGTTCGAGCACGAAGTGCTTGAAACCCTATTGTGTTTGTTCTGATTTTAATTTGTTATTATTATTATTCTTTTTCTTTTTCTGCCATAAAACGAATCGCACAGCCCAAACCGTAAGGCCTAGAGACTTGAGACTTGGTCAATAGGTAGTAGTCGGTCTCGCTACTCAGGCGCAAAATATCAGCCCAATTGGCCTCAAGGGGGCGCTACAGCGAAGGAAAACGCTTTCATTAAAAGATTTTCCACCCCGTGTGGCGTAGAGACGAAATCTTTTTTTTTCCCTGATTCCTTGGGTCCTGCCGAATCAAAAAGGTACATACAACCACTAAGCTTCGCCTACTTAGATTTTTTGCTATTTTGCATAATTTGCAAAACCTACTTTTGTGTACTCCTCCGTGGATTTTTGTCCAATTTTCTTGAGCTTGGTGTCAAAATGTTCGCAGGAGCCTGTAGTTTAATAATTATCAAAAAAACGTTGAAATTTCGATTCAAGATGGCCGCCATATGCAAATGAACCTCTTCGGCTTATTTTATGTTTTACTTAAAAATCTATAACAAACTCATGGTTTACTCAAATGTGTTTACATTTCATATTCTACTTTCAGACATGATTCTGAGGTAGCTTGTCAAAGGAGAAGTCAATATTCATATAGGGGGCGCTGTAAATGCTTCAAGTTTATATCTCAGCATCCGTAAGGCGGATCGGACCGCCGCTTGGCATGCTGCTTCTATGGGCAAGGCTGTAGAGGGAAAATTAAGGACAACTCGATTCGAGCAAAATTGTGATTGTCATCGACCAATCAGCTGTCATCAGCTGTTTGACAACCTTAACAAGGTCCAATCATCATGGGATTTGACTGGTATGTCCCTGGTAGGCCTCCCTAAGAGCAGAAAAATTGTCATAACGATAGCCACTAGGGGGCGCTATGTCAAGAAAATATTATATATCTCTGTGAAAATTAAGCATATTGACACACAGTTTGCTTATTTTTATACTCTGCAGAGGGCCTAACAACTTTGTAATTGCAAGTGTTGTCAAAAAATGCTTTGCTTTTTCTCAGCTTCCAAATGTTCAAAATTGAACCTTTTCGAACTAGTCCGTGGAATTTTGCGATATTCCCAAACAGTTGACCTTGTTGGAATCTGCAGAGTCTGTAGGTAAATAATTATCAAAAAAAGTTCAACATTTGGACAAACTTTTGTTGTAATAAAACAATTAATTGAAGTGTGGGGAGCTTTAAACATTCTTTTAGCTATAACTCAAACAAATTAAGTCCAATCAAGACCAAACGTGACAGAAGTATGTATGGTCTTGTCCTGAAGACGTATGTACAATATGATCAAAATTTACCAAAAGGGGGCGCTACAATTGGACAAAAACTGATTAAATGGGCTTTTTTATGTTATAGCGCCATCTAGGAACGCAGTGGCACCCCAACTTAATTATGACATCTGGTCCTCAGTCTGATCAAGTATGTGACGTTTTAAAATTTTTGGGGAAAGCATTTTTGAGTTATAGGTGTATATTAGTGTACACATATAGCTTATATTTGACTTGAGGAATACATGCTAGATCTGTGTTATTGGGAGTGGCCTGTAAGCTACATAGTAATAAAAGTGCAACAATTTTTTGTTAAAGTTCAGATCCTTAGGATTCAGCTGATACCGTACATGCCCATGTTAGGTAAATATCCACATAGGAGTACATGCTTAAATCTTTCTGTATGTGCTTTCATGGCTGATCTAAAAATATGGGAAAGTAGTCATTTCTCACCAGCAGATGGCAGTCTAAGACTATACATTGTGCTGTTGAACTACAGTGGCTCTGAGACATTATGCAAAATGCAATGTGGAGCAAAGACCATAAGGCCCAGAAACACCTCCCTTGGCAGCAAGGTCCAGCAGGTGTAAAATGACTCAGCCAAGGAAAATGACATTCTTTGGCCAGATGGTGGCGCTATAGCAAAGGGAAAAGCATTGAGGTCTATATCTCCTACACCGTAAGGCCTAGAGATGAAATCTTTTTGTCCCTTATTCCTTGGCTTAAGACAAACTAATTTGCTGTTGGATCATAAAGCTCAGCCCACTTAGATTTTGAGCTAATTTGCATAATTTGCAAAACATACTTTTGTCAATAAGTCTATGAATTTTTCACCAAGTCCCTTGAGCTTGGTGCCAAAACGTTCACATGAGTCTGACCCTAGGTAATTATAGAATTAATTGACATTTTGATTCATGATGGCAAATGAACCTCTTCAGCTTATCACAGGTTTTACTTGAACATCTCTAACTCCATACTTTGCTCAAATGGGTTCAAATTTAAGATTCTACTTATAGAAATGCTTTTAAAGGTAGCATGGCAGCGATGTAGGCCTATTGCTTCCAAACAGGCCTGTTAAGCGAGAACCCCGTTAATTGCCGCTTGCGGCTATATTTAGGGGTTCGAGCACGAAGTGCTTGAAACCCTATTGTGTTTGTTCTGATTTTAATTTGTTATTATTATTATTCTTTTTCTTTTTCTGCCATAAAACGAATCGCACAGCCCAAACCGTAAGGCCTAGAGACTTGAGACTTGGTCAATAGGTAGTAGTCGGTCTCGCTACTCAGGCGCAAAATATCAGCCCAATTGGCCTCAAGGGGGCGCTACAGCGAAGGAAAACGCTTTCATTAAAAGATTTTCCACCCCGTGTGGCGTAGAGACGAAATCTTTTTTTTCCCTGATTCCTTGGGTCCTGCCGAATCAAAAAGCTACATACAACCACTAAGCTCCGCCTACTTAGATTTTTTGCTATTTTGCATAATTTGCAAAACCTACTTTTGTGTACTCCTCCGTGGATTTTTGTCCAATTTTCTTGAGCTTGGTGTCAAAATGTTCGCAGGAGCCTGTAGTTTAATAATTATCAAAAAAACGTTGAAATTTCGATTCAAGATGGCCGCCATATGCAAATGAACCTCTTCGGCTTATTTTATGTTTTACTTAAAAATCTATAACAAACTCATGGTTTACTCAAATGTGTTTACATTTCATATTCTACTTTCAGACATGATTCTGAGGTAGCTTGTCAAAGGAGAAGCCAATATTCATATAGGGGGCGCTGTAAATGCTTCAAGTTTATATCTCAGCATCCGTAAGGCGGATCGGACCGCCGCTTGGCATGCTGCTTCTATGGGCAAGGCTGTAGAGGGAAAATTAAGGACAACTCGATTCGAGCAAAATTGTGATTGTCATCGACCAATCAGCTGTCATCAGCTGTTTGACAACCTTAACAAGGTCCAATCATCATGGGATTTGACTGGTATGTCCCTGGTAGGCCTCCCTAAGAGCAGAAAAATTGTCATAACGATAGCCACTAGGGGGCGCTTTGTCAAGAAAATATTATATATCTCTGTGAAAATTAAGCATATTGACACACAGTTTGCTTCTTTTTATACTCTGCAGAGGGCCTAACAACTTTGTAATTGCAAGTGTTGTCAAAAAATGCTTTGCTTTTTCTCAGCTTCCAAATGTTCAAAATTGAACCTTTTCGAACTAGTCCGTGGAATTTTGCGATATTCCCAAACAGTTGACCTTGTTGGAATCTGCAGAGTCTGTAGGTAAATAATTATCAAAAAAAGTTCAACATTTGGACAAACTTTTGTTGTAATAAAACAATTAATTGAAGCGTGTGGAGCTTTAAACATTCTTTTAGCTATAACTCAAACAAATTAAGTCTAATCAAGACCAACCATGACAGACGTATGTATGGTCCTACCCTGAAGAAGTATGTACAATATGATCAAAATTTACCAAAAGGGGGCGCTACAATTGGACAAAAACTGATTTAATTGGCTTTTTTATGTTATAGCGCCATCTAGGAATGCAGTGGCACGCCAACTTAATTATGACATCTGCTCCTCAGTCTGATCAAGCATGTGAAGTTTTAAAATTTTTGGGGAAAGTGTTTTTGAGTTATAGGTGTATATTAGTGTACACATATTGCAAATATTTGACTTGTGGAATACATGCTAGATCTCTCTTATTGTGAGGGGCCTGTAAGCTACATAGTAATAAAAGTGCAACAATTTTTTCATTCATTCATTATCTGTAACCGCTTATCCAGTTCAGGGTCGCGGTGGGTCCAGAGCCTACCTGGAATCATTGGGCGCAAGGCAACAATTTTTTGATCAGTATTAAAGTTCGGATCCTTAGGATTCAGCTAATACCACATATGTCCATGTTAGGTAAATATCCACATAGGAGTACACGCTCAAATGTTTCTATATGTGCATTCATCCATCCATCCATCCATTATCTGTAACCGCTTATCCAACTTAGGGTCGCGGGGGGTCCAGAGCCTACCTGGAATCATCGGGCGCAAGGCGGGAATACACCCTGGAGGGGACGCCAGACCTTCACAGGGCAAATATGTGCATTCATGGCAGAGCTAAATATATGTGAAAGTAGTTATTTCTCACCAGCAGATGGCAGTCTAAAACTATACATTGTGCTGTTGAACTACAGTGGCTCTGAGACATTATGCAAAATGCAATGTGGAGCAAAGACCATAAGGCCCAGAAACACCTCCCTTGGCAGCAACATCCAGCAGGTGTGAAATGACTCAGCCAAGGAAAATGACACTCTTTGGCCAGATGGTGGCGCTATAGCAAAGGGAAAAGCATTGCGGTCTATATCTCCTACACCGTAAGGCCTATAGATGAAATCTTTTTTTTCCCTTATTCCTTGACTTTAGACAAACTAATTTGCTATTGGATCATTTAGCTCAGCCCACTTAGATTTTGAGCTAATTTGCATAATTTGCAAAATATACTTTTGTCAATAAGTCTTTGAATTTTTGACCAATTCCCTTGAGCTTGGTGCCAAAACGTTCACGAGTCTGACCCTAGGTAATTATAGAACGAATGTTGACATTCTGATTCAAGATGGCCGCCATATGCAAATGAACCTCTTCAGCTTATCACAGGTTTTACTTGAACATCTCTAACTCCTTCATACTTTGCTCAAATGGGTTCAAATTTCAGATTCTACTTATAGAAATGCTTTTAAAGGTAGCATGTCAGCGATGTAGGCCTATTGCTTCCAAACAGGCCTGTTAAGCGAGAACCCCGTTAATTGCCGCTTGCGGCTATATTTAGGGGTTCGAGCACGAAGTGCTTGAAACCCTATTGTGTTTGTTCTGATTTTAATTTGTTATTATTATTATTATTATTATTCTTTTTCTTTTTCTGCCATAAAACGAATCGCACAGCCCAAACCGTAAGGCCTAGACACTTGAGACTTGGTCAATAGGTAGTAGTCGGTCTCGCTACTCAGGCGCAAAATATCAGCCCAATTGGCCTCAAGGGGGCGCTACAGTGAAGGAAAACGCTTTCATTAAAAGATTTTCCACCCCGTGTGGCGTAGAGACGAAATCTTTTTTTTCCCTGATTCCTTGGGTCCTGCCGAATCAAAAAGGTACATACAACCACTAAGCTCCGCCTACTTAGATTTTTTGCTATTTTGCATAATTTGCAAAACCTACTTTTGTGTACTCCTCCGTGGATTTTTGTCCAATTTTCTTGAGCTTGGTGTCAAAATGTTCGCAGGAGCCTGTAGTTTAATAATTATCAAAAAAACGTTGAAATTTCGATTCAAGATGGCCGCCATATGCAAATGAACCTCTTCGGCTTATTTTATGTTTTACTTAAAAATCTATAACAAACTCATGGTTTACTCAAATGTGTTTACATTTCATATTCTACTTTCAGACATGATTCTGAGGTAGCTTGTCAAAGGAGAAGCCAATATTCATATAGGGGGCGCTGTAAATGCTTCAAGTTTATATCTCAGCATCCGTAAGGCGGATCGGACCGCCGCTTGGCATGCTGCTTCTATGGGCAAGGCTGTAGAGGGAAAATTAAGGACAACTCGATTCGAGCAAAATTGTGATTGTCATCGACCAATCAGCTGTCATCAGCTGTTTGACAACCTTAAGAAGGTCCAATCATCATGGGATTTGACTGGTATGTCCCTGGTAGGCCTCCCTAAGAGTTGAAAAATTGTCATAACGATAGCCACTAGGGGGCGCTATGTCAAGAAAATATTATATATCTCTGTGAAAATTAAGCATATTGACACACAGTTTGCTTCTTTTTATACTCTGCAGAGGGCCTAACAACTTTGTAATTGCAAGTGTTGTCAAAAAATGCTTTGCTTTTTCTCAGTTTCCAAATGTTCAAAATTGAACCTTTTCGAACTAGTCCGTGGAATTTTGCGATATTCCCAAACAGTTGACCTTGTTGGAATCTGCAGAGTCTGTAGGTAAATAATTATCAAAAAAAGTTCAACATTTGGACAAACTTTTGTTGTAATAAAACAATTAATTGAAGCGTGTGGAGCTTTAAACATTCTTTTAGCTATAACTCAAACAAATTAAGTCTAATCAAGACCAACCATGACAGACGTATGTATGGTCCTACCCTGAAGAAGTATGTACAATATGATCAAAATTTACCAAAAGGGGGCGCTACAATTGGACAAAAACTGATTTAATTGGCTTTTTTATGTTATAGCGCCATCTAGGAATGCAGTGGCACGCCAACTTAATTATGACATCTGCTCCTCAGTCTGATCAAGCATGTGAAGTTTTAAAATTTTTGGGGAAAGTGTTTTTGAGTTATAGGTGTATATTAGTGTACACATATTGCAAATATTTGACTTGTGGAATACATGCTAGATCTCTCTTATTGTGAGGGGCCTGTAAGCTACATAGTAATAAAAGTGCAACAATTTTTTCATTCATTCATTATCTGTAACCGCTTATCCAGTTCAGGGTCGCGGTGGGTCCAGAGCCTACCTGGAATCATTGGGCGCAAGGCAACAATTTTTTGATCAGTATTAAAGTTCGGATCCTTAGGATTCAGCTAATACCACATATGTCCATGTTAGGTAAATATCCACATAGGAGTACACGCTCAAATGTTTCTATATGTGCATTCATCCATCCATCCATCCATTATCTGTAACCGCTTATCCAACTTAGGGTCGCGGGGGGTCCAGAGCCTACCTGGAATCATCGGGCGCAAGGCGGGAATACACCCTGGAGGGGACGCCAGACCTTCACAGGGCAAATATGTGCATTCATGGCAGAGCTAAATATATGTGAAAGTAGTTATTTCTCACCAGCAGATGGCAGTCTAAAACTATACATTGTGCTGTTGAACTACAGTGGCTCTGAGACATTATGCAAAATGCAATGTGGAGCAAAGACCATAAGGCCCAGAAACACCTCCCTTGGCAGCAACATCCAGCAGGTGTGAAATGACTCAGCCAAGGAAAATGACACTCTTTGGCCAGATGGTGGCGCTATAGCAAAGGGAAAAGCATTGCGGTCTATATCTCCTACACCGTAAGGCCTATAGATGAAATCTTTTTTTTCCCTTATTCCTTGACTTTAGACAAACTAATTTGCTATTGGATCATTTAGCTCAGCCCACTTAGATTTTGAGCTAATTTGCATAATTTGCAAAATATACTTTTGTCAATAAGTCTTTGAATTTTTGACCAATTCCCTTGAGCTTGGTGCCAAAACGTTCACATGAGTCTGACCCTAGGTAATTATAGAACGAATGTTGACATTCTGATTCAAGATGGCCGCCATATGCAAATGAACCTCTTCAGCTTATCACAGGTTTTACTTGAACATCTCTAACTCCTTCATACTTTGCTCAAATGGGTTCAAATTTCAGATTCTACTTATAGAAATGCTTTTAAAGGTAGCATGTCAGCGATGTAGGCCTATTGCTTCCAAACAGGCCTGTTAAGCGAGAACCCCGTTAATTGCCGCTTGCGGCTATATTTATTATTATTATTCTTTTTCTTTTTCTGCCATAAAACGAATCGCACAGCCCAAACCGTAAGGCCTAGACACTTGAGACTTGGTCAATAGGTAGTAGTCGGTCTCGCTACTCAGGCGCAAAATATCAGCCCAATTGGCCTCAAGGGGGCGCTACAGCGAAGGAAAACGCTTTCATTAAAAGATTTTCCACCCCGTGTGGCGTAGAGACGAAATCTTTTTTTTCCCTGATTCCTTGGGTCCTGCCGAATCAAAAAGGTACATACAACCACTAAGCTCCGCCTACTTAGATTTTTTGCTATTTTGCATAATTTGCAAAACCTACTTTTGTGTACTCCTCCGTGGATTTTTGTCCAATTTTCTTGAGCTTGGTGTCAAAATGTTCGCAGGAGCCTGTAGTTTAATAATTATCAAAAAAACGTTGAAATTTCGATTCAAGATGGCCGCCATATGCAAATGAACCTCTTCGGCTTATTTTATGTTTTACTTAAAAATCTATAACAAACTCATGGTTTACTCAAATGTGTTTACATTTCATATTCTACTTTCAGACATGATTCTGAGGTAGCTTGTCAAAGGAGAAGCCAATATTCATATAGGGGGCGCTGTAAATGCTTCAAGTTTATATCTCAGCATCCGTAAGGCGGATCGGACCGCCGCTTGGCATGCTGCTTCTATGGGCAAGGCTGTAGAGGGAAAATTAAGGACAACTCGATTCGAGCAAAATTGTGATTGTCATCGACCAATCAGCTGTCATCAGCTGTTTGACAACCTTAAGAAGGTCCAATCATCATGGGATTTGACTGGTATGTCCCTGGTAGGCCTCCCTAAGAGTTGAAAAATTGTCATAACGATAGCCACTAGGGGGCGCTATGTCAAGAAAATATTATATATCTCTGTGAAAATTAAGCATATTGACACACAGTTTGCTTCTTTTTATACTCTGCAGAGGGCCTAACAACTTTGTAATTGCAAGTGTTGTCAAAAAATGCTTTGCTTTTTCTCAGCTTCCAAATGTTCAAAATTGAACCTTTTCGAACTAGTCCGTGGAATTTTGCGATATTCCCAAACAGTTGACCTTGTTGGAATCTGCAGAGTCTGTAGGTAAATAATTATCAAAAAAAGTTCAACATTTGGACAAACTTTTGTTGTAATAAAACAATTAATTGAAGCGTGTGGAGCTTTAAACATTCTTTTAGCTATAACTCAAACAAATTAAGTCTAATCAAGACCAACCATGACAGACGTATGTATGGTCCTACCCTGAAGAAGTATGTACAATATGATCAAAATTTACCAAAAGGGGGCGCTACAATTGGACAAAAACTGATTTAATTGGCTTTTTTATGTTATAGCGCCATCTAGGAATGCAGTGGCACGCCAACTTAATTATGACATCTGCTCCTCAGTCTGATCAAGCATGTGAAGTTTTAAAATTTTTGGGGAAAGTGTTTTTGAGTTATAGGTGTATATTAGTGTACACATATTGCAAATATTTGACTTGTGGAATACATGCTAGATCTGTGTTATTGGGAGTGGCCTGTAAGCTACATAGTAATAAAAGTGCAACATTTTTTTGTTAAAGTTCAGATCCTTAGGATTCAGCTGATACCGTACATGCCCATGTTAGGTAAATATCCACATAGGAGTACATGCTTAAATCTGTCTGTATGTGCTTTCATGGCTGATCTAAAAATATGGGAAAGTAGTCATTTCTCACCAGCAGATGGCAGTCTAAGACTATACATTGTGCTGTTGAACTACAGTGGCTCTGAGACATTATGCAAAATGCAATGTGGAGCAAAGACCATAAGGCCCAGAAACACCTCCCTTGGCAGCAAGGTCCAGCAGGTGTAAAATGACTCAGCCAAGGAAAATGACATTCTTTGGCCAGATGGTGGCGCTATAGCAAAGGGAAAAGCATTGAGGTCTATATCTCCTACACCGTAAGGCCTAGAGATGAAATCTTTTTGTCCCTTATTCCTTGGCTTAAGACAAACTAATTTGCTGTTGGATCATAAAGCTCAGCCCACTTAGATTTTGAGCTAATTTGCATAATTTGCAAAACATACTTTTGTCAATAAGTCTATGAATTTTTCACCAAGTCCCTTGAGCTTGGTGCCAAAACGTTCACATGAGTCTGACCCTAGGTAATTATAGAATTAATTGACATTTTGATTCATGATGGCAAATGAACCTCTTCAGCTTATCACAGGTTTTACTTGAACATCTCTAACTCCATACTTTGCTCAAATGGGTTCAAATTTAAGATTCTACTTATAGAAATGCTTTTAAAGGTAGCATAGCAGCGATGTAGGCCTATTGCTTCCAAACAGGCCTGTTAAGCGAGAACCCCGTTAATTGCCGCTTGCGGCTATATTTAGGGGTTCGAGCACGAAGTGCTTGAAACCCTATTGTGTTTGTTCTGATTTTAATTTGTTATTAGGCTTCCGAGCACGACGTGCAAAGGAAGCCTATTGTTTTTGTTCTGATTTTTATTATTAGGCTTCCGAGCACAACGTGCAAAGGAAGCCTATTGTTTTTGTTCTGATTTTTATTATTATTATTATTATTCTTCCCCCAAAATTCACCTGAAACGGATCGCACAGCCCAAACCGTAAGGCCTACAGACTTGGTACTGGGTCACCAGATAAATAAGGTCAGACTCTACGATCGTGCAAAATAACAGCGTATTTGGCCTCAAGGGGGCGCTGCAGCGAAGAAAAACACTTTCATTAAAAGATTTTCCACACCGTGTGGCGTAGAGATGAAATTTTTTTTATACATGATCCTTGAGTGCTGATGAATCAAAAAGGTACATACAACCACTAAGCTCCGCCTACTTAGATTTTTTGCAAATTAGCATAATTTGCAAAATCTATTTTCGTGAACTAGTCCCTGGATTTTTGTCTGATCCCCATGACCTTGGTGTCAAAACGTTCACAGGAGTGAGCTGGTCAATAATTATCACAAACATCCTGACATTTCGAAACAAGATGGCCGACATATGCAAATGAATGTGTACCGTGAATTGCAAAGTTTACTCAAACATCTGTAACTCCTTCATGCTTAACTCAAATCTGATGACCTTTCACACGTTGCTTCTAGACATGATTCTGAGGTAGCATGCATTTGCTGTTGCATGAAATATTATAGGGGGCGCTGTTATAGCTAACAATGTCTTTTGGCTAATATCTCAGGATCTCCAAGGCCAATTAAGTTGACATTTGGCATGCTGGTTCTGTCAGCAAGCTTACATATGGGAAATAAAGGACGACTCAATACGGGCACGTTTAACGATGTCAACAGCCAATCAAAGTTCAGTTTTATTTCATCATTTTTTTGACAGGCTTAACAATGTCCAATCATCATGGCATTTGCATGGTATGTTCATGGACACACTTTGTATTTGCAGAAAAATTTTCGTGTTGATAGCCACAAGGGGGCGCAAATTATTTTTTAAACATGAAATATGGAATATCTCAGTGAAAATTTAACCTATCGACATGGTAATAATTTCATAATACACTCTACGTAGTGTCTAACAATATTGCAATTGCAACTATTTAGAAAAAAATTATAGATTTTCTTCAATTGTCAGGTATGTGATTATGGAATTTATCGTACTAGTCCGTGAGTTTTGGTCCTATCAACACACAATTGGTCTCATTGCAAAGTGTATTGCCTGTAGGTACATAATTATCAAAAAAATGTTTAGATTTAGACACGCTGTTGCTGCAATAGGTCAACAAACTCGAGTGGGCGGAGCCCGATTCACTCTTTTAGCTATAACTCATTCAAACTTCACCCAAAACAAACCAAAATGGGTACACATGTGCAAGATGTTCCTCTGAAGAAGTGTTTCAAATATGATCAAAATGCACATACAGGGGGTGCTAGAATTGGAAAAAATACTTAAAAATAAGTTTTTTATTTGTTATAGCGCCACCTATGGATGCAGTACCAACAAAACGTATTGATCTGTTCTGAAGCACATATGAAAGAAGCTTGTGTTTTTTCATAACATTTGGCAAAAGCATTTTTGACTTACAGCTGTTTATGTGTCATGTTTGGAATGCAAGTTACACACCAGTGTTAAGCAGAACCAGGATGCCATGCAGTAATGAAATTTCAACTTTTTTTTGATAATTATTAAACTTCAGGTTCTTGTGATTCTGCTGATACCACACATGTCCATATTATGTCATTAAGCACAGACTAGTTCGCGGTCAAACATATGTGAGTTATTCTCAGCAATGTATTCAAAGGCATTATTGAAGAGTCCCCCTTCCCCCTTCTCCTTCTGACATGCTCTCTGCCTCTTATCTCTCTCTCTCTCTCTCTCTCTCTCTCTCACATTCAAATAGCTTTACTAAGAGACAACAGTAGTAAATAATAAAAATGATAATTAAATTATATATTTTTCCAACATTTACAAATTGATATAACATATGAATATATATGTATATATATATATATATATATATATATATATATATATATATACACACACCAGCTGTATATGTGTACCTATATAGCATATACATACATACTTATTGGGCATATGTTGTAAGTAGTGATGCATGGGTTTTACTGAATTCGGTGCTACCCACTGTCTCTCAGGCAGTGACAGATTGATACACACTGTGCAGTGAAGAGGGCTGAGAGCCCATCATCCAAGGATTATCTTGTCTTATCTTATTATTAGCAAAATGTAATGATTTGTTTTGGAGCACATATGAAAGAAGCTTGTGACGTTTCATAACATTTGACAAAAGCATTTTTGAGTTACAGCTGTTCATGTATGATATTTTTAAGGCAAGTCACAGAACTCTTTTAGTAGCATCTGGATGCCATGCAGTAATGGAATTCCACATTTTTGTTAATAATCCTTAAGGTTCAGGTTCTTGTGATTCTGCTGATACCAAATATGTGCATATCAGGTCATAATTCAGATTGTAGTTCATGTTCAAATGTATGTGGGTAAAGCTCCAACAGCACTGCTTGGTTTGATCCACAAGGTCCAGTACAACACACCACCACCAGATGGCAGTGTTGCACTGTGAATAATCCACCACCCATCTCATAATGCTTAGCAATAGTGCTTGAGCCTCACAGACAGATCAAAATCAGAAATTTTGGATGTCTTAAGTCAGCAGAGAGTATGCAATGTTGTGTATGATCTCAAAGTGGCAAACGTAAGCAAATTTATTGCCTACAAAGCGAGGAAGCCGTAAATTGCCGCTTGCGGCTATATTTATTATTATTATTCTTTTTCTTTTTCTGCCATAAAACGAATCGCACAGCCCAAACCGTAAGGCCTAGACACTTGAGACTTGGTCAATAGGTAGTAGTCGGACTCGCTACTCAGGCACAAAATATCAGCCCAATTGGCCTCAAGGGGGCGCTACAGCGAAGGAAAACGCTTTCATTAAAAGATTTTCCACCCCGTGTGGCGTAGAGACGAAATGTTTTTTTTCCCTGATTCCTTGGGTCCTGCCGAATCAAAAAGGTACATACAACCACTAAGCTCCGCCTACTTAGATTTTTTGCTATTTTGCATAATTTGCAAAACCTACTTTTGTGTACTCCTCCGTGGATTTTTGTCCAATTTTCTTGAGCTTGGTGTCAAAATGTTCGCAGGAGCCTGTAGTTTAATAATTATCAAAAAAACGTTGAAATTTCGATTCAAGATGGCCGCCATATGCAAATGAACCTCTTCGGCTTATTTTATGTTTTACTTAAAAATCTATAACAAACTCATGGTTTACTCAAATGTGTTTACATTTCATATTCTACTTTCAGACATGATTCTGAGGTAGCTTGTCAAAGGAGAAGCCAATATTCATATAGGGGGCACTGTAAATGCTTCAAGTTTATATCTCAGAATCCGTAAGGCGGATCGGACCGCCGCTTGGCATGCTGCTTCTATGGGCAAGGCTGTAGAGGGAAAATTAAGGACAACTCGATTCGAGCAAAATTGTGATTGTCATCGACCAATCAGCTGTCATCAGCTGTTTGACAACCTTAAGAAGGTCCAATCATCATGGGATTTGACTGGTATGTCCCTGGTAGGCCTCCCTAAGAGCAAAAAAATTGTCATAACGATAGCCACTAGGGGGCGCTATGTCAAGAAAATATTATATATCTCTGTGAAAATTAAGCATATTGACACACAGTTTGCTTCTTTTTATACTCTGCAGAGGGCCTAACAACTTTGTAATTGCAAGTGTTGTCAAAAAATGCTTTGCTTTTTCTCAGTTTCCAAATGTTCAAAATTGAACCTTTTCGAACTAGTCCGTGGAATTTTGCGATATTCCCAAACAGTTGACCTTGTTGGAATCTGCAGAGTCTGTAGGTAAATAATTATCAAAAAAGTTCAACATTTGGACAAACTTTTGTTGTAATAAAACAATTAATTGAAGTGTGGGGAGCTTTAAACATTCTTTTAGCTATAACTCAAACAAATTAAGTCCAATCAAGACCAAACGTGACAGAAGTATGTATGGTCTTGTCCTGAAGACGTATGTACAATATGATCAAAATTTACCAAAAGGGGGCGCTACAATTGGACAAAAACTGATTAAATGGGCTTTTTTATGTTATAGCACCATCTAGGAACGCAGTGGCACCCCAACTTAATTATGACATCTGGTCCTCAGTCTGATCAAGTATGTGACGTTTTAAAATTTTTGGGGAAAGCATTTTTGAGTTATAGGTGTATATTAGTGTACACATATAGCTTATATTTGACTTGAGGAATACATGCTAGATCTGTGTTATTGGGAGTGGCCTGTAAGCTACATAGTAATAAAAGTGCAACAATTTTTTGTTAAAGTTCAGATCCTTAGGATTCAGCTGATACCGTACATGCCCATGTTAGGTAAATATCCACATAGGAGTACATGCTTAAATCTTTCTGTATGTGCTTTCATGGCTGATCTAAAAATCTGGGAAAGTAGTCATTTCTCACCAGCAGATGGCAGTCTAAGACTATACATTGTGCTGTTGAACTACAGTGGCTCTGAGACATTATGCAAAATGCAATGTGGAGCAAAGACCATAAGGCCCAGAAACACCTCCCTTGGCAGCAAGGTCCAGCAGGTGTAAAATGACTCAGCCAAGGAAAATGACATTCTTTGGCCAGATGGTGGCGCTATAGCAAAGGGAAAAGCATTGAGGTCTATATCTCCTACACCGTAAGGCCTAGAGATGAAATCTTTTTGTCCCTTATTCCTTGGCTTAAGACAAACTAATTTGCTGTTGGATCATAAAGCTCAGCCCACTTAGATTTTGAGCTAATTTGCATAATTTGCAAAACATACTTTTGTCAATAAGTCTATGAATTTTTCACCAAGTCCCTTGAGCTTGGTGCCAAAACGTTCACATGAGTCTGACCCTAGGTAATTATAGAATTAATTGACATTTTGATTCATGATGGCAAATGAACCTCTTCAGCTTATCACAGGTTTTACTTGAACATCTCTAACTCCATACTTTGCTCAAATGGGTTCAAATTTAAGATTCTACTTATAGAAATGCTTTTAAAGGTAGCATGGCAGCGATGTAGGCCTATTGCTTCCAAACAGGCCTGTTAAGCGAGAACCCCGTTAATTGCCGCTTGCGGCTATATTTAGGGGTTCGAGCACGAAGTGCTTGAAACCCTATTATAATTGTTAGGATTTTTATTATTATTATTCTTCCGGTTCTTTTTCTGCACTAAAAGTGATCGCACAGCCCAAACCGTAAGGCCTACAGACTTGAGGCTTGGCCAGTAGGTAGTAAACCCTCCCGCTACTCAGGCGCAAAAAATCAGACTGATTGGCCTCATGGGGGCGCTACAGCGAAGGACAACACCTTTTCTTACGGGGCTTCTACCACGTGAGGCGTAGAGACGAAATTTTTTTTCCCCCTGATTCCTTGAGTTCTTCCGAATCAAAAAGGTCGATACAACCACTAAGCTCCGCCCACTTAGATTTTTTGCTATTTTGCATAATTTGCAAAACCTACTTTTGCGTACTAGTCTGTGGATTTTTGTCCAATTTTCTTGAGCTTGGTGTCAAAACGTTCGCAGGAGTCTGAAGCTTAATAATCATCAAAAAAACGTTGACATTTCAATTCAATGTAGCTGCCATATGCAAATGAACCTTATCGGCTTATCACCCTTTTTACATGAACAGCTGTTACTTCTGCATACTTTACTCAAATGGGTTGCAATTTCAGATTCTGCTTAGGGACATGATTTTGAGGTAGCATGTCGTCGGTGGTGCGAAAATTCACATAGGGGGCGCTCTAAATACTAGAAATTCATATCTCAACATCCGCAAGTCCGATCGGTCCGCCGCTTGGAATACAGCTGCTTTAGGCAAGGCTCTAAGTGGAAAATAAAGGACAAGTTGATACTCGCCAAATTGTAACGTCATCGGCCAATCAGAACTCAGCAGCTTCCTGACAAGCTTGACAAAGGTCAATCATTATGATACTTGACTGGCATGTCCATGGACGCACTTCCTAAGAGCAGAAGACGTTTCGTAACGATAGCCACTAGGGGGCGCTATAACAAGAAAATATGTAATATCTCAGCAAAGCATATTGACATGCAGTTTGCTGGACTCTGTACTCTTTATATTGCCTAACAACTTTGTAATAGCAAGTATTGTCAAGAAATGTATTAATTTTTCTCAATGGCCAGTTGTTTGAAAATTGAGGTTTTCGAACTAGTCCGTGGAATCTGATTCTATTCCCAAACATTTGGTCTTGTTGGAATCTGTAGAGTCTGTAGGTAAATAATCTTTAAAAAAAGTATGACTTTTTAACATTGTGTTGTTACAACATGTCAACAAACTGAAGTGTGAGCTGCTTTATAGGTTCTTTCATCTATAACTCCAAGAAAAGAAGCCCAATCCAGACCAAACTTTATAAGATTATGTAAGACCATACCCTGAAGGAGCATGTCTATTATGGCTTAAATCCACCCAAAGGGGGCGCTACAATTGGACAATAACTTATTAAAAAGTATTTTTTGTGTTATAGCGCCATCTAGGATTGCAGTGGCACCACAATTTAATTATGACATCTGCTCCTCAGGCTTATCAAGCTTGTGAAATTTTGAAATTTTTGGTGAAAGCGTTTTTGAGTTATAGGTGTATATATGTGTACATATATAGCATATATTTGACTTGTGGAATACATGCTGGATCTCTCTTTTTGGGAGGGGCCTGTAAGCTACATAGTAATAGAAGTGCAAGTTTTTTTTGATAATTATTAAAGTTCAGATCCTTAGGATTCAGCTGATACCACATATGTCCATGTAAGGTAATTATCCACATAGGAGTACACGCTCAAATATTTCTGTTTGTGAAATATTTCTGATCCAAACAGACTGCCATCTGCTGGTGAGAAATAACAGCTTTCTCATATAAGACTATACATTGTGATGTTGAACTACAGTGGATCTGAGGCAAAATGCAATGTTGAGCAAAGACCATAAGGTCCAGAAACACTTCACTTGCCAGCAAGGTACAGCAGGTATGACATGACTCAGCCAAGGAAAATGACACTCTTTGGCCAGATGGTGGCGATATAGAAAAGGGATACGCGTTTAGGTCTATATCTCCTACACCGTAAGGCCTAGAGACGAAATCTTTTTTTTCCCTGATTCCTTGGCTTAATTCAAACTAATCTGCCATTTGGACCATTTACCTCCGCCCACTTAGATTTTGAGCTAATATGCATAATTAGCTAAACTTACTTTTTTCCACAAGTCTGTGAATTTTTGTCCAATTCTCTTGAGCTTTGTGCCAAAACGTTCACAAGAGTCTGACCATGTCTAATTATAGAATGAATGTTGACATTTCGATTCAAGATGGCTGCCATGTGCAAATGAACCTCTTCGGCTTATCGTATGTTTTACTTGAACGTCTGTAACTCCTCCATACTTTATTCAAATGGGTTCAAATTTCAGATTCTACTTAAGGACATGATTTTAAGGGTACCATATCAGCGATGTAGGCCTATTTTTTCCAAACAGGCCTATTCTGCGAGAACCCCGTTAATTGTCGCTTGCGGCTATATTTATTATTATTATTCTTCCGGTTCTTTTTCTGCACTACAAATGATCGCACAGCCCAAACCGTAAGGCGTACAGACTTGAGGCTTGGCCAGTAGGTAGTAAACCCTCCCGCTACTCAGGCGCAAAAAATCAGACTGATTGGCCTCATGGGGGCGCTACAGCGAAGGACAACACCTTTTCTTACGGGGCTTCTACCACGTGAGGCGTAGAGACGAAATTTTTTTTTCCCCTGATTCCTTGAGTCCTGCCGAATCATAAAGGTCGATACAACCACTAAGCTCCGCCCACTTAGATTTTTTGCTATTTTGCATAATTTGCAAAACCTACTTTTGCGTACTAGTCCGTGGATTTTTGTCCAATTTTCTTGAGCTTGGTGTCAAAACGCTCGCAGGAGTCTGAAGCTTAATAATCATCAAAAAAACGTTGACATTTCAATTCAATGTAGCTGCCATATGCAAATGAACCTTATCGGCTTATCGCCCTTTTTACAAGAACAGCTGTTACTTCTGCATACTTTACTCAAATGGGTTGCAATTTCAGATTCTGCTTAGGGACATGATTTTGAGGTAGCATGTCGTCGGTGGTGCGAAAATTCACATAGGGGGCGCTCTAAATACTAGAAATTCATATCTCAACATCCGCAAGTCCGATCGGTCCGCCGCTTGGCATACAGCTGCTTTAGGCAAGGCTCTAAGTGGAAAATAAAGGACAAGTCGATACTCGCCAAATTGTAACGTCATCGGCCAATCAGAACTCAGCAGCTCCCTGACAAGCTTGACAAAGGTCAATCATTATGATACTTGACTGGCATGTCCATGGACGCACTTCCTAAGAGCAGAAGACGTTTCGTGATGATAGCCACTAGGGGGCGCAATAACAAGAAAATATGTAATATCTCAGCGAAAATTAAGCATATTGACATGCAGTTTGCTGGACTCTGTACTCTGTATATTGCCTAACAACTTTGTAATAGCAAGTATTGTCAAGAAATGTATTGATTTTTCTCAATGGCCAGTTGTTTGAAAATTGAGGTTTTCGAACTAGTCCGTGGAATCTGGTGCTATTCCCAAACAATTGATCTTGTTGGAATCTGTAGAGTCTGTAGGTAAATAATCTTTAAAAAAAAGTATGACTTTTTAACATTGTGTTGTTACAACATGTCAATAAACTGAAGTGTGAGCTGCTTTATAGGTTCTTTCATCTATAACTCCAAGAAAAGAAGCCCAATCCAGACCAAACTTTATAGGATTATGTAAGACCATACCCTGAAGGAGCATGTCTATTATGGCCTAAATCCACCAAAAGGGGGCACTACAATTGAACAATAACTTATTAAAACGCTTTTTGTGTGTTATAGCGCCATCTAGGATGGCAGTGGCACCATAATTTAATTATGACATCTGCTCCTCAGGCTTATCAAGCCTTTGAATTTTTTTAATTTTTGGTGAAAGCGTTTTTGAGTTATAGGTGTATATAAATGTACATATATGGCATATATTTGACTTGTGGAATACATGCTGGATCTCTCTTTTTGGGAGGGGCCTGTAAGCTACATAGTAATAAAAGTGCAAGGTTTTTTGGATAATTATTATAGTTCAGTTCCTTAGGATTCCGCTGACACCACATATGTCCATTTTTGCTAAATATTCACATAGTAGTACACTCTCAAATATTTTTGTTCATATGCATTTATATTTGAGCCATAAATATTGGAAAGTACTTATTTCTCATCAGCAGATGGCAGTCTAAGACTACACATTTTGCTGTGGATGTGAGTTGTTATGCCAAATGCAATGTGGAGCAAAGACTGTAAGGTTCAGAAACACCACACTTGCCAGCAAGGTACAGCAGGTGTGAAATGACTCAGCCAAGGAAAATGACAACCTTTGGCCAGATGGTGGCGCTATAGCAAATGGAAAAGCATTGAGGTCTATATCTCCCAAACCCTAAGGCCTAGAGACGAAATCTTTTTTTTCCCTGATTCCTTGGCTTAAGACAAACTAATCTGCTATTTGGATCATTTAGCTCCGCCCACTTAGATTTCGAGCTAATTTGCATAATTTGCAAAACATACTTTTGTCAATAAGTCTGTGCATTTTTGTCCAATTCTCTTGAGCATGGTGCCAAAACATTCACATGAATCTGATACTAGGTAATTATAGAAACAATGTTGACATTTCGATTCAAGATGGCCTCCATATGCAAATGAACCTCTTCAGCTAATCACAAGTTTAACTTGAACGTCTGTAACTCCTTCATACTTTACGCAACTGGGTTCAAATTTCAGATTCTACTTAAGAACATGATTTTAAGGGTACCATATCAGCGATATAGGCCTATTGTTTCCAGACAGGCCTATTTTGCGAGAACCCCGTTAATTGTCGCTTGCGGCTATATTTATTATTATTATTCTTCCGGTTCTTTTTCTGCACTACAAACGATCGCACAGCCCAAACCGTAAGGCCTACAGACTTGAGGCTTGGTCAGTAGGTAGTAAACCCTCCCGCTACTCAGGCACAAAAAATCAGAATGATTGGCTTCATGGGGGCGCTACAGCGAAGGACAACGCCTTTTCTTACGGGGCTCCTACCACGTGTGGCGTAGAGAAGAAATTTTTTTTCCCCCTGATTCCTTGGGTCCTGCTGAATCAAAAAGGTCGAAACAACCACTAAGCTCCGCCCACTTAGATTTTTTGCTATTTTGCATAATTTGCAAAACCTACTTTTGCGAACTAGTCTGTGGATTTTTGTCCAATTCTGTTGAGCATGGTGCCAAATTGTTTGTAAGAGTCTGGAGGTTAATAATTATCCAAAAAATGTTAGAATTCGGATTCAAGATGGCCGCCATATGCAAATGAACCTCTTCGGCTCTTCGTCTGTTTTACTTAAAAATTCATAACAATTGTATGCTTTACTCAAATGTGTTCAAATTGCATATTCAACTTACTCGCATGATTCTGAGGTACCAAGTCAAAGGAGGAGCCAATATTCATATAGGGGGCGCTGTAAATGCTACAAGTGTATATCTCAGCATCCGCAAGGCAGTTTGAACCATCCTTTGGCATGCTTCTTCTATTGGCAAAGCTATAAGTGGAAAATTAAGAACAATGCGATTCGGGCAAAATTGTGATCGTCATCGGCCAATTAGATTTCAGCAGCTGTTTGACTACCTTAACAAGGTCCAATCATCATGAGACTTGACTGG
The DNA here is from genome assembly GCF_029633855.1 of Hoplias malabaricus. Classification (NCBI taxonomy): domain Eukaryota; kingdom Metazoa; phylum Chordata; class Actinopteri; order Characiformes; family Erythrinidae; genus Hoplias; species Hoplias malabaricus. The sequence goes on from NC_089820.1 coordinate 37,525,885, forward strand.
TATGTTCCTGGGGGCACTTCCTAAGTGCATAAAAAATTACGTAACGATAGCCACTAGGTGGCGCTATATCAAGAAAATGTGATATATCTAAGCAAAAATTAAGTGTATTGACACGCAGTTTGCAGCTTTGTATACTCTGCAGATGGCCTAACAACTTTGTAATTGCAAGTGTTGTGAAAAAATGCATCGTTTTTTCTCAATAACCAGTTGTTCAAAATTGAACTTTTTCGAACTAGTCCGTGGAATTTGGCTCTATTCTAAAACAATTTACTTTGTTGGAATCTGCAGAGTCTGTAGGTAAATAATTATCCAAAAAAGTACAACATTTGGACACACTGTTGAAACAATAAATCAATTAGTCGAAGTGTGCTGAGTTTTTACATTCTTTCAGCTGTATCTCAAACAAATGAAGCCCAATTAAGACCACAATTTACATACATATGTAGAGTCTTACCCTGAAGGAGCATGTACAATATGACAGAAATCCATCAAAAGGGAGAGCTACAATTGCACAATTACATGTTATGTGCAGTTTCTGTGTTCATGCTGGATTTCTGTAATTGGGAGGGGCCTGTAAGCCACATAGTGATGAAAGTTCCACATTTTATTATCAATAATTAAAGGTCAGGTCCTTAGGATTCCTCTGATACCATATATGTCCATGTGAGTGAAATATTCAAAGTGCAGTACCTGATTAAAAAATCTGTATGTGCATTTGTAACAGCTCAGCTCCTCTATGGGACAGTAGTAAATTTTTTCACCAGCAGGTGGCACTCTAAGACCATATATTGCTTTGTTCATCTACATTCAAGAACTTATTTCTCTGTACAGGTCAAAAGTCATAACATATGAACAAAAATATTTATCATAATTAAAAACGGTGCTCACCAGTCATATCATGTCCTTTGCTAAACTAAAACAAATGGTTCATTAGCACTTGTGAAACCTCACTGTCCAAAACTGCTTATGGTCTCTCTGTACTGATGCTCCCTACACCAACACTAAGGCCTCATTGTGCAGATCCTTGCTTTAATGGACACCTCATGGACACGTGACATGCAGTTAGTGAGTGATGTACTTAATCCGATTCCATGTTGTTGTTGATATTTACTATACACAATGGCTGCCATTGGCCACTGAGGTTTCAGCAGCTCTTTGAAAGGCCCAACAAGGCCCAATCATAAAGAAATATTTACAGGGTGTCTATGGGGCACTTCGTAAGTACATGAGACATTTCCAAATGTTAGCTGCTAGTTGAAGATATAACAAAATCATAGATTCATTTTTACCTTGTTTGGCCTAAATGGTTCATGTGTCCTAAGGCCTCATTGACCTCTCAGACTGGCCAAAGGTCCCAATTAGGCCCCTTCGTGTTAGGACCATGCCATTGCCGCTTGCAGCTATATTTAGGGGTTCGAGCACGAAATGCAAAGCATACTTTTGTCAGTAAGTCTGTGCATTTTTGTCCAATTCTCTTGAGCATGGTGCCAAAACATTCACATGAGTCTGACATTAGGTAATTATAGAAACAATGTTGACATTTTGATTCAAGATGGCGTCCATATGCAGATGAACCTCTTCGGCTTATCACAAGTTTTACTTGAACGTCTGTAACTCCTCCATATTTTATTCAAATGGGTTCAAATTTCAGATTCTACTTAAGGACATGATTTTAAGTGTACCATATCAGCGATGTAGGCCTATTGTTTCCAAACAGGCCTATTCTGCGAGAACCCCGTTAATTGTCGCTTGCGGCTATATTTAGTTTTGTAGTTCTATCTGGTGGTGAAAGAATTTACTACTGTAACATAGTGTTGCTAAGCAGTTACAGTCTTTCATGTTAGAACTGTTTAAGGGAGTACTACTCTATGGATATTTTCCTAACATGGACATATGTGGTATCAGTGGAATCCTAAAGACCTGGCATATAATAATTATCAATAAAATGTTGAACTTTCATCACTATGGCTTACAGGCCTCTCCAAATAATAGAGATCCAGCATGAATTCTAGAAATCACAAATGCACCAATAACTCAAAAACGCTTTCCCCAAAAATTTCAAAACTGCACATGCTTGATCAGTATGAGGATCAGATGACATGATTAAATTGTGGTGCCACTGCAATCCTAGATGGCGCTATAACACAAAAAAGCTAATTTTATCAGTTATTGTCCAATTGTAGCGCCAGTAAATAGGTTTAGTCATTAGAGATGGTTTTGGACCCATGCTCTGAATATTGGATATTTCACATATCAGCCACGTCACAGGAATATTTGGAAGAAAGAGTTCTTATTAAGATTTTTTTAAAAAAAGCATTTCAAACCAAAATTTCCTCAAACTCCTCAAGGAAAACTAAAAGTTTTTCTTCCCCATAATCATGCTGCATTGTAACAGATACTCCAGGTTTTATCTCTATGCCACTTTCTTAATCAGAAGTCTGATAAAGATTAACTTCCATTTTTCCTTTCCATTTTCTATGCGGACCCTCTGTTCCCCATGTTTGTTTTCTGGAGAAGGCTTTTCAATTTCATTTGTACACCTGCAATGAAGTATTTGTAAAGGTGTAACAGTTAAGTTGTATTTGTGCGAGAGGAAAAAAAATCTACCTGTTAGCAACTCTTAGAGAGATTTTCTCTGTGAATTCAAATGTATTGATACACGTCTGACTGTTTTCTACAACTACAAATTTCACTGTCACATGTGCTCAGGGGTTTTGCACCAAATATACCTCCATATTTGAACCCACAACCCCAGGATCCTTGAGCTGTGTGACTACGACACTACCTGCAGTGCCACCATGCCACCCCTAAAAAATGTATGCACTATATTTCCTTCATGAAATGAAAATCTGGCTATTATTCTCCAGTTTTCTGTGATTAATACAGCCCGAACCGCTTAACTTACAGACTCTTTTCAAACTGTGTTTCAAAGCTCTTGTCTCTGCGAAATGTGCTATGTATTTTGAGTTGATTGGATTTGGTTTTTTTTTAAAAATGCGCTTAAAATATTATATTTAATGGGCAGAACCTCCTTGTTTCTGTGCTTCACCACTGTTCTAAATAATTTTTCTTATACTCTCTTCCTCACATGAACGCTAAGATAATTCAGGATGTAACCACCTTTGAAACTTTGTATAATGTAATTACCATGGGGTGCCTTTTGTTCCAAACATTTGGGCCAAGCTGCAGATAGACTGGATTCCCCCAACACATCAGGAGTTCTCCATTTATCTTAACCTGATTGCTATGGTAATTGATTGGTGTGGTTAAGGGTGGGAGGATTACTGTGTTATTCTTAAAAGGGTATTGTTCAGAGAGAGTTTCATACTTGTTTAGGAAGAGACCCGTGCGCACCCAATAAAGTTAATTTCATCTCTACTTTTCCAGTCTCCTCTATTTTCAAGAAACAACTTGCCAGCAGAAAAACACCACCTTCCTTTGTCCCCTTTCACCCTGTTTTTCAATGGTCTGAACCCCCACAGAGCAGGTGTGATGTGGTGCTGGATCATTCTCAGCACTGCAGTGACACTGACGTGATGGTGGTGTTAGTGTGTGTTGTGCTGTTACGATTGGATCAGACACAACAGTGCTGTAAAAGCATTTTTTACACCTCAGCGTCACTGCTGGACATAGAATAGTTCACCAAGCAAAAACATCCAGCCAACAGCGTCCTGTGTCACTGAAGGAGGACTAGAGGACAAATATCAAAAACTGTGCAACGACAAATGAGCTGCTTTCTCTGAATTTGATCTACAAGTTGGACCCATGAAGTAGGAGTGTCTAACAGAGTGGATCCACTTGTACCAAGTGTAGCGAAGTTAGTTAATTAATTAATCATTAATTAATTACTAAATAATTATTAATTAATCTGCTAATTGGGTAACGCATATAACACAGCACACTAGTCTAGTATAGAAGTTATTTACTTGGATAACAATACCATTCACAACCTGGGATTAATTATTAAAATTCATTACACTGGACTAATTGGTAAACCAAAACTTATATGACTTTCAATAATGTGTGATAAGGGGGAATTAATATATGTATAGTGTGTTAACAGAAACTATTAAGAAATTAACTATAACTGGTAACTAAAAGAGGTGTGTAATTGTTAAAGAATTGGACTTGGCATTCAAGCTGAAAGCACGCTTGAGAGCCTACCGGACCACCAAAGAATAAGCTTTTCCCAGCTGTTCACTCTGGGTGAAGTTACGTTCTGAGGTGGTTCCTTAGCCAACTGCCAGCTGTGTAGTCAGGGAAACTGAGGGCTGTCTGTGGCGGGGCCCTGAAGAGCGGTAACTCCTGGTTGATGGAGGCCTCAAATCTTTTGGAGACGCTGGCAGTTCTCGATCTGGGCTGGCTGGTTCTTTGTCACTCTGGTGTCAAGGGAGGAGCCTGCGCTCCGATTGGACCCTGAGGGTTCGACAGAGGGTTTTGCCCAGAGGGTTCAGGGTGGAGCTTAGTCCTAATAAGATGCCCTCTGGATTTGGGGAGAATTTTAGGCAAAGGATTTGTCAGACTGAATCACTGGTTCCTTCATTTGTTTATCACAAAGTATTTTTGTGATAAAATATGTTTCTTAGTAACTTAAAATTTCTCCTGGTGGGTTATTCCACAGGTTGTTACACATAATATACAAACACAACAGTTTTAAACCAAATACAGAATAATACATGAAATAAAGAGGGGTTTCTTTATTCATGCTACGAAAAATCTAGGATTTATCCAGTTATTTATCCAATGGATTGTTGCCTTTGAAAATAAAAGTAAAATAAACCTTAATCTTTATAAATCTAGGTTAGCTTATATCAGGGACTTCAAGATTGTAAAGAGGTTTGTAAAATGCTACAAACTTGATTAACATAAACATATACAGGAATTGTCACCAGCGCCAGGACAATGGACTTCTTTGATGTTGCGTGGCATTGTAGGTGGGGGTGCAGTTGTCCTGAATGCTTTAGTCAGGAATTCATATTCAAATTTCCTTTTGAATATTATTCATCATATGTGGTATCAATTTAATTTTCACGTGAGGTCCCAGTGTTTGGTTGTGGTATACATTCCATAATGAGCAAAGAAATATAGATTTCTTCCTTTTTTAATATATATATATATATATATATATATATATATATATATATATATATAGTGTATATATATATATATATATATATATATATATATATATATATATATATATATATAGTATCTGATATGAATCTGTTTTTTTGTATTTTGAATTCAACAGTATTTGGCCAGAAGACTTGGATTTGACACGCTTTGGTTTGGATACCTTCAGACAACAGTGGGAGTAATTCAGCTCTTGGGGGGACCTGTTTTTGGAAGGTGAGACACAAAAAGTAGTTTTATTTTAAATCCTGTTTAGCTTAAATGTTGTTTTGATATTGTATATTTGTATTTGTTTTCTTAGGTTTGCAGATGTTTTTGGAGCTCGAGCTGCTCTCTGTGTGTCTTCTTTGGCATCCTTTGTTTACTTTGTCCTCCTAGCAGCAGCAGACAGCACATTTTTGCTGTTTTTACACAAGTTACCTGCTGTGTTTATGCATGGTTTGCCAGGTAAGGCTAATTCAGATACACACACAACCCTCCAATACCATTGCCCTGTTGATACTTTTTATCAGTGGTTCTCATACTTTATAGACAAAGTACTACCAATAGGTCATAGTACCACCTATAGGTCATTTACAAAAATAGACACACCACACACACCCAAAACTTACAAAGGAGGCATATAAATTAATTTACTGCTTACTATTTTAGTGAAAGGGCTGAGCGTAGCCATGCAGTGGAAGGGACTAGATTACTGAGCTTTAAATACAGACCTGGCACAGCATAATTTTTGTTATGTTACTTGGTCTTGGTTTTGTCATCTATTTGGCAAGCGGTAAAGTTCTTTACAAGGGAGCATTGTAAGATTCTTGGGATTTGGAACTTGGGTGGCAGTTTTTTGCTGTGCACTGCTTCAGATCTTTAAGTTGACAGGTTTTTCTAAGCAGAACACAAATATATTTTATTTAAATAGAGTTTTGAAATCTGAAACAGATTGTGTAATTTACACATGAAGATAGGAAGCAACTGTGAACTTTACTAAGAAATCAGGAAAGTCAGGGAAAACATAACTGAACAAGTGATGTGCAGAGGCAAGGATAACAAACCTGACAGTGTTTTCTGAGTTAGTGTCACGCAGAATATCCAGAGAAAGCACATTTGCAAATTATTCAGAAAAAAAAAATCTGTAGCTGTAAATCTGTTAACAATGGGCTTCATTCATGAAACCTTCATAAAAAACATGAGTACGCTATGCATATAATATGAAGAAATGGACATTCCTGAAAACTTTCCGCCAGGTTCATGAACGCAGCATTAACACCATCTTTTTTAGTAGAACGCGTGTATGTTAGTGAATACCAAATGTTTGCAAATTGGGAGGATGTGCAATTTTAATTTGCAATTGAGCATATGTGACAGTGAATTTGCAATTAACATACCATTACCATAATCCCTGCCCATGAATTTCAAATTACGTCCTTATAAGGATGTATATTTTTTGCTCACTTGGGGGAAAGTATAGTGAGGCATTAGAAGGGCTATTCTATCTAAAAGCTCAGTTGCATAATACTATGCAAAACTTTTTAGGCACCTGAGAAAATTAGATTTAAGAATCTATTATCTGACCAGTAAGGGATTGTGCTCAAATAAGAATAAAAACAAATAATGTTATTACAGTAAGTTTGATATTCTTGGTGTTAACACCTCTCCTTATGGCAGTGCAGTTTTATGAGGTTATCATACTTCATTTTGCTAAAAAAGTGTGCTGTTCATTTCACAAATAATTACAATCAAGCAAATAATTGGGAAACACCTTTTTCCTTCCACTGGCTCACAACACACATCATTTTAGAAAATAATATTGTATTTTGTATTTATGGGGGGTATATATGTAATTATAAGCACCACTCTTATTTAGAATAAACATTATATTAAATAATGATAATTTTAGGAGCCTAAGACATTTGAACACTACTGCACGTTCACTGAACTTAGCCTTGCACAATTCTGCTACAGGTGGGGGAAGCTGCACGGAATTTGACTCTCTCTGTGGTCTCTTATCGAGGAATAAATGCCTGTAAATTTGTTTCTGATTTGCAAGAGTTTTTTAAATGTGTTAATTTTTACAAAGCATATTATAAAAGATCGGAGGTACATGACTGTGCGCAGAGTAAACGCACAAGACTCAAACACTGCGATTGTATAATTTTGGTTCACACACCCTCGCGCCAGTTACTGTGCGTCAAGTATAATAAAGTTTAAAATTCCTGGGATAATGCTTGGATGATTGAGGGCTTACAAATTCATGTTTTAAACCTTCCAGTGTCCAAAGAGCCAAACACAGACAGCCCCTGCAAAGGTTCGGGACAGTACAGGGTTCTAAAATGTTGCACATATACAAAAAAAATTGATCTCTTTGTCTTTGATACAAGAGCTTTTGAATGCATTAATAAACATGAATTAATATCTGTGAATCAGTTGACTTAGTATATTGTTGAGCTGACTATTCATTGTTTGTAGGGATTTTGGAAATAATCATGTTACAATACATTGGGATCTGAGTTTGAGTTGATACATGGGTAACTGGAATGAGAGTCAAAAAGAGAGTCATGAAAATTTTTGTTTAGTTTTAGTTCTTGCTCATATACCTATCTTGGATGCTTGTGGGATTTGTTAGTGTTGGCTGAAAGTATCTTGTTACTTCAGGCTCAGAAATGCTCTTTGTAATGCAACTTTGTTGAAGTATGCAGCTTACATGTGCTGTAGTGGTTTAACCCATTTGGGTTGAGTGGCTGAAGGCAACTTCCAGCATCACATATATGAGGTAAACCTTGGTAAATCATTTTTACTTTAATAAAGCAAGAGTGATTTGTCTGCACCCACTTGCAAAATGAATGTGACTTCATTCCCAATCTAACCCTTATCACCCTTAGAAAACCCTTAGAAGGTACAGTATTCCAAAAAAAAACAGTGTTTATACCATGCCTGTAGGCCATCACTATGTTATAGCTCAATGACAAATTTAAGTGTGTGCATATTCTTCTGTGCACAGGAACCCAGATGATTGTAGCAGATCTGTCTGCAAATGAGAAGCGAGCAGATGCCCTGGCAAAACTTGGTCTGTGTTTTGGCATTGGTATGATCACAGGATCATCTTTGGGGGGCACCTTCAGCACTCGTTACGGGTATGTCTATGAATCTTTCTGCACTGTGGACTACTGGCAGTTTTGTATCCTTGCTGCACTTGCACCCAAGTGAACAAAACTTTGATATTTCCTTCTAAAAAAAAAGGATTTTAAACATATTCTACAACCTAAATGTTAAATACCTGTAAGAAAGTGTATGTATGTAGATGCAGGTTGGAAAAGCTTACTGAGTAAAAATAAACAAAAGTAGCAATAAATCTCAGGGTGTACAGACAGACGTAAAAAAAAACAAACAATAGAAACAATAGTACACGGACCATTGACTGGGAAAAATTGGGAGAAAATACAGGTGGAAAGGAAGAGTGATTAAAGAACACATGACAAGATAAACAGTGTGGAAAAGTGAGAAGATGTCAGTAGCACAACCTAAAATCTACAGGAAAAAATAAAGGTTTATATTCAAACTTTGTAGCCCTTTAAATGTTATAACATTTAGAATTTTCTGACTGAAAAATGACTGGCTAAGCTACAGATTTGCAAATGTATATGAATCCACTCTTAAAGCTTTGTTTGCAAGACATGTCCTAGTTGAATTATATATAATGTTATAAATGTTAGGTCCTTGTCACCAAGTGAGTGTGGTGCGAGGAACAAAGAAGATGGAAGTAATTGCAGTAAGTTTTCCTGGTTTATAAATACTGTGCATGTGATACAACATGTGCCGAACCCCCAGAGCAATCCCCCGACCACAGGCTTTTAACCCGCTGGAGTCTGAGGCCTTTCAGCCATGTCTGAGGTGGTCTGACATGACTTGATATTTTAACAAATATTACCTACCTAAAAAATGTTTGCTACCAAAAAGCTACACATGCTAATATTCAGCACAAATACAGCAACAGTAAGGTGAGAGAAGTCTGTATGTTATGTTTCAATTAACTCTAAACATGGACTTGCTGATATATAGTGAACAAACACATTGTGAAAAAGTTTCTTTAGAGTTCTGAACTTTGGGTGTTGCCTACACAACTTTCTAATTTTAAGGGGTCTGAGTACAGTGTGTATATATATATATATATATATATATATATATATATATATATATATATATATATATATATATATATATATATACAAATGATCACCCAGACCAAATCGTAAAGCCTACAGACTTGGGACTTGGTCAATAGGTAATCAAATCAAATCAAATTTATTTATATAGCGCTTTTCACAACTGATGTTGTCACAAAGCAGCTTCACAGAATTCCAGTAAGACTAAGATTTGACATGAAATGTAAAAACAAATGTAAAACCCTCAAGTGAGCAAGCTAGGGGCGACAGTGGCAAGGAAAAACTCCCCCAGCTGAGGAAGAAACCTTGGGAGGAAACAAAGGCTCACAAGGGGTGACCCATCCTCCTCTGGTCAATCTACTGGTGATGATAGTTAGGTAGGATAGATAGGTAATAAACCCTCCTGTTACTCGAGCGCAAAAATCTGCCTGATGGGGTGCTACAGAGAAGGACAACTCGTTTTCTTACGGGGCTTCTACCACGTGAAGCATAGAGACAAAAAATTTTTTCACCTCCTTTCTTGCCAAAAAGAAAAGATTTCTTTCACCTGCCAAACTAAAAAGGTCAATACAACCACTAAGCTCTGGCCACTTAGATGTTTTGGTATTTTGCATTATCTGCAAAACATACATTTGCATATTAGTCAATATTTTCCAATTTTCTTGAGCTTGGTGTCAAAACATTCACAGGAGTCTGAAGCTTAATAATTATCAAAAAAAAAGTTAAAATTTTGATTCAAGATGGCCATCTTATGCAAATTAACCTTGTCGGTTTATCATCCGTTATACATACAGACGACAACATGGTTTGCGCTGAAAACCAACTCTTCTTTGGTTTCAGCTGGGAACATAATTTTCATAATTCCCTCATCCAAGCACCTTCTCTTGTCTTGATGAATCCTTAGTCCTCTTACTGATGTCCTTTTCCCATGTGTATATACACACCTCCAGAAATCTCAATAGTGAAGTCCCAGACCCACCCCCTCCAAGCTAGCTTTACAGCCCTACCGTACCCTTAACCAGCAACTACCGTAAATCTACACTGGCCTCCCTGGTGACTAAGGATGTAGCTAGCCCCACTGGCACCTTTTAATGCATGCTTAGTGCCAACAAGTTCCATGTGAACTTTACCTGATAGCCAACCACCACAACAGCAACTCTGCAGTGCACTTCCCCAACTAGTCTGTGCTCTCCTTATCCACAGACACTGACTAGACATTTCAGCTTCTTCTGATAACTCCTTCACAGCTGCCCTTAGTTTCCTGCCCCTGATGCTGAACTGCACACAAGCAGGGATGTGGCAGACTTTGCTACAAATCTCATAACACCTATTTCCACTGGTCTTACATGTGCCTGCCACTAGTGTTCCCTCACCTCAGCTGCCAAGTCAGCGTACTTCATTTTCTTCCTTTCGAATGCTTTATCTACTGCATCCTCAAATGGAACTGTTAAATCTATGAAATAAACTGTCCTTTAACTTTCAGGATACAGCACCATGTCTGGCCTCAGTGTAGTTAATGCAATGCACTCTGCGACCAGAAACCTATACACTTCTAAACACAAGGGAAACCTGTGGTGGACAAAGTACACACACCATGTACTTGAGTAAAAGTACAGATACTCAAGGTAAAATATTTCTCGAGTAAAAGTAGAAGTTCTCATTGCAGATCTCCACTTGGGTAAAAGTAAAAAAGTATTTACCTTCAAATGTATTTATGTACTGAAAGTAAAAGTACCATGATGTATTATGGCTCTAATGTCCTATTATAATTTTTGTAATAAGACTTATGCTTAACACATTGAAGTGTCAGAAGACTCTAGTGTCACTTTTGTTTCCCCAGTCTTTTAATAGAATGTCCTTAATTAGTCTGACACTGAACACAGCAGAAATGGACAAAGATTAAATACAATTAATGTTATATCAATCTAATAATATCTATCATCTAGTAATATCTATTACATACACCCAAGGTGCTGCCCCTCCAAACCAACAGAGGTCGCTGTCTCCTGAGTATTAAGCCCAATTTATGCTTCTGTCTTGAACCTATGCCATAGGCAGAGTAGCCTGATGCGCACCTCTCCAGAAATGTAACTTGTCATGTCTATGCAGATCACAATGACTATGATTGGTCTAGAGTCTAACTAACATATTTTAAGTTGCTCAAGTCAAGAAGTCCAGAAAGATTAACTCTTCTACATTACACCCCATAAATAGAGCACTTTAAAGATCTGTAAAAGTAATATTAATACACCAATACACTGGGTACTACACGGGGTTGAAGAAGATGTTTGAAATTCAACGCTAGTGGTTTGGTGACGTAGTCGCCAGTGCACAAGTATAAACTTTCACAATGGAATGGGACACTTGTGCAGGCTAAGGCATAGGCTCCACATCAAATCAATGCAAAAGCATTAATTGGCTTTAGTGTGTTCTCTGCAACAGAACATAGATTTATCTAACATTTATCTAGGTAAGATTTGGGAGTTTTTCTGCTCCTGGGGCTCACCTTAACTTAGGTTGTTTCCTACCGGCCTCCAAAGTACATAATGCAGTTTCTGCCGAGCCTAATGAACAAAAGTTTATGATGAGGATAAGTGAACTAAAATGTCAAAAATTATTCAGCACTCCTATGCCCCAGCATATTTTTAAATCTTTGACCCCATGCAGTATTTCAGCTGGACTTCCAGCTTGTCTGTAGAACCTTAAGGATAGCACTTTATTTGGATGGTCCAAATAAAACATCTACAGATATTTACTTGAGACCCAGTGTACCTCTAGTAACATTCCATTAATAAGCATCATTATTTCCACATTAATTCTTCTGAAATATCTATATGCATTCTACTGAAGAATTAACAGGTATCCCATTCCAATACCAATATTTAAAGTACTGACAGTCTATTGGTAGTTTGTAGCACATCTACATGAATAATGAGTCTTGAGAATTTCTGTATGTACCACTGACATTTCCAGTTGCAGTTTTTGCCATGTATACTTGTATGCTACTGACAGTCTGTAGATAGTTTGTGGCCCATCTACATAAATAACACTGACAGCTCGGGAATTTCTACATTTATTCTACTGAAACATTAATAAGTATTCTGCTGAAATATCAACAGATATGCTACTGACAGTCTGTAGATAGTTTGTAGCACATCTACAGAAATAACACTGACAGCTCGGGAATTTCTACATTCATTCAATCTACTGAATTCTACTGAAATATCAACAGGTATGTTACTCACAGTTTGTTGATAGTTTATAGCTGTTGTAATCTTGTCTTCTGGTGTTTTCAAATTGAAGAGAGGAGAACAGTCTGGATATATTATACTGTTTAATGAGTGCGCTGGTTCAACCCCAGACTGATCTGGTCACAGGCTAAATCCCAGACTGATCTAATGGTCTGTAAGTGGCACACACTTTTATACACCATTTTGCAACCTTACACATGGATTGATCATTAACTAAACAGGATCTGAAAACAGGAGGTACTGTCGTAATACATCACTGTCGTAAACAAGCCATAAACAACCTAGGCAATAAACATCATCTGAGTTCCTGGTGCACTGTCGATGAATACAACATTCCTCCCTCTCGTTAAAAAAAAAAACGTACACATAATAAACTAAAGAAAAATAAAACAAAAATAAACAAAACAAAACAAAAGCTTTTTCATATTTCTAAGAGGAATAGGTCTTATTTCTTTCTTAATATATCTTACATTAAATATAATTATTATTGTAGCATAGTGTAGTGTAGTTGAAAGACTCACATCACTGCTCATATCTGAGATATGAACAGCAGCACATGTTGTCCATATAGTCAGTGGAAGAAACAACAATCCTATTTTTATTCCTGTCATCTTCCTTGATTAACTATGCTGGATTAACAGGAATGGTGAGATGAACACATCCATTCAGAAATCTCCAAGGGAGTTTCAGTTCATCCACTATTGTTCTTGACTTTACCTAGAAGGTACAAAAAAAAAAAAAAAGACTTGGCAGTATCATGTAAAAAAAAAAAAAAAGACGTGGCAGTATCATGTTGACCGTATATAAACTTAACATTTTGAAGGACATCATTTCACGATTGCATCAGGTATCACCACGTCTTACCCTACCTAACACTGGGCTCCTAAGATACTGGCTAGAAGTGTGGAATGCTAAAATTATGGAGAAAAGAGGTTGTCTTCACATGCTTACAGTTTTTCCGAAAGCTCTCCCAGCCCGTTCACCTGTCTGTCCCTAGTTAGGTGGTAACACTACTTTGCAATGTGACATGTGTATCCAAGCTTTCCTCCCTTGACACAATACTGCTGCATCTGTTACTAAATGCACTTGAAATGGGCCTTTCCATTTTGCCTCAAGTGGATCAGCTGTGTGATTTTTAATCATCACAAATTGTCCTGGAACAATTGGATGTCCCTTCCTGGAAGGCTCAGTCCAAGCATCTTTAACACGTTGTTGAGTAGAATGTACAGAATTGGTGAGCTACTTACAGTATATTAATAAGGTATCTGATGTAAGATGCACATCTTCCTGTCTAAGATCAATACTTCCTTGTAGAGACATGGCACGTCCTGTAATGATTTAAAATGGACTCAAACCAAGTTTGCATGTAGGTGAGACTCTGATGCTACACAATACAGCAGGTAGCACATCCACCCAAGAAACCCCACTGTGGTGTAGTTTTGAGAAATGCTGCTTTATATTTTGGTTCTGTCATTGCACCTGACCAGATGCTTGAGGTCTGTACTGACAGTGGACCTTGCATTTAACCTGCAAGATTTTCATCACTTCCTGCACTACTTTCCCTGTGAACTGTGTTCCCTGGTCAGACTCTAGGATGTCAGGCAAACCCCAACGTGGAATATAGTCTTGGACCAGAACCATGGCTGTGTACAAAGCAGTTCCCTTTTTTGTTGGATAAGCTTCTATCCAACGTGAACATTTATCAACCACAATCAACACATCTTGCTTTCCCTGACAGGGAGATAGTGTGATGTAATCAACTTGCAGATGTGTGAATGGTCCTGGGGATACCATTGTGTGCACAGCAGGTGTGGAAACAAAACACACTGTATTGTTCGCCACTGTATTGTTCGGAGCAGAATTTGGGATTCTACCATACTGAGGAGAACTGGTGAACCATGCTGTGGACACCCACATGTCCTAACCAAATTTGCTGAGCCAAGAATGGTAAAAGTGCCTCAGGTGCTACATACTTCACTCCTTTTGTCCAAAACCCACTAGAATTAAGACACGCACCTTTATCCATCCAAAACCACACTTCATTATCAGGAGCATTAGAGTACATTTGCATTAGTGATGAACGCACCGTTTGTGAACTAGTGTCATTAGTTTTTGTAGCAGCCACTGCCACTGCAGGTAATTTCCATGGAATCAGCCATGGCATTACCTCATGCTTCATCTGTGTAAGAGGAATTGTGAGCTTTTACTTTAACAAAGTAAACTAACTTACTTTAAGTCCTGTTGGAAGTTCACTAGCTGATATGAGATCAGAAACCAAAGAGGCATGTGTACCAGCAGGGTACCAGCAGCTGTCAGAAAACCACAACGACTCCAAATATGGCCAAAATCATGAATGACACCAAATGTGTACCTGGAATCGGTATAAATTGTTGCAGTTAGACCTGAAGCTAGCATACAAGTATTATCTAAGGCCACACCAATTCAGAAGCTTGGGAAAAAAAATGATCAGGGTGACAACCCTGAGCTATTACTGCATGTGGAGAGCAGACAGCCCATCCAACATGTTTACAGCCATTCGTGCTGAATCTGTGCTGAACTATCAGTAAAAAAAATCAAATCAGGATTTTCCAATGGAATTTCAGAAATATGCATATGTGAACTGTGTGACAAACAACACAGTCATGATCATCTTCACCCTTATTACAAGTATCAGACAATGCAGTCATCATTAATGATGAGGGATTAGTGATCTGTGCCCTTTGCAGGAAAATGTTAGGAGCTGTGAGTGCAGAGAGCCAGTTACCCCATCTCTGAACAGTAACTGTAATTACATGAGCCGAAGACAATAGAAACTTAACAGCATGTGGACAACGCACTGTGAGTGATTGTGATAAGACCACTGGAGTACACATAGTAACAGCTAAATATGTTGCTAGCACGGCACGCAAATATGGGCCAAACCCAATTGCATTTACATCCAATTTAGCTGAACAGTACTTTACAGGCCGTAACTGACCACCATGATTTGCATGAGGCGTGCTGTCATAAAACCATCATTTTCATGGACATACAATGTGAAGGGCAGATTGGGTTGAACTAAACCTAATGCTGGGGCAGATGTCAGAGCATCCTTAATCTCTTTAATTGCTATTTCAGCTGGGTTGGAAACCTGAACACTATTTGTTTTTTTGGGGCTTCCCTTCAAAATATCATATAATGGCTGAGCAATTTGAGCATAATTTTCAATCCATGGACGACAATAATTGCACAAGCTCAAGAATGACCTAAGCCCTTTGATGGTGATTGGTACTGGCAGTGCACCCACTGCAGAAGTATGGTCAGGAAGAATGGATCTTTGTCCAGCAGTTACAAACTGTCCTAAATAATGAACTGAAGGTGTGGCTAATTGTGCTTTGGCCAGACTAGCTTTGTGACCATGTGCACTGACGTGTTAGTAATGCCACAAGTTAATTGATGTGCACATCCTTATTAGGTGAAGCAAGCATGACATACATCATGAATGTATTGAACTAGTATGGAATTTTTAACAGGACATTGTGGTTCTGCCAAATGCCGCCTTAGTGCCTGGTGATAAATAGTTGGACTATTGTGTAGGCCCTGTGGTAGGTTTGACCACTGAAATATTTCACCATCAAAAGAAAAGGCCAACCATGTTCGACTGTCTGGGTGAACTGGAACAGACCAAAATCCATTAGACATATCAATAATAGAAAAGACTGTGTGTGTTTTGTAGTCCATCAAAAATGCTGCTAAGATCTGCAACCATAGGTGTTATCCGATCTATGCACATGTTAGCTGTTAGGAGCGAGCGGAGGACTGACTGAGGGTGGACGCCAACGCTAATAACACATTTGTATTTGTACGAAATACACTAAACAAACACAAACGAACTTAAGGGCAAACACGAAACGAGGAAAGAACGAGACAAAGAACGAGAACCAGAAACAACACGACTAGGAATACTAACAAATAGAGCACTTGAAACAACACGAGAATAACATGGGCTGCAAACTTACGAAGAACACGAAGAACAAAACAAAGAACAATGAACGACACCAGGAATTGAGGGAAGGGGACTTAAATACACCAACAAACGAGAAACACCTGAAACGGATAACGAGAGTGACTAACAAGAAGGCAGACTAAGACAAGGAACCGTGGGAGACAGGACTCAGGACAGGATGGGAACAGACACAGGAAATGGAGCTGTGAACAAGGGACTAGACAGTAATGGACACTGGACAGAACTAGAAACAGGAGACGGAACTCGTGACAAGACAGGGTGCTGGACCTTAGACTGTCAAAGGGGGGTGACAGGAGACTGAACAAGAGACTGGAATGGAGACAAGACAGGTGACTGAACACTGGGCGGATATGGCGACTGGAAAGAACCAGACTGAACGGGAGTGTTTACATGAGACTGGACGGGAGTGGACAAATGTGACTGGACGGGGTGCTTAACATTGGACAAGACACTGGAGGGGAACAAGGACTGGACGGGAGACAGGACAGATGACGGGACTGAGTGCTGGGAATGGAGACGGGACTTGAGACAGGACAGAGGGTTGAAACGGGGACTGCTGCAGAACAGGAGCGGAGACAGGGGACTGAAACATAGACTGGACAGGTGCTGAGAGTGAGGAGGGATACTGGGAATGAACATGAGACCGGACAGAGGGTTTACGTTGCGACTGGACAGGACTAACCGGGGAGTGGACTGGACTTGGCAGCGGAACAGGGACCATGACGTTTAAAGGTACAGACACGAACACCATGACAGGGACAGGAATCGAAACAAAAGCAGACACGGGTACAGGGACAAGGAGAGAGACAGGAACTAGGACAGGGACAGACAGGGGAACCAAAACAACATGGGGGTGCCCAGGACTGGCAAATGTCTGAGGGGAAGTCCGAGGAACCAGCCTGGGCACAGTTCTGGGGCCGTCCCATAGACACGACCAAGAGCAGAGTCACGCGAGCAGAAACGGCCGTAGCCACAGTCACGCGAGCAGAAACGGCCGTAGCCACACTCACGCGAGCAGAAACGGCCGTAGAAACCGCCTTCTCTGGGGCATGAGCGGCTGAGGAAGCCGCCCTCTCAGGGACTGGAGCGGCTGGAGGCGCCGCTTTCACGGGGACAGGAGCGGCTGGAGGCGCCGCTTTCACGAGGACAGGAGCGGCTGGAGGCGCCACTTTCACGAGGACAGGAGCGGCTGGAGGCGCCGCTTTCACGAGGACAGGAGCGGCTGGAGGCGCCACTTTCACGGGAACAGAAGCGGCTGGAGGCGCCGCTTTCACGGAGACAGGAGCGGCTGAGGGAGCCGCGCTCACAGAGACAGGAGCGGCTGGCTGCGCCGCTTTCACAAGGACAGGAGCGGCTGGCTGCGACGCTTTTACGGAGACCTCCAGACGCGCCATGAGGCTTGTAAGCTTCTCTTGGAGGTCAGGAGGGAGTGCAGAGAGGTGCTTGGGAGCTGGGGCCCTTGCGACGACGTCCATGGAAACAGGAGGCCCTGCAGCGACGCCGTCCACGGAGGCAGGAGGCCCTGCAGCGACGCCGTCCACGGAGGCAGGGGCTTGTGCTGCTCGCAGGATTTGTGCTCGAGCTGTAGAGGGTTTAGGGGGGTTTGACGGGCGCACTCATGAGATCCCCTAGAGGTGCGCCCCTGTTAGCCTCACCTCCGTAGTTCTGAGGTTGGAGGCTAACAGCCCCTACCCTTAATGCCCCCCCCCCCCCCCCCCCCAAAAAAAAAAATTTCCCCGGACCTGAGGGGGTAATCCACCAGTGAGGGGGAGACTCCAGCACGCTTCCTTCGCCGACTCCTTCAACTCGCACTGGCGCAGTTACTCAATACATGAGTCGACTCCCCCGGTAGAGGATAAGGAACCGCGCCAGGCATGAGCTGGAGCCGGCTACTCCACTCCACCTCCCTTTCAAACAAAGTTTTTGTGCTAGCTGAGTCCTGAAGTTGGTCGTTCATTCTGTTAGGAGCGAGGGGAGGACTGACTGAGGGCGGACGCAAACGCTAATAACACAGACTTTATTTGTACGAAATATACTAAACAAACACAAACGAACTTAAGGGCAAACACGAAACGAGGAAAGAACAAGACAAAGAACGAGAACCAGAAACAACATGACTAGGAATACTAACAAATAGAGCACTTCAAACAACACGAGAATAACATGGGTTGCAAACGTACGAAGAACACGAAGAACAAAACAAAGAACAATGAACAGCACCAGGAAGTGAGGGAAGGGGACTTAAATACACCAACAAACGAGAAATACCTGAAACGGATAACGAGAGTGACGAACAAGAAGGCGGGGCGTGAACGACAACAAAACAAAGCCATGTGCTGAGATCGGGAACACAGACGAGACGAGGGCGTGACATTAGCAATGTCTACTGTGAGATGCCAGGCCCCTGAAACCTTTTTTACAGGCCAAATTGGAGAGCATGACTCACTCTGTGCCTTTAATTAATATACCTTTATCAACTAATTCTTGTATAATTGGTTCAACACCCTCAATTGCTTCCCTGGCTAGTGGATATTGCTTAGTCACAGGTGGAGGTTTTCCTGTGAGCTTTACTGGTTCAATGTCCAACAGTCCACATTCATCCTTGGTTTTTGACAAGATAGGATGATCTTTAATTTGAGGATCAAACACTTGAACTGGAAGGACAGATTAGGATTACCAGCTCCAACTCCAATTGCATTTTCAATTGAGTAATTGCATCAATACCCAAAATTGGGGGTGACCTATTTGGAGCTACTATGAGGGAGAGAGAAATAGATTTAGGACCAAACCTTATAAACACAGGCTCTGTTTGATATGTATTGTAGCTTTCACCTGCTACCCCTTTAATCACAGTAGCAGTATTAACCAAAGACATTCTGAATTTTTTAGCCATTGCAGTGGGTAGTCATGTAGCTTGTGTCAATCAAAAAATCACATTCATTTTTACAGTGGTTCTCACATACTGTCTATTATCATTGATTTGGAGAATTGGCTCCAAATATGCTCTCACAGCTGACATCTCTAGTTTAAATGATCTCACTCTGTTGAAAGAGCAGAAATCTGAGTGGGGCAGCCAGCTGAGTAGCCTGTTGTATATGTTTTAACAGATGTCCTGCTACCTCTGGGGTGAGGGCACTATCTGATTGAGGCTGTAATTCCTCTGGACTGAACTTGTACGTATATTTTCACCATCTCTTTTTACACTCTCGTTTCAGATGTCCCTTTTTCCCACAAAAGTGACACACATTGTTGTTTTTACTCTGGAGGACCTGCCTACTTGTAAGCTGGGGAACAGTTTGCAAAACAGAGGCAACATGTAATTTAACATGGGCATCTCTCTTGTATGCTGTTAAATACTCAGACAACTCAATCAGTGTACTAGTGTACTAGTTGGGCTTCAACAGTGGCAAAACCTTCCTCATTTCCTGAGATAAGCCATCAGCCCACTGGGCCACTGACACCCGAGAATTCAGAATGTCTGCTACTAATACAAACTCTGAACTTCCCCCATGGAGCAAAAACACCTCAGCAAACCTCTGTGTGTACTGCTTCACAGGCTCATTTTTCCCCTGATGACATTACACAACCTTTTGCCAGCAAACAATAGACCCTAAACTGTTCCTAAGTACTGTAAGCAAACCCATATTACATTCCTGCACTGATTTTCTAGATTTCAACTTATGTATCTGTGTTGGGACACTAAAAAAAAAAGTTGGAACACTAAACAAATTGTGAATAAAAATGGAATGCAATGATGTGGAGGTGCCAACATCTAATATTTTATTCAGAATAGAACACAAATCACAGATAAAAAGTTTAAACTGAGAGAATGTAAGATTTTTTTAGGGAAAAATATGTTGTTACAAAATTTCATGGCGTCAACAAATCCCAAAACACTCAACAGATGTCTGGGGACAGAGGAGACCAGTTTCTCAAGTTTAGAAATACGAATGCTCTCCCATTCATGTCTAATACAGGTCTCTAACTGTTCAATCGTCTTGGGCCTTCTTTGTCGCACCTTCCTCTTTATGATGCGCCAAATGTTCTCTATAGGTGAAAGATCTGGACTGCAGACTGGCCATTTCAGTACCCGGATCCTTATCCTACGTAGCCATGATGTTGTGCTTGCTGCAGAATATGGTCTGGCATTATCTTGTTGAAAAATGCAGGGTCTTCCCTGAAAGAGATGACGTCTAGATGGGAGCATATGTTGTTCTAGAACCTGAACATAGTTCTCTGCATTAATGGTGCTGTTGTTAACTTTTGCTGTGTTGTGAAGACAGGTGATGGAAAAGAATCTCCGCAGACACGGTTAAAAGTGTAAATACATCTTTATTTACCAAAACAGTGTCTTACGGGTTCTTAAGGATCCCGTGAGAGAGTAGTGTTCAATTGAGCGCTCCGATCATCTCTCCCCGTCTCGCTCGAATCCTTTTGTCTATATTGTTTTCTCTTTTTCCAAATAAGGCAAACATAGAGAATAGTTTACATTTGCATGCACTTAAGGGAGGGTGTAAAATTAATAGTGTCCTGCCTCACTGACAGCTTATCCTAAACATCCCTCTCTGTAGCGCACATACATATGTTCATATGGCTGACCATAAAAACACACTGAACATTTCTTAATACTGTCTTATGAGGCCGTCTGATAAATATACCTCATAATTTCCTCCCTTCGAGACTGTTAAAGTCTCGTAAAAATTTAAGCAACCCATACATGTAAATGTCATAACAAATAAGTGATACCTTCCTACACACAATTTTAACATCACTTGCATTATGATGTAACAAAATTTCATGGAGTGTGAGGGCGAAAAAACCTGCCCGGCAGCAATCTTTCTTGAAAATCCTTCAAACATTTTAGACAGGAAAAATTCCCTCAACGATCCCTCTCTGCCCAGGCGATCACAAAAAAATTGTACTCCAATCCAATTAAATTTATTCTATATGTGTAGGGAGTTGACTTAAGTAAATGTATATAAAAATCTCAGAAAATAAAATCAAACCAATGTCCAAATTCAGGCTGGTCGACCCATCGGACCTTCCAGTGGACCTGTCCCTACCTGACACACCCCTTGGCCCTAACATCGATAAAACAAACAAAAACTCTGAGATTTCAATACACTTACACAGATTACATTTCATCAGTCTATAAATCTTCATAATAAACAGTTGTTACAATTTTTAATATCACTCATATAATGGTTTATCACTATCAAAGATTACTAATAATAAACAATTCAATAGAGACATATGACATAATATTGTCTTTTCAGCAATTTTGTCTTCTGATGTGATGTTGATGACATATTGAGCTTCAGCAAGTCTTCACCATTCTGTTTCAAAGTCCTTCTGTTTTATTGTCCTCTTTTGAGTTTTTGGATCCCTGTAGCATTTCAGGAATCTCGAACAACCATCCTCCCTTACAGTGATCTTCCCCCCTTTTTCTTTCTGGAAGAAAGAAACAACAGCCAGTATCTTTTGCAAAAAATGACAGATGCAAATAAACATCAAATAAAACTTTAATAATAGTAACATTAATGGATTAATACGTTTTATAAGCTACAGTGTATACTTCATCCTACAATCATTTTACTTGATTACTAATAATAAACCTAACAAAATAAAAGATAATATCGTAAGTGAATGGAAAAATATATAATAGTGGATATTCAAAATGGATATCTTTCTACCAGGTTGTTTTCCAACATTTCCTCCTCATGTTTGCCTGAGTCGGTTCTACTTAATAATGGCTTCTGTACTTGATTTCCAGGCATTACCACTCCAACCCATTTCAAAATCATAGCTTTTGCACAAGTTAACAACAGTGTACAAAAACAAAACATTATACACACTGCTAAAAGAGCTGCTCCAAAAACTTGAGCCAACATTGCTCCTAGTGGTCCTAATTTCTCCAATAACCAAGCATTCACAGACCATCCAGCTCCTTTTGATGGACCAAACGCCTCCCTTATATGCTTCAATGCTTCTATAACACTAGTCATATCAAAGTATAACAGGCATCCCCTGTCAGATTTAAAGCTACACATAAACCTCCTTGCTTAGCTAAAATGTAATCCAGAGCCATGTCATGTTTCAACAAAGTTAATCTGTGACTTTTTTGAGTATTTGACAAAAACTGAAACCCTCTTATTGTTTCATTAGCAAACCCTTGTAAAGTGTACGTAATATTATCTATATGATCTGATAAAAATGTCACACCATACCATGGGAATAATCCTATACCCCATTTTTCTCCTATACTGATTCTCCAATGATAGGCTTCCAAGTTATGAAACTGAGCCATTTCCCTTTTCTTTCTTCTCACAGAATTACCTTCAGAATTCCCTTCATCAGTTGCTTCAACTTTTTGGAGAGTATAAACCTCATAAGGAAGCTTTAATGTTGCCATATAACAACAGCCTGTCCACCCATATGGTAGAAATATGTATGCTTTATCTCCACAAACCCACCAAATATCCTTAAAATTTCCTATAGTCACATTTACAGGCAAAATGTCATACTGCACCATTAATGTTCTACTCTGTTTGCTATTTGGTGTATGAAAATTCACTTTAAACAAAACATCCTTAGGTTTAGGCTCTTTAAAATTCATCTTATAACGAGCACAATCAGATATTCCCATAAACATCCCCTGTCTATTGTGAGTATCATTGGAACAAAAACAGTCTTTAGTCTCCACAGATTTTACTTCCATCGCATCAGGCCGTGCTGTCATTATATTTTCATGCCGATTAAGGAAATTCACATATGGCAACTTCATCAACCAAGTACAATTTAATCTAGGTCTAAACAAATGCACTGATAAAGCCATTATTATATCTTCTTCAGAGTTTTGCTGATATATTAACCACGATAAAGCATAAGATTGACACATAGCATGCAATGGTTCTGGTATTGTCTCTAAAATTGATGGCCATGTGCTTGGTGATGGAACTTTCACCACACATGGACCAGTCAACATCGTACTCATTCTTACGGAATGGGTTATTTGCTGAAACCATAAATTTCTAGATGCCCATGGGTCTGTGATTTGTAACACTGAAGAATCAAATCCATATGCTTTCCATTTTGCTTCTCTTTTCTGTAATGCATGGTAATGGTCAGTCATTTCTTCAGATGTCCAGTCAGAATCAAAAAACTCACTCTGCCCTTCTAAAGTGATTTTCTCAATGGTTACTAAACCCTTTCAATCCATGTCTTCCATTGGGTTTCTAGCTTCAAAAGTCACTTGACTGATATTCACTTCATGCTCCATATTTAACTCTGGACCCTGTGTTATGTTTACTTCCTTCTGCAATGGAAAGGACATTACTTCTGGAGTCTGGGTTACTTTTACAACATTATGTGATCTTGTTATTTTTCCATTTTCAACAGTTGTGCTAGATTCAGATGTACCCGAAGCAGAAGTCATCATTGGCAGTGTAGTACTATTCATCTCCTTTAATGGCATATCTAAAGTAGTAAGTCGATTAGTTACATTATTTCCTTTACTTATTTCTGGAGCTAAAGTAATTGGCTTAATTTGTTCTTTAGTAACCGTTAAAGTCATTGCCATAGTGGTTTGGTCCTGAACTTTTTTAATAGATGTAAAATCTTCAATAGGACTCTGGTCCTTTATCATCACTATCACTGTACGAGTTATGTACCCTTCTCTCCACACATTTTGAAATGGCACAAACTTAAGCTCTGGTTCCAAATAAGTACAAGTGTATTCCCCTTGATCATCCCATGTAACATTACGTAAAAGAATTGAACAATCATCTCTAACTCTGAACCACCTAAAGGCATTAAACAAAAGATACTTTCTCTGGTCATGAGGCAAATGATCAACTTCAGGTCCTGTTAACACCACTTTTTCACCACGACTATTTTTCCACTCAGGAGGACTATTACCCCCTGTATTAAATCTTCCACATGTACAGGGAAGATGAACTGCTTTACCTAATTTAGCTTTAACCACTGTCTTGAAAGGTGATGACGTTGTTGAAATTATTAAAGGCACTAGTGTAGTTAGATGTGATCCATTTACCCCCTCACTAACTTTCGACACTGAAAAAGTAAAATTCTTTAAAGTTTCATTCTCTTTAGTTCTCATACCGTTTAGGTCTAACCTTTTTCCGAACTGGTCTTGGACTCTTCTCTTGATCCAAGTCTCTGAACTGTTTTGAAATGGAATTACTGCTTTCTGGAATGGGACCTGCTGTTTCTGGGACATATTGAAATTCAATTTCTCCAAACCTTTTGTCTCGTTTACAATCTGCTGTGTCATGTCTGGCATCATCAGAAATATACACAGAGTCATCAGCATCATCCAAACCAGGGACAATCTCCTCTCCAGGAGATCTACTCTGATTTGTTTCTTGCATGTTATTTTCAACCTCTCCTCCCTCATGTTCTTTTGGTTCTCCTGAACCTGCAATCTCTCCTCCCTTTGAGAAAGGCTCCTCTTCACTTGGTGCTTTAACACAGTGAGATAAATGATACCACGTTGGAGACCCCTTGACTTGAACTGCCGTTCCAGTACTGCGAACAACTTCAAAAGGTCCTTCTCTGCGTTCGTTATACCATTTTCTTCTAAATACCTTTACAAACACCTTGTCTCCAGGCTGCACTGTATTCTTCCTTTGCTCATCCAGTCTCTCCTGCTCCTCCTCTTTTCTTTGCTTTTCTGAAACGTATGTGGATATTCTTTTATGTAAATTAGCTAAGTATGAAACATATGCTCTCATGTCATCTTCTAAAAGAGCTAAACTTGGACCTTTCCCACTTGTACGCAAACATGGTGTTGGCATTCGTCTGCCTGTCATCAACTCATGAGGAGTCATGTGTAAATCACGCAGCTCACTTGAGCGACAAACCATTAATGCTAATGGAAGTGCTGCTATCCAATTTAACCCCGTGTGCTGACAGATTTTAACAATCCGATTTTTCAAGACACCATTCATTTTTTCACAAATCCCTTGACTTTGCGGATGGTACACAGCTCCCAGACGCTGTTTAATTCCTAATTTTTGCAAAATTAATTTCACCGTTTTATCCACAAACTCTTTCCCATTATCGGAGGATATTCGATCTGGAAGTCCCCACCTGCTTATGACTTCTCTACACAAAAACTTGGCAACCGACTGAGCATCCTTACGCTTGGTTGGACATGCCTCAGGCCATCGTGAAAACCTGTCCACAACAACCAGCATATACCTCTTACCTTCAACTGGTTTTATCATGTCAACAAAGTCCACAACTAACTCACGCATAGGACCCCTTGGTGTTGGAATGTAACCAGGCGGAACCATCAACCCCCTGCGAACATTATTTTTCAAACAAATTATACATCTGCCAATTACGTAATCAATCTGTTCAAGCAAATATGGTGCCCAAAAACCATACTCCTTTGTAATCTTCCTCCTAACTTCTCCCCTAGCCACATGCGCTAACCCATGTGCCTCTTGAATCATCAGACCTAATAAGTCTGGGGGTGCTACTATTAGCCCCTCATGGTTTCTCCACAGACCAGTAGAATCCCTGCTGGCACCTCGATCTAACCACAATCTATTTCAGGAACAGCTTCCTGCATTAAAAGTACATCACTAAGTGTCACCTTCTCTTTGAAGTCAATTTCATGAGTTACCAAAAACACTTCCCCGAGTTTGTCCGCTCCTGTAATGGCTTTGGCAGCTCCATCGGCTGCTCTATTCCATGAGAGACCCTTGATGCATCCATTTTATGAGCTGCACATTTAGCTATTGCTATTTCTTTAGGTTTCATCATAGCATGCAACAGTTTCATTATTTGAGCATGATGCTGTATTGGTGACCCATCAGTTTTCTTAAACCCCCTGTTTTTCCACACTGATCCAAACAAATGACACACATTATGGGCATACGCTGAATCTATATTCACTCGCTTACCTTCAGCCAACATACATGCTTCTGTTAACCCCACAAGTTCAGCAAGTTGTGCAGATGCAGGCTGTGGAATCACTTCAGCCTTTTCAACAACAAATTCGGTCCCCTGTGCTCTTACTATTGCATAGCCAGCCCTCAATTTATCTCCTACACGATAACAGGACCCATCAGTCCAATACTCCACTTCAGGCTCACTCAACGGAATAGCTTGCAAATCAGATCTAAGTCTCGAATACCTCTCTACGTCTCGTACACAGTCATGTGGTTCACCATCCTCTGGAGTTGGCAAGTTCTCAGCTGGATTTACTGTTACACACCTTGCTAGGGTGACATCTTCTTGTTCTACGAGCCTATGATAATCTCTAATTCTAGGCATAGTTAGAGTATATTTGCCAAAATTTAAAAGATTTCTAAGACTATGATGTGTAAGAATTGTCACTGGATAACCCATCGTGACAGATGATGCTTTCTCATACATTAAATACACTCCCACCATTGCTCTGTAGCAACTTGGTAACCCCAATTCCACTTCTGAAAAAGCAGTTGAATAATAAGCAATTGGTTGGGGATTGGTTCCCGTACCTGTTGGCTGACAAAGAACTGCACATGCATATTTTCCTCCAGTAGAAGTGGACACGTATAATAAAAAATTCTTAGAATAATCTGGCAGAGCTAATGCTGGAGCCTCTTGTAACCTCTGTTTTATTGTCTCAAACGCTAAAAGGCCATCCTGTGTCCAGGAAAGATTACAATAAAGTTGAGCATTCCCTGTTTCTTTAATCATAGCTCTCAAAGGTCTTGTTAAACTAGCATAGTCCTCTACCCATGCTGAGGAATACCCTGCAATACCCAAAAATGTCATCTCTAACTGTTCTGGGTTTGGGAGCTTTGCAAATAGCTTCTAACTGCTTATCAGAAATACATCTGTGTCCCTGTGTTATGGCCTGCCCTATATAAACTACCCTTTCCTGACAATACTGCAATTTTTTCTGAGAGACTTTGTGCCCCTTCTCTGCCAGCACCTGTAACAAAGTAATTGAATCCTTATGACATGTTTCCTCATCTGGTGCACAGAGAAGAATATCATCCATGTATTGAATGACAGTACTTTTTAACTTCTGATCTACCCCAACTAAATCATCTTTCAATACTTTATTGAAAATGTGAGGACTATGTTTATATCCCTGTGGTAATCTTTTATACTCATAGAATTGTCCCTTGTAAGTAAACCCAAATAAACCCTGACTTTCTACACTTAGTGGAACACTAAAAAATGCACCACATAAATCTAATACTGTGAAATACTTTGCATCCGGAGGAATTTGGGCTAACAAAACATGTGGATCTGGCACTTCTGCTGGAAAGTCTGCTACTACTTCATTTACTGCTCTCAAATCATGTACTAAACGATAAGAGTTATCTGGCTTCTTCACAGGCAACAAAGGTGTATTACTCTGCGGATTCTGTGTTATCTTCAGAACATCTGCCTTCACAAGACCTTCAATTTGTGGTTCGATCCCTTTGATTGCTTCTTCATTCAAAGGATACTGAGGCTTCCACGGAGGTTTTGTTCCTGGTCGGAGTTCAACTTTCACTGGTTGAGCTGACTTCACAAATCCAATGTCAGTGCTATGTTGTGACCATAAACATTTTGGAACACATCGCAGCATTTCCTCTTTCAAAGAGTTTGAATCCATCTTCTCATTGTAAAGTGATTCATGTGTCATCCTGACGACGTGTGGCTGTCCTTGTCCTTGAGCAGTAATCACAATCTTAATAAATCGCTGATCTTCACTCCTCCAGATGGAAAGATTCTCTTTAAGCGGTTTAAAGACAACTTCTTCTGCTTCTGCCATCATTTCACCTATTTGTTTCTGCTGACAATCTTCAGACACCAGTAAAGTCACATGTGGTACACTTTTTCCCATCTCAAACTCTTTATGCAAGTAATCATTTTTGTCTATCTTCATAGCAGCTCCTTGTGGTCCCAAAATTATGCAACATGAATGTAATTCAACTTGCTTTGGTTGATGACTCAGCCATTGTTCTCCATCTGATTGTTCAGCATCCTTAAAGTATTTCAGTGTACAATGAAATGGATACTCTGGAGTCTTTGCATCAGGCATGTTTGCTACAATAAACTTCTCCCACATCTTGGCTGGTTCCAAGAATTCTTCGCTAAGATTTCCAATCCAAAATACTGAAGAAGCATCAGTCTCTGTTTTCATCATCAGTTGATTAATCATTTCACTCGGCACTTCTACCAGGCAGCCGTCCGGTGTGCATTTTATTGTACAGTTCAGTCTGCACAAAGCATCTCTTCCCAAAAGTGCAATAGGTGTATGTTCTGATACCAGTATGGGTATTGTACTCTTCAGATGTTTATAGCAGAGCTCAATTGGTTCTGTGAGAGGAATCAGCTGTTTTACTCCCTCAAACCCGATTGTCCGAATCATCTGACCAGACCTGGGGAGGTGTATAGCATCTTCAGGCCGAATACAGGTGAAAGCAGCTCCACTATCTGCCATCATTGTCAATGGTCGATTATTTATTTTCACCTCTATTGTTGGATCTCTCTCCGGCCCTATTGCTACCAGCTGACACCTCCCACACGAGTTCTCCAGGCATCCCTAGAATCCTGGTTCCGGGCCCCTATAAGGGTTCACAGGTCCCTTGATTGCCCTTGGTTGTCCTCTGAATCCTCCTCTGAATCCACCTCTAAAGTATCCCCTGAAGTTTCCTCCTGGCCGGTTGCATTCACGAGCAAAATGACCAAACTGTCCACACTTATAGCACACTTCAGGAGGCTGTTGAAAGTTCAGACTGAATCTTCCTGGTCTTCCTCTTCCTAGATTTCCTTGACTTCTTCCTCTCCATGTCTGCACCTGACCAAACACTGGCTGTGGCCAGGGAGTCACTGGAGCAACTGATGCTGACTGGCTCACTTGAGGTTGAGTCTGATCCAGATGCGGTCCTGGCTGATTAGGAGGCTGACTTTGCATGACTACAGCTTGTTTCTTTTCTTTTTTCTTGTTGTCCACCAGTTGTATCTGGTTCAGCTTTCTGAGGGTCTCTTCATCCTGTATTTTCTGATCATTTTCCTTCTTTCTATATAGCTCCACTTGATGGGCTATATGATCTGTATAGACACTCTTTGCCCTGCTTCCAAGACCCACTACTTCTGCCAGTTTACTTCTCACTGGTAAGGGTAGTCCCTTCTGTAATTTGGCTCGCAAAATTGACTGTTTCATCTGATTTAAATCTGGATCATTTCCTGTGACATTTCTCCATACCTGATGGACTCTTGACACATAGGCTCTCAGGTTCTCTTCTTCTCCCAAAGGCTCAAACAGGATATTGTCAGGATGCACATTGGTTGGAAATGAATCTTTCAATGCTCTCCACATTCGACCTCTGATTGCAGCAAACAGCTCTGGATCATTAACAGCAGTTCTTACATATCGTTCTAGGCCCACTTTCTGTAGAATTTCTTCCATGGCTGGAACTCCCAGGAGATTTGCTAAAAGTCTCTTTATGTCACCTATTGCTGGCTGCATTCCCACCAGAAGCTCTTCCAATTTTGAAATCCAAGGATGTGCTCCT
The DNA here is from genome assembly GCF_029633855.1 of Hoplias malabaricus. Classification (NCBI taxonomy): domain Eukaryota; kingdom Metazoa; phylum Chordata; class Actinopteri; order Characiformes; family Erythrinidae; genus Hoplias; species Hoplias malabaricus. The sequence goes on from NC_089820.1 coordinate 37,555,961, forward strand.
TCTTCCAAAGTAGGCAACTTTTCCATGATATCTGACATATCTGTATTTTGCCAAGGCTTGTATTCCAAATTCCGTCCTCGGACTATCACTGGGCATATCTTTTCAAGTGATTTCCCTTTCCTTGGACGCAAAGTGTATTGTCTTTCAGATTTTTTAGTGTCTTCATTTTTCAGATCCTCCTCATATGTCTGCAACTCTTTCAGTTGTGTCTCCAGTGAGCTAGAAGCATTATCTAAGTTCAATAAACATTGGTCTATACTTTTTTCTACTTCTCTCAAAGCTCTTCGTCTGTCTTCTCCTTTTGTGCTGGATGTTTCAGGAAATAATCCTCTTTCAGAGAAAGATCCCTTACTCTTCCATCCATCATCACTTTCTTCATTCTCTGTTTCATCAGAACTTCCATCTCTCGAGTCCTCTTTCCTTCTACTCACATCTCCTCTTTTTTCTGCTTTAGCTAGCATTCGTCTGATGGCTGGATCATATCCACCCATGGCCTCCTCCTGGTCACTCAGATCCTCATTTTCAATGGTCCTCCTTCTCACTCTCAGTTCACCTCTAGTCTGCAGACGTCGAGTTTTCTTCTTGCTTTTGGAACTCGGATACAGTTTTATCGTTGTCTCTGCTTGTCCTGTTTCAATGATGCATTCATCTTCGTCTTCAATGTGATAATTTCCTCCTTGACTAATCACTGGAAGCTGAGGATAGGCTTTTTCACTTTTTACTTCCTTCTCATAAGGTGGTGGTGTCTTAACTGAGTCCACATGTGAAAAAGACACATTAACTTCGGCCATCTGTCTTTCGGTTTTTTTGTAAGTTGGTTAATCACGTCTACACTTTTCTCCCTCTTGTCCTTCGCTGCCTTCATCAGTTTCTGACTCTCTTGTTCAAATAACTGGAGAATGCCAAGCTCTATTTCTCTTTTTTCCTTTCGCTTTTCTCCTTGACGCCCTTTTTTCTGTCCTGCTTTATATGTTGATACAAGTACCTCTATTGTTTTAATTACATCTGGGTTAAGTGTCCCCTCTACCGGCCATGGTTGGTCTATGTCAGGCCATCGCTTATAAAATTTTTCTGATATTCTTGCAATGCCTTTTATTAAAGGATTATTTTTCTTAACTATATCAACAGGAGTAACCCCTTTTGAAACATTAGTGCCCATTTTTGGCATAATAATGACTAATTATGTTCCCAACTTACACTTATTAATTATTTCTCTCCCTTTTTTCCTCTTGTTTATATGCCACTATATTACCACAATCAATAAAAATCAATCCCCAATTGAATTTGCCAACTTCAGAGAAATCAAACCTTAATATGCAATACAATTCACACCACTAAATCCCCTTTACTAAGTGATATAACTACTAAGTGCACCGTAAACCTAGATTTATTAAACATTCAGTAACTATCTTGTAATTAAAGAATATACAAACTTATATAAGACTCAACAAGCACTTCTAAATATGATTACCACTAAATATTTGCAACCCCATACACTTATAGCAAAGCTTAGATCAGAAATCCCTTTTCAAATAATAATTTTTCTTCATAAACCACGTTGTTAATTCTTTATAATCAAATTATTACCTTAAAAGTGAACAACCTGTTGCCAAGCTTTCTTTGAAGAAGTCTATGTCATGTACTATAGCACCTCTAATGAACTAAATGCAAATAGATAAACAAATCAATGAATTTCCAATTATTACTTTTTAATAATGAGACCTATTAATGATTTAATCTAAATGTATCAATGCAGGTGTTTGTGAAAGAAGTTTGTGGATAAAACGACTAGCCTTTGTGCAGTCTGCTCTGTTCTGGGCAAATTTTGACCCCCCTTTTCTCCTCCTGGTCCTCTTCTCACCGTCTCCTTTAAAATTTGAGAACTCACACACACACACCCCACAGGATAAAAAGACAAATAGAAATTTAATACATTCAGCTTACTTCTTAGTAATTAAACATTCAATATGCGTATTTGTATTTTATTTACCAACATTTAGATCATTCATAACATTTTTACCCTTCATTCAATATTGTAAACACCTCCAACAAATCTCTTCATTGGCTTGAAGCCCAAACGACCTTAATCTCAACCCCCCTTAAAAGGGTCTAAAGTGATTGATGGCAATAAGTTCATCCTTAATGCAGCTCCCTCCATATAAGGCCATTCCTCAGTTCCACTGGCCTAAAACAATTACCCCATTCAATGTATCTCAATTTCATCAAACTATTGCATTCAAAGAGAACACAAACAAATTACTGCTCCACCAATTCACTCTCACCCACTATGTTAAATTAATCCTCTATTCCCTTTTATTTTAGATCATAAGCACAACACAAGCACCACACCCATTATCAGGAGCTTCAAACCCCTGCACAGCACTATACCTCAATATTTTCTAATTTGCCCAATAACTATTAGTTTCTATTTAAATCAAATCAACGTGGCTTTTATCAGTACATCACAAATCAAAGTCCTGACATTTCTCTCCTTTTTCAAGAGTGAATTTTAGGCCTTACACACTTGCAGAAAGAGACCCCCCTTGCAAAGCATAAGATTTCAAAAGTTCAATAAAATGAGAGGAACTAGACCCATGATCCCTTTTTTCTCCCAATAAAACCATCATATGGAGATTTCAAAAATTTTTCTCCTTTCCCCAATAACAATTTTCCCTTTAGTTCCCATGATTAAACCTTACAGTTTCCCCAATGTACCCTATTAATTACTCAGCTTTACACCTTGCTCTCCTTTCTCCTATTCTCAGCATCTAAAAACGTCTTTCTGGAGCTCATTGTCTATATTTTCTTAATGTATAGTCTCCAAGAAAGCTCATAAAAACGTCTCTCTGGAGCTCATTTTCTACTGTTTTCTTTAATTTACTGTCTCCCAGAAAGCTCATTTATTTTTACTTTATATATTTTTACTTTAAAAACGTCTTCCGTTCAGGCTCATTGTCATAAATAAACAAACCCCTCATTTTATTGAGGTTCATATTCATTTAAATAACTGTCCTTGAACGAAGCTCATAATTTTTACCATTACAAATTTCTTTCCCTATTAATTTCTAAATCTCTTATTCTTTATCACATTCCCCCTTTTTCTAAAAACACTCCCACAGAAAATTCATGGCTCTTTTACAGCGCAAGGGAGAGACCAGTTCTCCCCCACACACACTCAATAGCAACCACAGAAGGGAGGGGGTTGATCACTCCCCCTTTTTCTCCCAAAAAAAAATTCTTTCAGCTGACACACACACATGCACAGCCAGACACTCCTTTTTTTTTTTTTTTTTTTTTTTTAACTCACTAGGCACACACACATAATCCAACATCCTCCAAACAGCGCTTACACACACTCATCATTTTCAACACAATTTCTCATAGTCGACCCATTCACACATTAACAGCATGCTTTTTATTGCCGCCCTTACCTTATTTCCTTATTTCTTTATTCCTTATTTTAATTTATGCTACCTTATGAGGTGTAATAATTCAAAAAGAGGCAGCATCAATACAGTGTTCGTCAACAGTGTTTCGAGTGGGCACCCCTAATTAAATCTCTGCATCACACCTCCAGTTTCTCATCAAACTGACCCAAAAAATCACCTAGTGAATTTTTCAGGATTTGCGGCCGGGCTAACCCCGCCTCCACGAGGGCTTAAATCCGAAATCTGCGGCTTCCTTTCTTTATTTAACTCTCTTTTCCTCTATTTTCCATATATTTCTCTTCGTTATCCTTAAAACCTTAAATTTTAACCAAATGCCACTGGGCCCAGGGCTTCTCACTATTTCAATATCATCCAATTCCAAAATACTCAAAGCTTACTTTCACGCAATGACTGTGATTCATGTCTTACAGTTTCAAGCAAAAATAGGGCCCTGTTTACCCAAACGTGCATGTCATCATCAGCTCACCTTATCGTTATGTAGTGTAGTAAGGTACACCACAAATACATATATATAATTTTATAATTTGTTTTATAGCCTTGACTTTATTCAAACTCCTCCAACCTCTGATATTTGACTTAATGAAATTAATTAAGATTTATAATTGGTTTAAGCAATTAAAACATTAATAATTAGTTTGAGAATGAATAATAATCATGCTAAATGAGTCCGTCAGGATTTTCAGGAAATTAATAAACAAATTGTAAACACTGTGATTTCCAAGAATGAAAGCTTTATTAATAAAGAGAAATATTTAATTAACATAGCCCAACCTTGTAATCTCACGGTGTCCGGCAGGGGGAACTGATTCGAGCTTAAAGGTGAGCTAGGCACTACTGTCTTGTGATTAAATTGTTGCTAACTAAGGTTAATAAATGGTAAATTATAAAGAGGGTTTATTTAGACATCAGCTCCTGAAAAGGTGTTAAATACACTAGCTTACTAGTTAGCCGTTTCACCGAGCCGTCGCGTCCTGCTGTTTAATCTCCGTGTCCCGGGGTGTTCTCGTCGTTCCCATGTGGTGAGAAGCAGGCCCGCTTATGGAGGATCTCTTTCCAGTCGATTTGAAGACTCTCGATTCCGAGCTGAGCTGCGTCGATCGAGATTTCCCTTCTTCGGGTTTTCACAGGCGTGGCTGGTTTTCCACCGTAGTGGAGAGGCTTTTTCAGAGTATTAGCTAGTCTCGTTGTTCAGCTTTCCAGGATTGATGTCTTCAGGAATCAGCTTATAACGTTAATATATCTGTTATCGATTACTCAAACGGTTGATACCTTACTTTGGCCACAAATAAGTTTCACCCGCTTTGATCACTCGTGAGATCACACTTCGATAGGTAATAAACATAAACAAGATTAAAAGAAAAGAAAGATATTCAAATTACTCGACGTATTAGTAAAACTTCATACTTTTAGCTAATTTCGAGACGTCTCTCGTAAGCTTTAAATGAAGTCTCTGAGTTTTTCCTTTGTTTCGTCGTCGTCGTGGAGGAGAGAGTGTTTGTTGTTCAAAGTTTTCTCGTCGGCGTCCTCTCTTTCCAGCTTTCTTTCGTGGTCCGTTACTTCTGTAGAGTCCTCGCAACTCTTCAGAACTTCGAACTGGATGTGAGCAGTCGAGCTGCTATTTTCAAGGCTGGCGCGGTCACGCCCTAATGGGAGGCGTCCTCTTTCTGATTGGACGCGAGTTCAGTCTCACGTGACTCTCGCTAGGGGGAGAGAGTCGAAGGGAGTTTGAATCATTGATTCTCACATAAAGAATATGAATTTCTCATATCAAAATTCTTATACCCGCTATCAACATATCACAATGAGTACATTGGACTATTAACATCAGACAGTTACATAAGGTTTCATCTTTACGTCCCATTTATGATGCTATGCTGGGAAAGTATATTAGTTCGTTTAATCCTATTCAGAGGTAGGATTTCTCTTCATGATAGAAAACAGTCCACAATATACACATTTCATTAGGAGGTAGGCATTCATCTGAGGGTACAGAAAGTGACATCAATACATAGGTTTAATACACAAATAATCAGAGTTTGATTATTTTCCGCTATTGTTTTCCAGCGACTCCGAGCGAGGCGTAGTTTCGCCAGTGTCCATTTGGTGTCGCTGTTGATCCGTGCTTCGGCTGGTGATTCACAGGAGTTCACTCGAGGTCACTTTGGTTTGAACATTTGTTGATCCCCGTGAAAGATAACGAGACATTGAGGTGCCATTTCGTCATAAACGGCCGTAAAAGCTCTCTTCTTTGTTTGAGGTTCCTGTCTCTTTAAAAGCATTATCAAAGTTAGTTATCTCGACAGTTCCTGTTAGTTAAAAGAGAGACGGGGTTGTTGGGGCCATGTGTTACTTTAAAGGGTTCTTTGATGCTCTTAGCTTATGAGTGTGCGTGTGTGTGGGGCTTTGCACTCCCGCGGGCACAGACAGTCCTCTGGAATGTGACTTGGTCGCAGAGGAAAGGTTCTATTCAGACTGGAGAAGTTTTAATTCAAAACTCTTAATTTCTTCATTTCAATCTGTCCAAATCTGGTCTGTACTCCACTACATTCCCCCCTTTCTTTTCAGTTTTATGGTTCGTCAGGGATCATGGAGCTGAAAAGAACTTTTGCTGTGGAGGAAGGTGAGGTCAGCAAGCATATTCAAACACATTTCCAGAGCTGATGTATTCCTATTAGTGTATGGGTGTATATGGAATGTGTATGTTTGCATGCTGAAGGGATCCTAATTATTTAGGGGTAGGTCTTGTTCAAACGCAACCTCGAGAGCTGATTCTTCGACATGGCCTTCGGCTTCATATCTAAAACTTGGGGGTTCACCTCTCTGGGCTCTTTTATGTCTAACGAATTTGACCATTTTATTAGACCAAGTTTCTAACCTGCTCTGGAGGGCTCGAGTGCGTTTGAAATAGAACCAAGCTATACCAAAGGTCAAAAGATATCCTAATCCTACCAGGGTAACTAGTAAGGTGTCCGGGGTGGACCATGCATAGGTGACAGGCTGAACTGGCCATAGGGGTTGAGACGATAGTTCTCTAAGAGTGTTATCTATGGGGGTTAGGTCAATGACTTGGGTTCCCTCATATTCTAGGCGAGTTAGGGTTTTAGTATCTAGCTCGATGGTGTGTTTGGAGAAAAACTCTGAGATTTCTATGTCGCTCTCATATTGGTCAGGGTTTAGGTGATACAGGGCCAGGTCTCCTACATGTAAGATTGCGTTTACGGGGACGTCTACCCAGAAGGTTTGGCTAGGAAGGAGTACCCTTTCTGAGGTGTCATGTTGATCATAGGTTAGTAGGGCCTCTCTAAAGGGGGTGTTAACCAACCAACGATTTCCAACAATTTCAGCTTGAGTACTGGTTACCAAACGTCGGGGCGTGACGACTACCGGGCATTGAGTATTACTCATCATAGGCTTAAGGCCACAGATCCCATTTGCGCTGTCACGAATGAAAGGTTTGCTAGGGCACAAGTAGTGAATGTCTTTAGTGAGTGTGCACATAAGCAAATTGGGTACCAGATATAGGTCAGGGTTATCGTCTTGGTATGCTACAAGAGATGTTGTTTTCACACGAACGTAGGCAGAATCTTGCCAGAAACCAACGTTAACAACATCTTTCAAACGGTATATGTTTTCAGGCGCCATTATGGGAAGGTTAATAATGAATGCTAATTCTCGGTCTTGAGGATTAACATAAATTGGGATGGCGCTGCCTAAGGTATAGGCTAGGTGGGCCTGGAGGTCAGTAACTACTTCTCGAGTTGCTGTGGATAAAATCTCCTGTACTAAGGATAGAGGCACCAGGTAGGGAGGAATTCTCCCCATGGCTAGGCTATCTACCGAGGAGCTGATTTCTTGTAGCATATCAGACAATAACATATTCACAAGCTGGATGTGGGCAAGGTCAAGTTGTACTACTGAAAGCATGGAGTTAACCGTCTGGAGCGTTTTGTTCAAAGCGACACTGTGAGCGTTGAGCACTACGACGGTGCCACGTAGGGTTTGCCCAATGGTTTGCAGGTGCTGCTGCTGTTTGTCTAATTGGGTTTTAATGTTCGGAATTTCTGCTTGCAATTCCCCTACTTGACGTTTAACAGTGGCTACATTGACGGCATTGACGGCGGACGTTCCGAGACTCAGTAGTGATCCCACAGTTGCAGCTGCCATTAGTAATCCGCCTATGAAGCGTTTAGGTCGTTTATTAAAACCATTTAGTTCTGATTGCGTTACGGTAAACTTTTGTAGCTGGCGGAGCATGTGAGCTACGTCGGCTTCAGCATGGCTGATAGCTTCCTCAGTCCATCTAACTCCATTCCGGCCAGTCTGCAGCGTGGTTATCGGTAGGTTTTTGCTACACGCTTCGGCGGGATTCAACCGTACAAATACTCTCTGGGTATGGAGGCGGCAATTAGTGATTAGCAGTCCCGGCTGGTCTTTCAGTATTATTCCTGAGTCAGGACCTGGTTCAATCACTTCAGGGAGCACGGCGGTTCCTAGGGAGCCGACGATCAGGAGAATGAGCAGCGGGGCCATCCTACCGGAAGAGATGCTCATGGTTAGATTTAGGGTATTTACGGCGAGTCGTTTAGATAAATTATAAAAATTTTCACGATACCCCCCTTTTTGATAAAAATTTCCTAGGGTAAGCACTCTACAATAATTGACGATGAGGGACTAGGGTCTTGCACCCTGAGTGTCCTCAGTCTGGTTAGAAGCTCGTTGCCTGCTAAAGAGTGAGAGAAAAAGGGAAAAGGGATAGGAGAACTAAGGTGTGAGTAGAAGGTTATAGTTGTTTGTTAACTAACACCCTTCCTGCCTTTGGTTCTGTCGTTTATGATCTAACACAAGCGTTAGTATCCCCTACAAGTCCCATGGGGGTTGTGTGTGGTCGGATTTGGTTGCGGTGGACCCATTTGAATTCGGTACTGCCCCGAGCTTTGTTTATTTTGATCCTGTAAACAACGGGGGACAGTTTGTCTGTTATCTTATAGGGACCGGACCATCGGGGTAGGAATTTGCGGGCCAAATTCCCCCCTGTTTTTCGCGACCTTCCAACAGGTTGGACAAAGATGTAGTACCATACTTTGTCCCCTATTTGGAGTTCATCGTGGGATGCTTTGTGATCGTAGTACGCTTTGCGACCTTCTGCACTTCTTTCCAGTTTCTGCTGGGCAAAGGCGAAAGTAGCTTTGAGGTGTTTCTGCAGGTCCTCCATATACTGATGAGTGGTGTAGGCTACGGCTATGTTAGCTTCACCTGGCTGATATAACAGATGTAGAGGCAGAGTCATTTGTCTCCCTGTCATCAACTCAAAGGGTGAGACCCCGACCGCGTCGTGTGGGGTCGCCCGTATGGCCATCAGTACGAGGGGGAGTTTGACATCCCAGTCTCGTTGGTTTGCTGCTACGTACTTTTTCAGTATGCTAACAACAGTTCGGTTGGCTCGTTCTACCTGACCTGAGCTTTGAGGATGGTAGCTAATGTGAAGGCTGGCTTTTACTCCTAAGAGTTGCCAGAGCTGCTGCATGACCTCAGCTGTGAAATGTGTCCCTCTGTCAGAGTCGACACGGCTGGGTAGGCCAAACCGTGAGAAGACATGGTTCATCAGTAAGTATGCAGTGGTTAGTGCTGTGTCATTCGGTGCGGGGAGGCATTCTACCCATTTAGTGAATGCACACGTGACTGTGAGGAAGTACTTGTTACCTCTTACTGTTCGAGTGAGTGGTCCAACCCAGTCTATCTGGAGGTTTGACCAAGGGAAGGATACTCCTTTCTTTTGCAGAGGAGCTCTATGAAGAGGATTCGAGGGTTGAAATTGGCAACATACCAGACAGCCTTTAATGTAGTCAGCCACATCTTTTACCATGTGGGGCCAATATGCCACCTGCCTGAGCGCATGGTGTGTTGCTTTGACTCCTTTGTGTCCCGCAGATGGGGAGTCATGGGCGTGCATCAGCATCACCCCCCTGTGGCACTGAGGAACCACGAACGTAGGTGAAGTGTGCGAGTCAGTGGCATGAACTAGCAAGCCTTTGACGACTTGGAGGGACGCTCTGGCGCCGTATAGGTCTTTAAGGCCTGGTATGGTGTCAAGATCTTGTGCTGCGATGGGATTAGTAGATGGGTCAGAGATGTGGCTAAGCACTTTAGAAATAGATGGGTCTCGAGCTTGGAGAGCAACTAAGTCAGCGTCCGAAAAAGCCGGGTTAATAAAGACAATGGTAGTTTTGGCATTGTCAGGCGACGCCTTCGTTACTGTTCGAGACCGTGTGACAGCTAGGACTTCGATGTCGGGTGGGTTTGGAAAAAGGGAGGGATCGAATGTCCACGATGTGCCTTCGCGGGCCCCTTGTTTGGCTAAGCTATCTGCTTGATCATTGAATTCTTTGTCATCTCCCGGGACTCGGGAGTGACCTTTCACTTTCTTCCAGTAGATCTGCAGGTCATGTGTGTCTACCAAGTGTTCGCATGCCGCGAAAAGCTCTTTGTGTTTAACTGGCTTTTTGTTTGACGTGGTGTAATTGTTGGTTTTCCACAGTCTCAAGTGGCATGTGAAACTTAGGCGCGCGTAGTTGGAGTCTGTGCAGATCACCAACGTTTTTACGCTTTTCTGGACTGCAGACTGGATTGTGATGAGAATTCCTGCTATTTCAGCATATTGGGAGGACTGAGCACCCAATTTGAAACTTAGGGGTTCGTGAGGCCATCCGTTTATTCCGATAATACCCACCCCTGCCATCAGGGTGTGTTCTCGGCGGAACGAACAACCATCTACATACGCAGTGACAAGGTCTTTGCATGTGTTAGGATCGAAATAGTGGTGGTTAGCCACGGTGGGTAAGAGGGTTTCTGGAGTTTGTGGCACTTGGGAAGGAATGTTTCCTTCGCATCGCCTGCAGGAAGCAAGGCCTGTGCCTAGGGGGCTTTTGTAGTTTTGCGCGTAACGCACCTCTAAGTCAAAGCTTTGGAGAGCCATTAGCCAGGATGCTACTCGAGCGTTAGTTACTACACCCTCTCGAATTCGTTGGCTGTTTAGGAAAGTGACTGGTTGATGATGAGTTTCAACAATCACCTTCTGACCACCTAGGTAGTTGGAGAAATGTTTGACTGTCCACACTGTTGCTAGTAGTGCTTTTTCGCAGTCACTGTATTTGTTTTCGGCAGCCAGCATAGTTTTACTAGCGTAGGCTATGACACGTTTGTCTCTGTCGTGTAATTGGTACAGACCGGAGCTGAGACAGTGGTCCGAGAACCCTACTTCTAGGTAGAATTCTTTGCTACTGTCAGGATAGGCAAGGCATGGAGCCGTGCACAGTTTCGATTTTAGTGCCTGCATGGCGTGTTCCTGGGCTTCGCCCCAGGTGAACGGAGTGTCCTTTTTCAGGAGGTCATAAAGTGGACGAGCTAGGTCCGCATAGTTCTCTATGAATTGTCGTGAGTAGTTGCATACTCCTAAGAAACTAAGATTGGTGGGTGCTGCGAGGTTTGTTACCCCTTGCACTCGACTCACTTGTGGTTCAACACCATCAGTGCTTACGAGCAGACCGACGTAATTCACTTTTGTTCTGCACCACTGACATTTGGAGAGTGATATTTTCGCACCTGCTGTTGTAAGCTGGTCAAGAACATGATCAATCTCGTCAATGTGTGCCTGTAGGGAGTGGTTACGCATGAGTATGTCGTCCACATATATGAGGGTGCCTCGCTCGCGGGCATCAGGGCATGCTTTGTTTAAGAAAATATTAAACTCCGCGGGTGAGTTGGCATATCCAAAAGGGCACCGAGTGAATGTGTACTGTCGGTTTGCGAAAGTGAAAGCGAGCTTGTGTTGGTCTTCTGCTTGCACCGGGATGGTCCAGAAGCCAGAGGCTACATCGATGGTGGAAAAGTATTTAGCGTTTCGGACCGAGGGAAGTTCTTGCTCCAATTGTGTCATCGGCCATCGAGACAAGGGAACTTGTTGATTTAGTTTCCGATAGTCGATGGTTAAGCGCCATTTACCATTTGGTTTTATGACGGGCCATAATGGTGCCGAGTACGTGCTGTTACAGGGTCGAATTATGCCCTTTTCCAGCAAGTCATCAATGATTTCTTGTACCGGTTCATAGGATGCCAACGGAATTTTGTATTGGCGGACAAACGTGGGTGGTGCTCCTAGACGAGTGGGAATGCGTACTGAATGAATGTCAGTGAGACCACAGTCCGTTGAATCTTTGGAAAAAGATTTTTGATATTTAAGGAGCACTTCACAGAGTTTCTCACGTTCTTCTTTGCTTTGGAGGGCGTCGGCCTCCTTTAGAACTTGTTCGACTTGGATACGAAATTCGGAGTCAGATAGTTCTTTCGAAGTACGTGGATTTGAAGTGTTTTCTCCCGCTTCGGGAAGAAGAGATGGTTCCCGGGAGGATTCCGGGGATGAATCTATGGAAAGAACCGTGATCGTCATTTGATTGTCGTCAGCGAGATCTATCCTGCAAATGGCGTCGTTACTCATGTCCAGAGCTGAGAAGAGAGCAACAGCTCGCGTCGGATGAGTGTAGAACACCTTTGATTCTGCCTGGCCAAGAAGCAGGGATTCAGGCATTGGCCCTATGATCGGAATTCGCAACTCGAAGTCATGGAATTTCGTACTGACTAACCAACCCAGAGGGGATGAGTGAGGGATCGTCAAGGGTTGAGTGGTTTCGTTCCGTACGAATAGATAGGTGGATCTTGCTCGCGTCTCCACCAAAGGTGTGGCTTCGAGGGTGAGGCCTAGTTCGAAGAACTGAGGTGACGGTTGGAAAAGTGCATGCGTGTGGCTTAAGTGTTGGCCAGGTCGCATGACTAAGCGGATGGGTACATTTGCTGCGTTCGCAGGTACCACAAGTGAACCTTGGTTAGTGACCTGACATACCTCGGGAATAGTTTGTCCTGAGCCTAGGTTGCTGAGATCAGAGGACCAGGTTTCCGTTGAAACATCAGTCAAAGACCACAGTACGCCATTGAGGGTGTCTACGTGGACGTCGAGGCGCACCAAGAAGTCACTTCCAATGTAAACGTCGTGCGGCAAGTTAGGGACGACTAAGAAATAATGGGTGATTACCCTTTTGTTCCACTGGACGGTTAAAGCGCAAATTCCATCAGTGGGTGACATTGCTTTTGATGTCAGGTTAAGAGGAAAACGACAAGGACTGCTCACCAAAGGAATGTTTGGTTGAGTGAGGCGCAGAGTGTTAAAGAGGGTTTGGCTTATGGCGGACTGGTCGGTCCATAGAGCCAGAACTGCATTGTCTACATGATAGTCCTGCATTGTGAGACCATTCACGATGGGAAGGCCGGGAGCGTCTGTTGTGGACGGCTGTGTGAAAGTGCACAGGAATGTGTTCCGTTGTTCTAACAGGGCACTAGGGGGCCAGGGAGAGACTGCTGTCTCTGGCGTGGCTGCCGTGGGCTCAGTTTCCTCTTCCTCGAAGTGAGGGATCTGACTTGGTGGATCTCCTATTGATTCAGGCCGGATTTCGAGACAGCAACACTGAGCTTCCCGGTGGTGTGGGGTGCAGATGGGTAAAGGCTCACGCACTTGTGCCCAGATCTTTGACCTTTTGAAGTCAATCAGTGGTTCGAAGCGATTAAGGAGATCTTTGCCGATGAGGAAGGGAATTGTTTCGAGAGGAGACACATGGACTGGATGCACTAAAGTCATTGGTCCAATGGCTAAGTGTATTAGTGCCATAGATTGGATAGTGAGGCCTGCATGTGAATACGGCTGAATTTTAAGAGAACAGTTTTGGAGCTGTATCTCGCGATTTTCACGCCGCGCAATGGCTCGAACCTGGTGGAACAAGGCGGAAGACATGAGCGTGACATCTGATGCAGTGTCCAACAGGGCCTCATGTACTAGCCTTCTTTCCACAATGGTGGACAAGTAGAATTTGCGTGCAACCCCTTTCTCTGTTAGGTGTCCCATGAATTGTCGGACGGGTGTGTCGCCTTCAATGACTGAAGGGTCATTTGGCGTTGAACCTTCTTTACCGTCTAACTGAACAACTAAAACAGCACTGGAGGGTGGTTGCAAGTCACCCCCCTGTATCATCGGGTCTTCAGTGTTTGTTTGGGTCACGAGGAGATCGCACGGTGCGCTAGAAGACGGAGCGTCGCTTGTCACTTCTCCTACATAACTCTCTAACATTTCTGGAGTGTTAGAGGATGGCTTTGGGTTAGACCGCACAGAGGTGATAGAAAGAACGTCAGGTTTTTTCTTTTTCTCTTTGCAAATCATTGCAAGCATTCGGCGGATGTCCTCTAACTCTTTAGAGCTGAGTTCCTTGCCTTTAAGCTTGTCTTTAACGTGATTTTCTTTATTTTGATACCAGTATTTCTCTTTCTTTTCTCTATAGGAATCAGAAAGCTGGTTCGGAGCTGTTCGCTCATATCCCTTATGGGGATGTGATGGTTTTCCACGGCCCGCACCGCGGTTTTCTACAGGGTAATAGTCACGACCATACCCAGCCCTGTCCCGAAGGTTCCAGAAATCTTTGTCGTGATTTCTGTCTGGCCTGCGAGGAGGGTAGCGCTTGTATTGGTGTGAGGGCGGATGAGGTTTCGGGCCCTCACTGGTCCACGGAGTGGAGGAAGGGTCCAGGGTGGATCTTTGTGGATCGGCCTGGGTGGCACCTTCTAACTCTAAATGTGGGGAGTTGGAGTCGACATTGAAGACTTGGGGTGTTTCGGACCGTCTGTTGGGGATTTGTTGGGATTTTAGGAAACCTCTGAGTGCTAAATCACGCAGCTGTCTGCTAGACAGGGTGCGAGGGCAAGCTGAGACTCCCAACTGATGACTGGTGTGGGGATGGAGGTTTTGGATAAATAGTGATTTGAAATTTAACTCTTCCTCCATTCCGGAGTCATTTCTAGGTCCGAAGTAAGCCTGTCTGAGTCGGTTATAATATTGCTGAGGGGATTCCTGGCGTTGCTGTTTTATATTCAAAGCAGCGGCCAGTCCGGTCTGTGACAGGTGATTGGAGAATTCTTCCTCCAATGCTTGGCACAGCACATCATATCGCGCTTTTACATAGTCTGGCTGACGCTCAATGAAGTTGCTGACGTCTCGGTTGGAGGTCAGTTTAATCACATATAGTCTGTCATCTATGGTGATCCCGGGGAACCTTTGGAGGTAGAAGTCAATATCTTTTAGGTAGGAAAAGATATCATTAGAACCGTCAGGTTTGGGATCAAAGTGGGTTATATTACGCGCGATTTTATCTAGGTCCTTGTATGAGGGACCATGAGAGGGTAAAGGCTGAGGGGACCAGACACTGGGTTGCAGTGCTCTGGGTCTAGCAGGGCGTTGTAAGGGACGACTGACAGGAGACACAGGGGAAGGTGAAATACCCGTTGATACCAGAGGAGGTGCTGCAGCAGCTCTAAAGGTTACGGTCCCTGAGTCTGGTTCCTGATCCTCACTATCTTCCTGCTGGCCTTGTCTTTCTGTAGCGGCACTAGGTGGCACATCAGGTGTGACCTGGGGCAGTGTGTTCCCTTCAGCTATTTCGCTTTGAAGTCGACTTAGCTATGCCTCTACCTTTGCCTGCTGTCGCCTTGATACCTCAAGCTCACGTTCGCTGGCTCTGAGCTGTACTACAGCGAGGAGGGCTATCTGACCTAATGCCTCAGTTCGGGGCTTGCCCTTGAGGATGTCGGTTAAGTGGTTCTCTACCCACTTAGCCACCATGTGGTCACGATGGGCCTGTGAGGTTTTCTGCACAGTTTCTGCGAGTCCAGGCATCACATCACTGGTGATGCTGGTCAGAACAGAGAATGCCTCATCCCACAGACCTTCTACATATACTTCCGAGGGAAAAGTCCCTTCTGCCATGTTAGCTGTGTTTTGACCGCGAGGTGTAACTTACTTCTATTTAGTTAGGATTAATTCCGTTTAATCCCTTTTCTAACTAAATCTGAACTAAATTCACCTGTATCGAGTGCTCTAAGAGTAACTGCTAGTATGTATGGTGTTAGAGTTAACTTGTGAATCTCTAAGGGAAGTCTGTTAGTATGAGAGAGTGGAGTGAAAGTTGCTATGCGCAAGTGAATACAAGAAGAGAGAGAAGAAAAAAATATAAAAAAAATTTTCAATAATTAAAATTATTAAAAATTTTGAATTAAAGAATTGTCGAAAAATTTGGATGAAGGAATTTTAAATTAAGTGAAATTTATTATTGCATATAATTTCCAATTAAGGAATTATGAAAGTAAAAGAATTTTCCAAATTAAAGAATTATTAAGAACAGCGAAATCAATAGACTCTATCTGTTAACTGCGTTTGTGCTCTGGTATCGCGTTAGAGTGTCAATCTCTAATTACAGCACACTGTCTGCTGTAGTTGTATCAACTTATTATGCTTCCAAGCCTTTACTTGTAATTATTCAGATGTGCAGAGATTAGAGACAGCCTCTAGAGCTGTGATACCAGGTCTTATCAGTGTGAACTGGTCGACAATTTCAATTGCGATAGCAAGTTTTCTCCACCAGAGGGTACTGAAGGTAAGTCTGAATGGCAACAGCGAGCTTCAGTATTTAAGTTGAACTTAAATTGTAATACCAGACTAGGACACCAGAGGGCGACAAGCAAGTTACAATGCAATAGCAGCAATGGACACCAGTCGGCGCTGGTGGGAATCCCAATCAACACGGCACCAGCAGACACAGTAACACAAGTGGGAATTTCCACTGTAGCGGGAAGTTTCAACACTAGAGGGCGTTATCAGATTAAAATCTAAAATGGAATAAAGATTTTAAACGCTCAGATACTCTATCAAAAAAATAAAAATTAAAATTTTAAAAGGGGAACAGAGATTTTACACTAAGGTATTTTAAAAGAATTTCATCTGTAATGACAACTTTTAAACACCAGAGGGCTGCTAAACACTTATGTTGTCTCGGCGGACAACCTCCCAACCACTAGAGGGTGTACGGGAATCAAACGTCAAGGGTAGCACCACTTGACCACAAGGAGGAGCACGGGGGACACGCTTCAATAGACGCTAGTTATGAAGTAATTTTCCCTGCAATTACGCACTTATACCACAAGAGGGAATTTGTCTTCCTCTGTTTTGGGGGCGTTTTGAATTTCCCTCCTTAGTTTCAGCTCCGCCCCTTCAAAGGGGTTCGTTCCTTTTCTGAATAAGCGTTCAGTTTAACAGGAACAGCTGACAAGAGCAGACCGCTCTTCATACAAGCCGTATTTTCGGCTGTTTAATAACCTCCCAATCGCCTAGCGCGCGATCTCGTTATTAACACTGGTAGCGACCCAGTTTAAAACGAACGGGGGTATTCGGTTCGGTGGTCTCTCGCCGGGATTCGCGGCCAAGGGGTCGAACCGAAGGCAAAGTCTTAAAAGCGGAGTTTCGCGCTATTTAGACGTGCCCAAGGCCTCAATTTAATGCATGCAAAATGGCGCAGAGCCGCGCTCTTTCAAAAACAACCAAGCTTATTTTCTAACCGGTATATATATCACAGAACAGTTTTTTCAGCAGTAACAAACACAACACGAAATTACCCACATCAAGCTTTGAATCTCAATCGTTATTCAGCAACACAAACAGCGGAAAGTATTTCATAAACCCAAGCTGATATTGTTTCAGTGTTTTTAGTTTGTTCATTAAAAGCCTTTTTCCTGCCTCGCGTGGGCGCCAAAAATTTATAATGTTTGTATATGTAGTGTAGTAAGGTACACCACAAATACATATATATAATTTTATAATTTGTTTTATAGCCTTGACTTTATTCAAACTCCTCCAACCTCTGATATTTGACTTAATGAAATTAATTAAGATTTATAATTGGTTTAAGCAATTAAAACATTAATAATTAGTTTGAGAATGAATAATAATCATGCTAAATGAGTCCGTCAGGATTTTCAGGAAATTAATAAACAAATTGTAAACACTGTGATTTCCAAGAATGAAAGCTTTATTAATAAAGAGAAATATTTAATTAACATAGCCCAACCTTGTAATCTCACGGTGTCCGGCAGGGGGAACTGATTCGAGCTTAAAGGTGAGCTAGGCACTACTGTCTTGTGATTAAATTGTTGCTAACTAAGGTTAATAAATGGTAAATTATAAAGAGGGTTTATTTAGACATCAGCTCCTGAAAAGGTGTTAAATACACTAGCTTACTAGTTAGCCGTTTCACCGAGCCGTCGCGTCCTGCTGTTTAATCTCCGTGTCCCGGGGTGTTCTCGTCGTTCCCATGTGGTGAGAAGCAGGCCCGCTTATGGAGGATCTCTTTCCAGTCGATTTGAAGACTCTCGATTCCGAGCTGAGCTGCGTCGATCGAGATTTCCCTTCTTCGGGTTTTCACAGGCGTGGCTGGTTTTCCACCGTAGTGGAGAGGCTTTTTCAGAGTATTAGCTAGTCTCGTTGTTCAGCTTTCCAGGATTGATGTCTTCAGGAATCAGCTTATAACGTTAATATATCTGTTATCGATTACTCAAACGGTTGATACCTTACTTTGGCCACAAATAAGTTTCACCCGCTTTGATCACTCGTGAGATCACACTTCGATAGGTAATAAACATAAACAAGATTAAAAGAAAAGAAAGATATTCAAATTACTCGACGTATTAGTAAAACTTCATACTTTTAGCTAATTTCGAGACGTCTCTCGTAAGCTTTAAATGAAGTCTCTGAGTTTTTCCTTTGTTTCGTCGTCGTCGTGGAGGAGAGAGTGTTTGTTGTTCAAAGTTTTCTCGTCGGCGTCCTCTCTTTCCAGCTTTCTTTCGTGGTCCGTTACTTCTGTAGAGTCCTCGCAACTCTTCAGAACTTCGAACTGGATGTGAGCAGTCGAGCTGCTATTTTCAAGGCTGGCGCGGTCACGCCCTAATGGGAGGCGTCCTCTTTCTGATTGGACGCGAGTTCAGTCTCACGTGACTCTCGCTAGGGGGAGAGAGTCGAAGGGAGTTTGAATCATTGATTCTCACATAAAGAATATGAATTTCTCATATCAAAATTCTTATACCCGCTATCAACATATCACAATGAGTACATTGGACTATTAACATCAGACAGTTACATAAGGTTTCATCTTTACGTCCCATTTATGATGCTATGCTGGGAAAGTATATTAGTTCGTTTAATCCTATTCAGAGGTAGGATTTCTCTTCATGATAGAAAACAGTCCACAATATACACATTTCATTAGGAGGTAGGCATTCATCTGAGGGTACAGAAAGTGACATCAATACATAGGTTTAATACACAAATAATCAGAGTTTGATTATTTTCCGCTATTGTTTTCCAGCGACTCCGAGCGAGGCGTAGTTTCGCCAGTGTCCATTTGGTGTCGCTGTTGATCCGTGCTTCGGCTGGTGATTCACAGGAGTTCACTCGAGGTCACTTTGGTTTGAACATTTGTTGATCCCCGTGAAAGATAACGAGACATTGAGGTGCCATTTCGTCATAAACGGCCGTAAAAGCTCTCTTCTTTGTTTGAGGTTCCTGTCTCTTTAAAAGCATTATCAAAGTTAGTTATCTCGACAGTTCCTGTTAGTTAAAAGAGAGACGGGGTTGTTGGGGCCATGTGTTACTTTAAAGGGTTCTTTGATGCTCTTAGCTTATGAGTGTGCGTGTGTGTGGGGCTTTGCACTCCCGCGGGCACAGAGGAAAGGTTCTATTCAGACTGGAGAAGTTTTAATTCAAAACTCTTAATTTCTTCATTTCAATCTGTCCAAATCTGGTCTGTACTCCACTACAGTTACTAATTAAGCTATTCTACTTATACTTCAACATTTCCTTTTCTTTTTCCTCTTTACTCTTCATTATTCCCTTTTATTTTCTTCATTTCTCTATTACTATGACTATAGTTAAAATTTAGAACGGAGAACTTTATCCAACACCATTTCCAACACAACACTGCATACACTAATGAGTCTATCTCGGTGCAACTCTTTTTGCATCAGACAGCCCAAACACCCAACCAGCGCTCAAATTTGTGAAAATCTCACCTTCTTTTTTTTTTTTATTTGCCGGCTTTTAAGCGGTAGTTCGAATGCAGGGGTCATCTGAAGCAGACAGGTCACAGCTCAAATCCCATCCTCGTCGCCAACTTTGTTGTTAACTTTTGCTGTGTTGTGAAGACAGGTGATGGAAAAGAATCTCCGCAGACACGGTTAAAAGTGTAAATACATCTTTATTTACCAAAACAGTGTCTTACGGGTTCTTAAGGATCCCGTGAGAGAGTAGTGTTCAATTGAGCGCTCCGATCATCTCTCCCCGTCTCCCTCGAATCCTTTTGTCTATATTGTTTTCTCTTTTTCCAAATAAGGCAAACATAGAGAATAGTTTACATTTGCATGCACTTAAGGGAGGGTGTAAAATTAATAGTGTCCTGCCTCACTGACAGCTTATCCTAAACATCCCTCTCTGTAGCGCACATACATATGTTCATATGGCTGAGCATAAAAACACACTGAACATTTCTTAATACTGTCTTATGAGGCCGTCTGATAAATATACCTCAGTGCCTTTCCAGAAATGCAAGCTGCCCATGCCCCAAGCACTCATGCAACCCCATACCATCAGTGATGCAGGCTTCTGAACGGAGCGTTGATAACAACTTGGGTTATCCTTGTCCTCTCTGGTCCGGGTGACATGGTGTCCCAGTCTTCCATAAAGAACTTCCAATCGTGACTCATCTGACCACAGAACAGTCTTCCATTTTGCCACACTCCATTTTAAAAGACCCCTGGCCCAGTGCAAACGTCTGAGCTTGTAGAGCTTGCTTAGAAATGGCTTCCTCTTTGCACTGTAGAGTTTCAGCTGGCAACGGCAGATGGCACGGTGGATTGTGTTCACTGACAATGCTTTCTGGAAGTATTCCTGAGCCCATTCTGTTATTTCCTTGACAGTGGCTGTTTGAAGTGCAGTGACATTTAAGGGCCTGGAGATCACAAGCATCCAGTAGAGTTTTACGGCCTTGACCCTTACGCACAGCAATTGTTCCAGATTCTCTGAATCTTTTGATGATGTTATGCATGGTTGATAATGATAACTTAAAAGTCTTCACCGTTTTACGCTGGGTAACGCTGGTTCTATTACGAATAAAATATTGACATTTGCCATCTCCACATCATTGCATTCAGTTTTTATTCACAATTTGTTTAGTGTCCCAACTTTTTTAGAATCCGGTTTGTATTTGCAAGCACACAGATATGATGTCTAATGGATGGAGAGAG
The DNA here is from genome assembly GCF_029633855.1 of Hoplias malabaricus. Taxonomy (NCBI): domain Eukaryota; kingdom Metazoa; phylum Chordata; class Actinopteri; order Characiformes; family Erythrinidae; genus Hoplias; species Hoplias malabaricus. Next base: position 37,576,624 of record NC_089820.1, read on the forward strand.
TACAGTCTGATTTTACATGTCATTTGTGTTAATAAAGGACCAATGCCCATTTCCTTTGGATGCTTAAACTCTTTAGATAGACGGTCTATCTGTTCTGGATTTAGTGGGTTGTACTTAATTGAAAATGTATCCTCCCCCTCTCTAGATTTTACTTGTTTCACTACAACTGGTGCAGCTTCTAACATTGTTAGATCATAACTTTCTTCATCAGTGTTGTCACTAGAATCTGAGCTGGAAGACCTCTCTTCTGGACTTCTTTGGAATTTTGTAAGAGATGGATACAGCTTCTCCACCCTTTTTGCAGCTAAATCCTGAAGGTTCCTTTTCTTTTTTTACAAGTTTATCTACTTTAGATTGTAGTGCATTTAGAGTGTGTTGAGTGTGTTCACATGTGTTCTGTGCACTAATGGCTGCACGTTTATGATTAGCACACTCCTGTAACAGTTGTGCATTTTGTTCCTTCTGTTCATTCATTACTAAAGAAGGCCACTGTCTGAACACCTGAACGCATCCCTCAAGGTCCTTCTTTTTCATACATTTAGCTAAGACTGTAAAACACTACTCCTGATTCCAGTCTGACTCTACTGGAATATTACATTTCTTATATAGCATAAACTTCCTAGCATAATTTGTCTAACATTTTTGTCAGACCAGTCTCAGATGAAGCTCTGTCTACTAATGCTGTTGCCATGTTAACATTTGATGTAGACAATTGAACACAAAACATAAATTAAACAAACAAAAACAACCTAGAGAAAATACCGTTTTACCTGTGCGTCTATTTGACCAGGAACTCCAGTTCAACCTTGTATCTTTCAACTAGGCAAAGTTTAAGCACACCTCTGTAGTGGAGAATGGATCCAGATCAAGAAATGAAAAAATGCTGTGATTCAAACTTTGACTTTCTTTTATCAAGAACTCACATTCCACAGAATGTGTGTGTGCTGTGAGCCACACACACCCCGAGTCTGTTGAAGATTGAAAGGCTGTAAAACCCCCTTCTTCAGTGACCCTGAGATGCTAACAGAAGATTCCAGACTGACACGGAATGGTTCTCCCAATTTTATTACTCCAGAAAGCATCATTAAAGCAACATAACGCAAATAGAGCTTTGAGAACTTTGTCATAAAAACTCACCACATGTGGAGACCCTAGGACCCCCAGCATTTTATCACCCTCCAGCATCTTAGTATCTTATCGCAAAAACCAGTATCTTATCGCAAAATCGGCAGATGGCCCCCGAGGAATGCGCTAATAGTGAACTCTCCACCCGAGTTCAACCCAGACGAACAGCATGGACCAACAGCGCCCCCAAGTGGACATTTGTGAAATAATATGCCACCAGAAACATTCTCTCTCTCTCCTTCTCAAAAGAGAATTATCTTGGACACGTTTCTTCTGAATCTAATCATGTATTATGCAATGTGTTTTTAATGTTTATCCTCTGTTATTCTCAGGTGACTGTATAATAACATGAATCGAGTGACGTGAATTAGGGTTTCATCATGAACAAAGACTCCTTTCTCAATTTAAAAGAATGTTAATTAATCTCTAGTAACTAGAATAGTTGGTGTAATTGCATCAGTATACTCATTGTGTTATATTCAAGTATATACAAATTATTAATTCTAGGATGTTCTATTTTCGCCAAACCGTGAGTGATTTTTATTTCTCTGGGAACTTGAGATGGTCACATGTACTCCCCAAACCCAGGAACCAATCAGAGAACGGCGACCTCCCAAGTGGGCGCAACGGCGCCTACATATGAAACCAGGCATAACTCACTTCCATCTCTCTTTGCTCTTCCGCTTTTTACCTCTTTTTCCGCTCTGAAGCTGATGGAGCCAACGCCCAAGAAGACTCTTAAAAGACCAATTTTCATGTGAACTAACAGGAGATTTTATGACTAATCAAAGCAGGTTAAACTTATTTTGGCCAGAATAAGAGCCACCGCTGAAATTAGTTGAAAATTTGAAATTATTATTAGTTACTTAATTCTGAGGACATCGCTTCTGTGAATTAAGGAAACAGAGCTTTTATTTTGACGCCTCTTCCTTCCGGAAGTGAATCCCAAACAGGACAGCGAGCAAGAGGAAATTCTTCAACTGACGTTACACTGCTCTGAAGGTGCATGAAGTGGCCTGCACCGTAAGTGATGACTCCTGAGCAAACCCGGCCTCAGCACTCCTAATGAGAGAACTAGGGGAGCCCGGCTTGGAGACTCTGCTGTCATCGCAACGCACTGCTGCACCAATCGGTTGGTTGATATGCAACAAGTGTAAGCAAGCTCATACAATCCTCATTCTCAGAAGCTGATGTCTAATTAAGTCTCTTGATAAAGTTATATATTAATTAACCTCATAATAGCAACACATATTAGTCACAAGTCATATAGCCTAGCCAATTATTAAAATCATGATAGTTTCATCTGTGTTGATCCCGTTGAGATTTTGATGATTATGCTATGTTTATCAGCTTATTATTATTCCTCTTAATAAAGTATTCCTTCATTTGAAATAATACGGTGTGTGGAGCCTATTCCTAAGAGTCTGAAAATCCTGAAACTCACCCCTAGCGTTAACAGTATTTCAATCTCTGATAAATTATTAATATTGTTGTTATCTAAATTCAGTAATAATAATAATAATAATTATAAGTAATAATCACCATTAAGCATAACTAATTCAAATACTGTTACCACGCTACATCTCTATGGGCACAAGAAACACTCTGTCCCACCGTGTCTTCTGTCTTAAGGAAACACACTTAAGAATATCGCAGTGTCGCAACAGACCTGAGGCAGATTATTCCTGCACCTGTTGTCCTAATGAAACACAATTACCTGTGCGTAGCAAAATACTGGAAACTGGGTTTCAAATCTGGGTTTTCTGCTAAGGCCAGAAAAAACACCCTGCCTCACTTCTTAGACTAGTACTTAGAAGCTAAAAATAATACAAAGAAAAAACATAGACTCTCTTAATTTAACAGCTCTTTTTCTCCTTAAATGGACTTAGAAGGTTCTAGTAGGCTCACCATTTGCATGTAGTTTGTTGTTGTCAGAGGGAGAATCACCACCCCATCCAGATTTAGGGAGCTATTTCTGCTTCTGGGATGATCTGCAGCACAACTTCAGTTGTCTTCTTGGTGAGCAGTCAAAACCGTAATGAAGTGCCACCAGGAGTGTTCTGAAACCATCAGAGCCGGGCAGACAAAAACTTGTTGTAAACTTGTCTTCTGGTGGTTTCAAAGTGAAGAGAGAAGACCCGTCTGGATATAATGCTGTTTGAGTGCTCTGGTTGAACATCAGCCTGATCTCAGACTGATCTGGTCACAGGCTGAATCTCAGACTGATCTAATGGTCTGTAAGAGGCACACATCTTTATACCCCATTTTGCAACCTAACACATGGAGTGATCTGTCGTAACACATCACTATCGTAAACAAGCCATACACAACCTAGGCCATAAACATGACTAAACTTTTTTTTTTATTATTTTTTTTTTTTAACCCATTTACAAATTTTTTTTTCAAAATTTTTTTTACATTATACTGAGTGTTAACTGAAAACCTACACATATGTCTCTGTAGTCTATGTAGTGTAGTATGATGAGTGTGTGTTAATTCTGATAAGAATTTTGACTTTTTGGGACTTATTATGCTGAAAGACCTCTCTTCACACTCAGTCACCCTTCTTCACACAGCCCGGAATTTGAGATAATCAAGCAGTGAATGATCATAAACCACACTCCAGGATGAGTTTTATATATTAAAGTTCATGACCCAAAGTCTCATAGGATTAAGAGAGGAATCTTTGGTGATAGCAGAGAGACACACAGACTCAACCTTGATTAAATGTCCTCTCACACATCTTGAAAGACTGTTAAAGCCAAAATAATCACACATTCCTTAATTCCTAAGGTTACCCTGTGAACAAGTTGCATATGTGTACCAACACAACAAGGTGGAATTAATTTACATGTGTTTAAAATCACCTTTTTATATGAACTTATGTAGGAACCATGGTAGCCACATACTCTGTGTGTTATTTAGTTAAGAATTATGTAAAACATAGTTTTGTCTGAATGATCTTACTTTGTGTTAACATATAATCTTTTATATTGCAAAAGCATGATAATTATTCAACAGGAACCTTAAGTCTTTGTCTTTTCAAATGTCATAAATTGGGTACAGGAAACATCCAATCAGGAGCAAGAGATGCTCCAATCCTCAATCCCTGAGGACCAATCAGGCCTTCAAGGTGGGTTTCCTAAAATCTGGTTAAATCCCAGTGGCACGAAAAAACTCAGAAGAACAGAACAAGAAGAGATGGAGAAGCAAGTTTTTTTTTTTCAGTCAGTTCAGTCAGTTTCAGGGAGAATTCCCAGTTAAGGGAGAGTCCCAGCTCAAGAGCTCTCAGTTCATATTTCAGCTCTTCGGAGTTCAGCTCTTCAGGCTTTTTCAGAAGCTTTACAGACTCTCTTATGGCTCTCTCTCTTGGGCTCCTCAAGCAGGGTCCAGACAGAACAAACCCAGAACTTCCAACCAGAAGTTTTTTTTTTTTCTAGTAGAAAAACTGTAAAAAAAAAAAAAAAAAAAAACTATAGTTTATTCCAGCAAAGCTCAATGCCATGCCCAGAGCATGAAGGGGACCTCAGACCTTGGATCCTCAAAGTGGTGACAAGAGCTTCAAGATCAGCAATGAAGAAGGCCACATGCTCCCTCAGTATGATCTTCTGAGCAAAGGTCCAGGAGAGACCTGCATGGACATGTCTCTCACAAGGAGGCAGATCAGCGATTACGAAGAATCCTCACAGGCATCTTCAGAACACCACCAGCTCAGACGAAGGGATCACCGTTTCTAAGACAGTGTCTCTGGCCAAAAGGGAGAAGAGGAACGGCCGCTGCTGCAAGGCTACAAGGCCTGTGTCTACAATGCTCCAGAAAGCCGGAAAGCATAGCGCATCAGTGACATACTCCCAGCTATCTCCAGTCCATCTCCAGGGATATGTAAGGTCACATGGTTTCATTTTTTTCATAGCTCAGGAGGTTGGTGATGAACGCATTGCTGGGATAAACTATAGCCTTTCTAGAATTTAGGGTAATTATCATAGAGAAATTCCTTCATATATTAATCTCCCTGTTCCCTCATTTATTGCTGTAATCAATTTGATTATATGTATGTATAATCAATGTTCATTATTTGATATTACATTTAATAAACCAGTTGTGTGATAAAATCAATCCTTCTTTATTTGTTTGTGTGTGCACCTTTCTTGTATGGAATTATTACTTCTAGTTCAGATTCAATTTCGGAGCCAAGAACCTACAGCGGGTCAATGAGCATAATTCATTGATATTAATTAATTCTAGCTAATTCTGCTATAAGGGGCGGCACCGAGCAGGTAGTGTCGCAGTCACACAGCTCCAGGGGTTGTGGGTTCGATTCCCGCTCCGGGTGACTGTCTGTGAGGAGTTGGTGTGTTCTCCCGGTGTCTGCGTGGGTTTTCTCCGGGTGCTCCAGTTTCCTCCCACAGTCCAAAAACACACATTGCAGGTGGATTGGCGACTCAAAAAAAAGTGTCCGTAGGTGTGAGTGTGTGAGTGAACGTGTGTGTGTCTGTGTTGCCCTGTGAAGGACTGGCTCCCCCTCCAGGGTGTATTCCCGCCTTGCGCCCAATGATTCCAGGTAGGCTCTGGACCCCCCTGAATTGGATAAGCGGTTACAGATAATGAATGAATGAATATTTCTGCTATATAATATGTAAAGTCATTCAGCATGATGACCTAGAGGGATTGGACAATGAAACTGAAACACTTGGTTTTAGACCACAATAATCTATTAGTATGGTGTAGGGCCTCCTTTTGGGAATGACATATACAAGTCCTGCACAGTGGTCAGAGGGATTTTAAGCCATTCTTCTTGCAGGCCAGTGGCCAGGTCACTATGTGATGCTGGTGGAGGAAAAGGTTTCCTGACTCGCTTCTCCAAAAACACCCCAAAGTGGCTCAATAATATTTAGATCTGGTGAGTGTGCAGGCCATGGGAGATGTTCCATTTCACTTTCATGTTCTTCAAACCAATTTTTCACCAGTTTTGCTGTGTGTATTGGTGCATTGTCATCCTGATACACGGCACCGCCTTCAGGATACAATGTTTGAACCACTGGATGCACATGGTCCAGAATGGTTCGGTAGTCCTTGGCAGTGACGCGCCCATATAGCACAAGTATTAGGCCATGATATGGCAGCCCAAACCATCACTGATCCACCCCCATGCTTCACTCTGGGCATGCAACAGTCTGGGTGGTACGCTTCTTTGGGGCTTCTCCACACCACAACTTTCCTGGATGTGGGGAAAACAGTAAAGGTGGACTCATCAGAGAACAATACATGTTTCACAATGTCCACAGCCCAAGATTTGCGCTCCTTGCACCATTGAAACTGACATTTGGCATTGGCATGAGTGACCAAAGGTTTGGCTATAGCAGCCTGGCCGTGTATATTGACCCTCTGGAGCTCCCGACGGACAGTTCTGGTGGGTTCAAAGTTGAGGTGCACATTTAATTCTGCCTTGATTTGGGCAGCCGTGGTTTTGTTTTTTGGATACAATCCAGGTCAGCAGCTGAACATCCCTTTCAGACAGCTTCCTCTTGCATCCACAGTTACTCCTGTTGGACGTGTTTCGTCCTTCTTGGTATGCTGACATTACCCTGTATACCGTTGTTCTTAATACATCACAAAGACTTGCTGTCTTGGTCACAGATGCGCCAGCAAGATGTGCACCAACAATTTGTCCTCTTTTGAACTCTGGTATGTCACCCTTAATGTTGTGTGCATTGCTATATTTTGAGCAAAACTGTGCTCTGACTCTCTGCTAATTGAACCTTCACACTCTGCTCTTACTGGTGCAATGTGCAATTAATGAAGATTGGCCACAAGGCTGGTCCAATTTAACCATGAATCCTCCCATACTAAAATGACAGGTGTTTCAGTTTCACTGTCCAACCCCTGTACATGTCCAAGCTAAAACTGGACAGGTAAAAACACTACATATTATTTAATGGCTCCCAAAAACGGAGCTTAACAAAATGAATTAAATAATTAATTATTAATCAAATAAAAATTAATTATTACAGACTCCACTACATATAATTCATGCCGCCGCAAAGTGTGGCATAATTATTTTACTACATTTATAATGAAGCAACAAAATGAGTGCTTAATTAAATTAACCTGAGAGTCTGCTGATGTATTTATTAATGATAACTTTATAATTAACTCTCTACAGAAAAGGTCTTATTTCTTGTAAACAGATGCACTGTTAACAGCTTACTGAAAATATGTTGAATATCTACAGTGGGCCAATCAAAATAAAATCTTATCAATTTCTCTTACAGTCATACGCAGATATTTGAATACCTCTAGTTGAAGTACATGTCATTGACATTCTTAATTACAAAATTGAACAATCCACTTTAGAAAAATGTTGTTCTTCCCAGAAATGAATGCAATTTAGATATTTAATTTATCTTGTGTAATTCAGGGCTTGAAATACAAAACAAAATTGCATTTTGAAATAGTTTTTCCTCAGTACAAATGTCCAATTAAAATTGCAAGACAAGGCACTCAAAATAAACTTTAACCTTTAATGTGTCTATTTTTATTTGTGTGTGTTTTGCAGGGAGAAGCTTACAGCATATATGGCTGCTGGAGGGAGTCTGATTATTCTTATGCTGGTGCTGATATTCATTCCTAAATACACCAAAATTCACAACAAAATAGACAAAAATGGTATGAGATATTTGCACATAATATAGTAAGTTTGAGATATTCTACCTGTAAAAAAATGCTTTGATATGTCTGCTGAAACATTTTAATCAGAATATCATGAAATGTAAGATTTATTGATGAACCAGTAATTATTCAGTCAGTATTCAGATTAAACCTAGATTAAAATTGCCCGTGATTGGCTGGTCCTTGCAAATTCTCAGCTTTTGCTAATCAAATAGCACTGTAAGGACAAGATTGGGACACAATGGTTTAAAATACATTTAGTTAATTAATTGTCTTGGCGAATAATATGTAATTTTTTGTAATATCTGTATCAGCTGTACAAGAATCAAAGCAAATAATCAAGTTTTTTTAAGGGCATTTTAAGTGAACTTAAGCACAAATATTAAGCGAGTAAAGCCAAGCTACAGGAGCGTATAGTAATATGTACAAAGCAACACTCAAACTAGATGGTGGAAGTGTCAGATTAGTCTTAAGTTATTTAAAACTATTTTCCATGTGTTTAACAAAACATTAAATAACACTGAGCACAATCTTGGTGGCAAACCTGCTTCACTGACAAGTGAAAGAAAGGCCTCTTCCTTTGTATTTTCTGTTGTGAATACTGTAATGGGTGCCATTAATATCTCCAAAGTTAATGTTATTCTTCAATAAGGCAATCCTTGGGAAAAAATAAACTCTTTTGTCCCATTCATCTCTGTATAGTGGTATTTGACAATCAAAAGCTGATAAAAAGACATCCATCAGCTACACTGATGTTAAAAGATGATATTATGGTTCAAGCACTCAGTGCATAGAACCCTATTTTCTTTTTGTTCAGAGTTTGTCCAAAGGTGCTGGAGCCCTATTGTTTTTGTTCTGTTTTTAGGGGTCCAAGCATTGAAGGTTCTAGAGCCCTATTGTTTTGCTCTGTTTCTTCTTCTTCATAGGGTTCCGAGCACTACCGTGGAAATCTATTGTATTTGTTAGAACTGAAGGTGCTGAAGCTCTATTGTTGTTGTTTTTTTTGTTTTTGTTTTTTTTCTTATCTTTTGGCTTCTTCTTATAAAGATTTTTCTGATTTTAATTAGGGTTCTGAGCACTGCAGTGCAAGGAAACCTATTGTACAAACCAGATTCCAAAACAGTTGGGACACTAAACAAATTGTGAATAAAAACTGAATGCAATGATGTGGAGATGACAAATGTAAATATTTTATTTGTAATAGAACATAGATGACAGATCAAATGTTTAATCTGAGAAAATGTAACATTTTAAAGGAAAAATTTGTTGATTCAAAATTTCACAATGTAAACAAATCCCAAAAAGTTGGGACAAGTAGCAATAAGTGGCTGGAAAAAGGAAATTGAGCATATAACGAACAGCTGGAAGACCAAATAACACTAATTAGGTCAATTGACAACATGATTGGGTATAAAAAGAGCTCCTCAGAGTGTCAGTGTCTCTCTGAAGCCAAGATGCTCAGAGGATCACCAATTCCACCATTGTTGTGCAGAAAGATGTTGCTGTGTGTAAGGGTCAAGGCCGTAAAACTCTACTGGATGCTCGTGATCTCAGGGCCCTTAAACATCACTGCACCTCAAACAGGAATGCCACTGTCAAGGAAATAACAGAATGGGCTTAGGAATACTTCCAGAAAGCATTGTCAGTGAACACAATCCACTGTGCCATCTGCCGTTGCCAGCTGAAACTTTACAGTGCAAAGAGGAAGCCATTTCTAAGCAAGCTCCACAAGCTCAGATGTTTGCACTGGGCCAGGGGTCTTTTAAAATGGAGTGTGGCAAAATGGAAGACTGTTCTGTGGTCAGATGAGTCACGATTTGAAGTTCTTTATGGAACACTGGAATGCCATGTCATCCGGACCAGAGAGGACAAGGATAACCCAAGTTGTTATCAACGCTCCGTTCAGAAGCCTGCATTACTGATGGTATGGGATTGCATGGGTGCTTGTGGCATGGGCAGCTTGCATTTCTGGAAAGGCACCATTAATGCAGAGAACTATGTTCAGGTTCTAGAACAACATATGCTCCCATCTAGACGTCATCTCTTTCAGGGAAGACCCTGCATTTTTCAACAAGATAATGCCAGACCACATTCTGCAGCAAGCACAACATCATGGCTACGTAGGATAAGGATCCAGGTACTGAAATGGCCAGTCTGCAGTCCAGATCTTTCACCTATAGAGAACATTTGGCGCATCATAAAGAGGAAGGTGCGACAAAGAAGGCCCAAGACGATTGAACAGTTAGAGGCCTGAATTAGACATGAATGCGAGAGCATTCCTATTTCTAAACTTGAGAAACTGGTCTCCTCTGTCCCCAGACGTCTGTTGAGTGGTGTAAGAAGAAGGGAGAATGCCACACAGTGGTAAAAAATGGCCTTGTCCCAACTTTTTTGGGATTTTTTGACGCCATGATATTTTGAAACAACATATTTTTCCCTTAAAATGATACATTCTCTCAGTTTAAACTTTTGATCTGTGATTTTTGTTCTATTCTGAATAAAATATTAGATGTTGGCACCTCCACATCATTGCATTCAGTTTTTATTCACAATTTGTTTAGTGTCCCAACTTTTTTGGAATCTGGTTTGTATATAATAAATATTTGCTTCATATTTTGGAATGTATTCTGCATGTTAGAGTGGAAAAGAAATGGCGTGTGTGGATTGCATTTCACAATGTTCAGTTACAGTGATTACTTTTCAATTTGGCACTAATTCCTCTTCCTACAGAGGCGGTAAAAACAAAGGGATTTACTTAACATTAAAATCCTCGCTAGGATCCTGGAGGGTGCGTGGGAGTTTGCTCAACTAGTCTACATATGTTTTGTGGATCTGGAGAAGGCATTCAAACGTGTCTCTCTGGGTTTTCTGTGGGGGGTGCTCGGGGAGTATGGGGTACTGGGCTCTTTGCTACGAGCCATCCAGTCCCTGTATAAACAGAGCAGGAGTCTTGTTCGTATGGCTGGCAGTAAGTCCGATTGGTTTCCAGTCGGAGTTGGACTCCGTCAGGTCTGCCCATTGTCACCGGTTCTGTTCATAATTTTTATGGACAGAATTTCTTGCCTTCAGCCGGGACCTCCAGCTCATGCTGGACCAGTTTGCTGCCGAGTGTGAAGTGGTAGGCATGAGGATCAGCACCTCCAAGTCCGAGTCCATGGTACTCAATCGGAAAAGGGTGGAGTGCTCTCTCCAGGTTGGATGTGAGATCCTGCCTCAAGTGGAGGAGTTTAAATACCCCGGGGTCTTGTTCACGAGTGAGGGAAAGATGGAGCGGGAGATTGACAGGTGGATTGGTGCAGCGTCAGCAGTAATGCGGGCTCTGTACAGGTCCGTTGTGGTGAAGAGAGAGCTTAGCAGAAAAGCAAAGCTCTCGATTTACCGTTCAATCAACCTCCCAACCCTCACCTATGGTCACGAGCTTTGGGTAGTGACCGAAAGAACGAGATCGCGGGTACAAGCGGCTGAAATGAGTTTTCTCCGCAGGGTGTCTGGACTCTCCCTTAGAGACAGGATTAGGAGCTCGGACATCCGGGAGAGACTCGGAGTGGAGCCGCTGCTCCTCCACGTCGAGAGCCAGTTGAGGTGGTTTGGGCATCTGGTTCGAATGCCACCTGGACGCCTTCCTGGTGAGGTGTTCTAGGCATGTCCAATGGGGAGGAGGCCTCTTGGCAGACCAAGAACACACTGGAGAGACTACATGTGTCGACTCGCCTGGGAACGCCTCGGTTTACCCCCAGAGGAGCTGGAGGCGGTGGCTGGGGAGAGGGAGGTCTGGGTTTCTTTGCTCTGACTGCTTCCCCCGGACCCGGATAAGTGGTGGATAATGGATGGATGAATGAATGGAAAAATGTTAAGAACATTCTGGTGAGACATCCAGATATTGTTGTTATTTTTATTGTTTCATTTTACTTTAATGGGGCGGCATGCTGGCGCAGCTGGTAGTGTTGCAGTCACACAGCTCCAGGGACCTGGAGGTTGTGGGTTTGAGTCATGCACCGGGTGATTGTCTGTGAGGAGTTTGGTGTGTTCTCCCTGTGTCTGCGTGGGTTTCCTCTGGGTGCTCCGGTTTCTACCCACAGTTCAAAACACACATTGGTAGGTGGATTGGTGACTCAAAAAAGTGTCCGAATGTGTGAGTATGTGTGTTGCCCTGTGAAGGACTGGTGCCCCCTCCAGGGTGTATTCCCGCCTTGCCCCCAATGATTCCAGGTAGGCTCTGGACCCACCACGACCCCGAACTGGATAAGTGGTTACAGATAATGAATAAATGACACAAAGGACACAAATTGTCTCCTGTATTTTAATTTTAAATGCAAAATAGACTGATGGAATGTATACAGCCTACGGAAAGTAAAACAATTTTTTGTTACCCAACTAGCTCACTTAAGTAGTAGAAAAAATATGAATAGTGAAAAATGTTTCTGATGTGTTCTGTAGGCAGAAAAATGGAGCTTAATATCAGGAATGAATTTCAACTTTTTTCCCCCCGTAATAGTTCCCAAAATGTACATAGACCGATTTATATTTAATATTTGTTTAGAGATTTACATAAACCACTTTTTATCTGATTTTCAATATAAATTAAGAAAAAGGAAAACAGGAAACCGTATGTAAACTTATTTCCAAATTAAAATTGAAAAAAGGAAGCAACTTGTTCTCTGATTTCAGATTTGAAAACAAAAAAGGAATCACACACAAATGAAATCAGGAACATCCTCCATCTTAATAATTCCTAGGCTGTTGTCAGGGCTGTTGTCACAGTTCACAAGCTCAGCAATAGGGGCCTACAACAATATTTTGAAATAATCAAAACATGACAAAAGAACACCCAATTTAACAGCAATCTCTCACAGTATGTGAAATGAGTATGCAGAAGATGGCGTTATTTCCTTTAGGAGTATAAGAACTTTTGAATATAAAATGGCTTAAGAGTTGCTTAAAAGGAAAATAACATTTACTTCCTTACAGCCATGTGACTTGGTGGAAGACATTGCAACGAAATGGCCAAAATTATTTTCAGGGTATGGCTTCGAAGCCATCCTACTGACCAGGGTCTCTGTTCATTCTGAAAGCAATGTATTTAGTAAATGTATTTAGTCATGAGGAACCTCCAAAAGAGTTAATTTATTGAGTAGGGATAAACCCTTGGCCAGTTATTCTTGGAGTCAACTCCATTTCTATTTGTGAGTGCTTCATCTTCTATTACTATCATCTGAACCCATTTTAAAAAGTGGATAAACAGTAATTCCTGAACCTATCCATTTATCTATGGCTCTGCTGCTGTCCTGTTCAAAACAGCAGCTCTGCTGACAGTCAGAGAACGTGCAAGTGTCTTAAATTGCAATGATAACAACCCCAGAATACAAAGATTTTTATCATTATAACAAAATGAAAATATATTTACCATTCAGTTTTAGGTTTATGTCCATATATTTCAGTCCAAGATCAAAGTAAAGTTCAACAAGCTGCTCCATAGTTCACCTGACATGCACAGCAAGCACATAATCAACAGCATGCGCAGTACTGTATTTGCGAGGGAATGCAGTTGTGTTTGCGAGGGAACACAAAACTGTTTGCGACGGAACACATTATCTTTGTAAAGGAACGCAAAACCAATAGTCTTTTTATTTTTTTCTCCCCCAGTCCCTTTAGGGGCCCCATAAGAATCAGCACAATGAGGCCATAAACAGATTGGGACAATGAGGCTTCAGAAGTACTAACGAGCCTTGTGTGTTATTTTAACAGTCAGAAAAGTCTGACTGTCAAAAAATGATGCAAATGCCTTAATTTGATTTAACTGCTGAGCACTGGTCTTAATTATGAGGATCATTTATGTTCATGAGGTATGATCTTTTGAACTGATATTAGCTCAACCCTAATATGGAGCAAAAAAACCTATAACTAATCCTGTTACAAATACGTTTAACTGTAACACTACCATTGGACACAAGATGGAGCCAATAATTAATAATTAATTAGTAATTAATACTGACCATTTATAACCATGCAGGGTAGAAATACATTTATCTGTAATACTTCCTTTTGCCACAGGATGGGGACAAACACAATTATTATTGCTGACCAGTTATACACATGCAGTGTGAAGATGTTGCGTGTATCAATAACTGGCAGAGGTACAGTCACCGCAGAGTAAGTTTATCTTTTTGTTTTATTGGGTGAGATTACCAAAAAAAAGAGAAAAAAAGGAAAAAAACATCAAAAGAAAACACAAATTTCTTCAGCTATCTTGGGTGCAGCCTCTCCTCGAGCTGGCCCACTCCAACTCAACTTTCCTCCTCACACCCCATGCTTAAATACCTTCCCCTCATTAAACCTACCTGGGATATACCATCCATGAAGGTATGGTAAGCCAGGAACATGCAGTCCCTAAAGAAATAAAAATCACTTTTCATCACTTTAAAATAACACCAAGCAGCCAAATACAACACATTATTCATATTATTGAACTGAGAAATTAAAACATTCACAATGTAAATACCACCGTCATGTTAGAGATAAATTACACCCCTCCTTCTAAAACTGACATCTTCCACCCCGAAACCTCCAATAAAGGGGCATTAAGAGCAGTGCGCGTGTTCCAACCCGGTCCCTAATAATGGATGTGGAAGTGGGAAACGCCGGCATCAGTGTGGGTGCAAGTTTTAACAGCGGTATTTTAAAACATGTTACCATCGTTTAAATGGAGCGTGTGGTAGTGGCTACCTCACTAGCCACACGTCCACCTATCAACATACAGAAAACTGCATTATGAAAACAAATGGCCACACGCTGAACGGACACCCGATGTTAACGAAAACTCCGATTCATATAGCATGGCGAAAACTGAAGCGACCACGAGACCAACGCGCCCCGTGAGGAACAATGTGAGTTTTAGCAGGCACTTACCCAGATATTATTAAACAAAGTGACATCTCTCATAAGCATATGTCTATCCTCCTTCTGAGGATAAGAAGTCTGCCACTGCATTCTGCGTTCCCTCACGATACCGTACCTGGAACCGGTACAGTTGCAGTGCTAAAATCCAGCGAGTAATTCTGGCATTTGAGTCTTTCATTTGGTCCAGCCACTGAAGGGCTCGGTGGTCTGTTTCTAATCTAAAAGTTCTACCCAACAAATAGCATCGGAAAGTATCCAGTGCCCACTTGATAGCTAAGCACTCCATTTCCACAGCAGCATACTTGGTCTCCCTGGGAAAGAGTTTGCGACTGATGTACGCCACTGGCTTCTGGTCCACTCCTTCTCCTTGGAGCAAAACCGCCCCAAGGCCAACCCCAGAGGCATCAGTCTGTACCACGAATGGTTGACTGAAGTCTGGGCTTTGCAAGACAGGGCCCTTGCATAACATGTCCTTCAGATCACGAAGGACATGTTATGACCCCTTCAGGGCGTGGACAGGACTGTATGGCCTCCACTTTGTCCATTTGTGGACGAATCACTCCTCGACACAAGACATGTCCCAGGTACCTCACCTCCTGACGGGCCAGAGCACATTTGTACGGATAGACAGTCAACCCTGCTTGGTGGATCCACTGCAGCACTTCCTCTAGATGATGAAGATGCTCCTTCCAGCTGTACACCACAATATCATCAAGGTATGTGGCCGCAAATGCCTCCATACCTGCCAGGACACAGTCCATCAATCTCTGAAAAGTGGCTGGGGCCCCTTGGAGACCAAAGGGCATCACTGTAAATTGGAAGAGCCCCTGTGCTGTCTGGAAAGCTGTGTATGGCCGACATTCTTTTGCCAGGGGTACTTGCCAAAAGCCCTTACTCAAGTCCAGTGTGCTGATGTAGTGTGCTTTCCCTAGGCACTCGATCAGATCCTCTATCCAGGGCATTGGATATGCATCCAAGTGGGATTGAGCGTTTAGCCGACGGAAATCAATACAGAAACGGATGGAACCATCCTTCTTTGGTACAAGCACGACCGGACTACTCCATTCGCTGTAGGACCTTTCAATTACTCCAAGATGTTGCATCACCTCTAACTCCTCCTTGAGGGATGGGAGTAGGCGCTCAGGTACCCTGTACATCCTCTGCCGAAATGGAGTAGGATCTCTCAAGGAAATGGAGTGCTCCACCATTGTCGTAGCCCCAGGCTTCTCCCTGGAACAACTCTGCCGTTTTTTCATACCAGACTTTCTGCCGCTTTTGAGCACTCTTCATGTTCTCCCGAACCAAATCTGCCATTTCTTCCAATTTCTCCCTCATCTTTAAAACATGGGAGAGTATACTGTTTTTCGGGGCTATATGTGGCTCCTCCCAGGTCTCTCTCAAAATGTCCAGTGGACCTCTAACCTGGCGTCCATAAAGAAGTTCAAAACGAGAAAATCCTGTTGAGGCCTGGGGTACCTCCCGGTAGGCGAACAGTAAATATGGCAGCCAGCAATCCCAGTCCTTGCCATTGGTAGCCACAAATTTTCGGTGCATATTCTTCAAAGTCTGGTTGTACCGCTCCACTAAGCCATCAGTCTGAGGGTGGTAGGGAGTGGTCCTTATACCCTTTATCCCTAGAAACCGATAAGCCTGTCTAAGAGTATTTGATAAAAAGGCCGTCCCCTTGTCTGTAACTATCTCTTGGGGAATTCCTACCCTTGCAAACAACTGTAACAAGGCCCTCGCTACTGCCTGTGCTGTGATCTTATCAAATCAAATCAAATCAAATTTATTTATATAGCGCTTTTCACAACTGATGTTGTCACAAAGCAGCTTCACAGAATTCCAGTAAGACAAAGATTTGACATGAAATGTAAAAACAAATGTAAACCCTCAAGTGAGCAAGCCAGGGGCGACAGTGGCAAGGAAAAACTCCCCCAGCTGAGGAAGAAACCTTGGGAGGAACCAAGGCTCACAAGGGGTGACCCATCCTCCTCTGGTCAATCTACTGGTGATGATAGTTAGTAGTCCATGAGAACTTCAGTGTAGGGACAGCTTCAAGGCACTTGGTGGTTGCTGGAGCGTGGGCAGCTGGTCTGAAGCGTGGAGGAGGGTCTCGATAGTCATCCATCAGTGTCCAGACAGACAGGTGGGCAGTCGTTTACTCGGAAAGATGTAAAGGGATGGAATTAGTTTTGAACTGTTTTGTGTTTGTAAAGTAGAAAATATGAAAATTTCCAGAGTGTGGCTAATGACTCCGGCAGATCTGACTATGACAGCTTTAACTAAAAGGAGAGAACCAGGAGGACACACAGACACGGGAGCATCCTGAAACACTGGCATCCCTCCACT
The DNA here is from genome assembly GCF_029633855.1 of Hoplias malabaricus. Lineage (NCBI taxonomy): Eukaryota > Metazoa > Chordata > Actinopteri > Characiformes > Erythrinidae > Hoplias > Hoplias malabaricus. The sequence continues at coordinate 37,593,667 of NC_089820.1, forward strand.
CCACCGTCAACAAACCTGAGTGATCGCGAGAAGTGGCGGGACGACAGCACCAGCGTCTCAGTTAATTCCCTATAATTCCTATAGGGAATAATAACTATAATTCCCTGTGTCCATGGACCCCCCAGATCTGCCGCCTTTATCTATGGGGGAGCATTAGCTACCAAAAGATAAACTAAACAAATGTGTTTTTAGCCTAGATTTGAAGATTGCGACTGTGTCTGAGTCCCGAACATTTTCTGGAAGATCATTCCAGAGTCTGGGGGCTTTATAAGAAAAGGCTCTTCCCCCAGCTGAGGCCTTCTGAATTCTGGGAACAATTAAAAATCCAGTATTCTGTGATCTGAGTGAACGTGGAGGCTCATAATAGGAAATTGTATCTTGAAGATATTCAGGAGCAAGCCCATGTAGAGCTTTATATGTTAATAACAAAATTTTGTAGTCAATGCGGAATTTAACAGGCAGCCAATGAAGTGATGATAAAACTGGGCTGATATGTTCAAATTTTCTAGTTTTAGTGAGGACCCTAGCTGCAGCATTTTGAACTAGTTGAAGTTTTCTTAAATTGCTGCTGGTGCATCCTGACAGTAGTGTGTTACAGTAGTCAAGCCTTGAAGTAATAAAGGCATGTACTAATGTTTCTGCGTCCTGGAGGGATAAGGCATTTCTAATCTTAGCAATATTGCGAAGATGTAAAAAAGCTGTCCTAGTGATACTACCTATGTGTTGATCAAATGATAAATCCGGGTCAATTATGACACCAAGATTTTTTGCTGCTGAACCAGGTTTAACTGGAAAGTCAGCTAGATTTAAAATTAAATCTGATAATTTATTTCTTGCCACTTTTGGACCCAAAAGCAGGACCTCTGTTTTGTTGCTGTTTAGAAGGAGGAAGTTACGCAACATCCAGCCTTTCACGTCTTTTACACAGTCCTCTATTTTCTTTAATCTGTGTTTGTCATCGGGCTTGGCTGAAATATACAATTGTGTGTCGTCTGCGTAACAGTGAAAGTTAATGTCATGGTTTCTTATAACTGTGCCTAGCGGTAACATGTATAATGTAAATAATAATGGTCCTAAAATAGAGCCTTGTGGAATTCCAAATCTTACTTTAGAATAATTTGAATTTAGATTGTTTACTTTTACGAATTGATAACGTTCCGTTAAGTAAGATTTGAACCATAATAGGGCTGTCCCTGTGATTCCAACCATGTTTTCTAACCTTTCTATGAGAATATTGTGGTCTATTGTATCGAAGGCTGCGCCTAGGTCAAGAAGCACCAACAGGGATACGTGGCCTTGATCAGAGGCAAGAAGAAGATCATTTGTTATCTTGACTAGAGCTGTCTCTGTACTATGATGTTGCCTGAATCCAGATTGGAATTTTTCATATATATGATTCTTATGTAGATATGAACTAAGTTGTTGGGCCACAGCTCTTTCTAAGATCTTGGACAGAAATGGCAAATTAGAAATAGGCCTGTAATTAGACAGTGTACTAGCATCAAGATTTGGTTTCTTGATCATAGGTTTAATAACTGCTAGTTTAAAAGCTTTGGGTACATGGCCCAGACTAAGCGATGAGTTTACTATAGTTAAAAGAGGATCAATAATAGCTGGTAGTACTTCTTTGAGCAATTTTGTGGGAATTGCATCAAGTGTGCAAGTTGTACAGTTTGCGGAGGTGATAATCTTCTCTAGTTCTAATTGTGGGAGTGGGTAAAAGGTTTCAAGTCTTTCTTTTACAGTTATATTATGTTTTATATCATTCACATCCGGTGGCAGCCAGGATGGACTTGATCCTGTGGCTTGAGTTTGTTGTCTAATATTCTCAATTTTATTATTAAAAAAGTCCATAAAATCTTTACTGGTGAGAGTTGCTGGAATTAGTTGTTCAGAACCTGCTTGATCTTGATTTTTTGTAATTCTAGAAAACACACTAAACAGTGCTCTCGGATTATTTTTATTATGGGAGATCAGCGAGGCCAGATATGCTGAGCGAGCTTTAGTGAGGGCATTTCTATACTCTATAAGGCTGTCCTTCCAGACAGAATAGAACACTTCAAGCTTGGTTGATCGCCATTTCCGCTCTAGTTTTCGTAATGTTTGTTTTAAAGTACGGGTCTTATCATTATACCATGGTGCGAGCTTTTTCTGTCTTATACTTTTATGTTTAAGTGGTGCTACCTTTTCTAAAGTAGATCGACAGGTATTTTCTAGGTAATCAGTTAGTACATCTAGGTCCATTGGGTCTGATGGAGTTGGAACTGGGGTCGATAGTTCTGGTAGGTTTTCTATAAATTGTAGGGCGGTAGATGGTTTTATTATACGCCTTGTAGAATAGCGAGGGTTCTTACATATATTATGGCTAAAACGTAGCTCATATGAAATTAAGTAATGATCGGAGATTGCTGAGGATTGCGGTAGGATATTAATTTTGTCAATGTTAAGACCTAGTGTCAGAACTAAGTCTAAAGTGTGGCTGCAGTAGTGTGTAGGCCCTGTTACATTTTGAGTAATACCAATAGAGTCTAAGATTGAGGTAAATGCCTTTTTTAGTGGGTCACTTTCCTTCTCAAAATGGATATTGAAATCTCCTACAATTATAACTTTATGATTGCACACCGCTAGGTTTGTAGCAAAATCGCTGAATTCTTTCAGAAATTCTAAGTAAGGCCCTGGTGGTCTGTAAATGTTGCATAATAAAAATGCGTCCTTTTTTGTGACCGGATTTGTAATAATAGTGGAGAGAACCTCAAAAGAAGAGAAGGTGTCACATTGTTTAAGACTAATTTCTAGGGTATTTTGGTAAATTACACATACTCCACCTCCTTTGCCTGATATTCTTGGGCTATGTGCATAATTATAGCCTAGGGGGGTGGCTTAATTTAGTGCTAAATATTCATTTGGTCTAACCCACGTTTCCGTGAGACAAAAAACATTGAATTTAGGATCACTTATAATATCATTTACGATGAGTGCTTTTGAGTTTAGTGATCTTATGTTGAGTAACCCAAATTTTAGTTCTGAGGTGTTGCTGCTAGGTGTTGTGTATGATTTAATATTGATTAGGTTGCTGAAACAGGCTGATTTTGTTTTTCTACTTTTACATTTAGTTCGGGGGAAAGACACAGTCTCAATACAGTTGAACCTGGGTGACGCCTCAAGACAGTTCGCAGACGGTCGGTTTAGCCTGTCTGTCTGCGGCCTGGTCCCGGCTCTGGATTGTCAGCAGCTATCTACACTACTCTGCTGACTAACTAAGAGACTATGTGCTATGCTGCAAGAAAGTAAGGCAGCACCCTCCCGCGTGGGGTGGATACCATACCTACCTATAAGACCAGGCTTGCCCTCAAAACGTAACCAATTGTCTATAAAGCCCACTTGATTTTCGGAACACCACTTGGACATCCAGCAGTTTAACGCCCAAAGTCTGCTGTAAGCTTCGTCGCCACGCCGCATTGGTATGGGGCCAGAGCAGATTACGGCATCGGACATCGTCTGGGCCAGTTTAATCACCTCTGTAATATTACCCTTAGTTACCTCAGACTGCCGCAGACGAATATCATTGGCCCCTACATGAATGACTACCCTCGAATATCTCCTATTAGCTAACAGTCTAAGGTTGCCACTAATATCCGGCGCTCTGGCTCCCGATAAACAGCTAACTGTTACTGCCGGCGCCCCTAAAGGAGTAGCTAATTTCACGTGTCGAACAATAGAGTCTCCTATAACCAGAGCACTCTTAACAGGCTCCTCAGCGGGTGCTTCGCTGAGCAGGGCAAACCTGTTTGACACGCGAATCGGAGGAGCGTGGTGTCCCGGTGGGCTAGCTTTGGCCTCAGCGTTAGCATCAGCCTTAGCTTTCCGGCTATGACGCCGAGACGTCACCCATTCACCCCGCTGTGAGGGCTCTAACGCCGGAGTCGTGGGGGTGCTAACTCTCCCTAAGGCACCCGGAGTTGCTAACACTGAATCTTGCTGTTTATCCCTCAACAATAATAAGCTCCGGATGCGCACTTCTAACTGGTCCACTTTATCCACCAGAGAGCTAACTAGCTGACACTTAGTGCAAATACAACCACTATCTTTATCGCTAGAGGTGGAAAATGGGGTTAAACTAAACATGCCAAACTCTGAGCAGGCAAAACAGCCAGTAGTAGCCATGGAATTGCAGGTACTTACCACTTTTAGTGGATTTTAGTAACTTACACCAAGAACGTTACTCCAGGGTCCGGTGGGAGTTTTAGTGCCTCTGTAATGAATATTCCTGCGGAGGCAATCTAAAAGATAGATCTATGGATGGTTAGTAGGTTATAAAAACAGATATAAATATAGAAATAACAATGGAAACGAGTAAACAGGAAAATCCGAGCAATCAAAACAGCTTCCAAACGGGTACAGAAACAGCCAAACGGGTTGCCCCCCATTACGCAATGGAAAAGCCTCTGGATAGCGGGTAGCATAATCACAGACCACTAAGATGTACTTAAAACCGGCTCTCTTTCTTTCTAATGGCCCCACAATGTCCATCCCTATTCTGGTAAAAGGTACTTCAATCACGGGGAGTGGTTGTAAAGGGAACAAACCCCCCTTCCTTTTACTAGTTAGCTGGCATATCCCACAGGATTTACAATATCTCTGTACATCACTGTACGCTTCTGGCCAAAAGAATCTATGACTGATCCTCTCCCAGGTCTTGACACTTCCCAAATGACCTGCCCAAGGGATGCTGTGGCTTAATGATAACACCTGCTCTCTCATCTCCCTAGGTACAACCAATTGCTCCTGACGGTCTCCCTCAGGTTGGTCATAAAGCAGGCCCCTCTTTATTAAATAATGCTCCCCCGACAGTGCCGCTGCCACCCCGGTTGGGACTCCGTCTACCTGAACAACTTTAGCGAAAGCTGCCTGTAATGATGGGTCTAGTTTCTGCAGCTGCTCTATCTGAGAGGGACCTACTTCTTCTACTGCCACCCTCGACCTCAGGGCACACTCCACCTGCTGTATTTTTAATAAGGAACCAACAAGCTTCTCCCTTTTTCTTTGGCTGCGAGACTTCCTTTGTTTCCCTTGGCCTTCTCTATCCAGTTTAACCCCTCTAAAAGGTAATAGCTGCCAGACCTCAGAACTATCTCCCTCGCACTTTTGCTTTTCCTGCGCTTTAGCCTGGGAACAGGTGAAAGCCACCTGGACGGGCTTGGTTGTTTGTATCAACTCTGGTAAAACTAAAACATCCTGCCCTAATATCACCAGATGACTCAAGCTGTTGACCACCCCCACTGTGAGCAGAAACATGTGTCCTCCCACCTCCAGGTAAACCTCTGCTGTAGGGTACTCGTGCTCATCCCCATTAACACACAGTACTTTAAGCCGTTTATCTCCTACCTGATCTCTCCCATCGACCAAAGCTGGCTGCACTAGGGTTTGGGTGCTACCCGTATCTAACAGGGCTTGCCATTGACTCTCACACTCACTGTCTGCAACCTCCCCATAAACTCCTCCCCCTCAAGTCTTGGAAGACAACATCGACTGGCTGCTTTTGCTTTTCTTACTGGGCAGTCAGGCTTAATATGTCCTTTCTGACCACACACATAACACACCACCTCTGCTCTGTCTCCCAATGAGTGGCTAGACTTTGTGTGTGAGTGTACTGTGGACAAAATATCTGGTGCCTTACACAACTCTCTAATCCCAGGACCACTTCCCACTTTGAACCCTTCAGACTTACCCCTGGTTGTCATCTTTAGTGTTGATTCATAACGGAAGCTCCTTGTGCCTTGAAGCGCCGCCATGAAGGACTCCACCAGCTGTGCGGCCCTCTGTCCAGTTGGAGGGTCATGCTCCTTGACCCATACTCTGACCTCAGGGCCCAGGATACGAAGGAACTGTTCCAGAATCAGGATCTCTCCCACCTGTTCCACTGTCTTCTCAACAGGTCGAATCCACTTCCAGAATAAATCTTTCAGGCGGTGGTATAACTCACGGGGGGTCTCACCAGGCCGTATGTCTGGATTCCGAAACCTATACATATTTCTGAAGGATGGCATCTTTTACCTTGTCATAGTCCACTGACTCCCCCATGTCCATATGCCCCACGTGCTTTCCCACTCAAATATGGGACTAAGTAGATCGCCCAATCTTCCTTTGGCCACCGGTAAGCTGATGCCAGTCATGTTGCCAGGTACTGCTCTGTGTCATCTCCCAGCTTTGGCACCATCGCCCTGGTCCATGCTAGAGGTTCTGCACTGGCCACCAATCAGCTGGTATATGGACTTGGATGGTGGGGCATGGTGGGCCTGGTAGCGCTGTCCTCCTCTGTTGGCGGTTGCCCTTCCTGTCCCTGTCATTCTGTCCTTGCTCCCTCACCTCGATCTGCCTCCAGATCATCCCGTAGCTGGTTCAGCTGGACCTGCACACTCCGGCATCAGTGTGGGTGCAAGTTTTAACAGCAGTATTTTTAAAACATGTGTGGTATGGCTAAATGCCTAATAGTTCTGTATAGGAAAAACATGGACTCTTGCAGCTTTTAAAGACAAGTACCGGTCTTATAGGGACACACCCACTATAGAGTGGGTGGAACCCAGGTAGGGAGCATGTGATCCCTAGGGAAAGATAAAAGGGAGTGCACCTAGGTTAGTTCACTTCCACTTTGTCTAAACGACGGGACGGCGGGAGTTGTCTGGTGCGTTGCGGCCGCTACTAGGAGAACTTGGTCTGTGTACTTGTGCTGGTGCCTGGAGCCAATCGCTTGAGAACTAGAGAAGCGCAGGTAGCTGAATCAACGGTAGGTCGCTGGTTATTATTGCTCACGCTGAATGCAGCTGTTGGGAAATGGGGCCTATCCGGTGAGAGTTTCTTAAGCTGTGGATGAATGTGACTACTTCGGTTCAGGTTGGAGTGCAGTGACATTGGCAGCGGCTAACTGGTGCTGGGCTAATGCCGCTTGTATGTCACTTAGGTTTATTGTGCTCCCTACCGTTGTTGTACGTCTGTTTTATTAATGTCTATGTATCATGCAGGTCGGAGGCGTTCATGTTGCTTGACTGCCACCTACTGATACATTTTGTGTCTACAGAACGTTGGTATATCAATCATATTGACAACAGCAGTGTCTTTTTACTCGGGCATGTCACTTAATATTGGGGTACCATGGTGATAGCATATGTGTTTACATGCATGAACGTGTAGATTTATTGGTATGGTGTATTATTATTATTAGTGTATGTATATATAAAATTGAAATGGGCACAAGTTATAAGCACTGTATGTATGGGTGTGGGCCATATGCTTAAGGTGACGTACTGACACTGTTGGATATGTTTGTGATTGTGTATTTTAATATACTGAATTATATTTTGTGATTTCTTTTATAGAGTGGGGCTGCAGCCAGAAGTGCTGCGGGCCACTGTTTTTCTCTCCCCTGTGTATTGTGTTTTTTTTACATATGTGGACATTGTTTTAGCTGAGCCACTTGTTACTATTTTACACATTAAAAGGTTTTATTAATACTGTTTTGGGGTTTAGGCCTTAATGCTGCTAGCTGTAACGTTTTGTGATAGCATATCATAGGCCGTTTTTTATGTAGTTGCACCCAGGAAGGTGCTTCTTGTTGTTTTTAGTTTTCTTTCTTTGTTTTGTGTTCAAGGGGTGGGTCACCCCAGGTGCTCTGGTTGTGCTCTTTTGGAGGTGGTTTACTGTGGTGCTGTCATCTTGCTTTTGTGTGCTTTTGGTTTGTCTTGGGAATGACATATACAAGTCCTGCACAGTGGTCAGAGGGATTTTAAGCCATTCTTTTTGCAGGATAGTGGCCAGGTCACTACGTGATTCTAGTGGAGGAAAATGTTTCCTGACTCCAAAACACCCCAAAATTGCTCAATAACATTTAGATCTGGTGACTGTGCAGGCCATGGAATATGTTCAACTTCACATTCATGTTCATCAAACCAATCTTTCACCAGTCTTGCTGTGAGTATTGGTGCATTGTCATCCTTATACACGGCACTGCCTTCGGGATACAATGTTTGAACCATTGGATGCACATGGTCTTACTGGTGCAATGTGCAATTAATGAAGATTGGCAACCAGGCTGGTCCAATTTAGCCATGAAACCTCCCACACTAAAATGACAGGTGTTTCAGTTTCATTGTCTAACCCCTGTATTTGACAATGAACTAGACCATGGAAATGTAACCAGTATGGACATCAAATGGACATCATATGGACATCGTATCAGCAGAATCCTAAGAACGTGAACTTTAAGTATTAAAAACATGTTAGACTTTGATTACTGTCTGCCTTCCAGGCCCCTCCCAATAACAGGATTGAAGTATGCATTCCACAAATCACACATATACAGCTTTAATTCAGAAACGCTTTTGCCAAAAATGACAAAACTTGTCATTTGACCTTCATATTGATCAAGCATGTTAAGATTCAATTGTGGTGCCACTGCATTCCTAGATGATGCTATAACACACACAAAAAAAAGACGTATGCGAGCAGTTATTGTCCAATAGTAGCGCCTTTTGTTGGTGGATTTTTGTCATGTAGGACATGCATCTTCACAGTAAGGCCCTGCATAATTCTACCAAGTCTGAATCCTAAAAACCTGAACAATTACAAACCGGATTCCAAAATAGTTGGGACACTAAACAAATTGTGAATAAAAACTGAATGCAATGATGTGGAGGTGCCAACATCTAATATTTTATTCAGAATAGAACAAAAATCACAGATCAAAAGTTTAAACTGAGAGAATATCATTTAAAGGGAAAAATATGTTGTTTCAATATATCATGGCGTCAAAAAATCCCCAAAAAGTTGGGACAAGGCCATTTTTTACCACTGTGTGGCATTCCCCCTTCTTTTTACAACACTCAACAGACGTCTGGGGACAGAGGAGACCAGTTTCTCAAGTTTAGAAATAGGAATGCTCTCGCATTCATGTCTAATACAGGCCTCTAACTGTTCAATCGTCTTGGGCCTTCTTTGTCGCACCTTCCTCTTTATAATGCGCCAAATGTTCTCTATAGGTGAAAGATCTGGACTGCAGACTGGCCATTTCAGTACCTGGATCCTTATCCTACGTAGCCATGATGTTGTGCTTGCTGCAGAATGTGGTCTGGCATTATCTTGTTGAAAAATGCAGGGTCTTCCCTGAAAGAGATGACGTCTAGATGGGAGCATATGTTGTTCTAGAACCTGAACATAGTTCTCTGCATTAATGGTGCCTTTCCAGAAATGCAAGCTGCCCATGCCCCAAGCACTCATGCAACCCCATACCATCAGTGATGCAGGCTTCTGAACGGAGCGTTGATAACAACTTGGGTTATCCTTGTCCTCTCTGGTCCGGATGACATGGCGTCCCACTGTTCCATAAAGAACTTCAAATCGTGACTCATCTGACCACAGAACAGTCTTCCATTTTGCCACACTCCGCTTTAAAAGACCCCTGGCCCAGTGCAAACGTCTGAGCTTGTGGAGCTTGCTTAGAAATGGCTTCCTCTTTGCACTGTAGAGTTTCAGCTGGCAACCGCAGATGGCACGGTGGATTGTGTTCACTGACAATGCTTTCTGGAAGTATTCCTGAGCCCATTCTGTTATTTCCTTGACAGTGGCATTCCTGTTTGAGGTGCAGTGATGTTTAAGGGCCCGGAGATCACGAGCATCCAGTAGAGTTTTACGGCCTTGACCCTTATGCACAGCAATTGTTCCAGATTCTCAGAATCTTTTTATGATGTTACGCACGGTTGATGATTAAAAGTCTTTGCTATTTTACGCAGGGTAACACCATTCTGGTATTGCTGCACTATCTTTCTGCGCAACAATGGTGGAAATTGTGATCCTCTGAGCATCTTGGCTTTAGAGAGACACTGACACTCTGAGAAGCTCTTTTTATACCCAATCATGTTGTCAATTGACCTAATTAGTGTTAATTGGTGTTCCAGCTGTTTGTTATATGCTCAATTTCCTTTTTCCAGGCACTTATTGCTACTTGTCCCAACTTTTTGGGGATTTTTTGACACTGTGAAATTTTGAATCAACATATTTTTCCTTTAAAATGTTACATTTACTCAGATTATACTTTTGATCTCTCATCTATGTTCTATTACAAATAAAATATTTACATTTGTCATCTCCACATCATTGCATTCAGTTTTTATTCACAATTTGTTTAGTGTCCCAACTGTTTTGGAATCCGGTTTGTAGATTTAATGTCACTATCCCTTACCAGAATAACAATGCATGTTGATTTCCATTTAAAAAATAAAATGCTGAAATCTTGTCAGAATTGAACACAAGGTTCCTAAAAATACAATCAGCTCAACTGTATTGTATTCCACCGAGTGGGGCTGAGAATGTGCCAAACCTAAATGCTATGCACAGGATGGCATTTAGATGACAGTAGTGCCGCATTCATACCACACTGAAAAGTAATTACTTTCCAATCATAGTCCTCTACCAAATTTGGGGCATGGCTGAGAACCCAGACAGAAGTAATAATTCATAACTGCAACAATTCAGAAAAAATGTAATTTAAGGACAGAGTCAAGGAAATAAGCACATAGTTCCAACAGGTTCAGCATGGCTTAGATACAGGCAACTCAAGTAGAGTCTGGCTGCAGACATGCAATCCCTGCCAGATGCACACTCTCTCTCTGTGATGTCACATGCACTCTATTCTGTTTGGCTGTTTGGCTTAACGAATTGAGAGATGTTTTAAAACATTTCATCTTTATAGAGTTTTGGTGCTATATATGATGACCATATCATTAGTGTAGGAATTTCTGGTTCTGTATATGCGGCATATGCAAAATCATGCACATGCAGCTGAGCAGTAGCTTGCTGTTTCTACTAATACAACAGACCCAGTAAATTACAGTGGTGGTAGTTTTTTTTTTCAAGATATCATAATCACTATTTCATTCCATTGTTATCACTATAGAGTAATTATGTATATGATGTATTTAGTAGACATGCACACTTTGTAGGTTGGAATGCGCTTGTTTCACGGGTGCTATGTGTACCCTTACAAGCCGAAGCTCTTAGTAATAATAAAAAAACAGTTTTGTTTGTTAAACTCGTGTTTCCTTGAGCTCGTACACTCGACAATCAGTATTGTCCATTCAGTCCATGATGTCCATTCAGTGTCAGGCTTATAACCCAATAGTACGTGGTTTGTTTTTGCTCATGAGAGTGACAGGATTTACTTGTGGTATTTAATTTTCCAAATCTCTGTGTCATTACTGAAATTTATATGGGACAAAGCTAGGTTTTTATTCTGTGTAATTTTCATATACTTGTACCAAATTGTGCTTACTTGATATTTATTTTATTTTGTACAAATAGGAGGTAAAACAGTACCAATTCTCATTATTAAAACACAGTTCTGAAAAATGTTAATAAGAGTTTTATATAAGCAGTAAAAACAAAAATGAATAAATATAGCTAAAGCCTAACTAAAATTTAACTTACTTTAAAATAAATAATATACCAAAAACAAAATTCTGAAGTTTGACACATATTACAAACCTTTCACCATAAAGCTAATTTTACACCAGATAACTTTATAAATTTACACTGCTTCAATCAGCGTAGTCTTTCACACTGGCTCCTCATATGAATTTATTACAAATGTATTATTTATTACAAATGTGTTTTCTATGGCAGAGAGTGCACTAACGTCATGAATAGGCTGACCATGCATGTGAAGCAGAGAGTGCACGTCTGCAAACAGGCCCGTCTTGACGACTAGGTGCTGTTCAGAATTGAGTGGCTTTTGAAGTCCTTACAATCATCAGCAATGACTTACATAAGATTTTAGAAATCACACTAAAGTCCATTCAGGACAACCCCCATTAACCACACACCAAATTCGGTAGAGGAATGCGATTGAATAGTGATTACTTTTCACTCTGGCACGAATAGAGCACTGCTCTCTGCTAAATGCAATCCCATGCTTTGAGTTTTGTTCTGGCATGTTCACAGCACCCCAAAGTGGAATACAATACAGTCGAGCTGATTGCATTTTTAGGTGGTTTGTTTTCAATTCTAAAACAAATAGAGCATTTTATTATTTAAATGGAAATTTGACATGCATTGCTTTTCTGGTAAGAGATGGAGTGACATAAATCAATGTAAGGAATCTTTTGCTTTTCATTTCGGCATGTTTTCCTTATGTCTGTGTTTAAAAGTTTAAACACTTTAAACTCAAGTGTATTAAATTTCAATGATACATTTAATTTTTAAGTACCTCACTATGTAAAGCAATACAATTGTGCATTGATTACATTTTGAGGTGATTGTATTTAATTCTGACATTAATTCTGCATTTAATTTTTAAAATGCATATCCTTGTGTATTGTTATTCAGTAAAGTCAAGCAACATGAAAACAATCTAATTTCAGTTTTACTTTTCATTTTGGTACATATTCTTCATGTTAGTCTGGAAAAGCAATAACGTGTACATTGTGGCACTGATTCCTCTACATAGCTTTGCCCTGTTTACACAATAAAATAAACTACTTGAAAATTAAGTACTGGGGCCTAGTGTATGTGTTACAAAGGCTCAGAAGTTTGGGGTGCCTGCCTTATTAAGACATATGTAATAGAGTGAGGAAACACATGGGCTTTATGTTTGATTACTGCCACGGCTAGAGAATCTGCAATCCTTTGCAGGTTGAGATATAGTTTAAGTTTACTTACCTGTGATAGTTGATGTAAAGAGTATTGATTTAATGACAGAAAGTATATGTCTGTTCCTTTGTTAATTTAAACCTTGTATGTTTCACTCTACATTTGCATGTATCCATAAAAAAGAATGTATATTACTGATGTTATATTTAGGTTATGTCCACCAATGGGGAAGTGTTAAGCCCATTAAGAATATAACTCTTTGGATCATTTTGAAGTGAAACACTGGCATTTTTAGGGATAAATGCAGCCATAATAATGCCTATTTAAGCAAGTCAGAAGGCTTTGTGAAGTAGACACAGTACCCTATCAGAATGAGAGGGGTGACAAGGTCAAAGCAGGATCAACGGGCTGTAGCTTTGCTGGAATCTAAGACAGTGCGTACTGAAATTGATGGAATTCTGAGGTATGCAACACCACTACTGCGTCATGCTGATATGCCGCTGTTGCATGCCCCAAAGGAATCAGTAATATCTATACTGCGCTGCACAGGGAGGTGTCTCCTGAAGGACCCTAAGCAAGTGGAGCTTACAAGATCAAGATGCAGAAACTCATTGAAACAGGAGCTGTGCTGGAAGTTACTAAAGAGGAGCCCCTTAAAGAAGAGTGGTATATTCCTCATCACCTTGTCAGACATAATCAGAAAACCTGCTTCTATCAGTATCTAGAACAGAGTCTGAATCAGTACCTGCTGCCTGGTTCTCCACTTGGTGCTTCTTTACTGGGAGTTTTAGTGAGATTATGGGAACATCCAGTACCAGTTAGTGGAGACAGCAAAAGACTGTTCCATCAACTGTGCCTCCTCTCTGAAGATAGTTCCCTGCTACGCTTCCTGTGGCGTGACCTGGAAGTAAGTAAACCTCCCAGAATATTTGAGTGGCAATACCTTCCTTTTGGCACTACCTGCAGCCCCTGCTGCACTTCGTATGATCTGCAACGCCTTGTTGTTGACCACAGTCCAACGGATGACGAATTGAGGTTCTTTATTCAGAACTCTTTATATGAAGATAACAGAGCCTACAGATTGTGGACATTCCAATCAAAGCCAAACAACTAGCTGACCACCTTAGGGAGCTTCTGGCCTCTGCAGCATTTGAGCTGTGTCTGTGGTTCTGAGCCACTTGCCTCAAGAAGCCAGATCCAAAAGTCAAGATTTGTGGCTAACTCATTATAAGTCTAATCCTCTGGAATCTACACTTGGACTTAGCTGGAACTGGGAAATTGACTCCATGGGCTACAAACACAGACCTATAACCTATGAGACACCAACCATGAGAAATATTTATAGAGTCTTAGCTACTCAATATGACCCTCTGGGCTATTGATTACTCTACACTACCAGAGCAAAGCTGATAATTTGGCACTTGCCCTCAGTACTTCTACAAGCATGATGCAGTTGGGAGGCTGATCTTGAGTTCTTACCTCTGACTGCCTTTCCCCATGCATACATGCTAGTAGACATTAATTTAGAGGGCACCACACGAGAAGTGCTTATTTTTGCGGATGCCTCAGAGCAGGCTTATGGAGCCGTAGCCTACATGAGGACTGAAGACATCAAAGGTCTTTCATTTTGCCTTGTTCACCTGTGGCTCCAAGATGCCTGCTTTCCATTTCACGCCTTAAGCTCTGTGCAGCACTAGTGGTGGCATAGCTGGCACGGGACCATGAGATGGAGCTTACTTTGAAAGTGACACTGTATTGTGATCAGATTCTACCACAGTACTGACTTGGCTACACTCTTGATCTTGCCACTACAAAGTGTTTGTGGGAGCTAGAGTGGCTGAGGTGCAGGAGTTAAAAGAGAAATTTACTTGGCGCTATGTAGACTCTGCAAATAACCCTGCAGATGATCTATTAAGAGGAAGGACTCTGTAATCCCTTATAGAACCAAATTGATGTCAGCAACCCTCCTTCCTCCTTCAGAAAACCCTAATACCTGGCCTGCAAGACTAAAAATGGAATCAACTGAGGATAAAACAGAGATCAGGGAAGCCACCTTTTGTGGAGTGGCAGTTACCTCTCCTATATGCACTGGTCTAGAGGAGAAAGTGTATGATACCTGGCAGGAGCTACTGGATGCTATAACTTAAGGTCTCCAAGTACAAGCTTCAGATACTGCTCCCCCTAATGCTGAGAAGTATCAAGAGGCAGAGATACTTCAAGAGGCAGAGATACAAGAAGGCTGAGCTGCCTACTGCTCATCTCCAAATATACAAGCCAGCCTTCTACTCCACTGGCGTGCATTGCTTTTGGCCCAGGTTAGTGAAGGTGGGCAGATGCCGTGAGACGTTCTGGGGAATTATATTTAAGTTTGTGACTAAGTTTGTGATTGAGTATTTAAATCTTCTTGGAAATATGAATGCAAATGCTTATTTAATGGCTTTGAGATAGTTTTTTGCTACGAGAGGAACCCCAGCCAAACTGTTGTTAGACCAAGGGATGAATTTTAAAAGGGGGGGGGTGGCTTTTGATGTTACCATCCTTCCCTACTGGGGACAACAACTGAGGGGTGTTCAGACTTTCCCCGACACTGAATGATGAGCCTTTGTTCGAAGTAAATTTGCCATGCACATTTGAGGGCAGCTGTTGCAAAGACTGTTTGGGGTGCCTACCCCTTTAAGACATATGTAATAGAGTGAGGAAACACATGGTTTTGTGTTAGATTCCTGCTATGGTTAGAGAAGAAGTGTGCTGCACTACGTTACACGTTGAGATATAGTTTAAGTTCACTTGTTTAAGTTTAAGTACCTGTGATAGGTAATGTCATAGTCCCTTCCGGTGTTCCAAGAGTGTGATATACAGAGTATTGAGTTAATGACAGAAGGAAAGTGTCTGTTCCTTTGTTACTTTAAACCTTGTATGTTTCACTCTACATTTGTATGTATCCAGAATAGCCACTGAGTGTTTCTATTGCACTTTGCAAGATCTGTTTAGTGATTGAGCCTGCGCTTATTTCTCTTGTAGTAATGCAACTTTGTCTATAACTCCAGGTTATTGGTTACTATAATGTACATTTGGTTGCTAATTGGTTACTATACTGTTTACATTTACATTACCTGAAAGTGCATTGATCTGTGTAGGTATATTAAATATTCTTTATTATATTGCTATTAAAGAAGTCAATGTCTAATTAAGAATTGTTAATTGTTTCAGACTTATATTAATACTGTATATCATGATATACTGATGGGGATGACTGAATAGAATACGTTCAGGTCTCATCCTCTTCATTCCAGTGTACCGACTGATACACCTTCCTGTATGCTGTTAAAATACAAATCAAATAGCCCTACCTTAATTCCTTTGAAATAGTAGGGTTCCTGTGCTATTTTATTGAAAATCAGTGAGTCAGTTGTTTTAATCACTGGTACTCAAGTATTTGACTTTGAACTGTATCAAACAACAGCACTAGATGGAATCAGAGGATTCACAACTATCCATCCATCCATCCATTATCTGTAACCGCTTATCCAATTTAGGGTCGCGGGGGGTCCAGAGCCTACCTGGAATCATCGGGCGCAAGGCGGGAATACACCCTGGAGGGGACGCCAGTCCTTCACAGGGCAACACAGACATACACACATTCACACCTACGGACACTTTCGAGTCGCCAATCCACCTGCAACATGTGTTTTTGGACTGTGGGAGGAAACCGGAGCACCCGGAGGAAACCCACACGGACACGGGGAGAACACACCAACTCCTCACAGACAGTCACCCGGAGCTGGAATCGAACCCACAACCTCCAGGCCCCTGGAGCTGTGTGACTGCGACACTACCTGCTGCGCCACCGTGCCGCCCCGATTCACAACTAGATAATATTAATATGTATATAGCTATTAAAAATAAAAATACACAATAAAGAATTATTTAAGCTTTTTAGTTTATATTTGTTGTTCTAATGCATTATTATTTGATGTGAAACCTACAAAAACCTTGAAAACCTATAAATCAATAAAAGGAATATGTTTTTGCTGATGACTCTGCCCAGAGACAGCGTGAGATGACGTCATTTGAGTCAAAACGAAACTGAAAGTAAATGCCGTCTTTCTTGTTCCTTTGCAGCGTCTTTATTTCTGATTATAGCGAATATCATTAGAATCTTTCATGACGAACATGACACACAAATTTTGAAGGAGCACCTTGATTTTTAGGTGGTTTTTTACACTGGATTACTCCCAGAGGCTTCACAGCACCTCGATAAGAACGCTATTTTTAGAAATGGTAGGATGTGCTCTTTCTAACGGTATACGGAGCTCACAGACGCATTCAGACATTCAAGACTTACAAAGCTGATTATATAAGGTGTGTTTCTACCCCGCAGAATGCAGGGTTAGGGTTGATTGTAAGTAAAGAACACAGACCATAAATCATTGTCAAAAAGTCAAGCAATTGGTTAAAGAGTCACAAAACAAAACTATTAAGCAAAAACATCCCCAGAAAAAAAAATTAGGATAACCAACAAATATAATGTAACGTATATACAAAGAAAACTCTCAGCATCAATGATGAGAATTGTACACAAACGACCAATACCTGGAGATGAAATGGAATGAAGAAAAGTTTAAAGGGAGTCTCGAGACAGAGATGGGGAAAGATGAGCACAATGAGTCTAAAGTGTGATACCTCTCAATATTCTGTAGATGAGGACCTCTTGTACCTATTTTGGACATGATAGCTAAAAAAATGTATATTCCTGTCAAAATGATTTCAGTCTTCATACAGTATTATTTACAATCAATTTATGATTTTGTTGATTATTCATAATGATATACGTAAAACATGTAGTGTGTGTGTGTGTGCAGATAAAGAAGCTGGCTCTGTATTTAACCTGGGAGAGATTATCAGGCTACTGAAGTTTCCAGGTGTTGCAACAACTTTCACAGTTAAAATCATTTCAGGACTGCCCTCAGGTGAATTAAAATACACAGTAAACATAAACTAATACACATAATCACTTACTAAAAGGCTTAGTTCATAATTGTAATCAAAAATAATTTTTTTTTATAAAATTCAGATGAATTTGTTAGCGCTCCAATTTGTTTGCGTCCAGGGAACCAGTCTGATGTGTTTACGAAGCCCCCGTGTCTGTAAATGAGTGGAAAGACAAATTGGCTTTGTCCAATATGTCAGTGTTTTTCTGTTGCTGGAGGCCTCTGGAGTATTTTTTAGACAACGGAGAAAACTCCAGATGTTGAAAAGCACAAACTGAAATGAGAATATTGATCATGACTGCTCCATGGGTGGGTAATGTTGTCATGCCCTCGTCTCGTTGTGTCTGTTTTTCCCCGGTCATGTGCTCTTTCTCAGCACATGGCTATGTTTGTTTACGTTCTAGTCCCGCCTTTGTCCCACCTCCTCGTCTGTCATTTGTTAACCTGTCCCCTCGTTATCTGTCCAGGTGTGTCTCGTTTGTGTCAAGCATTTAAGCCCTCTTGTCTCACGTCCTGTTTGTCGAACATTTCTCATTTTCCTTTGTTTTGTCGTGGTCTCAGTCGTGTTGGTTCGCCATTGTTCTATGTCAAGTCGGTCATGTTTTCTGTCTGTCTCCGAAGTTCCCCCGTCGTAGTTTCATTTCCTTTGTAGTCATTTCGCTTAGTTGTCCGTCTGCCCCGTTTACCCTGTTTATTTCCTTGTCTCCAGTTTAGCCTGTTTTCCTTATGTTTAAAGTCTCTGTTGTGTTATTTTCCGTGAATAAACGTTTACTGTGTTTTAGCGAATGCGTCCGCCCTCAGTCAGTCCGCTCCGTGATCCTGACAGAATGTTCGACCCTTACATGGACGCAGCTAGCACGGACTATTATCTCAAGGGGTGTGCCATTCGCCGGACTCCATTCCGTACAGGCCCCAAAGATCCTGTGGGGGAGGTTTTAAAAGCGTCCTCGGAATGGAGTCGACGGCTCCAGCTCATGCCCGGCGAGGTTCCTGATCCCCTACCAGAGGAGTCGATGATTAGATCGAGTGATTACTCCAGCGGGAAGCGAAAGAATCGCCGAAAGAAACGTGCTGGAGTCACCCCCTCGATGGTCAATTACCCCCTCAGGTCTGGGAAAATTTTTTGGGGGGTGGTTAAGGGTAGGGGCTGTTAGCCTCCAACCTCAGGACTACGGAGGTGGGGCTAACAGGGGCGCACCTCTGAGGGATCTAAGGGGTACGCCTGTGAAACCCCCTAAACCCTCTACAGTTTCAGCGCGAGCCTGGCTAGCAGCACAAACCCGTCCTCATAAAAGCGGCGCCTCCAGCCGCTCCTGTCTTCGTGAGCGTGGCGCCCGCCTCTCCTGTCCTCGTGAACGCGGCGCCTCCAGCCGCTCCTGTCCTCGTGAACGCGGCGCCTCCAGCCGCTCCTGTCCTTGTGAGCGCGGCACCTCCAGCCGCTCCTGTCCTCGTGAATGCGGCGCCTCCAGCCACGCCTGTCCTCGCGAACGCGGCACCTCCAGCCGCGCCTGTCCTCGCGAACGCTGCACCTGTCCTCGTTTTCTCATTTCTCATTTTCCTTTGTTTTGTTGTGGTCTCAGTCGTGTTGGTTCGCCATTGTTCTATGTCAAGTCGGTCATGTTTTCTGTTTGTCTCCGAAGTTCCCTCGTCCTCGTTTCATTTCCTTTGTAGTCATTTCGCTTAGTTGTCCGTCTGCCCCGTTTACCCTGTTTATTTCCTTGTCTCCAGTTTAGCCTGTTTTCCTTATGTTTAAAGTCTCTGTTGTGTTATTTTCCGTGAATAAACATTTACTGTGTTTTAGCGAATGCGTCCGCCCTCATTCAGTCCGCTCCGTGATCCTGACAAATGTAGACTTGTTTTTACTGTTACGGATCACTTAAGGTGGAAATGTCCCCAAACCTGGGAGACAGCTAACAGCAGTACCAGAGGTGATAAAAAACGAAACACCTTGAATTACAAGTGAGTTTATGTGGTAATTCAAACCGTGAATAAATACTTACAGACAAGTTAAACTTCATCCATGTGCAATCAATCTCAAACACACCGTTCCACCTTGAAAGACTGTTGCCCACAATTGTTGATGTTCCCTTTATATACATGCAATATTCAGGGAAGGACTGGGGTTATAGGAACTAGGGAAAGTTTCTCATTAGTGGGGTTTCTTTATTTGTATTTTTTTGTAAAATTTGAATAATTGAATTCATATAGTGTTTGTGTTGATAAAATGCACTCCGAAGTTCACTGTATGACAAAGAAATCAGACTTTTAAGTAATGTCAGTATTTAGATATTTTCCAAATCACAATTTGACAATAATATGACAATTGCATTCTGGGTTTTTCACAGTTGTGTTTCAGGTTATGTTTTCCGTTTTTACCATGAACTTCTTCCAGCTCCAGCCACAGCAAAATGGTTACCTGCTTGCTTACTTTGGTGTGGTTCAAATGGTATGTACCTATATAACTTTTATTCACATAAAAGTGTGAAATGCAGGGTTGGGCAAAATAAGATATTGTAATTTTAAATATGCATTTGATTAAATTAGAGTAGTTTATTTGCTTTTTTTTTTTTTTTTTTTTGAAAGAAAAACATGTAACCAAATCCTTTAAGAGGAGGCTGTCATCTATTTAAGTTCGTCATATGTTTTGCTTAAGTTTCGTTACTGACAGGAATTTTATGAGCACTAATGTTTTCGTATTGTTGAATAATTCTTTTATGGACGTTGCTGTTAGGATCTTTTGCCTCTTGTGGCCAAAATCAATACAGTTAATTCATTAAATGTTTTATCGTAAGCTGTGTTTGGCATATTGCACAATATGTGGCTGCTTTTTCCTTTACTAGATACATATGAGTTTATTATTAATTTGAGTGTTAATTTGAGTATTAATTTATTATCCAGGCATGTATCTGATTCACTTTGCCATTTGTCCTGGATAAAGGTTTGTGTTACAGGTTTGACATCCATTGGGGGAATATTTTCAAATAAGGCCCCTAAATACATGTTTAAACTTTAGGAAACCAAACTTTATAATAATAAAGTCTAATCATGCAGACTTAATTTTTGTTAGCAGTATTTTTTAGGCATTGATTTTTTCTCTGGGTTTATAATTACATGAAATATCTGAAAATATATTTTATTGATTATTTGTCAAGCCACTTTTGTTTCATATACTCAAAACAGCATTAAATCATATTTATATATTTAATGCTCTTTTGATTATATGACAAACAATAGAAAAGCTGTTCAAAAGCATATTCATCACTTTAAACATTATTGACACTTGAGTATTTGAATAACCTCTAGGTTAAAGCATTTTTACAAGTTGGTGGCTGCTTTGAAAAACAGCAGAGATGTTTGTGTGACAGTGCAGAAATATAATTTGGCGTTGTGTGCTCAGAGTGTGTACACAGTGCATTTTCATTTTTTTTACCTGAAAACCTATAGGAATATGCAAAACAAAACAACATATCAGTCAGAGGAATTTTTTTCACTTTAGTCTTTGATAAGAGAATTTTTGGAGTATGAGAAAACTAGAAATTAAAAACACAGAAAGAACATGCTCTGACGCTGGCAAATGTACTAAAAGTTTTGAGAAGGGCACAAATTTTGGTTATTATAAATATTCCATAATTATTATTAATATTATTATTATTATTATTATTATTTTAGCTTTTATTGACAAATGCATCCAGTTTAAAGAAAGACTTTATTTAGGGTGTTGACCCTTCTTTAAAAGTTCTGCAACTCATCTTGGCATGCTGGATATCAGCGTCTGTCCTTGCTATTTTTCTTGGAGAGAAGTGGTTTCTTTGCTGCCCTTCTGGACATCAAGCCATCCACCAAAAGCCTTTGTCTCACTGTGCATTCAGATGCACTCACACTTGCCCTCTGGCATTTCTGAGCAAGCTCTGCACTAGTGGTAACCCGATCTCATAGGTGCATTCTCTTTAGGAGACGGACTTGACACTTGCTTGACATTCTTGGGTGCCCTGAAGCCTTTTTCACTGCAATAGAACCACTCTCCTTGAAGTTCTTGATGAGTCAATAAATGGTTGATTTGGGGTGCTCTTTTCCTTCCCTGTGAAACCCTTTTGATGCACGTGTTTCCTTGGAGGTAACCATGGTTAACAGAAGAAAATTTAAAAACATCACTACTTTTAAAGCAACCAGTATACTCTTCTAATTAGCATGACAGAGTGATATCAGCTGTCTTGTCCTCGTTAACCTTTTCTCCTGAGGTAACGTGATCATCACTGAAATGATGTTAGCAGGCCATTTTGTAGGGCTGAAATGCAATGGCTGGAATGTAGTAATTTTTATGACAGGGAATGATCTTGCAATTAATTGCAATTTATCTAATCACTATTTATATTATCTAAAGTTAATACTAAATACCACCATAAAAAAGGCAGCAAACTTTGTGAAAACCAAAATTTGTGAGATTCTCAAAACCTTTGGCCACAACTGTAGTAAAATTAACTTATCAGTTAATGTCAAAGACATGCTCAGGCAGCCTGGAACTGTTGCTGGCATCTTGTGATTATTTATCATATGGGAAGCTTCATTGCCTAGATAATTCATATCCACTTCTGTAATTTAGAACAAAATTAATTTTTAGGCTAGCTACATTTTGTGTTTTTATAGTGGTCATTCCTAATAGTTATCAGAGAAATAGCCAGTGCTGTCCCCTTTTTAATAAGGATGAAATTTCCAGTGTTTGCTGGAAGTAATCAGGTTAATTAATATTCAGGTTTAAAACACAAACAAACAAACAAAAATAAAAAACACATTTATCATAGATATAAAGAAAACATTTCAAATATGTATACAGCGTGTGCCATTTATATGGATACACCTTAATAAAATGGAAATGGTTGGTTGTATTAACTTCCTGTTTGTGGCACATTAGTATATGGGAGGGAGAAAACTTTTCAAAATGGGAGGTGAGCATGACCGCCATTTTAAAGTCAGCCATTTTGGATCCAACTTTTGTTTTTTCAATGAGAAGAGGGTCATGTGACATATCCCTGGAGCTGTGTGACTGCGACACTACCTGCTGCGCCACCGTGCCGCCCTGTATCATTACAATTAGCCAGCAATTACTGACAGCTCAAGCACATTTCTTGTTTGTCAACTACATTATCAAAATGATACCAAACTGCAGACCTAGATTTTTATTTAGACGTTTTCCATTTCACATATTCTATGATTTGCTAAATAAAAAGCAAATATCAATAAAGAAATTGTGTGATTTTCCAAAGTATATAGTTACATGGCTTTGCTTTTAAGTTTGTAATGGTATAGCACAATATATTCATGTTGATAACAATCAACATTTAGAAGCATTTTAGGTCAAAATATCATGAACATTAAGTGTGCACCAAAATGTGGGTAAATACTAAAAACATATGTTACATAATTAAACCTTTTTCAATACAGTCATATAATATTTTGTTTTACTTTATAACTTGTGGCTATAAAGTAACTTTATAAATTGTATTTATAAAGTAAATGTTTAATTTATAAACATGTTGTGTTACTTTATTTTTAAAATATGTGTTCAGGCAGTCTATTCTGCCCCCCTGCTGTGTGTTTGCCTCCTTCCAAAGGAACTAACTGAAACACTTTATCTAACTTAAACATGAATGTGTCGAGCAAAACCTCTGTAGTCAGAATAGGCAGATGAATGAGCAATAATATCAAAACAAAGAAAGTAAACTTATTTTACATTTTGCATAAAATGTGTACATACAGTGTGTTTCTTCTTTTAATGTGTCTGTATACATTGTTTTGTGCATCCTAGGTGATTCAGGGTGTGGTTATTGGACGCCTGACTGTAAGATATTCTGATAAATCTTTGCAACTGTTCTCAGTTGGCCTGAGTAGCTTGGTGGGACTTGCACAGGTAACCACACACAGGCAATATTATAATGCTATTTTAATCATTTGTATTAAACAGTTATTACTAAATACTAATAAGTATTTAGGCATTATGTAAGGAACATGACTGCATATTTTTTTTACTTTTAAAAAATGAAAAACTATAGAACATGCACAGTTAGTGTCAATCCCAAATGTAAATAAACCCGAACTTCTGTCTAATCAAAAAACAAAGCCTCTGAAAAAGGTTTATTGGTAATATTTCAAAAGCTTTTATGAAGGTCTTGCCTCTATATCAGTGACATTTACTGTATTAATTTTACTTTGGTGCTGTAATCTGATTTAATTTTTTTTTTTATTATTTTCTATGGAAATATAATATATATAACACAAATGGTTTATGCTCAACACAATTAGATGAAATGTGGCATTCTGACATCCTGATTGCAGCCAGTAAGTTTAAATATGTGATGATAAATATGTGATGATAAATAAAGGTGTTTGTTGTTTATATAAGCCAAAAAATAGCAAAAATTATAAATATGTCATC
The DNA here is from genome assembly GCF_029633855.1 of Hoplias malabaricus. Taxonomy (NCBI): domain Eukaryota; kingdom Metazoa; phylum Chordata; class Actinopteri; order Characiformes; family Erythrinidae; genus Hoplias; species Hoplias malabaricus. The sequence goes on from NC_089820.1 coordinate 37,617,724, forward strand.
CAATAATTTCTTATGGACTGAAAAATATAATTGAATGGCTTAACTGACTATCTATTTTCCTGCCCAAAATCCACGCCCTCCCGTCCGGACCTGCATGTGTATCACAGATATTATATAGCATTCTACTCAACTCGGTTCAACTGGCCAACAAATACCATTTTTTGAAATAATTCGCATCAGCCGATGCCTGTACTCAAAAAAAGGCAATATTCAAAAAAGCTCAATATATTCAATTATGTTAAGTATGTTTTTATGCTGTTCTCCCTGTGTCTGCGTGGGTTTCCTCCGGGTGCTCTGGTTTCCTCCCATGGTCCAAAAACACACATTGGTAGTTGGATTGGCGACTCACAAGTGTCCGTAGGTGTGAGTGTGTGTGTTGCCCTGTGAAGGACTGGTGCCCCCTCCAGGGTGTACTCCCACCTTGCGTCCAATGATTCCAGGTAGGCTCTGGACCCACCGTGACCCTGAATTGGATAAGCGGTTACAGATAATGAATGAATGAACAACATTATGGGTGACATACAAGAGTTCAAAAGAGGACAAATTGTTGGTGAACGTCTTGCTGGCGCATCTGTGACCAAGACAGCAAGTCTTTGTGATGTATCCAGAGCCATGGTATCCAGGGTAATGTCAGCATACCACCAAGAAGGACGAAACACGTCCAACAGGATTAACTGTGGACGCAAGAGTAAGCTGTCTGAAAGGGATGTTCGGGTGCTAACCCAGATTGCATCCAAAAAACATAAAACCACAGCTGCCCAGATCACGGCAGAATTAAATGTGCACCTCAACTCTCCTGTTTCAACCAGAACTGTCCATCGGGAGCTCAACAGGGTCAATATACACGGCCGGGCTGCTATAGCCAAACCTTTGGTCACTCATGCCAATGCCAAACATCGGTTTCAATGGTGCAAGGAGCGCAAATGTTGGGCTGTGGACAATGTGAAACACGTATTGTTCTCCTTTAAAGTCCACCTTTACTGTTTTCCCCACATCCGGGAGAGTTACGGTGTGGAGAAGCCCCAAAGAAGTGTACCACCCAGACTGTTGCATGACCAGAGTGAAGCATGGGGGTGGATCAGTGATGGCTTGGGCTGCCATATCTTGGCATTCCCTTGGCCCAATACTTGTGCTAGAAGGGCGCATCACTGCCAAGGACTACCAAACCATTCTGGAGGACCATGTGCATCCAATGGTTCAAACATTGTATCCTGAAGGCGGTGCCGTGTATCAGGATGACAATGCACCAATACACACAGCAAGACTGGTGAAAGATTGGTTTGATGAACATGAAAGTGAAGTTGAACATCTCCCATGGCCTGCACAGTCTTGTATATGTCACTTGTATATGTCTTTCCCAAGACGAATTGATGCTGTATTGGAAAAGGGGGCACTACACCATACTAATAAATTATTGTGGTCTAAAACCAGGTGTTTCAGTTTCATTGTCCAACCCCATATATATATATATATATATATGATATATATATATATATAAAAGTGTTGCTTTTATATATTTTTTTTGTTCAGTATATCTAAAAAGAACTATCAATTATGTCTGAAATCTCACCAGGCAGTTCTTTAATACTGGTTCACACTCCCTCTGGCAGTCCCTCTAGAGAAGTAGTCCTTCTGTGTCTGTTTACAAGATGGAAGAGAATCACATATAAAGTGCACAACTACAGAATAAGAGTACAACTCAGTTTACTATAAACCAGGAATCTTCACCTCAGATCCTGAAGAGCCCGTGTCCAGCATTGTTGGATATTTTCCCTACTTAAGAAGACCCACGTAAACCCAGCAATTAATAGAGGATTAGAACATGAAAATCATCAAACTGTGCTGGACACCAGCCCTCTAGGACAGGAAATAAATATGGACTCTATATGATAAGTATGTTTACAATATTAATGTAGCTTTTTTATAGTCATATGTTTATTTTCTATATAATTTAATGTAAACAATGCTTTATTAACAGTTTTGTTCATGAAGATATTCCAGGTCTAATTATATTTAGTAATATAATATACTAAATTATATCTACCCATAATCACCTGGTCATCAAGTTGTAAATTTCAAAGAGAATTCTCATCTTGTCTCTGGTCTTTATACTATAAAGTTTTATGACTGAGAAAAGAGTGGTTGCTTGTGGTAGAAAAGTCACAAAATATTGTTGGTTTAAGTAATATCCAATAAATAACATTACTAAATAATTTTTGGTCATATCAGTCTTCATCCCCCTTAGTTTGCATTTTTGTCAATACTGGTAATAAACAAATGATCGTAATACAATAAACATCACTTTTCATGGGATATGGATGACATTTAAATTCTGAGGTAACTTTACTGGCTAGCTAACACTAATCTAGCATTATACTGAAAGAGCTTAGGCTTAACCATGGTTATAACTCACATTTAATAACCAAAGTATTAATTACATATATTAAATTAATTGTATTCAATGTCAAACGTTTTTGAAAGAAATTATTTTCGTACTTACAGAGCCAGCTCCCTGATGAGCACGGGTTTAACCAAACGCATGTGCAAAGGCAACCAGCAATTCTATACTGCGTCTAAATTTTATTTCACATATCTGTCACATGACGAAACATATTGGATTTGGGCCACTTTAACCTGCTATGTGACAGAGTGTGCACAAATAAATCAGAGCTTCTATGAGGTGTAAAGCTGACAAAAAATAACTGTAGCTTTACCCTGTATTGTTGTAAGTAGGTTGCTGTAGCGTGTTAGGCTGTTTTAGGCTTCGTCCAAGAATTATGTTGACAAGGCTGAACATGTGGAGTGGAGGGTTGGCTTTATAACCACATTTATCTAAAAAAAAGGAATATGTGAATCTCAAAATTATAAACTGAACACCTACCCAATGAACGAATATCCAAATATTTGGGCCAGCCCTATGATATCAAATTCAAATCAGATTTATTTGTATAGTGCTTTTTACAACTAATTTTGTCACAAAGCAGCTTCACAGATTTCCAATAAAGATAAAGTTTTAACATGAAATGTAAAAATGTAAAGAATATAAAAATCCCCCGGGAGAGGCCCCACTTGTTTACTTTGAAAAAAGTAGAGGGATGGACTTAGTTTTGTTCTGTTTGGCTGTATGTAAAGCAGAGAATGTGAACATTTACAGAGCATGGCTAATGACTTCGGCATATCTGACTATGACAGCTTTAACTAAAAGGAGAGAAGGACACACAGACGCGGGAGCATCCTGAAACACTAGCATCCCTCCGCTAAACCGTCAACAAACCTGAGTGATCGCATGAAGCGGCAGGATGACAGCACCAGCATCACCCCCTGTAATTCCCTGTTTCCATGGACCCCCTGGTAATACCGCCTTTATCTATGGGGGAGCATTAACTACCAAAAGATAAACTAAACAAATGAGTTTTTAGCCAAGATAAAGGCATGTACTAATAAAGGCATGTACTAATATTTCTGCATCCTGCAGGGATAAGGCACTTCTAATATTAGCGATGTTGCAAAAATGTAAAAAAGCTGTTCTAGTGATACTGCCTATGTTTTGATCAAATGGTAAATCCGGGTCAATTATGACACCAAGATTTTTCACTGCTGAACCAGGTTTAACTGGAAAGTCAGCGAGATTTCAAATTAAATCTGATAATTTATTTCTTGCCACCTTTGGACCCAAAAGCAGGACCTCTGTTTTGTTGCTGTTTAGAAGGAGGAAGTTACGCAAAATCCAGCCTTTCACGTCTTTTACACAGTCCTCTATTTTCTTTAATCTGTGTCTGTCATCGGGCTTGGCTGAAATATACAATTGCGTGTCGTCTGCGTAACAGTGAAAGTTAATGTCATGGTTTCTTATAACTGTGCCTAGCGGTAACATGTATAATGTAAATAATAATTGTCCTATAATAGAGCCTTGTGGAATTCGAAATCTTACTTTAGAATAATTTGAATTTAAATTGTTTACTTTTACGAATTGACGTTCTGTTAAGTAAGATTTGAGGCAATACAGCCAGCAGTAGTCATGATATTGCAGGTACTTACTGCTTTTGGTTGATTTTAGGAACTTACACCAGAAACGTTACTGCAGGAGCCGGTGGCAGTTTTAGTGCCTCTGTAATAAAAAATCCTGAAGAGACAATCTATAAAATAGATCTATGGATGGTTAATAAGTTGTAAAAACAGAAATAACAGTAGAAACAAGTAACAGGAAAACCAGAGCGATCAGAACAGCTTCTTCTAAACGGGTACAGGAACAGCCAAACGGGTTGCCAGATCCTCAGAATCCACTGGACATGAGTTGAGGTGGTGTAGCTCACTGCCTTATTTATGTTTATTTACAAGCATGGCTGTCACTATTACTGGGGTCTGGGGTAATTACCTCATAGCAGCAAACTTCTTTGATGAGTTACAAATTAAGCAAAGCAACAAGGATCTAAGATAACATTAGTTCTATCTAGCCGCCGTTTGAGAAAAACATCCAGAGTCCAGTTTGCTGCTTTATAAAAATGTGTTGCAGGCCTCAAATTCAAAATGATTGAATATTTGCAAAAAAACAATAAAGTTTTGAGTTTGAACATTAAATAGCTTGCCTTTGTATTGTATTCAATTTAATATAGGTTGAAAAGGATTTGCAAATCATGTTGTACAAGCTTCTCCAAGGTTATCTGCAGACAGATGGAGCTAGATGAATAAGAGGACTTCACACATGCAGTTCTCTAGTTTATTTTTGAGACAAAATGGCCACTACCACCATGTGACTAACAAACCATATGACTTTTACCAACCAATGAGAAGATGAACATAAACAATAACAAGGATAACTGAAGAGGGTGCTATAACATAAGTAATATTAATACATGTAACATAACACTCCACACCTGGCATTGAAGAAAATGCCACTGTTAAAATCTATACACCTTAAAGTGAGGAAGCATCTAGGTGGTTCTTCGTCGACAAACACCACCACCTCAGTAATGGGAAGAAAGAAGACCTTGGAAGTTCCTCCTCTGGAAACTTTGTGTTCTACATTTCTGGCCTTACCATCATTTCCAGGAAGGGTTTTCATCACCAAAGCAATGGGCCACTGGTTTCTGCAAACTTTTTGAGTAGGAATAATCAATGGAGTCAGTAGGGATGGAGCATTTGCATCTGCCATGAGACTTCTGCCATGAGAGTAAATAGAACTTCATGTGTTTTGGTGTTTCATGCGCTCATGGTAGTAGTTGACGAGCAGAATACCAATGTGGTTATGACCAGGGATGATAATAGGGTGTTTCTCCTCTGTGGAGAGAGATGATTTAATAAGCCAGTCTCCGATTCGCAAGAGTTCATTCCCATCGAGGACAGGATCCAACTTCCTTAGTGGACTGTTATTAGGGATCTCTCTCACTTCCTTCAGTCCTTCATGTCTCTACATCCTGTGTTCTGATTTGTAGTCTTGGCTTTGTAAGTCTCAGTGATTTGGATCAACGTGGCTATGGCCCTTATGAGAGAGTGCCATGAAGAGAACCTGTCATATCGCTGATGGCCTAGGTTTGTATTGCTGCATGCTGTGAGCTGAGATTGAACTTCCACATCCTTCTCCTCCTATCTGAGGTGCATGCTGTATCTCAGGAGTCTGGCTACACCATGGAGCTGGTCCAGGGTGAGGAGCTGCTATGTATTTGACATTGCTGCACACCTTGCACTGAACTGCAATCTTTGGTGACATGTTCACTTGAAGAGTAACATCTAAAACATACACCCACTTCTTTGAGAAGCATCTTGCATACTTTGATGGCTTTTGCTCTGAAACCTCTACAGTGTTTAAGTGGGTTGGCTTTTTATGTATAGGACACTGCTCATTAACTCCTTGAGCTTGAACTCCACAGTTTGCGGGGTAAAAAGCACAACTTATATAATCAGCTTTATAATTCTTGAATGTCTGAATGCGTCTATGAGCTCTGCATACCATTAGAAAGTGCAGATCCTACCATTTCTAAAAATAGCACTCTCACTGCTGTGAAGCCTTAGTTCTGAGTTATAGTTTTTTAAAAGTTTTTGTAGGTTTCACATCAAATAATATTGCATAAGATCACCAAAAATAAACTAAAAAGCTTAAATAATTCTTCATTGTGTGTATTCATTCATTGTGTGTAATTTGTATAAATTGTATTGTAGTTTGAATGTTAGATCCTATTTTGTAAGTCGCTTTGGATAAAAGCGTCTGCCAAATGTATAAATGTAATGTTCTTCAATGTATTCTAAATAAACAAGTATCATCATATTATTATTATAATATTATAAGATTATAATATAATATAATATAATAATATAATAATAATAATAATAATTGTTATTATTATCAGCAGCTGAGAATACTGCCAAAGTACCAAAACATTTTTTATTTGTTGGGATATTGTCCATATTTGCCCTGAACTAAATTCCTGAAAATTTGGGCCTGCTGTGACTGTCAAAGCTTTATCAGTCATACATCCCAGAGCTTAGAATATCAAGAAAAATATGTCTGTCTGATGCTACAAATTTATTTTATCACAGTAATATGCGAAGTAATAAATTAGCATGAAAAATGCTTATGTCTTCAACTAACAGACACCTCACCCTAACAATCTGTGTCAAGATATCTGATGTGGGAGTATGATTTCATGGCTGTACATTGAGAAATATGGAAAAAAAAAAAGCAGGCACTAGGTAAAATTTTGGTCAAAACATGACCAATTTATAGAAAAAATGATTTATCGGTCAGCATGAAAACCTCAAGTGATTAGATATTTGAGTAACAAAGGGTCTTTAGAAAATAAAACAACATTGAATATGGCTATGTCACATAATTACTGTTTAAATGCAACTGAAAGAGGCCCTGAAAAAAATGGAATAGCAAAATTGCTATATAGATAGGGTTCTTTTAATATCTAGCATTGCAGGTCCCTGTTGAGTCGACATTAGATGTAGACGTGAGCTGTTTTGTGCGTGGAGATTTTTTTGAGTTTTTAGAACTACCCATTCTTTTCACAAAACTATTCACCTTCAATGTGGTAGCAACTGAAGAAGACTGAGAAAAGCTTGGGTCATTGTGAATGTAAGCTTCTCTTGAAATGAAATCAGCAAAGTAAGCAAATGATGGGAAATGCACATTTTAGTGTAATTTGTAATAACTCCCATGAGAGATCCATTTCTCTTGGAGTCTAAATGGCAATTTCTCCACTATGGGTTTCAGTCCTCTAGCAGTATCTAAGTAAGAAAGTCCAAGTAGGATGCCAGGTCTCCTAGCTCTCTGAGTCTCTGAGGATCTTTATAACTAATTTTCGGAAACCTTTCCAATTTGTCAAAAAGAACATTTTTAATAATTTCTGGTGACCCATTGGAGTCCATGCCATGTTTAGGCCTAAAGCTGGATCATTGATGTGGCTGGCTCAAATCCGCTTCACGTGGTTCAAAGACTGTGGACCTTGGTTGATTAGCTTGATTAGCAGGTCGAGCTCCTCACGACAGGAAAGTCCTGTTCCTTCTATGCAGTTTATGGCATGTAGGGACTACTGTATCTATCTATCTATCTATCGTTACAATTATATAGCGCCTTTCTAGATACCCATGAACGCTTTACAATTCACACTGCTCAGAACACTCAATCCACACACGCTGGCGAGAAGCGGCAGCCAAACGTGCACAGCGTACTCTCGACCAGGAACGACCGTCCACCTGGAGGACTGCATCGGGCACTAGGATTTCACCCAGGATAGAGTGCCAATCCATATCTGGGCACACACACATTCACTCACACAGCAGGACAGTTATTAGACAGAAGCCAATTCACCTACCCTCCATGTTTTTGGACTGTGGGAGGAAACCGGAGACCCCGGAGGAAACCCACGCAGACACGGGGAGAACATGGAAACTCCACTTGAACCCAAGATCCCAGCGCTGGGAGGTGAACCTGCTAACCACTAAGCCACCATGCCGCCAAATATACTGTAGGGTCAGAAGCCATTCTAGAATGAGATTCAACATACTTGCCAGTTCTTTCTCGTGGAGATAGAAAGGGATGAGCTTCAAATATCTGAGGCTCTCCTGCCTCTCTTAGACTCTGCTACTGAAGATTCAAGAGCTTCAGCTTCAGCAACTGCAATTTCATTCTCTAGCTTTAGTGTAGGAAGAAACGGCATCCATTCGAGCTTTCTCCAATAACAGCTCATTTTCCTTCTGAACGAAGACTGAACAGGCTCATGCAGCTAACACTTTAGCCCTTGCTTTGGCTACAGTTACGCTTGTAATTTTTTTTTTACCCAAGCTAGAGATGCTAGCTGCTGACCTTGTGATAAATGCCTCATCTTATAGTAGATCAGTCTAGCACCACTGAATCAGATGTTGGACAGTCTTTCACTTATTCGTAAGGGTATCTGCTGTGTAGAACCCATTGTGGTATTGACTTTTCACTATTCTGTCACCTGAGTACATAGCAGAGCACAAATCACCAGATAGCTAAACACTTTTAGCAGACTTAATTACAGTAGCACTAGGAAACTTCAGTGATGAAGGGACACCAAGTGATGTGTTGGCTTGCATGACCATTTATTGAAGGCCCAATACTTCCATAAAGTCAAGTTGCAGTAGTGTGAAACTGAAATAATATATAAAAATAACATAAAATGAAATATGACCCGAAATAATTTCTAAGGGCATAGAAGAACTGATCTACTTACAAAGTTTCTCCAAGGTTTATACAGACAGATGGAGCTAGATGAATGAGAAAATTTCACACATGCAATTCTCTAGCTTGTTTTTGAGATAAAATGGCGGCTACCACTATGTGACTAACAAACAATATTACTTTTACCAACCTTAATAATAAGGACAACTGAAGTAGCCTGTAGAGGGTGCTATAACCACATAAACAAATGAATACATGTAACATAATGATGGATATTTGCTCAAAAAAAAATTTTTCACATGCATTAAGTTTCACTAGTATCTGTGCAATAAAATCTGATGCATGGCTAGTTTAACCATGTATCTCAAAAGGCAACTGGCTTAACCGCAGTATCAGATCTGTAGTTCCCAGTTTTGAGCTCTGACCTGCTGCTCTCAGTACCGCAAAAAAAAAAAAAAAAAAAAAAAACGCTGTAGGAGGTGAATCCATTGCCCGCATTTCATGTTAAAACTTTATCTTTACTGAAATTCTGTGTAGCTGTGTTGTGACAACATCAGTTGTAAAAAAAAATAATAATAAAATGCACAAATAAATTTGATTCGATTTGATTGGCTAAATAAAGGTGATGACCAATGAAAAGTGTGTTCTCTGTTTAGGAGCCGTAGTGAATCTGCCCCTCGCACCGGCTGAGATGAGAGCTGCGTGTTTCTGTTTCAAACGTAAAACAGAAAAAATACGTAACAAAACGGGTTCCATATCGATTCAAAACAAAACACATCTTTTAGTGTCCAAATACAGAACCATTTTTAATTCCATACTTTACGGGACGGTTGGCAACACTACATGTTCTATTCTGTCAAGATATCTGGAGACAGAGAACCGTTGTTGAAAATTGTTGAAAATTTGGGGGGGGCTAAAGCCCCCATAAAACAGGTCAAACGACATCCATGTTTATAGGTATAACAAAGATTATTCACTCAGCAGGGCTCTTGTTATAGAAATCTTTAATTACTCTATGTGAAACCAGGAAGGAAAATCGAAAGATTTATTCTCAAAGAATTCTTTGGGGAGACCAGAGGAATAAGACACACAGTCAAAGATTCTCTCGTATCTCACGAGTTTATTGAACAAATCAAGTCATACATATAGAGCCCCAGTCACGTACACCAGCAACGTTTTAACCCAAACATTCCCTCATTGGTGGAAAAATGGTGAGAATGTCCTTCATACATTTAGACAACACACATAACAGCTCAGACCTGTAATTTTCCACAGGTCACCGTAACCACAACTTCAAGCACTAAGGCCTACTATATGACTAAGAATTAATTAAGATTAATCGAAACCCCATATCATTATTTATTATAAAACATTACTCATTAGTGTTAATCTGCATTTTTCCATTACATTCCTCCCTTTTTATGATTTAAAATCTTTAATCATAATAAAAAAAAAAGAAAATGCAAAAGATAACATCAACCATAGACTAGCTAAGCTTTCAGTCTAGGCATCATAACTCATGCATTTTAAAAAACACATATTAAATGATTACACGTGATATGATTACATGTTGAATGATTATATCAAATGATTATTTAAACGTATAAAATCATAAAATCAACCTGAAATCAGCATCAATAAATGAAAAGTGAATAAATGAAAAATTACTGAAAATGAAATAAAAATTTACTCCTCATCAAACGAGGCATGGAGTGGCTGGGGCATTTCAAGAGGCATCTCATCCAGCGGATTTTTCTCAGCTGCAGGGTCAAGCTCCGTGTACACATCTGCACTCACCATACTGAATTGTATACCAACAGCTCGTTCAATAATTTTGATGATCAGGCTTCTGGCACAGGGAATAATACAACATCCAATTAGTGCAAATACTGATAGAGAAATGATTACCGCGACAGCCAGCTTCAGCCCCAATGCTCCCCATTTGCCAAAATAGGAATCAAACCAAGCCATCCAGTCATTAGTTACACCTGAAAATTCATACAACTCCTCAGTAAAAATTGTTAACTCCTTCATTGCCTCAGTGAATGACCCGTTTGCTGCTGTGTGATTAGGAATGTAAGTGCAGCAGCGATCACCAAACATGTGACATACACCTCCCTTTTCGGCCAAAACCATATCTAGGGCAATTCGGTTCTGATATGTCATTTGTGAAGTGTAATGCAACTGTTCCCCCAAAATTTTCAGTGTGTCACGAGTCATATTAGCCAGACGCTGTTGATTATACCATATGAAATTTATCCAATCCACATTTTTGTTCATCGTTACCCATATGAAAATAGACTCAAACCCTGCTGCTATAGGGTTCCGCGCTTTAAATTCATCGGGGACCCCACGTGGAATGCCTATTGCATCTAAGTAGATCAAACGGTCCCCCAGGAAATCTCTCTTGGCCCTGTGAATCACCTTTTTAGTCGGAAGGTTAGGGAATTTGGATCCAGGAAAAATAAGTGTCGGCTCTGCCAACATAACCAGAGCACATGTACCTGTCCAGTTTGAAGGAAGGGCCGATCTAAGACGACCTCCGTTACCACACCGCCAAAATATGTCAGCCCTTGGTCTCCGTTGAGTCACCAGGAGCGTGTAGCGTGGGGGATAGAGAGTATACATGTTCTGAAATGTAGTTGTGTGATCAGACCCCAGTTGAAACACCCTTTGATTTTGATCAATCACCCACATGATGGAGCAATGCCCTGGAAAATGTCCCACTTCTATTGCGCAGGGGCGCAGGCGGTTCGCTACAACACACATTACATCTTTTGACACGTTTCTAGTGTAACACTCATAGGGAGCGTTTAAATTGTCAACATAATCATCTGGGTTTTCAATCAGTCCTGTAGGGGACAACATTAAGAAGGACTTAAGCCATGTGGGACATTCACGATGTATAACTGAGTAGTTGAAATTTTTGGAGCCAGCTGCAAGAGCACAATCTCTAGGACACATAAAGCCCCCCTTTATTGACTGATCTAGGATGTGTGCATCCTTACACAATTTACCTTTATTCCCCTGCAGTAAGCATTCTGGATCTGGATGCATTTTTCTCATGTATTTGGCACAAGTGGAAGCATTGTAAGGAAACGGCATGATAATTGGAACGTCCCGTGCCCCCATACAGACATAACATGATGAATTTGTTGCTGTTGTGACAGCGTATTTAGCTTTTTGATACCAAAGATTTGTACCTGAACGTATGGTGCCGCTGGGGTAGCCTGAACCTGGAAATAACCCAGCCAATGCCGGTGCCAACAACATTACCCACATGATCTTTCATTCTTGCTTCGCAGTGTCGCTGACGTCCCTCTGTAAGGTTGGTGCCTTTTTGCAATGCGACACGTGGATCCAGGGTGCGCGTCCCTCGACCTTCACCGCAGTTTCAGTAGTGAGCAGGACTTGGAAAGGCCCCAACCACCGTTGATTCCTCCAGTGCTTACGCCTGTGATCCTTTATCACCACCCAATCTCCTGGTTCTAGAGAGTGTAGCTTCCCCTCCAATGGTTTAGGCAAAGCTGCTGCTGCCTGTGAGTGAACAGAACGCAAAATTGTTAGTAATTTCTTACAATAGGACAACATGTGGTCTTCCAAGAGTCCCATGTCGTTCACGTGGCCTGGTGGATCCAAACCCCATCTCGGTGGCCTGCCAAACAAAATTTCAAAAGGTGTTAACCCAGTTTTATTTCTGGTTCGCATGCGCATATACATCAAGACCAGTGGTAATGCCTTCACCCAATTGAGCCCTGTTTCTACACAACATTTCTGAAGCTTACTTTTGATTGTTGCATTTTCTCTCTCGACTGCTCCTGCACTCTGTGGATGATATGCACAGTGTAGTTTCACATCAATGCCCAATTTCTTCTCTAGCTGAGTGAGTGCTGTGCTGATAAAAGCTGGCCCATTGTCACTCCCAATGCGTCGAGGAATACCCCAACGAGGAATAATGTGCTGAATCAAAACTTTGGCCACTGCCTGAGCGTCTTGTTTGCTGGTAGGAAAACATTCAACCCATTTAGAAAACATATCCACTACCACCAGACAATACCTTTTCCCCTCACACTGGTTGAGTTCAATGAAATCCATCTGTAAATGTTCAAATGGCTCATTGGGTGGAGGATGTGCCCCTGGTGTTATTTTAATGCCTTGAGCTGCATTGTGCTGGGCGCATATAAGACATTTTTCACAAAATCTTTGTGCAAAAATAGTGAACCCTTTTGTGTACCAGATTCGCTGGACTGCAGATACCATAGCCCCTTTAGATGCATGATCTTTCCCATGAGACAATTTTGCAAAATAGGGAAAATAAGCAGAGGGTAGGCAAAGCCTACCATCTAAAGCTTGCCACATTCCGTCCTTGAAAACACAGCCTGCTTTGCGCCAAGCAGAACGCTCTGTCTCTGAGGCCTGCGAGGTCAGTTCTGTGTGTGAGAGTGTGAGAGGGTGGTGCTCCGGAACACAGGATTCCTGGAAAAGAGAAAACATTAGGTCATTATCAGTTGCTGTCTTTGCTGCTTCATCTGCAAAAGCATTTCCCCGTGCCACTTCTGAAGTGTCTTTTGTGTGAGCCTGGCATTTAATCACAGCAACAGCTTTTGGCAACAGGAGTGCTTTTAATAATGCTGCTACCAATGTGTGATGTGCAATGTGTTTCCCTGTGGATGTTAGAAAATTCCTGTAGGACCATATCATTCCAAAATCAAACACACAGGAATATGCATATTTGGAATCAGTCCAAATATTTACAGTCTTACCCTCAGCCAGTTTGCATGCTTCTGTGAGAGCCACCAATTCTGCTGCCTGCGCTGATAGAGAACTCGAAAGCCTGCCAGAACACAAACACTCATGCAAGGTCACAACTGCAAATCCCACTCTGTTTTTTCCGCAGTCATCGCGAGATGCGGATCCGTCCACATACAAATTGAGATCAGCGTTATGAATTGGAACATCAGTCAAATCAGGCCTGGGAGAACACACCTGTGAAATGGCTGCTAAACAGTCATGAGGTTCCCCATCATCTGATGTAGGGAGTAAAGTTGCTGGATTTAAAATGGTACAACGCTGAATAGTGACATTGGGTGAATCGAGCAGCATAACATGGTACCGCAACCATCTCGCTACTGAAAAATGAGATGTTTTCTGCTCCAACAAAATCATTGAAACTGCATGTGGAACCAACAATGTCAGAGGGTTGTAACACACAAGATCTCGGGAAGCTAAAACTGCTCTCTCTGCTGCTGCTACTGCACGCAGACACTTAGGCAACCCTTGTGCTACAGAATCAAGTTTGCTAGAGAAATACGCCACTGGGCGCTTACGACCCCCATGCTCTTGCAGCAACACAGAAGTCATGAATCCATTTTTCTCATCCACTGTCTGAAAGAAAGGTTTGTTAGGATCTGGTAAACCCAAAGTAGGTGTTTGTGTTAAAGCAGTTTTCAAATCTGTGAAAGCAAAATCAGCTTCAGGAGTCCATTCAAATGTGTCATGAGTGGATAATCCTTTCCCATGAATTAGAGCAGATAATGGTGCCTCTCGCTCTGCATAATTTAGAATCCACTGTCTACAGTAAGATGTCATACCCAGAAAACTCATCAGCTGTCTTTTAGTCACAGGTTTTGGAATTTGGTAAACTGCCTGCAAACGTGAAAAGGACAGTGATTTCCCCTCTGCAGATATGTCATGTCCTAAATAAGACACCTGTTGTTGGACAAATTGGAGTTTTTTCTGACTGACTTTGTGTCCCCTCTCTGCTAAGAAACACAACAAGGCTATTGTGTCTTCTTTGCATGTCTCCGCATTAGGTGAACAAACCAACAAATCATCAACATTTTGAACAAGCGCACTTCCCCCTGGGAAAACAAAATCTTCCAAATCAGCCTTAAGGGCCGCATTAAAAATGGTTGGAGACTCCGCGTACCCCTGGGGCAGGCGTGTCCACGTCCACATTTTACCCTTGAATGAAAAAGCAAACCAGTACTGGCTTTCCGGATGAACCGGAATGCTAAAAAATGCATTTGCTAGATCAATTACAGAAAAATGAGTACTATTTGCAGGTACCTGTGATAGGATTGTGTGTGGATTTGGAACCTCTGGCGCACGCGGGTGAATGGCGGAGTTCACAGCTTGTAAATCCTGTACAAACCTCCATTCATCAGGCTCCCCCGGACCGCGGATTTTTTTTACCGGAAATATCGGAGTTCGGACCGGAGATTCAGGGCACGGAACGATCACCCCAGCCTCCACGAGTGAGTCAAATACCGGGGTGATACCCTCTACAGCGTCGCGTTTTAGAGGATACTGACATTTTTTTGGTCGGTAATCGCTTTTTGGAGTGACCACGACTGGTTGGGCAGATTTTATTAATCCGACGTCATATTTGTTTTTTGCCCATAGACACTCAGGAATCATTGTCAACTCCCCAGTAGGAACTGAAACCCCTACACAGCTCTGGCCAGTGTGCGTCTGCGGATCGACGAGCTGAACAGTGCGAAAAACAGAGACCATAGCTGTGTATGGGACTCGGAAAACCCCTGTTCCCCTACTTCTCTGTACCCCACCATCAGCATTTTCCCAATTTCCCAAAAGGGTACATCTATACAACCATGGACCCAAATCCATCCACTCATCCTCACAGGGCTTTGTCAGTGAAACATGGGCTACAGTGCGCTCAATTCGGCACCTTTTTTCAATTACTGGATCAAACAAATGCCTCTGTGAGGGTGAGAGAAGGACCTGTGCCGCAGAACGTCCATTTTCCCAGTAAATGTAATTCAAAGTCAGTTTCTCATTTAAAACCCACATGTCCCATTTTGATTCAAACTCACTGTCAGGGCCTTCATGCACAGAAGCTGTACAGTGAAGGTCCTCTGCTAACATCACATCGATGTTCGTGAGGCGGTCAGTAGATATTGGAAATTTAGCTTGTACAGTGGATAGTAAATCATCAGCTAATATTAAATTAGCCAGTTTCCACTCATAATTATACAAAGGCTGGCCACATGCCTGCTTTACCATTGCATAATCCACTGAGTCCTCCGCACAAACCTCGATGCCGTTAGAGGATGCTTTTAAAGAAATTTTCAATTTACACATTAAATCCCTTCCCAAGAGATTAATTGGACACACTTCTGAAAACAAAAATGCATGTGAGAAATTTTCCCCTGTTTGTAAAGAACACCTTAAAGGTTCTGTGACAAATTCTGTGGTTTTGGTGCCTGATACACCTATTGATGTTATGGCTTTCCGTGTAAGCTGAGGCTTTTCAGGGAAGTGTGAAGCTCTAAGAGTGGATGTAGTGGCCCCTGAATCAACTAAAAAGCTAAGCTCTCTCCCTGCCACTGTCATGGTTATTCTAGGCATGGCTGTGTAAGCATTAGTTTGTGTTAATAATAAAAGTTGTTCACTTATATTTCTGATGTTCGTCCAGGCACCCCATCCCCATCCAGCTCCTCCACCCCCAAGGCCTCCTCTCAGTCGGAAGGCTCCATTTCTTGCAGGGCTTGTCTTTCCTCTCCATGTCTGTTGGGACAGTCTCTTATGAGGTGTTCAGGGCTTCCGCAGGCGAAACACCCTGCACCTGCTCCAGTCCTGGCATAGCCTCTTCCGCGTCCTCTCCCCCTGCCTCGGCCTCCGCGCCGTCCCCCACCTCTTTGATTGTGCTCCGATACTTGTTTCCACAATGCCAGCTGTGCATCAACCAGTCTGCGCTCCTCCTTTTCTCGTTGTTTTTCTCTCTTGGCGTTCAGAACTTTTTCAGCATGCGCTGCATACTTTTCCACCTCTTTCAGTCGACCCACGTCCACATCTAAACAGTTGGTTTCAACACAGGCGCGTAGATCTGGGCGTAATCCGCACACGAAGTGATATTTCAGCTGGCTTTCCCAGGCTGTTATGTCCGCAGTCTCCCAGTCCTCCGTTGGTGGTCTGCCGCCTCCGTGTTTCTTTGTCACTTCCAGGAGGCGGGAAAGAAATGATCGCGCGGATTCACCTGGTTGTTGCTTACACTCTGCAATTTGTCGCGGGTCATGTTGGTGCGGATACCTCCCTTTGATGCGTCCACATAATGCATCAAATTTGGTGAGATACGCCTGACCCAATTCTGTCCTGCTGGGTTGAATGTCCGCTCCAGTCATGAGATCTCCTTGCACTCTCGTCCAGTCAACTCCCATCCGTACGGCCAGCACTCTTCCCAGCTCATGCAGGCTTGGACGAAAAGTCTCACAGAACTGTTTGAGGCTTTTGCAGAATTCCTCTCCCCCATTTGTAACCTCGGGAAGAGAAGCGGCCACCTCTTTGATCTCAGCAAAAGTCCATGGTCTGAACACCTGTCCGATAGTCTCACCCATCGGAACCTCAAGCATCGGCATGCTAAACTGGTTCATGGCCTCAACTAGACCGGGAATTTCGTCCTCCTCGTCGTTGTCCCTGGAGCGGAGTTTCATGCTTAGTGGAGCAATCTCCTTTTTCCTGGCTTTGGGCTTTACGCTTGGCTCTGTGATTCTCTCAGGCGTGTCTGGAGGGGGAGAGCCTGGGAACAGTGGCTCTTCTCCCTCCTCAGTCTCGTCCTCCTTCACCCTTATCTCTCGTGCTGCCTGAAAGGGAGGGTCCCTTTGCGGAGTCTGCAGCTGTTGAGCGGTTAGTTGCGTTTCGGCGGGTGGAGGAAATGCAGGTGACTGCGGTGAGAGAGGCGGTGCTGAGGATGAAGTTGGTTGCGTCTCGGCGGGTGGAGGAAATGCAGGTGACTGCGGTGGGAGAGGCGGTGCTGAGGCCTGCGCTGGGCAATGTGGATTCACGTCCAGGTCCCAGTTGATCTTCGGATATAGGCCGTACTCAGGAGGGGGTGGATGGGCCAGAACAGGCACGGGAGTACATGGAAGAACATCACAAACATTTGCACAATGGTTAGATATTGATGAAGTAACACAAACATTTGATTTAACATCCTCATTAACTTCTCTCTTCTTTGCATTTCTGTTCTTTTTCTGAATTCTTTTATCTGCTTCTCCCTTCCACATTTGTAGCGCCTTACGGTCCGCTACAAACGGCTCTGGAAGTTTTTTACAACACCCACACCCACTAAGCTGAATAATCTGCCTGAGTGTTTCAGTCTCCTGCTCTTTATGTATTAATTCATCTGTCAACCGTTCCAACTGGTTTGGACTGAAACTACCTCCCTCAGGGAAACCCAGTTCAACCCATTCTCCCATCTGTCTCACACTGCTCGGGCCATACTCCTTCAGCATGTACCTGTATTGTGATGCAGCCTTATTAACTTTATCTTTCTCCTCAGCCTGGTTCTGTGCTGTTTTGCTGTAACAACACCCCATAATTGTATTTTAAAATAAACCTCAAGTTAATTAAATGATTTGATCAAAATTGAAGGGAAAACCCAACACATACACATATATAAACTCCTTTTTTTTTTTTTTTTTTTTTTCTCTAAAGATTACTTTGACGTCACCTGTATGTTCCTCTCTAGCGGACTTTTTCTAAAAGTACCTTACTCACTAGAATGTCCTGCCCTAGGAGCTCGTCAGCTCTGGAAACATAAAATCAACAACACCTTACCGCAGGTCAATCGGTGTTCCCTCCTGGCGTCCCTTGTCAAATTCAATATCAGCGGTGCCGGTGGACCCAGAATGGAGCCACCTCCTCACTCTGGAGGCTTCTGGTGGATGGCTGGATTTGCTCTTTTCAATCCGCCTTTTTCCCCCGCTCGGAAGACACCAGACACACGAGATATCCCGGACGAGCCCCCAAATTGTTATAGAAATCTTTAATTACTCTATGTGAAACCAGGAAGGAAAATCGAAAGATTTATTCTCAAAGAATTCTTTGGGGAGACCAGAGGAATAAGACACACAGTCAAAGATTCTCTCGTATCTCACGAGTTTATTGAACAAATCAAGTCATACATATAGAGCCCCAGTCACGTACACCAGCAACGTTTTAACCCAAACATTCCCTCATTGGTGGAAAAATGGTGAGAATGTCCTTCATACATTTAGACAACACACATAACAGCTCAGACCTGTAATTTTCCACAGGTCACCGTAACCACAACTTCAAGCACTAAGGCCTACTATATGACTAAGAATTAATTAAGATTAATCGAAACCCCATATCATTATTTATTATAAAACATTACTCATTAGTGTTAATCTGCATTTTTCCATTACAGCTCTCTCTGTATGTTTACTAATCTCTTTGTATAAATTCACATGTAAATTGGGGGAGTGGCTTGAGAAAGAGGGCTGAAAGAATGGGTGAGATTTTTAGTAGGATTTCTTTCCAAACCCACCCACACTGACTGGTTTCTGCAAAATCACCTACCCTAGCTTTAAGTGTAATTAACTTTTTTAAATGATTTAAAGACTAAATGATTTTGTGGCATAAAACTGTAGCATTACATCAGCGTTTGTTTGAAGTTCAGTTTCTATCTAGTGTCTTCCTGTTTTATTTTTATAAATGTATTTCTTTTTAATAAGGTGCTGGTTACCAACGTGTTCCAGTTCTGCTTTGTTGTTGTGCCAATGATGCTGTCACTGAGTATCTTCAATGTCATCACAGACAGCATGTTAACAAAAAGTGTTCCAGCTTCTGACACAGGTAATGCAAGCATAACTTATTTTGTTGTATTTGCCTAAATGGATTTATAATGTAAGCAATACCATTTATTTTACTCTGCACCCTTTCAAACAGAAGTGCTGAAGCACTTTTAAACTAGACGGGACAACCTAGAAACATGTTGGTACACCAATCAACTCAGATCATTCAGTAACCATCTGTAAACACTCATCTAGTCCGGGGTCACGGTGGGTCTGGAGCCTACCCGGAATCACTGAGAGCAAGGCGGGAACAAACCCTGGAGGGCAACACACACTCACTTACACAATCACACGTAGGGACACTTTGAGTCACCAATCCACCTACCAATGTGTGTTTTTGGACCATGGGATGAAACACAGGACCCTGGAACTGTGTGACAGCGACACTACCTGCTGCGCTACCATGCCGCACCAACTCAGATCAATGTGGCAAATATTTTTATTCTCTTATCTTTCTATCAGATGTAATTCCCAGGTAAGATATCCTACTTAAAAAATGTACAGGACAATTTTAGACATGTCATGCCTAGCAAATATATATATATATATAATTTAATCAGCTGTATTGAGCATTCCACGGTGTGGCTACAGGAAAATGATAGCACTATTACAGCTACTACCCTGTTGTTAAACAATTTTAATACTGACTCAGTGTTTTGCCCTTTTTGTTGATCATGTTTTACCCCTAAAAATGTTATGCGATGTTGACTTTGGTCATGCTATAAAACGGTTTTGGAACTACTTCACTGAAAAATTACAGTATGTGACCCTGGGTGGCTTTGAGTCAAAATTTCTTCAGATAACCCAAGGTTCAATTTTAGGCCCAATTTATTCTCAGATGACATTAATGATATTGCATCCATGTTAATAGATTGCAAAGTACTGCACATTTAGATTAAAATATTATACTGTTGTAGAAATAGAGCCAAAAATAAAAAAATGTCTTTGGTGACTTCTAAATTATACCAGAAATCCATAAATTAGTTTTAAATGCAGACATGACTACATTCATGCTGCATCTACTTATATCAATGATAATGTGTACAATATTTTACTCCAAGTGGATACATTGGGAGAGTCACTGAATGCAGTGTACCTTAGCATCTGGCTAGATGTAATATACATCAGTAAATGTCGCATCAGTGAACTCACTTATAAACTGATTCTTGGGTTTGGATACCATACTCTGAGTACCATACTATTATTGTGGCCAGCCTAAGGCACATCAGTACAATAATCATGCTGTCTAATCAGCATCATGATATACCACACTTGTGAAGTGTGGATTATCTTGTGAAGGATGGATTATCTTGGCAAAGGAGAAGTGCTCACTAACACCGATTTAGACAAATTTGTGAACAAAGGCCTGTTATGTACATAGAAAATGTCATAACTTTGAGGTCAGCTCATGAAAAATAGGAGCAAAACAAATGTGTTGCATTTATATATTTTTTATATTTATATTTTTGTTCATTATGTTATGTGAGATTCATATTTTATGCCTTATATGATTGACTTGGATGAACCTCTTTATTTTTACAAAAGAAAACATGGCTAATTGTTACCATTAAGATTATTAATCAGCAGATGCCATAATACATTATATTCATGCTGACTGTGACTATCAAACCCATTCACACTACAGGTTCCACAAATTTTAAATTGATGGCTAAATACTCCTTTTGCTATAATGTTTAAATGAGCTGGAATACAATACATAATATACCTGATTAACTGAGAAACATGTTGGATTAGAGTTATACTACATAATGTAGCAGAGTCAGATAATTAATTAGGCATTAATTAATTACTAATTGAGCAGCTAACACTCAATTAGATTTCCTTAGGTTAAGAACGAGTTTGTGGACTTTTTTTGTGCATTTTTTGAGCAATTTCAACACACACACAGCCCACTTGTATAATATAGAAGAGTTATTCATTTGGATAACAATTACACTCATAACAGGAGCTTAATTATTAAAGTTTCATAGAGGTGTGTAATTATCAAAGAATTGAAATTGGCATTCACTCTGAGAGCATGTTTGAGTGAGCCTACTGTACACAATGATCTGGGTCTAGGAAGGAGGTCCTGGGCAATCGGCCCTCTTGCTGATACGGCCATTGATAAGTTCTAATGTGGAAGCCTTTGTGGAGCAATAAAGAAACAAATCAAAGAAAAAAAATAAACAAAACAAATAATAATTAAAATTACTATCTTTCTGCAGAAGACTCAATACTTAAAATGGAGTCGTTTTTAGGAGGTTTTTCTTTGTGGAATCAGGGTAAATCTTCTTTTATTTGTTGGTGTCTCCTGAAGTCAATTTGTAGTTAATTCTTGCTGGAACTGAAGATCTGAACTGAACTTGCTGTTTCTCACTGACTTCTGACTCATTGACTAACTCGACTGACTGATTGACTCATTGTGTATGGGCGTCTTTTCAATGTTTTTTTAGCTCCCTCCCAGGGGAGAGGCCTGTGCTCTGACAGAACCCTGAGGGTACAGCAGAGCTGCTGGTGATTGGCCCCAAGGGTGCTTAGTCTGGAGAGCCCACCTTCTGGGTTTGGCGGGAACCAAGACAAAGGGATATTGTCAGACTAAGTCACTGGTTCCTTATAACGAAATATATTGTGTGATTAAACATGTTCCTTGGGATATTTCCTGATGATTGTTCCACAGTTTGTTACGCATAGCATATAAATAAAACAGTTTTATCCGAAATACTGAATAATACATAAAATGAAGAAGGGTTTCTTTAAAGTCATGTTAAACCAAGCATTTAGGACTTCATCACTTTATGTGATTTCTGGATGAGTTTCTCCTGTCTTAGATTACTGACTGGGTCAATTATCTTTTTATATATAAGTTAAATACATTTAGTTGTTTGATTAATTTTTCTTTCTGTGGAATTTTATGACAGAGCATCACCATTAAACACAAAAGCAGAAACAACACATTCAATCTTACAACCTGGGTGGGTTACATTGTAAGAAGGTTTTTAAGATTATACCACCTCAATTAAGAAAAAAATACTCATTGTTCAACATAGGAAATATATAGAAAGAAAGATATACATGAATTGGGTGTTTGGGTCGTCCCCAATCTTCTTTGATATTTGATAGAAACATACGGGCGACTTAAACAAAAGGTCTGCTTTGTAGCCTTTGAATAAACAAGAGATCCTAATTTGGGGCATCTGATTAACTTGATAGAGATGAGATTTCTATTTCTAATTACTGAGTCCACTACAGTAATTATTTTAATTCTGTTTGTAACTGTTTAACTAACTTACTAGATGTGATCCTGTTGCAGTCCTGTCTGTCAGTGCATTTTTGGCTATGAATGTTCTCTGTGTTATTTAGGTTTTTCACCTATGTTTTGTGTTTCAAAACATCATTTGCATCTGCTGTTTCTCAGTACCCACATGTCTGCTAAAAATTTTGTCATAAGTGGGACTGCTTCACTCTCTACTGGATTGGAGGGCCAAGACCATGGAACTTAAGGTGCTTTTCCACTGCATGGATCGGACTCTACCAGGCTTGACTCGGCACGGCATTCTTAAAGCTTGTCATTTTTCCACTGGCAGGGCTTCCCCGCAAAACGGAGCCGGTGATGTCACAAAACCCATTCTCCAACAGGAATTGCTGGTTTTGAAAACTATAACAACGGCAGTGGTATAGTTAGGCGCAGTTTACTAATCGTGTATTCATAAGTTGTTTTAGTTTTTTGGACTGAACACAGCTCCGCGCCCCAGTTTTCACATATCAGTTTTACTTGTTGCACTGGAAATTTTCGTCTGCCATCAGCCCATATAAACCTCTTCAAAACACCTCGAGGTAAAGTTACAAGCTGTCATTGTGATTCCGATAAAAATAAATGTGAAAGCTGCTAGAGACTTTATAAGTGCGGTTTGTGCTGGATTTGAATGAGCTCTGCATTTCATAGTGATAGACATGTATCTCTGGCCAATCAGTGCTCTGCAGGGTTTACATGTCACCATTTAATACCTACTAGGCATGGTTGGAACCCAGAGTGAACTGGGACTGAAAACATACTTAGTTCTAGGGACCAGAGATCAGATTTGGCCAGTGGAAAAGCAAAAGAGCCTTGCTGAGTAGAGTTGTGTAGGTTTCATTCAGTGAAAAAGCACCATTAGAGATCCAGTGGTAGATTTGCAAACTCACAGGAGGAAACGTGGCATTTAAGGGGTAAGCAAGCCAGCAAAGCTTACTGTAATGGCACAAGAAAGGATTATTTGATGGTAATACAGGTGCATCAGTGTCATTGCTGGGACCTGGAGTGCTTTCTGACACCACAAACGGAATGACAGATGGCTGGAAAAACATGAAAGCTCCATTCAGGTTACCCAGGTCGGGCTAGCATGAAATTTGTTGCCGATGGGATTTCTGCTAATGCTAGTGAGAGACTAGTGATTAGCAATAGCCCTGTAGCTAGTGATGCTGGGGAGGATAAAACTAACAGCAAGACTAGCTAAATTTGACTGTGTGGCAATGCTGAGCAGGGAGGAGTGAGGAGAGATGGAACACTTGCAATATGCCTAGGTACTCCCCCTTGGACTGTTTTGGGTTGGTTTAGATGTAACTTGTTGTTTTGTAACGTTATAGCGAGTGTTGTTGATGGTAGCTCAATCAAATCAAATCAAATTTATTTGTATAGCGCTTTTCACAATTGATGCTGTCACAAAGCAACTTCCCAGATTTCCAGTAAGACAAAGATTTGACATGAAATGTAAAAAAAAAATTTGAAAAACCCTCAAGTGAGCAAGCCAGGCAGGCAGAAACAGAGCAATCCCAAATAGTGCCTTCCCTTGTGCTCTTTTTATTACAATTAATACGAGAACACGTGTTGGCAGTATGGCTGTATCTATATACCCATCTTTGAGTCCAATGCAATACTCTTCATTAGGGTCCTAACACGTAGTGTAGGACCCTATTGTAATTGTTAGGATTTTTCGTCTTCTTCTTCATATTATTCTTTTTCTGGACTGAAACACAATGTGGAGCAGAGATGGTAAGGCCTAGAGACTCCATATTTGGCAGCTAGTTTTGGTTGTTGTTGACATTTTGTTAAATAAAGTCATCTTGCCTGTGTATTCACACCCTTCAACTCTGTCGACCATTACATATTTCACCATCTGTGGTGCATAATGTAATAAAAAGATTCAAGGACCTGGATAAATATCAGTGCATCAGCAAAGGCACAATGCTAATAACAATGATCTCTTATCACTCAGACAGAATGGCACCTAGAACTACTATTCACTGTCCATAAAAGTCCATAAAAAAAAGTCCATTCATTGTTCAAGTCCATAAAACCCACAACATATCAAATGCAATTTATTTTTACATTTACATTTACTTTTTGATGATTTTGCAAAGCAGCTATACAAATATCCAAAAAAGAATTTAATGACTAACTGCATGTGAGCAAGGTCACACAGCTCCAGGAACCTGGAGGTTGTGGGTTTGATTCCTGCTCCGGGTGACTGTCTGTGAGGAGTTTAGTGTGTTCTCCCCATGTCCGCGTGGGTTTCCTCCGAGTGCTCCGGTTTCCTCCTACAGTCCAAAAACACATGTTGGTAGGTGGATTGGCGACTCAAAAGTGTCCGTAGGTGTGAGTGTGTGTGTGTGTGTGTGAATGTGTGAGTGTGTGCGTTTCCCTGTGAAGGACTGGCGCCCCCTCCAGGGTGTAATCCAGCCTTGCGCCCAATGATTCCAGGTAGGCTCTGGACCCACCATGACTCTGAACTGGATAAGTGGTTACAGATAATGAATGAATGAATGCATGTGAGCACTTCAAAGATGACAATGGCAAGGAAAAACTGTTGAACCTGGAGGAAGAAATCTAGGGGAAAAACAAGACTAACAAATTGGATCTATTCCCCTCACATGAAACTACCTAAAGTTGTAATGAAAGTAAACTTAGTTTAAAACATATGTAGAAGCAGCCTAAGAGTCTGTATGAGTATTGTAGGCCTTTATTAAAGGTCTGTGCTGAATCAGTCTCCTCATATTTTGCAAGTGTAGAGTGGAATGGAGCTGCATACCCCGAAGGGTTCCACCAGAGTTGCACTGGACAGGTGGGCAGTAGAAAGAGTAGAAATAAGGCATTAGTTACTTCTCTATAAAGTATATAGATTATGAATGTTGTTAGTGTGTGGCTAGCATATCCTGCAGATCTAATTATAACAACTTAACTAATAGGCGACAACCAGAAGGTAACACAGACACAAGAGCACATTAACACTGGCATCCCCCACTCCACCGTAATAAGACCTGTGTGATGTGTGTGCAAGCAGTGATATGGTACCACAATTTAACCCCAAGTCCCTGGATCTACAATATTTATCTAAATGGAAAGATTATTTACCAAAGCTATACTAAAAAAGATTTATGTTTTCAAACTAGAAGGAATTGAGTAAACATTAACCAGTATTATTTTCAGGAGCTTTATAATGCAGAAGACCTTTGAAATTTTGGGACTTGTAGAAAGCCAGTGAAATTAGGTCTTGCAGTTATTCAGGGGAAAGATCATGCAGGGATTTATAATCAATAAAAAGGGCTGTGTCAAAAAGAATGCAGCAGATAACTTGCTGCTCTTACAGTCTCAAAAGGCAGCATTTTGCTAGAAGAGAGCTGACTGCAGATGTTAAGAGGGCCAAAGCTGCATATGCTCTGAAAATCCAAGGACATTTCTCCGCCTAGGATCCACGGATCATGTGGAAGGGTATTAAGTGCATCACAGACTATAAAACCAAAGATGCACAATGCTCCAAAGATCCCTCCCTGCCCTAGGCTCTCAATAAGTTCTATGCCCGTTTTGAGGACCTGAACTACCCCCCCAGCATCAGACTCACCCCTCTACCTGGAGAAGCACCCCTCAGACCGACCCCAGCAGAAGTAAGGAGGACCCTCAGGAGGATCAACCCCTGGAAAGCTGCTGGTACAGACAACATCCCCGGACGGGTGCTAAAGGAGTGTCAGATCTCTGAGGTCCTGGCAGACATTTTCAACGTCTCCCTCATCCATGCAGCTGTTCCCACCTGCCTGGGTCCTGGACTTCCTGACCATCAGGCCGCAGTCTGTGAGGATCCACAACCTCTCCTCAGCACTGGCTCCCCTCAGGGCTGTGTGTTGAGCCCCCTTCTGTTCACACTGCTCTCATATGACTGCTCACCTATCCATCCAGTCATATTGTGAAGTTTGCGGATGACACGGCAGTGATTGGATGCATCACCAACAGCAACGAGACCGGCTTCATTCCAGAAGCTGTAAGACTTGTAAACTCCACCACCTAGCATAACACAAAAGCACTACAATGACACTCTTCCAGGACACTTAGTCACTTCACTCACTCGACACTTTATGTACCCTTAGGACACTTTGCTACGGCTATTCATTCATTCTTACCTTCTGCTTTCCATATTTTTACTGTTCACCTTCCATATTTATCCATATATTCCATATTTATATTTATTTTGTACATATCAATATATCTTTCTTTTATATAAAAAGAATTATATATATATTTTTAAATTTTATTTACTTAGTATTATAGCTCTTTGGGTGAAACTGGGTCCTTGAGATCACAATTTCGTTCCACCCCATGTACCACATGTGATGTGAATGACAATACAATTTCCTTGAATCCTTAAATTTTGAAATTAAGCTTATTAATACCTTTTAGGTACAGGCTTTAAAAACAACAATATTTCAACACAATGCCAGAACACCTGTACACTAATGTTCTCTTATCAGAATAAATATAATTTTGAAGAAACTAGAACAAAAATAAGTAACATTTTAAACAAGCATTAAATACAGACACACCATCCTCCAGACAAATACAGACTACTGCCTCAGTAGACAGCATTCATGTCTTTTCAGACACAGCCTAGATGCAAAAAAGGCATATTACTAATGCTGTGTTTAATGTTTATATTTACAATTCACAATTGGGGTCAGCCCAGACTGCACTGTGTGAGGATCAGAGAAGAAAAGACTGGATTCTGGACTCAACATGCTACAAGATAATTTGGGAAGTTAATTGTTTACAATCACCAAAAAATTGGGAGACCTCTTTTGATTATCGGGACGAGCAAATTGGCCTCAAAATTGTCCTGATTATCTAGCATGGGCCTGCATTCAATGGCTTCAGCATTGTGTACTGGTGGCATCTGCTGGGACATCCCAAGAACAGGGCATTACAGCAATCTCAAATAATAGTAATAATAGCAATTAATTTGTTGACACAGATTTTTAGCTGCTGACCTAGATGCTACAGGTAAATCTGTTATATGTGACGTTAAATCTGACAGTTTTCTTTTTGCAGCTTGTGGACCTAGAATGAGATCTTCTGTTTTTGATTTCAGAAGAATAAAGTTGTTACATACAGAGTTGTGTGCTTTTTATGCAGTCTTTGATCTTTTTAAAATTAAATCAGTCACATAATCTTGGACACATTGTCTCAAGATCACTAAGCACTACATTATGCAGTAACATCAAACATATAATATGTATATATATATTTATTTTTATATTTATATATATATATTTTAAAGTAACAAAGGCCAAAGATAATTAACATTTCAGGGTTTTTTTTAAATGTGCTTTACTTACATCAGCTTTTTCTTATTTGGGTTTGTAGAAAAACTAAATAAAATATCAGTACCTCAAATGCAATAAACATCCTATTGCACTTAGAATATGGTATTGGTTAAAGTATGAAAGAAGTAGTCTTGATGGGTACAATACAGTGACTGAATTCCGAGGGTGCAATACACGTTTTGTGGATACTTGTAATCCTGCAAGGTACTAAAGCTTTTAGGTCTTATGTTTGAGTTATTTGATGATCCCCAGTTAATGCATTTGAGTAAGAATTTGGACAATTTGGAACCAACTACAACATTGTCTTAATTTGATGGTACATGGTACTATCCAGTTTCCTTTTTTCCAAAATATTGATTGCTAATTTATATTTACACAGCATCATGTAGAATATTTTCTCTATATGATATAAAAAAACTGAGGAAATAAAAGCTTGTACATTGTGTAGTATAAATGCTAAAAGTACATTAGCATATATACTATATAATATTTATTATACAAATAATGCATTAACAAATATTTACACTATTAACAAAAACTTTTTAGGCTGCAACCAATCACAATGGATGCTTTGATTAATGCCATGTATGGTGGTTACACCATTTGTTGTTTTTTTTTTTTTTTTAATGGAAAAATCATTAAGAAATTCCATTATCTACTGGGTGAATTTCACATTGTAGCATCAAATGTTTATTCTTACTGAAAATATGTTAATTTCAACCATCTAAATGTGTTGCCCACCTGGAAATAAAGCCAAATTTCACCAACATATTTATGTAGCCTACAGAGCCATCACATACACGTGGCAATAATGTTATAACAGTTATAATGTTTTTAATTGGTGTAATCTTTTTTGTTTGTTTGTATGTGTGTGTGTGTGTGTAGGCACTGTGCTGGGATTGTGTGCTTCTGTGCAGTCCCTGCTGCGCACAATTGGGCCGACTATCGGTGGCTTTCTTTATGAGACATATGGAGTGGCATCATTTGGATACATTCAGTTCACCGTCAGTGCCACAGTCTTCAGCTTTCTACTTATGTCCAGGAGAAAATCAGCCCATAATTAATAAAAAAATAAGGCCCTTGGCAACCTGGAATGTGGCATGTTATCTGGCACTAGATAGTATTTCTAGTATCTCACTGTGCTATTTTGGATTTTTCTTGCACAATTTTTTCCAATGACATGACATGCTCTCTTGACAATTTGACTGCAAATTAAAATAATTGCTATCATTCATTAAATGCATTTTATATTATTTATTTATTTATTTTACATTAAAAACAATGAGTCAACAGAAGAAATGGAAATAAGTAATATGGAATCTGGCATTGCTGTGTTATGCCTTAGTTTGTACTAGTTGGGGGAATAATCAGCATGTTTTATTAATAATTTTACAATATGAGATCTCCTTAGGGATGTATATATATATATATACACACACACACACACACACACACACACTGGTGCATCTCAATAAATTAGAATGTCATCAAAAATTTCATTTATTTCAGTAATTCAAAATATGAAATTCATATATCTATTTCAACCATTTGTTTCTTTTAATGTTGATGATTATAGCTTACAGCCAATGTGAAAACCCAAAATTATCTCAGAACACAAAACAACTGCAAAGGTTTTCTAAGCATTTAAAATGGTCCCTTAGTCTGGTTCAGTAGGGTGAACAATCATGGGGAAGACTGCTGACTTAACAGATGTCCGGAAGGCAGTCATTGACACCCTCCTGCTGTATCCAAGCATATTTGCTAGTACGGACCATGCCCGTAGAGGCTGAAACAGCGAGGTGAACTCAGAACTCTTTGGGGAGGAGTTCAGGGTGGCTTATGAATGCATATGAAGCCAGAACCCCATACATTTACAGGAATGCTGGTCATTAAGTGCTACAGA
Source organism: Hoplias malabaricus (assembly GCF_029633855.1). Taxonomy (NCBI): domain Eukaryota; kingdom Metazoa; phylum Chordata; class Actinopteri; order Characiformes; family Erythrinidae; genus Hoplias; species Hoplias malabaricus. Next base: position 37,647,515 of record NC_089820.1, read on the forward strand.
ATGCACAGGTTTAGGTAATCTGGTCAAGGGTTTGACTGGTGTCCTGGATGGTGTGTAGATAAATGAAAGGGGTAAGTGAGTCTATGAATGAACTACTTTTAATAAACTGGTGCATGACTGATTGTCATGTGAGACGGTAGAGAAATAGCATTAGGTTGAGTAACTTGAACGTCCTTTAGACAGAAATTCTAATGTGATTGGTAATTTGAGTATTCAAATGCAGAAGCGGTAAACGGGTAATGATTGCGAAATGATGGCCAAGATCATCGCGTCGGCAGAAATCAAATTGATAACTACTAATAGAATTTTAAAGTATCACCAGCTAAATGTCATTAAGCTACAGTGTAACAATAATAGTGACATTAATCTGGGGCCACCACGATAGTGCATCAGACTGGATGCATTGGACAGAGTGTTGCTTTGAAGCCTTGAAGTCAACTACTATAGATGGGCAGCATTAATAAAGCGAGATGTCCTTTGTTGGCAGGTGTGCCCTGTTGGTGCCTTTCCAATGGCATAGAGGGAATTAAGAACAGAAGGGTGATCTAGAGGGATGACAGATAAGAAGCCCAAAAACACAGCTCCTTGTTCAGACGTTAGTAATCTCCCGTCTAGACTATTGCAATGCCCTCCTGGCAGGTCTTCCGGCCTGTGCTGTGAGACCGCTACAGATGATCCAGAATGCTGCAGCACGCCTGGTCTTCAACCAGCCTAAAAGAGCACATGTCACGCCCCTATTAGTTGAGCTGCATTGGCTACCCTTAGCTGCTCGCATCAAATTTAAATCACTAATGATGGTCTTCAGAGTATTCACTGGTTCTGCTCCCATCTACCTCAATAAACTCTTAAAACCATACATTAGCGCCCGCCCTCTTCGTTCCTCAAAGGAGCACCAACTAACAGGACCAACCCCCCCGTACAGGTCAGTTGAGGCTATTCTCATCTCTGGTACCACGCTGGTGGAACGAGCTTCCAAGCACTATCAGAGCAACAGAAACCCTCTCCGCATTCAAGAAGTCCTTGAAAACCCAGCTCTTCCGAGAGTATTTTTTGCACTGAAAGTCTTTCTTTAATGCACTTATTACTTCCTGGCATATTGCACTTAATGTAAGGTATTTTGTATAATTTGTCCCGTAGTTTGAATGTTAGATCCTCTTTTTGTAAGTCGCTTTGGATAAAAGCGTCTGCCAAATGCATAAATGTAAATTTAAATGTAAATGCAAAAAGGTCAGCACCACAAGAATGGTGAGATAGAGAGAAGGCAGTTTGTCACACGGGAGAAAACTCTGAAAGACAAAATCCAAACGTGCTGAGGAGCTCAAGCAAGGGGGCGAGGTAGAAAGTTGACTCAAAGATAGCGAAAATGCCTAGATGGTGATGAAAAACAGGTGTCAGGGAAGAGGCAGCATGTAAGAATGAGAATTGAATTTGAGGTGGCGTCAAGTGCCTGAGTGCTGGTCCAAGATAACACCTGAGGAGAGAGCATAACTGGAACTTAGGGGCTAGGAGCAGCATGGTTATGAAGATAAGAGGACAGGTTGAAGGCCCACAGCACCTGGAGGAATCAATGCGAATGGTACCATAGGAGGCAGCGTGAAAATGAATTAGCTATAAGGAAGCCATGCAGTGAGAAGACCGCGTTGAGTGCCCAGAGCACTGGACAGGAGACAGGCCCTCCGCAGAACCTATAGAGGGGTGCGGGCTAGAAGGTCTGAGGCATGTAGCTGCGGCTACAACAGGGGAAGAGGTGGGATGATGAAGGGAGGGGTGGGAGGATGTGTAGAGACAGATGTAGAGGAAGAGAAAGGGAGGAGTTGTGATGATAAAGGGAGGGGTGGGTTGATGCGTAGATTAGACCTACGTAGAGTAGACCGCGTTGAGTTCCCAGAGTGCTGGACAGGAGACAGGCCTGCCGGAACACCTATAGAGGGGTGTGGGCTAGAAGTCTGAGGCATGTAGCTGCGGCTGCAATGGGGGAAGAGGTGGGATAATGAAGGGAGTGGTGGGATGATGCTTAGAGGCAGATGTAGAGGAATTGAAATGGGTGCTGACGTAGTGAAGTACCGCTACCGTGACCACTCAATACTCACATGAAAATATTTGCTCGTAATACTACATACTCTGCTTATTGAATTTATATCTAAATTATTTAAGCTGGGGCTGAATTTGAGAAAAAATGGCAACCTCAAAATATTTCAAGGGATATGCGTCAACCCGCATGGCTACCAGACAGAGTCCTCCACCAGATAACACTCTCTCTCTCAAATATGAACAGACTTCATCCGAGACCAAAGATTTAATGACAGAAATTTGTAAAATGAACACTACTCTGCAAGGAGTTGCATCATATGTGTCTAAAATCAAGGAGACCACAAATGAGCTAAAAAATTCAGTAAGGGCCATTCAGGAACGGCTTGAGGAAACTGAAAATCGGATATCAGCGGTGGAGGACACTACGGCACAGCTCACAAGCGATGAAGAAAAGCATAGCAAATCAATCGAATATTCTGGAAACGAATGGAAGACCTCGAAAATAGAAGTAGACGTAATAACGTCAGACAGGTAGGATTGAAAGAAGGTAAAGAAAATGGAGGAGGTCTGATCAAATACGTCCAGGGCATCCTAACGGACGGCCTGGGCAAGGAGCTTAATGGTGAGTTAGAAATTGAGAGAGTCCATCACTCACCTACCCCTCGACCAAGCAACGATAAACCACCACGTATGATTCTCATTAGATTTCTGATATCCGCAGCGAGGTAGAAGGTACTTAGAGCGGTGCGAGAGAGGGAATCATTCGAATGGGAAGGATGTAAATTATCGTTCTTTCCAGATATGTCCAGGGAATTAGCAGAAAAAAGAAAATCCTTCAACACAGCTAAAAAGTTGCTACGGGAAAAGGACGTGAGATATTCATTAGTGTACCCTACAAATCTTAAATTCAACTGGAAAGGGGAACACCTGAACTTTTGTACCAGCTCAGAGGCAGAGGATTTCATAAGACAACATATTGGCGGGTGACTGTGTCATGTGTGGTAAGAGTGGTTGGATATAACAGATGGCATGAGCGAGACGACTCAAAATAGCTGCTGAAACGGAGGATAACTCTTTAGCCAGCAGGGCTCCTCGCAGACCATACTATCTTTTGTTATTGACTAGCCGATCTGGTTTTGCTAGTTGTTTAGTGGGAAGTTCCACTGTTTGAATCATTTGTTTGATCTTTATTTTTTATTCCTTTATTTTTTTGTGTAGTTGTTTTTGTTTTCAACAGATTTGAGCAATGTTTAAAATGACACACTTCATGATCTGGGAAATTTTAAAAGCATTGAAATGGGCAGAAATCTTTAACAAGAAAACAGGGCAAATTATATATGACAATATATGTAAATGGTATTGAACAATATGGTTAACAACTGTATTAGGTTGGTGACTTGGCATTGCAACAGATGTGGAAGTTTAATGAAAAGGAAAAAAAATCTTACATAAACAAATGCAGACAGATATTGCATTTTTGCAGGAGACTAATTTGATAGTGGGAGAGGCAGATAAATTTAAGAGACATTGGGTGGGACAGGATTTCCATAGTTCATTTACATCTAAACAAAATGGGGTAATAATTCTTATAAACAAAAATATAAATTTGGTTTTGATAAAGGAAATCAAGGACAATATGGGAAGAATTTTATGTATTGAAGTACTTATAAATGGTGTTAAAATGGTCCTGTGTAATGTGTATGCCCCAAATAAGACAGAACCTAATTATTTTCATGACGTAAATAAGACGTTGGGAGAGGTCACTGGAAAGATTATACTGGCAGGTGGTGTTAATCAAGTAATGGATGCCATTTTGGACAAAAGCCGTATGATAGGACCAATACTGCCCAAAGATAGGGTTGCAATCCATAAAATAACACGTGACTGTGGTTTAGTAGATATTTGGAGAATAATAAATCCAAATGCAAGAAATTACACTTTTATATCTAATTGCCATAAATAATTTTCCAGACTTTATTACTTCTTAATATCTAATTCCATGACTGATCAGATTGTAGACTGTAGAATTGGGGTACCGTATTTTCTGCACTATAAGGCGCACCGGATTATAAGGCGCACCTTCATTGAATGACCCGTTTTAAAACTTTGTCCATATATAAGGTGTAGCGTAGTAAGGTACACCACAAATACATATACATATAATTTATATAATTGTTTTATAGCCTTGACCTTATTCAAACTCCTCCAACCTCTGATATTTGACTGAGTGAAATTAATTAAGATTTATAATTGGCTTAAGCAATTAAAACATTAATAATTAGTTTGAGAATGAATAATAATCATGCTAAAATGAGTTCGTCAGGATTTTCAGGAAATTAATGAACAAATCGCAAACACTGTGATTTCAAATAATGAGAGTTTTATTAATAAAGAGAAGATATTTAATTAACATAGCGTGGCCTTATAATCTCACGGTGTCCGGTAAGGGGAGCTGATTCGAGCTTAAAGGTGAGCTAGGCACTACTGTCTTGTGATTAAATTGTTGCTAACTAAGGTTAATAAATGGTAAATTATAAAAAAGGTTTATTTAGACATCAGCTCCTGAAAAGGTGTTAAATACGCTAGCTTACTCGTTCGCCGTTTCACCGAGCCGTCGCGTCCTGCTGTTTAATCTCCGTGTCCTGGGGTACTCTCGTCGTTCCACGTGGTGGGAAGCAGGCCCGCTTATGGAGGATCTCTTTCCAGTCGATTCGAAGACTTTCGATTCCGAGCTGAGCTGCGTCGATCGAGATTTCCCTCCTTTGGACTTTCACAGGCGTGGCTGGTTTTCCACCGTAGTGGAGCGGCTTTTTCAGAGTATTAGCTAGTCTCGTTGTTCAGCTTTCCAGGATTGATGTCTTCAGGAATCAGCTTATAACGATAATATATCTGTTATCGATTACTCAAACGGTTGATACCTTACTTTGGCCACAAATAAGTTTCACCCGCTTTGATCACTCGTGAGATCACACTTCGATAGGTAATAAACATAAACAAGATTAAAAGAAAAGAAATATATTCAAATTACTCGACGTATTAGTAAAACTTCATACTCTTAGCTAATTTCGAGACGTCTCTCGTAAGCTTTAAATGAAGTCTCTGAGTTTTTCTTTTGTTTCGTCGTCGTCGTGGAGGAGAGAGTGTTTGTTGTTCAAAGTTTTCTCGTCGGCGTCCTCTCTTTCCAGCTTTCTTTCGTGGTCCGTTACTTCTGTAGAGTCCTCGCAACTCTTCAGAACTTCGAACTGAACTTGCGTTAGGCTGTTCTCTGTTTTCAAGTCTGGCGCAGTCACGCCTTAACGGGAGGAGTCCTCTTTCTGATTGGACACAAATTCAGTCTCACGTGACTCTCGCTAGGGGGAGAGAGTCGAAGGGGGTTTGAATCATTGATTCACACATAAAGAATATGAATTTCTCGTATCAAAATTCTTATACCCGTTATCAACATATAACAATGAGTACATTGGACTATTAACATCAGACAGTTACATAAGGTTTCATCTTTACGTCCCATTTATGATGCTATGCTGGGAAAGAATATTAATTCGTTTAGTCCTATTCAGAGGTAGGATTTCTCTTCATGATAGAAACAGTCCACAATATACACATTTCATTAGGAGATAGGCATTCATCTGAGGGTACAAAAAGTGACATTAATATATAGGTTTAATACACAAATAATCAGAGTTTGATTATTTTCCGCTATTGTTTTCCAGCGACTCCGAGCGAGGCGTAGTTTCGCCAGTGTCCATTTGGTGTCGCTGTTGATCCATGCTTCGGCAGGTGATTCACGGGGGTTCACTCGAGGTCACTTTTGGTTAAAACATTTGTTGGCCCTGTTTAGTGGGCTCGAGATAAGGAGCCGACATTTAGGTGCCATTGTCATAGACGGCCGTAAAAGCTCTCTTCTTTGTTTGAGGTTTCTGTCTCTTAAAAGTATCATAAAATCGGTTATCTCGAGTTCCTGAAGAGGTTAGGGGTGTCGGGGGATCCAGATGCCCTGGAGAGTGTTTGATCTTATGTGTGTGTGCGTGGTTGTAAAGTCCTTCAACCCCGCCTGTACAAACAGTCCTCTGGAATGTGACTTGGTCGCAGAGGAAAGGTCCTATTCAGACTGGAGAAGTTTTAATTCAAAACTTTTCATTTCTTCATTTCAATCTGTCCAAATCTGTCTTCGGTATTCATATTTGTCCATACTCCACTACAAAGGCGCACCGGATTATAAGGCGCATACAATAGACGCTACAGTAGAGGCTGGGGGTTACGTTACGCATCAATTAGATGGAGCTGCGCTAAAGGGAATGTCAACAAAACAGTCAGATAGGTCAGTTCAACTTTATTAATAGATTACAACCCAGCATAGTTTAAGGTAAAACATGTAGTGCAATGTTAATATACCCTACATAGTGTGTGTGTGTGTGTGTGTGTGTGTGGGGGGGGGGGGGGGGCTGTTTAGTCTTCTTTACTTGGCGTAGGTCATCTTGTTGCTTCCTCCACTTTCGCACCATTGATTCGTTAATGTTAAATTCTCTTGCTGCTGCTCTATTCCCGTGTTTTTCTGCGTGACTGATCGCCTTGAGTTTAAACTCTGCGTCATATGCGTGTCTCTTAATAGGAGCCATTTTGGGGTCTTTACATAAAAAACAAATGAAAAATGAAATATATATACCGGTATATATCCAGCATGCACCGCGTGCGGAAGAAAATGAAGTAGGCGGCTGCTTACCGTAGTTGCGAGACCTGTTGTGGCTCAATATTGGTCCATATATAAGGCGCACCGGATTATAAGGCGCACTGTTGGCTTTTGAGATAATTTGAGTTTTTTAGGTGCGCCTTATAGTGCGGAAAATACGGTAATTTCTTTATCAGACCATGCACCAGTGCACTTGGACGTAAATTTATTCATGGAACAAGAGCATAACTGTATATGGCTTTGGATAAAGTATTTGCTTTGACACTGGAGGAAGATATAAATTCATTTTTTAGGATCAGTATAGGAAGTACCAATATTTCAACAGTCTGGGGATCCTCAAAGTCATATGTTAGGGGGAAGATTATAGCCCATCTTGCCAGAAAAAAAGAAACCATTATTAAAAAACAGCAACTTGAGACAAAAATTTCCAAATTACAAAATGATCTTGCAAAACAGTACTCAAATAAATTATTCAAAGAATTGTGTAAGCTAAAGTTCCAGCTAAATGAAATATATAACAGGTAAGCGGAATATGCCCTATTTAGATTGAAAACAAATTATTATGAAAGTGGGGAAAAAGCTGGGAAACTTCTACCTCGACAATTAAACAAACAAGACACATCCAATACCAGCTATTGAAACACCAAAAGGTCTGATTTACTCCTCAAAAGAAATAAATGAAATTTTCTATCAGTTTTACTCAAATTTATACAGTCACACCTCTAATGCCACGCCTGAGGAAATAAATATATATTTACAAAAAATGGATCTACCAAAGTTAATATTGGAACAGATGGCCCAGTAACAGAAGAGGAAGTACGCAGGGCTATTTTATCAATGAAAATGGGGAAGTCACCAGAAATAGATGGGATACTGGTAGTATATTATAAAGCCTATATAAATATTGTTGCACCAGTTTTGACAGAAGTTTTCTTAGAAACATTAGAAAAGGGCTCACTCCCACCAACTTTTAATGAAGCACTAATATCGGTAATACATAAAAAAGATAAGTCTCTTACTAATCCTGCTAATTATAGACCCACCAGTTTAATAAATGTAGATTCAAAAATTTTGACCAAGATTTGAAGGAGATCTTACCATCTATAATTCATTCAGACCAAGTAGGCTTCAACAAGAATCGTTCCTCAACAGAAAATTTGAGGAGACTAATACATCTGATTTCACTAAACAGATCTGCTGAAATCCCAATTTCTGCTATTTCTTTGGATGCAGAAAAAATGTTCGATAGGGTAGAGTGATAATAGAATTAAGGGAATTTATAGAGGAGGACAACAGCATAAATTGCTTTTATATGCAGACGATATACTGTTGCTTGTAAGAGAGCCACAAGAATCGTTACCAGTTTTAATGGACGTTATACAGAGATACTCCGATTTATTGGGTTACAAAATTAACTGGTCCAAATCAGAAGCAATGCCAATATCAAAAGTCTGTCACCCTGGTATAATTAAGAGTTTCAACTGTAGTTGAATACAGAAAGGGATGAAGTATCTGGGAATAAAATTGAGCGGAGACTGGGAGGATTTAATAGAATTAAAATATGAACCAAAAAACAAACAAACAAAAAATTAAAATGAATCTAGAAGGTTGGTCAAAACTGAATGTCTCCTTATGGAGTGTGATGGAAATTTGTTTATTGAAATGATTCATAATCAATAGAGATATTTTAATCAGCAATGACCACACATACTTGTGTAACTGAAATTGTTTTATTCCTAATTCTCTGGGTGAAACAGCAGACTTATGTGTGTGTGTGTGTGTTTCAAATAACAGCATATCGACACCTTCCGTTCAATCAACTCCTTTTGTCTCCAGACCACAGAGGGGAGATAACTGAGACCAAATGGGTAGAAAGGGATGCACAGGGACGTGCTCACGTCTGGAAAAGTGTTAGAAATACAAAAGAGAGTAAAAAACAAATGGTAAAAGACTTGGAGTCATATTGGGAGCAGGATACATTGAAAGGTGATTGAAATGTAAAAAAGCAAACCGATGGTAACTTCAAAAGGAGTTCCAGGTATAAGAGACGCTAGTTCAGAAAAGGTCAGGAGAGAGGTAACAGTGTTGCGTGCAGAATTCTCTCAAATAAACTGTTCTTTTACTTGAAGCTGACTCTGAGACTCAGCCTTCTTATTTCTTTCCTAATTTTCCACCACAATTTGGCATAGTTGGCAGGAGGAGCAACGGATTGTGGCGGAGAGAGGAGCACTGAACACGGAGCGAGGACGCTCTCTGGCAGGGACTGGACCCAAAGGCAGGAAAGAGAAAAAAATAGTACCGTGGGGGTACGTGTGACTGATCAGCTCTCCGCAAAGCAATCCAAGCCTCATCTACAAACATTGGTGGTGAGTGACAGTCTAATGATTTGAGATTAAATATAGTTTGATATATTCCCCTACACCTCCCTTTAAGCACTCCATCCTGAATAAGGTGTAGTTGCATAACAGTGTAACTAGTGTGTGTACTGCTCGATGGTGCAATAGTGAAAGAGTAGCCTGCTCATAGTTTTATTCTAATACTTGAGATTTTAAAGTTATTATTGACAATGAGATTAATTTTGATTAATGGTTACCGGTTATTGATATGAATTGAGTCATTATTGATTTGAGCCAACCAATTTGCTTAATATAGGTTCTGATTTAACATGTTTTAGAACATGTGATAACTGAGAAATCAGTATATCACATTTTGAAGAGTTTGTGCTATTAATAAATTTATATCACCTTTATTAGATATGCATGTGTGTGAAACCCCATGAAACCTGACATGGCATGGGATTGGAAATATAAACTCATGTAGCTAAACACACAGCTTTCACAGCTCCGGTTGCTGCCACACAACTCCCTGTAACAGATCAAGAAAAACCCACTCTGCAGGCTATTCAATCCACTGCCACTGGAGCAGAGCAAGCTCAGTGGTCCAAATCAGGGTGCATTAAGCAAAATAATGTATGGGTACACACTGCAACGAACAGACCATGTCTCCCAAAAACATACATGAAAGGGTTAATTGCTATTGCACATGGGAGATATTACATGAACAAAAGGGGGGGATAATGGATATGATAGCTAGACATTGGTATGCACCAGGACAACATTGACAGATTGATTTTGTGGAGCTGACACCAGCAGAAGGGAAGTGGTTTCTCCTGGTCTGTGTATGCATGTTCAGTAAGTGCCTCCCTCTGGTCCTCTGGCAAAGCAGAACCAGACCACAGAAAAGAACTGGTCTTAGTGCCTTTGAGATAGTGTTTGGCAGGCCTACCAACACAAGGTTAGGTCCACCTCCACTTGACAATCAGTTGCTTGATCTCTCTCTCCCAACATATTGCGTCTCATTATATGAGACACTTCTGTCTGTATCTAAGCAGATGAAAGCAGTGCTACCGCAACCAGCTGACCAACCCTTCCATGACCACAAACCAGGTGACTGGGTGCTGATATGGGACCTCACCTAAAGAAACAACTTAAGAGTGATAATAATGGTCAAACCCAAAGGACTAGTAATGATGGCAATAGGACTAGGCTGCCTGCTGGCCATCATAGGGACACCGTGTGTTTTAACCACTAAACATGACTTAAGTGGCTCTGATGAGGTGTACTTCAGACATCCAGGGAAGAATGTTTTTTGGTAGTATGCCAACTTCACAGCCCATACATCAGGTGTAAAAAATATTTGTTATGCTTGTGCTCTGATACCACACGTTGTAGCTGACCCGTTTGTTTTTGAAATATACACAGACACATATGACACAGTGAACAAAACTTGACTCAATGGTGTTCATTGGAATGCTGATGCTTTTCTTAGGGGGAAGCGAGGACAACCAGAAGCTGATGTTCAGCTTATAATAACCGACACCAGGGTTTTCCCAATTTGTTTCAGACACTTCGACAGAAAAAAAAAACACAGATTCTGAAATGCAAAATGAGTGCATCGAATTGGAGGGTCGGGGTGAAAACTGTTCCAGACTAACAGGTAATCAGACAAACCCGCCTCATTACATGACTTAATCGTGCCAGATGAACACAAACTAACTACTGAAGGTGAACGATTTGCTGAAATATTATTCCCAATGTATGGAGTGCGAGCCTTACGCAGGGATCTTAACAGGGTCCACTATAAGCTGGCTACATTCGTGAACCAAACCATTAAAGGACTTGAAGGAGTAAGATTAACAGCATTAAGATTAATGACCACACAGGACCGTATGGCACTCTATTTACTCTTGGCAAAGGAAGGAGGAGTCTGAGCATGATTGGTGAACATTGTTGTACTTATATTCCTCCTAACGATGCCATGGAAGGTAACATCAGCATGGTTCTGCGCCAAATGCGTACTGTGGCTGGTCAACTCAGGGATGAAGAGCGGGGGGGTTAGTTCATGGCCTGGGGTTTGGGGCTTTATGTTCGCTAGTTTACGTAGCATATTCTTCATGATTTTGCCTATTCTCATACTGCTGGTGTTTTTGCTTTGCTGCGGACCATTGCTGTGTAATTGTATTGTCGAAACTTTGTCTCATTGTGTTCAAGCGAGATACCAGCTCCTGCAGATCACAAAGGACTCTAAACCTGATGAAGTAGATAAAGGCCTGGGGCTGGAATATTTGTACCCTCATCCATGCCCATCTTCACTCCCTGTAACACTTAACTAAATGTCTGTAATGGATGAACATATTCAGAAATATGCATCTTGTTCTTTCACTCATTTGTAAATATGTATGTCTCCTTATATTTTATTTTTATTTTTATATTGTGTATATATTTACGCTATACTGTATGTGGTTTATAGCCCAGCAATGAGTCCTGATCTCAGTCCCATTAAAAAATCTTTGGGGTGAGCTGAAATCTGCTATTGGGAAAAGAACCCTGCCAACATTCAATTCAAGAACATGAACAAACTGCAAAAAATACCAGCTGAATGTGGAAGAATCTAATAGATGGCTACAAGAAACGTTTGGAGGCTGTCATCAATGCCAAAGGGTTTACAACCAAATATTAACAAAGAGTGCCTTTATTAATGCTCATGCTGTTTTTTTATGTTTCTTCATTGAAATTCAACATGTAAGCTGTAAACAAAATGCTCATTGTTATATTAATTTAAACCTACAATTAAAAAGTCCTGATGATATTAATTTGATATATTTCCATTTATTTCCGCAGATATTGTATTGTTTTGCAAAAAAACTGAAGAGGTGCCAATAATGGTAAGCAGGACTGTAACTGACAGAAGATACCTCTGGCATACAGCAGGGGTCATGAATAGATGGCCCGTTGTCCAGGTCTGGACCCAGACGCTGTCCTATCCAGACCCGGACTGGTAACTGATAAACTATTAATAACAATAAGTAAACAACAAATGTGCCGCATCTCTTTTTAACAGTCATCAAACTATTTAAACCTCCTGGCAGTGCTATAGCTGCTTCCCCGGCTCTTTGTGATTCATTTCTACATTTCTTTGAATCTAAAGTTGCGAAGATCAACAGTGGTCTTGTGTCTTCTGCTGCTAATGACTCTTCATTTTCCACCTCAACCTTCCATTCTCCAGGTGTTAACACATTCTCCTTTTCTCTTTCTGCTTTTCATACTGTTGACTCCTCTTTCATTGCTAATATTTTAGTGAAATCTAAAGCTACAACTTGTTCACTAGATCCTCTCCCTTCATCTTTAACTAAAGCCTGTCATTCTGCCCTGGTCCCTCATCTCACAACTCTTATTAATCAATCACTGTGTACAGGTCTGGTTCCATCTATCTACAAAATTGCTGCTATACTTCACTACTCCTCTACTTAAAAAAAAAAAAAAACCTGGCTTGGATCCTCTGGCTCTAGTTAACTTCAGGCCCATCTCTAACCTTCCTTTTCTGGCCAAAGTCTTCAAATGTACTGTTGCTAGTCAACTTCATAATTATCTTGAAACTAACAATCTCTTTGAACCATTCCAGTCTGGATTCCGTCCATTCCACAGCACTGAAACTGCCTTAATAAAAATTTTGAATGATCTTCTTTTAGCTGTGGATTCTGGCTCTCTCTGTATCCTATTACTGTTAGATCTGAGTGCAGCTTTTGACACAGTAAGTCACCCCATTCTTCTACCCAGGCTGCGGGAGCTGGGCATTGATGGTTCTGCCCTGTATTAGTTCACATCCTATCTAACTGACAGAAAACAGTTCATTAGCCTTTCTGGTCACACTTCTCACACTTCTGCTGTTACTCAAGGGGTACCTCAAGGATCAGTCCTTGGGCCCCTTCTTTTTATTGTATACATGCTTCCCCTTGGATATATCTTGCGTCATTTTAATCTCAACTTTCACTGCTATGCAGATGACATCCAGATTTATTTTAGTACCAAATCCATTAATAGCCCACCTCTTGACCAGTTAGAAACCTGTCTATCAGAAATCAGGAAATTGATGAATCACAACTTTCTCATGTTAAATAGTAACAAGACTGAACTCTTGCTTATCGTTTCCAAATCAATTCTCAAAAAAGTTAGTTCCCTGTCTCTCTCTATTGATAATTCATGTGTAACTCCTTCTTCCCCAGTTCGTAATCTGGGTGTCATCCTCGACTCGACTCTTTCACTTGGTGCCCACATCAGTTCTATAATTAAAACATCTTATTTGCATCTGCATAATATCGCCAAAATCAAGCCATCTCTTTCTCAATCTGCTGCTGAAATACTTATTCATGCATTCATGTCCACCAGTTTAGAATACTGCAACTCTCTTCTCTTTGGCATCAACTCTTCCTCTGTCCTAGACTTTATCTAGATCTTCTCCGCGAATGTGGAACTCTCTTCCTCCTCCTGTCCAACATTCTCCAACTCTCTCTATATTCAAATCAAACCTCAAAAATATCTTTTCTCCCTTACTTATAATACTCCTCAAAATTAATCTGTTCACGTTTGTACTGTTTGTTAATGTTTTGTATTCTGTATTTGTTCTGTTTTGTATGTCTTGGAATGTGTTCTATGTATTAACTATTGTAAGCGTCTTTGAGTTCTTCAAAAGCGCTATATAAATATCATGTATATAAATATAATATAAATAAATATATAAATATAATGTATTATTATTATTATGAAACCTATGATCAAGAAACCAAATCTTGATGCTAGTACACTGTCTAATTACAGGCCTATTTCTAATTTGCCATTTCTGTCTAAGATCTTAGAAAAAGCTGTGGCCCAACAACTTAGTTCATATCTACATAAGAATCATATATATGAAAAATTCCAATCTGGATTCAGGCAACATCATAGTACAGAGACAGCTCTAGTCAAGATAACAAATGATCTTCTTCTTGCCTCTGATCAAGGCCACGTATCCCTGTTGGTGCTTCTTGACCTAAGCGCAGCCTTCGATACAATAGACCACAATATTCTCATAGAAAGGTTAGAAAACATGGTTGGAATCACAGGGACAGCCCTATTATGGTTCAAATCTTACTTAACGGAACGTTATCAATTCGTAAAAGTAAACAATCTAAATTCAAATTATTCTAAAGTAAGATTTGGAATTCCACAAGGCTCTATTTTAGGACCATTATTATTTACATTATACATGTTACCGCTAGGCACAGTTATAAGAAACCATGACATTAACTTTCACTGTTACGCAGACGACACACAATTGTATATTTCAGCCAAGCCCGATGACAAACACAGATTAAAGAAAATAGAGGACTGTGTAAAAGACGTGAAAGGCTGGATGTTGCGTAACTTCCTCCTTCTAAACAGCAACAAAACAGAGGTACTGCTTTTGGGTCCAAAAGTGACAAGAAATAAATTATCAGACTTAATTTTAAATCTAGCTAACTTTCCAGTTAAACCTGGTTCAGCAGCAAAAAATCTTGGTGTCATAATTGACCCGGATTTATCATTTGATCAACACATAGGTAGTATCACTAGGACAGCTTTTTTACATCTTCGCAATATTGCTAAGATTAGAAATGCCTTATCCCTCCAGGACGCAGAAACATTAGTACATGCCTTTATTACTTCAAGGCTTGACTACTGTAACGCACTACTGTCAGGATGCACCAGCAGCAATTTAAGAAAACTTCAACTAGTTCAAAATGCTGCAGCTAGGGTCCTCACTAAAACTAGAAAATTTGAACATATCAGCCCAGTTTTATCATCACTTCATTGGCTGCCTGTTAAATTCCGCATTGACTACAAAATTTTGTTATTAACATATAAAGCTCTACATGGGCTTGCTCCTGAATATCTTCAAGATACAATTTCCTATTATGAGCCTCCACGTTCACTCAGATCACAGAATACTGGATTTTTAAATGTTCCCAGAATTCAGAAGGCCTCAGCTGGGGGAAGAGCCTTTTCTTATAAAGCCCCCCAACTCTGGAATGATCTTCCAGAAAATGTTCGGGACTCAGACACAGTCGCAATCTTCAAATCTAGGCTAAAAACTCATTTGTTTAGTTTATCTTTTGGTAGCTAATGCTCCCCCATAGATAAAGGCGGCAGATCCGGGGGGTCCATGGACACAGGGAATTATAGTATACTGAGACGCTGGTGCTGTCGTCCCGCCGCTTCTCGCGATCACTCAGGTTTGTTGACGATGAAGCGGAGGGATGCCAGTGTTTCAGGATGCTCCCGTGTCTGTGTGTCCTCCTGGTTCTCTCCTTTTAGTTAATGCTGTCATAGTCAGATCTGCCGGAGTCATTAGCCACACACTGGAAATTTTCATATTTTCCACTTTACAAACACAAAACAGTTCAAAACTAATTCCATCCCTTTACATCTTTCCGAGTAAACGACTGCCCACCTGTCTGTCTGGACACTGATGGATGACTGTCGAGATCCTCCTCCACGCTTCAGACCAGCTGCCCACGCTCCAGCAACCACCAAGTGCCTTGAAGCTGTCCCTACACTGAAGTTCTCATGGACTACTAACTATCATCACCAGTAGATTGACCAGAGGAGGATGGGTCACCCCTTGTGAGCCTTGGTTCCTCCCAAGGTTTCTTCCTCAGCTGGGGGAGTTTTTCCTTGCCACTGTCGCCCCTGGCTTGCTCACTTGAGGGTTTTACATTTGTCTTTACATTTCATGTCAAATCTTTGTCTTACTGGAATTCTGTGAAGCTGCTTTGTGACAACATCAGTTGTGAAAAGCGCTATATAAATACATTTGATTTGATTTGATTTGATTATTATTATTATTATTATTAAGTGCTGTTTAAATTTGAACACAGTGTTTTAAAAATGATAAAAGCTCTTTTGGGACACCACTGGGGCATCATTATACTGTGAAGTAAAACCATAACCTTTAATAAGACAGGAACGATTACGGTTGCTGAACATGGATTCTGTTTACATATAAAGTCCTACTGGACCTTAATGAATTTGAATTAATTACCCCTGGTATACAGTATGTATTTCAAAAATATCCACAACCCTCATGTTATAATTTTCACAAATATATATTAAATGTGATGATAAAGTTAAATTAAACATATTGTAAATCATGACACTTTAAATGTTCTAATTGCTAAAGTGGCAATGATCAACCGGAACCAAGTTCCTTGTGTGTGTATCATACTTGCCCAAATAAATATGATATTGATTCTGATTATTAATTAATAATTATTTATTTGATGAATTTTATTTTGATTAATCAGCGGTGTGGGTTCACAAATACAACTTTGTTTAACCCCCTAGAGTCTGAGGCCTTTCAGCCATGTCTGAGGTGATCTGAAATGCCTTGATATTTTAACAAATACCTCACCTAAAAAAGCTACACATGCTAATATTAAGCACAAACCCAGAACAGTACATGTACATGTGAGAGAACAGTACAGAACATGTGAGAGAAGTATGCATGTCAATCTGTTTGTGTTTAATTAACTCTAAACATGGACTTTCCAAAAACCTGTTTTCAAAGGTGCTGCTGTACAGTGTGGGCCATTTTTATGGATACACCTTAATAAAATGGGAATGATTGGTGATATTAACTAACTTCCTGTTTGTGGCACATTAGTATATGAGAGGGGGAAACTTTTCAAGATGTGTGTTTTGTGACCATGGCGGCCATTTTTTAATCTTCTGACCACTAAACTAGCACAGGTTTCCAGTAACCGTAGTTTCAGGGGCTGCACACCTCGTATCTTCACAGCATAGACAATTGCTTTCAGATGACCCCAAAGATAAAAGTCTAAGGGGGTCAGATCGGGAGACCTTGGGGACCATTCAACTGGCCCACGATGACCAATCCACTTTCCAGGAAACTGTTCATCTAGGAATGCTCTGACATAACACCCATAATGTTCTGGTGCACCAACTTGCTGGAAAAACTCAGAGAACGTGCCAGCTTCAGTGCATAAAGAGGGAAACACCTCATGTAGCAATTTCGCATATCGAGTGGCCTTGAGGTTTCCATTGATGAAGAATGCCCCCACTATCCTTGTACCCCATACACCGCACCATACCATCATTTTTTTTTTTTTTTTGTTCCAACAGTCTTGGAGGGATCTGTCCAATGTGGGTTAGTGTCAGACCAATAGCGGTAGTTTTGTCTGCAGCAGCTGGAGTTTGTAAGGGTGCCATTTGTGAGTAGCTAATATCCGCCGAAGGGATGTTTGACTGATTCCACTCTCCAGTGACATGCAGCGATTGCTACGCTGTGGGCCCTTGCTGAATGAAGCTAGGACAGCCACTGATGTTTCTTCATTAGTGACAATTTTCATGCGTACACATTTTGGCAAATCCAACACTGAACCAGTTTCATGAAACTTGGCAAGCAGTTTGCTAACTGTAGCATGGAAGATGGGTGATCTTTTAGGGTGTTTTGCATTGAAATCTGCTGCAATGACCCAGTTACTGCGTTCACCAGACATCAACACAATTTCTATCGCTCCTCATGTGTTAACCTCTGCGACATGTCAGTGGCTGTAAAAAAAACAGAAACTGGTAAATAACTCATGAAAGAAAAAAGTTAAAACCAAGCACACCATTGTTTTCCTTGTGAAATTCCCAATAGGTTTGATGCGTCACATGACCCTCTTCTCATTGAAAAAACAAATGTTGGATCCAAAATGACCATGGTCACCACCCATCTTGAAAAGTTTTCCCCCTTCCAATATACTAATGTTCCACAAACAGGAAGTTAATATCACCAACCATTCCCATTTTTTTAAGGTGTATCCATATAAATGGCCCAACCTGTATAGTGAAAAAACACGTGTGGACATTCATGAAGTTTTCTTTAGAAACAAAATGCTTGTAGACAAGGGTATTGACCATACACTGATGATTACAGTGTTTACTTTCCGTATTTTGAAGAAGATGCTGAAAAAGACTTCTACGCTGGCACCATTCTTTCATTGCTAATACTCAGGTTTATTACAATCAAAAGAACAGCATCTTAACCAGCCCCAATGGACTGCTTGTTGGGATGATTAGCCAATGCCTTCTGACATTTTCACCCCAACCCCAACTTATAGATTTGTGTCAACATATGGTAAATAGTATGGCTTTTGTATACTTCATTTCCTGTCCTAGTAAAGAGAGATAACTTGTAAGGACATCCTGTCTTGCTACCTCCAGGAAAAAAGCTTAACCAACATCCCATTCTCACAGAGACAAAACCCTTATATAGGCACAAATTAAGAACAATAGGTCATTCTGCACACACTAAATAACATATGCATATTTGTACATTAAATTATATATTATTTGAATATAGGGCGGCACAGTGGCGCAGCAGGTAGTGTCGCAGTCACACAACTCCAGGGACCTGGAGGTTGTGGGTTTGATTCCCTCTCTGGGTGACTGTCTGTGAGGAGTTTGTGTGTTCTGTAGTTTGAATGTTAGATCCTCATTTGTAAGTCTCTTTGGATAAAAGCGTCTGCCAAATGCATAAATGTAAATGTAAATGTTCTCCCTGTGTCCGTGTGGGTTTCCTCCGGGTGCCCTGGTTTCCTCCCACAGTCCAAAAACATACGTTGGTAGGTGGATTGGTGACTCAAAAGTGTCTGTAGGTGTGAGTGAAAGTGTGTGTGTGCCCTGTGAAGGATTGGCACCCCCTCCAGTGTATATTCCGCCTTGCGCCCGATGATTCCAGGTAGGCTCTGGACCCACCGCGACCCTGAACTGGATAAGTGGTTACGGATAATGAATAAATGAATCATTTGAATATACATCAACGGCTTACTATATTTTAATTAGTTTTTCTTCTATATTGTTATGAATCTGATGTGACACTATTTTTCTAAACCTGTGGCTCACGCATTGACTATTCATGAGACAGGTGTGAAATACAGGTGAGAAATGCCCTCCCCACTGTCAAAGATAATGACGCATTAGCCCCCACCCCACCACATCAGTGAGAAAAACTGAATCATTTGTCTGTAAACGGTGCTATTTTAGTTATTTAGCAACGACACAGCCATATATATGAGCTTCAGATGACTGTTTGAAAGCAACAGACAGCACCCAAACTTTATTACCAGCCGTTTTTTTTCTTTATCAGTTGAACTCTGCTTCTGCGCATTTACAAAACATTACTTCACGAAATCCGTCGGTGGTATCAGCGGCAAACATCTTTCAGAAAATTGAGGCAAATATATCTCACTTACTCATCACAAAATGAAGCTGTTCCTCCTCGGGCAGCTGATGTGTGACTGCGCTGTCTTGGAGCTTCACGCTCAGTGCGCAAACATAGCAATATGCATTTGTTTATATGAGTAAAATGAGTGTTTTCACATGTCCCATTCCTCCAATAAGAGCATCTGTTTATCATGCTATTATCATATGAATATGAATGGGTGGGCCATCAAGGGTTGCAGTCTGAGTCTCAGAGAGAGATGTGCTTCTTGTTATCTTTCTATAACAACCAGGTAAAAATAAATTTCTGTTCAACCTCCATATATTTGAAAACAGACCCTTTAAGGTTTCTGGGGGTGTGTTTATTATGTTTCTAGAACAAAAACTCGTGTAAACGTGATTGTGCAAGTGCCAACTCCAGAGGGTTAAAAATAAATTTGCAATTACCCTGATTAAAGAGTGGGGCCTTTTTCAAGTTACACTTGACTTCAATGAGCAAATTCCACATATAAACACAGCACACTCATATATAGTAACATGATTAATTATTAAAGCTTCATAGACTGGCTAATTGGCAAACCAAACCCTTATATGATATTTAATAATGGTTGGAGAAAGGAGATTAATATATGTGGAGTGTGTTAACTGAGACTAGTAAGAGGATAACGATAACTAGGAACTAAAAGAGGTGTGCAATTATCAAATAAAATGGGCTTGGCATTGAACCCTGAACAGCATGCTTGAGGGCCTACCAGAAACCCAGAAGAATGAGCTTTTAAAAGCCAGGTCTGGGTCTGAAGAGAAGTTTCTGGGCAGTCGGTCAGCTCTGTGGTCATGAAATATGAGGTACTGCTTCTCTCTGGGTTTGTTGTACTCTGGTAGCACTGCGATTCCTGGTGATGTAGGATTTCCCAAAACTTTAAAGACACTGACAGTCCTTGCTCTGGACTGGCTTGTCGATGCTCTGGGCAGCAGATTCAGTGGCTCCCCAGCTAGCAAAATTGTATCACGAATGCTGGAACAGATAGATGTGAAGGGAAATTTTAAATGTGTGTGTTTCTTTTACAAACATGTGCTCATTGGATCACTAGTATTTAGAAGAAATCAGTAGTATTTAGCAGTAATTAGTAGTAATCCCTGATAATTAGTAAAGGTCTTTGTTTTATATAAAGATGAGCTGTTTTATGTAATGTATGTTGTATTATTCTGTATTTAGACTGTTTCACCAACTGAGTCTTTAGTAGGAAAGGAATTTGATGGAAGTACACGGGGTGCAGCTTGAAAGAGTTACATTCCTGCATCCAAGGTACCAAGGACGTTTTTTTTCTGTTTTAACAAGCATGAGATGTAGCTGGTTTATAGAACATTGTTTCTGTATGAAACTGTTATCTTTTTCTCCCTGGCAGGTGTGTCACGCCCTCGTCTCGTCATGTCTGTTTTCCCCGTTCATGTGCTTTTAGCACATGGCTATGTTTTGTTTATGTCCTTGTCTCCACCCTTGTCCCGCCTTTGTTCCGCCTCCTCATCCGTGTCATGTGTTAACCCGTCCTCCTCGTTATCTGTCCAGGTGTGTCTCGTTTGTGTCAGTATTTAAGCCCTCTTGTCTCACGTCCTGTTTGTCGTACATTTCACATTTCACCTTTCTCTAGTCAGTCGTGTTTCCTAGTCTGTCCGTCTGTCTCCAGTTTCTCCGTGTTTATTTTCCTAGTCGTTGTTTCCTGTTGCAGTTTCTTTTCCTCTGTCGTTATTTTGTTAACTCTTTAGTCTGTCAGTCCAGTTTGCCCTGTTTAGTTCACCGTGTTTAATTTAGCCTGCTTTGCTCCCTGTTTGTTTTCGTTCTGTTTAAGTCTCGTTGTTTGTTATATTTCGATATTAAAAAACTCTGTGTTTTAGCGAGTGCGTCCGCCTCCGTCAGTCCGCCCCTCGTTTCTGACAGAATGTACGACCCTTACATGGACGCAGCTAGCACGGACTATTACCTCAAGGGGTGTGCCGTTCGCCGGATTCCGTACAGGCCCCAAAGATCCTGTGGAGGAGGTTTTGAAAGCGGCCTCGGAATGGAGTCGCCGGCTCCAGCTCCTGCCTGGCGCTGTTCCGAATCCTATACCGGAGGAGTCGACTCGTGAATCGAGTAGTTGCGCCAGCGGGAGTCGAAAGAGTCGGCGGAAGAAGCATGCTGGAGTCCCCCCCTCGACAGTGGATTACCCCCTTAGGTCCGGGGAAATTTTTTTGGGGGGGTTAAGGGTAGGGGCTGTTAGCCTCCAACCTCAGGACGACGGAGGTGGGGCTAACAGGGGCGCACCTCTGAGGGATCTAATGGGTGCGCCTGTGAAACCCCCTAAACCCTCTACAGCTCCAGCGCGAGCCCGGCGAGCAGCACAAACCCCTGTCCTCGTAAAAGCGGTGCTTCCAGCCGCTCCTGTCTTCATGAACGCGGCGCCAACGGCCGCTCCTGTCTTCGTGGCTCCCTCGGCCGCTCCTGTCTCCGTGAGCGCGGCTCCCTCGGCCACTCCTGTCTCCGTGAGCGCGGCTCCCTCGGCCGCTCCTGTCCCCGTGAGCGCGGCTCCCTCGGCCGCTCCTGTCTCCGTCTGGCGGCTCCCTCGGCCGCTACTGTCCCCGTGAGCGCGGCTCCCTCGGCCGCTCCTGTCCCCGTGACTGTGGCTACGGCCGCTCCTGTCCCCGTGACTGTGGCTACGGCCGCTCCTGCCCCCGTGACTGCGGCCCCGGCCGCTCCCGGTCATGTCCGTAGGTCGGCCCGAAGGACTTCGGGGCCGATCCCTAGAGTTGTGCCCAGGCTGGCCACAAACATTTGCCAATCCTGGACATCCCCCTGTTATATGGGTTCCCCTGTCTGTCCCTGTTCTGGTTCCTGTCTCTGTCCTTGTCCCAGTGCCTGTGTCTGCCTTTGTCTCTGTCCCAGTCCCTGTCACTGTATTCGTGTCTGTCCCCTTGAATGTCTTGGTCCCTGTTCCCCTGCCAGTCCAGTCCAGTCTCCTGTGAGTCCTGTCCAGCCCCCTGTCAGTCCTGTTCAGTCCCTGTTTCAACCCTCTGTCTTGTCTCATGTCCAGTCCCCTGTTAGTCCTGTCCAATCCCCATTTCCACCCTCTGTCCCGTCTCCTGTCCAGTCCCTGTTTCAACCCTCTGTCCTGTCTTATGTCCAGTCCCCGTTCCAACCCTCTGTCCTGTCTCAAGTCCCGTCACCAGTCCAGTCCCCGTTGCAGTCTAGTGTCATGTCACCTGTCCTGTCTTCTGTCCAGTCACATACCCCTGTCCAGTCTAATGTTTCTGTCCGGTCCAGTGCCTTGTCCCCTGTCTCGTCACCAGTCTCTGCTCCCGTCCATTCCCAGCAACCAGTCCTGTCATCTGTCCTGTCTCAAGTCCCGTCTCCTGTCCAGTCCCCGTTTCAACCCTCTGTCTTGTCTCATGTTCAGTCCCCTGTTAGTCATGTCCAGTCTCCGTATCCGTCCAGTGTTCAGTCACCTGTCTTGTCTCCATTCCAGTCCCCTGTCCTGTCACCTGCCTGTGTCCAGTCTTCTGTCCCCAAACATGTCCAGTCTCCGTATCCGTCCAGTGTTTAGTCACCTGTCTTGTCTCCAGTCCAGTCTCCCTTTCAACCCTCTGTCTTGTCTCAAGTCCTGTCACTTGAGACAATGTTCGGGACTCAGACACAGTCGCAATCTTCAAATCTAGGCTAAAAACACATTTGTTTAGTTTATCTTTTGGTAGCTAATGCTCCCCCATAGATAAAGGCGGCAGATCCGGGGGGTCCATGGACACAGGGAATTATAGTAAACTGAGACGCTGGTGCTGTCGTCCCGCCGCTTCTCGCGATCACTCAGGTTTGTTGACGGTGGAGCAGAGGGATGCCAGTGTTTCAGGATGCTCCCGTGTCTGTGTGTCCTCCTGGTTCTCTCCTTTTAGTTAAAGCTGTCATAGTCAGATCTGCCGGAGTCATTAGCCACACTCTGGAAATTTTCATATTTTCTACTTTACAAACACAAAACATTTCAAAACTAATTCCATCCCTTTACATCTTTCCGAGTAAACGACTGCCCACCTGTCTGTCTGGACACTGATGGATGACTGTCGAGACCCTCCTCCACGCTTCAGACCAGCTGCCCACGCTCCAACAACCACCAAGTGCCTTGAAGCTGTCCCTACACTGAAGTTCTCATGGACTACTAACTATCATCACCTGTAGATTGACCAGAGGAGGATGGGTCACCCCTTGTGAGCCTTGGTTCCTCCCAAGGTTTCTTCCTCAGCTGGGGGAGTTTTTCCTTGCCACTGTCGCCCCTGGCTTGCTCACTTGAGGGTTTTACATTTGTTTTTACATTTCATGTCAAATCTTTGTCTTACTGGAATTCTGTGAAGCTGCTTTGTGACAACATCAGTTGTGAAAAGCGCTATATAAATAAATTTGATTTGATTTGATTTGATGTCCCATTTCCCATCTCATTTATCCGGTCCTGTCGTGTCCCCAGTTCCTGTGTCTGTTCCTGTCTAGTCTTGAGTCTTGTCTTCCGTGGTTTTGTTTTCCGTGCCCTCTCCTGTGCCAACTCCTGGGAGGTTTAGGAGTATGCGCCCGGGAGTTGCACGTTCATGGGGGGGCATCTGTCACGTCCTCGTCTCGTCATGTCTGTTTTCCCCGGTCATGTGCTTTTAGCACATGGCTATTTTTTGTTTATGTCCTTGTCTCCACCCTTGTCCCACCTTTGTTCCGCCTCCTCATCCGTGTCATGTGTTAACCCGTCCTCCTCGTTATCTGTCCAGGTGTGTCTCGTTTGTGTCAGTATTTAAGCCCTCTTGTCTCACGTCCTGTTTGTCGTACATTTCACATTTCACCTTTCTCTAGTCGGTTGTGTTTCCTAGTCTGTCCGTCTGTCTCCAGTTTCTCCGTGTTTGTTTTCCTAGTCGTTGTTTCCTGTTGCAGTTTCTTTTCCTCTGTCGTTATTTTGTTAACTCTTTAGTCTGTCAGTCCAGTTTGCCCTGTTCAGTTCACCATGTTTAATTTAGCCTGCTTTGCTCCCTGTTTGTTTTCATTCTGTTTAAGTCTTGTTGTTTGTTATATTTCGATATTAAAAAACTCTGTGTTTTAGCGAGTGCGTCCGCCTCCGTCAGTCCGCCCCTCGTTCCTGACAAGGTGGCTCAGCTAAGAAAGAAGGGTTTTTTGTTCTCTGTCTCAGAGCAGAGCGAGGCAGAGCAGAGTAGAGGGTTAGTGCATGCTTTTAGCTCCTCTCCATAAAAGTTACTCAAAGACCACTTTCAGTCTCATTTCTTATTAGTTGATCATTTCCATGATAAACTTGGCATCACTTAGGATGGCTATACCTCTCAGATGCTGAAGGGACGGGGCCGCTGGGAGGACGCTCTTCAGGAGAAAACCCTGAATCAGAAGGGAAAACCGCTTGAGCAGGAAAGTTCCGCTGTACAATGGGCTCTTTCCCTGATGCACCAGAGGACCCGTTATTCAACCTAAAATCAGTGAGTAGAAAAATTACTCTCCCCCTAAGTTTTCATAGTATCTCGACAGAACTAGAGAACTGTTAGGCATAAGAGGGCTGTCTGGGACAGTTTGGTATACAACGGTATGGGGCAGTCCATCCCTTGAAATTGGTTTTCTAGTATTAGACGTGTGCTAGAATAATACAGAGGCCTCTGGGTTCCGCGAGAACAAAGTGTATGTATTGAAAACTGTGTGAGGTGCTTATTGCACTAGGGGAACTAAATTACACTGAAGTAAAATGTCTTTGAGAGAACTGATTATGAGATCCCATAGTAGTAAATGGGCCCACGTGGCTTCAGCATGGACCTCAGCTATGTGTTTAGATATGCGAAAGCATTATGGTGAAGCTTCCTTGAAGTATATGGAAATATGGGTCAATTGTTATGGGTTTCCTGAGTTGGGAACATTAAGTGTAAAAAGGTTGCATGCCTTTAAAAAGAAATTAACAGAGACCCCTAAGGATAAGAAAACCAGGAAGTTGTGGGAAAAGTGTAAAAATGAAAGGTTGGAGGCAGTTGATATGTGATTAATTGAAGCTCACTCCAGGGAAGAAAAACAAAAATTGATGGGAGGGGCTGATACTAACCAAACCTCTCAGTGTGTCCCTCTTAAAGTGGCTGATCCCGATCTTGACGCCGCCCCACAGCCAGCGCCACAGCCAGCAGCGCAGCCAGTGCAACAGCACCAAGAGCATCCTGTAGCCACAGAAACTCCTCAACAGGAAAACCCACCCCCGTATCAACCCCAACAATGAGAACAAATATATCTCCTGGAAGAGCCAAACTGACTAGCCCTTGAAGCAAGCAGACCTTCACCCGAACCCCCAAGCCTCAGCCCCAATAACCCAGTTCACACTCTGCACCACACCCCCGTCTCTCAGCGCACCAGATCTGGGGACAGACAGGAGAGGAGAGAATGTGCCTTTTATGAAGGGCCAACTGTGTCTTCACCAAAGTATCAGCGGTATGAGAACACCATTCAACTCCCCATGGTCACAGTATCTGGACAAGAGCACCCTATACTCGTCCACAGATACTGGACAGAGGATGACCTGACTGAAGTCCTTACAAGTCCCTGCCTAATCACAAAGAGGTGGGGGGGGAAACGGTTCTCAGAACAGATACTCCGCTTCTGTCAGTTCTTTAAGCCAACCACTCATGAACTGAGTGAATGAAATCCTAATGAGGAAAATGGGGACTGACTTCTCCCGAATCGATAGAAACTGGCCAGAACCCACCCATCCCAGACCCAAACCAACAGTATTGGGAGGCCATCCGGCAGCTTCAAGAAAGGATTACCCAAGAATTCCTTCTTCAAGTCAATTCTTCAAAGATTTCAGACTATAAACAGAAAGAAGAGACAGGCACTGAGTTGCTGAGGTTGACACGGGTCCATTGAGACCACTGCGGAATAGCCTAACCTGCTCAACGGGCTGATGGACCTAACAATGTGTCGGCCTGGAAATGTCATCTCAGAAATTCCTTCCTGTTAGGAATGAAACCAAGCATTGCAGAAGCAGTGAAAAAGCATTCTGTGGAGTATGAGAAACAAGCTTTGTCAACCATAGAAGATCACGCTCGACACCATGAAGTGATACAACGGAAAGCATGGGGAAAACAGAAAGCAAAATGAGAAGAGGTCTTACATGCTGCCATGTTAACCATGGTACATCAGGTGACAAATGGTGGGAGAAACGGAGGCTGTGGAGGTAGGGGGAGTGGACGTGGAGGCAGAGGTAGAGGAAGAGGAGGACAAAGGGGAAGGGGAGGCGGAAGAGGTGAGGACTGTCACAACCGATGCTATGTGTGCAACAAAGAAGGATATTTTGCTTGAGACAAGGGAAGTAACTAATCATTATGATTCTTTATATGCTAAACAGTTGAGCTCCACCCCTTTTGGGCTCCCGCTAATTACAATGAGGGTACATGGCAAGGCATTAAAGTTTTTGGTAGACTCAGGAGCTGCATGTTTCATGATTCAAACTAAACAATTTAAACTGCCCCTGTCAGGGAAAGCTGTAAATACCCTCGGGGCAGAGTGGCATGTTACTGTAGAAAAATATTCCATACCTGTACAGTGTAATATAGCAGACAGAGAGATCACTGATGTGTCGTCTGATGTATGCCTTATAATGTTCAAAGGAGATGAGTGATTTTCAATTAGTACAATATAATGCCCAGACCCCATTGTATGCTTATTAATGGCAGCTGATAAAGGGAACTTCGGACCCAGCTGGACACCTGCTTCTGCAGGCCCAGGCTGTGACCGACTTTCCAGATTACTGTACAGCTTCACTGTACTTCGCATGTGCATGAAGGGCCTAACAAGGAATATGAAAAAGACTTCCTGGAACGAGACCCTCCTGGCGAAACCCTCCACAGCACTCACCTCTATTGGAGTGAGGAGTGGGTGGCTGCCAGTGTCTTGCTAAATTCTAAACAAAACACATTTTTTATGTGGATGAGTCAGTACCCCACATTTAATTGGGAAAGGCGTCCACCTCAGCTCAATGGAAGGAGGTGGGGCCATGGATGTTCAGAGTCACCCGGAATTCCCAATGGGAATGTGGGACCACAGTGGGGTTTGAATACTGTGCCCGTTACAAGGCATGAAGAAAATCTCTGTGTTGTACTATGCTTGTGCACCGAGCAGTGCAGCTGGTATCAGGACACCAATGGGACTTTCAGACACCTCAGCTGGAACACCCCTTTGAGGAGGAGCTAGCTGGGGTCTCTGAAACATTGTAGGCTAAAACTAAGGATGATGTGGGGTTAATTTAAGGGTGTGCACCTGTAACAATCACTCCAAAGAGCTCTTATAGGCCTAAACAACACCAATACCCTCTAAAACCTGAAGCCATAGAGAGTATAAAACAGGTTTTTCATTCTCTATTGAAAGCAGGGGTAATTATTCCATGTCCGGACTCCCCAGTTAGAACACCTATATTCCCTGTAAAAAACCCCTGGCTGGAGTGAGTGGAGGTTTGTTCAGGATTTTTTTTGGCCCAAATTCCACCCATTACAACTCATTATTCAGTGGTTGACCTAGCCAATGCCTTCTTTAGCGTACCAGTGCACCCAAATCATAAATAAATAATAAATCATAATAAAATCAATTATGATTTGCGTTTTCATTTGAAGGTAAAATGTACACATTCACACAGTCTCCCACAGAAAGGTTCCATTACACATCTAGAGTGGACTCCTGAAGCAGAGGAGGCATTTGTGCAGCTTAAACAGGCCCTTCAACAGGTGCCTGCACTCTGTAGAGAGTGTAGATGAAACTGTAGATGAAAAAGGTTGCATGAACTCTGTATTATTTCAGAAGCATGGAGACAGATTGAGATCAGGCCTTCCTTTGTGCCTCAGGGCAGTGGCAGCAGCAGAAAAGGCCGTAGTAGCACCACAAGATGAATTTGCATATGCACCGCTCACTCTAATGTTCCCCCATGCCGTACATAATATACTCCAGGACCAAAAATATCACATTTGTCGACCCAACGGTGGTTGAGATATCACACCACTTTGCTTGAAATACTCTAACTACTACTACTACTGCTACTCTAACTGAAATTCCCTCTAACTGCTACACCACTTGAAAAAGCAGAGTGAGTCAAAGATAGCTGTGTTCTCAAAGATAAGGTATGGATACATACACCCACTAACAAACCCTGTTTTCCAGAAACTTATATGAAAGGTCTCATAAAGATTGCTCATGGGTGTAGCCACATGAGCAAAGGGGGAAAAGTAGACAGTATACAGCAGTACTGGTATGGGAAAAGACTCTCAATACTCAAAATTTTTGTCCCTCCTGCCTGGTATGTGCACAAAATACTAGCAAAGGGGGAACCACTAAAACACCTCCACTAGCTGGACAGCCCCCAGCAACAGAACCATTTCAACACTGGCAGATAGATTTTGTAGAATTAACTCCAGCAGAGGGAAAAAGGTTTTTACTGGTGTGTGTTTGCATGTTCTCTAAATGGACAGAGGCATTTGCAACGAGCAACAGTATGCACAAGCGGTAACCAAAGCTCTTCTCACAGAAATTATTCCCAGGTGGGAACACAATGAAACAAAGGTGAAATGTTTGACAAGAGGACGTGAGACAAGGGGGCTTAAATACAACAACAAACGAGAAACACCTGAAACGGATAACGAGGGTAAAGACAAGGAGGCGGAACAAAGGCAGGGCATGAACAACAACAAAACAAAGCCATGTGCTGAGATCGAGAAAACAGACATGATGAGACGAGGGCGTGACAGGAATAGACATGAGAAAACATTGTAGTTATCATCCTGCAAGTTCAGGAGCAGTGGAACGCACCATTAAATCAGGACTAGCAAAAATGACACAGGTCTCACATGGCCGAAAGTGCTACCGTTGGTCCTCTGGCAAACCAGAACAAAACCATAAGCCAGAACAGAGTGCAGTGCTTTGGGATCATGTTCGGAATACCCCCCAATACAGGAATAGGACCTCCACTGCCAGCGGAAACCACATGGGCGGAACATAACTCCAGTAATGCATAACATTGCACAAGTCTCTTTCTTTTCTGTCTAAGCAGGTTAAAGCAGCACTACCCAGTCCAACCAAGACCCCACTCCACAGCTTCAAACCAGGAGACCAAGTCCTGCTAAAGGATCTGCGGAGAAACAAGTGGAACCAACCCAGATGGAAGGGACCATTCCAGGTGCTCTTCGTCACCCATACCGCACTCAAAATAGAAGGACGAACATTGTGGGTCCACCACATTCATTGCAAGAAAGCTCCACGAGAAGCCAGTGCACCCACTGGGGACAACACAACCTAAAAGGAAGTCCACGCCCTAGTAGTCGGGACTGCAGGAAGAAGGGGAGTGCCCCTCTGAGAGCAGGTACGTCAAGAAATGAAAGGGCTATGGCTTTCCTGTGTCTGGTGGTTTTGGGGCTCCTGATTGCTCCAGGAGGAACCTTCTACACCCCCACAGGACAGGGAGGAATGTCCTGGACAGAAATCTTAGGACCAAACAAACAAGTGATATACAACCCTAGAGAAGGAAAGAATGTCACCATCTAATTTGATCCAGTGAAGGTTTGGAGCAAAGTATATTCCTACAAAGGGTATAACAAATATTGGCGCAGTGACCCATGTAATGAGTGGAATACTGTATTAGGGTTCATGAACAACATATATAAGCAAGTCAAAATAACTGAACGGGCAGACAATAGAAATTATATCACTGTCCACCTGAATGGAAATTGGAACCAGACCGTGCGTTCGACAGGGCAGGTAGAGACTATTGTAATCCAATAATTCTTGCTGTTCAGAAAGCAGTAGAAAAGAAAGAGAAGCAAAATCTCGCTAGGAGAGTAAAACAAGCCCAGAAAGAAGATAGTGAGAAAGAAAAGGGAAGAGTTACAGACTGTGACAGAGCTGACAAAATTTGACAGCCAGGGGCCAGATAGCATTGAACTGGACCAGCTCGTGGACAAATGTGAACATAACACAGCCTGCATATCCGCTGTAATCCAAGCAAAACATGCAAATATACAAGGAGTGTGTATGTGTCATGTCCTGTGTTTGTTTTCCTAGCTCTGTTTATTCTTCCTGTCTCTGCCCTAGTCCCGCCTTAGCTCCGCCCTCTCATCAGAGTCTGCTTTGTAGTCCTGCCCTCTCTTTATTGTCCCCAGGTGTTCCTTGTCAGTGCTCTGTGTATATATAGTCCCTTTGTTTCAGTGTTCCCTCGTCGGTTCTTGTGTGTGTAGATGTGTCTCTTTGTCTGTTGCCCTACACATTACTTCCCATTAGCGTGGGAGTCGGCGGAAGCAGCATGTTGGAGTTTTCCCCTGTGAAGGCGGCAAACCCCGCCGCTCATGTCCCTGTGAAGGCGGCAAACCCCGCTGCTCCTGTTCCGGTGAAGGCGGCACCCGCCGCTCCTGTCCCCGTGAAGGGGGCTTCCTTGGCCGCTCCTGTCCCCGAGAAGGCAGCTTCCTCGTCCACTCTTGTCCCCGAAAAGGCGGCGTCCACAGCTGCTTCTGCTCTAGAGAAGGCGGCGTCCACAGCCGCTTCTGCTCCAGAGAAGACGGCGTCCCCTGCCGCTTCTGTTCCTTCAGGTCGTGGCCGTGGGCTGGCCCCAAGAACTTCGGGGCTGATCCCCAGAACTGTGCCCAGGCTGGTACCTCAGGCTTCCCCACAGACTTTTGCCAGTTCTGGGTACCCTCCTGTTATTTTGGTTCCCCTGTCTGTCCCTGTCCTGGTTCCTGTCTCTATTCTGTCTCTATACCTGTGTCTGCGTTTGTCTCTGTCCCTGTCACTGTGTTTGTGTCTGTCCCTGTAAACGTCCTGGTCCCTTTTCCCCAGCCAAGTCCTGTCCAGTCCCCTGTTAATAATCCAGTCCAGTCCCCGTTTCAGTCTAGTGTCTTGTCATCTGTCTCTTCTCCTGTCTTGTCTCCAGTCCAGTCCCTGTTTCAACCCTCTGTCCAGTCTCCAGTCCTTTCCCTGTTTCAACCCTCTGTCCAGTCTCCAGTCCAGTCCCCGTTTCAACCCTCTGTCCAGTCTCCAGTCCAGTCCCCGCTTCAACCCTCTGTCCTGTCTCAAGTCCTGCCACGTGTCCAGTCCCAGCACCCAGCCTCAGTCCAGTCACCTGCCCTGTCTCAAGTTCAGTCACCCGTCCTGTCTCCCCTCCAGTCCTCATTCCCATCCAGTGTCCTGTCCAATGTCAAGCACCCTGTCCTGTCCCCCTGTTCAATCACCTGCTCCTGTCCAGCCTTCTGTCTCTAGTCCCGTTCTGTCCCCAGTCTTGTCTCAGTTTAATGCGTCTGTTTGGTCTTAATTCCCATCCAATGTGCAACCCTTGTCACCTGTCAAGTCTTGTGTTTCTAGTCTGTTCCGGTCCTTAGTCCCATCTCCTGTCCTCTCCCGTGTCCAGTCTCTTGTTTCCGGTCCTGTCAAGTCCCCAGCTCCATTTCCTGTGTCTGTTCCTGTCTTGTCCTGAGTCCTGTCTCCAGTTGGTTTCTTGTCTCGTTTTCCTTGCTCCTCTCCTGCGCCAGCTCCTGTGGGTTCTAGGTTTACGCGCCCTGGGAGCTGCGCGTTTTGGAGGGGGCATCTGTCACGTCCTGTGTTTGTTTTCCTAGCCATGTGCTCATTTAGCACATGGCTCTGTTCATTCTTCCTGTCTCCACTCTAAGCCCGCCTTAGCTCCGCCCTCTCGTCAGAGTCTCCTTTGTAGTCCTGCCCTCTCGTTATTGTCCCCAGGTGTTCCTTGTCAGTGCTCTGTGTATATATAGTCCCTTTGTTTCAGAGTTCCCTGGTCGGTTCTTGTGTGTGTGTGTGTAGATGTGTCTTTGTCTGTTGCCTTACACATTACCTCCAGTTCACAGTTATGTTCCTGTTCTAGTTATGTTCAACTGAGTTCTTGTTTGTTTTCTTGCCTCCCTGCTCCTGTTTGTTTTCTGTTTGTTTTCTTTGCCTTGGTTTTGTTGAAATAAATCTTCCTTGCGTGTACGTCCACCTCCTCATCCTCCTACAACTGTGACAGAAGAACCGACCTTACAAATATGGACATAGCGAGGAACCCATGGGCCAGGTGTGCTATTAGGCGGACTCCCTTTAGCACTGGTCCTGGCAAGCCAGTCGTGTATGTGCTGGAGACACAACCATCCTCCTTATCCCGACGGCATGGGAGTCGGCGGAAGCACTAAGCTGGAGTTTTCCCCTCGCCGGAGGACTGCCCCTTCAGGTCCGGGGAGGATTTTGGGGGGGTGTTGAGCGATGGTGCTGTTACCCTCGAACCTCAAGGCAGAAGAGGTGAGGCTAACAGAGGCGTAATTCATGAGGACCCTTGGTCAAGGGACTTCATGAATTTCCTCATGAATGCGCCCATTGGACCTCTTGAACCCTCAACAGCTCCAGCACCTGTCCCTCGAGCAGCACGTGCCTCCGTGGACGTCGTCACAGGGCCTCCTACCTCCGTGGACGGCATTGCAGGACCTCCTGGCTGTGTGGACGGCATTGCAGGGCGGCTTACCGATGTTGCTCCAGTGTCCGCAGCGCCTCCAGCCGCTTCTGTTCCCGTGAAGGTGGCCTCCTCGGCCGCTCCTGTCCCTGTGAAGGCAGCAAACCCCGCCGCTCATGTCCCTGTGAAGGCGGCTTCTTTGGCCGCTCCTGTCCCCGAGAAGGCAGCTTCCTTGTCCGCTCCTGTTCCCGAGAAGGTGGTGTCCACAGCCGCTTCTGCTCCAGGGAAGGCGGCATCCACAGCCGCTTCTGCTCCAGAGAATGCGGCGTCCCCCGCCGCTTCTGTTCCTTCAGGTCGTGTCCGTGGGCTGGCCCCAAGAACTTCGGGGGCTGATACCCAGAACTGTGCCCAGGCTGGTACCTCAGGCTTCCCCACAGACTTTTGCCAGTTCTGGGTACCCTCCTGTTATTTTGGTTCCCCTGTCTGTCCCTGTCCTGGTTCCTGTCTCTATTCAAGTCCCTGTACCTGTGTCTGCGTTTGTCTCTGTCCCTGTGTTTGTGTCTGTCCCTGTAAATGTCCTGGCCCCTGTTCCCCAGCCAAGTCCTGTCCAGTCTCCTGTTAATAATCCAGTCCAGTCCCCGTTTCAGTCTAGTGTCTTGTCACCTGTCTCTTTTCCTGTCTTGTCTCCAGTCCAGTCCCTGTTTCAACCCTCTGTCCAGTCTCCAGTCCTTTTCCTGTTTCAACCCTCTGTCCAGTCTCAAGTCCAGTCCCTGTTTCAACCCTCTGTCCACTCTCCAGTCCAGTCCCTGTTTCAACCCTCTGTCCAGTCTCCAGTCCAGTCCCCGCTTCAACCCTCTGTCCAGCCTCAAGTCCTGCCACGTGTCCAGTCCCAGCACCCAGCCTCAGTCCAGTCACCCGTCCTGTCTCAAGCCTCAGTCCTGTCACATGTCCTGTCTCCCCTCCAGTCCTCATTCCCATCCAGTGTCCTGTCCAATGTCAAGCACCCTGTCCTGTCCTCCTGTTCAGCTTTCTGTCTCTAGTCCCGTTCTGTCCCCAGTCTTGTCTCAGTTTATTGTGTCTGTTCTGTCTCAATTCCCATCCAATGTGCAACCCCTTGTCTCCTGTCAAGTCTTGTGTTTCTAGTCCGTTCCAGTCCTTAGTCCCATCTCCTGTCCTGTCCCATGTCCAGTCTCTTGTTTCCGGTCCTGTCAAGTCCCCAGCTCCATTTCCTGTGTCTGTTCCTTTCTTGTCCTGAGTCCTGTCTCCAGTTGGTTTCTTGTCTTGTTTTCCTTGCTCCTCTCCTGCGCCAGCTCCTGTGGGTTCTAGGTTTACGCGTCCCGGGAGCTGTGCGTTTTAGAGGGGGCATCTGTCACGTCCTGTGTTTGTTTTCCTAGCCATGTGCTCATTTAGCACATGGCTCTGTTCATTCTTCCTGTGTCCACCCTAATCCTGCCTTAGCTCCGCCCTCTCGTCAGAGTCTCCTTTGTAGTTCTGCCCTCTCGTTATTGTCCCCAGGTGTTCCTTGTCAGTGCTCTGTGTATATATAGTCCCTTTGTTTCAGTGTTCCCTGGTCAGTTCTTGTGTGTGTAGATGTGTCTCTTTGTCTGTTGCCTTACACATTACCTCCAGTTCACAGTTATGTTCCTGTTCTAGTTATGTTCTACTGAGTTCTTGTTTGTTTTCTTGCCTCCCTGCTCCTGTTTGTTTTCTGTTTGTTTTATTTGCCTTGTTTTGTTAAAAAATAAATCTTCCTTGCGTGTACGTCCTCATCCTCCTACAACTGTGACAGTATGTCAACATATGGCAGTACAGTAGGCTGCCATGCCCCTTAAAAAGACAAACCTCTTTCACATGAATGTCACTTGCGGAATGGAACAAATATTAACTCAAAATGTGGACTGTATTTTGTCAACTACTGTCTCGCTCCACCGGATGATGGTTCACTGATGGTGACTAAGTCAAAGGGACAGGTTTGTGCATGCTCTCTCACAAAGAAGAAAACTGAGTTGGGATGGTCCCAATGTTATGACTATGTTGAAGTCATTAGCAATGGGACTCAGTACAAGAGTAACAACACGTATAATTGCTCTATGGTCTTACCCACTGGAGAGAAAAACACCATGTGGGTGTGTGGAACTAATGCTTATGGCCAGCTGCCAAGAGAAGGCAAGTGGAGAGGTTGCTGTTGTCCGGCCCTTCTCCTTCCCAGCTCCTCAATCATTGCAGGTCCACAGATAACCCAGCAGAGCCAGAGTAGTGAAAATGAACTAAAAAAAGGGACCTGCCAACTGTGTACAAGGGACATTCTCTGATGGACCCATGGCCCACTCCAGGGGCAGTCATTGATTGGTCTATCTTTGGCAGCTTGGGAGCAGCAACAGCCCTACGAAAGATCAATGGACTTGCGTATGAACTCCTGATAATAATGAATGACACCACGGGGGCAATAACAGCATTTAGTATAAAGCAACAGGCTTTGAAGGCTGCAGTCATACAGCACAGACAAGTTTTAGATTTGAAAACCATGTAGCAAGGAGGAGTTGGAGTTATGCTGAACACTTCGTGCTGTTTTTATATACCTGATGTTTCAGAAAATGTGACCAATATAGACCACATGAGAGGTGCAGTAACCACTCCCCAAGAGGTTAAGAATGATTGGAGGAGTTGGTTGGCTGACGCAGCTGATGGTAATAACAATCCCAGTGCTTGTAACCATTTTACTACTAGCAATCTTAGTCCCATGCATCCTGCGGATCTGCGCCACTTGTTTGGCCCGCACCGCCACCATGCAAGCTCTCGTTATTAATGTTCAGTCTCAACCAACAAAACAAGATAATGTATCACTCAAACTTGGTCCCCTCATTCCCAGGTGGATAGAGAGAAGTGGTTAAATGATCAAAGGGGGAATTGTGAAGGGAAATTTTAAACGTGTGTGTTTTATAAACACTCATTGAATCACTAGTATTCAGTAGTAATCACTAGTATTTAGTAGTAATTAAGTAAAAGAAAACTGATGCGCACAAAAAGAAAACAGATGTGCACAAAAAGAAATCTGATGCACACACAAAAAACAGATGCACACACAAAAAAACTGATGCACACACACACACACACACACACACAAAAAGACTGCCCTTTATCTGCAGAGATGGGGTGCTGCTTTTTCCCAGAAAGTTGCTGCTGCAAACAAAATCAAAGCTAATTGCTAAAGCTAGCATGCAAAGCATTAGGGTAGTTATGGAGTTTGTAAAGCCACAACAAAAATGGCCACCATGGCAATGTGGGAAATAGAAAAAAAACTTATGTAAGTATTATTAATTTTAAGTTAATTAATTTTGTACTGTTTTCCCTTATGCTAACTATATACTTGTATAAATTTAAACTACTGATTCTTAACGTTGAGTTAGCCCAGAAGCTCAGTGCTGTATTGCAACTTTTCGCTTCACCTTAAATTAGCTCACGCTGGATTATAGCTAACTCCTGAACCTTTTTCCTATATCTCGGCCATAATTTTAATGTGTGAGCATCATTTTGTGCTGACTACATGCAGGTGTATTGTTTAACATTTGGATTCTGACTGGTGTTCATTTAAAGTTTCCACCTTAAGTAATGCAACAGTAACTTTAGCTAACTGTTACTGCCAAAAAATTTAAGGTGGATTTGAAAGTAAGACGTTTGGACAGGAGTAATTTCAGCAGGGTAGGTTGGCTCAATGTGGTTACATGTTTGTCAGTTTACTTGCATTAATAATATATCAAAGGACTTTTGTGTTGCTTTGTCAAAGCAGCCAACACTGGTTAAAAATGTTAATATTTATGAGTATTTTAATTTAGTGTTAAAATCAGTCAAAATGTTACAATGCAGGAAGCTGTTTGGAGGTCCCAAATATTGGGCATGTTAAAAGTATTAATAATGTTACAAAACACTTTAACTAATGGAAGTTAAAGTAGTTTTGAGTTTAAATTTATGACTGTATATATGCATATTCAGTAATTTCCCCTACAGGCTCCCCTACAACCCTAAACTGGATAAGCAGTTACAAACAATTCTCAGTGCTGCAGTGACACTGACATGGTGGTGTGCAAGTGTATGTTGTGCAGGTACGAGTGGATCAGGCACAGCAGTACTGCTCACGTACATTGTCCACTCTGTTAGACACTCCTACCTTGTAGATATAAAGTCAGAGACCGTAGCTCATATGTTGCTGCAGTTTGTGTTGTTCATCCTCTAGTCTTTCATCAGTGGACATAGGACATGATCACCTGATGTTTTTGGTTGATGGACTGAGGGGTTTAAAAATTCCATCAGCACTGCTGTGTCTGTTCCACTTGTACCAGCACAACACACACTAACCCACCACCACCAAATCAGTGTCACTGCAGTGCAAAAATGATCCACCAAACAAATCATACCTTTTTTGGCATGACTGGTAAATAATAGGGAGAATGAGAGTATGCAGAGCAAGAGACTGACCACTGTCTAAAGTTGTAGAAGTACAGTGTTCCTCTTTGGTCAGTGGATAAAATTGACTTATGTTTTGATGACATACTGATCACTCTCACTACACCACAAAAGCCAGCCATGATCATTACCTGTACGCCCAGGTATTTCATTCACAAACTAGTCCTGCCCTCCCCTACTCCATTTGGTTCGCTTGAGTGAGAAGGGGGAGTGTTGAAGTAGCGTAAAGTCTTCGGATTGCACGGTTTGACTGTAGACCTACTGTTACTGGTCGATAACCTTCTCTATAAAAATTTATTTGGTTAGTCTGCACGTCAGTAGGTGTCCGTCCACCCCCCGATTAAATCCACCAACAGCTCAATCCAGAATTGAGCTCTGTGTAAAAGAACAGAAACATTACAAACAGTGTACACAATGTACTCGTCAGAATGGCAGGAGATGAAGCTGGCTGACCAGCATGCAGATTCTAAATTATTCTAAACGTACAATATATAATGAACATCTCACAGAATAAGCAAATCCTAAAACAAACCCTAAAAAGCAAGTAGATTGATTTCATGAAAAAAAAATCTTAGTGATTACATTAGTTCAGATGGATAAAAAAAAATTATAAACCACTTTGAAAATCAACACCACCTCAATCTCAGTATATAGCTTTCCTTTCTAAAGACAGCCCAACAGGACTCATTTATCTAATTGCTTGTACTACTTTCATACATGTGATTATGTATAATGGAGCAGCTATGTGGCATTCTAAAATACATCTACAACAGAGGCGATTGCTCTAAGACTGCAAGGGAAGCTCAGCTTCCCCTAAAATGTAAAAAAAAAAAAGGCAGTTTAAGCAGCCTAGCTCTGCTGGCCATTGAGAGGACACTAGTCAAGTCCCTTGAAAAGACGCCTTGTTGGTACGACAGGGTCAAAGATCATTTTCTTAAAAAGGAACGGAGGGTAGAATTTACAAATAAATAAACCGACACATTTTATGATGTAGGACAAAATTGAGCTTCCCCTCCTTAAAAGACCAGCATCTGCCACTGATCTACAACCTCAGCTCACGACTGCAGAAGGTTTTATTACTTTGGAAGACCTGCATTGTTCCAGTACCAAAGATCACCAACCCCAAGGAACTAAATGACATCTGACCTGTAGCACTGACATCACACCAGACAAAGTCAATGGAATGACTTGTCTTTGTCATCTCAGGACACAGGTGGGAGGTGTATTGGACTCCTTACAGTTCACCTATTGGTGGTACGTGGAGTTTGAGGAACTTGTAATTTACCTGCTGCACAGAGTCTACTTTCACCTAGGGAAGGCAGAGAGCACTGTTAGTGTCATGTTCTTTGACCTTTCCAGGAGGGATGTACATGGGTGAAACACCTGTCATTTTAGTGTGGGAGGTTTCGTGGCTAAATTGGACCAGCCTGCTGGCCAATCTTCATTAATTGCACATTGCACCAGTAAGAGTAGAGTGTGAAGGTCCAACTAGCAGGGTAAGAGCACAGTTTTGCTCAAAATATTGCAATGTGCACAACATTATGGGTGACATACCACAGTTCAAAAGAGGACAAATTGTTGGTGGACGTCTTGCTGGCGCATCTGTGACCAAGTCAGCAATTCTTTGTGATGTATCAAGAGCCACGGTATCCAGGGTAATGCCAGGATACCACCAAGAAGGACGAAACACATCCAACAGATTAACTGTGGATGCAAGAGAAAGAGCTCTCTGAAAGGGATGTTCGGGTGCTAACCCGGATTGTATCCAAAAAAACAAAACCACGGCTGCCCAAATCACAGCAGAATTAAATGTGCACCTCAACTCTCCTGTTTCCACCAGAACTGTCCGTCGGGAGCTCCACAGGGTCAATATACACGGCCGGGCTGCTATAGCCAAATCTTTGGTCACTCATGCCAATGCCAAACGTCGGTTTCAATGGTGCAAGGAGCGCAAATCTTGGGCTGTGGACAATGTGAAACATGTATTGTTCTCTGATTAGTCCACCTTTACTGTTTTCCCCACATCCGGGAGAGTTACAGTGTGGAGAAGCCCCAAGGAAGCGTACCACCCAGACTGTTGCATGCCCAGAGTGAAGCATGGGGGTGGATCCGTGATGGTTTGGGCTGCCATATCATGGCATTCCCTTGGCCCAATACTTGTGCTAGATGGGCGCGTCACTGCCAAGGACTACCGAACCATTCTTGTATTCTGAAGGCGGTTCCATGTATCAGGATGACAATGCACCAATACACACAGCAAGACTGGTGAAAGATTGGTTTGATGAACATGAGAGTGAAGTTGAACATCTCCCATGGCCTGCACAGTCACCAGATCTAAATATTATTGAGCCACTTTGGGGTGTTTTGAAGGAGCGAGTCAGAAAACGTTTTCCTCCACCAGCATCACGTAGTGATCTGGCTACTATCCTGCAAGAAGAATGGCTTAAAATCCCTCTGTGCAGGACTTGAATATATCATTCCCAAGACAAATTGACGCTGTATTGGCTGCAAAAGCAGACCCTACACTATACTAATAAATTATTGTGGTCTAAAACCAGGTGTTACTTGTGTACCTGGTTAACTGTTTAGGTGTCAGTATTAAAATATTGAAATCACTATTTGAGTATCATTCAGAAAACATTGTTTTAAAAAAGAGAAATCACATTTGGCAGCATTTTGACTCCAGAAATCCCGAGCACAAAATATTTTTGAATGAAAATTTCAGTGCAGCACAGGAAGACTGCCCCAATGTCCTGTGTGATGATTTTGTTTTCCAATTATGGCAACAGAATATGGAAACACTAACTTTATAAAAATCTAGAACAAGATTATCATCAATGCATTTCTTCCAAAACCCTTCTGATGAGAAGCTTACACATATTCCTTATCACAAAGTATTACAAACGCAACTTTAATTAAAATTAACAATATTTTCCATAAAACAGATTTATTGGCAGAGTACCTCTTGTTATTGACATGTTTGTATACTATTTTACACGCATTAAAACATTTACATTTATGAATAATGCAGTTATTTATATATTTATTATCCATATAAGTTTTCTATAACTTTGTTCCAAATACATATTATTTTACAAAGTGACTTTCTAAAAGCTTGTATGTAAATTATATTTTTCAAAATATAGCTGTAGAACCTGTTAATTTAGTTCAGTAACTGTATACACTCTATAGAACTGTTTATAGAACTGATGACCCCCTCACACCCCACTTTATAGAACACCGCTGAGGACCACATTGAACAATATACAAACTTCACAACTTTGGACATTATTTAGTTATGTATACACACACATCCCAAAAAGCATGTTTTCCTCACTGCAATGTAACTCACCTCTACAATTAATTCTGCAACACTGCACTGGCAATTTACTTAAGTTGTCACTTTGATCTGGAACTCCCCCATCTAAGAATTAAGATTAGATATACTTTTCACCTAGAATAATTTTTTCTTGGATTACAAATGACTACAATTGCTGCAACATTTCAACAAATACATATATACACACACATTCACATAATAAAAAATAAAAAAAAATATAAAAAATATCTAATAAAAAAAATATATAAGCCATTGTACTCACTTATAGTACTGCATGTCCCTTAAACCTTATTTAAAATCTTTATGGAAACTAGCATAAATGAGCATGAAAACTGTGGCAGACTCTACCTTCTGCCTTTCCAACTATCTTTGATATATTAATAATGCAAGTAAACTGACAAACATGTAACCACATTGAGCCAGCCTAACCTCCTGAAATTACTCCTGTCCGAACATCTTACTTTCAAATCCACCTTAAATTCTTTGGCAGTAACAATTAGCTAACGTTACTGTTGCATTATTTAAGGTGGAAGCAAAAAATTTTCAGCAACTTTCTGGGAAAAAGCAGCAGCCCATCTCTGCAGATAGAGGGCAGTCTTTTTTTGTGTGCATCAGGATATTTGTGTGCATCACTTTTCTTTTTGTGTGCATCAGTTTTCTTTTTGTGTGCGCATCATTTTTCTTTTAGTGCGCATCAGTTTTCTTTTTGTGTGCATAATTTTTTTGTGTATGCATCAGTTTTCTTTTTGCGCACATCTGTTTTCTTTTTGTGTGCATCATTTTTTTGTGCGTGCATCAGTTTTCTTTTTGTGTGCATCAGTTTTTTTTGGGTGCATCTGTTTGTGTGTGCGCATCAGTTTTCTTTTTGTGTGCATCAGTTTTTTATGGGTGCATCAGTTTTCTTTTTGTGCGCATCAGTTTTCTTTTTGTGTGCATCACTGTTTTTTTTGTGTGTATATCAGTTTTCTAAACCTTAGGTCCCACACTTGCTTAAGACCTTAAACCCTAGGTCCCACAGTTAAAGCCCTAATGCCTAAATCCCACATTTAAAACCCAAAACCCTAGGTCCCACACTTCCATAAATTCCTAAATCCCACACTTGCTTAAAACTTTAAACCCTAGGTCCCACAGTTAAAACCCTAAACCCTAGGTCCCATACTTACTTAAAACACTAAATCCTAGGTCCCACACTTAAACCCATAAACCCTAGGTCTCAAACATACTTAAAACCCTAAACCCTAGGTCCCACAGTTGCTTAAAATCCTAAAGCCTAGGTCCCACAGTAAAAACCCTAATGCCTAGGTCCCACACTTACTTAAAACCCTAAACCCTAGGTCCCATACTTACTTAAAACCCTAAATCCTAGGTCCCAAACCTATATAAAACTCTAAACCCTAGGTCCCACAGTTGCTTAAAATCTTAAACCCTAGGTCCCACAGTTAAAACCCTAAACCCTGCATCCCACATTTGCTTAAAACCCTAAGCTCTAGGTCCTACACTTGCTTAAAACCCTAAACCCTAGGTCCCACTCTTAAGAGCCCAGCTCCTAGGTCCCACAGTTAAAACCCTAATCCCTAGGTCCCACAATTACTTAAAACAATAAACACTAGGTCCCACACTTGCTTATAACCCTAAACCACATGTCCCACAGTTAAAACCCTAATGGCTAGGTCCCACACTTAAATTCATACACCTTAGATCCCACACTTGCTTAAAACTCTAAGCTCTAGGT
This sequence comes from Hoplias malabaricus, assembly GCF_029633855.1. Classification (NCBI taxonomy): domain Eukaryota; kingdom Metazoa; phylum Chordata; class Actinopteri; order Characiformes; family Erythrinidae; genus Hoplias; species Hoplias malabaricus. Next base: position 37,689,792 of record NC_089820.1, read on the forward strand.
CCCACACTTGATTAAAACCCTAAAACACTAGGTCCCACACTTAAAACCACAAACCCTATGTCCCACACTTGCTTAAAACCCTAAGCTCTAGGTCCCACACTTCCTTAAATTCCTAAACCCTAGGTCCCACATTTGCTAAAAACCCTAGACCCTAGATCCCACAGTTGCTTAAATTCCTAAACCCTAGGTCCCACATTTGCTTAAAACCTTAAACCCTAGGTCCCACAGTTAAAACCCTAATGCCTAGGTCACACACTTACTCAAAACCCTAAACCATATGTCCCATACTTACTTAAAACCCTAAATCCTAGGTCCCACAGTTAAAACCCTAAATCCTAGGTCCCACACTTAAAACCCTAAATCCTAGGTCTCACACTTGCTTAAAACCCTAAGCTCTAGGTCCCACACTTGCTTAAAACCCTAAACCCTAGGTCCTACTCTTACTTAAGAGCCCAGCTCCTAGGTCCCACACTTGAAACCCTAATGCCTAGGTCCCACACTTACTTAAAACCCTAGATCCCACATTTAAAACCCTAAACCCTAGGACCCACACTTAAAACCCTAATGCCTAGGTCCCACACTTGCTTAAAATCCTAAACCCTAGGTCCCACAGTTAAAACCCTAATGCCTAGGTCCCACATTTAAAACCCTAATGCCTAGGCCCCACACTTACTTAAAACCCTAAACCTTAGATCCCACACTTGCTTAAAACCCTAAATCCTAGGTCCCACATTTAAAACCCTAAACCCTACATCCCACACTTGCTTAAAACCCTAAGCTCTACTTCCCACACTTGCTTAAAACCCTAAACCACATGTCCCACAGTTAAAACCCTAATGGCTAGGTCCCACATTTAAAACCCTAAATCCTAGGTCTCACACTTACTTAAAACCCTAAACCCTCGGTCCCACAGTGAAAAACCTAAACCATAGGTCCCACACTAGGTCCCATATTTAAAATCCTAAGCCCTAGGACCCACACTTAAAACCCTAAACCCTAGGTCCCACAGTGAAAAACCTAAACCATAGGTCCCACACTTAAAACCCTAATGCCTAGGTCCCAGTTACTTAAAACTCTAAACCCTAGGTCCCACAATTATTTAAAACACTAAAACCCAGGTCCCACACTTGCTTAAAGCCTTAAACCCTAGGTCCCAGAGTTAAAAACCCTAAACCCTAGGTCCAACACTTAAAACCCTTAACCCTAGGTCCCACACTTGCTCAAAACCCGAAACTCTATGTCCCACAATTACATAAGAGCCCAGATCCTAGGTCCCACACTTAAAACCGTAAAACTTACGTCCCACACTTGCTTAAAACCCTAAGCTCTAGGTCCCACACTTCCTTAAATTCCTAAACCCTAGGTCCCACACTTGCTAAAAACCCTAGACCCTAGATCCCAGTTAAAACCCTAATGCCTAGGTCCCACACTTACTCAAAACCCTAAACCCTATGTCCCATACTTACTTAAAACCCTAAATCCTAGGTCCCACACTTAAAACCGTAAACCCTAGGTCCCACAGTTGCTTAAAACACTAAACCCTAGGTCCCACTCTTACTTAAGACCCCAGCTCCTAGGTCCCTCACTTAAAACCCTAAATACTAGGTCCCACACTTAAAACCGTAAACCCTAGGTCTCACACTTACTTAAAACCCTACATTCTAGGTCCCACACTTAAAACTCTAATGCCTAGGTCTCAGTTACTTAAAACCCTAGATCCCACATTTAAAACCCTAATGCCTGGGTCCCACAGTTAAAACCCTAAACCCCACACTTGCTTAAAATCCTAAATCCCACGCTTAAAACCCTAAACACTAGGTCCCAAAGTTTCTTAAAATCCTAAACCCTAGGTCCCACATTTAAAACCCTAAACCCTACGTCCCACACTTGCTTAAAATCGTAAACCCTAGGTCCCACTCTTACTTAAGAGCCCAGATCTTAGGTCCCACACTTAAAACCCTAAACACTAGGTCCCACATTTAAAACCGTAAACCCTACGCCCCACACTTGCTTAAAACCCTAAGCTCTAGGCCCTACACTTCCTTAAATTCCTAAACCCTAGGTCCCAAACCTATTTAATACCGTAAACCCTAGGTCTCACACTTACTTACAACCCAAAATCCTAGGTCCCACACTTAAAACTCTAATGCCTAGGTCCCAGTTACTTAAAACCCTAGATCCCACATTTAAAACCCTAAGCCCTAGGGCCCACAGTTAAAAACCTAAACCATAGGTCCCACACTTAAAACCCTAATGCCTAGGTCCCAGTTACATAAAACTCTAAACCCTAGGTCCCACAATTATTTAAAACACTAAAACCTAGGTCCCACACTTGCTTCAATTCCTAAACCCTAGGTCCCACACTTGCTTCAATTCCTAAACCCTAAGTCCCACACTTGCTTCAATTCCTAAACCCTAGGTCCCACACTTGCTTAAAGCCTTAAACCTGTTGTGAAAAATAATTTTATTACTTTGGTTTGTTGACAAATATCCTTAAATGATGATTAGTTAAATTAGCATTTATAACTACATACTCATTGTGTGAAATCCTGTACCCTATATGCATGTATATGAATGACTAACCAGTATTTACATTATTAATTACTTACACATGTAGTTAAACATTTCTGCTTGATTCTGCACTACTAACTCATATGATAATTACTCCTCAAAACATATTATAAGCTAACTTCACTATATGGCATGATAACTTGATATTGACACACAGTTTTAATTCTTAACGTCTAACCTTGAACAGATGTGCACTCCAGGATTGTAACACACTGACATCATAGTGTTGGGCATGGAGGCGCTGATCTGTAGCTTCTTCTTGTGGCCTTGAAGTGTATTTCTAACTCCCTAAATTTTAGTCTCTAGGGAAAAAAAGTGCTGAGAAGAGAGGCCCATTGTAAGCCTGACCAGATAATGAATGTCTTCAGGGTCACAACAGGCACCTGAATATTGCACGTGAAGAGCTGAGTACTAACACGTGAAATCATGCATATTAATATACGCTAATCAGCCAGAAACGCCTCACCACCAGGCTATACGTCATCATGGGTATAACTTTTTGAGTCAGATGATGGGAGGTCAGAATTTTCACTTGGGAGGGGTATTAGACTGTTCTCAATGTGTGAATTCTCCTGGATCCAGTATTTTGGTAAATAAATACTTTGATTTGCTTTGAACTTCACTCGACTGGTGTCTGCGACTCTCTCGTAACGGACATGCCTCCCCCGAAGAGGGAGAGTGTATTTTGGACCTTTTTGTTATTTTCTCATGAGTTGGTAAATTTTAAATACTTTGACAACGGTCCAAAGAAACATTTTTATCTTCAAACCCTAGGTCCCACACTTGCTTAAAACCCTAAGCTCTAGGCCCCACACTTCCTTAAATTCCTAAACCCTAGGTCCCACACTTAAAACCCTAAATCCTAGGTCTCAAACTTACTTAAAACCCTAAACCCTAGGTCCCAAACCTATTTAAAACTGTAAACCCAAGCTCTCACATTTACTTACAACCCTAAATCCTAGGTCCCACACTTAAAACTCTAATGCCTAGGTCCCAGTTACTTAAAACCCTAGATCCCACATTTAAAATCCTAAGCCCTAGGACCCACACTTAAAACCCTAAATCCCACATTTAAAACCCTAAGCCCTAGGACCCACACTTAAAACCCTAAACCATAGGTCCCACACTTACTTAACACCCTAATGCCTAGGTCCCAGTTACTTAAAACTCTAAACCCTAGGTCCCACATTTATTTAAAACACTAAATCCTAGGTCCCACACTTGCTTAAAACCCTAAACCCTAGGTCCCACACTTGCTCAAAACCCTAAACCCTAGGTCCCACAATTACTTAAAACACTAAAACCTAGCTCCCACACTTGCTTAAAAGCCTAAACTCTAGGTCCCACACTTAAGAGCCCAGATCCTAGGTCCCACACTTGCTTAAAACCCTAAACCCTAGGTCCCACTCTTATTTAAAACTCTAAACCTTAGGACCCACACTTACATAAGACCCTAAACCCTAAGTCCCAGTTACTTGAAACCCTAGATCCCATGTTTAAAACCCTAAACCCTAGAACCCACACGTAAAACCCTAAACCCTAGATCCCATACTTAAATCCCTAAACCCTAAGTACCACACATACTTAAAACCCTAAACCCTAGATCCCACACTTACTTAAAACCCTGCACATTAAATCCCACACTTGCTTAAAACCCTACGTCCCACATTTACTTAAAACCCTACACCCTAGGACCCACACTTAAAAACCTAATGCCTACATCCCAGTTACTTATAACCCTAGATCCCACACTTACTTAAAACCCTAAACCTTAGGTCCCAGTTATTTAAAACCCTAGATCCTACACTTAAAACCCTAAACCCTAGGACCCACACTTGCTTAAAACCTTAAACACTAGGCCCCACACTTATTTAAAGCCCTAAACTCAAGGTCCCACACTTGCTTAAAACCCTAAACTCAAGGTCCCACACTTGCTTAAAACCCTAAACACTAGGATCCACTCTTATTTAAAGCCCTAAATGATAGGTCCCACACTTACTTAAAACCCTAAACCCTAGGTCCCACACTTAAACTGAGAGTCTGCTGATATATTTATTAATGATAAATTAACTGTACTGATACTGACTTACTTCTAGTCAACAGATGCACTGGTAACAGGTTGCTGAAATTATCCACATGGGGACCCTAATTTTAACTGGATGTTGTGGAGGGTATTTGAAGTACTTAATCACTTTGAGCCAGCACATATACACATACCAAATACAGATCTAGTACAAATACAGATATATATATATATATATACACACACACATACATACATACACATATATATATATTTATATTATCTGTCTACAAACAGACTTTCAGAATGTTGGGACATTTTGACAATAAACAGTTGAGACAGAGATAATGTGTAGTATTTCCACAGTATGAAAGTCATGTTCATACGGTACCATCACTGTTGCCACTACACAATTTAAGGTGGAACATTCTTTCATGCTTACATTGTCTGTAACCGCTGAAACTGGCAAAAACAAAGCCAATTTCAGCGTTGTCTGTATAATTTTGTGATGAAATAGTGCGAGTAGAATGAGTAGCGTTCCAGTGTAAATTTCTAGTTAATTAAATGGGTAATGGGGAACATGCCAGAACAATACAGGTGCTGGTCTTAAAATTGGAATATCAGGAAAAAGTTCATTTATTTCAGTAATTCCATTCAAAAAGTGAAACTTGTATATTATACTAATTCATTAAACACAGACTGATATAATTCAAGTGTTTATTTCTTTTAATTTGATGATTATAACTGACAACAAATGAAAACCCCAAATTCTGTATCTCAGATGATTAGAATATTTTGAAAATGTGGGAGAGATTCACAAAAACTGTACTGCAGCTGGAGTCAGTGCTTCAAGAACCACCATGCACAGACGTATGCAAGACATGGGTTTCAGCTGTCACTTACCTTGTGTCAAGCCACTCTTGAACAAGAGACAGCATCAGAAGTGTCTCACCTGGGATAAAGACTGAACTGCTGCTGAGTGGTCCAAAGTTATGTTCTCTGATGAAAGTAAATTTTGCATTTCCTTTGGGAATCAAGGTCCCAGAGTCTGGACGAAGAGAGGAGAGGGACAGAATCCAAGTTTCTTGAGGACGGTTTGGAATGCCATGTGATTTGCTGGTGTTCTCTACTGTGTTTCCTGATGTCCAAGGTCAACGCAGTCGTCTAACAGGTTGTTTTAGAGCACTCCATGCTTCCAAAGCTACCAGTACCTGGTTTAAGGATTATGGTATCCCTATTCTTAACTGGACAGCAAACTTGCAGCCCACAGAAAATCTATGGGGTATTATGAAGAGGACGATGCAGTATACCAGACCCAACAATGCAGAAGAGCTGAAGGCCACTATCGGAGCAACCTGGGCTCTCATAATACCTGAGCAATGCCACAGACTGATTGAGTCCATGCCATGCCACATTGCCACAGTAATTCAGGCAAAAGGAGCCCCAACTATGTATTGAGTGCTGTACATGCTGATACTTTTCATGTTCATATTTTCAGTTGGCCAGCATTTCTAAAAAAAAAATTTAATTGGTTTTAAGTAATTTCCTAATTTTCTGACATACTAAATTTGGGGTTTTCATAGGTTGTCAGTTAATCATCAATTTAAAAGAAATAAACACTTCAAATATATCAGTCTGTGTGTAATGAATGAGTATAATATACAAGTTTCATTTTTTGAATGAAATTACTGAAATAAATCAACGTTTTCATGATATGTGAGCAGCACCTGTAGGTAGAGTCACTGCCACACAGCTTCAAGGTCCTGGTGTGTTCACGTGTGCATGGGTTTCTTCCATTTCCTCAGTTTATTCCCACAATCCAAAAAACACATTTGAGTTACAGAAGATAAATATATGAATTGTTTACACAAATATTTTCAACAAAGTTAATAAATCAAAAACTTCCTGAGAGACTCACTTGTGACTACCGGATATTGAGTGATATGACAAAGCTCATCAGACAAACATCTGTAATATTAGCACCTGTCATTGTAAATTAAATGACAAATCATTTATAGTGCTCAATTAACTGACAAGCAAACTTATTTAAAAAGCACTTTTTCACATTTTTACTGTGGTTGATTGTTTGACTAGCAAATGCATGTGAAATACTAAAAAATAAATATTTAAACTGCATATTTTGAAATCAGTGTACGTTTTCACCATTAGTAAAACACCATAAGTAGATTAATTTGCTTACCAAAATAGTTTATCTGGTAGTTGCTTCAGGCGTAAACCAAAGAGAATTACAACTGTAATACATTGCTTCACATAATTCCATATTTACTCACTGCCTGGCTCTTCAATGACATAAATTTGTTACTGTTTTTGTTTTTCAAACATTGTGAGATAAAAGAATGTAACTATCAACAAAGCACAAATATGGTTAGTAATCAATGATTGCGTATTGAAGGCTCCAAACCCTCTTAAGAAAATGTCATGCCACATTGCACACTTAATGAAATAATTTCACATAAGTGTTTTTTCCCTATTAAAGATTTGCATTTACAAATTACAAATGGTTATGACTAGATAAGGCAATACATGTAAAGATTTGATTTTGTGACTTCATTAACAGCGATACACAACTCAATGGCCAGTTGGTACATCTTGGTTGAGAAGAACAAGGAACAGTACATTTTGGATCTTCATAAATGCTTATATATCACAAAAAATGTGCAGAAATGTTGATTTTCCATTGCATGGGTCTTTAAATATTTCTCAAAGACATTTACCAAAAACCAAAATGCTCTGAATTTTTCCCTGTATGGCAACAGAAGAAAATTACACTAACAAATTCATACGTACAATGACATGAGAGAAGGGACATGTGAACAGGGCAAGGAAGCCATACTTCATTTATTAAGCTCAATCAGGATGTTAATACAAATATTGGACCCAGAAGCATTCCAACAGAACAAAGAAGGCAGGGCAACAGTTAGCCCATGTTACGTGACTTCTTTATATTCTTTAGACTGAAAGTTTCTGCTTAGCAATTAATTGCGTGCACTCTAAGGCCTAAACCTAGACCCAAATTCAGGTTAGCCAGATTTAAGAGACAGACACGTACACCCGAAAGCAGCAGGGCTGCCGTTAAGCAAAAATGATTTCAACATGCACAATTTGATCACAGAAGGAATATTTCTATTTAATCCATCAGTCAGTCAGTAAATATCGAAGATACTTTGGTGATCAACATCTTTACTGGTGAATATCTTCCAATCAGAAACATGAATCAATGGGGGTTTGGGACATGGGATAAGAAAATGAAACCAGAAATCAGGTCATTATTTTTATAATTATATATTTGTTTTTTTTTGTTTGTAGGGAGGTATTGGGAGCATCAATAGCCAGATTTTTAAACAATAGGAATACAAACTTCTACTTATTAAAATAAAGCTCTTTATATTTCCAAAACATTGCATGTGAATTTAATGAAAAATGTGACATTTTCTGGAAGCTGAGAGACTCAAAATAAAAGACTCCAAAACAAGTGGATTAGGATTTCCAGGCCATTTCCTTTATAATAACAGAATTTTAGACTTCAGTTTTTGTCTCATTCAGTAAAAGCGCTTCTGGTCAATGGCGTACATCTTCCCCACTGGTAACTTCCTGAAAAATAAACTGTTGCCTCTACTCATGTTGCCCTATATGAGAGACACAGAGAGATAAGAGTATCATATAGACTGCTCAAATTGGAGGTCTTTTCAAAAGTCTGGGTTATATTTTAATGGGTGAGTAAATGTAAGATTACTAACCTCTCTGCTCAGGTGCCTCCAGCAGTCAACCCAGGTTGGGTAGATGCCAGCATAGGGTGGTAGACCCCCAGCCAACCTAGAACAAGTGCATCACTTTTTTTAATATTTGTCATTTCAAAGAGGAGACTGGTCATAAATAGTAGTCCTCTAAAACAAAACATCCTTTGCAAGTGGCAGCAGTGTTATCTACTTCTGCAAATCAGACAAACAATCAAAGCATCATTTAATAGCACAATATATTTTAATATATAGTTTGAATAAAACTATTTATATGGACGATAAAATCATCCAGGAATAATTAGGTACTAAGTAGAAACAAATCCTAGATGGGACACCAGTCCATCTCAGGGCATCTCTTTCTCAGACACACAACTATGGACACTTTTGAATAGCCAATCCCCCATAATAGTATGTCATTTATGAACTGCAGGAGGAAACTCACCTGGGAACCTGAAGACGTGTGACAGTGATGCTACTTGTCGCGCTAATGTGACACCCTTAATTAAGAAAAAATCACCTAGCAATAATCAAACCCTTAAAAAAGGCATACATACCTAAGTCACCACAAGTACAAAATGAAAGTAATTATTAAATGTCTTAACAAGGGACCAAAACAAAGTTGAAAATGTTTTTTATAAAGCACTTGGTGTTTGTCACAAAGCATCTTTACATAATTCCTGGCCATAGCCAGAATTGAGCAAGCTGATGCAAAAGTGTCAAGAAACAATATGGAACAAAACATAGATTGGTATATCACTGAAGTGCAGTGTATAAATATAGACCAGTATTAATGAAGACCTAGAGCAATAATTAGTGTACAGTGGTTTATTATGCCATGATCTGAGTTAAGAGCTGTATTAATAAAGTACAATAAGAAGAACTTTCTATTCAAACCGCTAAAGAGCTAAAAACCAAGAAGTGATAAAAAATGCACTACTTACCCACAGTTATTGACTGCCATCAGGTTGGACACCAACACAAAGGGATAAGTCAGCATACTAGCGAAAAACTAAATGTGAAAAACAAATATATTAGACTGAAAATTGCAAATGCTGCTGGCAGTTTGTCCAAATGGTCCTGATCTTGTTACTCACCCCTGTCACAGCCTGAGAGCAGTTTTTTATCTCACCTGTGTGACTCATCTATAAATGACAACAAAAGTAAAGGACATGCTATGACAATCTCAAACAATTTGATTATCCAAATGCAGCCTAACAATCTGTTAATCAGACTAATAGCTAAATTGGAATAAAAAGATCCATATATACACCTCAAATGGAATAGAGTAGTATGACTGAGGTCATTCTGATTGTTTCCTATCCAACTACACAAGGTGGGTGATAACTTAAATTATATTATAAATAGAAGAATAATAGCCATGTTAACACCTGTATCTGATAACTCACATAGTGGGCCTCTCTTCTACTAGCCTTTACTGTGATGGGGTTTTTGAGTCAATAAGAAGCTTTATAATTCCACAGGAGGGAAACATTTTTTTTTCCTAAAGATGAAATACTACAATGCTCTCTGCCTGATGCACGTGCACAAGACCAGCGTGTCTCAATCACTCATTCCCTCCCTCTGGACTTGGTCACCTTGCAGGTCTGACTGTGTGGACAGTAAAACTAAAGTAACACACTGCTGCTCCTCTCACTCAGACTGGACACACTGCAGAGGCTTGTTGTTATGGTAACATGTACATTAAGTGGAATTCTGCACAAGTGCATAATTCTGGCTCTGAGAATTTGTTGCACACCAATAAATCTATGATTTAATCAGATTAGTGAGTGGTGTGCCCATTAGGTTTGCGTGGTAATACCAAATACTGGGTATTTAAAAATGTGTCCAGTATCTCTGAGGGTGGGCTTCCTTCATGTGCATTTAATAGAGCCACAGGAGGTTCACTGACTGATGATGTCACACCCTGAAAATGGGTGGGGGAAAAAAACACAAGCTCAGTAGCCCACTGCAATTGAATGTTCAGCATTGAGTTTGGGTTAAAATAGAGGAAGGAAGCTGAAAAAAATAATATGATGAGGTATAGAACACAGGTAGGCTTTATCCTCTAAATGTGTGTTTTGAGCCTATTTGTTCACTGGAAAATAACTTGCTGTTGTGTGTTAAACCACAACAATGTAGTCTTATTTAGTTTAAACAATGTAGAGCCTGTCTTATTTAGTTTATTTCAAACTTTTCTTTTCTTTTGTTGTCTGGTATCATAATATACCGTGTTAATATTTACATACCATATGAAAAACGTGGATACCTCCCAACCATAGAGTACACAAACACCACGGTCTGAATCTAAAATCAGATTCTTTTCGTGTAAACACTGCCACTGTCTCTTCAAAGGCTACGTTCACACAGCAGGTAAAAGTGGCCCAAATCAGATTTTTTGTTCTGCTGTTCACACTGTCTATATGACGTGACCTACAGGGGTTGGACAGTGAAACTGAAACACCTGTCAATTTAGTGTTGGAGGTTTCATGGCTAAATTGGACCAGCCTGCTGGCCAATCTTCATTAATTGCACCAGTAAGAGCAGGGTGTGAAGGTTCAATTAGCAGGGTAAGAGCACAATTTTGCTCAAAATATTGCAATGCACACAACATTATGGGTGACATACCAGGGTTCAAAAGAGGACAAATTGTTGGTGTCTTGCTGGCGCATCTGTGACCAAGACAGCAAGTCTTTGTGATGTATCAAGAGCCACTGTAATGTCAGCATACCACCAAGGACGAAACACATCCAACAGGATTAACTGTGGACGCAAGAGGAAGCTATCTGAAAGGGATGTTCGGGTGCTAACCCGGATTATATCCAACAACCATAAAACCACGACTGCCCAAATCACGGCAGAATTAAATGTGCACCTCAACTCTCCTGTTTCCACCAGAACTGTCCGTCGGGAGCTCCACAGGGTCAATATACACGGCCGGACTGCTATAGCTAAACCTTTGGTCACTCATGCCAAACGTTGGTTTCAATGGTGCAAGGAGCGCAAATCTTAGGCTGTGGACAATGTGAAACATGTATTGTTCTCTGATGAGTCCACCTTTACTGTTTTCCCCACATCTGGGAGAGTTACGGTGTGGAGAAGCCCCAAAGAAGCGTACCACCCAGACTGTTGCATGCCCAGAGTGAAGCATGGGGGTGGATCAGCGATGGTTTGGGCTGCCATATCATGGCAAGGACTACTGAACCATTCTGGAGGACCATGTGCATCCAATAGTTCAAACACGGTATCCTGAATGCGGTGTCTTGTAACAGGATGACAATGCACCAATACACACAGCAAGACTGGTGAAAGATTGGTTTGATGAACATAAAAGTGAAGTTGAACATCTCCCATGGCCTGCGCAGTCACCAGATCTAAATATTATTGAGCGACTTTGGTGACCTGGCCACTATCCTGCAAGAAGAATGGCTTAAAATCCCTCTGACCACTGTGCAGGACTTGTATATGTCATTCCCAAGCCGAATTGACGCTGTATTGGCCGCAAAACCAGGCCCTACACCATACTAATAAATTGTGGTCTAAAACCAGTTGTTTCAGTTTCATTGTCCAACCCCTGTATATCTGACATCAGTCTGAACAGATTATGCTCCTAAACTGACTCGCATGCGCAAAATGACAGTGCTTCCGGCTCTGGCAAGAAGGAAATGTCTGTTTGTTTCATACAAGACAATTTCAAATGAAGGAATGGGAAGGGACTGGTGTTTTACTGCACAGCGCTGTATCGCAAAAGACCCTATTTTTCATTCCAAATGAATTCATGTTAAGACATGAACTGATGTTACTTTCATGCCAAGCATAAGTTTACAGGTTCTCTCAGACAGACATGAACAATATTAAACTGATATAGACCTACTTAGCTTTTCTCAGGTTTGTTTTATAAAACACTTTCGATTAGTTTTATTTTCTATTAAGTAAGAGTCAATAGTTCTTAAATGCATAAAACACGTTACAAGTTTTTATATATAAAACAACACTGGTGCATGAGGGAGGTATTACATGGACTTACCGAGTCATCTACTGCATATGTATTGATGAAATGAGCGAGTATATTGCAGATCCACAGAGAAAAAACATCCCCAAGTAGACGAGGAATGAGGCCACTATATGACACAAAAAAGCAAATCCAAAATTATTGATGAGATGAAAGAATGACAAATTTGTGGTCTATAAGCCAAAAGCCCAAATTATTAAAATTCAATATCTGTACATACGCAAAAAATCCAAGGATTCCCTCTTCTCTGTAGACTGTGAGGATGGACTCAAAGGTACCACTGAAAAGAGTGACAGAGCACGTACATACATGCAAAATGAAATATCAGTGAGAGAGAGAGAGAGAAAGAAAGAGTAATTGTATGTGTATGGAAACGTGTAATGTATGTGTAGAGGGCTGTATGACTTAAACTGACCTGTACTTTGCTTCTCTTCCAATAAACTGGACCATGAATCTAAGGGTGATTACTAGGAATACACAAAAACACTGAACTGTTTATTACTACTGATATGTTAAAAAGAAAAAAGAAAAATAAATAATAATTATTATACACACACACAGGTGCTGGCCATAAAATTAGAATATCATGAAAAAGTTGATTTTTTTCAGTATTTCCATTCAAAAAGTGAAACTTTTTATACTTAAAAAGTATAAAATTATACTCATTCATTACAGACTGATATATTTCAAGTGTTTATTTCTTTTAATTTGATGATTATAACTGACCAATATGAAAACCCCAAACTCAGTATTCTCAGAAAATTAGAACATTACTCAAGACCAATACAAAAAAGGATGTTTAGAACTGCTGGCCAAATGAAAAGTATGAACATGAAAAGCACTCAAAACATAGTTGGAGCTCCTTTTATCTGAATTACTCCAGCAATGCGGCATGGCATGGAGTCGGTCAGTCTGGCACTGCTCAGGTGTTATAAAAGCCAAGGTTGCATTCTGCATTGTTGGGTCTGGCGTATTGCATCTTCCTCTTCACAATACCCCATAGATTTTCTATGAGGTTGTCAGGCGAGTTTGCTGGCCAAATAAAAACAGGGATACCATGATCTTTAAACCAGGTACTGGTAGCTTTGGCACGGTGTGCAGGTGCCAAGTCACGTTAGAAAATGAAATCAGCATCTCCATAAAGTTGGTCAACAGCAGGAAGCATGGAGTGCTCTCTAACTTCCTGGTAGACGGCTGCGTTGACCTTGGACCTCAGAAAACACAGTGGACCAATACCAGCAGATGACATGGCACCCCAAACCATCACTGGACCTGATGGTTTACACTGGCCCTCAAGCAACTTAGATTCTGTGCCTCTCTTCTCTTCCTCCAGACCCTGGGACCTTGATTTCCAGGCGAGACGCTTCTGATGCTGTCTCTTGTTCAAGAGTGGCTTGACACATGGAAAGCAGCAGCTGAAACCCTTGCATATGTCTGTGCATGGTTGTTCTTTAAGTACTGACTCTAGCTGCAGCCCAGTCTTTGTGAATCTCCCCTACATTTTAGAATGGGTTTTGTTTCACAATCATCAAATTAAAAGAAATAAACACTTGAAATATATCAGTCTGTGTAATGAATGAGCATAATATACAAGTTTTACTTTTTGGATGGAATTACTGAAACAAAATAATCATCATATTCTATATTTATGACCTGTGTGTGTGTGTTTGTGTATATATCTCACTCACACACACACACACACACACACACACACAGGGTGGGCCATTTATATGGATACACCTTAATAAACTGGGAATGTTGGTGATATTAACGTCCTGTTTGTGGCACATTAGTATATGGGAGGGGGAAAACATTTCAAGATGAGTGGCGACCATGGTGGCCATTTTGGATCCAAGTTTTGTTTTTTCAATGAGAAGAGGGTCATCAGACACATCAGAATTATTGGAAATTTCACAAGAAAAACAATGGTGTGTATGGTTTTAACGCAACTTCATTCTTTCATTATTTATTTACAAGTTTGTCTTTGTTTACAGCCATTGACATGTTGCAGAGGTTAACACGTGAGGAGTGGATAGAAATTGTGTTGATGTCTGGTGAACGCAGTAACCGGGTCATTGCAGCAGATTTCAATGCAAGACACCCTACGAGACCACTCATCTCCAATGTTACAGTTAGCAAACAGCTTGCCAAGTTTCGTGAAACTGGTTCAGTGTTGGATTTGCCAAAATGTGGACGCAAGAAAACTATCACTAATGAAGAAACATCAGTGGCTGTCCTAGGTTCATTCAGCAAGAGCCCACAGCATAGCACTCGCCGCATGTCACTGGAGAGTGGAATCAGTCGAACATTCCTTTGGCAGATATTAGCTACTCACAAATGGCACCCTTACAAACTCCAGCTGCTGCAGTATCTCAACAAGGATGACCCAGATCAGCGCACTGAATTTGCAGAATGGGCAAAACAAAAATTGAAACAGGACCCTCAGGTTACACAGAAGATTTTGTTCAGTGATGAGGCAAACTTTTATGTGAATGGTGAAGTTAACAAACAAAACCACCTCTATTGGTCTGACATTAACCCACATTGGATAGATCCCTCCAAGACTGCTGGAACAAAAAAATTGATGGTATGCTGTGGTATATGGGGTACAAAGATAGTGGGGCCATTCTTCATCAATGGAAACCTCAAGGCCACTGGATATGTGAAATTGCTACATGATGATGTGTTTCCCCCTTTTATGCACTGAAGCTGGCATGTTCCCTGAGTTTTTCCTGCAAGATGGTGCCCCACCGCATTATGGGAATCAGGTCTGAGCTGAGCTGGGCTGTTCCTAGATGAACAGTTTCCTGGAAAGTGGATTGGTCATCGTGGGCCAGTTGAATGGCCCCCAAGGTCTCCCGATCTGACCCCCTTAGACTTTTATCTTTGGGGTCATCTGAAGGCAACTGTCTATGCTGTGAAGATATGAGATGAGCAGCACCCGAAACTATGG
Source organism: Hoplias malabaricus (assembly GCF_029633855.1). Classification (NCBI taxonomy): domain Eukaryota; kingdom Metazoa; phylum Chordata; class Actinopteri; order Characiformes; family Erythrinidae; genus Hoplias; species Hoplias malabaricus. The sequence continues at coordinate 37,705,106 of NC_089820.1, forward strand.
ATACTGGAAGCCTGTGATAGCATTTCTCCTGCGGGGTTACTATCAGTGTGTGAAAAGAGTGGGAAAAAAGGGTTGCATTGACAATCCAACACAATGGGCAGCACTTTGAACACATTTTATAAGTGGTCAGAAACTTGTAAATAACTCATGAAAGAATAAAGTTACATTAAAACCAAGCACAAGAAAAAACATTGTTCCCAATAAGTTTGATGTGTCACATGACCCTCTTCCCATTGAAAAAACAATAGTTGGATCCAAAATGGTCACCACCCATCTTGAAAAGTTTTCCCCAATATACTAATGGGCCACAAACAGGAAGTTAATATCACCAACCATTCCCATTTTATTAAGGTTTATCCATATAAATGGCCCACCATGTATATGTGTGTGTGTGTGTGTATGTATGTATTACACAAATACATATCATATTTCTATGATTGCAATTACAGTATTGTCCCAACTATCTGTAAATGGGGTTTTTAAGACCATTACCATGGAATGGGTGTGTAATTATTGTGGCACAGGAACGCGCTATCATCTCTCTCGTGGTCTGTCATAACAAGAAAGTTCAGAACATTATAGGTAATAAATAAAACATTTAATTAAAAAATATCTAAACTGTCACCTATACAATTCATACAGACATGCTAAAAAACTACCATTATAGTATTTGCAGCCAAGATCATTTCAGATTCTCAAAAAGTCATTTCCCCCAGTGGTAATGCCTTAATGGTAAACAGAATAAAAATGGGTTGGTCAATGTTATGAAAACCAACTCAGCCTGTCATGAGAAATAATCAATTGTCATTAGTATATATATTTCTAGCAATCATGACCAAAATCAAGAGTGTAATTCATCAGTACATGAGTAGTAAAACAGACTGTTCTTATCATGAAGTACACTTTATTTCATTTTGGCCCATTTTGTCCATTTGGCCATTTTGTATCTGTAAACTTTGTTTTTACAGCCATTAACCAAAGCTCACAATAGTTAACAATACCTAAGGTTGGAAATACGGATCGACCAGTAAAATAAAACTCTGCTGTATAGCCTGCCTCTCTAGGCACCACTGTGGTTAAGTTTAAGGACTGCATTATTGCAGATGACCTCATGACCCCTCTTCCTATAACTTGTGAACAAGACCCCAAAATATTTGGATGCTTTTATCTGGACTAGGTAGGAGGATGATATTTTTCTGAGAGAAAACCAGACTTGATGCTGATACACACCACTCGTTTCACACTCAGCTGCAAACCACTCAAGTACATACTGGATGCAGGACCCTATCATATATTTGCCCAAGGAAGCTGAGAAGTGTGATATCTTGACTGGCACACACGCTCCAGTATTTTTTACCCCCCAAATAGGAACCACTACCCAGGTTTGCCAATCCTGATGTCCATGCATTATGAGGTAGGCATGTAAGCCATACAGTCAAACAATATTGAGGGATTTAGCAATTCTGGGCAAATTGCATCCACTCAAAAGGACCATGCCACTTGCTTTTCAACTAACTCTTTGACTTTGGCCAGAGGCATGTTTCTCGGTGCTTAAGAGTTCTTCAAACTGCACCTTCAAAGGAAAATACCCTCAGTCAGATTCAGGTTGTCACCATTATTGCTGAGCATGGCTTGGAAGGAGTCCCTCCTGTTTTCTAGAATCTCTTCGAGGCTGCCCAGAAGTCATTCTCTGTGGGCTCTCCAAACGACCTTTAGTTTTGAGCAATGCGATCGCATCATATGCTGTTTACCCCTGTAAAATTACAGCCTTTGTTCCAAGCCCATTACCTGCTTCTTCCAATCTGAGGTGAGGCTGTGATTAGCAGCATACCTCTGGGTAAAACAATGGTTAGAGTGGGATCAGCAAATGGTAGGCTAAATGTTTTATTTCCTTACAGAACATAATGATGTCCAGAAAGGTTTACAGGCAGCAGACAATATCTGGTCTGCATATACAGGACAAACTGTTGGTACAAACAGTTTGTTTTGCTAATGCAAATTTCAATAGAAATAGTCATTTGCTATACTGTAATTTTGGTAATTTAGTTATTTTCTTAAAGAACATAAAACAATTAAAAACCTAATAAATCAATGGTGAAATCCTTTTAAATTAATAGAATTTCATAGGACCCTACATAAGGCCAAAAAGCAAATATTAACCATGGAAGTCCAATAACACCCTGCGGCTGGTCAGATTGGCTTTTCTTCCCAAGCACTGAATTTTCCCAGCAAAGCACTGGAATCAGTGCATGGAATACTCTTCAGACCGTGAACTGTTGCTGCACACAATCTAAATTTTATATTATTTATATATATATATATATATATATATATATATATATATATATATAAACAAGCTGGCTTTTGGTGCTGATGTTGAGAGTGATTCAGATTCAGGTTCAGATGATGAATCGACTGACACTGAAAATGATTCAGAATCATCCGAGGAGGATCCAATTCCCAGTTCTCACACTCACACAGCCTCAGTCAATGTAAAACCAATCAAACCTGATGCTAAAGCTAAAAGACTAGCTCCAATCAAGGTAAAGTGTGAAAATGTCACAGTTCAAAGTGATGAAAGTGGCACTCAACCACAACCAAATCCTCAACCTGACCAGGCTGATGAAGATGCTGGAGGAGGTTAATCATCCCAGGCAAAACAAGTTCAAAGGCAAAAAAAAAAAGCTTATGAAACCAGGTACTATCATGAACCTCCCACTCCTGATTTGATGGACATGTGGTCACAAATACTGCCAAATATTTATAGAAGCCCCAGAAAAAAAAATAATGGATGAATTAAAACGCCTGAAGCATATTTATCGTCTGCATCCTTTTGATGGTGTGATGATCTTGTCTGTCCTATTGAAAGACAAAGAGCGGACAGAGTTGTCTGATCAAGTGAATCAAGTTGTAGGAACCACAGAGGAAAGTTGTGATGAAGAATGGGAATTCATCACACTCTTTCTGATAGCCCCAAAACCAGAAGAGATTGACTGGAACAAAATTGCAGAATGTACACAGAATGTCAACGAAACAGTAAGAGACTATAAAGAACGATTCAAACAAATATGGTTAGAGCATGCTGGTATCAACACTGAGTCAGACCCTCTGGATGAAGTCACTGCTCTTCCTCTTAGGAGTGGATTTATCAATGGCTTGAGACCAGATATTGCTGTTGCCCTGAAAACAAAACACACAGTATGGAATTAACAAACCAGAAGGTTTGGAGATATTGTACAATGGGCACATGATATTGAGATGGCTCAAGAAGTGAGAATTAGAGCTCTGAAACACAGTGGACCTGCAACTGCAAAGCAGTTCCATAGAAGGGAAATCACAAAACAAGGAGACAATCGAGATAATGGTGATTTTTCCAACAAGGGAAGAAATTCGGAAACTGTCATTACTGTTGAAAACAAGGACATTGGGAAAGAGAATGTAAGATTTTCAAAGATCAACAAAATGCAACTCCTGATGACTCAGGACTTGATGACCTTATTGGAAATAAGTCTCCAGAGCAGAGGCAAACTCTGATGAATTCAGCATTTCAGGGAAACTAGATGATCCCTCTCTGCAGCCTCTGCTAGCAGCCTTACAACAAAATGCAGTTGGCTTTTGTGTGTGTTCAACTATCAACAATCATGCCATCAACTTCCTTCTAGATACTGGCACTGAAATAACAATAATCACTTCAGAACTTGCAAAACAACTCAACCTGCCATTAACCAATGACTCCATTAAAGCTACAGCAGCTGGTGATGGAAATATGAGCATTAAAACGACCCAGCCTGTTGTGATGACAATTGGACCATACGACGTGGAAACTAGCATTTGGGTAGGTAGAATTTATTGCCTACTGGGCTTAGGTGTATTGCTGCAATTGAACTCAACTCTGTGTATTGAAGAAGGCAAGGTCATCTGGCATTTGAGCAGCCTACAGAAAGATAATCTCACAGAGCACCAAATTTGGTCCACAGATAAAAATGATTGTGGGCTTTTGGACATGCCTGCAGTTCATCTGACTGGAACAGCATCACCTTGCACTAGACAATACCCAAAAACCAGTCATTCAACAGCTTGAAGCCCGAGGGGTTCTCATCAAAACACAAAGTATATCTAATAGTCCAGTGTGACCAGTGAGGAAAGCTAATGGAAACTGTCGGCTAACGATTGATTTTCGTGAAGCTAACAAATGCACTGAAAAGCTAACACCTCTTGTGGCCGATCCTTCGACAATCTTCAACAATTTGAAGCCTGAACACCGATGGTTTTCGGTCATCGTTAAAGCCAACAGGTATTGGTCAGTCCCCCTTGCCAAGGAGTCACAACCATGGCTAGCTTTCTCTGTTGATGGTCAACAGTATACCTGGACAAGACTTCCACAAGGTCTTCACAACAGCCCAACTTTGTACCACCAAGCTCTGCGAACACATTTAAGATGTGTTAAGATATGCCCTCAGACATGCCCAACATAACATCAGTTGTTATCAAATTTGTGGATGATATTTTGATTGCTTCCAAAAATGAAGATGAGCACAAAGCTGACATTAAATCCCTTCTCAACTACTAGGGCAACAAAGGCCACAAAGCCAGCCTGGAAAAAGCCCAACTTATGCAGAAAAGTTATCTATCTCAGACAGAAAATTTCACAAGGGCAAAGAGCAATCATTCCAGATCGTGCCAATCCATGAAACACCACAGCCAAAAACTATCCATGAGCTGAGATCATTTTTTAAAAAATGTTTTTATAAACTTTATTAGTCCATTGCTGTTTAATGATTGTTGTATGTGATGTCTGTAAGTCTGTAAGCTACTGAGACCTTGGATTTCCCCTGGGGATCTATTTTTGGGCCTATGCAATTATAGCCGTGCATGGGTGGATGCCTACACTGAATTAGCTCAACCACTGTTTGAACTCCTTCAAAGGAATCCTCATCTAAAGGAGAGAATTGTCCTCGATGACAAGGCACAATCCAAAAGCCAGTTTCAGTAACCGAGGATAAGAACGCCAGGGCCCCCACCCCAGCTGCCACCCGATCCACAATGCACCAGACCCGGATTACTACCTCTCCCAAAGGTGGTGGGCTCATGGAAGAGTGGACCCATGTTACTCCTTCGGGCCCCGGTAACCCTACTCCGGGCAAGGGAAGCTGTGTCCCTGTTCTTAATCTCTTCATCCTTGTCTTTATGGATCAATCTTTGTCTGGCCCATCACCGAGGACCAATTTGCCTTGGAAGACCCTACCAGGGACTATTGCCCCCGACAACAAAGCTCCTAGGCTCCTGGAGCAGGAGATTGAAAGGCGGATCGGTGCAGTGTCAGCAGTAATGCAGGTTCTGTACCAGTCCGTTGTGGTGAAGAGAGAGCTGAGCAGAAAAGCAAAGCTCTCGATTTACCGTTCGATCTACGTTCCAACCCTCAACAATGGTCACGAGCTTTGGGTTGTGACCGAAAGAATGAGATCGCGGGTAAAAGCAGCTGAAATGTCTTTTCTCCACAAGGTGTCTGGTCCCTTAGAGACAGGGTTAGGAGCTCGGACATTCGGGAGAGACTCAGAGTGGAGCCGCTGCTCCTCTACGTCAAGAGGAGCAAATTGTGGCAGACCAAGAACACGCTGGAGAGACTACATGTCTCAACTGGCCTGGGAACACCTTGGTATACCCCTGGAGGAGCTGGAGATGGTGGCTGGGGAGAGAGAGGTCTGGGTTGATTTGCTTCGAGTGCTTCCCCCTTGACCTGGACCCGGAAAAGCGGTGGATAATGGATGGAACGGACAAGGCACAATAAGCATTTAAAGGGCTGAAGAAATCCCTGTGTGAAGCACCTGCACTGGGTATCACTAACATCGGGAGGCCATTCACTCTGTCAACGAAAAGAGTGGCTTCGTGACAGGCATATCTATGATACAAGATCATGGTGGTGAGCAACGCCCAGTGGGCTATTACTCAGCAAAATTGGACCATGTAGCTCTGGATTTTGGGCAATGTTTGAGAGCCGTCCAGTTAGTTTACTTGGCAGTAAAAATAGTGGCTTGACTAGTGCTTGATCAAAAGCTAACAGTAAAACGTCCTCATGCTGTTCATGCTCTGTTGACAATGAGCAGAGCCACTCAAGTAACAGCAAGTAGATGGGGAAATTGGTTAGCAGTCTTAAAAGCTCCCCGCATTATCATGGAAAAGGTCCAGTGTGTCCAACCCTTCCACTTTGTTGACGCCTGAACAGGCTGACGATCATGAGTGTGAAGAAGTTGTGACAATGCTGGAAGTGGACCAGCACATCAAAGAAATTCCTTTGCAAAATGCTGACTTCACCCTTTTCACTGATGTTTCTTCAACAATTGAAAATGGGGTGAGACGAGCTGGATGGTCAGTGACATCTGAAGTTGATATCCTGGCAAAAGTTCAAATGCTTCCAGGAACATTAGCTCAACAAGCTGATTTGAAAGCGCTGACTAAAGCATGTAAACTGGCAAAAGACCATACTGCCAACATTTACACTGATTCCCGCTGTGGTTTTGGTGTCGTCCATGATTTTGGTCAACCGTGGAAACAGTGTGGTATTATAACCGCTGCAGGAATACCAGTGAAATATGGACAATTGGTCCAAGAACATTTGGAAGCATTAACATTGCCCAAAGAAGTCACAATCTTAAAGGTTAAAGCACACACAAAAGAAAATACATCTACAGCTCGAGCAAATGCACTAGCAGATGCCGCTACAAAACTCCCTGCCAGAGAAGGACAAGCCAACAACAAACATAGCGGCAATGACAATGGAAACACGAACAAAGTCAACACCAAAGTCTGTCATCTTAAACTCAAACATGACAAGGAAGTTCGAGCCATTTCTGATATCAAACAGATGCAACAGGATGCTTCAAGGATGTCTGGAGCTTGATGGAGAATGGCGTCAAGTTGCATAAAGATGCCATCTGGCGACATGGGACACGTCTAGTGGCTCCAAAATGTCTGCTTCCCTACCTAGCAACTCAGATTCACTTGCTGGGATATGTGGGCTTTGACAAAATGCCAATGTTTCAATCAAGTCTGGTGGAACACGAAGTTTAGAGCACAAGCACGTTATGCTCTTCAAAGCTGTGCGACATGTGAGAAAAACAATCCTGGTACAAGAGTGAAAGCTCCTGCTGTGGGATCGCCCTCTCCACCTGGTCCATTCAGATACCTTCAAATGGATTACCTTACATCATTCAAAATGTGGAAGCTTTCAAGATGTCTTAGTAGTTGTGGACAAGTTCTCAAGATATGTGGAATGTTTTTCAACAGGACGGGGAATGGCAGCCCACACAGCGAAGATGCTGGTGAAAGACATCATACCAAGATGGGGCCTTCCAGACAAAATTGATTCTGATCAAGGAACACACTTCACAGGCATTGTATGTAGTGAAGTAAGCAGAATGCTGAATATACGTTGGGTACTTCACTACCCTTACCGTCCTTAAGCCTCAGGTCAGACAGAAACCATGTTACAACAAACCATGTTATCTAGGAACACTTGTCAAAGATGCATCAGGAAGGCATTCCATGGCCTGAAGCCCTTCCAGCAGTACTTTGTAGCATCCGTGCTACTCACAACATGATAACTGGCTTGAGTCCATTTGAGGTGATTACTGGACGACCAGTGTCACTCCCAGGAACTATTGATCTGCGCAAAGCTGATGTCCACTTGACCTCTGATGCTCTGATTGAATACTGTGAAGCTCTTAGCAGTGCAGTTCGATGAGCAGAATGTCAAGTTCATGATGCATGGGAAGAGCCACCTCAGGGGGGGCATAGTTCAGTGCCATGCCAATGGGTAATGGTGCAAAATCCTCAAAGAATGGCTCTTGAAGCTAAGTGGGAATGTCCTTATCAAATTTTGTTGGTAACAAATGCAGCCGCAAAGTAAAAAGGAAAAGATAAATGGATTCATGCCAACCATCTGAAGTTAGCAAATCCACCTACTAACTAGGGCAAGTTTGGGCAGCATGCCAGTCAGAGTCTGGAAGCAGAACCAGCATTCTTATGGCTGGGGGTTGCTAGAAGGATGAAGATACATGATGAGGGCTCATTATGTCCCACTGCTGGTATATTATGTTCCTGCCCGAGGGACAGCTATGGCAGATTTTTTTTTGTTTATGTAGATATACTTCTAGAATTTTTCTTGAAGATACTGCCGTGAGCTTCTCTGTTTAGGTGGATGGTCTGTTCTATTCTGGCTGATTCATCACCACATCAGTCTTCGCCTAGTGGTGACAGGGGAGAGAAGAGAGATCCTGTGACAGGAGGAGAAACTTCTAGACCAACAAGTTACTGGGTGTAAGTAATAGTAACCTCTCCCCAGTAGCTTCCGCTGTCTGTTCTACATGACATACAGTCATAAACAGACTAGAAGATTATTTACACACATTCACAGAACTAAACATATGTGATTTACTCATGCTCACATTGAGTATTCACCCTATTAATAGGGAGCACTACTTCCGACTTATGGGGTTATGTCTGCTCTAGATCAAATTGCAGATTTATCACAGGAAATGGAATAGCCAATATTTTAGCCAATATCACTGCCATGGGTTTTAGTAAAATCACAGAAGTGACAACTGTTAGGATGGTTGCTTTGCAAAATAGAATGGCTCTAGATTATCTTCTGTCAGCCCAGGGGGGAACATGTGCTATAGTGGGTATTGTTGTTCTTACATTCCAGACAATGGTGGTGACCTGAAAAAGGTTGTTTCCAAATTGCAAAATATTTCAAAGGTGGTCCATAACATTCCAACTACCCAGGGTGGATGGTTTGATTGGTTAGCTGAAAGTCTTGGGGAAAGGGGCAAATTAATTGTGGAATATATTCTTTTGGGTGTTTTAGGTTTACTCATCCTGGTTCTGTTAATTGTACTAGTGCAGTACATCATAAAATGGTTTTTGCGATAATTACTACCTAACCGCATGGTTGCTGTGACCGCTCAGCCAATCACTGTGCGGTATGCCAAGGGTGTATCTGATCAAATTCTGATCTGATGTGGACAGCTGGTCCGTAGGATGCTGTCTTTTATTAATCAAGTTTATCAAATCATCATTATGTAGTTCAGGATACAAATGTCTACATATAATATATAATGTCTACATATATATAAAATAATGTTTTTTTTCCCCCCAAATAAAAGCAATTTAGCATGCTTAAATGTTAAGTATTTGTACCTTACAAATCTATTTTTTTTTAAATTATGTTTGTTTTGTGTAAGCAAGGAAGGGAAGGCAAACACAATTGCTGTTTAAAGTAGAGACACCAAGGGGTGGGGGGTGCAATACAGTTATAAAGTTTGCCCAAAAAAAAATAAAAACCTTTAAAAATATTTGAACAATTAAATGAGCTTCCACTTAAATAAATATACATACATATAATAAGCTAAAAAAAGTGTGTTTTAGTATCAAATTTTGCCAAAACCTTTAAGTGCTCTTTGAACTTCTGGAAGGGTATTATAGAGTGTGATGTGCATAATAAGAAAAGGTTGCGCCTCTGCATTTCAACTATGATCCACAGATATGACAAAAGTTTGAAAATGAAAGAGACACTGGCTGACTGCAAGTTGGTATCAGCTTCTAAGTATGAGTAGGGCAAAGAGGAACTGCACTTTTAAAGAGATAAATGAATGCTTGTGTGAGTGTGTGAAAGAGACAGAGAGACGGACGTTCAAAATAGCCCTTTTCCACCAGAGGAACTGGATTTTTGGAACCTTGGTGCCTTCCAGAATACTGGCCCATGTTTCCATCAAGTTGATTCATAAACAGGTGGTATTGTGGGGACAGACAACATTTGGTTTACACTGAGGAACCAACTTTTACTTAGTTCCAGCTGGTTAGCAAACCAATTTATGTTGGTGGAACTGTTCCAAATGTATGGGCATATAATATATATATATATATATATATATATATATATATATATATATATATATATATATATAAATATGTACAGGGGTTGGACAATGAAACTGAAACACCTGTCATTTTAGTGTGGAAGGTTTCATGGCTAAATTGGACCAGCCTGCTGGCCAATCTTCATTAATTGCACATTCCACCAGTAAGAGCAGAGTGTGAAGGTTCAATTAGCAGGGTAAAAGCACAGTTTTGCTCAAAATATTGAAATGCACACAACATTATGGGTGACATACCAGGGTTCAAAAGAAGACAAATTGTTGGTGTCTTGCTGGCGTATCTGTGACCAAGACAGCAAGTCTTTGTGATGTATCAAGAGCCATGGTATCCAGGGTATTGTCAGCATACCACCAAGAAAGACGAAACACACCCAACAGGATTAACTGGACGTAAGAGGAAGCTGTCAGAATTAAATGTGCACCTCAACTCTCCTGTTTCCACCAGAATTGTCCGTCATGAGCTCCACAGGGTCAATATACATGGCCGGGCTGCTATAGCCAAACCTATGGTCACTCATGCCAATGCCAAACATCGGTTTCAATGATGCAAGGAGCGCAAATCTTGGGCTCCTATGTTCCTGTACCTGTTTAGAAGAAGTTGGTTTGATTGCTCTGGTCTTCCTATTACTTGTTTCTACTGTTATTTCTGTACTTATTTCTGTTTTTACAACTTACTAACCATCCATAGATCTATCTTATAGATTGTCTCCGCAGGAATATTTATTGCAGAGGCACTAAAACTGCCACCGGACCCTGGAGTAACGTTTCTGGTCTAAGTTACTAAAATCAACTAAAAGCTGTAAGTACCTGCAATTCCATGGCTACTACTGGCTGTTTTGTCTGTTCAGAGTGTGGCATGTTTAGTTTAACCCCCTTTTCTACCTCTAGCGACAATGACAGTGGTTGTGTTTGTGATAAGTGTCAGCTAGTTAGCTCTCTGGTGCATAAAGTGGACCAGCTAGAAGTGCCCATCCGGAGCTTATTATTGTCAAGGGATAAACAGCAAGATTCAGTGCTAGCAACTCCGGGTGCCTTAGGGAGAGTTAGCACCCCCTCGTCTCCGGCGTTACAGCCCTCACAGCGGGGTGAATGGGTGACGTCTCGGCGACATAGCCGTAAAGCTAAGGCTGATGCTAATGCTGAGGCCAAAGCTAGCCCACCGGGACACCACGCTCCTCCGATTCGCGTGTCAAACAGAATTTTGTCAAACAAGAGCCAGAGCGCCGGATATTAGTGGCAACCTTAGACTGTTAGCTAATAGGAGATATTCGAGGATAGTCATTCATGTAGGGGCCAATGATATTCATCTGCGGCAGTCTGAGGTAACTAAAGGTAATATTAGAGAGGTGATTAAACTGGCCCAGACGATGTCCGATGCCTTAGTCTGCTCTTGTCCCATACCAATGCGGCATGGCACTGAAGCCTACAGCAGACTTTCGGCATTAAACTGCTGGATGTCCAAGTGGTGTTCCGAAAATCAAGTGGGCTTTAAAGACAATTGGTTACGTTTCGAGGGCAAGCCTGGTCTTATAGGTAGGGATGCTATCCACCCCACGTGGGAGGGTGCTGCCTTACTTTCTTGCAGCATAGCACATAGTCTTTTAGTTAGTCAGCAGAGTAGTGTAGACAGCTGTTGACAATCCACAGCTGGGACCAGGCTGCAGACAGACAGGCTAAACCGACCGTCTGCAAACTGCCTTGAGGCGTCACCTAGGTTCAACTGTATTGAGACTGTGTCTTTCCCCCGAACTAAATGTAAAAGTAGAAAAACAAAATCAGCCTGTTTCAGCAACCTAATCAATATTAAATCATACACATATGATAGCGGCAACACCTCAGAACTAAAATTTGGGTTACTCAACATAAGATCACTAAACTCAAAAGCAGTCATCGTAAATGATATCATAAGTGATCATAAATTCAACGTTTTCTGTCTCACGGAAATGTGGGTTAGACCAAATGAATATTCAGCACTAAATGAAGCCACCCCCCTAGGCTATAATTATGTACATAGCCCAAGATTATCAGGCAAAGGAGGTGGAGTATGTGTAATTTACCAAAATACCCTAGAAATTAGTCTTAAACAATGTGACACCTTCACTTCTTTTGAGGTTCTCTCCACCATTATTGCAAATCCGGTCACAAAAAAGGATGCATTTTTATTATGCAACATTTACAGACCACCAGGGCCTTACTTAGAATTTCTGAAAGAATTCAACAATTTTGCTGCAAACCAAGCGGTTTGCAATCATAAAGTTATAATTGTAGGAGATTTCAATATCCATTTTGAGAAGGAAAGTGACCCACTAAAAAGGCATTTACCTCAATCTTAGACTCTATTGGTATTACTCAAAATGTAACAGGGCCTACACACTACTGCAGTCACACTTTAGACTTAGTTCTGACACTAGGTCTTAAGATCGACAAAATTAATATATTACCGCAATCCTCAGCAATCTCCGACCATTACCTAATTTCATATGAGCTACGTCTTAGCCATAATATATGTAAGAACCCTCACTATTCTACAAAGCATAAAATGAAACCATCTACTGCCCTACAATTTATAGAAAACCTCCCAGAAGTATCAACACCAGTTCCCACTCCATCAGACCCAATGGACCTAGATGTACTAACTGACTACGTAGAAAATACCTGTCGATCTACTTTAGAAAAGGTAGCACCACTTAAACATAAAGGTATAAGACAGAAAAAGCTCGCACCATGGTATAATGATAAATCCCGTACTTTAAAACAAACATCACGGAAACTAGAGCGGAAATGGCGATCAACCAAGCTGGAAGTGTTCCATTCTGCCTGGAAGGACAGCCTTATAGAGTATAGAAATGCCCTCACTAAAGCTCGCTCAGCATATTCGGCCTCGCTGATCTCCAATAATAAAAATAATCAGAGAGTACTGTTTAGTGTGTTTTCCAGAACTGCAAAAAATCAAGCAGGTTCCGAACAACTAATTCCAGCAACTCTCACCAGTAAAGATTTTATGGACTTTTTTAATAATAAAATTGAGAATATTAGACAACAAACTCAAGCCACAGGATTAAATCCGACCTGGCTGCCACCCGATGTGACTGATATAAAACATAATGTAATTGTAAAAGAAAGACTTGAAACCTTTTACCCACTCCCACAGTTAGAACAAGAGAAGATTATCACCTCCGCAAACTGTACAACTTGCACACTTGATGCAATTCCCACAAAATTGCTCAAAGAAGTACTACCAGCTAATATCAATCCTCTTTTAACTATAGTAAACTCATCCCTTAGTCTGGGCCATGTACCCAAAGCTTTTAAACTAGCAGTTATTAAACCTATGATCAAGAAACCAAATCTTGATGCTAGTACACTGTCTAATTACAGGCCTATTTCAAATCTGCCATTTCTGTCCAAGATCTTAGAAAAAGCCGTGGCCCAGCAACTTAGTTCATATCTACATAAGAATCATATATATGAAAAATTCTAATCTGGATTCAGGCCACATCATAGTACAGAGACAGCTCTAGTCAAGATAACAAATGATCTTCTTCTTGCCTCTGATCAAGGCCACGTATCCCTGTTGGTGCTTCTTGACCTCATCGCAGCCTTTGATACAATAGACCATAATATTCTCCTAAAAAGGTTAGAAAACTTGGTTGGAATTACAGGGACAGCCCTATTATGGTTCAAATCTTACTTAAGGGAACGTTATCAATTCATAAAAGTAAACAATCTAAATTCAAATTATTCTAAAGTAAGATTTGGAATTCCACAGGGCTCTATTTTAGGACCATTATTATTTACATTATACATGTTACCGCTAGGCACAGTTATAAGAAACCATGACATTAACTTTCACTGTTACGCAGACGACACGCAATTGTATATTTCAACCAAGCCCGATGACAAACACAGATTAAAGAAAATAGAGGACTGTGTAAAAGATGTGAAAGGCTGGATGTTGCGTAACTTCCTCCTTCTAAAGAGCAACAAAACAGAGGTCCTGCTTTTGGGTCCAAAGGTGGCAAGAAATAAATTATCAGATTTAATTTTAAATCTTGTCGACTTTCCAGTTAAACCTGGTTCAGCAGCAAAAAATCTTGGTGTCATAATTGACCCGGATTTATCATTGGATCAACACATAGGCAGTATCACCTGGACAGCTTTTTTACATCTTCGCAATATTGCTAAGATTAGAAATGCCTTATCCCTTCAGGACGCAGAAACATTAGTACATGCCTTTATTACTTCAAGGCTTGACTACTGTAATGCACTACTGTCAGGATGCACCAGCAGCAATTTAAGAAAACTTCAACTAGTTCATAATGCTGCAGCCAGGGTCCTCACTAAAACTAGAAAATTTGAATATATTAGCCCCGTTCTATCATCACTTCATTGGCTGTCTGTAAAATCCCGCATCGACTACAAAATTCTGTTATTAACATATAAAGCTCTACATGGGCTTGCTCCTGAATACCTTCAAGATACAATTTCCTATTATGAGCCTCCACATTTACTCAGATCTCAGAATACTGGTTTTTTAATTGTTCCCAGAATTCAGAAGGCCTCAGCTGGGGGAAGAGCCTTTTCTTATAAAGCCCCCAGACTCTGGAATGATCTTTCAGAAAATGTTTGGGACTCAGACACAGTCGCAATCTTCAAATCTAGGCTAAAAACTAATTTGTTTAGTTTATCATTTGGTAGTTAATGCTCCCCCATAGATAAAGGTGGCAGATCCGGGGGGGTCCATGGACACAGGGAATTATAGTAAACTGAGACGCTGGTGCTGTCGTCCCGCCGCTTCACGCGATCACTCAGGTTTATTGACGGTGGAGCGGAGGGATGCCAGTGTTTCAGGATGCTCCCGTGTCTGTGTGTCCTTCTGGTTCTCTCCTTTTAGTTAAAGCTGTCATAGTCAGATCTGCCGGAGTCATTAGCCACACTCTGGAAATGTTCACATTTTCTGCTTTACAAACACAAAACAGTTCAAAATTAATTCCATCCCTTTACATTTTTCCGAGAAAACGACTGCCCACCTGTCTGTCTGGACACTGATGGATGACTGTCGAGATCCTCCTCCACACTTCAGACCAGCTGCCCACGCTCCAGCAACCACCAAGTGCCTTGAAGCTGCCCCTACACTAAAGTTCTCACGGACTACTAACTATTGTTACCAGTAGATTGACCAGATGAGGATAGGTCACCCCTTGTGAGCCTTGGTTCCTCCCAAGGTTTCTTCCTCAGCTGAGGGAGTTTTTCCTTGCCGCTTGCTCACTTGGGGGTTTTTACATTTTTTTTTACATTTCATGTCAAATCTTTGTCTTACTGGAATTCTGTGAAGCTGCTTTGTGACAACATCAGTTGTAAAAAGCGCTATACAAATAAATTTGATTTGATATATATATATATATATATATATATATATATTCATTCATTCATTCATTATCTGTAACCGCTTATCCAATTCAGGGTCGCGGTGGGTCCAGAGCCTACCTGGAATCATTGGGCGCAAGGCGGAAATACACCCTGGAGGGGGCGCCAGTCCTTCACAGGGCAACACAGACACATACACGGACACTTTTGAGTCGCCAATCCACCTACAACATGTGTTTTTGGACTGTGAGAGGAAACCAGAGCACCCGGAGGAAACCCACGCGCACACGGGGAGAACACACCAACTCAACACAGACAGTCACCCGGAGTGGGAATCAAACCCACAACCTCCAGGCCCCTGGAGCTGTGTGACTGCGACACTAAATATATATAATTTGCAAATCCTTTTCAACCTATATTCAATTGGATACACTACAAAGACAAGATATTTACTGTTCAAATGAATAAACATTGTTTTTTTTTTGCAAATGTTCACTCATTTTGAACTTGAGGCCTGCAACACGTTCAAAAAGAGTTGGGACAGGAGCAACAACAGACTGGGAAAGCTGAGGAAAGCTCAAAAACAAACCTGTTTTGAACATTTGAATACAGGTGAACAGATTAATTGGAAACAGGTGAGTGTAATGATTGGGTATAAAGGGAGCATCCCCGAAGGGCTCAGTCGTTCACAAACAAGAATGGGGCGAGGTTCACCACTTGTGAACAACTGCATGCACAAATCGTCCAACAGTTTAAGAAAGTTTCTCTATGTACACATTGCACAAATTAAGATTCTTATGATACCATTCATGTCCATACTGGGTTTTGATCCAGGGACGAGTTCATGCTCAAAACATGCCTGTTACATTTCATGCCTGCAGACTTCTCTGTTATGCAGAATCCACCCTCAACCCCTCCCTCTACTTCTCATACACTGACTGTCACCCTGCCAGTGAGAGGGGGCCAGAGGACACAGACACATAAATGTAGATCTACACCAATCAACCCTAACATTATGACCACCTCGTTATTTCAACATTCATTGTCCATGTTTTCAGCTCCACTGTCCAGAGAAGCACTTTGTAGGTCTACAATTACAGAAAGTATGTATGTGTAACAAAGTGAACAATGAGTGGACATAGTGATTTAAAACCCCAGCAGCTCTGCTTTATCTTATCAATTGGTACCAGCACAACATGCACTCACACACCACCAGCACATCAGAATTTACTTCTACAATTACAGAGAGGGGTCCACCTCGCATACATTCATTGCTCCCTTTCACCGTGTTCTTCAATGGCCAGGACACAGCAGCCCACACAGCAAGTATGATTTAAATGCTGGAGTTTTAAAGCCCTCAGCATAACTGCTGGACTGAGAATAGTCATCCAGCCAACAGTGTCCTGTGTCCACTGATGAAGGACTAGATGACAATCAGCACAAATTGGACCAACAAGGCAAGTGTGTGTAACAGTGTGGACATACGTGTTGAAATCTCCAGCAGCACTCATAAGAGTGCTACACACACACTGACATATCACCACAATGTCAGTGTCGCTGAAATGCTGAAAATGATCCACCACCCAAATATCATCTGCTTTGTGGGGGTCATTTACATTGGTGTCAGATTCCAGGGTGAAATATCAGAGTGAGTTCTGTGCTCTGTAACCCAAGCGCCGCCTTCACCTGTCTGCAGACTATAAATTCTCCCACTCATCCACAACCCCTCCCTCTTAAAATCCAGCTCCACTGAAACACCCGAACACCAAGGATCACATTTAAAAACACTAGAAAAATCTTAGAGTGGCTTTTGTATAAAAAAAGGTCAAATACTAACCTCTTGCTCTGCAAAAATTGCTCACTTTCACCCTGGTCTTCAATGGTCAGGACACCTAAGCAGTAGTGCTGAACGATTAATCATAAGTCAAAATCGAGATTTGAGTGGATGCGATTTTTGAATCGCAGGAGCTGCAATTTGAATTAGCCAATAGACTGCACGCTTTACAAGGGAATAAATCCAATAAAAATAAGCACGCAACCAGCCAATCAAACGCTGCCAATCATGCAGGGGCTGTGCCTGGGGCACAATGTTTAACAAGCATCTTAGCACTAGAGTTCGGGGAAAAGATGAGTGCTTCATCAGTGCAAGAGAGTGAGACCCAAGGTCCAGAGGACGACTTGATACCAAAGAAAAACAGCACGTCATGTGTTAGGGAGTACTTTGGTTTCAGGAACACTGACATTTGCCAAAACCAGGTACTGTGCAAGACATGTTGAGTGTTGGTGCTAACCTCACGAGGCAACACCACGAACCTCTATCAGCATTTAAAAAAAGCATCACAGACATCTCCATGAGGAATGTATGTCTAATAGGCCCAGCCATCAACCGGCACAATTTCCTAATGTGACAACCAAGCAAACCTCAGTCACAGAGGGGTTTGAAAGCTTCACTCCATATGAAAAAATTTCGCGAAGGCACAGAGAGATAACCGACTCTTTAGCAAAGTACTTGGCGGAAGACACTGTGCCGATTCACACAGTATCTAAAGACAGCTTCCGAAACCTTCTCCAAACACTTGATAAGAGATACCAGATTCCCTCACGCACATACTTCAGCCAAGTCACTATACCAGGACTGTATGCTTCGTGTAGGAGTTGAAGGTAGGACCTCTTGACCATACGGGAGAGAACATTGCAAATGGATTGAAAGAGGAGTTGGCCAGCTGGGGTCTGAATGAAGAGGGGTAAGTGTGCATTACCACAGATAACGCATCTAACATGATTGGTACCTTGCGATCGGTAAGTGTTGGTTCAAATCACATTTATAAAAATATGGAACATGCTGTCCCATTTCTCTCTCTCTCATCTCCGACCTCCTCTCTCTCTCTCTCTCTCTTTCTCAATCTCCCCCTCCTTGATTGTGTGTGTGTGTATGTAGACTTCATTCATTCATTATCTGTAACTGCTTATCCAGTTCAGGATCGCGGTGGGTCCAGAGCCTACCTGGAATAATTGGGCGCAAGGCGGGAATACACCCTGGAGAGGGCGCCTGTGTATATAGACTTGGACAATTTTTTCATTCTTTGTACACAAATATATGCAGAATTAAATAGAAATAGAATCACAAATGAAATATACAGCATCACAGATTTTAAACTATAAAGTTTATAAGTGACAGCACAGAATTAAGATAAAAAGTATCAAATATATAGCAGCAGGAATTACAATGTAGGGTGTATGATATATATTTATATAAAAATAAAATGGCAACACTGGATACATTTAAATAATAAAAATGTGTGTGTTTAAAGTAATTTATTTTGATTAATTCGTACTACTTCTGGACTAGTTTACTCGACTAACTTATTGTTCTTTATACAGTTGTACACTGAAGAAATAAGACTGTTTGAAATTGCCTATTGAAAATATTTAAATATTACATTACGTTGTATTGTATATATATATATATATATATATATATATATATATATATATATTTTTTTTTTTTTTAAGCAACGTCAAACAATCTCTCTGTTAACACAAAAGTAATCCGCTTAGATAACTTATAACTTCTTATTAGACAAATTTGTAAGTGTTTATACATTTCTGATTACATTCCACTAATATTTGCTTTAAACGAAGCAGACTAATTCTTTTTCCTTTACTCCGTTTCAGAAAATGCACTTAAAGATGACAGGGTGGACAGAGCAATTGGTGTTTGTAAGA
Source organism: Hoplias malabaricus (assembly GCF_029633855.1). Taxonomy (NCBI): domain Eukaryota; kingdom Metazoa; phylum Chordata; class Actinopteri; order Characiformes; family Erythrinidae; genus Hoplias; species Hoplias malabaricus. The sequence continues at coordinate 37,724,134 of NC_089820.1, forward strand.
AGTTGGTTGGCCATTTCTCTGCCAGCTGGAAGAAAAAGACAGCATTGACAGCAGCTCAGAAAGACTTCAATCTTCCAGAACATTAACTCATTACAGAGTCCTCCACAAGGTGGGGAACCAAAGAGAAGATGATTGAAAGAGTTCTGGAGCAAATCAAGGCCCTGAATCATGTGCTGTCCACTGACAGGAAAACACGCCACCTATTGCTTACCTGGCAAGACACAGATGTGCTAGAGTCAATTCACAAGGCACTGCATCCTCTTCAAGAATTTACTGATGCAAAATGTGAGCATTTCATATTTGAAGCCAGTGCTCCAACTTTTAAAGACAATCACTTGCAAAGGATCCAGAAGACACAGACCTCACAAAGTCAGTCAAGTCCACAATCATTGGCTACCTCCAGGAAAAATACAATGATCCTGCCACCCAAGAACTGCTTGATGTTGTATCATTCTTAGACCCCCGATTCAAGACTAACTATATCAGTCAAGAGAATATTCCTGCCATTAAAGCAAGAACGAAGACGGAGATGGAAGAAGAAGCAAGGAAGGTAGATAGATGGTTAGGATTTGTATAACTTTATAGGAGATAATGCATTCTAAACTAGTAACATTACCAGTTACAGTTATTGATCATAAAATGATCATTTTCTTCAGATTAAATAAAACTGGAAAAATATTGACTGATTTACTGTATGTTACAGGAGAAGAGATCACGTGTCACTGAACCACAGAGGTCAGTTGCCTCATCTGAAAAGCCGAAGAGGTCACTTGGCAGCTACTTCAAGGGTACTGCCACGTCTCCAGACTTGTCTGTTCAGCTTGATGCCATGGAAACAGAGATGAATAGCTACCTTATGACACCCACCATTTATGGAGAAGAAGATCCTCTGGCTTGGTGGAAACTTCACCAAGTGAACTTTCCAAGATTGAGTAGGCTGCTCCGCAAATATCTGTGTGTACCAGCTACACGTTCACCCTCAGAAAGGCTCTTTAGTACAGGAGGCAACATTGTAAACTGTCAGCGTATATGCCTGAAGCCACAAAGTAGATATGTTTGTCCTTTTTGCAAGAAACCTTTGAACACTTGTTTCTGACTAGCCATATATGCAAACAGTTTAATTTTCCTACAATATCATTCTTGGATTTTATATGCAAAAATGTGATTGTGTTGTTTATCTTTAATTTTTTTATATATAATAATATTTGTTAAATAATGCTAAATATATGAATAATATTTGTTCACTGTAGGTATATAATTTATGCAACTTCATATATACAACTGAAATGTTTTGCTGATTTCAGCTTCTTTAAGCTTAATGTGCAAGAACTATGAAGTTTCACTGTTAAATACAATTATTGTTCACTGTGTACTTTATGTGGAAAAACAAACATTTGATGTTACTGTTAAGTTTATTATCTTATTTATCTTGTTACTCATCATAGGCTTCAAAAATAAAAGTAAAACTGCATTTCATCTGTGGATCTTTCATGTGAAAATGATTAAAATGGGTTTGAATTTTAAGTCTTAAATAATTGCAATTTAAATCACAATCGCAATACTGCACAGAAAAATCACAATTAGATTATTTCCCCAAATCGTTCAACCCTACCATGCAGCAGGTATGACTTAGGTGTTGGGAGTTTTAAACCCCTCAGCATCACTGCTGGACTGAGAAAGGCTACAACCAAACACATCCAGCAGACAGTGTCCCATGTCCACTGATGACATACAAGCAAATCTATATGATATCTGTTCTTTGGGGGTCCTGAACATTAGGATATTGGCCATTGTCTCTTAGCATTTTTAGAGTGTTAGCGTAATTTACTTGCCTTGAAAAACACCATTTACTGTTGCTCACAGTGTTATGGATGGGAGGGGTGGAGTAATCCTACATATAGGTATGAATAAAAAACCTGATTGGTTGATATTGAAATATACAAGTCTGTTCTTAACTGCTGAAAGATGGTGTATGGTGGTAGTTAAAGTAAGTTTTAAAAAAATGTGCTTTTATCACAATGTGGAAAAATCTATTGAAAACTGATGTGGGGTTTGGAGGAGGCCGAAAGAAGTATGGCCTGTGTGTGTCTGTGTGTAGGGGAGAATGATATCTATTCATAACAGATGTGGGCATGGGAAGGAAGGAAAGTGTGGGGGGTGGGGGGTTGCACGTGTGGGTTTGGTGGTGTGAGGGTGGGACTTCTAGTAAAATTTACATTTCTGATTGGTCAAGGGGCGGACTACCTGTCTAAAGGGGGACAGGCCTTGATGAGATTCTGATTGGTCCTTTGGCCTTGTCAAAAACTTTTGACAAAAGGTGCCTCATCTCTCTCTCTCTCTTATGGGCCTCTGCTTGCTCAAGTTCTATATCCTAAAAACACAAGTCAGTCAGTATTTGGGAACTTAATTTTATTAAATTTATTCATATAATTTATCCAATCCAGTGATATGATTTATGTTTTTTAATGTCAGACACAAAGGTGCACTTGTTTTATTCTTTTTGAGATGGTGAAAAACCTATTTGGAAGGCAGTTCATTCTGTAATAGAAGAGATTTTTGATATGCGGTGTATAGTCTACCGAACCTAATGTACTAAACCTAGGTACATTATACCTGTTTGAATGGTCAGATATAGAACACATTTGTGTTGAATAAATTATGACAAGCTTTAATTTATTGGTCTTCATAGCAAACAGTTCTTCAACAGTTTTCTCAAAGTGCCTGCCTACTTCCTCTGGAGAAATTAACTTTTGACATGCATCATAAGTTTGACATGTTTTAGCACACAAGGCCTCACCCCTGGGATCATATTAGACAATTAGTGTAAACAGTATTGTTCATCCCAATGTATGTAACTTTCAATAGTTTGTCCATTGCCTATATGTCAATAATTGTTTAATTAAAAAAAACAAAACATTAAAATCTGTAACTGCTAATCCAGTTCAGGGTCGAAGTGTGCAAAGCAGGAACACACCCTGGATGAAGCACCAGTGCATCACAAGACACTAAACACATTCACTCTCAAATTTATACCCACACACATTTTTTAATAGCCAGTCAACTTACCAATGTGTGTTTTTGGATTGTGGGAGAAAACCAGAACACCCCATCTCCCACTCCAAAATCATCACTGTCATCTGATACTATTTGTTGCAGTACTGTGCTGCCCTAATTACGTTAATTAGTTAAATCACTTAAGAGTTTAAATGTGAGACTAACCTCATTGACTACATGTTGCAATGAGTCCTCCTCAGCTTTCCGACCACCTAACCCAGCCTGAGAAAAGACAACAGGAACAAATCTAAACATTATATATATTTCAATACACAGTAAATGTCAATTAATATATTAAGTGCTCACAAAAATATTACTTAATAAATACTGGGACATTTAAAGCCAAACTGAAATGTATAATATATTTTAAAATAAATATTATGGTGGCCTTACCTCAAATTTGCATTCTTGGGATTTCTGTGCAGGAAAAAATGATGAGAGTTAATAAAAGCTGTGTGTACTGTAGAAGAATCAGTAATTAATTATTTGATTAATTGAATTTAAATTGATCCTCTGAAGGGTTTGTCGCCCTGAAATTGAATCTAACCAGAGGGTAAGAATTCCATACAAAAATTACTTCTGAATCATGAGAAACTATGCTCAGTTACTACATTGCAATGAGCCCTCCTCAAAAATAAGTAAGAATGGCTTTTATAAGTACAGTTGGTTTATTAAATGTATAGTTAAAAGTGTAGTTATATATACATTCATGTAATAAAATGTAACGTGCAAGTATATTTGTTATTGTACAAAGTACAACGCAATGCATCTTCCACATTTAACCAATCCGTTGCAGTGAACACATACATACACACACACACACTGGCTGTGAACACACATCCAGCAGCGGGTAGCCATCCCCAGCCTTAGGGAAGTAGATGTGGCACCGCAGCCATGGATTAAGGGCTCACACCGCCCCCTTTTTTCTGTCATGCGTGCAAATCAAACCAATGATCTTTCATTACTCAGCTCTCTTCTCTAACAATTAGGCCAGTAAAAAAAATATTCTCATGTACAGAAGGGGGGCACGGCAGAAAAAGTCTGACAACTACTTCATTAGGCCATGGCTGCGCATCCTTAAAATGGTCTACAGTGATACCACAGGAGGGAAAATTAATAACATAAGGAACTTTTTTAAATAATTACCCTAAGGGAGCTATAGTTTATCCCAGAAACTCTCTAGACCAACCTCCCCATGAAGTGAACCACGTCACCTTACTTTCCCCTCTGGTGATGACGCTGGGATGGTGTGAAAAGAGGACATTCCAGATGCACAGATCAGTGAGTTTCTGTTGCTGTTGACCTGACCTTCATAAATATAACATAGATCTCTGGTTGTAATTTCTATTAACTTTTGGCAAAACCTGGAAGTAGATTTACCCTTGGGCGTACCTCTAATTTCCCTTTTCATTCCTATTCTACAGTACTGGAATTTCAGAGCGGAAGTCCAAACACATATGGAGCATAGTCTACTGAACCTAGTTGTCCTGTGGAATTGCTGGAAAACATTTTGTGCTTCTTCTGCCTTAAAAAAAAAAAAAAAAGCTTGAGCATCAGAAGTTTAAACCAGCGTCTTGCAGGTGTTTTAAATTGGTCCCGAGGGACTGAGGAAGGATATATATATATATATATATTTACAGGTGCTGTTTCTTGACATGTGGAACACTTGTTACACATTTTGGTACAAGTTAGGCCAGTAAAATCTACATGTTAACCTCTGGATAAATTTCATGTGGCCCAAATGGCCCAGGGTTCAGTATGCGCCATCTTTAGCACTGTAGCTGTAAATTTAGTGGGAATTACTAACAGTCCCTCTCCTGCTTTTTAACTTTATAAAGCTTCCCTTATTTTAATTCTAATTGGGCCTTACCCCCTTTCCCTAGGGCAGGGGTCGGCAACCTTTACCACTCAGAGAGCCATTTGGACCCATTTCACACAGTAAAGAAAACAATGGGAGCCACAAAACCCTTTTGAAATTTTTAATGAAATAACACTGCGCATAACAGGATTTTTTTGCCTTTGTGCTATGTATAAACAAACTATACTGTGTTACATTTATGAAATCAATGAACGACTGCAGAGAAAATGAAAAACATTTCTGCATGCAACAAAATATTTTTAACTCCGAGAAAAAGATGGTTGACGGTTAAATAAAATACTCAATGCCTATTTGAGTCCTCATCGTAATGAAAAAAAAATAATAACATTTTTAACTCCAAAAAATGACATTGGGTTGACGGTTAAGTCAAATCAAATCAAATCAAATGTATTTATATAGCGCTTTTCACAACTGATGTTGTCACAAAGCAGCTTCACAGAATTCCAGTAAGACAAAGATTTGACATGAAATGTAAAAACAAATGTAAAACCCTCAAGTGAGCAAGCCAGGGGCGACAGTGGCAAGGAAAAACTCCCCCAGCTGAGGAAGAAACCTTGGGAGGAACCAAGGCTCACAAGGGGTGACCCATCCTCCTCTGGTCAATCTACTGGTGATGATAGCTAGTAGTCCATGAGAACTTCAGTGTAGGGACAGCTTCAACGCACTTGGTGGTTGCTGGAGCATGGGCAGCTGGTCTGAAGCGTGGAGGAGGGTCTCGACAGTCATCCATCAGTGTCCAGACAGACGGGTGGGCAGTCGTTTACTCGGAAAGATGTAAAGGGATGGAATTAGTTTTGAACTGTTTTGTGTTTGTAAAGTAGAAAATATGAAAATTTCCAGAGTGTGGCTAATGACTCCGGCAGATCTAACTATGACAGCTTTAACTAAAAGGAGAGAACCAGAAGGACACACAGACACGGGAGCATCCTGAAACACTGGCATCCCTCCGCTCCACCGTCAACAAACCTGAGTGATCGCGAGAAGCGGCGGGACGACAGCACCAGCGTCTCAGTTTACTATAATTCCCTGTGTCCATGGACCCCCCGGATCTGCCGCCTTTATCTATGGGGGAGCATTAGCTACCAAAAGATAAACTAAACAAATGTGTTTTTAGCCTAGATTTGAAGATTGCGACTGTGTCTGAGTCCCGAACATTTTCTGGAAGATCATTCCAGAGTCTGGGGGCTTTATAAGAAAAGGCTCTTCCCCCAGCTGAGGCCTTCTGAATTCTGGGAACAATTAAAAATCCAGTATTCTGTGATCTGAGTGAACGTGGAGGCTCATAATAGGAAATTGTATCTTGAAGATATTCAGGAGCAAGCCCATGTAGAGCTTTATATGTTAATAACAAAATTTTGTAGTCAATGCGGTATTTAACAGGCAGCCAATGAAGTGATGATAAAACTGGGCTGATATGTTCAAATTTTCTAGTTTTAGTGAGGACCCTAGCTGCAGCATTTTGAACTAGTTGAAGTTTTCTTAAATTGCTGCTGGTGCATCCTGACAGTAGTGCGTTACAGTAGTCAAGCCTTGAAGTAATAAAGGCATGTACTAATGTTTCTGCGTCCTGAAGGGATAAGGCATTTCTAATCTTAGCAATATTGCGAAGATGTAAAAAAGCTGTCCTAGTGATACTACCTATGTGTTGATCAAATGATAAATCCGGGTCAATTACGACACCAAGATTTTTTGCTGCTGAACCAGGTTTAACTGGAAAGTCGACAAGATTTAAAATTAAATCTGATAATTTATTTCTTGCCACTTTTGGACCCAAAAGCAGGACCTCTGTTTTGTTGCTGTTTAGAAGGAGGAAGTTACGCAACATCCAGCCTTTCAGATCTTTTACACAGTCCTCTATTTTCTTTAATCTGTGTTTGTCATCGGGCTTGGCTGAAATATACAATTGTGTGTCGTCTGCGTAACAGTGAAAGTTAATGTCATGGTTTCTTATAACTGTGCCTAGCGGTAACATGTATAATGTAAATAATAATGGTCCTAAAATAGAGCCTTGTGGAATTCCAAATCTTACTTTAGAATAATTTGAATTTAGATTGTTTACTTTTACGAATTGATAACGTTCCGTTAAGTAAGATTTGAATCATAATAGGGCTGTCCCTGTGATTCCAACCATGTTTTCTAACCTTTCTATGAGAATATTGTGGTCTATTGTATCGAAGGCTGCGCTTAGGTCAAGAAGCACCAACAGGGATACGTGGCCTTGATCAGAAGCAAGAAGAAGATCATTTGTTATCTTGACTAGAGATGTCTCTGTACTATGATGTTGCCTGAATCCAGATTGGAATTTTTCATATATATGATTCTTATGTAGATATGAACTAAGTTGTTGGGCCACAGCTCTTTCTAAGATCTTGGACAGAAATGGCAAATTAGAAATAGGCCTGTAATTAGACAGTGTACTAGCATCAAGATTTGGTTTCTTGATCATAGGTTTAATAACTGCTAGTTTAAAAGCTTTGGGTACATGGCCCAGACTAAGGGATGAGTTTACTATAGTTAAAAGAGGATCAATAATAGCTGGTAGTACTTCTTTGAGCAACTTTGTGGGAATTGCATCAAGTGTGCAAGTTGTACAGTTTGCGGAGGTGATAATCTTCTCTAGTTCTAATTGTGGGAGTGGGTGAAAGGTTTCAAGTCTTTCTTTTACAGTTATATTATGTTTTATATCATTCACATCGGGTGGCAGCCAGGATGGATTTGATCCTGTGGCTTGAGCTTGTTGTCTAATATTCTCAATTTTATTATTAAAAAAGTCAAGTAAAGTAAAATACTCAATGTCTATTTGAGTTGTTGTAGTAATGAAAAAAAATGCCGAACTTAAATTATCCACTGGCAGCAAAAAAAAAATGCTGTCCTTTCTCTTCGTGCCGTCATTATTTTACTGGCGGCGTGCAGTCAGCTGTCCAAAAATTTCAAGAAACCGCACACTGACGGGTGTAGCACATTGGAAGTTATGATGTGTATTAAGAGCGACAAAAATATTTTAAATATTAAATGTTAAAATATTTTAGATTTTACAAGATCGCCATAACCTTCATAGAATTACATTCTGAAAATACACGAACTAAAATAAAATACATTTTAATTAAATACTCATTATTTTCAAAAGCTGAGCTGCATCAGAGGGATCAAAGAGCCACGGGTTGCCAACCCCTGCCCTAGGGGACCTTTACTGCATGAAGCAAACATTGGCTTCAGGGTTGCATCATCCCTTTGCATGCCAATATCTACTGGTAGGACTAACTCATCAGGATTAAACTCTGGTAACTGTTCTTCAAGTTTATACCATTTGTATGCCTTCTCTGCTCTACCTTAGTTTTCTTTCCCATTGTCTCACACAAAAACAGCATTTGTGCAAACAATTGTTTGTTCTTGCCCACGTTACACGATTTAACTTGATTACATGTGGCTACAAATGAATCCACTGTTGTATTATGCATATTACGTATGTCTTATAGCACAGGAACATCTCTCCCCCTGTGTCTACCTAAAAACTGTGTTTACGTATCTTTACTTGAATAACAATGTCTGCCTTCGTGGCATTTTCTGCCTCATTATTGGACTTAGGAATGTAACAATTGGTTAGTGCTACTTTTTGTCACTCTACATTCTCTACTAATATGCCCTTCCTGTCCACAATTAAAACATATAACACTATTTGCAGTGCTACCTCTCATGTTGCATCTTTTAGTGGTAAATTTAGGCCAGCGATTCTGTTTTTCCCTATAGTCACTAAGGGTATCAGGACTTCTCAACGAAACACTCCCAGACATACATGGCTTCAGTACTGTTGTCCAACTCCTGTGAACTCCTCTCTGAACTCCATCTCGGCTTGCCTGGCTGTGTTGTAAGCCTCTGCAAGTACCACCGCCATTGCCGTGGGCTGTGGATTTCATTCAATAATCTGTGTGTGAATGTCTGAATTCATGAGTTTGAGATACTGTTCAAGGATAACAGTCTGCTGTTAAAGCTATTCTCTCCAACATGGCCAAATAGTGTTCTTTGTAATCAGATTCCTTAAATTCCAGGAGTCTTGGTTTTGGACTATAAGGATTTTGCCTTGATACTGCGCCTCTTTGTCTTCCTGTAGAATGCAATGTGAAGAGCAACTGTTCATTTGGGGGACTTACAATTAATTGCTGATCGTCCATGATTTCCTGCTGCATCAGTGTTTCATCTCCTTGGCTTTGCTCACATCGCTGTTTCTTGAAGTAAAGAGAATTGTTGTTGTAATGCTCGCCATCTTTTTTCATGTCTCTTGTTGGCTCGTTGTTGTACTTTGTCGTACTCTTGTTGTATTTGTAGAAAAGTATGGAATAATGTTGTGAGCTGTTCAACACTCATACTTTAGGAGCTAAGATTCTCTTCATTTGCTAGCACTACTCGCATAACGCGTTCCATCTCATGCTCCATTTTTGTTGTTTCTGTCAGTTTTTCTCATCAATTCTCCAGCTGCCTTCCTCGGTGGAATAATTCCTCCGTTCTACCCTGCATGCTTTTCCCCCCTCCGTTAGCACCATCACCCACTCTTCGTCTGACACTTCCTTCTTGCTGTTTTCTGTGGGCTCATAGCAGCTCATTTATTATCCCTTTGGGGCTAGTCTCACTAAAAAGTTCCCTACATATTCCCCGAGCACACAATTGCCCCAATCCCTCTTGAACGCCCATGTGATATACAGTTTTATTCCCTTTAAAGAAAACAGCGCCCCCTTCCTAACTCTCTAGCTTCACTTCAAATAGCCCTAGCCCCACCTACTGGGTTAACTGAATATTACAGTCTGATACTACCAGAGAAAACAAACACCTCCCATCCAGACTATAATTACATCACATCAGTATCTACCTGCATATTAATTATTCAATGTAAAAATAGTCATTAACAGCTTTAAATTTTCTTACTTCCTTTCCAGATCCACCTGCACACCCCTGTCCCAGTGTCCCTCCCCTAAGCCTGCAGACTCTCAAGAAGAGCGAATGACCCGGGCCAACATTCCCACTCATTAACATATACTATTAACATACTACCATATTTTTAAAACATATTACTATATTAACAGTTATGCAGGTAAGTGTTCATTTAAGTTAAACACCTACTTATGCTAGAGAAACCCAAAAAACATGAATTAACGGCCGCAATTTTCCTTGCATTCACAAGGAAATATTTTGACTAGACAAGGGCTGGGGTTATCTAACTGATTCTCTTCCACCATAAATGTCATTTTAAGAGGCAGATCTTTGCCATTTATTCAAAATTTTCAGCGCTGGCTTTTGAAGAAACTGTTTTAGAACCAAAAGGATAAAGTATGGGGGCAGCCTTTGCCTTGAGGTTAGAAAAACAAGCCCAAGGCCAGAAGGTCGCCAGTTCATTACTTGCAAGAGAAAATGAATTCATGGCTGAAGTGCCCTTGAGCAAGGGACCTAACCCCCAAATTGCTCCCCAGGTGGTTTGCTGTCCCTAGTGATTTTGGACTGACAGGTGCTCTGAAACTTCCTCTGGGCCCGTGCCATGCACACCAGCTTTCAAGCATTCAAACATGGCGGAACAAGTGTTTTTCAAAGCACAGCAAGTAAACTGAATTTTAGCATTAAAAAGTTGATACTATTACACAAAACATTTTCTGGTCCCTTTTCTTTTGTACTTAAAAATTATTGGTGTATAAAACAACACAAACTATACTCTCCATCCTCTGTACTTAAACTCTCAGGATCTGTGTTTTCAGGATCTTCTTGCACAATGTAAAATTTACAGGTATGACTGTTCGGGAGTGTGAGTTTTTTTTTTCTAGTAAGTATTTTTTTTGTACTGCTGTGAAATTTTGCCAATTTATCTGCACTGTGAGCTACTGTAACTTAATTCCTTGTATGTTCCCTTGTGGGGCTGCCATGGGCTAGTGAAAATATTTCTACAGACAATGGAACAGCTTTGAGTACGAAAAAGGTGATAAACATAGTGGCCACTGGGGTGGTAGGAATAGGAAGAAGTTGCAGTTGTGTTTATGCGGAAAAGGTGACATCAATAAGAGGTCTGAGGATTCATGAAGGAAAAAGAGAGTGCTTGAATGGGAGATTAAAGGGGTCCCGTATTGTACAATACTTGTGGGGTTATTCAAATCAGTCCAATGATGTCCAGCGACTGGTTACTCAACACAGTCCACAGAATATCAATACCTCTGCTACTACTGTGCAGAACACCAGCACAAATATAGAAAGGTAAATCTGATGTTAACCAGAGGAATGATGGAGAGCAGGATAGCATGAAAGAAGGGGCAAAAGGGAAATAAATTTGGCAGAGAATAAAAGTAAAATAATCAACTGCAGTAGATAAGGTAGGGTGTTACTGTATAAATGATGATTTGAATACTTTATATTTATTAATATGAATGGCAAGGTTTGGTAGGTTGCAGAAAACGCAAAGGGGTCAAGAGAGCAAGTAGAAATAGATGAAGTCTTATGTCGCTTTTCCTCTGCATGGATCCGGCTCTAATCGACTCGACACGGCTCGGCGCGCTTAAAGCTTGTTTCTTTTCCTGTGAAATGGACCCAGTGACAGCGCAAAATCGCATCTCTAAAGGAATCGCTGGCTTTTCAAAACCTACAACAACGGCAGTGGGAAAATTTTCTCATCATGTATTTGAGTGTTGTTTTTGACTGAACACGGCTCCAGTTCTAACAGATCAATTATTTGTTGCACATTCTGCTTTCACTGGAAATTTCCGTCGGCCACAGACCCAAGGAGCATATAAACCTCTTCAAAACACCTTGAGGTAAAGTTATGAGCTGCCTTTGTGAGTCCGATAAAAATAAATGTGAAAGCTGCTGTATCTTAAGAGAATTTACAAGTGGTAAGTTTGTGCTGGATTTGAATGAGCTCTGCTTTTCGTGGTGATTGACATGGCTCTGGCAAATCAGTGCTCTGAAGGGTTTACATGTCACCATTTAGTACCTACTCGGCATGGTTAGAACCTGGAGGGAGCTGGGACTGAAAAGCTATGCCATTCCAGGGACCAGGTACCATATTTGGCCAGTGGAAAAGCAAAAGAGCTGTGCCGATTCAAGTAGAGTCATGTAGGGTCTATGCAGTGGAAAGCAGGCACTGAGTGTACTACAGAAAGAACTTGAAGACAGTATTGAGAGGAGCAGAGAATTTGGGGAAAATGAGCAAAAAGAAGGAACATGCTAGGACAGTGTGCCTTAGGAATACTTTTAATTTTGTGAAGACATTATTTAGTAAGGAGAAAGCTGGGAGTTTAAAAGTTGGAAAGAGGAAATTAGAGGAGCATTTCAATGGTGTGTATACTGATAAATATAAAGCAAATGAGATAGAGTTTCCACAAAATATTTCACCACTAGGTGAAATAGAACGGCAAATGGAGGTTAGCCCACCAAAATGTAGTGAGGTTTAAGATGTGGTGTCATGCAAAGGCAGGTTCTGCTCCAGAGTCTAATGGTGTGCCTTATTGGGTGTACATGTAAGCACCTGATGTCTTGAAGTTTTTGTGGAGGTTGATGATCATAGTTTGGAAGAAAGGGTTCATTCCAAAATAGTGGAGAAGATCAGGTCATAAGGAGAAAGATCTAGAAAAATTTTGGCCTAAGTCTTCTCTCTCTATAAGGAGAGTAAGAGATTTTCTTTAGTGTGATAGCACAGAGACTTGTTGCATATTTTAAAGCAAAAAAATGAATTGATACATCAGTACAGAAGGCAGGGGTTTCTGGTTTTGCAGGATGTTTGGAACTAGGGTAGATATCTATCTACATGTCATTTTCATAGACCCAGCTAATGCATTTAGCTCAGTGCCGCATAAGCTCAATGCCAGATAAGGATATTAGGCTTGTTCAAGGATATTCAGTTTTGCTTCAGTTCAGATATTTCAGTTGTTACATCATGGCAGCGATCAGAAATATGTATATTGGCTGGATGTATGATATCACCATTAGCATTTACAATGGCAATGGAGGTAGTAATCAGGGCCACTAAGTGAGTCGTAGGTGGGAAGAGGTTGCATGATGGTACTTGTATAGTGTAGAGCTTAATGATACAGAGCCAGTTGTGTGACTAAAGGCTGAATTGGTGAAGGCTATTATTACCATTGATAGATCATGTTTGCCAGGGAAGTTGAAATTGTGGTGTTCGCAGTTTGGCTTACTGCCTCATATGATGGCCGTTAACAGTTTATGATGTTTCAATCACAGAAGTAGAGAAGATGGAAAGGGTTATGAAAAAGGCTATAAAGAAGTGGCTAGGTGTGCCGCAGTTTTTAAGTGGTGTGGCATGTATAAGAGATGGTTGGTGGTAACTCTAGAACTAAGTTTAATTGAGGAATTTAAATATGCAAAGATGAGTTGTGAGATGATTTTTTCAGGTTCAAAGGATAGAGTGGTAAAATCAGCAGTGCCAGTCACAAAAGCAGGAAGGAAGTGGAATCCACAAGTGGTCGTGTAGGTAGCCAGGAGGTCAGGGATGTGATTGGTCAAGTGCGGTAAGGAAGAGCAGGCCTTAGGTCAGATGTTTTGTGAAAAGCTTTAGTAAGGTCACATCACCAGGGAGAAGGCAAATGATGACTAGATTTATTTGCAAGCAGAAAGAGGAGGCACATTGTGCTATAGCAGCATCACAGGCAAAACAAAGCTAGTGGCTTCATTGGGGGCCCTATGTGAAACTCTAATGGATTGGCATAGGATATTTTACATCTTATCCTATATGATAATATTAAAATAACATGAGATATTGGCACTGCAGTGCTGGAGTCATAGGCATGACTGTGTCCACTGAGTGCCTAAGATCAGTACAGTATACAGATCAGTACACCATTACCAGTATCTTGTTTTATAGCAAAAACCTTGTGTACACCGTCCACAAGGTAAAATAATTCCATTCCATCACTCACTCCTTTTTGCCCCCATCAATGAACTGTGGATCTGGGACTGGTTCCATTCAGAATTTTTGAACCGTGGTCCTCACCAGCAAACCCGTCTACATTTGCACCAGTTTTGATTGGAAAATGAGCTTCATTATTCAGAGCTGCTCTCAGTCTAAATCAGAAAATCATTAAATGCATCGAGTCAATACAATGCCATGGGTTAACTATCGTTTATTTATATTGTGTTCAGATCATAAAATAAATGATGCAAAGCTCTCTGTTTAAGTTAAAAGTACATATTCCTTTATAATAATTCGCTAGATGGTCTGAAAAGTCACTAAATCTAGCGTCAAAATCACTAAATTGGCTATACCAAGTGGCTTCTTGGACCTCGACGTGACGTTTCACAAGGTCGATACATCATGACTTAACATGCGGATTTTGCAGAGTAATACCAGAAGAGCTTCCGTCAAGAGTGCCATACCGTGCAATAATGGCATTCCTGGAACCTCTCTCAGACAATCACACTGCAGGGACAGAACTAACTGTGGTATAATAACTACAATAAGTATGACCATGAATTTTTAGCACACTTCACTAATGTAAGATTTTTAAACTACTAAACAATTGAATGGAGATAAAATACTGATGTAGGCAAGAAATATGAGCATCTCATATCTACAAACCATTAAAAATTAATGGTTTGAATCAAATTTTTAATGCTATAATTCAGTTTTGCAATCAGCCATCAAGTTGTAAAACGATATAACCTACATTTTATTTAAATACTTTTGAACAGTTTATTATGTTAGACCATAACTTTAATGATGATTTTAATGTATAAAATTAAAGTGGCTTGACAAAAAGAAAATCAACTGTGTACAGGGTGAGTAAAATTCACAGGACAAACTTTTAGCTGAAAACCCCAGCAAATACTGAGTGACAGGGTATATCTTATATTTAAAGTCTGGAACACAAATGCCATACTGGGTCAAGGGCAAGTATGTATTTAGCATATAAAAGAAATAAAAGGGTGTCTTGTGACTTTCGACTCACCCTGTACATACATTTCCAGTGAATGTTTTTACTTCAGGAAACAGAAACACCAGGAGGAAACCCACAAGGACAAGGGGAGAACACAAACTCCTCACAGACAGTCACTCGGAGCAGGACTTGAACCCACAACCCCAGGACCCCGGAGCTGTGTGACTGTGACTGTATATGATACAGTGATTTAGAAATTTACAAATAACTAAATTCATAAATACATGTTTCAGTATTCACAGATATCATAGTGCTGGGCAATATAAGCTCAAACCAATATCACAATTAATTGTACATTTTATAACAATTATGATTAATGAACAATTGTTTTGTTTTTGTATTTCTGACTCTCAGTTCAGTGGCTCCAGTATGCTCCAGTATTAAAGCTTTGATATTTTTTCTAATGTTGCTGGGAGCTTGTTCCTCTCATTTTTTGAGCACTCTTCATATTTGGTGTGTGACTGTGCTTTGGTTGCTGAAACTGTTATCTCTCAGTGTTTACATTTGACTTCTTTTAGTACAGGGTCATCTTAATTAAAGTAAAGCAAAACACATCCAAACCACAGGTGCTGTGTTTTTCTTTGGTATGAGCTGCTCACTCTGTCGGCCTCAGTGTTAAGGTTTTCCTCTGTGTTGTTCAATGTGGCAGAATCACTTGACTACAGCGTGGTAGTGTGGTTGTAAAGGAACAGTACATGGGGACATAATTAAAAAAAATAATAATATTAATAATCATTTGTTTGTAGAGACTTCTCTGTCATTTCTGTCATATATCGCTTGTGCTTTGTTTTGACAGTACAGTAAATAAATGCTGTGGGCCTCTGAAGTTGCACAGTGCTGTATGTATGTACAATAACCTACACAAGCCATAAAATAAGAACCACAGGTGGCGGCGATATAAAAACAGAGACACAAACTTTCCTAAAGCGTGGATAAGAGACTAGGGAAAGGAGAATCAGCACGAGTCCTTTTCAGGACAATGTCTTTTTCTATTCACATTTTTTAATGCACATTTTCACAATTAAAACGGTGCATGTAAAAAACACTATTGAAAGACGTTTTTCGTCTGAATTGCCATGGGTTAATTAATCATACTAAAACCGAATATGCATCTTACCTGCAACACTGTGCTGTGAACAATGGTGCCAACAGTCCCTGCACAGAGTCTGGGGATGAGACCATTGAACAGGCCGGATTTTCCATCAATCTTTACAATGTGTTTAGCTATTAAAAGAATGAAATACAGTTTAATCTTAAGAAGTTAACAATGCCTGCCATGGCTAAATAATGCCCCAATTACCTAACCATAAAATTAACATCAACCAAATTATTATTACCACTTCCTTGTTTCTGAATTCACTGCCCATGCTCTGAATTCCACTGACCATACAGGAGTACTTTGTAGTTTTACAATTACAGATTATGGTTCATTCGTTGCTGAGTATACTTTATATTTCCCCTTTCACCCTGTTGGTCAATGGTCGAGATCCCCCAGAGGTCCACCACAGAACAGTTATTATTTGGGTGGTGGTTCATTTTCAGAGCAGCAGTGACACTGATGTGTTGGTGATGTGTTAATATGCATTGTCCTAATTTTATGACTGATCGGTGTACATCTGCTCACTCCTAAGCCTATGACAAATACTAATATGCAGACAAAACAAAGAGAGATTAGAAAAAAAAGGGTTCTAAAAATACAATTCTGAACTCAAACACCCATCAGAAAAATGCAACTGCTGTGTCTACCTGGCCTTTAGATGTAACTAAGTTTAACAACATTAGTACTTTTATCAAAACTCTAAACTCCAAGTTTAACTAGGAAATCTAATAGGTATATATTCTACAATTTCTTTTACACTACTCTTCAAAAGGTTAGACAAAATTCACCACTAATTTAAAATCAAATTTAAATTAGTACTGTTTTTTTATTTTTTTATTTGCAGAAGCTACTGTGTAACCTTCTATTGTAGTCTTCCATTTTTCAAAAAGTGAATAACTTGTACTTAATGGTCATTTTACTAAATTTATATAAAAAAATTCACCTTTGAGGATATAAGGATTTATTTTGGTTCTTACCATATGCAAATAGTCCAGGTAGCTGATATACTTGTCTGCCAAACAGATTCCTGCCTAAAGTGGGTGGAAGAGGTTCATAGCCTACCTGAAAGACAGAATGTTAGACCTTTTACATTAGAATGCCTGTTTTCTTTGTGGCCTTAATACATACACACACATTTTTGAATGTTAAACATGGCAGTTCCTGTCTGTGTGGTAAACAATGAAATGAAAGGATATAATCTGTTATCACTTAGAATTGCCATCATTTTAATTTTGATAATAATAATAGAAATAGAAATAATAGAAATAATCTATGGATTATTTTGAAGTTTAAGCATTCATTTAAATACATTTTATAAAAAAAGAATTGACCCAAATGAACAATCTCTGCACAGCACGTTTTTTTTTTTTTTGCAGTTTGTCTTATGTAAAGTAATATGTAAGTCATTGTGATATTAAATTGTTGTCATTGTATTAGGTTTAACGTCAACTAAACAAAACGTGTGATTTTGCATATTAGGCAAATTAGCTAAAAAAGGTGGGCAGAACTTTTGAGCTCAACTATTTTTTGTAAGATGTGACCTGAGGAATCAACGAAAAAATTTTGTCTCAATGTCACATGGGTTAAGAGATACGCACCTTGGTGCTTTTTGCTTCACTATAGTGCCACCAAAAAATTAACACACAAAGAAAGTGTTTGTATTACACAAGGTACATATTTAATCAATTGCCAAAGAATTCTTTCTTGTACAAAGTGATTCGTTTCTAATGTAGGGTACAGTTTTCATCACTTACAGTTTACAGCACTTGTTCCAAAGAACATGGCCCTCTCATAGGAAATGTATGGCGGAATTTTCCAGAACACTGAAGTATAACAGCCACTCTCACACAAACATTCAGACAAAACACAGACTCATACACTTTGGCACTGACTTAAGGAAGCCCCAGATAAAGAACCGTTTTTAATGTGAAACCTGAAATTCCAGCAGCAATTTATTGAACGACGTAATCTAAATATAATGGGAGTCTTAAGGTGGTAGGGTTTTTAAGGTGTCCATTTATTTGAAGATTTACTTAATGTGGAAGCCTAAATAAAATGCCTGATTTTTTTAATTAATTAATAATTTTTTTTTTTTTTTTTAAGATGGCCGGCAAAATATAATGGGAGACTTTTTTATGGGCTATTTATTTTAATGTGACATTTCGATGAAGTGGACACTTAATGTGGAAGCCTCGTTTTTAATGTGGAATTTTTAAAAGGTTGCTTGCAAAATATAATGGGAGATTCAAAGTGTTTTATATCCGTATCGTTTACTTAATGTGGGAGTCTAAATAAAATGGATGATTTTTTTTTTTTTTAAGTTTAAATTTTTTTAAATAGTGTTCGATACTTCTTGGCTTTTTAAGGTTTTAAGGGTTATTTGAAGTAGTCATTTATTTAATGTGAAAGTCTAATTTAAATGATCATTTTTAATGTGGAATTCAAATATATGGTGTGGTAGTCAAAATATATTGGCTATTTTAAATTTTTTCATGTTGTTGGAAGCAATTATATATTTAAGTTGGATATCTAAATAATATTAGGTGGTAATGAAGTAATGGGTGAGGGGAGTTATCTTTTAGGCTGGAACATGGCCCTTGACCAGACCCTAAATGTTTAGCACCATCTTTGGTCAGAATAAATGGGAATACTGCTACCTGCACGTTGTGTTGCTATCTTTTGAACAAGAGATGTTGCAAACCTGACTGCAGTAATCTGAGACAATTCTAGTCTTGGATATGCTACATGATGAGCACATTACCATTAGAAAACCTGCCCTTGATCCAATATGGCAACCTAAAAGATAGTTCCCTTCACCCATTATTTGCTGGGGTATTCAGATATGTAATTTTCCCTTTCGTATCTGAAATAAAAGGGTGTCCTGTTACTTTTGACCCTGTATACTAGCCCAATTTTAAATTAGAATTAAAATTTGGATGCCTGCATAAAAAGAAACAAGCAAAACAAATGGCTATTTATAACTATGAAACATTAAAACCTCAAACACATAGTTTATGTGAATGAAAGAAGCGAATGAACACATTTTTATTTAAGAAAACCTGTATATCCACATGATCTGTGGCAAGTCTGCTTCTCAGTTCATTTACAGTTATTCCAACAGTGAAAAACTCGATGTGGTAGGAACACAAAGATAATGATGGGCTAGACAAATTTGTTTTGGGAATTGCTTTGCATTGGCTCTCCACCACAGTGGATCTTCATCTGGTGAAATACCAAGCTCAGCTGTGAAATGTTCAACTTAAACTTCAGAGTCTCCTGCAACATAATTTTTGCCAAAAAAGCATAACTTTGGGATACTTTATTTTTATTTCCACACATATTAGCTCTGCCCTACTTTGTCCTGTTCTACGATGTAACAAAATCAAAACCACAAAACAAAACAAAAAAAAAGACCTCTAATAAGAAGAGTATGTTTTTAGGACCCTGTACTTCCCTATTGTTTAAACACCAGAAGATCCAGGCTTGTCTGATCTGGTGCCATCCCCAACGCCTCCCATTTTTCCGAATTTTGAAATTCTTTAAAAATTATTTTTTTTATTTTCTTTGTAATTATTACACATACAGAGGCACACCCAATTTTTCATTTTATATGTTTACACAGTGCAATTTGTATCAACATTGTAGTAGGATAACAAAACAAATTCCAACTGAAAAAGATAAAAATATGAAAAAAAAAAAAAAAACAGAAAAACTGGAAAATTCTATTTTCTTTTTTACTTTCTACAGAAAGGAGAAGACTAGAGGTTACCAGAGCCCTGAGAGAAGATGAGAAACAGGATGTAGTTTCAAGACGACACCAGTAGTCATCTGCGGTATGAAGCTAGAAAATAACTTTTTGGATATTTGCGGCCCAGTAATAATAACAGAGATTTGGGAGGGCCAAACCACCTTGGAGTTTAGGTCTTTGTAATAGTTCTGTACGTATTCTGTGATTTTTACTATTATAAATGAATTCAACAAAAATTAAATCTAAAAAAAATGGATTCAAAGAATGATTTTGAAAGATAAAGTGGTATACACTAGAACAGGTAGAGGAATTTAGGAAGTATTGTCATTTTAATACTATTCACTTTCCCTGCCAGAGATAAGTGACCTCATTTCTTCAAATCTAGCTTTGTTTTCTTGTTTTCAGGTTTCAACAAAAGGGAGGGATGCAGCAATAATGTACTGGGCATACACCTCATTTATTAACTTTTTTTAGCATTTTATCCAATTTCCAAGGAAATTTTACTATCAAATTAGAGGAGAGTGTAAGATTCAACAGGACTTGAATAAGGGGCTACGTAGATTGAGTTAACATATGTTTTGTTGAGAAAGTGGAAAAAAACAGGTTGGTAAATAAAGTTTAAGGAGGACTAAACTGGGAGGCCACTCGCTAACGTTCTTTTCCTACATCCATGACCTGCCTTGATATTTTAACAATTTTCACCTACCTAAAAAAGTTTGTTCCCAAAAAGCTACTGATGCTAATATTCAGTTCAAATCCAGCAACAATAAAGTGAGAAGTCTGTAGGACATTAATCTGTTATTTTTTTTATTAACTTTAAACAAGGACTTCCCAAAAACCTATTTTCAAATGATTTATTTCATGATATATAGTGAAAAAACACATTGTGAAGATTTATGAAGTTTTCTTTAGAGCTCTGAACTTTGTAAACATAGCTGCTGGCTACACACTCGTGTTTACAGCTTTCTCATATTTAAATTTCTTTTTCTTCAATATTGTTATAAATCTGATGTGACACTCTTTCTCAATAACTGTGGTTCACACACCGACTATTCATGAGATAGGTGTGAAACACAGGTGAGCAATCCCCTCCCCACTGTCAAAGATAATGGCCTATTAGCCACCACCCCAACCCATCAGTGAGAACAACTATTTTGCTATTTAAGTTATATAGCAAAGACACAGATTGGTTTGGAGCAACTAAAACATACATATAAGCTTCAGACGAAAGCAGCAGAGAGCATCCAAACTTTATTACAAGCTGTTTTACCTCTGTGCCTCTGCACATTTACAAAACATTTACTGTCAGCTCACAAATTCCTTTGCTAGAATATGCTGAACTTATATCGATACTGATCAAATGTAGGCTATAGGATTTTATGAAGTATTTACAAAGTATAAGCATTCTAAGAAACAGCCTGGAAATTACCTTCTCATAATGTAATTTTATGTATTCAGTTGGGTAATATATCGAACATTGACAATTTTTTCTACCGTGGTATTTGTCTGGGGGACTATTTGTTAAATGCAACTGGGCAAGTGATTGTAGATTTGTCAGTGGAGAACATGAAATGAGGATTTATTTTGCAATATAATCTAAAGTTACCCAACAGTAAAGAACAGGATTTTATTTGTGATTATATAAAATAGGATGTAATGCATATCTGAGACTTTTAAACAGTAAAGAAAAACTTCAACCTGCACGTCAAGTCTCAGCACCCTGGGTTTTGCCTTTGTTACATTTTAATAAAGCAAGTAAGCTTCCCAATGTTTTCTTTGCCTGAAATGTGCAGGTGTTTAAACAGTAATTCACATTTTCTTGTTGTAATTTAAGTAATGTTTAATTTCTGTTGAAAGTAACCAGATGCTATTTCTGTTTTTTTAAAGAGATTTATTAATTGTGGTAAAATATTTGGTAATATAATGGATAAGTATTTTCTATGCGTGCAAACATGTGATTTAATGTCCTGGCTGGATGTAATAGTTTAATGTACTGTTTTAAAAAGTAGATTACTACACATGAAGGCTCCTCCTGCTGTTATCATACACTGTAATAAGTGGGACTGGGTCAATTAATATTTAGTTAAAAACTAATGGTAACTGATGGAAATTTGTTTATAGAAATGATTCATAATCAATAGAGATATTTTTAATCAGCAATGACCACGCATGCTTGTGTAAACTGAAATTGTTTTATTCCTAATTCTCTGTGTGAGACAGCAGACTTATGTGTGTGTGTGTGTGTGTGTGTGTTTCAAATAACAGACACTTTCCGTTCAATCAACTCCCTTTGTCTCCAGACCAAAGAGATAGAGGGGGAGGAACAGGCCACGTCTGGAAAGGTGTTAGAAATAGAGGAGATAGTGGAAAACAAATGGTGGGAAACTGAGTTTTGGGAACAGGATACAGTGAAAGATGATTGAAATGTAAAAGAGCGAACATCCCTCCGCTAACAATCCAAGCCTCATCTACAAACATTGGTGGTGAGTGACAGTCTAATTATTTGAGATTAATTATAGTTTAAACTATTCCCCTCCACATCCTTTTAAACACTCCGTCCTGGATGAAGTTTAGTTACATGACGGTGTATCGTGTGATGACTAGCCTGCTCATAGAGAGCAGGTTGATAGACGTGTCTCCAGAGTATAGGTCCGGACCGTGGGAAGGAGTGAGTGTTTTAGGTACAGGTTACCTAAGATCACTAAATCAAGTAAGAGAGCAAGATGGAATCCCAGTTAACAAAAATTTTATATATATATATATATAAAAAAGTCAAAAAGCAGCTTTACAGAGATCCGGGTCCAAGCCTCCTGTGAGCAAGCCAGGGGCAGCAGTAGCAAGGAAAACCTCATTCAGCACACGAGGAAGAAACCTTGGAAGGAACCAAGACTCATACGGGGAACCCATCCTCCTCGGGCCGACACCGGAGACACAACAGAGAACAGAACAGAAGTAAAAGTGATGACAGATGAAGGTGTTATAGTATTGTGAATGTAGTATATTAGTGATGTATGAGTCTGAGGAAGGGGAAGGTGATCAGGGATTCTGTGTGAGTTAAAAGTAGGTGCAGAGATAATTTGATATAAAACAGCATGGCCAAGCATGATAGTGTAGATGAGACAAGGCCAGGATCTTGCACAGGACACAGGGGCTGGATCAGGGCAACACCTGGAGAGCAGCAGGACATCTCAAAGCATGAGAGAGACAGGAGAAAGAAAACCAGACAAAGGGAACAATAATAATACAGAGGTTAGTAGGGTCATGGTAAAGAACGGGCAAAATTGTCCTGCGAAAAAAGCTTCCACGGGTCAGGCAAGAGAGCCACAGACAGCGTGTTGGCGGTTACTAGAAAGCTAACTAAAAAAAGCTGTAGCTATGGTAGTATGACAGGGTTAATACAGAACAGTGATATGAAAACCAGCTCGAAAACACTAATAGAGGAGTAACCTGAAAGTGAATGATTAACCAAAAGCTTGTTTGGAAAAAAAAAAAAAAATTATATATAAGATTCACACTGCGGCTCTTTAGTCAGATGAGCCAGGATTGTGGCACTGATAGTGTAACATGTCCCATTGTGGATAAAATATTTCGGATTCCTGACTACTGGGAAATTGATTGTGAAATATTTAAATAAGATCAAGGACAGGGTGAAACAACCACCCGTGAGGTGCCCACGAGCGGTGATTAAACACTGTGCAAAAAAAAAAAAAAAAAAAGTACCTGTGGGAAGCCCACAAGCGGTGATTAAATATTTGAAGAAAAAAAAAAAAAAAAAAAAAAAAAAAAAGGGGAAGGGGACAAAACTAATCCAGTGTCTTAGTGTGTCCTTTTTCCAGCCGATCCTGACCTCGATGCCGCCCCGCCGAAAAGAACCGCACCAGAGAACAACCAAGCCACAGCAGCACCTGAGCAACCACCTCCACCCACCGGAGCACCAGGCCTCAGTGGTCCCGCATCCAGCACCCGGCCCCTATGTCAATCTGTAGCGGGAAATCGAAGTGTTGGACAGAGAGCAGGAGGAAATCGGCTTTCACTCTCCAGCCGAACCAAAACTTCAGGCTGTAAATATATATATATATATATATATATATAGCATGACGTATAGATATGTTTATATAGACTGTATGCAAACATGTGCATACGAGTTTGGCATTTCCACCTTAAGTGATCCGAAACAGCAAACCCATTGAACAGGAATAATCCTCATTTCTGTTCGTGGTTTTTAACGTTTTTTAACGTGGTTTTTGTTGTCTAAAAAACACCAGATGCCTCTGCTATGAGCAGGGAGAGAGAGACCTAGGTAAAGGACTGTAACGGTTTATTTACAAACACTGGTGATTCGTAAAAACAAGACTGGTTTCGAGCACAGACTGGAGACTTAGCAGATGGTGAGGAACAACGTTTGATTAAAAAAACTGTTTTTGTGATTACAATCCTGAATTACAGTTTTAAGAAGATTTCTGTAGTTTGCATTTCGTTTCATATATCTGTTGACGGTATAATGAAGCCATGACAGGATGCTCAGTCTCTGTCAGAGTATACTTTCAAACTGTTATTGTAGCACTAGCTCACTCACATTTAATACATAGAGTTGCGTTTGAATACAGGGCTCAGCAAATTAGAGGACACTGCACACCAAGAAATCAGAGGCAATGATTCGTCTGTTTACTAAACATTTACCATTTTACGTATTATGTTAGCATTCCATACCTGCTAAGTTAAAAAAAAAATAAAAAATCTATTTCCCAATCGCATTTTCTCTTTTTATGCCATATACCTGATGGTTTCTGTTAGAGTATACGATTCAGATCACTCTTAATTTTTACTGCTGATGTTATTTCTATGTCAGAAACGTTGTTATATTCACTGTTTAATTGCACTAATTTGTTTCGGCCATTTTGTAGTGTTCGAAAACAGGCTGTAGCCGATATGGCTCCCAGTTTAATTTTTCTGTGAATCTGAATTGTAAAACCAAATTCGATTGTGACTTGAGAGCACTACTGTAAACAATATAATTAGTACTTTTTAAAAAACAAGAAAAATTCCAAGTACAATAATTTCATGACCTGTGTTTGCTCACGGTCTACAGTCTGGTTTAAATTATTTGACTGTACAGCAAGGTTATGTCTGTTCATAAGAAAGAGGCCGATTTACTCTAAGCACACAGCAGCCAAGTGAATCGGTTGATAGCTACATACCAGCTATATATGCTCTCGCTGAAAACTGCAAAAAAGAGTTGCATGAAAAGTTGCTTAGAGAGAGACTGGTGGTTGGCCTGAGAGACACTTCCCTGTCAGATCGAATGCAGTTGGACAGAGAGCTTACACTAGATACAGCAATAAATTTGGCACGACAGAGGTCATTAAAAAGCAGCAGACTGATTTGAGATGTGACATAAAGAACACAGCAGAAATAGATGTTGTATATATGGGGAAAAAAAACCTGAATAAATCTGTGAAACAAAAGAAAAGCAGCCACTCTACATCATTTAGTACCACGGCCCAAAACAGGATGGTTCAGCATAAGTGTCCTAAATGTGGGGAAGAATGCCTGCTCATGTAAAGTGGCAGTGCCCAGAGATGACATGTAATAGCTGTGGTATAAAGGTGCATAATGACAAAGTATGTAGAGTTGCTAAGGTTGTTCATGCAGTAGAGGCAGACAGTAGCAATGACAGAGCAGAGAGCTGGTTCCTAGGTGGAGTGGTCTTAGGTGAAGTGCCCTGGAACAGTCAAGTTGGTGGTCAGGAAGCAAAAAGTTTAATTTAAAATTGACACTAGCGCAGATGTTACTGTTTAAAACGGCCCTGGCCCATGTGAAGTGTGTCCACCTGTGAGTGCTTTGTGATAATGGAGGGGCTCAGCAGCACCCGCTGGTCAGAAACTGCGATAGAAGTCAGAAAGAATGATAGAAGTCTTCAAACACAAGCAGCTACAAAAAAAAAAAAAAAACTCCAGAAATAGAAGCTCCATTTGTCGCTAGTCGTTTTTAACAAAGAAAATGCTGCTAAGAGGAGTAAAGAAATTCTCCGGTTCAACTCAAAACAGAATGAAAATGTAATGCTCCCACGGATCTTTACACCAAAGGATCGCTGATTCGCTCATTTCGCTGTCAATCAAAAAGGGATTCAGCCTCAGACAGATCATCCAATCATACGCAGAAGCTGAGCGTCCGATGGGCGGGACGAAGCCCAGCATTTATCCAATAACTCGTCTCGTTTCGTTGCTTCACTATTGAACTCATACCGTTTAAATCACTGTGAGGCTGCGGGAATGATCGAGAGGAAAGCCGCGTCTTTACCAGTGATAAGAAGCTGATTCTGAACAAAAGTTGAGCGCGTTGTAGTGCATATTTATTAACTGACATGTACACACAACAGTATATATTTGATCACTTATTTTTTTTTTTACATTTTAGGGGAAGCTGAGCTTCCCTTGCAGTCTTAGAGCAATCGCCACTGATGCTAAGGGCTTCAGACAAACCAATTCTGGGACCAGGAGGAGTTCCAATTGTGGTCGTAGGAATGTACTATGAATCTCTCAGCACAGGAGAGCTCTCAGTTCAAGACTGGCAAAAGGACTGCACACCACATTGTTAGGGCGACCAGCTATTACGAAGCTCAAGCTTGTATTTAGATTGGACTTTGTTGACCTAGAAATGCTCAAGAAATTGAAAATAAAAAGCTAAATACATATTTCATTTTAACTCTTTATCCAGTTCATGAAGAAAAAGCAATGCCAAAGTGTTGTTTGAATTTTCTTTCCCTCATTTGCTTTCATATTTTAAATTTGAACATGAAATTCCTGCATAGATTTGTCAGTGCTGCCCCATGCTTGAGTGAAAAATGAAATTGCAAATGAAGTTATTTAATTTAATATAATTTTGTCATGATATTTGCGCACTCATTTGGAAAAAGAAATGGCAAAACATTTGCATTTTATTGTTTTCATTTCAATTTTGGCAAGATTTACCTCCTAACTAGTCTCCACCTGTAAGCAAAACATGGATTTAGCCTGGCCTGAAGTGATTTTATACATTAATTTGAACTTGTAACAAGGCATATTGGGCAATTGCGCACAAGAATATTAATGTGACACTGGGTGCATGAATCTAAATTTGTTTCAACAGACTTTTTTTTTTCAGAAAGATCAGCTCCATTTCAGTGCTTGGACCAGCTTCTTGCTTCTGCAAACTTCCAATGCGTCACTGGTTATGTCATCAGAACGCTGCTACCACTAGAACCAATAAAGGCAGTAAGGGAAAGCGTAGAGTGGATTTTCTCCTGCTCTGACCTCTCCTAAGGTTCAAGCCCTCTACCAGCATTAAAATAGCCCTATTCAATGCCCAGTCTTCATAAAAAAAAAAAGCCAGTCTAATACAGGACCATATTCTTGATAAGGAAATAGATCTTATGTGCCTATCTGAAACCTGGCACATACCAGAGTCCTGTTCTGCATTGAATGAGGCTTGTCCTACAGGTTATACCTATTTGGAAAAGGCCAGAGGCACCGGTTGTGGAGGAGGCTTGGCAGTTATTTATCACACAGACCTGCAACTGTACCCACTCCCCTTGCCCAAGCTGTCCACATTTGAATGTCTTTCATTCAAATGTATATTTAAAACACAGACAACAATATTACTTATCTACTGCCCCCCCAAATCCAACCCAGGCTTCATCACAGAAATACAGGACCTGTTGACATCACTCTGTGCAACAACATCCACTGTAATTGTCTTTGGGGATTTTAATATTCACGTGGATTCACCCACAAGTCAATTCACTGCAGAGTTTCTAGAGCTTCTTGAGTGTACCCATCTAAAGCAGCATGTTGATGTGCCTACACACACCAGGGGGCATACACTTGACCTGGTCATCACTGATTCTGCCCCATAACAAATCTCTATATGTATGATATGAGCGTTTCTGATCATAAGGTCATCTCTATGGAGCTGTCTGTAACACGTTTACACCAAAACGCCTAATCCAGTTCAGAAATCTGAAAAATATAAATTCTGCTACTCCCAAATGGAATTCCATAAGCAGGCTTACTGTGACCATCAAAAGGCCTATTCTAAAGCTCTGGACACAGCTAGGTCTCAATTCTATTCTTACAAAATTAGTAATCATTTTGGAAACTCAAGAAAGCTGTTTTCTACAATAAGTCACTTACTGAAACCCCAAACCCATACATGCAGTGACCACACAGAAGAACAGTATAACCGGTTTATGACACCTTTCTCTAACAAGGTAGAATCCATCCGTTCTGCCTTTCCATTACCATCCCTGCCTGTATCAGTGATACAGATTCTACAGCCAGAGACCACACTCTCTCACTTCACTGATACTACACAGAGGTGGAGGGATATATTCAGAAAATGAGGCCCTCCACATGCTCACTCGGTCCTTTTCCAACATCATTGATAAAAGCAAACAATTCAGTCATTAGCCCACTCATCACTGCAATAATAAATAAGGCACTTCAAACTGGTCAAGTCCCTTCAGTCTCAAAAACTGCTCTTATTCGTCCACACCTGAAAAAACCCTCATTAGATCCTGAAAACCTGAAAAATTCTCTCAGGTCTCCAATCTACCATTTCTCTCCAAGGTTTTGGAAAAAGTTGTTGCAGCACGACTCCATCACCACCTCCATACACACAGTCTGTATGAGACTTTTCAATCTGGTTTCCACTCTGCACACAGTACAGAGACAGCCCTGGTCAGAGTTACCAATGATTTGTTGATGGCTGCTGACCAGGGCTCCCTGTCACTTCTCATTCTCCTAGATCTCTCTGCCGCCTTCGATACTGTGGACGATAACATCCTCTTGCATCGACTCCACACTACAGCTGGACTCTCTGGGGCCAACCTCCAATGGTTCCAGTCATACCTCACCGGCAGAGTTGAGTATGTGGCCCTGGGGGAGACGAGGTCATCTCCCCACATTATCACCTTTGGGGTTCCTCAGGGGTCAGTGCTTGGACCAACTGTTTACTGTCTATATGACCCCTCTGGGCAACATCAGGAAATATGGGTTATCATTCTATTCTTATGCAGATGACACCCAGCTTTATTTAAGAACAGACTCCATCTCCACTTCAGCCTCCCCGCCAGCTCTCACAGCATGTCTGGAGGAGACAAAAGTCCTCATCCTCATCGGTACTCCACATCAGATTAAGACATCTATCAGTAATATTATTGTCTCTGATCATGGCATTCCCCTCACTTCTTCTGTTACAAATCTAGGTGTCAAGCTGGACCCACATTTATCATTTGACAACCACATTCGCCATCTATCCAAAGTCACATTCCTCCATCTCAAAAATATAGCAAAACTCTGTCCTTACATCCCCCAATCGGATGCTGAAAAATTGGTCCATGCCTTTGTCTCCTCCAGGCTGGACTATTGCAATGCTCTCCACATTGGTATCTCTGGCAGGAGCTTGCAGAAGCTCCAGCAGATCCAGAACTGTGCTGCCAGGATCCTTACGAGGAAGTGCAAATATGAGCACATTACACCGATTCTAAAATCTCTACACTGGCTACCCTTCCACTACAGAATCCAGTACAAAGCCTGTTCTCTCACTCACCAATGTCTCTATGGAAACGGCCCGCTGTACCTCAAAGAGCTCCTTCCCCCACACAATACCCCAAGAAATCTCCGTTCCACCAATGCCTATATCACCTTCAGCAGCCCCGGACCAAACTTTCTACTATGGGAGACCGAGCTTTTCAAGCTGTTGCCCCACGTCTTTGGAATGCACTCCCAGATTCTCTGAGGGCACCACAGAGCATGGAGTCTTTAAAAAAAAAACAACAACTAAAAACTCTCTTATTCAAAAAGGCTTACTAGGATTTAGTTTTTTTTTTTTTTTTTTTTGCATCTGATCTTGTTTTTATTTACTCATTTCTTAATGGCTTTTTATTGCTTCTGATTATCCTGTAGCACTTTGAGATTTCCTTCAAATGTAAAGTGCATTACAAATAAATTGTATTATTATTATCTAAGACTCTTTTTGTCCTTAAAAAGTATATTTTAACAACAATCCATTACAAAATCTCCCCATGGAAGTAAAACATATAAAATAATGCAGATTTCAACTGTAAATCATTGTGTGACTCTAAATTATATTTGATAACCGTTCTGATTAACATTCAAAAGCAAATAAGCTATTGTTAATTTTCACGCCAAGCCAATCCACAAAATTAACGAATGGAATATAGGTAATTTTACAAACCAAATAAATATAAAAGTACATTACATTCATTTATTTAACCTATCATTTACACATGTACATTTTAAGTAGATGGAGACATAGTTACCTATAATCCTTGCTTTGCAGTATCTCAAATAATTATGGCACATCTCTAATATACCGTAGTAAATGTCCAGTAACATACATTACATTTATAAACATTACTAGTCCACTGATGGTACATAATATAACAGTTACAGGTATCAGAATTTGAAACACACTTTAGTTTCTCCATGCATGCAGATGCAACTTCCTGTTGCTATTATGCATGCACAATGCTTTCTTAAAGCTTTATGGCCTGGTCACTCTGTCTTTTTGTCAGCAAAATTTTGCCAGCAAAATTCCATTGATTTCAGGGAGATTTGCAGCAACATGCAAATTGTGTTTACATGACTTCTGGGTGAATGCCTGTAGCCACGCAAACTTCCCCAGGTGATGTGAAATGCAAAAGGCAGAAAGCCAGTGTGACTGGGCAGTTAAGGTCCCTCAAATTCCCTCCAGTTTCACATTTATTGTCTCGTGCACAATTGCTTAATATGCTATGTTTCAAGTTAAAATTAAAGTATAAAATCAGTTTGGGCAAGGCTAAATTCATGATTTGTTACAGGGGAGACTAGATCTGTGTGTTGTATTTGTGCTGGCCCAAAGTGATTAAGGACCTCAAATTCCCCCCAGAAGCTCAGTTTCGCATGCACAACTGTTCATATGCCATCTGTCCAATTAAAATTAACGTACAAGATAAAACTTAAATTTTGCATTGTAGGACAAGTTAATCCTAATATGACTTGTTTCCAGATAAAGTATAGAACAAATAAATAAATAAAAATCAGTGAGCCGTGGTGAACGAAAGGGAGTGTTTATTTTTATTCTGGATCATACACCAATCAACCATAACATTATGACCACCTTCTTGTTTACATTCACAGTTCAATCTCTCAGCTCTACTAACCATACAAGAGCACTTGTGGTTCTACAATTACAGTGTGTTTTGTCCACTTATTGCTCTACATATGTTGTTTGTCTAGTCTAGTGATCGACCGATTAATCGGCCGATTTTTGGCATTTTTTAATATAATCGGCATCGGCCGATATATTAGCGCAAGAGGCTGATATTTACACAATGCACAAAGGCAACACTGTGGGCAGCTCCGTCATTCTGGCTGTTAGAGCGCAGTATTTGTGTTATGTTATTGGAAATTGTTATAAAATTTGTTAAAAAAATATTAGTGACAGTACAGATATTCAGATTTTTCATGGCGCCATATTTGAGTAATGTGTACATATCATACACAAATTGAACGGTCAGACTCTCAGGATCACAAAAATATACATTAAAATGTAGGACTAAGGAATTAAAGGCAAAAATAAGAAGATATCCCCAACTTCAGATTTCTTCCTCATCAAAAACCGCTGGTTCTCGAAGCCTGAAGAGCCCACAAGTCGCTCACACAGAAAGTTAGCACAGCAGCGCTTACCTTAGATAGGCCCCTTCAAAACGAGACTAAATCTGAGTCTCTCCGTCAAACCGCTCGTGAGTAATCCTCATTTTTTTTGTCAAGAGTACTGGCCAAAAAAAATCCCGAAAAAATAGTACACATTTTCAAAAAAATTTAAATATGATCTGCGTGGACCCATGTCGCACCTACTGCAGCATAGCTTAGGCACTCAGCTTTCCAACGATTAACTTGATGTTAATCAAGTCTGTAGACCAATCTGTGGCAGAGTTAAGGCGATGCACACCCAAGAAGGAGGGACAAACGCAGCAGAGGTATATGTTTTCACCTAACAGACCCAGACACCACGCAAGAGATTAAACGGTTCTGTTTGGCAGCCACAAGCTCCACAAACAATAATCAAGTCAATAAACATTGTTTCAAAGCTTAGATGTCTTTTACTAGTTACATTGCCCCCACTGAGGACATTTAAATGCAGCAGGGGTGTGGGGGAGGTTGCCTTGCTCTACACAGCCAGAGTGCAGCTCTTGCCTTTTAACAAGTCAGTAATTTAAAGTAACACTGTACTCAGTGAGAAACAAGTGTAAACATCAGAAATAAACTCAGTATATGAGAATAAAACACACCATAACTAAGGGTTTTTTACTGTTTGTTGAGGGTAAATGGCCACTTGGTGTGGGACAGGAGGCGAGTTTCTCATAGAAAGTAAACCACTAAGATGTTGACATTAGGTCTAGACAAGACATATACACTATTTTATTTGCAGTAAAATTACACTGTAAAAAATTGTAGTAAATTTACAGCGAGTCTGCTACAGTATTTTACTGTATTTTTTAAATATAGTAATTTACTGTGTATTGCAATACATCCTGGGTAATGGACTGGAAGCAGCAATAAAGCAACTAGCTTTACAGTATTTCACTGTATTGTGAGTTGGGGATACTCCAGGCATCTGAAGGTGAGTAACTTATTTACACCATTTATTTCTCACATATTTTATTGTATTTCCAACGAAAATATAGCAAAATTACATTCTTGTTTTTTAGGCAATGGTACAGTTAATTTTTTTTAACATCAGTTTTAGGCCTCACTAAAAAACAAAAACAGAACAGGAAAAGAGAATAGTTTTTGACCAAATAAAAAAGTGAAAGAATTGCGTTTTGTTGCCCTGTGAAGGACTGGCGCCCCCTCCAGGGTGTATTCCCCGCCTTGTGCCCAATGATTCCAGGTAGGCTCTGGACCCACCACGACCCTGAATTGGATAAGCGGTTACAGATAATGAATGAAATGAATGAAAGATATGCGGTTTTTTTTGTTTTTTTTTTAATATTGCTTTATTTATTTATATTTTTTGTTGAGGGTGGGGCGGTTAGCAAGAACAGGGCTAACGGTTTTCTGGGGGCAGGGTGGCGAGAACTGGGCTAACGGTTCTCTGGGGGCAAACGGAGACTGAGTGAGAGAGACGAAAAGTGAGAGAGACAAAAAGTAAGAGAACGTATACAGAGACTGCACGTCGTCGTACTTTCAGGATTTTGGAACAACATTAATGAGTAAATGTATGTTTTAATCATCATACAGCTCTAAACGTATCCAACCACAATGGCTTGGTGCTGCTTTTTAGCAAGATAGCTGGTGCTACTTATGATAGCCGCTAACATTTAACCAGCTACCTCCTGTGGAATTTGCACACTTGTTTGCTCCCAAAAATGTTAATGTTTTATCGTCGTAGATAGAGTCAACTGGCGTTTCTCCCCTCAAATTATTCCGTTGGAGGGATTAGAGCCTGAGATATCACCAGTTTTGTGATGGTCTACAAGCAGGAGGCTGAGGGAAAGGTAGGAGAGAAGAGGTGGCAAGAAAACAAAGAGGGGGCTTTGCTCCATTGAAACAGACTGACGGTGAAAGGACAGGTCAATCATAGCATTATTTTTTAGCGCAGTAGAGACCACCAGGTAGAGAACGACAATTTAACTGTATTAAAAATTGTAAACCCTTTTAAGCCAGTTTTGGACTTCTGTGAGTAATATTCAAATTTTATTTAGCTAGAAGAGTAATGCATTTTAAAGAAGAGAACAGAGGGAAATATAAACAGAGATGGAAAGGGATTCTTGTCATTGACCTTGGTCAGTTGTAGATGTTGGTAAAATTAGCTATGTTCATTATAATAGAGAACTGTAAACGTAGAACCTGTAATGTTAGCTACAGAATTACAAACTGCATTCCAGTTCATTAATACATATTTGGAGTGAGTGAGGGGGAAGAAGGCGGGAAAATATGTGGAGAGGTTTTGCTGTGCAAAAAATGTGCAGTTTTGAGACTTATAGACTACTGTATTTTGCTGCAGAATTATGAGCTCCATTCCAAATCTGATTTGAGCCTCCCATTTTTTTTATTTAGTTTATAGTCAGATTTTGAAAGGAAGAACCTATTTGTTAGCCAGGTATGCAAAACTAGTAAATTAATTAGCTTGGCTAAGTGTTTGTGTGTGTACATTTTAATTACTTATCTGTGTTTAGTTAGAGTATTGTTTTCAATATATGGCGTTATTTTTGTGCCATAATTCTGCCCGCGGATATTTTGAAGGAGCAAAAAGTTTTTTGCACGCGTGCATCTACTTTGAGCGAGCAATGAGGTTTCTTGAACGCACACTACAATCTAAATATCTTGCGCTCCTGTCCTGCGCGTGCGATGTCTCTGACCCACACGCTCGCTTCAAACTTAGTCATTACAAAGTGCCTCAGTTTCAGCCAATCAAAAATGACAAATGACAAAGGTAATTTCTGATTGGATGGCTTGACCGCCAAGTGGGTGGGACATACAGACCGGAGACCAGTAAATAGTGGGACACCGGTTACAGGTTATGATTAGGGGCAAAATCTGAAAATGTCCTCCAAACGGCAACAGATGGGTGCACCACAGCCAGTAATTTTATTTCATATTCATTGAATTGGTCACATGGCAGTTATTTTTTTGCCTTAATTTTATTTATCTAGTTTTACTGAGTAAGCAATGTACCTGATGTGCTGAAAATAATGTACATAGTATAAAATAGTGCTAGCAATGACTGTAAATGGTACTGCAACTACTGAAGAAACATCTTTATTAGTAATGCCAGATAGCAAGCATATATCGGTTCACTGGCATAAAAATGCTGGCACACCACTGATTGTAGACCACTGCTGGTCCACCATCAGACCACTCAGATTACTGTCCTGTACAGGACATAACTAATTTTTAATCTCTTCAAATAGATTTTTATTCTGGAAAACAAACTAATCCAATATTACCAACAACTATGAGAGATATAATAATGAGTATAAGTCTAATAAAAAGTGATTATGATAAAAATGTTGACACTGTGCTGGATTACAATTATTTACTAATCTTATTTGTAAAAGAACCTAATGAAGGAAAAAAAATGTAAATTGGACAGTGAATGGAAAAGTTCTAAAATGTGGCATTTTGTCTAAAATTCTTTTTAATCACCAGTGGTCCGTCCAGAAAACGCTGTGCAAAACACTAGTGGACCTCCAACTTTGTCCTCAGTGGGACAACAGTGGTCTGCCGTCTCCTTGCTATCAGTGATAGAATATACTGTGATGAGAGGCAGTTATCAACGTAGATGGCTAGTGTAATGCTAAAAATCTAAATAACTTAATAGCTTAATACTGCAGTTAAGTTAGCTTGCAGTTAGCTATTCATAATTCTGTTGGCTTTAACGCTAATGTAGTAAAATATCCACGCGCGTGTAGATATTTCGGGCAAGAAGGTTTCAGAATTTCAGAAGGGTGCAGAATTGTGGCACAAAAATAACGCCATATCAAAGTACCTAAAAACAAAATGTTGAGCA
Organism: Hoplias malabaricus; assembly: GCF_029633855.1. Taxonomy (NCBI): domain Eukaryota; kingdom Metazoa; phylum Chordata; class Actinopteri; order Characiformes; family Erythrinidae; genus Hoplias; species Hoplias malabaricus. The sequence continues at coordinate 37,759,395 of NC_089820.1, forward strand.
ACCGGCTCTGTGATCACAAATGTAGTGTTTTGTTATCAAATGCATGTACTATATGTTTTAAAAGAAGAGAGGCTCTTTGCGCCATGACTTTCAGGAAGTTTTGTGCATTTAAGGTTCACATTTATAGGTATCATTAAAAACAGCAAAACTGAAACTAGACCTAGGCTGTATCATGTAGATTTTAATTTGACATGTCAATGAAAACTGCAATGGTAAATGTGAAGACTTAAAAAATTTATATTGTCATCATTTAGGCAAGTGCCACAGCTGCTGATTTTGAAACCCTTAACCTGCCTGTGAGTCCTCAGATGATTATTCTGGGTATGTATATATAATTGCAAGATTTGTCAAAGTACTCCAGAATGACAAAAGTTTAAGACACATTTGAATTGTAATTACAGTGGAATTTTTGACCAATGCAAGATGGTTGGAAGGACAAGTGGCCTATGTTTGCTCACGCCTCTATTAGTCTCTGGAAAGGCAGCCCTATTCTCCTTGTACTACAATTTCAATCTCCAATATCGACAGGAAACTTCATGAGGTAAAAATTTTCATTCTTTGTATTTTTTTTCTTTCTCTCTCTACTTGTGTTTACTTCTTTCTCTGCATTAAACTAGTCTCTATTTCATGTTATCTTACCTGCAGTTAAAAATACTAATAAATATAAAAACCTTGAAATATGATAACTTTACAGATGTAGAAACCCCATATATGAAAATGTATAAAAATTCTAAAATTAACTGAAGTTAACTGCTTAGAAATTTTGACCCATTTCTGTTGGATAATACTTTAAAAAAAATTTATGAGGAGCAGTTACTGTTTATACATTCATTCATTCATCTGCTGCAACCATTTAATTCTAATCAGGGTCATTATGGGGATCATTTGATGCAGTTCAAAATTGCACTTTTGATGTCAAATTAAAGGTCAAATGCAGGATTTCCTGATTACTATGATATATTGACAGAAGTGCATAGCATATCAGTCTGTGTGGCTTTTAGATCAGGTATCAAATTGAAATAATAGTACTTGTGGAAAAAATGTATTTTTTGAGTTCATATTAATATCTTTCCCCTTCAATGCAAAAAGTGCGAGCAAGCAACAACCTGGGCTGCGCGATATGACCAAAAACTCATATCTCAATATGCCTAACAGAAATGGAAATATACGATACAACATTAGGAAAACCATAACAAAATTAAGTGTCAAAGAATGTGTTTATTTTTAACACCAAATAGGACATGCTGCATTATCTAATTGTAATTATCAATATAATTCACCCTTTATCTCACTCATTTCCTCAAATTACTTGCAGACAAATAAACATAGCACAAAAAGTAAGGAAATTTGTGTTTGGTAGATTATTTATTTGTCGTAACAGTGTTTCTTGCTAATAAACTTTACACTGTTACTGTTAATTTCCCTTTTAAATGGTGCCATATTTGTAAGGAACATGCATTTGTGGGATGAGCAGTAGAGCCGAGTATGTGGGTTGTGCCCATGAAAAAATTTGCCAAATCTTCTCTGCCAATGCAAAAAAGCTTATTTTGTGTGATGGTGTGAGGCAGCATCTCTCTCACTGGAAAGACGAGGCTTGTCATCATTGGAGGCAATCTCAATGCAGAAAGATATTGAGATGAAATTCTGCAACCAGTGGCAATCCCATATCACCACAGTCTGGGACCGAACTCTATCCTCAAAGATGACAACCTTTGCCCCCACAGAGCAGTATTTATCAGAGACTACCTCCAGAATGTGGGAATCGAGAGGAAGGAATGGCCTGCCAGCTCCTGACCTCAACCCCACGGAACAGTTGTCGGATCAGTTGGGCATGCTGTTCGTGCCACAGTGAATAAATTGTTAAATTGCCAATACGTCTTGTTTCTTCAACCTTTAATCAACCCGTCACAACCCACCAAACAAGTCAATGGCCAAATAAGCTGTTTGGCATTGGCAGAGAGGATTTGGCTAATTTTTCATGGGCACAACACACATACTCTGCTCTACTGCTCCTCCCACAAATGCATGTTCTTTACAAATGTAGCACCATTTAAAAGGGAAATTAACAGGCTTCCAATGGTGTAAGATTTATTGCTGAGAAGCATTGTTACAACAAAGAAATAATCTACCAAGAAAAATATTTTGTGCTCTGTTTAGTTTTAAATATTGTCCTGCACTTGATGCCATCTGATCTTCCCCTTACTGTATCCTCTAAGCTTTGTGTACACAATTTTTATTGCAAGTTTTTTGTTCCTTTATTTCCACATGCTATGTTAATAATTATGGATTTTTTTTGATAGATGCGTCATTGGTACAAATCCCCAGGGGTGGTCAGCGTCAAGAGCAACCAAGAAGTCCTGAACCATGCATCTGTGTGTATGCCCACTTTTAAAGAAACTTGATGGACTTTGAATATAATTTTACTTAAAGGGTCATGTTCAACGCAAAACAGACTTTGTGTGTCTTGGCTGATCAGTAAATATCAATGATGATATTTGAAATACGAGGTTGTAGTAATCCAGGTATTTAATTAAAATTTTCATGATGTATTATGGTCACTATTTGTGATCTGGTAAGATCAAAAGTCATGTAACGTAACAATGTTTTACTATAAAGATTTGGGCACTTTTCTTGTAATCCATCAAGGGCAAGAATGTAATTTGATATTGTGAAGTATTTTGGTTAGAAAAAATAAAAGCTACTCAAATATCAAAAGGGGGGGAAAAATAAAAAGTTCAAGTAAAAATGTAAATGATTTGAACATGTTATGTAGTACCTGAAATTTGTCCACATTCTGCATATATTTGGTTTTAATAAAGTGCATTAATGGTTTTAGTTCTAAATGTAGATTTGGATTTCTTTTGTGTATGTAATGGTTATAGTATATTTACAGTATTCATGCTTGGCAGTTTTTAAATATTTTTTCTTAATAGTAACACTATAATCATTACAAAAATATTACATGCTGATATTCAGTATGAATAAAGAATTGAATGCAATTTAGATACTGTTTCTGATTAGTGTTCATCTGTAAAAGGGTACTGTTTCTGATAAAAGGCAGTAAAAGGCCTGGCAAATCAGCTGAAAGATTTACTGTACATTTACATATGTGCAATTACAGTAGTATTCTGTAAAGTTGAAATACAACAGTGTTCCTGTAAAAATGCAGTAAATGGCTGGGAACTCTGCTGCCAGGAATTTACTGTAAATCCCAATATCTACAGTAAAGTATTGTATGATTCAGTTACTGTATTATTCTGTAAATTTGAAGTACAGCAGTGTTCCTGTAAAAATATGGTAAATGTCTGGGAATTCTGCTGCCAGTATTTTACTGTAAATAACAGTATTTACAGTAAATTATTGTATTATTCAATTACAGTAATATGCTGTAAATTTGAATTACAGTAGTGTTCCTGTAAAAATACGGTAAATGGCTGGGAACTCTGCTGCCAGTATTTTACTGTAATATTTACAAGAATTTTTTTTTATAGTGTAATCATTTTCCTTATGGAGAGCTAGGGGTCTAAAGGGACACTTGGAGAGGCAATCTGTCCACTGTCTGCTCCAGCTTGAATAACTTCAAATCAGTAGGAGGTATCAACTCCAAATTTTACCTGATGAAAGTAGACCCCTGGAGACAACTTTAAAAAGAGTTTTATATAGTCAGTTTATAGTCACTAACATTTTTTTTATCAAATGTAATACAAGCGCCTACATATTTTTGTGGTTGTCATAAGCTTTTGACCACTTCATATATATTTCAGAACCTCTAAATGGTTTCTTTTACACATTTGAAGGGATTTCTGTAAAAATAAATCTTGATAATGTCTCTAGTTTATTCACTGCCTGAGGAATGGGAATATCAGCTTTAGATATCGGCCATCAGCCACTACTGCTGTCTAAAAATTGGCATCGGCCATCAAAAAACCCATATCGGTTGATCACTAATACAGTCCCTCAGTTTAATATTTAAATATTTATTTAACATACCTGCTATTTCCTGTTTTATTTTGACTGGTCAATTAAAAAATCTAAATTAATCCATTTTAAATATCTATATCCAATAAAATATATGATTTTATTAATGTATTAAAATGCTTTAAAGCATTATAATCTGTGAGGATGTGAAAAACACAAACATAATGGGAAGAAAAAAAGAGTATGGGAAAGAGTAAAAAGACCTTGAGTACAGATAAGAACGTTTTCTAAGAAGTACACAAAATCAATTTTAAACCTAAGAGTAAACAATGTATGAAGAATTCACATGAAGCAGAAGTCCTTATATGTACATGGGAAATAAGGTACTTTTTGATTGTAATGGGATCCAACTCAGCCTATGGAGTGTGTGAAGAAGGTGGGGTAATATATTATCACTCCTGAATACTGTATAAAAATGAGACCTTCACAAATGCTTTTTTGTTTGTCTTCCTAGATCTACCCAGGTTAATGTGTCTATACCTTAACCTGTTTCATTAATGCTTTTGGTATCTCTTTTCAGACTTACCCAGGTTGATTTGATTTTACTTTAACCTGTTTAAATAAAGTAATGAACCTTTTAAATCTGAAACCTGTGTCTGTAAAATTTTTTAATTATTGATTTTTTTTGTAGAAATTGTGATTTTTAATAAGGCATATACAAAGCTAAGTCATGCTTAAAAGGAAAAAGCCTGTTTAGCCCGACAATTATTTATTTACTTCATTTGTCTATGAAGCCTTAAAAGCAATGTGCACTGCATTATGTGCACATCGAACACTCCCTTTCATTCACCGCGGCTCACTGAATCTGGATCTGCGATCTAAGGAGCTACCTTCAGTCTGCGAATAAGAAGCCAACTTCAGCGTCGTATAAAACAAATGATAGGTGATTATTGTACATAGTTTTGGCAAATCACAAATTCTGTTTCTTTATCCTAGAAAAAAGATCTCGGTAAACTTAACATCTCGCCAAAGGACGCACTGACAAATTATACTGTGGCTATTCGTTACCTGGCTAGACACATATAATTAGGTTGATATTTAAACTTATTTTTAAATAATCCCGTCTAATATAACACCGACTGAACGAAATATATAGATATGACTAATGTGTCTATTGTCCAAAACGCAAATGATCTGTTCATGTCCTTGGTCTTTCATAACCTTAGCAATTAGTTGGATTGACTAGCTAAGCATGATTCCATGACTTTTGCCCCTTAACTCAACAGACAACAAAATAAAGGCAACTCTTACGAGTTGTACAGCCATACAAAAGATTTTGTGTCACTCAAAATGAAAAAAGTCACTGTCATCGTCTGCTACAAACTATTTCTGTAGAACGTTAGCTATAATCTAGCTAACATTAACTCCGCTTATTGTGTTAGTGGCTCCACGCCCAATGACGATAACCTCTTGGTTATTTGCTTTTGTGTTAAATAAAAGAATATAGCTCGTACCTGCACTAAAACCTTGATGTACATGAGCGGGTGGGACAGGACCGTAAGCCCGGACCCGAGTAGCATTTGACCACATACATCCGCCATTGTCCCTCGTCCCCCCTCCTTCACAAAGAGAAGGGATTACGAGAGCACCGTGATGCTGGCGACACTTGGGTAGAGATTCAAAATGTTGTCAAAATATAAGTCCAACTAAAATTTTATATTTGACTTGAGTAAATTGGGAATTATAATCTAGATTAAGGGAAGTGTTTAAAGCAATTTAAAAGCCTATTAAAACAAATTAAAATTATGAACTGTTGTAAATAACAGAAATAAAGAAGAAATTATATTTGGTACTACTGCGTTTTATGCAGGGATTTTAATATAAACCTGTCTGAGGCTGAATCCCTTTTTGATTGACAGCGAAATGAGCGAATCAGCGATCCTTTGGTGTAGCGATCCGTGAGAGCGTTACATTTTTATTCTGTTCTGAGTTGAACCGGAGACTTTCTTAAACCTCTTAGCGGCATTTTCTTTGTTAAAAACGACTAGCGACAAATCGAGCTTCTATTTCTGGTGGGTTTTTGTAGCTGCTTGTGTTTGGAGACTGACTTCTATAACTTTTTCTGACTTCTATCGCAGTTTCTGTTCAGCGGGTGCTGCTGAGCCCCTCCAACGTCACAAAGCACTCACAGGCGGATACACTTCACATGGGCCAAGGCTGTTTAAGCAGCCAAGTAGTGATGGGAATTTCGGCTCTTTTTGGGGAGCCGGCTCTTTTGGCTCTGCTCTTCATAAAGAGCCGGCTCTTTCGGCTCCTAAATGGCTCTTTGTTTTACCACTTATTTCCACTTGTACAGAACAATATTACCTACATTTTACATGACTATATGGACAAAATATTATTGTTCAATATTAAAAATAAATAGTGTTGCAAGACCAATTGTTTTTATGGCTGTCTTGTAATAACTCACTGATTGCACTCACACATTCAATTGTATAAATAACTTTAAATAATAACTTTAAATTATAAATAACTTTACATTTTTATTTAAACACCTTAATAACAAATCACTTGTAAACTCTGAAATATAGCCAATGGAACCCAAAAGGTAGGTATTACAAAATAACTTATTAGATTAAATAATCATCCATTTCTGGGTAATTGTTGTGAAAAATAATTTTATTACTTTGTGTTAGTGGACAAATATCCTTAAATGATGATTAGTTAAAATTAGAAAGTATAATTACATATTCATTGTATGAAACCTTGTATTCATATGAATGATTAACCAGTATTTTAACCATGCATTTAAACAGTTTAGAATCTGCACACTAACTGGCATGCTGACTCAGTGTTTACACCTTTCTAAATTCTTAGACCTCTCTGTACTTAGGAAACACATAAATTACAACTGTTAGCCAAAAGGGGGAGTTGAACTTTAGGGCATCTCAGTGACCTTAAGTCCATTAGTGACCCCTCTGAATCTTGGTGACAGAAAAGGAATGTGGGAAATAAAACCTATAGAGTCAGAAGGGCATGATGAGTGTTTTGGGGTCATAGGTGCATGGGAAACCTGCACGCGAGAAACCTGAGTACTAACATGTCTAATTATGCATATTAATATATGTTAATCAGCCAGAAACGCCTTGCCAGCAGGGTATACGTCATTTGGGATATAAAACTGGAGTCAGATGGGGGGAGAGGTCAGAACTCTGCGTGGAAGGGCACTAGGTTGCGTTTCTTATGTATTAGTTCTCCTGGATCCAGCATTGTATTAAATACTTTGATTTGCTTTGAAATTCACTCGACTGGTCTTTGTAAAACTTCCGGAACGAGCACGCCTCCTTGAGGAGGAAGGTTGTATTTTGGATCTTTTGGAAATCTTCTAAATTTTAATTACTTTGGGAACGGTCTAAAAAGAACATTTAATTCTTCAATTGGTGACCCCGGACGTGCGGAAGTGTGAGAACAAGACCGACTTCGGACTCCTTTCCACTCGCGGCCGCAATTTATTGAGGTGGGTGAGCAGACCCTGTTTTATTCAAATTCTGCATATTGGAATTTCTAAATCAGAGTGGTGCGGAGGCCTGAAGGCGGTCTGGAGTGAGGTAATGAGCAAATCAATTTATTTTGAATATGTTTTTATAATTTGTTATTGGTTTATACATTTGGGGTTGCTTGGTTATGGAATTTAAAATGGTATAGATGGATGTTGTACCCATCATGGAATTTAAAATGGAATTTAAAAATGGTATAGATGGATGATTGGTTCCCATCTTGAAACTGAGTAGTGGTGTCCTCCACTGGAACCTGACGAGGTATCCAGTTAATTGCCCGGTCGGAAAGGCTGTCCGAGAGGGGTGGTTCCCTCTGAAGTATATTAATATTCGCGGATGCCGTGCCCGCGAGCGGAAGTTGTCCCCGCGAAATAATTAATTAAAAAAGAGCGGAAGTCGTTCCCGCCAGAGTTTGTTGTGTATTTTAATGAAATTTGATTGTGTATTCATGTTTTATGTCTGGTCTGAGAGGCTGTGTTATTTTTTGGGGCTGTTTGCATGACTGTTGTGTACGTCTCTGCTCGCTAGAGGGCGATAGAGGAGTGTCTTGCTGTGTATGTGTGTGTCTGAAAGAATTTTTTGGGAGAAGTGGGGGACTGATCAACCCCCTTTTCTTCTGCGGTTGCTTGTGTGTGTGTGTGTGGAGTACTATCAATGTGCTGTAAAGAGTCATAAATTTTATGTGAGTGTGTTTAGAGAAAAGGGGGGAAAGGACATCTCTGCCTAGAGTGTGTCAGAGAGAGTGTGTTTAAAGAAAACGGAAAGTGTCAGAAAGAGAGATTTAGAAATTAATAGGGAAAGAAATTTGTAATGGTATAAATTATGAGCTTCGTTCAAGGACAGTTATTTAAAGAATATGAACCTCAATAAAATGAGGGGTTTGTTTATCTATGACAATGAGCCTGAACGGAAGACGTTTTAAAACAAAATATATAAAGTAAATTAAATGAGCTTTCTTGGAGACTATACATTAAGAAAATATAGACAATGAGCTCCAGAAAGACGTTTTTAGAGGTTGAGAATAGGAGAAAGGTGAGCAAGGTGTAGAGCTGAGTAATTAATAGGATAAATTGGGGTAACTGTAAGGTTTAAACATGGGAATTAAAGGGAAAATTGTTAATTGAACACTTGCTCTAATTTTGAATCTGGTTTCTTTGATATTGTTAATTTAGACTTGTAGTGGATAAAATATATTTTGTATTTTGTTTACTGCTTATTGTCCTAAGAATATTATTTTTCCGGTTTAGTTTGTATTTTTTAACTATGGTAGTTCGTCTAAAAAATTTATTTTCTGCCACGGTTTCAATTTTTCGTTCATCATAACATATTTTGTAACTTGCTTGCTAAATTCAGTAGTTCATAAAATTTTGTTTTTGCTTGCTAGAATATATCTTGTGATTTCACTGTGGCTTGTTGACTGTAAGTGTGTCTGGAAATTTGTTTACGTACCTTAAAAATAGTCTTTTGTTTAATTCTGTGTTGTGAGCTCACTGTCCTGTCTTCCTAGCTTTCTTGTTGAGTACAAATTTTATTTCATATATTGGCGTGTTATTTGCTTCTGACTTATAAGCTTTTTCGGTCCGTGGGTCGGTTTTATACTTCATGTAAATTAGGCTTGACTTGCTTTTAAATTCAATACTGTGTTTGAAGACAAGCTTATGTTTTCTATCCACCTGTGAAATTTTAAACAGGGCTGAGGTGGTCATGCTTTTCTTGGCTGAGTTTGTAAACTTGACTATAAAACTTTGGACTTTTTATTTTATATAAACTAAGGCGGACTGTGCTGAGAGCAGCGGCGGCTGCGTGGGCGCTGGGAAACTGTTTTAATTCACTCTGAATTGCAATGAAACCTAGCGGTGATAAATGATTTGCAATTGAAGGGTGAACTACAACGAAGACCAATTCAGGTAAGGTCCCATTTTTTAATCAGCTTCTTACAGATAATATGGCTACTCCTAGAGACTTACATAATGTATTAAACGCCATTTACGGCGTGGGGAATTGGGAATGGAAACCGTTTGTACAACATTGAAATAATAAATGAGGGATTTAAACAGGGAGAAATAAATTTTAAAAAGCGGGATATTGTGCACAAAAGTGTGCTAAAGAGATTTGAAACGTGGGCTAAAAATACACACAGGAGAGAACACTTATTTAATCACCGGTATTAATCAGTTGAAAAGAGAGCTGGAGGTAATATTACGTCAGGCTGAAGCAGAGGTTAGTAAGGCTAGCCTTTTCCAAAGACCTAAGGCAAACACAAGTTTAAAAATAGCTAAAACAGACATTGCGGAGCTTCAAAATTTTAAAATGGCATTCCTCAGTCTAATTCCGCAGCTTTTACTTTGAAAACAACAGGTCAGTCACACTCGAACGCCGTTTAACTCACTGCCGAGAACACGGAAGTGGACACTGAGTATATGAAACACAAGGGGGAGGAGCCTACAGCTCCGCCTCCGCCATACAACCTAGGCCTCGTCACAACAGTTGATAATATTGTACCAGTCTTCAGTGTAGAATGGGGTAGAGTGAGTGTTTGGATGGACATCAAGGGAGGGGCTTTACTTCTGAGCAGCCAGCTCACAGAGTCAGAAACAAAAACGTAAATATATGATCTATTCCAATTGCGAAAACCACACGAGTCAATTTTAATTACACAAACAAATATTAACACTGACTGTTCTGACATTATAGATACCACAGGAAATTATATAGAACAGGATAAACCGCGCCTTGTCGATGAACAAACAATAACAACATCATTTAAGAACCCGATGCCACGTAAAAATAAACAAAACATCAGGATTAAAGCAGATTTAGAGGGACATGTCACAACGGCTGACTATGATCAGGATGACAGACATATAGCAGATGATGAGTACAGTGCGAATGGACGACGTGGTGGTAAACGGATGACTGATTTGAACAAAACATTGTGTGCCATGGAAAAACTTATACTAGAAGAACAGAGACAATTGGACTTAAAACAACAGTCTTTAGAATGCGACATGCACACCTCAGACAAAACGGACATTTTGAGACGTAGCACCGGACCTCGACACCCGCCTGACAGATATACGTCTGACACTAACGTTGACATTATGCTTCCATTAGTGGCCACTAGTACAGGAACATATAAATATGTACCATTATCACTGACTGATGCACAGACTTTGATCGATCAGTTTCCGCCTTTATGTAGTGGAGCGGCTGCTTGGATTAGAAAGCTGGACAGTCTGACAGGTGGCATGACTATAGCACTTGGGGATTTTAGAAACATTATTAAAAGATCAACTACTTCCATGGAAGCAGCTGAAATAGAGAGACAGGCTGAGACATCTACTAAACCTAACTATGATTTTTTCTATATGAACAAATATAAGGAAAAAATTGATAATAAAGACAAGGAGATACTTAAGTTACAAAGAGACCTACTAACTGTTCAACTAGCAGAAGCCAGGAAATCTATAAATCATAATAAAAAGCAAACAAAGTCTGACACCATGATGCCTATGACTGCACTGCCACATATGCAATCACCACAAATATTTATGAACAAAAACACATACATGCCTACTCAATATGGGCCACCACAAAACCCACCATATAATTATGAAACAATTACATATTTCCCATATCAGCCCTACTAAGGGGACAGGGGGCGTGGTAATGGTAGGTGGAGGGGCAGGGCCCGCCGTCGGACAGGGGTGTGTCTAAGATGTGGAGCTTTGGACCACTGGGCAGCACAATGTAGAGCACCACTTTCTGCTGACACCAGCTATCCACACCAGGCACCATACCCACAGGCGGCACCAAAACCGGAGCTATCACATCTTCCTGCTGGCCAATACAGAATGGAGCCGTGGGGTGGACATTGACGGGGTCAAGAGGAGCACCAGGAGAGCAGGGCCAGGGCAGAACCCATACTGTCATTAACTGTGGGGGCCTCAGAAATCGTTTTTCTGGTAGACACGGGAGCCACATGGTCAGCCATCAACACAGTGTTACATGCACATCTGATGAGCAAACATAATGTGCAAGTAAGGGGCTTCTCGGGGACATCTACATCACTGCCAAAAACAAGACATTTGCCAGTCAGCACTGGTACACAGACTGTGTCACATTCATTTTTAATTGCACCACAAGCACCCTTGAACATTTGTGGTAGAGACTTGTTGATGAAAATGGGAGTTACTATTTTATGTCAACCAGATGGGATTACACTTATGTGGTTGGACGGACATAAAACTGTGGCAGTGGTGGGGTACACTGATGGTATGTATCTGATGAGACCTCAGCAGGATGAGTCGATAGACATTTCCTGGGCTTTAGTGACTGGACAGACGGACCCGTCACCACGACTCATTGCCTTGTTCCACCAGTGGTCGCTTTGGATTACAGCCATGGCACCCTACGTTCCTCCGCCCGACCCATTCCATGTCACCCTGTTCTACGATGTAGGGGGAGATTTAACTTACTATGAAGCTTTTCAAACAGAATTAGAGGGTACACAGTGGTCGGTTGACACCACAGGGATTTATGTGGGTCCTGAAGGGGTGGCATCTCCTGTTTTACTAACACCACAACAACATTATTGGTAAAAACTGTCTGACACAGCGGCAACACACATTTCACTAGTTCTCGATCAGAGACACGAGGCCAAGCAGTTGGGCCCTATGGTAAAAAGAGCAAATGAGGCCACGGATTGGGTCCGGACCCAGCTGCTTGGTGTCATGTTTTCGCAGTCAACACAGACATGTCACATCACTGATAACTCATCCATCATAGTTACATTACACCATCAATTGCTGCCTAGACATCATGGTTGTGAGGACTCTGATCATCCACAGACGGAGGCATTATTAGCATCACTACCTGACACATTGTGGTCCACAGGACCAGATGATGTAGGATATACTAATCAGTCACCTGTCTCTTTTTGTATGAATATTACACAACCAATTTGGATTCCCCAATATAAACACAAGCCAGATGCTGTTGCATCTTTGGATAAAACGGTCCAGGCTTTGGTGGAGGCCGGAGTCCTGGAACCGTGTCAATCAGCTTGGAACACACCAATTTTCCCGGTTCCGAAGAAGGAGCCTGGCCAATATCGGATGGCCCATGATTTAAGAGCCGTGAATGCAGCTTTGGCTACTGCCACTGTTCCGGTTCCTAACCCGTACACCGCTGTGTCGGAACTAGGTCCAGACATGAAATGGTTAACTTGCATTGATTTGGCTAACGCATTTTTCTGTATACCACTGGCAGAACACTGCAGAGATATATGTGCATTCACACATAAAGGTATACAATACAGATACACTAGATTACCTCAAGGTTTTGTGTTGTCTCTAGGATTGTTTAATCAGGCCCTGAGGTGGAGTCTGGACTCATGCCAACTGCCAGAAGGTTCCTTATTGATACAATATGTTGATGATATTGCTTTGGCGGCTAAAACACCAGAGATCTGCCTTGAAGCAACCAAGGTGGTTCTTCAATGCTTAGCAGACGCAGGGTACAAGGTATCTAAACAGAAATTACAGTGCTGCAGATCTAGGGTTACTTTCTTAGGGAGAGTAGTTACACAGGGTTCCAAGGGCTTGTCTGCCACACACCGGTCCGCTATACTGTCACAAACAAAACCTGAAACTGTGAAAGACATGTTAGCATTTTTAGGACTGACTGGTTACAGCAGACAATACATTACTGACTTTGTCGGACTAACATAACCTTTTAGGGACATGGTGAAATCGCTAGGGATGAGAAATTTGTCTGGTAAGCTGAATTGGACGGTGGAGTCTGAACAGGTGTTTATAGATGTTAAATAAGCCTTATCTGTTGCAGTTGACTTAGCCAGACCTGACTATTCATTACCTTTTTACATGGATGTTTCTGAAACAGACACTGTGATTAATGGTGTACTGTTTCAGAAAAAGGGGGATGATAGAGCAGTACTAATGTATTTAAGTGTCCCATTGGACCTTATAGAGAGGAGACAATCACAGTGCACAAGACATGTAGCAGGACTGACTAAATTAGTTTAGAAAACAGCACATTTGGTAGCAGGATATCCATTGCGCATTCTAACCACACATGGAGTAGTAGCGTACATAAACTCACAGATGTTCACACTCACTACATTGAGACAGAGACGCATTCACAAAGCATTGACTGCACCCAACATCACCTACACACACGAAGGAGTTAATATGGCAGATGGGATGTTGGAAGGTCCACCACATGAATGCGAGGAACAGGTGGAAAGGCAAGGAAAAGTAAGACCAGACTTACAAGCCACACCCATTCCAGGGTCATGGAATTTAGGGACGGATGGGTGTGGGTACAGGGCAGATACAGGTGAAGTCAGAGCAGGATACGCAGTAGTTCAGGAAGCGAAGGGGGAAACACATGAGTTTCAGACAGTTATTGCAGACGAAGTGAAACAAAACCCATCGGCGCAGAAGGCAGAACTGCTAGCAGTAATTTCAGCATTAGAAGTGGCACATATAGGAAAACAACAAAACACTGGAAAATCTAAAACAATGGTGGCACCCACACACGTCAGCATTAGTGGTTGATTACATCACTAAATGTCAGATTTGTAACACTCAGAACGTAACAAAAGCATTTAAACTAGCTCCAGGAAGGTTTCCATTGCCACATTCTCATGGACATGAGATTCAAATGGATTACACAGATATGATTGACCCCATTAGGAGATATAGATATCTCCTGCTCGTTGTAGATAGATTCTCGGGGTGGGTAGAGGCACTCCCACTCTGAGGGAAGATGCAAAATCAGTCTGTAAGTTTCTGATTAATTGTTGGATTCCGAACCATGGGTTTCATAGGAATTTTTTTTTATTTTTTTAATATTTTTTCAGATAACGGGAGTCATTTCACGAGTAAAACACTGCAGTGGGTGGAGCAGTCGTTGGGGCTGCGCCATAGCTATGGTTGTGTGTATCATCCTGCCTCACAAGGTCAGGTGGAGAGGATGAATCAAAATTTGAAAATCAAATTAGCAAAAATCAAACTGACCACGGGCATGAATTGGCTTGATGCCCTTCCAATTGCTTTAATTAGTGTCCGTAGTTCAGTGAACAGAAATACAGGGTTAAATCCTTTTGAATTAGGGAGGGGCATCCCTTTTCCAGACCCCTCCACCGCGCTTGCGTCCCCCCAGAAACTACCTCAAGCAGAGTACCGACAGCTATATGAAGAACTAAAAGCTGTTTGTAAAGATTTCTCTATACAGGTGCAGGAAAGGAGAGAAGGAGAAGAAACGGAGGAGAAGGATCCAGAAGTGACAGTCTCACCTTGGGTCCTCCTGAAGGTTATCAAGCGGAAGTGGTACGAACCTCGCTGGACAGGACCCTACCAGGGGACAGAGAGAACCAGTTGGGCAGTCCGGCTGAAGGGTAGAGGCTTACAGTGGTACCACCTCACACAGTGCAGAGCCGTACCGACACCTAACATCAAACATTCACTGAAGGAAAACAACACCTCAGAAGAGGCTGATCAAGCAGCCTCAACCAACATAGGGGCAGAATAATCCCCTGAGGCAGGGGCACGACAAGGAAAGTCTATCCTTGCCCCCAGCGCAGATCCTTAACAACGGATGAAGAATACACTTTAACACATACACATATAGGGCTCATTGTAATCTCTTAGTCCAGAGAGTGAGTGGTAGGACAGAGGTGTCCACTCCTAACAGGAGCGGTGTAATTGCCCGCTACCACCACAATCTGCCATCACGCTCTACCTAA
Organism: Hoplias malabaricus; assembly: GCF_029633855.1. Classification (NCBI taxonomy): domain Eukaryota; kingdom Metazoa; phylum Chordata; class Actinopteri; order Characiformes; family Erythrinidae; genus Hoplias; species Hoplias malabaricus. Next base: position 37,774,641 of record NC_089820.1, read on the forward strand.
GTCACTCGCCAAGCCGGGGGTGACCTAGGCAGACCAATTTAACATTAATTGCTTACCATTTATCTAAATGTATTGACCTGTCAGTTGGACAGGTCAAAAGGGGGAATTGTTGTGAAAAATAATTTTATTACTTTGTGTTAGTGGACAAATATCCTTAAATGATGATTAGTTAAAATTAGAAAGTATAATTACATATTCATTGTATGAAACCTTGTATTCATATGAATGATTAACCAGTATTTTAACCATGCATTTAAACAGTTTAGAATCTGCACACTAACTGGCATGCTGACTCAGTGTTTACACCTTTCTAAATTCTTAGACCTCTCTGTACTTAGGAAACACATAAATTACAACTGTTAGCCAAAAGGGGGAGTTGAACTTTAGGGCATCTCAGTGACCTTAAGTCCATTAGTGACCCCTCTGAATCTTGGTGACAGAAAAGGAATGTGGGAAATAAAACCTATAGAGTCAGAAGGGCATGATGAGTGTTTTGGGGTCATAGGTGCATGGGAAACCTGCACGCGAGAAACCTGAGTACTAACATGTCTAATTATGCATATTAATATATGTTAATCAGCCAGAAACGCCTTGCCAGCAGGGTATACGTCATTTGGGATATAAAACTGGAGTCAGATGGGGGGAGAGGTCAGAACTCTGCGTGGAAGGGCACTAGGTTGCGTTTCTTATGTATTAGTTCTCCTGGATCCAGCATTGTATTAAATACTTTGATTTGCTTTGAAATTCACTCGACTGGTCTTTGTAAAACTTCCGGAACGAGCACGCCTCCTTGAGGAGGAAGGTTGTATTTTGGATCTTTTGGAGATCTTCTAAATTTTAATTACTTTGGGAACGGTCTAAAAAGAACATTTAATTCTTCAGTAATAAAATAAACAAAGAGTCTGCAAAGTGCAAAACAGCAGCATTCAATGGTAGTGATTAAAACAACCACAACTGTCAACAAACATTTAACTGATTTAACATATTTTTAATCTATTTTTTGGAAGGCAGAAGTGTCCGAGTGTCTCAGCTTGGAGGGTTGGAGCTTGCTTGTTGTTCTCTGATTGGTTGAATGACAACCAGAAAAAAATGGCTCGGTCTTAGACGGGAACCGGCTCTCATCGTTCACTTACAAGAGCCGGCTCTTTGAACCGGTTCGTTCGCAACCGACACATCACTACAGCCTAGCTCTGCTGGCCATTGAGAGGACACTAGTCAAGTCCCTGGAAAAGAGGCATTGTTGGTACGACTGGTGTTGCTGAAAAAATGTATTCAATTAATTGAACTCAGCACATATGGATCTTTAATATATGTCACATTATAAAGTAATATACACAGCTACTGGCAACAGGTTTTGTGCTTGGTGAATACACACAATCATGTCAAATATTTTGGCTTTATTTTTAGTCTGGATCATACACCAATCAACCATAACATTATGACCACCTTCTTGTTTACGTTCACAGTTCAATCTCTCAGCTCTACTGACCATAAAAGAGCACTTTGTAGTTCTACAATTACAGTGTGAGCACTTATTGCTCTAGGTTGTTTGCCAACATTCACCCTATTGTTCACTGATCAGGACCCCTACAAGGCTATCACAGAACATATCTGGTGGATCCTTCTCAGTGCTGTAGTGGCACTGACTTTTTGGTGGTGTGTTATTTATGGCGTTATTTTTGTGCCACATATTTCGAGCGAGCAATAAGGTTTCTGCACGCGCGCGGATATATTTGAGCAAGCAAGAATGTTTTTGCACGCGCGTGGATATTTTGAGCAAACAAGGAGGTTTCTTGAACGCACACAACAACCTACACATTTTGCTCTCCTGTCCTGCGCGCGCAATGTCTCTGACAAAGTGCCTCAGTATCAGCCAATCAAAAACGACAAGTGACAAAGGTCATTTCTGATTGGATGGCTTGACCGCCAAGTGGGCGTGACATACAGGCCGGAGACCAGTAAATAGTGGGACACCGGTTACAGGTTATGGTTAGGGACGAAATCTGAAAATGTTCTCCGAACGGCAACAGACCAGTGCACCATAGCCAGTAATTTTATTTTATATTCACTGAATTGGCCACATGGTAGGGCTTTTATCTGTTTTTTTTTTTTTGCCTTAATTGTATTTATTTAGTTTTACTGAGTAAGCAACGTAGCTGATGTGCTGAAAATAATGTACATAGTATAAAATTGTGCTAGCAACGACTGTAAATGGTACTGCAACTACTGTAGAAACTTCTTTATTAGTAATCCCAGACGAGTGAGCATATATCAGTCCACTAGCATAAAAATGCTGGCACACCACTGACTATAGACCACTGCTGGTCCACCATCGGACCACTCAGAATATTGTTCTGTACAGGATATAACTCATTTATAATTTCCTCAAACAGATTTTACATTCACAGAGACTTTTAATATGGAAAACAAACTAATACAAATATTACCAACAACTATGAGAGATATAATAATGAGTATGCTGATATAAAATGATTATACTACAAATGTTGACACTGCGCTGGATTAAAATTACTTACTAATTTTATTTATAAAGTATAACAAAATAACCTAATGAAGGAAAAAATGTAAATTGTCTGTGAATGGAAAAGTGCTAAAATGTGGCACCTCCAACTTTGTCCTCAGTGGGCCAACAGTGGCCCGCGGTCTCCTTGCTATCAGTGATAGAATATACTGCTATCTAGATAGGTAGTTATCAACATACATGGCTAGTTGATTGTGTAATGCTAAAATCTAAATAACTTAATAGCTTAATACTGCAGTTAATTTAGCTTGCGGTTAGCTATTCATAACTCTGTTGGCTATAACTCTAATGTAGTAAAATATCCACTCGAAATATCCGCGTTCAGAATTGTGGCACAAAAATAACGCCTTAAGAAACTGCGGCCTGGGTCAAAACCACAACCACATCTTCGAGTGAATCGTCGGCTCCTGCAAAGGCCGCCTCGACTTGACCATCTCAATCTTCCACTGAAAAGCTCAGGCTCGCAACCCCAGATTAGTTTGGCTCCTTATTCATTCTTTCATTCATTATCTGTAACCGCTTATCCAGTTCAGGGTCGCGGTGGGTCCAGAGCCTACCTGGAATCATTGGGCGCAAGGCGGGAATACACCCTGGAGGGGGCGCCAGTCACCCACAGGGCAACACACACACATACACACACACACACACACACACACACATGCTGGCTCCTTATTCACAGACTGAAATTAGCTTCTTATGCAGTGAGCTGCGGTCAATGAAAGAAAGTGTTCGATGTGCACATAATGCTACGCACATAGTTTTTAACGCTTCATGGACAATTGAATATCACTAAATACCTAAAAATAACGAAGTGTTTACCCTCACCCTAGAGAGCAAGCGTATATCGGTCCACTGCCGTAAAAAGGTTTGCACCACTGACTGCATACCACTGCTGGTCCACTATCGGACCATTTTAGATTACTGTCCTGTACACAATATAATTCATTTTTAATCTCAGATTTTTAATTTAAAGTGACTTTTATTCTGGAAAACAAACTAATACAGATATGAGCATATGCCTGATACCCAGCTAGCATGGTAGATCTGGGCCGATTCTGGCTCAGGCTCGGCACTGTCGGCTCGCTGCCGTCTCGACATGAATACGGCACGCCGCATCTGGCCCAATTCCGGCTGCACATTGGCACTGTCGGCTGGCTGCCATCTCGGCGTGAATGCGGCACCCTGTATATGGCCCAAGTCCGGCTGCATGTTGGCACTGTCGGCTAGCTGAGGCTCGGCATGAATGCGGCACGCTGCATCTGGTCCAATTCCGGCTGCACGTTGGCACTGTCGGCTGGCGAGGCGATTGCCATTGCAGTTAGCAAACTACACTGATCAGAGCATTTTATTAAATACTGCGTATTAATCGTATGTGGCCCACATCTAAAAATAAAAGACAATACTGGTAACTGTCTGGAAAACGATGTAATGAATGTTATATAAATAGAATCATTATTTTAACTTGTTAAATGCCATACAGTTATAGGTAAGCTCTGTATTGTAATATTTTAGAACATTGATGTAATGACTGGGACACGAACGACAGAAATGATTATGATAAATAGGGTTAATAAGGAGACAGTGCCGTGCTGAAGGGAGGACATTGTTATTTAAGTTTTTGAAGACGACAGCTTTAAAATGAATGAACTCTGAATGAGAAAACGGAAGGTGGCAGAAGCGAACCGCTGTAAAAACACAGAAGAAGAAGAAGACAATGAAGATTCGCGCTCTTTTCTGTGACCGCAGCGCGCGAGCAGCTCTCACCGGCCTCAGGGAACAGCTTCATCCCGTAAGTATTTCAATTTAACCTTATATTTTTGGATACGTAAGTATTTTGGTATCGCCCAAATGTAGTTAACATCATTAATATTACGTACGTTATTCTATAAACTGCTATATGATACATACGTAATATTGAACCGTTTTTTTTTTTCAAATGACAAACTTTAGCTAACCTGTTTAGCAAGCTCTTTTTTTTCCTCTGACATAGAAAGCATTTAAAAGACATGACAATCGCTCATACATAGTTACTTTAATTTGAGTAATTATGTGGTTTGATGGCATATTTTACAAGACGATGTGAGCATTTTTGTGGGTTTTTATGTCACACAGAACTGCATACCTCAGTATAAGAAATAAAATAAGAAATAAAACTGCTTAAACACATTAAGGTACTAATGTGTACCCTAACCCTAGCTAAGTACGTTAAAATACATTCTCAATCTCAGTGCTGTTTTTTGGTGTAATGTAATGTTTTAAATATATAATTCCACATACACTAATCCTTTTAGGGAGTAGCAGTGATTTTGGGCTAGTGATTAATGGGTTGAAGGAGGTTGTATTGAAAACAATAGAAGCCTATTTACTGAGAGAAAAAATAAACAAAAGCATGTGAAGTATTTTATTTTTGGAGCTGTGAAGTTTTTTTAAAATTAACTATGAACATGAACTAATTCATTTTCGTATGTAATTATGTAAAGATGGACTGCAGTAAGAAAACTAGTGGGGCAGTGAAAAAATGCAGGTGGGCAGGGAGAAAAGCAGATAGGAGGTTAATTGAATTTATTTAGATCTTTAGCATCGGTTGTAGCATAATCATTTGTATTATAATCTGATAATCTTTTACATTTGAAGTTCTGTAGTTAATGAATTTCCATGCATAAGCAGTTTACAGTTTTTCTTTAAATGTTTTTAAAGAAAATATATTGAAGAGAACAGAACATGTACATAATCTCTATATGTTTAATTATAGAGCTGGAATTCAACAAGGAGTACAACCGAGGTGACTACATTTGAGCATTATTTCACTACACTGCACATCCTGAAGATCCCTGTTGTCCAGGCTGCCAGAGATGAGGATACGGCTGATATTTCCATCATTGTTGAGGGCAGTGAGGTATTGACAAAGTGTAACAACACACAGCAGAGGCTTGCAAACTGTTGATGAAACTGATGTGTGCCATGAATAAGTGTCAAATGTGTACTTCCACACATTTGAGGAAATTCCAACTTTTTTAAAGTACCTTTCTGCCTTTTTTTGTTGTTTTAACTTTTCCAAACCTACTGGTGAATTTTAAGCGATTTGTTATATGGCCTTAGCGTAGTATATTTTTAAAGAAAAGTCTGAATTTAAATGGCAGTTCTTAGGGTGTAAAACCAATTGTTTCTTTGAAAAATAGTATTTGAATGTTAATTGGATTTAGGAAATCTTGACACTGCCAATTTCAAATTTCAACGCCAGTTACAAATGTATTTTCTATTTATTGATTTTATGTACTATTTGTATACATTGCAAATGTGTATAGAAATAAACTATTACAACCGATAATGAGCCAGATCTGGGCTGAGTTTGGCATTAATGGCGTGCTTCTGGCTCAAACTCGGCCACGGTCCGGTTATCGCGATTTAGTTATGGCTTGCCGGACTAGGACCGAGTCATTTGAGCCGCGCCTCAGCCACAACACTCGGCCTAGTCTGGGCCGAGAGTTTCCCAGTTGCTTGTATCCAATCAGGCCCAGGCTGATGATGTTCTTTATCTGGAAACAAGTCATATTAGGACATTTTTTGACATGAAATAAAGTGAGAAATTGGTCCTAGAAAACAAAGTTTAATTTCTACCTTATACGTTAATTTTAATGGGAAATATGGCGTATTGAACAATTGTGCACATAAATTAATGCATGCAAAACAGGTTCTGGGGAGGAATTTGAAGTCCTTAATCACTCTGGGCCAGCACAAATACACCACACATAGGATATCTAGTCTCCCCCTGTAAGAAAACCATGGATTTAGCCTGGCCCAAACTCCAAATTTTGGAGTCAATTCTACATTAAGTAATAATTACTGCAAAAATAAGTCAATATTCCTCACTTATGGAGCAGAAATAAAGCAAAGATCTGAGTTTTCTCCGCAGGCCATATGCCTCCAGATAAAGTTTCTCCTGGTTCTGCGAGCGACTCCTTGTTTACAGAGTTAAAGATGTGTACAAACACCTGAGGACCCATGCAAATTGACCAGAGAGCTAGCAAATTGTGAGGAAACATCCTCAGAACTACAAAGTCTGAAACGAGTTATGGAACGGTAATCACTTTCATACATTTCTGCTCTCTTTTTCCTTCCTCCACTTCTGTCCTCCCTATATTTCAACCAGTTTTTAATGCAAACCTCACTCTCCGCCTCTGTAATCTTGTGTGTTTTTACTGTAGCTGAAATAATTACAATTATTTTAATCCATTTCCTGAAATATTTAAAAAGACATACATTAAAAGAAATACATACATTTCAATTGTCTCATTATTTAAGTAATAGAAACGGGTTAAAGTTATCTGGAGAGAGTGTCACTAACTGACTAGGTTAGATAGGCAGACATTTGTAGATGGAACAACAGAAAGATGGATAGACAGATAGATAAACAGCTAGTTATAGAGGCATAGACTGAAAGACAGATAAACATGTATAGAATGAGACATCCAAACAGACAGAATGCAAGCACTAATAATTACCTTTAAAAACAGTTTAAGTTTAAGTCAGTTTAAGTTGAGAGAAAACTTGCTTATCTTCCCTTCCCAACTAGTGGTACATCATGGCCAAGCTGTCTGTCATGACATAGCCCATTAGCCACTACATTATCTCTGCTGCAGTTGAACCATTAAAGCTTGCAAGATAAAGTTTCTACAAGGAAAATCACGTACCATTCATTGTACAGGTGCTGGTCATAAAATTAGAATATCATGAAAAAGTTGATTTATTTCAGTAATTTTATTCAAAAAGTGAAACTTGTGTACTACACATATTTATTACACACAGACTGATTTATTTCAAGTGTTTATTTCTTTTAATTTCATGATTATAACTGAAAACTAATGAAAACCTCAAATTTAGTATCTCAGAAAATTGTAATTTTGTGAAAAGGTTCAATGTTGAAGACACCTGGTGCCACACTCTAATCAGTTAATTAACTGGAGGAGCAGTTTGGGTGTGGTCCTACTCCCAAAATTATGTTATTACATAGGGTGACCAGATGTCCTCTTTTACCCGGACATGTCCTCTTTTTTAGACTTAAAAAAATGTCCGGGCGGAATTTCATTTTGTTTTTCTAGAGCTTACATAGAATTTCTAGAAGCGTTTCGTTCACAAACTAGTCCCGCCCTCCCCTACTCCTTTTGGTTCGCTTGAGTGAGAAGGGGGAGTGGTGAAGTAGCCTAAAACCTTCAGATTGCATGGTCTGACTGTAGAGCTACCGTTATTGGTCCATAACCTTCTCTGTAAACATATAGATTAGATTAGATTAGATTCAACTTTATTGTCATTGTGCAGAGTACAAGTACAGGGCCAATGAAATGTAGTTAGCATCTAACCAGAAGTGCAATATATAACATTATTTACATAATTTACATAAAGTGCAGGGCGGCAGGGTGGTGCAGCAGGTAGTGTTGCAGTCACACAGCTCCAGGGACCTGGAGGTTGTGGGTTCGATTCCCACTGTCTGTGAGGAGTTGGTGTGTTCTCCCCGTATCCGCATGGGTTTCCTCCGGGTGCTCCGGTTTCGTTCACAAACTAGTCCCGCCCTCCCCTACTCCTTTTGGTTCGCTTGAGTGAGAAGGGGGAGTGGTGAAGTAGCCTAAAACCTTCAGATTGCATGGTCTGACTGTAGAGCTACCGTTATTGGTCCATAACCTTCTCTGTAAACATTTAGATTAGATTAGATTAGATTCAACTTTATTGTCATTGTGCAGAGTACAAGTACAGGGCCAATGAAATGTAGTTAGCATCTAACCAGAAGTGCAATATATAACATTATTTACATAATTTACATAAAGTGCAGGGCGGCAGGGTGGTGCAGCAGGTAGTGTTGCAGTCACACAGCTCCAGGGACCTGGAGGTTGTGGGTTCGATTCCCACTGTCTGTGAGGAGTTGGTGTGTTCTCCCCGTATCCGCATGGGTTTCCTCCGGGTGCTCCGGTTTCGTTCACAAACTAGTCCCGCCCTCCCCTACTCCTTTTGGTTCGCTTGAGTGAGAAGGGGGAGTGAAGTAGTCTAAAACCTTCAGATTGCATGGTCTGACTGTAGAGCTACCGTTATTGGTCCATAACCTTCTCTGTAAACATTAAGATTAGATTAGATTAGATTCAACTTTATTGTCATTGTGCAGAGTACAAGTACAGGGCCAATGAAATCTAGTTAGCATCTAACCAGAAGTGCGATATATAACATTATTTACATAACTTACATAAAGTGCAGGGCGGCAGGGTGGCGCAGCAGGTAGTGTCGCAGTCACACAGCTCCAGGGACCTGGAGGTTGTGGGTTCGATTCCCACTGTCTGTGAGGAGTTGGTGTGTTCTCCCCGTGTCCGCATAGGTTTCCTCCGGGTGCTCCGGTTTCCTCCCACAGTCCAAAAACACATGTTGGTAGGTGGATTGGCGACTCAAAAGTGTCCGTAGGTGTGAGTGAATGTGTGTGTGTGTCTGTGTTGCCCTGTGAAGGATTGGCGCCCCCTCCAGGGTGTATTCCCGCCTTGCGCCCAATGATTCCAGGTAGGCTCTGGACCCACCGCGACCCTGAACTGGATAAGTGGTTACAGATAATGCATGAATGAATGAATGTCAGCCCCATCCGTCCAGATCTTTACAGTTCTGGTTGAAGGCTTAATCCTCTGCATGACTGGAGTGTATTTGGGAACCAGGAACAAAGAAAGATGATTGGAAAGTCCAAGATGGGGGAGGGGTTGTTTTGTATGCATTTGCCACGTTTGTATAAACGTCCAGAGTTTTTTTGTCCCCTTGTGGTGCAGGAGACATTCTGAAAAAATTTTGGTAGTCCAGATTTTAAATCAGAGTGGTTGAAATCTCCTGATATAATAAAAGCTCCGTCCGGGTGTATATTTTGCAATTTGGTGATAGAAGCACAGAGACACTCCATAGCCGAGTTAGCGTTAGCGTCAGGAGGCACGTAGACTATGGCTGAAACAATACAGCTGAACTCACGGGGCAGATTGAAGGGTCTGCATTTAATGATCAGGAACTCCAGGTCTGCAGAGCAGTGGGTTTCCACAACAACAGAGTCCATGCACCACGCTTTTTTTACGTAGATACAGTTTCCTCCGCCACGGGTCTTGCCCATAGTCACGCTTGACCGGTCAGCTCTGAACAGCGTTCGTCCCTCCATTTCCACCAAACTGTCTGCTAGCTTAGCACGTAAGCCGCCGGCGTCGGGTCCTTCCGGTTGGCAAGATTGACTCGCTTGGTCCCGGTGTTCGGATCATCTCTGGCGGAAGCTGGTTGAAGTCGAACTCATGCGTGAATCCGGTGTTTGTGCAGTGAATGTTAATTTCCAAAAGTGTCTGTCTGTCGTAGCTGTAGTTCGCAAGAGTTATTTGTGCAAGAAAACTGGAGATAGCTAAGTAAATAATATAATATAATAATATATATATATATAATAATAATAATATAATATAATATAATATAATATTACTAAAACTGGTAAGACGCTGAGCCTCGCGGTGTGATCGCGACGTCATCTTGGCCTTGGTCTTGGTCTAATAATTGGTCAGTCTGCACGTAAGTAGTCCTAGTTTAGAGGGTAGGCAAAGCTCATGTACCTACCCTCATCTCGAGCAGCTATGCCGAAACATACATGTAAGTCCTTGGGTGAATTAAAAAAGAAATTCCCATGTTCAATTCCCATAATCCTTAGTTATTTTTCGTGATCTTTTGCCGACTGTTTCCTGTGAATTCCCGGGAGAATTGGCCAATCAAGTGAAATTAGGTGATTGACCGGTCATTCACCTATCAGGTGTTGGTAGAGGAGTGTTGTAAAAAACAATTTTATTACTTTGTATTAGTGGATAAGTATCCTTAAATGAATATTAGTTAAAATTATAAAGTATAATTACATATACATTGTGTGAAATCTTGTATCTTATATGTACTCATATGAATGATTAACCAGTATCTAGACATGCATTTAAACAGTTTAGAATCTGCACACTAACTGGCATGTTGACTCAGTATTAGCACTTTTCTAAATTCTTAGACCTCTAACATTGAACAGATCTGCACTTAGGAAACACATAAATTACAACTGTTAGCCAAAAAGGGGAGTTGAACTTTAGGGCATCTCAGTGACCTTAAGTCCATTAGTGACTCCTCTGAATCTTGGTGACAGAAAAGGAGTGTGGGAAACAAAACCTACAGTGTCAGAAGGGCATGATGAGTGTTTTGGGGTCACAGGTGCATGGGAAACCTGCACGCGAGAAACATGAGTACTAACATGTCTTATTATGCATATTAATATATGTTAATCAGCCAGAAACGCCTTGCAAGCAGGGTATACGTCATATCAGATATAAAACTGTGGAGTCAGATGCGAAGAGTCAGAACTTTGCGTGGAAGGGCACTAGGTTGCGTTTCTTATGTATTAGTTCTCCTGGATCCAGTATTGTAATAAATACTTTGATTTGCTTTGAACTTCACTCGATTGGTCTTTGTAATGCTTCCGGAACGAGCACGCCTCCCTGAGGAGGAAGGTTGTATTTTAGAACTTTTTGATATTTTCTAAATTTTAATTACTTTGGGAACGGTCCAAAAAGAACGTTTTAATTCTTCAGGAGAGAATCCAGGGAGAGAGAGCTGCTGCAGAGGCTGGAGAAGACGCATTTTATCTCTCTCTAAAAGAAAGAAAGAAATGGTTATCTCTGTGTTTCGGCCTTAAATTTACTGTGGAGGGTTTTATTGACTTGAGTTTTAGTAACGGCTCTGGACGTTCAGCTCAACACTGGACACTTTGGCTGCGCTAGCTAACTTACTGCTAGTAGAAGTTGTTCGCAGCCTTGTGTATCTGGAGAATGCACTGCTGTGCAGTGGTTTTGTGACTCTCCTGGTAAGGCGGCACGGAGAAGGGACTGTTGTGCCTGAGTTTCTTTTCCATAGCGGCCGTGCTGCATGTGGACTGCCGGACTGTGCATTGCCTCGATTTGGCGACTACCTTGAGGACTATGATTAACAAAGCTAACCCCGGGTATATGTGAGTACGGTGGTTTTGCTGAAACTCCATTTTTTTTGAGGAGTGGATTATTTTCATGTACACCAACGATATGGGCCCCAACGATAAGCTGAAAACCACTCACTTTAAGAAAATACTGTAATTGCTTAAGACTGCAGTACACTGGATAGATACTTACCCAGAGAGTTCCACTCTTAGTGTTTGATTTTTTTTCCCAACATTTTATGCTATATGTTAAGTAAATTCTCTTGTTTGTTTTAAACTGTGCGTTGTTCTGATGGTACAACCCCTGGCAAGAATTATGGAATCACCAGTCTCTGAGGATGTACCTTCAGTTGTTTAATTTTGTAGAAAAAAAGCAGATCACAGACATGACAAAAAACTAAAGGCATTTCAAATGGCAATTTTCTGGCTTTAAGAAACACTAAAATATATCAAGAAAAATAATTGTGGTAGCCCGTAACAGTTAGATTTTTAGAACAAGCACAGGGAATAAATTATGAAGCCAGGGGTTGTAATTATTTCATAAAGTGCTTTACCAAAGGGGTACTTCTCCAGTAGAGCTAAAACAATATTCAATGGGACAAAACAGGAGTTGTATTTTACATTAAATGAGGCACCGCTATATTATAATTTAAGTTTGTGTGTGATGTACCCAGCCTAAAAAAGGTTTACATCTTACCCGGCGCTTTAGGAAAGGGTTACAATTATATGAATGTATAATCAATATTTATTATTGATATAACATTTAATACACCAGTTGTGTGATAAAACCAATCCTTGGTTATTTGTTTGTGTGAGCACTTTTCTTGTATGGAATTATTATTTTTAGTTCAGATTCAATTTCTGAGCCAAGAACCTACAGCGGGTCAATGAGCATAATTCATTAATAATAATAAATTCTAGCTAATTCTGCTATATTATATGTAAAGTCATTCAACATGATGATATACTTGTCCAAGCTGAGACTGTACAGGTAAAAACACTATATATTATTTAATGGATCTCTACCATGGAGCTTAGCGAAATGAATGAAATAATTAATTATTAATCAAATAAAAATTAATTATCACTGACTCCACTACAGCGCACACACATAAAAATAAAAATATATAAAGAAAACAATACAAAATCCAACACCTATTCATGGTCTGAAATCATTAGGAAATACTTCATAACCAAATCCATCTAACCATCCATCCATTTTCCACAGCTTATCCGGGTCCAGGTCATGGGAGAAGCAGTCCGAGTAAAGAAACCCAGACCTCCCTCTCCCCAGCCACTGCTTCCAGCTCCTCCGGGAGTATACCGAGGCGTTCCCAAGCCAGTCGAAACATGTAGTCTCTCCAGCGTGTTCTTGGTCTGCCCCGGGGCCTCCTCCCCATTGGACATGCCCGGAACACCTCACCAGGAAGGCATCCAGGAAGCATCCAGACCAGATGCCTGAACCACCTCAACTGGCTCCTCTCGACGTGGAGGAGCTGCGGCTTCACTCCAAGTCTCTCCCGGATATCTGAGCTCCTAACCCTCTCTAAGGGAGAGTCCAGACACCCTGAGGAGAAAACTCTAGATTAAAAATCGAGAGCTTTGCTTTTCTGCTCAGCTGTCTCTTCACCACAACGGACCGGTACAGAGCCCGCATTACTGCTGATGCTGCACCGACCTGTCAATCTCCCGTTCCATCTTTCCCTCACTCATGAACAAGACCCGAGGTATTTAAACTCCTCCACTTGAGGCACTTCCAACTGAGTATCATGGATTCGGACTTGGTGGTGCTGATCCTCATCCCTACCGCTTCACACTCAGCTACAAACTGGCCCAGCAAGAGCTGGAGGTCCCGGCTCGATGAACAAGACCACATCATCCGCAAAATGCAGACATGGAATCCTGAGACCTCCAAACCGGACACCTTCCGCCACTTGGCTACGCCGAGAAATTCTGTCCATGAAAATTATGAATAGAACCGGTGACAATGGGCAGCCCTGACGGAGTCCAACTCCTGCTCTGTTTATACAGGGACTGGATGGCTCGTAGCAAAGAGCCCAGTATCCCATACTCCTAGGCCCTAGCACCCCCCACAGAATATCCCGAGGGACAGTTGAATGCCTTCTCCAGATCCACAAAACACATGTAGACTAGTTGAGCAAACTCCCACGCACCCTCCAGGATCCTAGCAAGGGTAAAGAGTTCCACAACCGGGGCAGAATCCGCATTCTTCCTCCTGGATCCGAGGTTCAACTATCGTCTGACACTCTTTTCCTCTTTTTCAGTACCCCCGCATAGACCTTACCGGGGAGGCTGAGGAGTGTGATCCCCCTATAGTTGGAACACACCCTCTGATCACCCTTCTTAAAAAGGGGAACCACCACCCCAGTCTGCCAGTCCAGAGGCACTGCCCCCGATGTCCACGCGATGTTGCAAAGGACAGCCCCACAACACCCAGAGACTTGAGGAACCTGGGGCAAACTTCATCCACCACCAGGACCCTACTGCCAAGGAGTTTTCCTACCACCTCGGCCACCTCAGCCCCAGTGATAGATGAGCCCTCCCCGGGGTCCCCAAACTCAACTTCCTCTGTGGAAGACGTGCTGGTGGGATTGAGAAGTTCCTTGAAGTATGCCTTCCACCGCCTAATGACGTCCCCAGTCGAGGTCAACAATTCCCCACCCCCAACATATACAGTGTTGGTGGAAAACCACTTTCCCCTTCTGAGTCGCCTGATGGTTTGCCAGAAACTTCTCGGAGCCGACAGAAAGTCGTTTTCCATGTTCTCACCGAACTCCTCCCACACCCGAGTTTTTGCCTCAGCTGCAAGCCACTTGGTTCTTTGGTACCTGTCAGCTGCCTCCGGAGTCCCCCAAGCCAATCAGGCTCGATAGGGCTCTTTTTTCAGCTTGACAGCCTCCCTCACCCGGGGTGTCCACCACCAAGTGCGGGGATTGCCACCCTGACAGGCACCAACAACCTTGCAGCCACAGCTCCATTCAGCCACCTCAATAATGGAGGTCCAGAACATGGCCCATTCAGTGTCACCAGCCTCCCCCAGGATGCAGTCGATGCTCTGCCGGATGTGGGAGTTGAAGAAATTTCTGACTGGCTCCTCTGCCAAACGTTCCCAGCAAACCCTCAGCACACGTTTAGGCCTGCCAGGTCTGGCATCCTCCCCCGCCATCTGATCCAACTCACCATCAGGTGGTGATCAGTTGACAGCTCAGCACCTCTCTTCACCATAGTGTCCAGAACATATTGCCGCAGGTCCGATGATACGACTATAAAGTCGATCATCGAAATGCAGCCTAAGGTATCCTGATGCCAGGTGTACTTGTGGACACCCTTAATGCCAAACATCGTGTTCATAATTGACAAACTGTGATGGGCACAGAAATCCAATAACTGAACGCCACTCTGGTTCAGATGAGCGGGACCGTTCCTCTCAATCACGCCCCTCCAGGTCTCACATAACCAAATGTGTTTATGAAATGGACAGAAACAAAGTCACCAGGCTTCCAAGGAAACACCAACACAAATTTCAAGTAATATACATAAGATATTTGGATAAAGAAAAATAATGAATAGATAACATAGAAGACTGAAACATAAATAACAATCAAATGTACATCACATGTAAATAAGCATAGAATACAATAACATATTAGTGCATACTAACATACTTGATCTTTAAGGTGGTCCTCCATTTTTCTAAAGTCTTCAGGACATGTCAGTGGAAATCTAAAATCCTCTGACAGTCTGTTAAAATATTCCACAGGTTGATTCCTGGATAATGAAGTGTGCTTTCTCGCACCTGTGCTTTGATCTTCTCTAGAGCCCTTACAATAATGTGTTTCTTATCTGGTTTAAAACAAAGTGAGAAAATATTAGGTGTGCAAATACATTTTAGGACAATTCAAAATTCAAACATTTTCCTGCTGTTTTATCTTTTTACAGTAACTGTTGCGAAGTAATAAAAATGACAAATTATCATATACATTATATTAAAAAAAAAAAAACATAAAAATGAAGAATACACTATGTTTCAGATAGCCAAAATCAGAAACTACCATCTTTAAATCGTCTAAACCAAAACTCATGTACCAAAACTCATTGAATACAATATTATGCCCAAGAACAGAAAAAATCCATCACATGCTTTTGCAATACATTTTCCTGATAGAGCTCATAACAAATGCAGCGACCAATAAAATATTCTGCCACAGGGAGGCAGGTGTCCAAGGAGGTGGACATAAACGCAAGATTTTATTAATAAAAAAGTTTTAAAAGTTTTATTAATAAAAACAAAAGCTAACAGAACAAAACCAGAAACCAAACACGAGCAAGCCACAAACTAGAAACAACTGAACAAAACAGGAAATACAGGAACAAACAGGAGATAGCCATGAACCAGTGTAGACGTGAGTAAAACATATAGAGACAGAAGAAAAAACATCTACACACAACAGCAGACAAGGGAGCATTGAAACCAAAGCGGGTATATAGAAGGAGACAAGAAACACCTGGGAAGGATAACAAGAGGGCAGGACCACAAAGGAGGCATAGGTGGGAACACAGATTACAGAGCGGAGCTAAAGAAAACATAAACAGCAGGACAACAAGAAACAGGGCAAAAGTGTGACGTCTTCACACTACTTAATTTTAGGTTATTGTTTGAAGAAATGACAAATGTCATTTTAACACTAAGTAACAGATATAAAGTGACAAAAGAGGGAGAATCTTTGAATTTTTAATTACAATTATTATGTCACTTTATTTTTTTGTACACCTAATATTAAGTACAAACCGGATTCCAAAAAAGTTGGGACACTAAACAAATTGTGAATAAAAACTGAATGCAATGATGTGGAGGTGCCAACATCTAATATTTTATTCAGAATAGAACACAAATCACAGATGAAAAGTTTAAACTAAGAGAATGTATCATTTTAAGGGAAAAATATGTTGTTTCAAAATTTCATGGCATCAACAAATCCCAAAAAAGTTGGGACAAGGCATCCCCCCCTCTTCTTACAACACTCAACAGACGTGTGGGGACAGAGGAGACCAGTTTCTCAAGTTTAGAAATAGGAATGCTCCCCCATTCATGTCTAATACAGGCCTCTAACTATTCAATCACCTTGGGCCTTCTTTGTTGCACCTTCCTCTTTATGATGCGCCAAATGTTCTCTATAGGTGAAAGATGTGGACTGCAGGCTGGCCATTTCAGTACCCGGATCCTTCTCCTATGTAGCCAGGATGTTGTGATTGCTGCAGAATGTGGTCTGGCATTATCTTGTTGAAAAATGCAGGGTCTTTTCTGAAAGAGATGACATCTAGATGGGAGCATATGTTGTTCTAGAACCTGAACAAAGTTCTCTGCATTAATGGTGCCTTTCCAGACATGCAAGCTGTCCATGTCACAAGCACTCATCTAACCCCATACCATCAGTGATGCAGGCTTCTGAACGGAGCGTTGATAACAACTTGGGTTATCCTTGTCCTCTCTGGTCCGGATGACACTGGCGTCCCAGTGTTCAATAAAGAACTTCAAATCATGACTCATCTGACAACAGAACAGTCTTCCATTTTGCCACACTCCATTTTAAAATATCCCTGGCCCAGTGTAAATATCTGAGCTTATGGAGCTTGCTTAGAAATGGCTTCCTCTTTGCACCGTAGAGTTTCAGTTGGCAACGGCGGATGGCACGGTGGATTGTGTTCACTGACAATGCTTTCTGGAAGTATTCCTGAGCCCATTTTGTTATATCCTTGACAGTGGCATTCCTGTTTGAGGTGCAGTGACGTTTAAGGAGATCACGAGCATCCAGTAAAGTTTTACGGCCTTGACCCTTACGTACAGCAATTGTTCCAGATACTCTGAATCTTTTGATGATGTTATGCATGGTTGATGATTAAAAGTCTTTGCTATTTTACGCTGGGTAACACCATTCTGGTATCTTTCTGTGCAACAATGGTGGAATTGGTGATTACCATCTTGGCTTCAGAGAGACACTGAGACTCTGAGAAGTTCTTTTTATACTCAATCATGTTGTCAGTTGACCTAATTAGTGTTAATTGGTCTTCCAGCTGTTCGTTATACGCTCAATTTCCTTTTTCCAGCCACTTAATGCTACTTGTCCCAACTTTTTTGGGATTTGTTGACACTGTGAAATTTTGAATCAACATATTTTTCCTTTAAAATGTTACATTTTCTCAGATTAAACTTTTGATTTGTCATCTATGTTCTATTACGAATAAAATATTGACATTTGCCATCTCCACATCATTGCATTCAGTTTTTAATCACAATTTGTTTAGTGTCCCAAATTTTTTGGAATCCGGTTTGTAACTGTTTTGTTAGATATTTTTCAAACAGAATTTACTAAATGCTTAACAGACTGAAATATTTATGTTTTAATAAAATAAATTGACATCAATAGTAAGTAAACATATATAAATAAAGAGAGAAAACATTGAGCTGATGCTGGTCTTGCAGGCTGGAGGAGTGGATCCTGCTGTAAAAGTGGGGCAGATGTAGAGAGTGGGAGAGGTTTGGAGAGGAGATGTAGTAGGCAAAACAGTTCCTTGGATGTTGACAAGCATCATGCAGGTTGGAAGGTTGACTCCTTGCATTCTATTAGTTTAGCTGAGGGTCTGAATTGTAATAAGAAAATGTTTTTGTTAACTTTATGACAAATATATCATGATGAAATTACAGCATCTGTGTCTGACATTCCATCAGGTAGTGAAGGGTGAAATGCAGAAGTGAACAACTAATCAGCATTCATTTATGAGACACATAGAGAAATGTACAAATCTGGAGAAACATACAAAAAGTATCCATCTCTAGACTTCCTTGTGTACACATTCTATTATAAAGAAAAAAAAATACTAAGGCCAACAAATCACACACATATTTGCAATATGTTATTAGGTAATGGCCATATATAATAAACAAATATGCCAACAAGTTTTATATCACAGATAGGCTATTATACTTTCACAAACCCAAGCATACAACATCCTGTAGCGAGGTCAGCAAATTCTGACCTTGGATCCTTGTTCCAGGTTAGGATTTTAAAATGGCCAGCTGGTATGGCACTAAGATGCAATGGCAAACGCACTTCACTGGCCAGGTATAGTGTCACACTGGCTGGCCAATGTAGAAACCTGGATCCCAGGGTTGGATTAGATGACCTCTGCTATTGACTGTTACTGCTTGAATATATGGGGAGTACATCCCAGTTAACATGAAGAGGTTATATTATTTGTTAAACAAAAATAACAAAATAAAAGCAGTCACTCACATTCTATGCCTTTTTGTATTCTCATAATCAGATGTTGTGAAAGTATCCTTTTTTGTTCTTTTTATTCATTTATTTCTGGCCATCTCATAGGTGTCTATATGGAGAACATAACAGTGATGTTGAAAGATCAAACTATAAACAACTGAACTTCTAAATTTGTAGTCAACTGCAGTAAAATTAGTAATTAAATACCATATAATTTTAATACACTCACAAAGCATTCACCCCATGTTTCATCTGGTTCTTCTTTGTTTACTACAACTGCCTTCACATGGTTTAATTTTTTAAAGGGTGGCCAGAATCATACTTTTTGGTATACGCTCAATCAACAACTTGGAACCACTTCTATATTTTATTTTTTCCCATAAACATGACCACAGCAAACATTCTTTAAAAGTATATATATAGTTAAATAATGTAATAATAATAATATAAACACTAAGAAACTACAAATACTGTACATTGTGTTTCCATACATAAAATATACAATATTATCCTACTTACTGCTCCAATACAGACCTGAATGAATAGAAGACAAATGTCAAATTAAGACAAATCTATAATACATTTATTTTTAAAAAAACTAATTTTTAATTCAATTTAGTGCCATTTAAAAATGTTCATACATTCAAAAAACATACTCTTTTAAAATTACATCAAAACAAAACTAAAAACTCTTCTATAAAATTCAAATAAGAAACTGAATGTGTGGAACATTAACACAATCACATTAAGGTCCTCTCCACAGATATCTGTATAATTTAGAAAATTAGCTTTTTGGCCTCCCATTCACATAAAAAAAGTAATGTCATCCAGGGACGTGATCTTTGAGATGTGTATCTGTAATTAATTATTGGTTAATTTGTAAATCCTGTGAGCATTTTCAAGTCATTTTTCATGTTGACACATTTTCAAAAATGGTTTGTAGGTAGTGTGGGGATAAAAATGGTTTTTAGAAACCATGTGCTTTGAAAATGTTTTCAGAAATATTTTTGTGGACAAGACTTAAGCTTAATTTTAGACTAAACAATATTGTCTACAATGAAACAACTTCAGTTCAGTAATATCTTTCAAGACTAGACTGAATACATATATGCCTAACTCTACTGTATGCGAAATAAAGGGTATGACATAGACCCATCCTTACATGTGAGCAGATGATATATCAAGCAAGAGATAATCCACTGGATTTGTGAAAGATGCAGTTTTGTGTTTGTTTTTTAAAACAAAGTAAGTAAAGCCATAAATTAAAACAATATTCTCAATTTTAAAAGTGGCGATCTACCAGGACAATATTGTTTACACTGTCCAAAGTCAAAATTAATTTCTTGGTAGCATACTGGGAGAACTGTGACCTATGTAACAAGAATGAACTGGAACAGGCAGCATACCAAAATGGTCACCTCCAAAGTCCAGCTTTAATTTTGTGTTATTTCTTCCTTCTGCTAATCATTGAACTATCTGCTGTAAGCATTTGCAGGGCTTTCTAACTTTTCTCTTAATTTTATACAGGAAATTGGACCAAATTTTCCTCACATCATCTACCAGATTAACCAAACCATGAATATTATATACAACATAATCACCATAAATAACTGTAAAAGTCTTAACAAAAACAAGCAGCAACTCCTCAGCATAATCAGAGGATTGTTATGGCAACATGCAGGAGAAGAATTTTATGGTACATCACATCAGACAGTTTATTTTTCCGAGCTATGGGACCTGAATACATTAGAAGAGTGTAGAATTCTGAATAGCTTTCCAGCGATCAATCATACTCAGCCAATCATTCAAGCCACGTGTGTGTAGTGCTGGGTGATATGAGCACAAATCAATATCATCAAATCAAATCAAATTTATTTGTATAGCGCTTTTTACAACTGACGTTGTCACAAAGCAGCTTCACAGTTTCAAAACAGAACATTTAAATAAAAGCCCAATGCAAGCAAGCCGAAGGCGACAGTGGCAAGGAAAAACTCCCTCGAGGCTGGAGGAAGAAACCTTGGGAGGAACCAAGACTCACAAAGGGGACCCATCCTCCTCTGATCAAACTATAGATTGAATTTTAAATGATCACCAATGAAGTGTCATTATGCTACATAATAATAATAATAATAAGGTGAGCAGCTGGTCTGGTCTGCAGGAGAATCCAGCAAACAGTCTTCCATCAGTGGGCCACCATTCTCTCAGAAAAAAACAGTAAAACAGTAAAAGGGAAGCAGTTAGTTTAGTTGAGTGCAGCAGAGAATAAGAGCATGTGAATATTTTAGTGTAGTGACGGATCAGACTGTAACAGACTGGGAGTAGGGAAACCAGAAGGAGCTCAGGCAAAGACATCCTTTCGTTCCAAGCAAGAGAAATTGTGAGCACATCATCCAGGTTTACCCTGATTCTCCATGTCCATGAGTTCCTGAAACGACAACCTTAAACTAGACAGAGGTTAGTTGCCAAAGGCTAAACTGAACAAGTGTGTTTTGAGCCTAGACTTAAACATAGTGACTGTGTCTGCGTCCCGAACACTAGCTGGAAGATTGTTCCAGAGCTGAGGGGCTTTGTAGGAGAAGGCTTTCCCCCCCGCTGAAGTCTTATGAATTCTGGGTACTAGTAAGAGGCCGGCGCCCTGAGATCTGAGTAATCTTGGTGGTTCATAGTGTGTGATGAGGTCTCGCAGGTATTCAGGGGCGAGACCATGTAAGGATTTATACGTGAGTAAAAGAATTTTGTAATCAATACGGAATTTAACTGGAAGCCAGTGAAGGGCCGATAAGACTGGACTGATATGATCAAATTTTCTAGTCTTAGTGAGGACCCTGGCTGCAGCATTTTGAATTAACTGGAGTTTACTCAGGTTTCTGCTGGAGCATCCTGATAAAAGTGCATTGCAATAATCTAATCTTGATGTAATAAAAGCGTGAATTAATTTTTCCGCATCTGGGAGGGATAAGGAATTTCTTAACTTAGCGAGGTTCCGAAGATGTAGGAAAGCTATTCTTGTAATGTTACCTGTATGCTGATCAAATGATAGATCTGAATCAATTATAACACCCAGATTTTTAGCTGATGAGCTCGGGAGAACAGGGAAGTCAAAATTATGTATTAAATCTGATACCTTATTTATAGCAGGTTTTGGACCTAGAAGGAGAACCTCGGTTTTGTCGCTGTTTAGCAGAAGGAAATTGTATGACATCCAATGCTTCACTTCTTTAACACAGTCCTCCATTTTCTTTAGTGTAGGTTTGTCATCTGGTTTGGCTGATATGTATAACTGTGTGTCATCTGCATAACTGTGGAAGGTAATGCCATGCCTGCTAATAACTCTGCCCAGTGGCAGCATGTATAATATGAATAGTAAAGGTCCTAAAATGGAGCCTTGGGGAACTCCAAATCTCATTTTTGTATGAGTAGAAGAAACATTATTTACGTTTACAAACTGATAGCGATCTGTGAGGTAAGACTTAAACCATGATAGGGCTGTTCCTGTTATTCCAACCATGTTTTTTAATCTTTCTAGCAGAATAGTATGATCAATTGTATCGAAAGCTGCACTGAGGTCTAGTAGAACTAGCATGGATACGCAGCCTCGATCAGAGGCGAGAAGAAGGTCGTTTGTTATCTTAACTAAAGCTGTTTCGGTGCTATGGTGTGGCCTAAAACCAGATTGAAATTTTTCATATATGTTATTCTTATGCAAGTATGACCTAAGTTGTTGGGCCACAACTTTTTCTAAGATCTTAGATATGAAGGGAAGGTTAGAGATGGGTCTGTAATTGGATAGTACACTAGGATCAAGATTCGGTTTTTTGATTAGGGGCTTAATAACTGCTAGTTTAAATGCTTTGGGTATGTGACCTAGTCTAAGGGATGAATCTATGATTGTTAAAATGGGATTGATTATGACTGGTAATACTTCTTTAAATAGTTTTGTTGGTATTGCATCAAGTGTGCAGGTCGTACAATTTGACGAATAGATGATTTTCTCCAGTTCTAGCTGTGGTAGTGGGTCAAAGTCCTCTAGTCTTTCTTCTATGTTTTGTTCTATATCATCCACACCAGATGACAGACAGGCTGGATTTAGTAATATGGTATTTATTGTTTGTCTAATATTTTCAATCTTATTGTTAAAAAAGTCCATAAAAGCATTGCTGGTGTGAATGGCTGGGATCTGTGGATCAGTAGCTGTCCGATTGTTTGTAAGTTTAGAGATTACATTAAAGAGTACTCTAGGATTGTGTTTATTATTTTCAATCAGTGAGGACAGATGTGCTGAACGTGCACTGACGAGTGCCTTTCTATATTGGATAAGGCTGTCTTTCCAGGCACAGTGAAATACTTCCAGTTTAGTCGACCGCCATTTCCGCTCTAATTTCCTTACGGTTTGTTTTAAGGTGAGTGTTTCTTCATTATACCAGGGAGCGAGTTTTTTCTGTTGTAGCTTTTTACGCTTCAGCGGTGCTACACTATCTAAAGTTGATCGAAGAGTGTTATCTAAGTAGTCCGTTAGTCTATCCAGCTCCAGTGGGTCTGCTGGACTACTGACTGAGGTCAATAAATCAGTGATGTTTTCAGTAAATTTAGGGGCTGTAGATGGGGTTAGTGAGCGCTTTAGATAATAATGTGGGCATGTACATTTTTTAATATCTAAACTCAGTTCATATGAAATTAGGTAGTGGTCTGAGACTGTGGAAGACTGAGGGAGAATATTTAGGTTTTTTATGTTCGTGCCCAGGGACAAAACCAAGTCTAGTGTGTGATTACAATAATGAGTAGGACCTGATACATTTTGTGTGAACCCAACAGAATCTATGATTGATGTGAACGCCTTTTTTAGGGGATCATCACTTTTCTCAAAATGAATGTTAAAGTCTCCTACAATTATTAACTTATCACATGACACTGCTAAATTAGCAGCTAGTTCACCAAATTCTTTTATAAATTCTGAATAGGGCCCTGGTGGTCTATAAATGTTTAATAAGGAGATAGTGTTCTTATTTGTGGCGGGGTTAAGTATGTTAATGTACATGATTTCGAAGGAAGTACAGTTGTAACCATGTTTTTGGTTAATAATTAAATTATTTTTGTAAATTATACATAATCCACCGCCTTTGCCTGTCAGTCTGGGGCTGTGTACATATTTATAGCCTGTAGGAGTGGCTTGATTTAGTGCTAAATAATCATCATTTCTGACCCAAGTTTCACTAAGGCATAAAACATCAAGTTTCTGATCCATTATTATTTCATGTATAATGACTGCTTTAGAGTTAAGTGCTCTTATATTGAGTAGGCCAAACTTTAGGTCTGTGGGGATGATACTACCCTCTGTTTCTGATGGTTTAATAGTGATTAGGTTATTGGGGCACGCTGTTTGATATTTTCTGGGTTTAAGTTTGATTCGGGGGACAGACACAGTCTTGATACTGTAACAAATTTTTATATTTCTTAAAGCAAGCTTTGTACATATTCCCTTACTATGGGCAAACAAATGGCCATTATCTGTAAGTGTATCCTTAAAATCACTTACCTGTTCGCTGTGTAATCTACTTGCCTGGTTTGTGCTGGTGGGTGGGGTTAGTCAAGCCTGGCGAAGAACATCCTCGATGTTCCCAGAGAGAACTGCAGAACCTAGACGACTAGGGTGAAGCCCATCCCGGCGGTAGAGGGCAGGACGTTCCCGAAAACACTCCCAGTGGTCGACGTAGTCCACGCCGACAGTGCCACACCAAACCCGGAGCCAGGAGTGGAGTGCGAAGAGCCTGCTGTACGCCTCACATCCTCGTCTGTAGGTGGGTAGGGGGCCGGAGACGACGATCCTGGCGTCCGTCTTCTTCCGAGCGGTATCCAGAAGCGAACGGTAGTGCTCCTTCAGGACCTCGCTGCGGCGGGCGGAAGTGTCGTTCGTCCCCACGTGGAGAACGACGGTGCCGAGATCCTCACGCTGCCGCAGCGCCGAGGGAAGTCGCCTGGCAACATCCAGGACACGAGCACCTGGAAGACAGGACACAGTAGCTTTACTCTTTGTGCCTGAGACTCTTAAATGTCTAACTATAGAGTCGCCGATGATAAGAGTACCGCCCTGTTTAGTTTTCGGTGCAATTGAGGGCCAGGAGCTGAGCACCTCAAACCGGTTAGTAGAGGTGAAGACTGGCTGCGGTAGAGGGGGAGACGACCTCGGCTTCCCACGCCCACGCTGACGCTCCCAGCTCGGGGCTGGAGTGAAGATGGGCGTCCCGGGGAGCCGTCGCGACGGAGGAGCTGGCGTGCCAACGGCCGCGTAGGAGGCATCGCGGGCGGCCTCGAGCCTCGTCTTCTCCCGCTGGAGCTCCGTCTGCTTCTCCAGGAGACGCTGAATTCGGCGGCCCAACTGCTCGAGCTCCGTGCTGAGCCTGGAGAGAGATCGTTCCTCCGCGGTCGCCATAATCAGGAGAGAAGGAGTTATTAATTGAGAGAAGTTATTAATATGAAAACAACAATAATAAAATGGTAGTGGTATTTAACAGTGTACAACTAACACTAAGCACAACTAATAAGGATAAGTTAACAAGGTATTAACAGTAAAGATTTTAAGTAACGAGCTTAGGAACAGTACTAAACAGCAGCAAGCAAACAAACAAACTGAGCGCGCGAACTGTCAACTGTCAATGTACAATTATCACGATTAATTGTACATTTTACCACAATAATGATTTTTAACATTTTTGACCTTCATAGTTCAGTGACAAGGCTTGTACTGTAAATACGCTCCAGTATTAAAGCTAGGATATTTTTCTAATGTTGCTGTTTAAATTTGATCTGTGACAGTGACTTTGGTCAGTGAACCGGTTATTTCTCAGTGTTTACAACTGACTACTTTATGTTCAGTGTCATCTTAATTATTATTAACAACAGCACATCCAAACCACAGATGCTGTGTTTTTCTTTGGTACAAGCTGTTCAATTCGCTAAGTCTTTATCTGTGTTTAGGTTCTCCACCATGTTGCAGATAGGGGCAATCACGAAATCACGTGACTAAAGCATGGTAGGGTTGTATTAAAGGGACTGTACACGGGCACATGACAGAAGAAAAAAAAGAATAAAAAAAGTATATAAACAGGATTATGTCGATTATAAATTCTGAATGTTGATTTCAATTCATTTTTGATTAATTGCCAAGCCCTAATCATGTGTGTGGCTTGCACATCAGTAGATGGGGTGTAGTGATGTTCACTACCACAGATTTACTTTCCAATTTGAGTAAAATTCAGGCTGGTATTGATGATACTGATCCTAATGTGTTTGGTAAATCTAAAAAAAAGTAATGTATTTCAAATCATAGATTCATAAAGATTACAAGATATCAGAATAATTCAAATATATATATATATATATATATATATATAAACATATATATATATATATATATATATATATATATATATATATATATATATATATATATGTATGTATTATCCATTTTTCTAGTATATATTTTTCAAAGTTCAAAATGGATAATTTATCGCAATTGCTCTGTATAATTTCATGACACCTAGTCTATGCAATCCACTTCAAATTATTAACTTTTAGAAAACCTTATCTGAATCAAATCAAATCAAATTTTATTTATATAGCGCTTTTCACAACAAAAAGTCGTCACAAAGCAGCTTTACAGAGATCCGGATCCAATCCTTCTATGAGCAAGCCAGGGGCAACAGTGGCAAGGAAAAACTTCCTCAGCACACGAGGAAGAAACCTTAGAAGGAACCAAGACTCATACGGGGAACCCATACTCCTCGGGTCGACACCAGAGACACAACAGAGAACAGAACATAAGTTAAAGTGAAATGATGACAGATGAAGGGGTTATAGTAATGTGAATGTAGTACATTAGTGATCTATGAGTAATGAGGATGGAGGAGGGGATCAGTGATTCTGTGTGAGTTAAAAGTAGGTGCAGAGTTAATTTGAGATAAAACAGCATGGCCAAGCATGATAGTGTAGATGAGACAAGGCCAGGATCTTGTACAGGATACACAGGGGCTGGATCAGGGCATGTAGGGATGGATGTAGGGATGAGAGAACTGGGGTGATATGGTCGAATTTTCCTAGCTCTAGTGAGCACCCTGGCTGCTGCATTTTGAACTAACTGAAGCTCGTGTAACGCTTTGCACGAGCTCCCTGCCAGGAGCGCATTGCAGTAGTCTAGACGTGAAGTTATAAAAGCATGCACTAGTTTCTCTGCATCTTTTAAGGATAAAATATACCGAATTTTGGCAATATTGCGTAGGTGGAAGGCGGTTTTGGCTGTATTGGATATGTGGGTATCAAATGTGAGAGTCGAATCAAAGGCTACCCCTAAGTTTTAATGATGGTATTGTGTCTTACTGTTGAATTATCAAGATTAATAGCTTTCTGAGTGAATGTATCTGAGTATCTGTACCTAGTAACAAGACTTCAGTTTTATCAGAATTTAACATGAGAACATTTTGCATCATCCAGTCTTTAATTTCAGTTAGACATTCTGTTATTTTATGTAGACAAGCAACATCATTAGGTTTGGCTGATATATACATTTGTGTGTCATCAGTGTAACAGTGGAATTGAATACCATGCTTACGGATTAGTCTACCCAATGGCAGCATGTACAGTGTGAACAATACAGGGCCAAGCACTGATCCTTGTGGAACACCATATTTAACTAAAGTATGATTAGAGGATTTATTATTCAGATAAACAAATTGATAACAGTCAGATAAGTAGGATCTGAACCAAGAGAGGGCAGATCCTTTTATTCCTACCAGATTTTCCAGGCTATTAAGAAGCATCATATGATCTATGGTATCAAACGCTGCACTAAGGTCAAGCAGCACCAGAATAGAGATATAGCCCTTATCATGTGAAAGGAGTAAGTCATTAGTTACTCTTGTTAGAGCTGTTTCTGTGTTGTGATTTGGTCTAAATCCAGACTGAAAAATGTCATGAATGTCATTGTTTTGTAGGTAAGAGCACAACTGCTGTGACACGACCTTTTCTAGAATCTTAGCAATAAAAGGGAGGTTTGATATTGGCCTGTAGTTTGCAAGCACAAGAGGGTCAAGATTGGGTTTTTTAATAATTGGTTTGATTACCGCTAGTTTCAAAGGTTTTGATACATATCCAATGTTGAGGGATGAGTTTATTATTGTGAGCAATGGTCTAATGACTTTAGGTAAAATTTGTTTAAATAATTGTGTTGGTACAGGATCCAGTAAGCATGAAGTTGATTTAGATGAGCTAATTAAACTAAGCAAGTCATTTTCATCAGTAGTCTAAGTGCACCTTAGAGCTGGCGGGGGGTTCATCAACAAAAGCCGATGTGACTTTGGACTGATTTTAGATTTTGAGGCGAATGCAATCAATGTTATCATTAAAAAACCTCGTAAAGTCATTACTACAGAAATCAGAGGGGGGAATGGGGTTGATTTCCTTTTTGTTGCCAATTAGATTTGATACAGTGCTAAAAAGGAATTTAGGGTTGTCTTTGTTGTTTTCTATAAGGGAAGAGATGTACTGTGATTTGGCTTTAGATAAGGCATGTTTGTAGTCGGTGAGGCTGTACTGCCATGCAATTCGGAAACATTCTAGTTTTGTGTGTCTCCATTTACGTTCAAGGTTACAAGCAGTCAGTTTTAAGGCACGCGTGCTGTCACTGTCCCATGCCTTTTCTCTCTAAATTGTTTGGTCTTGACTGGTGCAACACTATCTAGGTTTGTACACAATAAATGTTGTAGGTTGTTTGTAATGAGCTCAAGGTCATTTGGGTGAGTTGGAAAAGAAATGGTGATAAGGTCTGGAAGGTTATTGATAAAATCACTAACTGTTGAGGATGTTATAGTGCGCTTTCTAATATAGCATGGCTGTGGACATATATCAAAGTTTAACGCAATTTCATATATGATTAGATGGTGATCAAAGATGGTCTCATGTAGCGAGAGATAGGATAGATTCTTTATCTCAATGCCCCGTGTTAACACTAGGTCCAATGTGTGTTTGCATTGATGAGTGGGCCCAGTAACATTCTGAGTGAACCCTAGCGCATCCAAAATTGATTCAAATGCAATTTTAAGTGGATCATTATCCTTCTCAAAGTGAATATTGAAATCACCAACAATTAAGGCCTTTTCTGAAACGATAACTACACTCGAGAGAAAATCAGCAAATTCACAAAAAATTCTGTATAAGGGCCAGGAGGACGATAGATTGTGATGAGCATAAAAGAGTGCTTTCTTTTTGATGCAGTGACTTTAACTAGAGGCAGTAAAAGTCGTAACAAGGTTTCCATAGGGGAACCTGCGGAAGGATCATTCACGGTGACCTGGCCGTGGTGGGTGCCTGCCCTCCATGCCAGTAGCCACTCTTTAAGCCAGTCTTTAAGCAAGGCCAAATCCCCCGGTGGGTACCTTAAAGATATGGACCCCAGACACCTCGTAGCTTTCGTCGTCGGCTAACGTGTGTCTCCCTCCGGGGGGGACAGAGCGGGCCAACCTCGGAACTCGGGGTTATGGGAGGACCGCCTTGGGTGCATAGGTTGCTGGCCACCACCCCGCTCGCGGGGGTCTCAAGTGGTAACGGAGCTGCCTGCCGGTAGTTAAATGAAACCATTGATCGTTAAAGGCTTTAATTCTGCATGCGCAAGTCAAAGGGGCTAATGCAACCCCCAGGGCATTGGCCGGTGTTCGCCGGCCTTGTTGGGATCTTCCGTAACCCCCAGGGGACGGGAGCGCACCACGGGCGAAATTCTTTCCCTCTCGGGTTAGAGCGGAGCTTAAGAGCACATGCAGGGATCGGGAGGTGTATATCGGCACCTGCCTGGGCTTTGTGAAAGACGGACTGTATAAATAGTCTAAGACCCGTGCACGAGTTAAAGGAGCTGATGAACCCCGGATGCGGAACACAGGTGGGATCTCCCCCCAGCCTCCCCCTCCCTGGGGACTTGGGAGCACACCACCGGGCCCCTCCGGGGGAGAGCGTGGCTGGAGTGCACGCCGGGTACAAACTTTAGACCAGGACCCGTATGCAAGCCACATCAAACTTACCCTGATGGCCGTGCGCGAGTCGACGGGGCCCAGAGAAACCCTTGAGGCGTGGACCGGCGCAACGCCGGTCTTAGTGGGATCTTTCAGATTTCCCCCTTGCTGGGGACTTGGAAGCGAATCACCGGGCCTCGCAGCGAGGTTAAGAGTGCACCCTAGCCGTCTACACCCCCGGAACACCCGGGGGTTCTTGGTCTCCTAACATGTAAGGGAAGGTCTGTTGGGCACCTGCGAGGCGATCCATCTGGATGCCAAGCCTGGTTTAATGACCCCCCAGGCCGGGGGCGCCCGACCGTAAAATTCCCTTTGTTCATGAAGCCCTTCCATCTCACTCAAGGGCCGTGAACGTAACTTAAACCCTTAAATTCTGTTGTTCAATAATGCTTAACCCTAAGTCCCGTCCGTAAGGGCGGGCAAAAATGATACAACTCTTAGCGGTGGATCACTTGGCTCGTGCAACGATAAAGAACACGGTTAACTGCGTTAAATAATGTGAAATGCAGAACACAGATCATCGATATTTCGAACGCACATGCCTGTCTGAGGGTCGCCTTACCCATCGATTGGTCTTCCCAGACCGCGGCTGGAAGTTCGCAGGGCCTCCACCTCGGACGGCCCTTCGTCTTCCTAAACACAGACTCGGTTCTTAAACCCCCGTATTGCGAGAGCTCCGGACGTAGGGAGAGCCATTAGGTCCGGGTGCCATCCGTCATCGTCTCTCCCCGCTGGGCTCCTCGCCGTCGGAGGGTGGGCACCGAAATACGCCAAGCAGCCGGGGGGTTCGCGCCCCACAAAACAGCCTCGTAGCGCGACCTCAGATCAGACGAGACAACCCGCTGAACTTAAGCATATCAGTAAGCGGAGGAAAAGAAACTAACAAGGATTCCCCTAGTAGCGGCGAGCGAAGAGGGAAGAGCCCAGCGCTGATTCCCTTTCCCCTGACTGGGGTGGGCCGGGAAATGTAGCGTACGGAAGTCCGTTTAGTCTCGGTACGGACGTGGGACCGAGTCTTGCAAGGATGTGCCCCCCATAGATGGTGAAGGCCCAGCGAGTCCCCCATCAGGTGTATTTTCCCCGCGTGGTGGTGAGTCGCGACCTATTCCGGTTAGGCTTGGAAGGGCCCGAGGGTGAAGGTAGGTGCATCCGGAGATGGGGCCCACAGCCCCGAACACGGGCGTTCTGCTACAGCCCCTCGCTCCGACATTGCCGTTAACGCCGAGGCCGCGGAGCAATGTCCTTCCACGCCTAAGGTCAGCGGCTAAGTTTGGACCCTGACCGACCTGTCTTGAAACACGGACCAAGGAGTCTAACGCGTATGCGAGTCAAAGGGCTTGAACCCCGGAGACGCGTCGGCTGAGGTGGGATCTAAGACGGGGGAGTCCATGGTGGGTTGACAGCGCACCACCGGCCTGCTCTCCACCGAGTGGAGAGTGGAGCAAGAGTATACGCGGTGGTACTCGAAAGATGGTGAACTATGCCTGGGCAGGGCGAAGCCAGGGGAAACCCTGCGTGGAGGCCCGTAGCGGTCCTGACGTTCAAATCGGTCGTCCGACCTGGGTATAGGGGCGAAAGACTAAACGAACCATCTAGTGGTTCCCTCCAAAGTTTCCCTCAGAAAAGCTGGCACCAACCTCAGTTTTATCCGGTAAAGCAATGAATGCAGGCCGCGGGGCCGAAACGGCCTCGTCCTGCTCTCAAACTTTAAATGGGTAAGAGGCCCGGCTCGCAGGCTCGGAGCCGGGCATCGAATGACGGTTTTAAGTGGGCCACTTTTGGTAAGCAGAACTGGTGCTCCGGGATGAACCGAACGCGCGGGTTAAGGCGCCCGATGCGACGCTCATCAGACCCCATGAAAGGTGTCAGTTGATATAGACAGCAGGGTGGTGGCCATGGAAGTCGGAATCCGCTAAGGAGTGTGTAACAACTCACCTGCCGAATCAACCAGCCCTGAAAATGGATGCCGCTGGAGCATCGGGCCCATACCTGGCCGTCGCAGGCGTCACAATCCCCCCATTTGAAACACGGACCGTATGCCGCGACGAGTAGGTGGGCCGCTGCGGTGCCGTCGAAGCCTCTGGCGTGAGCCTGGGTCGAGCCACCGCGGGTGCAGGTCTTGGTGGTAGTAGCAAATATTCAGATGGGATCTTTGAAGACCGAAGTGGAGAAGGGTTCCATGCCGACAGCGCTTGGCTGTGGGTTAGTCAGTCCTAAGGGATAGGCGAGCACCATTCGGAATGCTGGGGCGATGGTCTCGTCTGCCTCTCGCTGACCGAAAGGGGATCGGGCCAATATCCCCGAACCTGGGATTGGTGGAGATTGAGTGCCGAGAGGCACTCTCGTGGCGGTAACGCAAACGAACCCAGAGACGTCGGTGGGAACCCCGGGGAGGATTCTCTCTCCTTGCTAAAGAGCACCCTGGAATGGGATTGTCTCGACATAGGGGCTCAACGCTCTGAAAGGTGCCGCATGCATCTGTGAGGTGGCCGGGACGTTCCCCATCGGCCCTTGAAAATCCAGGGGCGGTATAGTGAATTTCCCCCCAGGCTGTACCAATATCCGCATCAGGTCTCCAAGGTGAACAGCTTCTGACGTGTTGGAACAATGTAGGTAAGGCAAGTCGGCAAAACAGATCCGTAACTTCGGGATAAGGATTGGCTCTAATGGCTGGGCTCGGTCGGGCCCGGTAGCTGAAGCGTAGTCTGAGGGCCCGGAGCAGCCTGGCTCCGGGGAACTGTTCCGGTTCACCCTTGCCCCGAGGGTCATGCGGGCAAAAGCACACGGCGCCCGGGTTGACTCCTGCTTCTGTCGGTTAAAGGGTGTGTGTCGCGGCTGCGTGAAGAAGCCGGTGTTCCCTACCGGTGGTGCTTAGGGGACTCGGTCGGTGACAGTGGGAGGCGGTCGTGGGTGGGACTCCGGCGGGGGTGCGTACTTCGGGACTAACCTCCGTCGCGTTTCATCTTCGGCCCTTCCTTCCCGAAGTCGGCCGGGCTCCGAGGCCCATCGCCGGGTCCCGGCCACACTCGCGCGCCTTCCGTTCTCCCATTCGGACGTGGAGGGGGAAGACTTGGGAGTTGTGTGCGGATGCGTCGCCAGCTGTAGGGGCTTGGGGGGACCGGAGCGGTGAGTCTGGAGCCGGGTGCGACAAGCTGAGGCCTCGTGGATCTATCGGGTGTGAGAGCTATAAACCACTCCCCCCCCCCCTCCCCCCGAGGCGGTTCTCTCGACCGGCACCTAACAGCCGAATTAGAACTGCTGCGGACCAGGGGAATCTGAATGTTTAATAAAAACACAGCATTGTGAAGGCTCTTGGTCGGTTTTGACACAATGTGATTCCAGCCCAGTGCTCTGAATGTCAAAGTGAAGAAATTTACTTGCATTCCCCGGATGGTTTCTAAGTGCGGACTTAGTTGGGTGTGATTTCATATTATGTGCCTCCACCTCCACGCGGTAACGCCCAGGCAACAGACTTGAGAAATCAAGGACGGCTAAGAGAGGCAAAACAGCCTTCACTAAGTGATTTGACGGCTTATATCCCGCGGAGAAAGTTAAAGTTCACTCTCACCTCGGTGTTTGTGAGTCGGAGACCTCTTTTCTGCACGGTCTCAGACCGGTTGACGCAGGGAATGTCATCCGTAGACCCGGCCCCGAGCAGAGCGGGGGCTCATGGGCCTGACAGGCCCTGTGCAATAGCTCTGCACGACGTTATGAGATGCTCCTGCGTCTCATGTTCGTCCATTCGACCCCAGATGCCATCACCACCCAAAACGCGGAGAGGTTTGGCGAGGGTGACGGTACCTTCTCTGCGGAGGGATGGCTATGGACCGTCTCGTGGCGTAAAATGGAAGAGGGCTAATACTGATGACACACAGGATGGCAGTAATGCCCCGCCTTCTGATCAGGGAGCCACCTCCCTTGGAGAGCAGCAGAATCTGGCTGGGGAGCCGGATCGCTGCCTAAAGATAACGCTTCCTACCCCGGTAGTATTTTGCACCCTGTGCAAAAAGGATGTCGGTTCAGTCCTCGTGGCAGCCCACTCATGGCGGTTGGAAAGTCACATATGTGTGTGACAAGTGTGGCAGGGCCTCCGATAGCCACCATTCCACCTCAAGTCATGCAGGCAAGTTCGGAGGTTTGAGGGTTCCCTCTAGCACTGCTGCCCACTCAGGGTTCCGGTGCAAAGAGTGCGGCAAGGGCTTTAGGTCTCGAAGGGCGCTGAGCACACACGAGAGACACCAACATCCTGTGATGCGTAATAGGAAGCATATCCTACTTGCTGCGCAAGTAAAAGGCTCCACAAGGTGGACTGAGCAAGAGGTTAACCTCCTCGTACGGCTTGTCCTTGAATCACCCGATGATAGGACTGCCGCCGGAAAAGCCATTACACTTCTACCGCCTAGAAGTAGCAAGGCGGTACGGTCCAAAATACGCTGGTTACACAAACGAAGGCTCATGTCTGTTGGGACTGTGACTGAACCGGATCCCATTGCCCACTTGCGCTCAGCTCCCCCACCTGAGATGCCCCAGTATGGTCTGGAGGAGAGGCTCAGGACTAGAGTTAGGGATGACTTGGAGGGCTTTGGTGCTTCTGGTGATGCGCACGACCACATTCTGAGCGAATGGCTAAGAGGTGCAGATCAGATCCCGATACTGGTTGAAACAGCGGCACAATCTGTGATCTCTGAGATTGGAAGGAGAATACCCAATGGCAATATCCCCAGAAGGTCAGGTGCCCCACGCCGGAGACAGAAGTCCTATAGGCGTGGCTCCCGAACCATATCCAGAGTATACGCACTTTATCAGCGCATGTATGCCAGGGATTGTAAGGCTCTTGCTGATAGGATCCTGGATGGTACGTTATCCTCCCGCTGCCTAGTACCACTTTCTGAAATTCACAGTGTGTTTAGTAAGAAATGGGAAAAGCAAGGGGAATATCATGGTTTGGGGAGTTTTGTGGTTGCTTGCACTGCGGTGAACGACCATTTCTCTGAGAAAATCACGGCCAGAGAAATAATGGATGCTCTTAAAGCCACTCGAACGCACACGGCTAAGGGACCAGACAGGATCGGGAAACGGGCTTTTCTCGACTGGGACCCCCAAGGCCAGAAACTTGAACGAATCCTGACTACGTGGTGGTCCACAGGAGTCATTCCCCAATGTGTGAAGTATTGTCGTACGTTACTGCTACCTAAAATCAAAGAGGAGGCTCAGCTCAGAGACATAAATATGTGGCGTCCAATTACAATAGGCTCCGGCCTATTAAAGCTCTATTCACGCATCCTTACCAGTAGGCTTACCGAGGTATGCCCAATTCACGATCGGAACAGTACTTGGGGATTAGAGTGAGTCCCCTTGATGGTGTGGTAAAGCCTGACCTGAAAGTCAAATTCACCAACTGGGTTAATAGGATAAGCAGGGCCCCGATAAAACCCTATCAGAAGCTTGTAATGCTGCGTGACCACACCATTCCACGGTTGATCTATCAAGCAGATCTTGGAGAGCTGGGCGTTGTGGCGCTGAAAGCCCTTGATGGAATAACCAAGGAAGCTGTGAAAAGGTGGCTCCACCTTCCACGGTGTACCTCTGACGGGTTGCTATTTGCGGGGTTGAAGGATGGTGGCCTTGGCCTCCATAAACTCGAACGGATGGTCCCATCAATACAAGCAAAGCGTTTGTACCAACTTGTCAACTCTAGATAGTACCCCAACGTCCCACGAGCAGCTTATTAGACGCCGTCTGGCGGACACTGCGCGGCGGCGCACCTGGATTTTTCAGGGGCCCCACACCCGCCTGGGGCCACTCTGGGGGGGCCCGTGGCCCCGTGGAACTTTAAAGCATGTTCCTAGCCCCTCCCTGTCCCGAGATAAAAATCCCGTAAATTTTGACCTTTTCCCTGCAGTTCGGCTTTCGGCAAAGGCAAACATCCCACTTCCAATTTATTTAACCGTCATTCGTATAAATCGGAAGTGGAATCCCACTTCCAATTTATTTGAATGGCGGTCAAATAAATTGGAAGTGGGATGATCCCACTTCCAATTTATTTGACACGGTCTGAATAAATTGGAAGTGGGAACTCACGAAGCATGTATAAGGCTTGGCTGGGATAAATTGGAAGTGGGATCCCACTTCCAATTTATTTGAATGGCGGTCAAATAAATTGGAAGTGGGATCATCCCACTTCCAATTTATTTTGAGTTGAATGAAATACATGGGATACAGTGGGATTTGGTCCAAATTGGTCAAAATTGGTCCCAATTTGTCAAAAATGACCACAGTTTATCAAATATTGGTCCCAATATGTCAAAATTGACCCCGGATTGCTTCACAAAGTCAAAAATTGGCTCCTACTTCCAATTTATTTGACTTGGTTACAATACATTGGGAGTGGTATCCCACTTCCAATTTATTTGACTTGAATGGAATAAATTGGAAGTGGGATCCCACTCTACAGAAAATTTGCTGTAGGTCTACCAGTGGGTGCTCGTTCCAGCGGGGCGGGCTGATTGGTTTAGTCCAAGTAGGGACCGGGGCGATGGTGGGAGTGAGGCTGAGTTGGGGGACCAGGGGTCGGGCATGGGTGTGGGTGGAGGTGGGGGTCTTATCCCCGGAGGTTAGGACCGGGGCAATGGTTTGAATGAGGCCGATTTAGGGGACCAGGGCTTGGGCGAGGGTATGGGATGAGGTGGGAGGCTTGTCCCCGGAGGTGGAGACCGGGGGGAGCCTCCGGAGGCAGGGGGAGTTAGGTGAAATGCAGGGGGAGTTAGGGGACCAGGGCATTGGGGTGAATAAGGCCCCGGAGGTAGGGACCGGGCGCAAGCCTTATCTAAGCCCAGAAAGATGTGTCCTTAATGTTTTGGCTGATGATGGGAATCACCCATAAAATGAAATTCTCCACCCCGGGAGTAGTGAACTAAATTCGGAAAGCCGTTGTTAAAAAGGTGGGTGAATTTATTTATTTTTTTTATTAAATTGAAACCTACAAAGGGTCTGAGATGTGAAAATACAATTCAGCCATCATTTTTTGGTGAAGTCAAAAAGCCAGTTCTCCCAGTGGTTAACCCTAGGTTTCAAAGGTTGGACTTATAAAAAATTTTGACCCTCTTCGTCCTAGTAGCAAGCCCGAAAAGGAGCACCTTCGAGAGGCCAAAATTCGAGGGCACGGGTGTTTCCAGACTGACGCCGTCAGGACATTAGGGTTACTTTGCAAACGATGAAAGTTTGGGTACACCCTATGTAACTATGACATACCAGAGGCTGTGGTTTGATTCTGGGCTTGAATATTGTGAGTTTTACGCCTAAT
The DNA here is from genome assembly GCF_029633855.1 of Hoplias malabaricus. Classification (NCBI taxonomy): domain Eukaryota; kingdom Metazoa; phylum Chordata; class Actinopteri; order Characiformes; family Erythrinidae; genus Hoplias; species Hoplias malabaricus. The sequence goes on from NC_089820.1 coordinate 37,811,821, forward strand.
CTCCATGAAAGTCACCAAAAACTAAGTCCAGACTTCCATTAGACCACGGTGATGCGTATTTCAAGCCAGATAAGTGACTCACCTCTCGGCTAAGGTGGTGATAAGCCCAGCCTCCCCTCTGGAGGTTAAAATGACTAAGTCCACACATCCGTAGACCCCGGTGATGCGTATTTAAAGCCAGAGGAGTGACGCCCTCTGGGCTTAGGTGGAGGTATGCCCGGCCTCCCCTCTGGATGTTTAAAATTACTAAGTCCACACATCCGTAGACCCCGGTGACGCGTATTTAAAGCCCGAGGAGTGACGCCCTCCGGGCTTAGGTGGAGGTAAGCCCAGCCTCCCCTCTGGATGTTTAAAATAACTAAGTCCACACATCCGTAGACCCCGGTGATGCGTATTTAAAGCCCGAGGAGTGATGCCCTCCGGGCTTAGGTGGAGGTATGCCCGGCCTCCCCTCTGGATGTTTAAAATAACTAAGTCCACACATCCGTAGACCCCGGTGATGCGTATTTAAAGCCCGAGGAGTGACGCCCTCTGAGCTTAGGTGGAGGTAAGCCCGGCCTCCCCTCTGGATGTTTTCAAAACCTAAGTCCAGCCTTCCGTAGACCCCGATGATGCATATTTCAAGCCTGAGGAGTGGTTCACCTCTGGGCTAAAGTGGTGATAAGCCCGGCCTCCCCTCTGGAGGTCAAATATGAGTTCCATGGACCCCAGTGATGCGAATTTAAAGCCCGAGGAGTGGCACACCTCTGGGTTAAAGTGGTGATAAGCTTGGCCTTCCCCCGTGGAGGTCAAATATGAGTTCCATGGACCCCGGTGATGCGAATTTAAAGCCTGAGGAGTGGCACACTTCTGGGTTAAAGTGGTGATAAGCTCGGCCTTCCCCCGTGGAGGTCAAATATGAGTTCCATGGACCCCGGTGATGTGTATTTAAAGCCCGAGGAGTGACACACCTCTGGGCTAAGGGGATGGCAAGCTACGGCCTCCCCTCTGGAAGTCTTCAAAACCTAAGTCCAGCCTTCCGTAGACCCCGGTGATGCGTATTTAAAGCCCGAGGAGTAACACACCTCTGGGCTAAGGGGATGGCAAGCTACGGCCTCCCCTCTGGAAGTCTTCAAAACCTAAGTCCAGCCTTCCGTAGACCCCGGTGATGCGTATTTCAAGCCCGAGGAGTGACGCCCTATGGGCTAAGGGGTTGGTATGCTCGGCCTCCCCTCTGGAAGCCTAAAATTCTAGATTCCTACAAATTTCTAAGTACAATAATGAGCACTGGCAGAACTGGCCAGAGACTTCCATACATCCCGGTGATACGAAGTGACATGCCCGAGGAGTGACGCCCTCTGGACTAAAGTGGTGATAAGCCCCGCCTCCCCTCTGGAGGTCTAAATTTTTAAGCGAAAAATTTCTATGTCCTGCACGTAAGCTTTTAAGCAAATTCAGGTACCCCCTCACGCCTTGTAGTGAGTCCGAGGGAGGTGCACCTTTGTCGATCAACGTCGACAGGGGCACGGGTGTTTCCAGTTTGATCCCGTCAGGATATTAGGGCAAGTTAAAAATGATGAAAGTTTGGTTAACAGCCCTTGTAACTATGACATGCCCAGAGGAGTGGTTCACCTCTGGGCTTGAATATTGGGAGTTTTACGCCTCATCTCCCTGGAAGTCACCAGATATCCATAGAACCCCGATGATGCGGATTTCATGCCCCAGGAGTGTTGCACCTCTGAGCTAAGGTGGAGGTAAGCTGTGGCCTCCCCTCTGGATGTCTAAAATGACTAAGTCCAGCCTTCTGGAGACCCCCGGTGATGGGTATTTCATGCCCGAGGTAGTGACACAACTCTGGGCTAAGGGGATGGTTTGGGTTGCCTCCCCTCTGGATGTCTAAAATGACTAAGTCCAGCCTTCCGGAGACCCCCGGTGATGGGTATTTCATGTCCGAGGAGTGATTCACCTCTGGGCTTAAGGGATGGGCTTTGGAACCCTCCCTGGAATTCTAACTTCTATCAAAACCGGTTCTATGAACCGAGATGGGTATGTACTGAACTAACCTACCCATGAACCCCCGAGGGAGTGGGACTCTCCGGGGGGATTGGATATGATTTAGTACGTTTTTACCCCCTCTGGAAATCTTGGAAAAATTATAGTTCCATGCACCCCAGTGATGGTGAGTTCAAGCCTGAGGAGTGACACATCTCTGGGCTACGGGACGGGCAGAGGTACCCTCTCTTGGAGAGACATACCTTCATCGCATTAACGGTCCTTTTGAACCGAGATGCCCAGAGTGAGTGGCGACCTCCTGGGCTTATGGGATGGGCTTGTGAACCCTCCCTGGAAGTTTAACTTCCATTGTAAAAAGGTCCTTTTGAACCAAGGTGTGCCCAGAGGCAGTGGTGACCCGCTGGGCTTTAAGGGGTTGGTATGCTCGGCCTCCCCTCTGGAAGTCTAAAACTTTGAAATATTTCTAAGTTCAACAAACGAGCACTGGCAGAACTGGACCAAAGACTTCCATCCACCCCGGTGATGCGAAGTTCCAAGCCCAAGTAGTGGCACCCTCTGGGCTTAAGGTGGTGATAAGCCCGGCCCCCCTCTTGCTATGCCCAAGGGAGTGGTGCCCCGATGGGCTTGAAAAATGGGAATGTCCGCTCAACTTTCCTGGAAGTAGTCAAAAAAAAGTCCGGCCTTCCGTAGACCCCGTTGCAAAGTTCCAAGCCCGAGGAGTGGCACCCTCTGGGCTAAGGTGGTGATAAGCCCGGCCTCCCCTCTGGAGGTTTTTTTGGACTTAAAAAATGACTAAGTCCACACTTCCGGAGACCCCCGGTGATGGGTATTTAAAGCCTGAGGAGTGACACCCTCTGGGCTTAAGGGCATGGTTTGGGTGGCCTCCTCTCTGGAGGTGTAAAAACCTCTAAGTCGAAACGTCCATGGACCCCGGTGATGTGAATACACAAGCCCGAGGAGTAACACCCTCTGGGCTTAAGGGATGGGCAGAGGGACCCTCCCATCGAAACCAGTTCTTCGAACCGAGACGGGTTATGAACGGAACAAACTTATCCCTTGACGCCCTGAGGGAGTGGGACTCTCGGGGTGGATTGGATATGCTTTAGTACGTCCTTACCCTCTGGAAGTTGGATAAATATTTTGAAGTCCACACTTCCATTGGCCCCCGGTGATTCGAATACACAAGCCCAGAGGAGTGACGCCCTCTGGGCTTAAAGGGGATGGTATGACCGGCCTCCCCTCTTTATGAAAAAAAAAAAAAAACCTCTAAGTCCCAACGGCAAATGACAATGCTTTAAGCCGAAAGAAGAGAGTGTTTGATCGGGCTAGGATGGGTGGTAACCCAGGCCCTCCAGCCCTGGAAGTGTGATAAATTTCTATGTTCAAAGCTGTACACTGGGGGAAACTCAAACTAGAAGCCCAGGGGAGTGTTGACCTCTCTGGACTTGAAAGGGATGGTCTGACCAGCCTCCCTTTGGAAGTAAATTAAGTCCCTACCTACTTCCACCCCGATGATTCGTTCGATATATGCCCGGGAGGGGGGTCGAGCGTATGAGGGTGTTCCCCTGTGGTTCTCATACATCATCCAGCCGTCCGGGTCCACCGTACTAGTGGGGTGGGTGGAGTGGGGTTACGGTCACCTGACGGCAGTTGACCGTAAAACCATTGATCGTTTAAAGGCTTAATACTGCCCGTGCATGAGTCAAAGGGGCGTTTAACCCCCAAGGCGTAGACCAGTGTAACGCTGGTCTAACATGGGATCTCCCTGCCTTTCCCTCATGTGTGGAACTTGGGAGCGCACCACCGGGCCTCCGCGCTGGAAACAGCTGGAGGCAAAGAGTGCATTAGAGGTGACACGGATCGGTCTTCCCAGGCCGCGTTTGGAAGTTTGCAGGGTCGGCCAACGGATCAACCCTTCGTCTTCTTAAATGCAGACACTTACCATAGGCTCCGGGGGCGAGCCATAAACTGATGCCGACCTCCTTGCGCTTTGAGGGGGCCAGGATTCTCTTCCATTCTCTTCCCTTAACGGCTGTCCTTTACGACCGTTTGAGCTCGGTACTCTCGGAGCACCGGGGGCAGGCTTCTAATCCGAATACCGGTTTTAGAACGATCCTCCCCGCCTTGTGCTCCAGCCTCCATGGCTCGGGGACCCCCCCGTAATAGGGGGGTCCGCTTGTTCAAAATTGTTCCGAGGGAGACTTACTCGATCGGTTGGGAATATGAATCCAACCCCGGTGAGCGGTGGTGCCTTAGGCCGGGATCAGTTTGAATGACCTGGCCACTAGCCTGCACCGTCCCGGGGGTCACAGTCGTATTCCCTGAAAGTGTGATAATTTCTCAGTTTGAAGCTGAACGCTGGTAGAACTGAACTGACTTGACTATCTGCCCCGAGTCCCCGTTGGTTCGTTCGAAATATGCCCGGAGATGTGGCTGATTTCCGGGGCCAAGAAAGCCACTCGGTCTCCTACATCCATCTGACAGGTGCTTAAAAGGTAGTTTTCCCACCCCCGGGACTGTCCTGGGGACTGCCTAAGGTCGATAGGCCTCCGACCACTGCTCCCTTACGGGGCGGTGGAACGGGCCGCCCGCTGACAAAGTTAACCCATAACCACTGATCGTTAAAGTCTTAATTCTGGACAAGGTCGGTCGGACCTCGTAAAGTCTCCCTCTGGGAGGATCACTCAATCTCCACCCCCCCCCACCCCTCCATCTCCAACCGAAGCAATTCCCACACGGGAACACTTTGGTTGGGGATTCAGAAATAAATTTTATTTATTTCGTACAAAAAACATAAGCCAATGGGGGTGCAGAAACACGGAGTGAATCCCGGCTGGGTTGCGCTTTGAAGAGGTCAGGTTCAGGGCGTTTCGAGGGCGGAAAGACGGTTCTCACGAGCCCGCATCACATCGGCCGCAGAGAGGCCGGCTCGGTAGAAGGCCCGGGTGGTGATGTTGGAGTGACACATGCTTGTCGTCACTCGATCTCTATCTTCGGCCGATCGGAGCGTCGGAGCGTCACCGAACGAGGCGCTGGTCTTATGTTGACGGACGTAAACCACGAAGCCAGTGCCATCCGTGGTGCTGGCTTGCCTCAACTCTCCAACCGTGAGGTTGAGAAATACAACCGACCGGTGGCCGGTTAAGCGAATGGATGGTGCAAAGGCGTCGAGCGGCAGAGACAGTGATCCGAAGGGCGAGGCCTTTGAGGGAATGCGCTGAGCCCAGGTGATCCGCTGGCGAAGAGAGAGACGGCAGGCCGCACAGAGGGCAGTCGAGCTGGGACAAATTCTCCCCGCTTCGGTCCAGTCCCCGGAGAATGTCAATGTCGGCAGGTTCAAGGCGGTGGAAGGTGGTACAATGGGAAGTCAGATCCGTTATGGCTTGTTCACAGAGCGGGCAGGAAACAGGCGTGGCTGGGTCCAGCGTGGCTGGGTCCAGCGTGGTTGGGTCCGGCGTGCATGGGTCCGGCATGCTTGGGCCCAGCGTGGTTGGGTCCGGCGAGGCTGAATTCGGGGAACAGGATCCCGAGGGCAGTGGAGAGTTCAACGGCTTAGCCTCTTGATGGCGACGCAGAAGGTGCGAAGGCATCAAGTGGCAGAAAGAACGATCCGAAGGGCAAGGCCTTTGAGGGAATGCGCCGAGCCAACGTGGTCAGACGGCAAGCCGCAGAGAGGGCAGTTGAGCTGTGACGAATTCTCCCCGCTTCGGTCCAGTTCTCGGAGGAAGGCTACGTCGTCCGGTCCGAGTTGGTGGAAGACGGCAAGGTGAAAAGTCAGATCCGTGGCAATGGCTTGTTCGCAGAGCGGGCAGCTATCCATGGTGAGAGACTGACGGCTCTGAGAGAAGGCGACCCCTTATCTAGCCCCAGTTCGAGCATAATTAGGGGTAAGGGGAACTCTTCAATAATGCCTTTGAATACATTGCTGAGAATAACTCATATATGTTTGACCGTGAACTAGTCTGTGCTTAATGACTTAATATGTACATATGTGGTATCAGCAGAATCACAAGAACCTGAACTTTAGTAATTATTAAAAAAAAGTTGAAATTTCATTACTGTGTGGCATCCAGGCTCTGCTTAACATTGGTGTGTAACTTGCATTCTAAACATGACACATAAACAGCTGTAAGTCAAAAATGCTTTTACCAAATGTTATGAAAAAACACAAGCTTCTTTCATATGTGCTTCAGAACGGATCGATACATTTTGTTGGTACTGCATCCTTAGGTGGTGCTATAACAAAATAAAAAACATATTTTTAAGTATTTTTTCCAATTCTAGCGCCCCCTGTATGTGCATTTTGATCATAATTGATACACTTCTTCAGAGTACTACCATGCACATGTGTACCCATTTTGGTTTGATTTGGGTGAAGTTTGAATGAGTTATAGCTAAAAGAGTGCATCGGGCTCCGCCCACTCGCGTTTGTTGATGTATTGCAGCAACAGCGTGTCCAAATCTAAACATTTTTTTGATAATTATTTACCTACATGCAATACACTTTGCAATGAGACCAATTGTGTGCTTATAGGATCAAAACTCACGGACTAGTATGATAAATTCCATAATCACATACCTGACAATTGAAGAAAATCTATAGTTTTTTTTTTAAATAGTTGCAATTGCAATATTGTTAGACACTAGGTAGAGTGTATTATGAAACTATTAACATGTCCATAGGTAAAATTTTCATGGAGATATTCCATATTTCATGTTTAAAAAATAAATTGCGCCCCCTTGTGGCTATCAACACGAAATTTTTTCTGCAAATACAAAGTGTGTCCATGAACATACCGTGCAAATGCCATGATGATTGGGCATTGTTAAGCCTGTCAAAAAAAATGATGAAAAAAAAAGAACTTTGATTAGCTGTTGACATTGTTAAACGTGCCCGTATCGAGTCGTCCTTAATTTCCCATATGTAGGCATGTTCACAGAACGAGCATTCCAAATGTCAACTTAATTGGCCTTGCAGATCCTGAGATATTAGCAAAAAGATGTTGTTAGCTATAACAGCGCCCCCTATAATATTTCATGCAACAGCAAATGCATGCTACCTCAGAATCATGTTTAGAAGTAACATGTGAAAGGTCATCAGATTTGAGGTAAGCATGAAGGAGTTACAGATTTTTAAGTAAAATTTGCAATTCACGATACACATTCATTTGCATATGTCGGCCATCTTGTTTCGAAATGTCAGGATGTTTTCAATAATTATGGACTGGCTCCCTCCTGTGAACATTTTGACACCAAGGTCATGGGGATCAGATCAAAGACCAGGGACTAGTTCACGAAAATATGTTTTGCAAATTATGCTAAATATCAAAAGATCTAAGTAGGTGGAGCTTAGTGGTTCTATGTACATTTTTGATTCATCGGGACCCAAGGATCATGTAAAAAAAAAAATTTGTGTCTACGCCACATGGCGTGGAAAATCCTTTAATGAAAGCGTTTTCTTTCGCTGTAGCGCCCCCTTGAGGCCAATCAGGCTGATATTTTGCACCTGAGTAGCGGGACCATTTACTATCTTTTGACCAAGTATCAAGTCTGTTCGAGTATCAAGAAATGTTCGATCTGCTAAGTCAGCCAGTGACTATACAATGTTGTGTATGATCTCAAAGTTGCAAAAGTAAGCAAATTTGTTGCATAGAAAGCGAGGAAGCCGTAAATCGCCACTTGCGGCTATATTTTTTCTAATTGTAGCACCCTCTGTAGGTGAATTTTGTTCCTGTTTGGCACAATTCTTTAGAGTAATACTATGCACATGTTTATGCATTTTGGTTTGATTTGGGTTAAGTTTGAATGAGTTATAGCTCAAAGAGTGCATTGAGCTCTGCCCACTCATGTTTGTTGAAATATTGCAGCAACAGTGTGTACAAATTTCAAACATTTTAAATAATTATTTACATACAGGCAGTACAGATTGCAATGAGACAAATTGTTTGTTGACAGGGTGAAAATCCAGGGACTAGTTCAAAGAGCTCCATTTTCACATACCTGACACCTGAGGAAAAACTATACATTTATTGAAAATACTTGCAAATGCAATGTTGTGAGACACTAGGGAGAGTATATTATAAAAAGGGTATAGTTTATCTCCTGAGCTATGAAAGAAATAAAACCATGTGACCTTACACATCCATAGAGCACTGTAGACGCAGGCCTTGTAGCATTGCAGCAGCGCTTAACAAGGCATCAGTGAGGCTAATTTTGCAAGTAGGCTTAAAACAGCGTAATGCATAAGCCTTCATGTGCATAGGAAATATAACACAAACACTCAAAGTATCAAGACAAAGTTAATTTGCATAATTATTATTTAAAGTGTGGGTGTAAGGAAGCCCCAACACCTAGAGACCTTAAGCAGTTTTGACCAGTGAAGCTTCTTAAGTACTAATGAACTACGTATGTGTCTTATTTACACAGTGAGTAAGAAAAGTAAAAGGAAAAATACTTTTTTTGCTATGACTGGTGAACACTGTTTTTAATTATGATAAATATGTATGTTCATATGTTATTACCTTTGACCTGTGCAGATGAATAGGATCTCAAACCCAATATAAATCAACAAAATAATATTTAGTCTTAAAGTGCCATCTGGTGGTGAAAGAATTTACTACTGTCCCACATTGTTGCTGAGCAGTTACAGTGATGTTAGAAATGCATTTACAGAAATTTTTAATCACGTACTGCCCTGTGGATATTCCTAACATGGACATATGTGGTATCAGCGAAATCCTAAGGGGCTGAACTTTAATAATTATCAATAAAATGTTGAACGTTCATCACTATGTGGCATACAGGCCCCTCCCAATAACAGAGAAACAGCATGAGCTCCACAATAACAAATGCACCTATAACTCAAAAACGCTTTCTCCAAAAATTTCACAACTTCTTATGCTTGACCAATGGATGACTGATTTAATCATCAATCAGATGACATGATTTAATTGTGGTGCCACTGCATTCCTAGATGGCACCATAGCACAACAAAACCCTACATGACAAGTTATTGTCCAATTGTAGCTCCCCCTTTGGGTAGATTTGAGTTATATTGTACAAGCCACGTTAGAGTAAGGCCCTACATATGTCATGTTTGGTCTTGATTGGGCTTAATTTGTTTGAGTTACAGCTGAAAGAATGCATAAAGCTCCACACCATTTGATTCATTGATATATTGTGGCAACAGTGTGTCCAAATGTTAAACTTTTTTCAATATTTATTTACCTACATCCTGCAGATTATAACAAGACCAATTCCATATTTTTCTTTCATTGCGCTCCCTAGTAGCTATCATTACAGAAAGTTTTGTGCACTTGGGAAGTGCCCCAGGGAAATACTATTCAAGTTTCATGATAGTTGTACCTTGTTGTCAAACAGCTGTTGAAAACTGATTGGCCGATAATAGCCATATTTTTTGTATATGACGTCATTATCATAGAACCTGATTCAGGACATGACCCACTACCTGCATACAAAATTGCATGTCAACCAGACTGTCCTGTGATGCCTGACAGTTTTTGTTGTTATACCACCCCCTAGGCTTGGAGTTGCACCATGATGCAATCCTATCTTCCAATCCTTATAGGGATCTACCATGTCGTACAATTCAGGGAAAGCGTTCTGTTCTGAGTTATATCTGTTTTTGTCAGAATTTTGGGACGCAAGCTCCACTCGTTTTTGGAGTCTGGAAACCAAGCCGTGATGAAATTCCAGTAGTTTTTGTATAATTATTAAATTTCAAGTTCTTAGGATTTTGATAATACCACAAATGTCCATATTGGGTAAATTTCCAGGGACTAGTTAGTGCTCAAAAATGTGTGTGATTTTACATATTATGTAAATTAGCTCAAAATCTAAATGGGCAGTTCTTATAGGTTCTTGAGGCTTTTTTATAGGGTCTGACCTGAAGAAACAGATTTAAAAAAGAATTTCATCTCTATGTTACACAGGGTAGGAGATGTGGACCTCAATGAATTGCACTTTGCTATAGTGCCACCATCAGGCCAATCTGGCTGAGCTCAAGTGCCTGAGTAGCAAGAGGGTTTACTACCTGTTTACCAGTTTGAGCTGCCCATCGCGTTTCATCAGAAAACTGAAAAAAAAAACAAAAAAAAAAAACAATAGGGCTTCAGCACCTTCAGTGCTTGGACCTAGTGATGAGAATGTCGGCTCTTTTGGCTCGGCTCTTCATAAAGAGCCGGCTCTTTCGGCTCCTAAATGGCTCTTTGTTTTACCACTTATTTTCACTGGTACAGAACAATATTACCTACATTTTACATGACTATATGGACAAAATATTATTGTTCAATATTAAAAATAATAAATAGTGTTGCAATGGCCAATTTTTTTTATGGCTGTCTTGTCATAACTCACTGATTGCACTCACACATTCAATTGTATAAATAACTGGATTTTATATAACTGGAAATAACTTAATAAAAAATCACTTGTAAACTCTGAAATATAGCCAATGGAACCCAAAAGGTAGGAATTACAAAATAGCTTATTAAATTAAATAATCATCCATTACTGATTAATAAAATAAACAAATACAGTGGAACCTCTACTTACGAACGCCTATACTAACTAACTTTCCAAGATACGGACCAGGCATTTGAATATTTTTTGCCTCCACCAACGAACCATGACTCTAGAAATGAACCCGAGCCTCTGCCGAGCCGGCGGATGGAAATGGCCACTGACTCCGATAGACGTTTTCTCTCGTTTTCTTGACCCTCGAGCTTTTAAGATAAGCAAATTGTAGTTTTAGCACTTTAGCATTAGTGTAAATGGCAGACATCGAAATTTGTGCTAAGTTAAGCCGTATCTATGCTTCGTCTCCCCACATTCACTCGCCTACTCTCCGTTATTCCACCCAGCCCCCACCTCCCGTCATACAGCCAGTGCCTGTGTTACTCCTCCAGCCAGGCGTTTATTACTGTTACTACTGTATTTCTTTTTTATTTTTAGTAACGCTACATGTATTTTTTTACTAATTTGAGAGTTTTGTAAACATATATCAGTGCAAAAAGTGTGACTTTCGGGGTGGGCTGGAAAAAATAATGCTTTTGGCATTATTTTAAATGGGGAAAATTTACTCGAGAAATGAACTTTTCTACTTACGAACCAAGTCATGGAATGGATCAAGTTCGTAATTAGAGGTTCCACTGTATTCTGCAAAGTGCAAAACTGCAGCATTCAATTGTAGTGATTAAAACAACCACAACTGTCAACAAACATTTAACTGATTTAACATTTTCTTCAACTATTTTTTGGAAGGCAGACTGGCATTCAGGAAAACCAAGTGTCTCAGCTTTGTTTGTTGTTCTCTGATTGGTTGAATGACAAGCCTTAGAAAAAAATGGCTCGGTCTTAGACAGGAACCGGCTCTCATCGTTCACTTACAAGAGCCAGCTCTTTGAACCGGTTTGTTCGCGACCGACACATCACTACTTGGACCCCTATTAAGAAGAAAAAACAGCAGTAGGGTTCTACACACGGTGTGCTTGAACCCTAAAAACCCCTAGAAAAACAAGTGTTCTATGCACTGCGTGCTTGAACCCTAATAATGATTAAGAATTATAGTTTTATTTTCCTTGTCAGGGCTGCTTTGAGCAGCATAAGAAGGCGTGGCAGCATTGACAGGAGGCTCAAAACATTCTTCAGAAAAAAAGAGAGGCCGAAGCCAAACTTCTCTGGGCAAACAAACCTGACAAACTACACCAGGCTAAAGAAGACATCACTGAAGTCAACTCAGCCACACAACTGTTACATAACCCTGTACCTAGTACAGACTTATTCCTGTTGAATAGTAGATTTTGGTCTCAGCTGTTTGTGCTGCTGTTATATCTATCAATTTCAGTTTAAAGAGAATGCTGTCCACATACCTAAGCTACTCATTTGCCCCTTCTTTTTCCTGTATGTACAATGGAAGTCTAAAGTAGGTTATTGTGAAAGATTTTGAATGAATCAGCTCCACTCTAAGGAAGGAAGTGCACAGGTTTGAGGTATGACCAGCAAAGTATTGCACCAATATTACATGTTGGCCAGAATACACAGACATAGACATGTACAGACAGCAAACTTGGAGTGTAGAGGTACTTTGTGTGGATCTCTAGGTAAGATTTGGTATTCTGGGCTCCCCCTAAAGTTGCAGATTGTAATTTATCTTTACAGCCCTGCTCTGAAATCAAGTTAAAGAGGGGAGGGAGGTGGGGTGGTTTCCTACCCTTTTCCCAACGTTACATAGTGCAGTTTCTGCAGTGTTGAGCCCAGAGTAGCAAGGACAGAAGCTCTGTTCCTAACTATTAAAGGTCAGTGAAGCACCTCAATTATTTTGAAGCTATAGTGTTCCTTTAATAAATACCCCTTATTAGTACATCGTCAGTCAGTGTGGCATGTGTATCAAAAGGGTTACATTTTGAGAAACCCAGAAATTTCTCAATTTGTTACATATTATAAACATCTATGTTGACAATCTTTATCAGCTCAATAGATCAAAACACATAAACCTAAGCAGATAGACAAAGCACTTATTGATCACAAAGGAAAATGTTCAGCACTTAGCAAAAATCACAAGCAGTTAATATTCACACAATAAGGTATTAAAAATATACAGGAGGAAAAAAAATGGTAACTTCACTCTCCCCGGGATATAGTAATACTGAAACAAATGTACAGACTGAAGACTTTCACACATGCATGATAACCCAGAAGTGTTCAGTTGACCTGAAGGAGCTGTGTGTGAATGCCACATGAAACACCTGCCACATTCATCCCAAACATTACCTGGATTATGTCCTGCTTTTTCTTGAAAATCCCATTATCTTGTTTATATAGCATTCCATATAATTACACAATAAGTACTTTAACCTAGCTAAAGGTTTTTGTAGGAAATTTCAATTCGGAAGAAGTGCTAAGAAACCTACTCTGGAACTGACTGGCTAAAACCAGAAGGGGCTGGTTTCTCATAGGTTATTTTCCAGCTGTAAGTACTTCAGAAGCTGCTTCAGAAAGTAAATGTGCTTTGATTTAGTGATTTCCACCTTCATAAACATGGTATAGGTATGCTCTCTGCTGTGCAACAGCTTCTACTTATAAAAACATCAGAATGTAATTCTGGACATGTATGGAAGTTTAAGTGAAATAAAGTTTTAAAGTTTGTCCTCAGGACTGAGAGCTGATCATGCTCTTTGACAGTAAGTAAATAGTACATTCAGTGTGGAATGCTCTTGTTTGGATATGCACATGTGGAAAAAGAAACCTGATTAAAAAAAGACATTTTGCTTTAATTCTGTTCCCAAGATTCACTGTAGTTTTGAAGAAAATAGTAAATATTAATGTTCTTGTACATCTGTGAGAATCTCACTGATTTGTTCAGGCCCAGTTCTGAGATGAGAGTTTTTTACTTCAGAGTATGAACTATGAATCAAATAATGAATTCTTCAGGCTCCTTTTTTGTAATTACAGTTTAACATCCCCTAAATCAACTTTTCACTCATCACTTTTAAGTGGCCACAAGCCACAGGCACCCTGCTTGCTTTGGTGTGAAAATTTGTAATATGTAGTTTCTTTTATTTTCTCCATCAAGGGTGCTCATGAGCAAGTCTGCATCCGACTGAGCACTGAAGATAGGGTGAAAAGCCCTTCGTCTTACCTATTATACTTTATAAAGGGGGCATTAACAATGCACAGCACTGTCCTCCTCCCTCAATGCACAGCTGAGGTGCCCTTGACAAAGGCACCTAAGCTCCAACTGCTACTTGGGTGCAGGGAATGGCTGCCCACCGCTTCATGTGTGTCCGCTCACTGCCCCTATTGCACTACTGCATGTTTATGAGTGATTGGTTAATTGCAGAATATGTTTCATTTTATGTGGTACAGGGTTAGTCAAATGCAGCACTCCAGCAAGTAATGGATGAGGGGCCTATATCCGGAACATGGCTGCTTCCATATTGGGTCAAGGGCAAGTTTTTCCAATGGGATGATGGTCATGTAGCAAATCAAAGAAATAAAATGGTGTTCTGCGACTTTTGACTCACACTGTACAAAGATGAAACATGCATGTTATTTATAATTTCTGTGTAATACCATAGTTTATTTACAGTACTTCAGGTTTTGTTCGAAACACTTCCAATTTCATATATGTGTGAGGATTTTCAGGACTCCAGTCCAAGATAGTGTGTGCAGAAAACTGGGTAATTATATGTAACATTTATTTGATGTGTTTTATGAATGGTTTTTTTGTACATAATTCAAGAAATTTTATATTTTAAATCGTTTTATGTTATGATTTTTTCCACCTCAGGAATCTATGGTGATGAAACTGTATCCCATGACATTCATCAGTTGAATATTTGAGCCAGCTGGGTGAAAATGTTGACTTGAATATGCTATGTTCTGATCTTAAGTCTTTAATATCCTGGCATGTCTGTGTTTAAAACAAACAAATAAATACTTATTGATTAAAAGTAATTTTACACATGACTTGTGTCATTATTTGTGGTGCAGATAGATGGTTGTATCCTAACAGATTATTTAGCTTCTATTGGAAAGGCTGAACATTACATGCTGTAACATTGCTGTGGGGATATGTTGGCATTCAGTGAATAGTGGTATTGGATGATTAGTTCTAGATCACAAAATAAATGAAAGCAAAGAGAAACTTGGCATGCCTAGTTTTGCCGGACAGCCATCAGACATATAGCCATTGTCATAAACATGCTCCTGGAATTACAAATACAGGAAAGCCCAAAATACATACCCTTGTCATTGGTCTGGAGAAGTTTTGGTGCTTCACATCAATGTCTTCTTTTACATGTGGTTTTTATATTGTGATTGTGTTGTACAGAAAATATAGAGGGCTGGGCTAATAAATGCAGAAATAGCACAAAGCACAAAGTTTTGTTCATAACACTGGCATCTAAGATTTTCTTGTTCATTCATTCATTGTCGATAACCGCTTACCCAGTTCAGGGTCACGGTAGGTCTGGAGCCTACCTGGAATCATTGGGTGCAAGTTAGAACACATCCTATTATCAAAGCACCTCCTGGATCCAAGGCAGAGGCCTGAGATAGTGATAGTTTTTTAATTTCATTATCAACTTCACCTTATTGGCAGATGGGGCAGCTGTGACAAAAGACCAACTCAAAGCCAGGCCTCAATGAGGTGTTGAGCCAGGTGTTGACACTTCCTTGCCCACAAGAAGGATATTAAAAATAGTGGTTTTCTGAGATGGTCAGTCGTGCCTGGACGCAGGGCGACTCGGAATTAATGCTTGTTTGGAAAGCCTTAATTTGTCAAATAAAGAATGGAACCATTTTTTTTTAACATGAAACCTATGAAATCTTGAAAAGTCTGTGAAATTTTTTAAAGAAGTTTTATTGTTTTTTAATTAGACAGATAACTGAGTCAGTTGTTTAAGGTTTTTTGACCTGACATATCCCAAATAATGTGAATAGTTATTTAAAAGACAGGGGTGTTTTAATCTATATTTTCCCCTCCACTTGCCAGTTTTCTACAGATCAAATTAGAATCCATTAATGCAGAACTTGGTGCCTACTATGAGCATGACACACTCCATTTGTTCACTTCACAAAAGTGGTAGGTGTTGTGTGTGTCAGTCAGGTTTTCAATATTAATCACTAATATTTTTAAATTTATATATAAAAAAATCTGTTTCATTGGACCATCAAAAAGGATTTATAATTCATTGATTAGCATCAAAACATCAGAGAAAAAACACCATAAAAATTCATTATCCATTAGAAAGATATGCTGAGTAGGGGTAAAAAGGCAATTTGATTGAAGAAATAAGCTTTGGTCTTAGCAAGTTACACACAGGTAAAAGAAAGACAGGAATGATGGCGCTGATGGTGGGTCTTCTCAGCCTTTCAAACATGGTCATTCTGAGCTCCTTGTGGGCCTACATCAGCGAGGTAAAGAAATCAAGAGACTGAAAGCCTTCAAATATATTACTTGGAAGCAAGATATTATTCTAGGGACTATAATAGTCACAGTTTTCACACTAGAATAAATTAGATATTTGTACCAGGAACAGTCTTTAAATTCAGTTGGTGGTGGCTAGCAGCTGCTGGTGTGAGTACATGGCTCTGTGGCTCAAAGGTCCTCCTCACTCTCCCAAGTTTCCTCTTTGTGGAGAGGCTTGTATGATTGTCAGGAGTGGTCTTCACTCTGGCTGAGAACATGGCTGTAGCCGATCGTTGGCTCATTTTGACGACACAGCACTATGAACAAAAGCATGACCAAGAGCAGGAGCACACATCCACACACAGCAAGCCCAATGATAATGTCTGGAAACACAGGGGAAGAAATTTAAGCATCTTGTCAGTAAGTTTGCTTATTATCAGCTGAGTATTGGATATGTGTACCTACTATGAATAATTACAATCTGTGTAATTCTGTATTATAGGATTGCTGAAATGAAATTGCTGCTATACCTAATCACCTGTATCATTCTCCTGACTGCCAGAGTTATCAGTATTTATCTATCTGCTGTGAAGACAATACACAATTTATGTGCAATATCTACAATTTCTAAGCAATTACTAGTACAATATATGTTCAGAAACAACCACAGTAACACATCTACCTTGCATTACTACAATGACTCTGTGCTCTTCTTATCCACAACCTCTGACTAGACCTTTCAGCTGTTTCTGATAATTCAATCAGTGTTTTTGGCCCCTGACTTGGCTACAAATCCCCTAACACCTATTTATCCTGCCACCCATGTTCCCTCACCTCAGAGGCCAAGTCCACGTACCTTTCGAATGCTTCATCTACTGCATCTTCAAACGGAATTGTTAACTCTATGAAGTAAACTGTCTGTGTTACAGCACCATGTCTGGCCTCAGTGTGGTTAATGCAATGCTTTCTGGGACCTGCAGTTTTTTTATTTTTTAAACCTATGTCCACCAGCAATTTCCAATCTCGTGCTTCACGCCATCAACCAATACTTATAGCCTGTGCACACTCTTGAACATGTTCCCTGTCATGCACAAACCTATCCATTTTATTGCTACCTTCAATCAATATATTAACCTCTAGGCGTTTGCTGTCCAACAAACATGCTTAAACCCTTAGCACCTGATTATGTCTCCATACTGACCCTGTGACAAACTAACCTTACAAGCTAATAGAATATGTTTCAGCGTGCCAGCTCCTGTACATAATCTACAACTAGATTATGGACCATCTAAAAGATGGTCCTCATTCTAAATACATTTGCTACATGGTTTATGGCCTAAAATCCAAATGAACAGGTAATCAGAGACTTCCCAAAACAGCTCTTTCATTCTCCACAGTAGAATCAACCATGTGACTCAACATCCCCACACACTTGTGGGCAACCATACTTAAACATTAACTTTTAAAACACAGGCTGTCCATCACTCCACAGGTCAGACCCAAGATCAGCAGATGGCCCTGTTTAGTAACTCAGCTGACCTCTATCTCAACTCTTATTTTAACCTAAAGTTCCAGAGATTTCTATATCAAAAATCTTTTTTCCCTTTCTTAGCATTGGACAAACTCCTTCATAAATCAACAGGACCTTATGTGACAATAAGACAGATACCATACACGATAGTCAAGATATTTGGTTAATCACCAAGTGAATTGTTCTGAGAAGTTAAGCATTTCATAGGGGATACCTGAAAAACCAGCATAGACCAACAGTGGACAGTCTGGAAAACAATACTTCACAGAACCTTTCTCCTTGGGGGGCTCTATATATACAATATATTTATATATTCATGTGTTTATATGTACTGGTATATGGTCTATCCACCATTATTATTATAACAAAATGAGTAAATTGAATTCATGTTGGGCTCTGAACCTGAATCACATGTTAAGTCGAATGTTAAAATCAGAGCCCTTTCACTGTATTAACAAATCTCTGTGTTGAGATCGCTGCCTATGGACTGTGGCCAATCACGTGTCCTCTATGTTCAATAACCAATCAGAACACCAGGTTCTTCCCATGAGGGTGGAGCTATGACTGTCCCATAAGGTCCAAAAGCGCCAACTCTGAAGAGGACTCAGTCTCTCTCATGCTCGCTCTGAATCTAAAAGGAAGGTAGAAGGAAGGAAAGTGAGCTCAAGAGAAAGACAGAAACTGTGAGAGTTATAGAAGGAAACACTGGGAACCGAAGAGGATGCTCTTACCGATTCCGTGATATAAATTTAACAATTTAGCCATAGTAAGCTCCATACATTTTAAGAAAAATAACTCCTTTAAAATCAGTTGCAACGTATTGTATTTCTTTGTTTGTTTTCTTTTATTGCCCAGCAAAGCATTTTCACTAAGGCTGGTTAAGGCATGTCAAACTTATTTCTTGGCCAGAATAAGTCATCACATCTGAGATTATTCAGTGTATCAAATAGGGATTACCAGACTCGACATTGATTCTAAAGCTAGTCAAAGGCCACCTGTTAGCTCCAGTCTATTCTCCCAGCCAGAACTACTACATCATTTGCTCATCTGGAGTCAGAAACGTCGACTTTGCCCGCACATGGAAAGCAACAGAACTGCACCGTGGAAACGACTGACCTGACAGCCTAGAACTGCGAGTTCTGGCCTTTAACAGCACCATGGGCATGACCTTTTGTGTATCACAGCGAGTCCCAGTCTAAATTATCCTTCTCAACAGAAGCAGATAGGGCAGAGTCCAATGGCTCAGTGAGATCAAATGAGTAATAAGCGTTTGATCTATTTTTGAGAGTCGATGCCTTAGTTCCTTTGATAAAATGTCCATTTTAGTTATAGGTAACTCACCTTATAGTTAGATCATATTTAGGCAAACATATCCCATATCACTTGCATATTGTTCTTATTAGGATTCATACCAGGGTTTTCATGTGTTTTAACTTAGTCTAAGAGGTTTTAATAAGTGTACTGTGATGATAAGTGATTATTGTTTATTCCAATATATAATCCTTTATGATTTGAAATTATATTGTGTGTGGGTAAAGTTTATTCATAAAGGATTCTCATTTAAATTCCCCAGAAACCGCTGGGTGCAAGCCACAATAGTCATCAGGGTTGTCATGTCATTCATGTATGTCCAAATTGGAGGGAGCCGAATACCGTCATGCATCCTTTCACCGTCTATGACCCACTTAGAGGCCCTAATAATTACCTCCATTGCCATTGTAAATGCTAATGGTGAAATCGTACATCCAGCTATTATAAATATTTCTAATAATTCCCATGATGTAACAAATTCCCCTGCACAAAACAAAACTGAAATATGCTTTAACTAGCCTAGTAACCTTGTCTGGCATCTGAAAGAACTCAAAAACTGTCCAAATAAGTTTGTGTGGTATTGAGCCAAAAGCATTAGCTAGATCTAAGAAAACAACATCTACCCTCTTTCTTTGCTGTCTGAATCTGATGCCAGATCATGCTGCTATGCTCCAAATGTCCTGCAAAGCAAGAAACCCCTGCCTTTTGTACTGATGTATTAATTCATTTATTTTCTTTCACATAAGCAACAAGCACAGTGCTATTACACTAAAGAAAATCTTACCCTCCACATTAAAAAAAAACGTATAGGCTGGAACTGTTCTAAACCCACAGCATCTTTCTCCTTAGGGATAAGGATAGCACCTACTCTCTTCCACTCTTTTGGAATGATCCTTTCTTCCATACTATGACCATCAACCTCCACAAAAATTTCAAGATCTCAGGTGCATACTTGTACACCTGAAACGGAACACCATTAGACCTTGGAGAAGAACCTGTCTTTGCATGATGCACCACATGTTGAACCTCACTCTATTTTGGTGGGATAACCTCCATTTGCCACTCTAATTCACCTAGTGGTGGGATATTTTGTGGTAATTCTAGCTCCTCTGCTTTATCCTTATCACTATACACACCATTGAAATGCTCCACTAATTCCCCCTTTCCAACTTTTAAACTCCTAGATTTCTCCTTACCAATAAGGTCTTCACAAAATAAGGATCCCTAAAGAAGGGTGCCCTAGCATGTTACTTCATTTTACTTCTTTTCCTCAAGTTCTCTGCTCTTCTAAACACTGCCAGCCTACCCTTAAGCTATTTCTGTAGTGCCTTAATACCGTCTCTTTTATCTTACTCTACTCGCCTCCACTACCTTCTAAGAGCCAATAACTTCTGTATTAGTTTATTTATTTATGCTTGTTCTCTTGACTTCATTATGTCTGGTCCCCTCTCCTTTTTCTGCAACCTACCAAACCTTGCCATTGCATATTTATAAATAACTTTACCCAAACTATTAAATTTCCTCTCTGTTGATCGCTTCAAACCAGCCAATATACTTTTCAAATCATCAAAAACCTATTCTAGAGAATTTAATGCAGTTAATGTTTATTTTCTGAATTAAACATATTGGGGCAAAACAAAAGGGTTTATATTTTGTCCTGCCATATTCAATACAGCTGTTGCAGCTTGTTGCAATAGCTCTGGCTCACATTTTAATATTTCTTACATTTTTAGTACTTTTTCCCCTTTCTTTTTAAGTATTTGTTTTGACAGTTTGTTTACTACACTGTGTCTTGCACTGTATGAACATTGGGCTTGTGGAGTTTGCTCTGGCCCTCGTGTTAATATTTCTTTGTTTATGGCTGTGTCCGGAGATATCTTTTGGAGTCATGGACACATTGCTTACACCAGGGACCAGCTTTTAGCTCTCCGGGACACAGTGGTGCTGCAGCCTAGGAGACCCAACATGCCAAGGGAGCTGAGGGAGGAGGAGACAGGCACGTCGTGCCAGAAGAAACGTTACACATAGATTCTCCCATCTGTCATTATGGGGAATGTAAGATCTTTCTCAAATAAAAGGGATGAACTGGCGGTGCCAGACACGCTCGTCTCTCTAGATGGCTTCCACCTCATACAGGTGAACAGGACAAAGGAGAGCGGTAAGAGGTAAGGAGGTGGACTTGCAGTATTTGGGTATGATAAATGGGGCAACTCTAATCATATCACAATTAAAGAGCAAATCTTCTGTAAGGAGAACCGTTAGAATGAGACCTCCCCATTTACTGAGGGATTTCTCGCAAGTTATTGCGATAGCATCATAGATGCCCCGCTCTGCTAATGCTGACACTGCCTGTGATGCCCTACTCTCTGCTGTGTGCAGGTTGCAGACAACAACCACAGGCACTCCTTCTTATCTCTGGGGACTTCAACCATGCTTCTCCATCCTCCAATTAGCTTCATCCAGTATGTAACCTGCCACACCAGAGACAATAAAATATTGGACCTGTTTTATGCCAATACAAAGGAGGCATATTCCTCACTACCCCTCCTTCCTCTACGAAGATCAGATCACAACCTGGTTCATCTTCTGCCTGTGAACACACCCCTTGTACAGAGGCAACCTGCTGTCTCTCACTCAATGAAGAAACCTTATATGCATAGGGATGTACAAAAGGCTTTCATGCATAAATAGCAGAGACTTGTTTTTGTACCTGTTTCATTGGACGGTGAATTCACCTCACATTCCTTGTCCCAGTCTGTTGGAATTACTGAGTGTGTGAGTCTGATAAAATCCTGCAGAGGACAACTTTGGGTACAACCTGGTAATGTTAAACGGTATGGCTCAGCCACATTACTGTCATTATGGTAGAACATCTCGACTGCGAATGAACTAAAAAAGAAAAGCATGGACAGAGAGAGAGAGAGAGAGAGAGAGAGAGAGAGATTTATGCTATTAAATTGAAATTAACACAAAAACACATTTATAATTTACAATACAAATATTTTTGCAAATATATTATACTTCCATAAATAAGAATTAAATATTGTCTAAAAAGGCACCATATATTATTCAAAGGTTTGCATATACATTTTAGTGTTACTGGTCAATAATAAACCATACTAATGTATCCATTGACAAGCAGATTCATGAATGAAGCACTGAACAGTATTTTAGGGCCAATGTGATAACAAAAATCACAGAGGTCAGACATTTTGAGACAGGAATTAAAGGATGAATGCATGGTTCTTGCCTTGAAAACAAATTTCTCAAGATTCCCTAAACCTCTTGATTAAGCTGTGCAAAGCATACCATTTTGTATTTGCATAATTTTTGTGAGTGAATGCATGACAGAGCCATAGAGTCTAACATATCAAACACTGTATTACAGCTGTAGTGTGTGTGTGTGTGTTCAGAGAACAGGAATTTGTCATTACTTGTTGTACTGATGAAGTTCAAATATGTGGCAGGAAGCATAAGGGGGTTGCAATCCGTTAAACACATGTAATGCTTCCTGAAGGGCTACAATAGTTGTGTCATGCTGAAAAAGAAACAAACAAATATCATAATGAAAATACTTTTTGTACTAGTGAAATTTAAATATGTGGCAGGAAGCATAAGGGGCTTGCAATTCGTTAAACATATGTAACTTTTCCTGAAGAGCTACAGAGGTTGTGTCATGCTGAAAAAGAAACACACATTATTCATTATGAAAACATTATGTTATGTTATGAAAACATAATATTATGGCAAAAACACATTGCCAGGCAGCTTTAAGATGTTACACTTAATGCAATTCTAATACTGCTGTGCTTTTCCATCAAGAAACATTGCACATTGAGTTTGGGCCTAATTCCAGTGGTCTATCTTCTGGGGGGATTTGGTGAACTGTGCTGGGAAATGTGCTTCATTTACCGCTGCTATTGACTTACCGCTGAATACATTATCAACTTCAACTGCCCACCAGAGACTAAAGTTGCAGCAGCTGAGATATTCTTAATAATCTGATCCAGCAAGAGACCTGAGAGATAGATAGATAGATAGATAGATAGAGAGAGACAGAGAGAGAGAGAGTGTGTCAGAGTCATTGACCATTTGTCAGCTACTGCCGCCCCTTCCAGGGTGTTCCTACCTTGCCCCGAGTGCTTCTGGGTAGGCTCCAGACCCACCGCGACAGTGAACTGGATAATCAGTTACAGACAATGAATGAAGAAATTAATTCATTGTCAATTACACACACACACACACACACATATATATATATATATATATATATATATATATATATATATATATATATATATATATAATCTATTTTTTCGAATAATAGTTGCAGTCTTGCTGCAAAACAGTCTTGCATTAATACATTTCATCTGGTCATTGGTCACTGTCCTGGTGATTACTGAAGGAGAAATGAAGAGTACATTGTTATGGTTAGATCGATCCAGTGCGGAGTGAGCTGTAGTGTTTCATGTTTTTTTTTAAAATTAGCATGCAACAACAAGTGTCCTGTTTTTATTTGGTTATGTCACAAACTGAGTGAATGTAGGCAGACAAGTAAAGGGCGAATCATGTCTGTATTCTCCTGTATTCTGTAGACTGTATTCTTTGGAGGTTAGTAAAAGTTTTGAAACTTTAAAGCATGCATTGAATGTCAGTAAAAATAGGAATAAAACAAAAAATTAGTGAGCAAAAACTGACTGGCAGCCTCATTGAACATCCCAAGAAGAGTTAAATGTGCACACAATTATCATCATCTTCATCATCTTTTCCGCTTATCCATTTCAGGGTCGTGGTTGCAACAGTTCGAGCAAAGAAGCTTCATCTCTGTCCCCCGCAACTTCCACCAGCTCCTTCTGGGGAATCCCCAGACGTTATGCAGACAGTCTGTATAAACAGGACAAGTGTGAAATGTAGGGCTCTGGAATTCAATCTAGTGCAAATAATTATTCTACTTGTCATTGTCAGGTGTCATTATGTGTAAATGACAGCTATGAGCTTCTAGTGCTCAGCCGAAAAGATGATGAACGCCATTTACTTCAACACTTCCATACACTCGCTTAATAATCCATATGTACACAGTGTGATAAACACTGAACTGATATCTTTTGTCTTTATGGACTAAATAAGGTAATTTTACATCATGTGCAGTGACTGCAGCCATTAGTACCAGGGCTCGAACATTATATGAGCTTTTACGAAGCCCTAAGTGAATTAATTGTTTGTGCACTCAAATTAATTGAATCTTGTGAAAGAATTGTAAATATTTATTTTTTTTTACCTACTTCCCGTCCAGGGCTCCGTAATAAACCCTTGTGGAGTGTACAAAACCACATTGCTCTCTTGCTTTCTTTTTGTACTCTCACTTATTACATTTGCCTTTCTAAACCTGATAAATGGACAATGTTTTAACTTTGTAACTACATCTTTGTTTAAGTGTACATTAGTAGATTATGGACTCGAAAGTGTCCGTAGGTGTGAGTGTGTGAGTGAATGTGTGTGTGTCTGTGTTGCCCTGTGGAGGACTGGCGTCCCCTCCAGGGTGTATTCCTGCCTTGCGCCCGATTATTCCAGGTAGGCTCTGGACCCCCCGCGACCCTAAATTGGATAAGCGGTTACAGATAATGGATGGATGGATGGATAGTAGATTATGAAAATGCTCAAGTCTGACCTCCCTGCAACCGACTTTTCTCCTCTCGCTTATAGGTGCCAAACATGATTTGAAAGCCAAAGTTCTTCAGAATCTGCAGTGTATTCATAACTTCTGGAGTCACCCAGTCTGGGGGAGTCATGCCATGCTTCTCCTAATGAGGGAAGAAAAAAGGAAAAGTAACTAATATCCATAATATACACTGTAATCAGTAAGTCAGATAAATTCAGAATTTGAGGCAGTCCCCATGCAGGATGTTGTTTGGTATATTGTAAAACAGCTGTAACTAACTTTAATTTGTTTACCAGTAAATAACTGTATTACTCTTAAAAATACATAAAACTTTAAATAAAAATAACTTGTACCTGTATTTTATTGAATATGACCTGTACATAAATATTGCTAATGAATTCACCGCACATATATGTATTGGCCAAACCTATTAATATTGTAGATCAATGTCACTGCAGACTTTAAAATTAAAAATTAAATAAAAATTAAATTAAATGTTTTAATTCTCTTGCAGTGCTGCCCCTTCCCACATGAATGTGTGAAATGTGACACTGATCACCACATCCACAATCAGACAGGAACACTTCTGTTTTTAGGATTCTGTTTTTATGACATGGGCATACATGTGACTAAAAACTTCTGTAAACAAAGAGCTAATTCCTCTCTCAACTAGACCTGTCAGATTATTTGAGCTAACCGGGATGATTGGCACTGACCACAATCATATATTTTATTTCAATCCCAACAAACTAAATATCAATTACATGTACTTCTAAACAAATGGTGAGACAAATGAGTAAGGAGATTTATGCTGTGCATTATCTCCTGCTTATATTTCTGTCTGCAGCATTTTTATTATTATTTATTTTTTTATACACTTCATCTATCAGAGTATGTGCCTTATTTAAGCAACTGTAAGTATAAAAGTACCCTCTGTGGCACATTGCGACAAGGTAGCACAACTCGTCAGAACAGTCGGATTTGCTATTAAATGGTAAAAGATGCCAGTACCACAAACCTGAGAAATCATCTGCGGATCCACCACCTCATTTTGCTGAACTTGGGAAGACAACGGCATCAACAGATTCTACCCGGCAGCTGGCTATTCCGGAGGCTCTTGGGTGAGTATCTTAGGCTACATTCACACAACAGGTAAAAGTATACTAAATCTGATTTCATGACCAAATCAGATTATTTGTTCTGCTCTGTTCACACTCTCTATATAATATGACCTATATCTAAAATCAGTCTGAACAGATCACGCTCCTAAACTGACCCGCACACACAAAAAACAATGCTTCAGGCGCTGACCAGAAGGAAATGTCAGATTTTTTAAATGAAGGAAAGGGACTGGACTAGTGTTTTACTGCAGCACTGTGTCACAAAACCTCCCCTTTATTTTTTCCAAATGAGTTCTATGTTAAAAATTGTGTATTAATTAAAGACTCTTTAAAATATAAAAACGTGAACTGATTTTTCTTTCACCCCAAGGGCAAATTTCCCAGGTCTCTCACGAACATGAGTCTCAAAAGAGAAGACGACTAGCACCGACATAATGAGTTTAATATTATGAGCCACATAATGAGCCACATTTATAAAGCTTCATACCAACATCCATCCATCCATTATCTGTAACCGCTTATCCAATTTAGGGTCGCGGGGGGTCCAGAGCCTACCTGGAATCATCGGGCGCAAGGCGGGAATACACCCTGGAGGGGACGCCAGTCCTTCACAGGGCAACACAGACACACACACATTCACTCACACCTACGGACACTTTCGAGTCGCCAATCCACCTGCAACATGTGTTTTTGGACCAGAGGAAACCCACGCGGACACGGGGAGAACACACCAACTCCTCACAGACAGTCACCCGGAGCTGGAATCGAACCCACAACCTCCAGGCCCCTGGAGCTGTGTGACTGCGACACTACCTGCTGCGCCACCGAGCCGGTGTTGTTTTATTAAAAAAAAAAAAAACACCATTATGCAAATTTCCTCATGAGACACAGGAACCTGGTTTTAGGAGTTTCACAGGTTTTTCCTTTCCCAATATTTTTACAAAATGGAATTCCTTTGACCTGGTCATTTCCACCCCCTAAAGACCTCAAATTAAAAATGAAAAAAAAAATGCTTTGGACAGTAGTCCGGAGATTATTCTCAGGAGCCGAAATGACGTAAAAGTCTCATGAATTCCAACCTGGCCTTTCGAGTCGAATTTCATTGACATGGATCATATGAAAGTGGGCCAAATCTGATTTGAAATGTCAGATTCAAAGCGATTTGTGCTGTTCACACATCCACATGAACGACACATCCAAGTCACATATGTCTGGGCCTCTTGGCCTGCTGTGTGAACGTAGCCTTAGAATTCTTGCCCAGAATATGCCAAGCCAGTAAACAACAGATGTTTAAGAGATAGTACATTTGATTTGATTTTTTGCTTATTTTGAGAATGTGCAAATATCATTTTCAAGCATACAATTTTAATTTAAAGACAGGACAAGGGGCAAATATCCTTATATAAATATCCATATCTTTATAAATAAACTGGCGTTCTTTACCATAATAGTGTGTTGTACATTGTTATGCTATCATTAAGCATACAGGCCTATTAAAATACTGGGGGTGTAAAAACAGACAATTTAATCATTAATCGCAATTACTTGTATGACAAATAATCATCAGTTAAAATGTCATGATCGTGACAGCTCTACCTCAACTTTATGATTGCTTCTGCTTGTCTATCTGTTAAAACTTTCATCAAGCAAGGTGATCATCTCAGCTCATCTCAGAAATAAACCTGGATACAGACTGGGGTGGACATTAGGACATTTTATTGTTGTGGTCAAAAATGACATATAATTAGATAAACTGAGATAAATCTGAGGACATCATGAGTAGAGAGTACCAAGATTCTCCAATATCAATGACAATACTACATAACACTACCAGCCTTTCCAAAATTAGCAGTATATGCAAAGGTATAAGGTACTAGACCAAATACAATAAGCCTTTTTAATGATATTTCTTTATTACCAGCATTGTTGCTATCTAAGTATAAACTTAATATTCATTTGGCCAAGTTTAGGATTGCTGTAGTACAAGAAAACTATTTAGACAGTTATCCATAGGCTTTATTTTTTATATTTTTATTGGCAACACGTGATATTTTGACAAGTGAAACTCACCTCACAGAATAGTGTATCATGGATACTCCATATCGAATCAATAGAGGTCGACTCCTCACCGGTCTTATTCCGCACCATCGCCAGGAATTCCTGAGCAAAAAGAAAATGTTAAATATTGCACACTGCAATCTCACAATCTCACACAAACATATTATCAGATGTTCAGCCCCTGAAGGCTTTAGAACATGTATGGGGCTAACAATTCAGTTCCTTAAACTCAAAACTTCCTAAGAACAATAAAAATAGATGTTGGTTACAGTAATGTGCAAAAGTTAAAAACTAAATTTATTGTATTTAAATACTGTACATATTACTACACATATTCAATATAAAACAGATAAACAGACAGAAGCTTCAATTATTTGCAATCTACAGAATGATATTAGCAATATTAACATTGAGGTAACTCTTTTTTCTAGTACCTTACAATTGTTCCACAATTTCTTATCATTTGCTGTCAATTCTGGAAACATCTCAGGTTGGTGTCTCTAGCTTTGAAGATGTCCACTCAATTAGGGATGCATATTTTATCAACAAATAAAACATGGCTACACTACTTCAACCCAATAAGGCGAATTCACCACAAATCACAAACAGAACAGTCTTGCGCAAGACACTGCCAACATCTAAGAATCCTCAGAATCAGTTTTATTGGTTGAGTATGTTGACAAACACAAGGAATTTGTTTCCAGCGTCTGGTACTCTATGAAATATATAACTTACAGCAAAACACACAAGATAAAATATACACAGTATATACAATAAACAGACTATAGGACAGATAATGTAAACATTTTTACATCTCAGATAATAAAAGATAAGTGACTTAAAATAAGAGTGTGACAGTGCAAGTTACCAGTCATAATTAATCTCATTATCCATCCATCCATTATCTGTAACCGCTTATCCAATTTAGGGTCGCGGGCGGTCCAGAGCCTACCTGGAATCATCGGGCGCAAGGCATTAATCTCATTAATCTCTCTCAATTAATAATCTCAGTTAACACCTTAATTTCCTTCAAACGCACATTATTGAAGGTCATGAAAGGGAATGATTGCCAGTTAGCCCATCTATGAAACTTTGATAATTTGTCTTAGGTTTTACAGCTATTGTTATCCAAATAAACAACTTTTCTACACAATACAAATGTTCTGTGTTTATGTGTTGCATTTGCTCATAAAGGTCAAGTGTAAATCCAGGTCCAAGAACTCACCTCTTAATCTTGGGAAATTACATATTCATACTTCAATAAAGTTGTGTGTTTTACCTGATCAGTGGATTAAACACTACTTAATAACAAATTAATAATTAATGACTAAGTAATTAACTCATTCCGCTACTAAATGTATGCTTTTAACGCTACAGAGACTACACCTTCTCTCACACCTCTCAAGATTTAAGATTACTGTTAGCTTAACTATTGAGGGAAGCTTTTGTTTTGTTTGTTTGCTTGTTTTGCCTCACCATGACTTCAAAAGGCCAAAATGCTCATAAATACGATAAAGTCTACTGGAAACCTATTAATTATAGAAACAGCATATTAGTTAAGGGTGACTGAAAATCCTCAGTTGACCGAGTCAGATTTTGAAAAGGTAATTGGCAGCATAGTAAATAAGCACATTAATGAGCAAAAGAGCAGTCAGTACTTTTTAATCTAAAGGCTTTTCTGCAGACACAGAATGGAATATTGAGGAATGTAGATCAGCTTCAGGATATGGTATCAAACATGACTCTGTTAAAGAGTGCCTTCATGTCACTAAGCAGTACCTGAAGTACAAACTGAATTCCATAGAACACAAACTAGGAGAATCTGAGATGACCTCAGAACTAGCTAATGAGTGTAAAAGCATAAACAAGCTGCTATTAATGCCCAGAAAACCTGTGAAAAAACGCCAGAGACCACTGAAAGCCCTTAACCTGCAACATGCTAAATGTAAAAGTCAGTTTTGTCCTTCACCAATAGGCCATCTACAAAAGAAGTCTTGTTATTCAGATTTAAATCCTCCAGCAACAGCCAGACTGTATCCACAACTGGCTGAAACCAGCATGGGTGAAGAGACTGATTATTCTGATGACAGTGACCATTAATCTTCTGAGGAGGACTCTGAGCATGGGCCAAGAGCTAGCCATAGTAAAGCGATTGTCACAAGGAAAGCTCAAATGAGGCCAGTGACAATCACATCCTCTAAGGTACTTCACAAGAGAGGTGAAGTTAACCAAATCAGGCTAGAAATTGGCCATGTTCCTTTAGATCCAGCAACCCTGGACAACATGTCCAAGGAGTTTAAACCTCCAAAGCATTTGGGTCTTGAATTTATAGATCTCATGCAGAAAAAAGAATGCTGTACACTCTGCACCCAAATGATGCTGTGGTCGTAGCAAGCCAAATTTACAGACAGCAGACATCTTGCTAAAAATGTGTTGGATTGTTTGGGTGACAAAGGACAGAATTTTGAAAAAGGCTGGAAAGCTTTCAATGACTGGATTAGCCACAAATGCCGTAAAACTACGGATTGGGGCAAATAACTAAATGCAGGCAGAAAAGGGGAGAACCAGCAGCAGATTTCTGTGAAAGGTTTGAAATATTTGTCTTGTGTCACTCAGGTATACATGCATGAAATAGTGGCAACTTTGATGATACAACCGAAGGTCCTCATTTTAGACAGCTGGTTGAATCTTTGCAAACTGATTTTAGACAGGCCCTGGTGACATCACTTCCAAACTGGCATAATATTAAGTGGGGTAAAATTAAAAACAAATTCAACAAACTTCTATACATGTCCCCACAGAAAACATTTCTAACTCAGGTTCCAATCAGAAGTTGTCTAGCCAGAAGGAGTGCCATTACTGTCATACAAATTGTCATTTTTCAAGAGTCTGTAGCAAAAAGCAGGCAGATAACCCCAAAAAGGGTGCTGGAGTGAACATGAATCTGAATGGTTTTTCACAGAGCAACAGAGCAGAAGCTCCTTTTGAGGGAACTTCACATCAGGGAACTTCAACAACAGCTTAAGATCATCTGTGTTCTATAAGCTTTCCAGAATCTTTTCATTATTTGAGGGCACAGATGAAGAATTCACCATGTTTTTCAACAATATACTTCATGTTAATGATACCCTGATGATTGAGAATAAGAATTCCTGATACAGATGTAAGGGCACTTATTGATTTAATTTGCAAGCACATCCTTTCAGATATTTTGGGTTGATGTAATTACGAAAAGCTTTTTGAAGGACTTTGCATTTTAGGTCTAATATTAACAAACTATTGTTTTCTGAATACATTTTGATATATTTAAGGCTTTTTAGGCCTTGAAAATATTCTTACACTGATACTTCCAACACCACTATATGATCTGCTTAACTTGGGTAACGTGATATTATACTTCCTTAGAGTAACAAAGGCATTTGGAGCAAAGGTGGAACATTCGTTAAATAAAAAGCAGGGCTGAAGGTAGCCATGAAATCAAGGTAAAACAACATGAACTATGT
This sequence comes from Hoplias malabaricus, assembly GCF_029633855.1. Classification (NCBI taxonomy): domain Eukaryota; kingdom Metazoa; phylum Chordata; class Actinopteri; order Characiformes; family Erythrinidae; genus Hoplias; species Hoplias malabaricus. Next base: position 37,842,929 of record NC_089820.1, read on the forward strand.
TCATTAAATATGAATGTAAGAAAACATGGATACATTTCTTACTGTAAATGGATCAATTTTGCCCCAGAATTGAGTGCTAGGGATAGCTGTAGAGGGGGTGGGTGAAGCAAAGAGCCTCAGGTAAGATCCATTGTTTCTAGGCTTTGGTGGCCACCTGTGTTGGTAAAGATTTCAACATATTGTGTGTAACCATACCAGCCCCCTCTAAGTGAAAAATGGTGGGGCAGAGTATAACTTCATCAGAGATAAACTTCTCACCTGTGAACAGTTTACTCTGGAAGTATCTCTTTTGTGTTGGTTACAGATAACCCAGAGCCAGACAGTGTTCCTGCCTACACAGCATGGTCTGAATAAATTTCACACATCTGACCAAAACTACAGCAGCTGAAGAGCTGAGTGTCTAGTGTGTCACCCAGACTTTAGGATGATCACCCATCTGTTGACTTTCATCAAGCCTTTATGCATGCTTCTTGGACACTTCATGCCTGTATATGCCACTGTATATACACGGTCCATGAAAACATGACTGAAGCCAATTTTTCAAACATCTCAGAGATGGATTCTATATTCTTTAAGGATATGTCCATTGCTGAAGTCTGCTTCCAAAGTACCACTGTCATCTCCACATTATTAAGCGTATTAAGTTCAAAATTGTTCTGAATGCACCACAGCGCCAGCCGTTCAACTTACTGCTGATCTTCAGACTCATCTCCTTCTTTGAACAAATAAGATTGCTGTATTATTTTCTGTGAACTTCTGTCTATACACTAATAACTGCAGATCCAAGGATCCAGCTTTTAAAGTGCAGAAGAGCAGTGAAGAGAGAACACGCCTATGGGGCACATGGGTGCTGACTGTCTGTAAGTGAGCCTGTTGGGAAGCTGGTGATCCACTGAGAGATGGCGAGAGAAACTATTAGCAAGGGGACTTATTGGAGGAGAGAGTTTCAGGGACAATGGTGTTGAACGTCAAGCTGAAATCCACAAACAGGTTCCTTGTGTATGTCCCAGGGAAGTCAAAGTAATGCAGGACGTTATACAGTCTAATTCTGACAGTATTATTCAATGACCTGTTTGCCCAGTAGGAGTGGACCTCACAGGAACCGACTGAAGATCTATTTGTAGACTGGAGTCAACTGGTAACCAAGTAAACCAAGATAGAAGGGGGAGACACAATTTGGGCCCGGTGCCTTACTGGTCTTCTGTGTCTTAAGCCCCTTTCATATATGAACTTAGGAATATCAGGTCAAGAGATATTCTAGGGTTGTCCTTTCACACAGACAGCACACAGTGGGATCCTTCTCCACACTGATTGAGGATTGTTGGCTAAAAAACAGTTTTTCAATGTAGTGTCTCTTGGTAATTCTGATATCCCCCGTTAGTGTGCCCCTATCCTGTTTGTACAGGTAGGCATGTGCCTAGGCCTGACAAAGCTTAGCAGATTTTAGTTTCTGGCTGCATGTTAGTGTAAGGTGAATGAAGAAATGATCAGAGTGCCCCAAAATGATGGGGAAATGAGCAATGTGCATCTTCATGTGATGAGCAACAGTGTGGCAGCAGTCCAGTGTTATGTTATTGTTATCTCTGTTTTGACAATTAATATGGTGTCTATATTTTGGTAGGCCATAATTTAGTTTTGCACTGTTAAATTCTCCAAAGATTATGAAGTGTGGGTCCATGCAGTTTTATTCAATGCTGGTTGTTTGCTCATCCAAGGTTTGCAGTACCTCAAACAGGCTCGCATACGGTGGGATGTAAACAATGAGCCTGCAGAATGAGGAAAACTTCTGTGATTAATCAAATAGCTTGCAGGTCATGAAAAATGTCCAACAGTTTAGGATGTAGTATTTATTTAGAACTGTAATATATTTACACCAACATTCATATTCTAATTCATATACATTCTAATGTAGAAGCAAATTCTGTGTCGCCTGCCCCCCTCCTTAACTTACTTTAACTTTCAATGTAAGTCAGTGCAAACTAGTTTATTCTGTTGACTATGACTAATAAATTGCAAATATTATTGCAATGTTTTGTTTTTCTGTGTGTGCGTGCATGTGTATACACAAGTACAGGTTGGATCATTTATATGGATACACCTTAATAAAATGGGAATGGTTGGTGATATTAATTTGCTGTTTGTGGCACATTAGTATATGGGAGGGTGAAAACTTTTCAAGATGGGTGGTGACTATGGCAGCCATTTTGAAGTCAGCCATTTTGGATCCAACTTTTGATTTTTCAATGGGAAGAGGGTCATGTGACACATCAAACTTATTAAGAATTTCACAATTTCTTTTAACGTAACTTTATTCTTTCATGAGTTATTTACAAGTTTCTGCCCACTTATAAAATGTGTTCAAAGTGCTCCCCATTGTGTTGGATTGTCAATGCAACCCTCTTCTCCCACTCTTCACACACTGATAGCAACACTGCAGGAGGCTTCCAGTATACGTAGTTTCAGGTGCTGCACATCTCGTATCTTCACAGCCTAGACAATTGCCTTCAGATGACCCCAAAGATAAAAGTCTAAGGGGGTCAGATGGGGAGACCTTGGGGGCCATTCAACTGGCCCACGATGACCAATCCACTTTCCAGGAAACTGTTCATCTAGGAATGCTCGGACCTGACACCCATAATGTGGTGGTGCACCATCTTGTTGGAAAAACTCAGGGAACGTGCCAGCTTCCGTGCATAAAGAGGGAAACACATCATCATGTAGCAATTTCGCATATCCAGTGGCCATGAGATTTCCATTGATGAAGAATTGCCCCACTATCTTTGCACCCCATATACCACACCATACCATCAATTTTTTTTGTTCCTACAGTCTTGGAGTGATCTATCCAATGTGGGTTAGTGTCAGACCAATAGCGTTGGTTTTGTGTGTTAACTTCACTATTCACATAAAAGTATGCCTCATCACTGAACAAAATCTTCTGTTTAAACTGAGGGTCCTGTTCCAATTTTTGTTTTGCCCATTCTGCAAATTCTGTGCGCCGATCTGGGTCATCCTTTTTGAGGTGCTGCAGCAGCTGGAGTTTGTAAGGGTGCCATTTGTGAGTAGCTAATATCCGCCGAAGGGATGTTTGACTGATGCCACTCTCCAGTGACATGCGGCGAGTGCTACGCTGTGGGCTCTTGCTGAATGAAGCTAGGACAGCCACTGATGTTTCTTCATTAGTGTATTTTTATGCGTCCATATTCTGGCAAATCCAACACTGAACTTCCACAAAACTTGGCAAGCAATTTGTTAACTGTAGCATGGGAGATGGGTGGTCTTCTAGGGTGTCTTGCATTGAAATCTGCTGCAATGACCCGGTTACTGCGTTCACCAGACATCAACACAATTTCTATCCGCTCCTCACTTGTTAACCTCTGTGACATGTAAACAAAGAGTAACTTGTAAATATCTCATGAAAGAGTAATGTTAAAACCAAGCACACCATTGTTTTTCTTGTGAAATTCCCAATAAGTTTGATGTGCCACATGACCTTCTTCCCATTGAAGAAACAAAAGTTGGATCCAAAATGGCCGACTTCAAAATGCCCACCATGGTCACAACCCATCTTGAAAAATTTTTCCCCTCCCACATACTAATGTGCCACAAACAGGAAGTTATATCACTAACCATTCCCATTTTATTAAGGTGTATCCATATAAATGACCCACCCTGTATATTTAAAGTACAAGCTAATAATGTGCAAGGCTGTGTAATTGGCAAGGAAACATTATTACTTTTATACATCCTTTTACATCAATAATGTTGTTTGTTAACAGTAACAAGTATGGACTGGATCTAATTACTTTTGTTTTTCCACATATAAAGCAAGAGCAAAGTTTGGATTTATCTCTGAAAGATGAAAGGTTTAAAAGGAAAACTATGTAAGATTTTTTTTTTTTTACTTATGACCTCCTCCTATACCAAATGTTCCTACCCTGCTTCAACAGTTACATAATGCAGTTTCTACAGTGCTGAGCCTGTAGTAGCAATGACAGTGCCTCTGTTCTTGAATATTTCAAAATAGTTTTTTTTATATTATATATTTGTTTCTCATTTTCTTTGTGGAATACCTGCACAGGCATGCAAGGAAATACACACCTTTTTAATGTTTTTCATTAAAAACTAAGTCTCTAATTTACCCAGTACTTCACATTGTTGCACATTGCAGCAGGTAGTGTCGCAGTCACACAGCTCCAGGAGCCTGGAGGTTGTGGGTTCGATTCCCACTCCGGGTGACTGTCTGGGAGGAGTTGGTGTGTTCTCCCAGTGTCCGCGTTGGTTTCCTCCGGGTGCTCCGGTTTCCTCCCACAGTCCAAAAACACACGTTGGTAAGTGGACTGGCGACTCAAAAGTGTCCGTAGGTGTGAGTGAATGTGTGTGTGTCAGTGTTGCCCTGTGAAGGACTGGCGCCCCCTCCAGGGTGTATTCCTGCCTTGCGCCCAATGATTACAGGTAGGCTCTGGACCCACCGTGACCCTGAATTGGATAAGCGGTTACAGATAATGAATGAATGAAAATGAATAAGGACAAAGAGTATGCAGGGATAAAAAAATTGTTATTGTGAGCAGTTGACAGATAGGAACGCGAGTCTGAGACTTGGACCCGAGCCGCACTTAAGTCACTAAAACAGTGACTTCAGACTCAACTTGCGACCCATGAACAATTGTTGTTTAATATAATTTTTTGGATTTTCATAATGGATAACTTTGAAGAGGCAGTCTCCTTGACTGTTCAGTTCCACAAGCCGAACTCAAAGCAGCAGCGTGAGGCACAAGATCCTGTTTCTTATTCGTTTTTACTAGACGCGCCACGCTCAGTAATTTCCTGTATTAATCTACGTAGTCCAGTGTTTCCGATACATGTATTTTGCGGTGGCACCCCCCATTGTTTATTTACATCCTAATGGAGCGGCAGGAACTGCAATTACAAAAGCAGAGTGTTTTTATTTTGGAATGAGGAATACGGGAAGTGCAAAAATGACACCTACATTTACACACCTGACGAGCAAGCAAGAGAGGAAAGAAAGAAAGGTAGATTAATCAAGCTAAACGTGTCTTCAAGTGGTAGATAGGTTTACACTTGTAGACCTTTAGAATGTTACTTTCAGTTTGGCACATACTGCCTAATGAATGCAGCCTGTTTAGATTCCACTTATAAGCTTTAAAATAGCGCTGTCAAGGCTAATGTGTTCATTTTAACACATTAATTACATGACCACATTTGACCCCAACATTTATTTAGTAAATTAAGAGATTTTAATTCAGAAACCATCAAAACAGATAGAGAGATAATTATAATAAAGAAAAAAGATTCCTCTTTCTAGCTTGTCATGTATTCTACACTAACTTACACATGCATTTGTCTTATATCGCCCCATACAAAGACTTAATAGTATTTTAACTTGTAATTAATCACAGAATACACTCACAGAATCACAGACTTTCCCTATGATAGAGCCATGGAGCTCTTTTTAAAAAATAAATCATGGAAAATTAAGCGCTTGTAGTGGATATGATGAATGTGTATTAATTTCTAATAAGAAATTGTGACTTTCTGAAGATGTGATTTGATATACCAAAACTTTAGCTCGTTTCAGAGACATCTCTTCACTAGCAGATGAAAGGTGAGATAAACCTCCAGAGCAGGCCCGTAAAACCCCCTCCGAAGACTCTTTTTATGACTTAAGGACCCCCAGGGTCAAGAAAAGAATGCAGAGAGACACAGAGACTCAATCTTGATTGAAACTCACAATGCCCTCTTTAAAGGACACCTTTTTAAAGACTGTTAACTCTAAAAGACTCAAACATCCCAAAGTTCTTATATGGAAAACAAGTTGCATATGGGCACAACTGTTTGAAATTAATCCCGTTTTGACAATCAAAATAGGTGGAATTAATTTACATGTGTTTAAAGTCATTTTTGTTTATATGAATTTATGTAGAACCAAGGTAGTCACATACTATGTGTTTAGTTGGTTAATAATTATATAGAACATGGTTATCTTTTTCTTAATGATATTACTCTGTGTTAACATATAATCTTTTATATTGCAAAGTATTCACTCAGGGATGGTCAAGTCTTGTCAAGTGTCATAAGTTCTGTGATGCCACTCCCAAGGTACAGGAAACAGCCAATTAGAGCAAGAAAAGCTCCAATTCTCCCTCATTGAGGACGAATCAGGTATTCGGGGCGGGTTTTCTAAACTCTGGTTAAAAACCTGTGGCGCCAAATGACACAAGCTTTGTAAGGTTTTTCGACCTTTTTGGGCTTCTGCCCCTTTTTCTCCGATGTTCGACTCTTCACTTAAAGGCTCCAGACACTTGGGGCGTTGTCTCTTTTAGCTTTTTCAAGGCTAAAAGAGTAAAATGACCTGAGTTTTGGGAATGACCCTGCAGGCGTCAGACTCATGGCTTTCTTAAACAGTCTTGGACCTTTAAAGCGTGGTCCAGATAGAAACTACAGATTAAGAAGAGCTATAGTTTAACCCTCGCAAAATTTCAGCGCCACACGCATTGTGAAGGCAACCTTAGACCTCTGACCCTCCAAACGACGACAACGCCACGAAGAGGACTGCTGCACGCACCCTCAGAATGACCTTCTGAGATGTGGAAACCTGCAAAAGAGAGACCTGCATGGACGTGCCTCTCTCTCTCTCTCACAAGGCAGCAGATCAGCGACGACGAAGAATCCCCACAGAGACCTTCAGAACACCACCAGCTCCGACGGCTGCGTCTGAAAGCCTCGGGAGAAAATGAACACCCGCGGTTGCAACCTACAAGGCCCGCGTCTGCAATTCTCCAGGAAGTCGTGCCGGAAGGCACCGTCAGCGTCATGCTCCCCATTCATCTCCGGATACGTAAGGTCACATGGTTTCATGTCTCTCATGGCTCATGGGTTGGTACTGAAAGTTTGCTGGGATAAACAATAGCCTTTCTTAGAACTTAGGACAATAATTATCATAGAGAAATTCCCTCATATATTAATCTCCCTGTTCCCTCATGTATCGCTGTAATCCATTTTATTATATGAATGTCTAATCAATATCAGAATCAGAAATACTTTATTGATCCCAGGGGGAAATTGCAATTATTACAGTAGCAACCAGTTGTAAAAGAATAAACACTCTAATAAAAAATTTAACTCAAAAGGAAATTTACAATATGTACACATCTATAATAATAAATACAGATATACTGTATACAGCAGTAAGAGTATTGCACATTTGAGTTACACTCATAATTTAAAAAAATTTGTTCTATTTTTATTACTGTACATGTGAAAGGTGTCGTGCTTTAAGTGTGGAGTTATAAAGTCTGGTAGCCACTGGTAGGAATGACCTCCTGTGGCGGTCTGTAGTGCATTTTGGCTGAATGAGTCTTGCACTGAACGTGCTCCTGTGTCTCATTACCATGTGATAAAGAGGGTGGGAGCCATTATCCATAATAGCCTGCAGTTTCGACAGCATCCTCCTCTCAGACACTGCCGTCAGCAAGTCCAGCTCTACACCCACAACCTCACTGGCTCTACGGATCAATTTATTAAGTCTGTTGGCATCTGCCACCCTCAACCCGCTGCCCCAACATGCAACAGCATATAGGATGGCACTGGCCACAACTGACTCATAAAAAATCCTCAGCATAGTTCTGCAGATGTTGAAGGACCTCAGACGCCTCAGAAAATAGAGACGACTTTGGCCCTTCTTGTAAAGGGCGTCAGTGTTTTTAGCCCAGTCCAGTTTATTGTCAATGTGTACGCCCAGATATTTATAGTCCTCCACAATGTCCACACTGACCCCCCTGATGGACACAGGGGTCACCGGCGTTTTGTCCCTCCTCAGGTCCACCACCAGCTCCTTTGTCTTTGTCACGTTGAGCTGCAGATGGTTCAGCTCACACCACGCAACAAAGTCGTTCACCGTCTCCCTGTACTCATCCTCATCACCCCTGCTGATATATCCAACAAGTGCAGAGTCATCAGAAAACTTCTGGAGGTGGCAAGTCTCTGTGCAGTAGTTGAAATCAGTGGTGTAGAGGGTGAAGAGGAAGGGAGAGAGGACAGTTCCCTGCGGGGCTCCAGTATTGCTGACCACTCTGTCTGACACACAGTGCTGCAGACGTACATACTGTGGTCTGCCAGTCAGGTAGTCAACAATCCAGGACACGAGGGGGGCGTCAACCTGCATCACGTTCATCTTGTCACCCAGAAGAGCAGGCTGAATGGTGTTAAACGCACTGGAGAAGTCAAAAAACATGACCCTCACAGTGCCGCCTGGCTTATCCAGGCGAGCATACGCTCGGTTCAGCAGGTAGATGATGGCATCCTCAACCCCCAGACGAGGCTGGTAGGCGAACTGGAGGGGGTCTAGAAGTGGCTGGACCATGGGCCGGAGGTGATCCAGGACAAGTCTCTCCATGGTCTTCATGATGTGGGACGTCAGTGCCACCGGCCTGTAGTCCTTGATGTCACTGGGCTGCGGAGTCTTTGGCACAGGAACAATGCAGGACGTCTTCCACATCACCGGGACCCTCTGGAGACTCAGGCTCATGTTGAAGACATGCTGCAGGACTCCACAAAGTTGGGTGGCACAGGCTTTAAGCACCCTGGGGAGAACACCATCAGGGCCTGCAGCCTTGTTCGTGTGGAGTCTCTGTAGCTGTCTTCTCACCTGGTCAGCTGTGAGATTCACTGTAGAGGTCCCTGGTGGGGGAGGAGAGGAGGTGTGACGTGGACTATCACAGGAGGGGGGGAGGCTATCAGGAAGGGGAGGGAGGGGGAGTGGAGTGGGCTGTTGAGGCCCGAGAGCAGAGGAGTCAGGGAGGGGGAAATCAGGGCTCACAGTGTCAAATCTATTAAAAAACAAATTTAACTCGTTGGCCCTGTCCACACTGCCCTCTACTCCCCTGTTGTTGCTGGACCTTAAGCCAGAGATGGTCCTCATACCACTCCAGACCTCCCTCATGTTGTTCTGCTGGAGTTTCCACTCCAGCTTCCTCGTGTATCTTTCCTTAGCCTCCCTGATGGTTCTCTTCAGTTCCCTCTGAATCGTTCTCACCTCCTCCCGGTCTCCAGCTCTGAAAGCCCTCTTCTTCTTGTTGAGGAGTGCTTTAATGTCTTTTGTTACCCACGGCTTGTTGTTTGGGTAACATTTAACAGTCCTGGTTGGGACAGTGGATTCTACACAGAAGTTGATGTAATCTGTGATGCACTCTGTGAGCCCATCAATGTCCTCTCCATGAGGCTCATAGAGTGCTGTCCAGTCTGTGGTCTCAAAGCAGTCCTGCAGCACTTCAGAAGTCTCCACTGACCATCTCCTCACTGTCCTCATGGTCACAGGCTGACTCTTCACCTGAGGCACATACTTTGAACTAAGGTTGACCAAGTTATGGTCAGATCCACCCAGAGGGGGGAGCAGCTGTATGCCTCCTTAACATTATATATATATTAAATAATATTCATTATTTGATATTATTATTAATAAACCAGTTGTGTGATAAAACCAATCCTTGGTTATTTGTTTGTGTGTGCACCTTTCTTGTATGGAATTATAACTCCTAGTTCAGATTCCATTTCAGAGTCAGGAACCGACGGCGGATCAATGAGCATAATTCATTAATAATAGTTCATTCTAGCTAATTCTGCTGTATAATATGTGAAGATGACCTACTTGTCTAAGCTAAAATTAAGACAGGTAAAGACACTATATATTAGTTAATGGCTCCCAAACATGGAGTTTAGCAAAATGAATTAAATAATTATTAATAAAATAACAATGAATTATCATTGACTCCACTATGTAGTGCAAATGCCACAGCAACGTGTGCATACTACTTCCACTACAGCTCTAAGCCAACCTGCAGTCTATGAAACTGTCTTTATGGCAATAAATAGTGTTAAGTTTGTGTAGTGTAGGGCTGGACAATAATTCAATATCAATATATATTGCAATATAAAATGTTTCAATAACAATTATATAATTTTTAAACACATTTTCAATATATATTTTCAACATCTGTCACTGACTGACATTCATTATAGGGCGCTGCCATTAGTTCAGCGCACTCAATTTAAAATTTAGTATAAATATATTAATATTGACAAAACCATTAAGTTAATGTTTGGTGTCATCGTCATGTTTTTTGTTTGTTCTTGGAAGTTTCCGTGGATTTTATACTGTTCGTATTGATTTCTGAATTATGCTGTATTGACTAAAATTAAGAAATATACAGTAATATACAGATCTAGTGTAGTGTATTTATTCTTCTTCGCTTCTGCCACCGCTGCTAAATTCTAGAGGAAACACTGTAGTCATTCACATAAAAGATTAAAAATCAATCCCACATAGACCTCTTCAAACACTGAAAATGCTATGCATGAAATGCCTGGGCTACTGATCAGTTTTGATACTGTAGTGTGTGCCTAAACATAACAGTACAGTACATGATTTAAACTCATAAGAAATAGCAATGCAATGATGTGGGTCAGACCAGATGGCATTTCAACCATAGACTTGGGACTCAACTTGGACTCGTGATGAGAGACTTGAGACCTGACCCTGAAAGACTTGAGACTTGACTTGGACTTGCAGAAAATGACTTGTGAAAATCTCTGGCAGGTGATGTCTGAGACAAATATAGGTGCCTATAATGTGTGACTGAGATAGGAGATTGCAAACAAATGCAGACTTACGCCGTAGGTCCTGGTCATGTTGAGGAAGAAATCAGTTTTCTCCGTCTCATTCATGAGAAGACTGTAGCGTGGGCAGTTTGGCAGGGGAAATGAGAGCAACTGGAGAAACACAAATGTTACATAGCATATAGAAACAATTTTCAGATCACGTTGGTGCTTAAAATATAACTGGTGTATTGGACAAGCAGGTGAAAGCAATAGACTAGCAGTTATTTCCCACAGTAGCAGATTATTTGTAAATGCAATTTAGCAATCAGCCACTAATAGTATTGTAACAGGTAAGAAATCTTAACTTTATGAGAATATACAGCTATGAAGTAACTTTGGCACTTTTAGGTTCAGCAAAGGAGCAGTGTACAGTGAGAGGTAGATGAACAAATACTGTGCAGTTGTACCTTCTCCTGATCCTGTGGGACAGTATGAATGGGAATGGGCTGCCAGTCCAATCCTCGATGAAATATTTGTGATCCATTGGGTGGGTAGAGACCAGCCAGATTTGCCTCCGCACTCATCAGAGTTCGATCATAATCTGTGCTCCGCACAGCAATCTACAGGACAGAAAGCAGAACAACAGATATTAGAATGGGACTAAAACTGCCAAAATTGCAGCATTTATCAAAAGTTCAGTGAATATTCTAAGCTTTGTACATACACCTAATTAGTGAATTCAAGTGTGAACACAGACAAAAAAGATTTTAATATCTACAGTAAAAATGACACTAATATGAGCTACACAAAAGTTTAGAAGCAATAAAACATTGTCTTTTTGTAAAATATATAGAATATATTAACTGTATATATAGAACTGATGATCTATGTGTTCTATGAAATGATGAAGCATCATTCCATACAATAAAGAGGAGCTGCCTTTTGGAATCTACAACTATTCATCCAACAAGAGGATCAGACCCAACCAGTGGCTTATTAATACACTTTAGATAAGCATTCAATATTGTACATTCAATATTTCTGCTCTTCATCTAAATAGGCAAACACCAAACTGACGATGAATAAAAAGTGGTTAAAACACTACATCACCTATGAAATATATACCGTGCCATCCATTGAATACTTGGAAACAATGTTTGTTTCATAGCGTTTTTTTTTTTTTTTTTATTAAATTACTTTGTCTCTTGCCATTAATCTCATGCATTTAATCGCAATGAAAAAAAATATTCAAATTTTAATTTTTCTTTAAATTTAAAGTTTTCACTTTGTGATGTTCTCACTTTGTCAATCTCAGATTTGTGATGAGTTGCTGTAGTCATGTGTAAATTGGCTATTGGGACACCAATAATGCATTTTAAGAGAGAAACAGTGAGCCAAGCCTGAATCAAAACAAGCATTAAATAACATAGTAAAATTATGTTCACAAAGAGCCTGTGTTTATTATAAACAGGTTGACAAAAACGTCAAGTCCCCATTTATTAAAAAGTTCCGATCTGAGGTAATGGTCCTGGGCTGTCAGTCAGCTCCGTAGTCAGCTCTCCAGGCTTATTGGCTGGGCTCTGAAGAGGGGCGACTCCTGGTTGATGGAGGCCTCAAGCCTTTGGGATGCCAGCAGTTCTCAATCTGGGCTAGCTGGTTCTTCTGCGCTCTGGACGGCAGATTCGGCAGCTCGGTAAATCGCTTGTTCCTGTGTGAATGCCAATGTCAGTGGCCCTATAGCTTCTGATTTATAAACTAATCTCAGACATGTCCACTTGCATGACCAAATCAAGTTTACAAAACATTGATCAGTTCAAATGTGGAAGCTTTTGTGGAGCAATAAAGAAAACAAATTAATAATGTAAAATAAAACATTTCTGCAGAAGGTTCAATACTTAAAATGAAGACAGTTCCTTTACGGACATTTTCTTTTGTTGAGTCGGAGTGAATTGTCCTTTGTTCGTTGAAGATGAATCCTGATGTGGATTCGTAGTTGATTCTTCGTGCAGGAACTAAAAATCTGAACTCCAACTGTTGCTGACTTACTTTTTCCTCTGAGTATTACTGGCTGTAGATTCATTCTGTGCAGAAGTCGTGTGATGTCGTTTTGGCTCTTGTTCCATGTGAGCGCAGTTTACCCCATGTTGCCCGAAGTTATGTTCTTAAAATAAGCATTCTTTTGAAGGATTTTTCACGTGTTTCATTTTAAACTTTTACTTGAAGCCCCAGTGTTTGGTTGTAATATTCATTCCATATTGAACACGGTAAATAACATTTTTTTAAATTTTGAAATTCGATGGTTATACTCAATCATAAAGACAGAGTCTTGATAAGTGTTCCCTTTGTGTAATGAATTTTAATTACAAAGGGTGCTGACAGCAAGTTTGGGTGATTTGTTGCCTGTTATTTTATTTTTATTTACTTAATTTTTATTTACTTTATTTACTTAATTTATTATTAAGATTTTATTTGATTAACTTGAGAGATATTTAATTTGCTATTCCGTCCTGAGCTCACTACAGTGGTGTGGCAATCTTAAAGTGTTTGAATTCTGCATAAGATTCAGCACAACGCACAAAAATATATTTTATCCTATGATTTCTGACATGGGCAAGGCAAGTGGAAAAAAGAAAAAAAAACCTGGGTTGATTTATTTCAGTCTGTGGGTTGTTTGTGTAGAGCACCAGATCCCCAGTCAATGTGCTAAATTTTTTTTCATAATATTTACACTGTACCATCAAATTCAGAACGTGTCTAACAGAGATCACAGACCTCATAACGGGTGTATGGCTCACTCAAGAACCCAGAGTAGCGTTTCCGAAGAAACTGACCCAGCTGAAAGTGCTGCCGCATGCCTTCCTGTAGAGGCAAAAACAAAAATTTGAAAAATGAACACCACAATGGTCATGAAAATAATCACTTCTTACAAAATTAAGTATTAATGCAATCTCTTAATTCTAGTGAAAGTGACGTTTAGGTCAATCATTCAAACAATTCTTTGAAGGTATTCCTTTAGTTAAAAAATAAAAGCTGTGTAAAATTCAGAGACCACCCTTATTTCATGTAATTTACAGTTAAATACATACAACAAGACCCATTATAACTCATGAATGTCCACTATTTGATAAACAAAAGAGATGCATAAATACCACTTTTTTTCCAACCAAGTACAAGTATGTGTATTTTTGTACTTGCAGATACCGTTACTTATTTAGAATTAAGCAATCAGGAGCACTGTGGACTTATTTATTAAAATACTTGCTTAATTAAAAACCTTTATTGTTTATTTCTGGAACTGTCCATTTTTATTTAGCATTTTCCCACATTACACCAGCAATTTTATATATATTTATATTTTATATATATATAAAATTGGTAACGTGAGATGCAACAAGCTCGATATGCATTTGTAGTGTTGTCCAACTTTGGTAATAAAGTTTCTTTATCCAAGTTTCTCATCTATGGCGTTGGATCCAATTCAAAATTCGCAAGTGGAGAAAATAATTTAATTTGAGAAAACACCACACCAGGTAATGCACAGTGCTCTTGCATACAGAAAAAACATTTCCCTAGAGGAAAACACATTGAGTGAAGAAAAAATCAGCTTGTTCGAGGAGAGTCAAAACCGTGCAGCATACTCACTGCTCTAGAGTTCTCCCTGCAGTCTGCTTTGCTTGCCTACACAAATTGTGAAATAATTACAGATCGCCGACATTGAGTTTTCAGCAACATGCATTAGGCACAAGGTATTGGATATTGGTATCAGAGACTCGTTTTTCGATATTGGTATTTATGCATCTCTAATAAACAATATGTAAAAATATGTATTGGTATTCATGCATCTCTAATAAACAATATGTAAAAATTATTTAATTTTGAACAGTAGGAGAAAATTTCCACTTGGCTTCAAAAAAAAAAATAAAATAAAATAAAATAAAATACAGATTTGTCAATCCTTCCACTGTGAGAAGTCTTAGTGCTATGGCTCAGAAACTATGAGCCTAATTCACCAATATTTTTCCTAATTCACCTGCCCCATGGTCCTAATAAGCAAAAAAATAAAAGGCATCTAACTGCAGGGCTGTGGGCACACAGGAAAGGAACAGAAAAATGTTAGACAAAAGTCTTGGCATCCTATACTGTCTACCTGATGGCAGCTGTTCAAATTGTGTTTAATCGTAAAAAACATGTAAAGTAGACCTTTGGAAAATTCAGTTAATTGTCCCTGATGCTGGAAAAAAAATGAACCAAAGGATAGTTTCAGACTTATAACATTTTAAATTTGTCAGCCAACTGGAAGATACATCATTTTCCTTTAACATGGGTGCAATATAATTTCTAACTTACTAGGGTAGCACAGATGACAACAGTTTTTCTGTTTCATTGGCACCAAATAGTTCTCCACATAGAACCACATCATTGTGTGTGTGTGTGGTGTCTGTGCATACGTTTTTGTACCTGAGTTAGCTGCCCAAACCCTTGGGGCCATGCGTCTTCCTGGTATGGGTCGGTAGGGTAGGCTCTCACTGGAGAGCGGTCCCCATGGCGATACAGCTAAGGTAACATGAAGACAGAGATTTCAGTCTAGAAGGATTATAATAGTGAGTCTTAAAGGATTTTTAAATAAAATATTTTCACAGGATTTTCTAAAATGAGTCTTACTAAATCCAGCAATGGTAATATATTATGTAACCAAAAATGAGCTTAGTTTGTGCTAATCTACCAGATTTTGATCTGAAGGAGAAGCTATGTTCTGAGAAAATCTGTCATTTCATCTTTAATGGGAATTATACAAATCACAATTAAATACATAAAAGATCAATTATCAATGTAATCTAATGGTCAGAAAGCAACATATTTTTGAGTGAAATGTATTTTAGAGGGTCTGAACTGGCTGAGCATTTCTATCAATGAAATATAGGTTTGCTGAGAATGGGAGGTAAAAACCATGGATGATATTATTGGTGAGTCAAAAGTAACAGGACACACTTATTTCAAAAACGAAAGGGAAAATCACATCAGTACACCAATGAGTAATGGGTGAGGGGCCTATCTTTTAGCCTATGCCAGAAACATGGCCATCATCTTGAAAGCCGGATCAAGGGCAAGCTTTTCCAATATGAATGTGGTCATGTAGAATATGAGAGAAAACAAATAGTCTCAGAAATAGATTGTCGCAATCGGATTTGCAATCTCTCTTGTGGTTCAATAGTTAAACAGGAAAAATAAATAAATAAATAAAATGTTGTTCAGGGCGGCATGGTGGCGCAGCAGGTAGTGTCGCAGTCACACAGCTCCAGGGGCCTGGAGGTTGTGGGTTCGATTCCCACTCTGGGTGACTGTCTGTGAGGAGTTGGTGTGTTCTCCCTGTGGGTTTCCTCCCACAGTCCAAAAACACACGTTGGTAGGTGGATTGGCGACTCAAAAGTGTCCATAGGTGTGAGTGAGTCAGTGTTGCCCAGTGAAGGACTGGCGCCCCTTCCAGGGTGTATTCCCGCCTTGTGCCCAATGATTCCAGGTAGGCTCTGGACCCAGCGGCGGTTACAGATAATGAATGAATGAATGAAAAATGTTGTTCATTACAGGTTCGACAATACCTTAAATGCACAGTGCTACCTGACAATGCTATAGCGATCTGTGTTCCAATCCATTCTGAACAAAGATGGCACTGAGCATTTAGGTCTGGTCAAGCATGTAACAAGCCTGTAATGAACAACAAAAGTTTTGAAAATTGTGTCCCAATGGTGAAGTCATGTCATAGTATATATTAGAGCTTGACACAGACTTAACCAGAGCCAAAGTTCAATCCAAATATAAAAAACACGTTTGGCAGAGTACTAATGTAAAGCAGAAAATTTTACATATTGTTATGTTATTATTTCATGTATTAGGATGAAGCAGGAATTAACATAGGATTTAAAATATTTGTTTACTTCTTTAAAAAATGTTTTACTTCTTTAAATTTTTCATTGTGGGACTTGGAACAACATAATATTTTTTCACTGGTAAAAGCAAATGAGCAAAATGAAAATGCTCCAAGTTTAATCGTTCTAGTACAGCGTTGGCCATAGTTGACTGCCAAAATGGCGGCAACAACAAATTTTGTCTGTGACATCGCCTGTTTTAGACTGTACACAAACACACTACTTTGCAATCATTTGTTGTGAAAATAAATGTATCTATTTCTGAATCAAACTAATTTATGTTTAATATAAAAGTGTATAGCAAACAAACATAATAAAATTGTCATACTGCAAAAATATTTTACACTTTTGAGAATTTTGAGAGTCAGATCCTGATGTCACTGTCCTTTTTAAGATGACTAAATAGGCTGAAACATATCTAAAGTGTCCATGTACATTTAATGTATAAAATAGCCCAAAAAGGAAAGTTTTTTCCTATTAGATTTACAACTATTTTAGCTTAATCAACATTACACATAAAACTCAGAAGAGATGTGTGTATTCCTTGGTGGATTTATAAATAAATTATGATATTTACACTGAAACTGGTCCTGACCCATAACTCTGTAGCTTTCTCTAGACTCAGAATGATTTTGTTCTCATCTCAGTGACTGAAATGTGCATCAATGTAAACAAGTCGAATTGACTGTCTCCTTAAACTTATGCACAAATACATCTGACTGACTTTGGTATACACAAGACTTTAACACACTCCTACTCAGAACAAATTGTGCAAAGCATTTCACTAGGGTTTGGTTTCTGCAGTCTTGTGATCACATGACTCATACACACACACACACACACACACACGTCAGCACTTTGCAGAGAAAACAAAACGTTCACAAGCACAAACTGTTCTGTCAGAACGTTTTACTCTAACCCTAAACACCATAGTGCTCTAAAACTTAAGTAGTTCGTTCGGTCTGTAAATATGCAACTGAACTCCAATCGAGCTTTACGTTAGTATGAGAATAAACGTCACATCAGCTAACGTTAACTTGCCAGACAGCGCAGCAGTTTAACTATCACGCGCTCTCGGGTAAGATAAGCTAAACTCAATTCTATACAATGCATAAGTTTTAATACTTGCTTTGTCGTTTTGAGACGTTTGAGAACAGAGAAATTGTTACTTCATAGCTATTGTTAGTGCCTTCGCCAAGACAATTTTCAATCACTTCTCAGGCAACTTGAAACTACCTCAGCAACCTCAAAAGATAGCGGTTGTAACGTAGCATTCATGCTAATATATCCAGCGCTAACACGTCCGTGATTTTTTTTTTCCAGAATGAAACTCACCACTGTGACCAGTTTGAGTTGGCTTTGTGCGAACGACTCTCCAAAAACTCCCAACACAAAAACAAACAGACATAAAGCCATGCTCGAGGACACAGCAACAAATAGAGCGTCTCAGTTAGCCGAGTGCTACACGACCGACAAGCAAAGGCTTCCTTGTTTGTCTGTCACAGCGCCGGATGACCACGGCGAGCTCTCAATGGCTGCCGATAAGAGAGGCGGCGCCAAGATGGTCGAGAAGGGTATCTCTGCAGGCCGGAGGCAGCTCCAAGTGGGCGGTACAGCTCCAAGTGAGCGCGGAAGAACATTTTAAGCACGACTCATGCACGTTGCTGGCTTTGAGATATATAGCTGGCATATAGGCGCTGGAGATGACCCAGAGGCTAAAGAAACCTTTTTATTTGTTTTTAAAAACAGAGGTGATATGGAACTGTTTCTATTAGCTTGTGTTGCTGAGCAAGGTGTCAGGGTCAATGCGATGTTTGTGGTTACGCCATGCCCCTCACCCCAGAATTTTTAAGGTATGGAAACTGGACTGTAGGGCCCCTCACCTCAATTCTTAAGGCACAGATACTAGACTGCAGGGCACCTTATACACCACAGTTCAGACAGTGTATAGTTTGATACTTTTAGAAACCTAGGCTGTCTGGTTAACTGTGATGTCTTTCCATAAAATGCCCTTCCGCAAAATAGGTATCCTAGTTATTTTCTTTCTTCTAACAAATCTCTATAACTAATGCAGCTTAAATTGCTCTGTTTGAGCATTGTTTGGAAGTTTAAGAGAATGTCAGTGAATTCTTTGGGATATTGTGTTAGATTATTATGTATTTTGTAGTACAGCTGTATACCTGGTGACCATGTAATAACTTTTGTTTTCAGTATTAATATTGTACCTTGTAAACATTGAGTACATTATATGGAGTACATTTTCAGCATTATGTGATTTACAGACTTGTTTGTGGTTGGCTTAATATGTGAAATTATTGCAATAAAAACAGAATAACTTAACTAAATAATTTAACTGAGACCACATGTACTGAGAATGATAATGTTTGCTTACATATAGGCTACTACTCACTTCCTAACAAGAGACATGATGTCACGGCTGCGCAGGGAGGACGAGGAGACGGACGTAAACGCAAGGAATTTTATTTAACACAGACAGAATCAAAATAAACACAGGTAGTAAAGACAAAACTAACTAAACAGAGCTTAAAAAGGACGGACAGGGAAGAGCCATGAACTGGGGTAGACACGTGTGAACAGATAGACTGTGAAACACATATCTACACACACAACACCAGACAAGGGAGCACTGAAACAAAGGGACTATATAAGGGCAAGACAACTGAGGAACACCTGGAGACAATAATGAGACAGAGGCAGGACTAAGGTGGGGCTAGGATGGAACCAGGGCGGAGACAGGAACAACAACAAACAGGGCCATGTGCTACATGAGCACATGGTGGGGAAAACACAGGACTGGACCAGGATATGACAGATGCCCCCACCAAGACACGCAACTCCCAGGGCGCGTAAAGCTAGACTCCCCAGGAGCTGGCACAGGAGGGGCCAGGAAATCAAAACAGAATGAACCCACAAGACTCAGGACAAGACAGGAAATTAAGCTGGGGACAAGAGACTAGACCGTAACGGACAATGGACAGGACTAGAAACAGGAGACGGGACTCGTGACAAGACAGGGTGCTGGACTTTAGACTGAACACTGAACGGGGACTGAGACAACAGTAGCAGAGACATGAGACTGGACTTGGGACAAGACGGGAGCAGAGACGGGACTGAAACAGGGACTGGACTATACTGGAAACAGGGGGAGAGACACTGGACTGGAACATAGACTGGACAGGTGATGAGACTGAGGATCGATACTGGGACTGGATTGAGGCAGGGGAACTGGGACCAGGACATTCACAGGGACAGACACAAACATGGTGACAGGGACCGGAATAGAGACAAAGGCAGACACAGGTACTGGGACAAGGACAGAAATAGGAACCAGGACAGGGACAGACACAGGAACCAAGACAACTGGGGGGTGCCCAGGACTGGCAAAAGTCTCTGGGGAAGTCAGAAGGACCAGCCTGGGCACAGTTCTGGGAATCGGCCTGGAAGTCCGCTGGGCTGATTTAGGGACACTGTCACTGGCGTCACTGGGGCAGAAGCGGCCGTAGCCACCGCCACAGGGGCAGAAGCGGCCATGGCCTCACTCACAGGGGCAGAAGCGGCTGAGGAAGCTGCCCTCGCTGGGACAGGAGTGGCTGAGGAAGCCTCCTCCGTTGGGACAGGAGCGGCTGAGGAAGCCGCCTTCTCTGGAGCATGTGCGGCGGATGCCGCCTTCTCTGGAGCATGTGCGACGGATGCCGCCTTCTCTGGAGCATGTGCGACGGATGCCGCCTTCTCTGGAGCATGTGCGACGGATGCCGCTTTCTCTGGAGCATGTGCGACGGATGCCGCTTTCTCTGGAGCAGGTGCGGCGGATGCCGCCTTCTCTGGAGCATGTGCGACGGATGCCGCTTTCTCTGGAGCAGGTGCGGCGGATGCCGCCTTCTCTGGAGCAGGTGCGGCTGGAGCCGCCTTCTCTGGAGCAGGTGTGGCGGATGCTGCCTTCTCTGGAGCAGGTGCGGCGGTGGAAGCCGCCTTCTCGGGGACAGGAGCGGCTGGAGGCGCCGCTTTCACAGGGTCAGGAGTGGCCGTGGAAGCCGCCTTCTCGGGGACAGGAGCGGCCGTGGAAGCCACCTTCTCGGGGATAGGAGCGGCTGGAGGCGCCACTTTCACAGGGACAGGAGCGGCTGGAGGCGCCGCTTTCACAGGGACAGGAGCGGCTGGAGGCGCTGCTTTCACAGGGACAGGAGCGGCTGGAGGTGACGCTTTCACAGGGACAGGAGCGTCTGTGGAAGGCGCCTTATCAGGGACATGAGCGGCGGGGTTCGCCGTCATCTCAGGAACAAGAGCGGAGATGTCCACCGAGGCAGGGGCTTGTG
This sequence comes from Hoplias malabaricus, assembly GCF_029633855.1. NCBI lineage: Eukaryota > Metazoa > Chordata > Actinopteri > Characiformes > Erythrinidae > Hoplias > Hoplias malabaricus. The sequence continues at coordinate 37,863,804 of NC_089820.1, forward strand.
CTGTTCGCCAGGCACGTGCTGGAGTTTTTGCGGGTTTAGGGGGCACTCTTGAGGGACTTCTTCAACCGTAGTTCCCCCGGAGATGCGCCCCTGTTAGCCTCACCTCCCATGTCCAGTGGTTTGAGGCTAACAGCCCCTACCCTCAACCCCCCACCCCCCATAAAATTTCCCCGGACCTGAGGGGGTAATCCTTGGAAGCAGGGGTTCCTGCAGAGACGTCCTCGGGAGAAGAGGTTCCTGCAGAGACGTCCTCGGGAGCAGTCCGGGAGAATCTCTCGTTTATGAGTTCTAAAAATTTCTCTATAGTCAGTTCAAGGGCCTTTTCTTTAACTAATTATTCTGCCAACTGCAACACCTCTCCTCTGAGAAGAGATCTAACAAAGATGACCTGGACAATGTCAGGAGGAGCAGGACAGGTCAAAAATTGAAAATAAAGTCTGCACTGTAATAAAAATCCCTTACAGTTGGGACCTCCTTCCAATTCACCGGGTACTCCCATGAAGGATTGCAAAATAGCAGATAGATCACCCACCCTTATGGCCAGTGCTTCCTCTGCTATTTTGATGGCTTTATCCGGTGACATGCCTGTGTTAGCTGCGTCCTTTAGTTGATCAGTCATTCTGTCAGGATCGCGGAGGGCGGACTGACGGAGGCTGACGCACACGCTACAACACAGATACTTTATTAACGAAAGAATATAACAAAACAAACACAAACAGACTTGAGGGCAAACACGACGACTGAATAAATGAAAGGACTCGAAACAACAACATGAAAGGAGGAAACGAAAACAAGGAACAACTGACTAGAAATAAGAACAACACAAAACAACACGACTTGGAATTGGAACAACACAAAACAAATGACCGATGCAAGGAAGTGACCCAAGCGAACTTAAATACAAGAACAGACGAGACACACCTGAAACAGATAACGAGGATTAAGGACAAGGAGGTGGAACAAAGGCGGAGAAATGGACAATAACAGAAAGAGCCATGTGCTGAGAGAGCACATGGCAGGGAAAACAAACAGGACTGGGCCAGGATGTGACACATGACAGTAAATATGGGTTCACCAGCACAGAACATTGCTGGGGTGCTATATATTCTTCGCCTGGCATTAGGTTCATGTTTCTCTACTCCAGAGAATCCAATTATATTGTCAGTATTTCTCTACAGGGATTAGAGAGGCAGTGTGTGCATGTCTGCACATCTGTGTTAGTAATGGGTGCAACTTAATGTAGAATACATTCATTACAAATTTGTCCTCAAATATTTATACATATGGTGTATTTCTGAAATAAATTAAACTGAATAAATGAACTATATAAAAATAAATTGATAGCTCTTCGGGCGGCACGGTGGTGCGGCAGGTAGTGTTGCAGTCACACAGCTCCAGGGACCTGGAGGTTGTGCGTTTGAGCCACACTCCCTGTGACTGTCTGTGAGGAGTTGGTAGGTGGATTGGCGACTCAGTGTGAGTGAATGTGTGTGTGTGTGTGTGTGTGTTCCTGCCTTGCACCCAGTGATTCCGGTTAGGCTCCGGACTGGACCCACCGCGACCCTGAATTGGATAAGCAGTTTCAGACAATGAATGAATGAATGAATGATACTATACTATTAATACTATTAATTGTTCACAAATCTTCATTATTATTTATTTTATTTACTCATTTATTTTTTGCTAGAATTTGTTGATTTATTTCCTGAATGTCATGTGGCATATGTAAAAATTTCAAGATGCATACATAATACAACTGTCCCTGACTGTGTAAAGTGCATACTATACCACCATTCTCATTTTGTTTAAGTCACAATATAACATATGAAGAAGTAGCAAGGCATTGCTCACTTTGTAATTTAAGCATTATTACTAGCTTTATTTACATAATGCAAAGAATGTAGAAGACCTAAAATGCCATATTGCAGGTCAGTTTGCAATTTAAATAAATTTTACCTTTATGGGTCGTCCTTTGAAGGTAAAGGTGTTTGAAAGAGCTGAAACATACACACCCTTTCTGTTTCCACCTTTCTGTCTCCACTCGGTGGGTCTGACAAGCATAAAATAATATATTACATTAGTTTACAGCTATGTAATGTCCATGGAGCTTATTAACTCTCGTAAAAAAAATTATTATTTATTAATTTCATACATCATATGAACAAGATTTTCATGTTCAACATTAATCCTATTCCAACATTAATCTTAGGGGTAAATCATGAGGGCATACATACCTCCATTCACTTGACGGTGGAAAAAAAATTAAACAAGGATAAAGGATTATACATTTTTGAAATTTAAAATATTTGAAATTAATGTTTTATTACATTTCAAGTAGGCCACCAACTATTAATATTTTTCTTATAATTAAAATAAATTAAAGTTTTGTATATCATGAACAAAAAGCATTACAATAAAATGAAGAATAACATTCAGTCATTACTTTTTTAATTATCCTTTTAGTGTCTCCATATTCCCTCAGTAGAGCATTGTGGCTTTTTTGATATATCTGGACAAAGTCATCTAGCCTTGTGAATCTTCGCCTTTGAAATCTTATTCGTTTAAGGTCCCACTGGTTCTTTTCCATTATGCCTTGAGTCTTGTTATCTTGTGTGAAATTCTGTTACACATATTATACATGATTGATTAAATGTAGTATTACAACCCAGGGACTGGGAGCTGGCGTGCCTCCCTCGGACCTGACGAGGTGTCGAGATAATGGCCTGGTCGGAGTGGTCCGTCCGTGGGATTGGTTCCCCCTAAAGTATAATCTAGAAGCGGATGCTGTTCCCGCAATTAGGTGGATGCTGTTCCCACCAGGGGTTTGTTGTGTATTTCATTGAAACGTTATTGTGAATTTCATGTTTTGACTGTTCTAGAGGCTGTGCTATTCTTAGGGGCTGTTTACATAACTGTTGAGTACGTTTGTGCACATTACAGGGTGGTAGAAGATTGCATAAACTGGTCCATATATTTGAACAAGAGCACCTGGTGTTTTATACACACATTTAATGGATTACATACCCAGCCATATTTTATTATATAACATATTCGGTGGTTCTTTGTGAAGCGCATTATACACGTAGATTAAAGCCTCACTTTAATTGTTCCTTTGTTCTTGGGGTTCACTTGGACTTTTATTGTTGACTTGGACTTTTGTGGATAAAAATTTCGTACTTCGCTTGTTACTTACTGTACAAAGAAACTTATTTTTCCGGTTCAGTTTGCATTTTTTGTTGTTGTATTTTGTGCTAACAATTTATTTTCTGCCTCGGTTTGAACTTTTCGTTGATCATAACATATTTTGTAACTTGCTTGCTATTTCCGTAGTTCTCAAAATTTTGTTTTCACTTGCTATAATATATCTTGTAATTTGACTGCCTATTGACGGTGTGCTGATGATGTTTGTCCTGTTCGGTTGGAATTGTTCCTCCACATAATAGGTACTAAAATATAGTCTTTGGCTTCATTCTGTATTGTGAGATGATTGTCCTGCCTTTATAGCTTTTTCCACTTACTACAAATTCCATTTCATTTATTGGTGTGTTATTTGCTTCTGACTAATGAGCTTTTTCGGTCCGTGGGCCAGTTTGATACTTAGTAACTTAATATAAATTAGGCTTAGCTTGCTTCTAAATTAAATACTGTGTTTGAAGACACGCACTACGTTTCTTATCAGCCTGCGAAATTCTTCACAGGGCTGAGGTGGTACTGCTTTTCTTGGCTGAGCTTAAACTTGACTCTAAACTTGGACTTTTTCTTTTTGTTACATACCGCTCGGAGAGCGCTAAGTGCAGCGGCTGCTGCCGAGGGCGCTGTAGGGTGAGACCCTGGGACGCTGTTCTAATAACTCTAAATTGCGATGAAACCTTGCGGTGTTAATTGATTCGCGGTTAAAAGTGAAGTAGAACGAAGACTCATTCAGGTGAGATCCATATTTAATCAGCACCTTACAGACAACATGGCTAGTACTAGAGATTTGCATAACGAATTAAACGCCATTTACGGCGTGGGGAATTGGGAATGGAAACCGTTTGTTCAGCAAATTGAAAAGATAGCTGAGGGAGTGAAAGAGGGGGTGATAAATTTGAAAAAGCGGGATATCGTGCACATAAGTGTGCTCAAGAGATTTGATAAATGGGCTAAAACACACACGGGGGATAGTATATGTCTGATCAACTGCATTAACCAGATGAAGAGAGACCTGGAGGAAATATTAAGTCAGGCTGAAGCAGAGGTTAGTAGGGCTAGCCTTTTCAAAAGAGCTAAGGCAAAGAAAAGCTTGAACACAGCTCAGACGGACATAGCGGAGCTTACAGCTATCACAACGGCATTTCTTAGTATGACTCCACAGCTTTTTACATTGAAAACACCAGGTCCGTCACAGCCGACGGCAGTTTCACCTACTTTTGAAGTGGAAGTGGAAAGTGAGTATACAAAACACAAGGGCCATACAACCTAAGCCACGTCCCATCAGCAGACACTATGTGAGCAGGCAGCCCACAGCTTCACACACACGAACGCACACACAGACGAACACAAACTCTTAGAGACATGGTGAAATCTCTAGGGATGAGAAATTTGTCTGGTAAGCTCACTTGGACGGTGGAGTCAGAACAGGCGTTTATAGATGTTAAACAAGCCTTATCTGCTGCAGCTGACTTAGCCTGACCTGACTATTCACTACCTTTTTACATGGATGTTTCTGAAACAGACACTGTGATAAATGGTGTACTGCTTCAGAAAAAGGGGGAAAGTAGAGCAGTACTAATGTACTTAAGTGTCCCATTGGACCTTATAGAGAGGAGACAACCACAGTGCACAAGACATGTAGCAGGACTGACCAAATTAGTGCAGAAAACAGCACATCTGGTAGCAGGATACCCATTGTGCATTCTAACCACACACGAAGTAGTAGCGTACATAAACTCACAGATGTTCACACTCACTCCATTGCGACAGAGACGCATTCACAAAGCATTGACTGCACCCAACATCACCTACACACACGAAGGAGTCAACATAGCAGATGGGATGCTGGAAGGCCCACCACATGAGTGTGAGGAACAGGTAGAAAGGCAAGGAAAAGTAAGACCAGACTTACAAGCCACACGCATTCCAGGGTCATGGAATTTATGGACAGATGGGTGTGGGTACAGGGCAGATACAGGTGACGTCAGAGCAGGATACGCAGTAATTCAGGAAGCAAAGGGGGAAACACATGAGTTTCAGACAGTCATAGCAGAGGAAGTGAAACAAAATCCATCAGCACAGAAGGCAGAACTACTAGCAGTAATTTCAGCACTAGAAGTGGCAGAAGGAAGGGACGTCACTATTTATAGTGACTCAGCCTACGTAGTGACAGCCGCACATGTAGACATTCCACACTGGAAGCAGGTTGGATATGTCACAAGCACAGGGAAACCAGTCAAACACAAGACAGAACTGATGCAATTAGAAGCAGCTATACACAAACCAAACAAGGTAGCAATTGTGAAGTGTAAAGGACACCAAAAGGGAGACACAATAATGAACAGAGGGAATTGTTGTGAAAAATAATTTTATTACTTTGTGTTAGTGGACAAATATCCTTAAATGATGATTAGTTAAATTAGCATTTATAACTACATACTCATTGTGTGAAATCCTGTACCCTATATGCATTTATATTAATGACTAACTAGTATTTACATTATGAATTACTTACACATGTAGTTAAACATTTTTGCTTGATTCTGCACTACTAACTCATATGATAATTATTCCTAAAGACATATTATAAGCTAACTTCACTATATGGCATGATAACTTGATATTTACACATTTTTAATTCTTAGACCTCTAACATTGAACAGATGTGCACTCCAGGATTGTAACACACTGACATCATAGTGTTGGGCACGGAGGCGCTGATCTGTAGCTTCTGTTTGTGGCCTTGAAGTGTATATTTTGGACTCCCTAAATTTTAGTCTCTTGGGAAAAAGTGCTGAGAAGAGAGGCCCATTGTCAGCCTGGCCAGATAAAGAATGTCTTCAGGGTCACAACAGGCACCTGAATATTGCACGTGAAGAGTTGAGTACTAACATGTGAAATTATGCATATTAATATACGCTAATCAGCCAGAAACGCCTCACCACCAGGATATACGTCATCTGGGGTATAACTGTTGGAGTCAGATCATGGGAGGTCAGAGTTTCACTTGGGAGGGGTATCACACTGATCTCAATGTGTAAATTCTCCTGGATCCAGTATTTTGGTAAATAAATACTTTGATTTGCTTTGAACTTCACTCGACTGGTGTCTGCGACTCTCTCGTGACGGACACGCCTCCCCCGAAGAGGGAGGGTGTATTTTGGACCTTTTTGTGATTTTCTCATGAGTTGGTAAATTTTAAAATACTTTGAGAACGGTCCAAAGAAACATTTTTAATCTTCAGAATGAAGCTGCAGATGGGGCAGCAAAAAGAGCAGCAGGCTACACGGAACCCAACAACATGCTTGTGTTGGACTCCAGTGTACCCTGGGAACCGATTCCCACAGGACAAGAGCTTAGGCACATACAGGATCAGGCAAGTCCAGAAGAAAAGTCAGTATGGCTAGCAAAGGGAGCTAGCCCAAACAGTCAGGTGTGGACGTCACAAGAAAGACAAGTAGTTTTACCAATGTCACTAGCAGAAGCAGTTTTAGAAGAAGCACACACAGTAGCGCACGTAGGAAGACAACAAACACTGGAAAATCTAAAACAATGGTGGCACCCATTCATGTCAGCATTAGTGGTAGATTACATCACTAAATGTCAGATTTGTAACACTCAGAACGTAGCAAAAGCATTTAAACTAGCTCCAGTAAGGTTTCCATTGCCAGATTCTCATGGACACGAGATTCAAATGGATTACACAGATATGATTGACCCCATTAGGAGATATAGATATCTCCTGGTCATTGTAGATCGATTCTCGGGGTGGGTAGAGGCAGTCCCCACTCTGAGGGAAGATGCAAAATCAGTCTGTAAGTTTCTGATTAATTGTTGGATTCCGAACCATGGGTTTCCTAGGAAACTTTTCTCAGATAACGGGAGTCACTTCACGAGCAAAATACTGCAGTGGGTGGAGCAGTCATTGGGGCTGCGCCATAGCTATGGTTGTGTGTATCATCCTGCCTCACAAGGTCAGGTGGAGAGGATGAATCAAAATTTGAAATCCAAATTAGCTAAGATTACACTGACCACGGGCATGAATTGGCTAGATGCCCTACCAATTGCCCTGATCAGTATTCGGAGCTCTATTAATAGAAGCACAGGCTTCTCCCCATTTGAACTGGTCAGAGGTGTAGCATTCCCAGGCCCAAAAACAAGAGTTCTGATGCGGGCTCGCCTGGGACGAACACAGATGAGTATCGTCAACTGTTTTTGAAACTAAAATCAGTGTGCTATCAGGAACTATCTGTGCAGGTACGGAGAAACAGAGGAGGAGATGAGGAGCATGAGATACCTCCCAAGGTGGCTGTGGCTCCATGGGTGTATCTGAGAGCCATTAAGCGAAAGTGGTCAGAGCCTCGCTGGACAGGCCCATTCCGGGTGACAGAGAGAACCAGCCACGCGGTACGACTCCAGGGCAAAGGCAGCTCATGGTACCACCTGTCTCAGTGCAAGCCAGCACTGCCACCCGAGGAGCACCAGACACAGAAGCAAGCATCTAATTAGTAACAAGTGCCAGCTGGACACTCTGCGAACGACAGGTGTCACCGGAGAGCTGTCTGAAGCTCTTGAAGATCCAGAACACATTATTATTTTCCTTACAGGTTGTCGTGGACTCTACTTCTTTACAGGTTGCTTGGACTCTTATTTTTTTTCCTTCTTCTTTCCTTGCAGGTTGAACTTTCTAAACGAATTTGTAAAAAAAAAAAAAAACGCACCCTGTAACTTTAACACTTAAACATATAGAGTATAGATAATACTTTACTAAGTAGAAGGAAACTTAGTGGGGAAACACATTGATTGTTTAATAATGGCTTGGTATGGAAAAAGGGGGTGCGACAGGACAAAATACAGACACCATTACTGTTGTAGAACAACTAGTCTGGGAGATAACAAACAGGGAAATAATGTTACTTCCTCCCGTTGACATGGTTAAAATTTTGGCCGCCTGGGGGCAGAAGGGGTCGTGAGAGAATTTTTCCTGTCAAAAATTGGTTGGTTGGCTGCCGGACAGGTTTTTGCTCTCACAGGTTAAACACATGTCAAAAACATGTTTGGAGGACCTAGAGTGTGATGACGTGTCTTGGGGACACGTCATAAGGGGGAACTGTCAACGGGGAACAATTTTATTACTTTGTGTTTGTGGACAAATATCCTTAAATGATGATTAGTTAAATTAGCATTTATAACTACATACTCATTGTGTGAAATCTTGTACCTTATATGCATTTATATGAATGACTAACCAGCATTTACATTATGTATTACTTACACATGTAGTTAAACATTTTGCTAGCACTACTAACTTATATAATAATTACTCTTAAAAGACATATTATAAGCTAACTATATGGCATGATAACTCACGTGATATTTACACATTCTTAATTCTTTACGTCTAACCTTGAACAGATGTGCACTCCAGGCTTTTAGCACACTGACATCAATCATAGTGTTGGCCCAGGAGGGCTGAAGTGTAGGTGCATGTTGTTGACCTTGAAGTGCATTTCTGACTCCCTAAATTTTAGTCTCTCGGGAGAGGAGTGCTGGGAAGAAAGGCCCATTGTCAGCCTGGCCGATAACGAATGTCTTCGGAGTCAAGGCATGCACCTGAATCTTGCACGTGAAGAGCTGAGTACTAACACGTGAAATTATGCATATTAATATACGCTAATCAGCCAGAAAACGCCTCACCGGCAGGGTTTACGTCATATGGGGTATAACTGTTGGGGTCAGATCTTGAGAGGTCAGAGCTTTACTTGGGAGGGGTATTACACTGTTCTCGATGTATTAGATTTCACGAGACAGGAGCAGCTGGTGCCGCACTCACGGAGACAGGAGCGGCGGGCGCCACCTTCACAGAGAGAGGACCGCCGTTGGAAGCTGCGTTCATGGTGACAGAAGCGGCTGGTGCCGCCTTCACAGGGACAGGAGCGGCTGTGGGAGCTGCCTTCACGGGGACAGGAGAGGCTGGGTTAGCCGCCTACACGGGGACAGGGGCAGCGGGCGCCGTGCTCACGGAGACGTCCACAGAGGCAGGGGTTTGTGCTGCTCGCCGGGCTCGCGTTGGAGTTTTTTCAGGTTTAGGGGAACTGTTGGGCGCACTCTTGAGGGACTTCTTCAACCGTGGTTCCCCCGGAGATGCGCCCCTGTTAGCCTCTTCTCCCGTATCCAGTGTTTTGAGGCTAACAGCCCCAATCCTCAACCCAAAAAAAAAATTTCCTCGGGGATAGTCCTCGGGAGTAGAACTGGAGAATCTCTTAGTAAAGACTTCAAAAAATGTCTCTACATTAATATTATGAGATCTCTCCTTAATTACGGTCTCCGCCCACCGTAACGCCTCTCCTCTCAGTAAAGATTTTATGAACAAGACTTGGACTAAAGCAGGAGGAGGAGGACAGGTTAATATTCAAAATAGTTCGTGCATTGGAATATGAATCCTTTCCAGTTTGGACCTCCTTCATATTCCGCTGGAACTCCCAGAAAAGATTGTAAAATGACAGGTTGATCACCAACCCTTACAGCCAGTATATCCTCTGACATTTTTATGTTCTTCTCCGGTATTTTGTCCGTGTTAGCTGCGTCCTTGTGGTCGTTCATTCTGTCACGGCTCGAGGGGTGCGGACTGACAGAGGCGGACGCACTTGCTAAAACACAGTGGGTTTTAATATATATACCAAAACAAAGAAACAAAACAAAAAAACTAAATACAACAAGAAACAACAAGAGAAGGAATTTAAACAAAACTACTTGACACGGAGAAAGAAGGAAACAACACGACATGACTGGGAAACGAAACGACTAGACTAGACCAGGAAAGAGAAAACCAACAAGACTCGGAACATAGCATAGCACGACATGACTAGGGAACTAACAATACAAATGAACAACAACAGGAAGTGAGGGAAGGGGACTTAAATGCACGAACAGATGAGACACACCTGAAACAGTGTCAAGTGATGCTTTTTTAATGGTTTCTTGAAAATGTCTCTCAAATGGGTTTGGTCTCAAATCAGTGTGAAAATAAATACAAATACATTTAAAACAGTACAATAAACTTAAACATAAGATGCTATATACAAATGTATTTTATTTACAATATAATCCTCTGGAATAATGTTCTCCTTATCCACATTTGAAGATCCCTTTCTGGTAAGCATGATCTGGAGGTTGTCAAAATGCTTTTCCACATTTTCACCACTAGGAGTACTGGAGAACAGGACTGCAGCACTGACAACAACTTCATCCAGCTCTCTCAGTGTAGTGTTGCATGTCATTAAGCCAAACACATGCATGGCTATGTAGTGTTTGGCAGCACTATAGGCAAAATAATAAAATTAGGATTATAGGGTTGATATGGAGTTGGTATATATATATATATATATATTTTTTTTAATGGAAAAAATTTTACATACTCACTGTTTGTTGCATAATTCTTTTGAATTTTTCATGATGTGACTAAGGCAACGATGAAGAATCGGAATGTTTAAGTGGGCATTTGTGGCCTGTCCTGTGACAATGTCAAAGTACTGATTGAGGAGATTGTCCAGACTCATCTTGCAAAAGGTTATAGCAATTGACTGCATGATAACTGATCCATCACATATGACCATAATAGGCCTTTTTGTGTATTTTCGTCCATGTATCCTCATGTAGTCAGTGTGAAATGAACTCAGAAAGTAGGTCACTGAAGCTGTTGTGTGCTCACTAGTGACCTGGTTGCCACTGGCAGTGGTGAGGCCCCTTTTAATTGGTTTCGCACAACCAGCTCATAAATATAAAAGGGAGTTTCTGTACCTTGGGCTTTCTGAATGATACTTCCTGTTGCATCAAAGTAAACAATGTCATACTTGGTTCTTTGGTGGAAGATCTGTATGCTCCTTCTTGACCACAGCATTACACCTCTACGGTGTAAAATTACTTTTTGTAGCACTTCATCATCAAAGCCTTTTTTTTCCTCATTCATTAATTGCAGGCTTATCATTTCATTTTCATGCCTGATCTCTGCATCCAGATTCCACCACTGTATCCTCTAGTTGGTGTAAAGAATCTAGATAGAAGACTCTAGGTAGCTTTGAAATTTGTATCTGTCCTATTTCCTACCTAGCTTCTGCTCTAATTGGCCTCCTTTTCAGCTCTTCAATGCTGTGACACACGGAATCTCCTTGGAAATACACATTCGCCTTCAGTGTGTCTTCATTTTCTACCACCACCTCTGCACATACTGGGCAGTGCTCAAACACACAGTATGCCAAACAACAAAACACTGGTGTGTTTTGTGTTGAGCCAAGTGCTTTCACAGTGTGGCGCTTGAAGGCAAAACAGCAGTATGGATGGACTGACTGAAGTCCCTTTGCAATCACATTGGTCCACTGAAGGCTTTTAAAGCTCCTTTTTTGTTGTGTCTTGCGGAATGTTCTCCACTCTTTCTTAAAAACAAAAAAGAAGCATGGCTGTTTAGGTAGATTGAGGGTAAAAAACTGTTCAGATTCATTTTTCACACTTTCACTATTTCTGCTGGACATGCATGATGATGCTAGAGAGATGTGTGTTTTTTCATTCTGTAATGACACACAGAACTTCTATATAAAAATGTATATAATGGCTTGCTTTAGTTAGTTTGTTTGTCTTAATTTGTACGTGACAAAACCTAGAGACTCTTGAAACTGTTATTTCTCCCAAAGCACTCTGTAACTTACATTAAATTCCTGAATTGATTGAAGAGATTCTGCAGGTTCTGGAGACTGAAAGATACTGCCAACCTGTTCTAAATCCTGAAAGCCTGAAAAATGGTAGTCAGGAGAAACATAGCATATTTGTTTTTGATCTGCCATGTCAGTTTAGATATGTGGCAACCACATAATAACCACTGACACCGCTATTGCTTAATTAACACATTATTAATAACAATTGCAATGATAATTACATGTTTACATTACATTGTAACTGCAAATGTATTTTCTATTTTAAAATGTGTGACTGCATACTTACTTTGTCAACATGAACTGACTGAAGGCTAGGCATGTCATGTATGCCAGTATCTGTGTCATATTCTTCAAGGACCTATAGTACACACACACACAGTTAAACAATAAAATTAAAATTCCATTAAAGCTTGACAACAAAGTAATCATAATGATGTGATCAATTAAATGTACATGAACAGCTCCAGAGGATAAAGCCTGTGCATGCATCTGAAGTATAGTAATCATATATTATGTAATCCAAAATTTTCACTTGGACCAAACATTTTACATATTAGTGCTAATATTAATAAACTGATAGAGAGACGAATTATCTGTCAATACTTAAAGTTACCTTTGAATGTCTGTGGTAAGCATTCTGCAGTCTTATTCTGTGAGACAGAACATTTGGTATTCTCAGTTCTTGACACACATCTCCCCAGAAGGACTCGGGTCCGGAGCCTACCCCGAATCACTGGGCTCAAGGCAGGAATACACCCTGGAGGCGGCACCAGTCCTTCACAGGGCAACACACACTCACACATTCACTCACACACTCACACCTATGGACACTTTGAGTCACCAATCCACCTAACAATGCGTGTTTTTGTACTGTGGGAGGAAACCGGAGCGGCCGGAGGAAGCCCACAAAGACACAGGGAGGACACACCAAACCCTTCAAGAACACTTGAACCCACAACCTCCAGGACCCTGGAGCTATGTGACTGCAACACTACCTACTGCACCACTGTGTCACTCTAAAGTTTAAATATCATCTTTAAAGTTTCTTTAAAGAGTTTAAACAGTTTAAGGATTCAGCATAGAACGTGTAACTTACGTGCAAGTTATTGGAAAAATAAAATAAAACTGCATTTGCTTTCCAAAATTTTATTATAAAGACCAATCCATTGAAAAGTTATTCACATACATAAATCTACCTTACCAAACACAAAAATAATTATAATTTATTCATGTGGTGCCTTTTTTAAGGTTCAGTTTATTTGGATTTAAGTCCTTAAGTGCAAATGTGACAAGTACAGTCTAACAAACTGTATTCTGTGCTATATGGACTTTAGAACAAAAAATTTGATCCCTGCTAATAGTACTAATTATTTCATATAATGATGAAATAAACAATTATTATTATTAATTATATAATTATACCTTTACCCACCTTTACTACACAGCCTTGATGAATGACTATATAAGGAATATGGTACAAACCTTTCCAAATGCCTGGAAAGTGTCAACTCTAAAAACAAACAACAAAAAATAGAAACAAAATGGCACTCAATTAATGTAGAAGTTAAAGTTAGGAGCAAAGATACCTTAAATTTTTTGCTGGTACATGAATAATTAGCCAGCATAACACAAGATAAAACTAGACACTGCTCAATATAGCCTTGAGCTAATAAAATACACTTACAGGGAACATTTCAATTTGTATAAGAGAAAGAGGGTCAAATTACAAATACACAGATTAACTAAACTACAACTGCTAAAAAAAATACAATAATACAAAAATATAAATAAATTCCCAACTAAATTAATGCCTTATGAGTTCACTCAAGGGATCAAAGTAATTAGGATTTCAACTGAGATTTTAAGGGAATTTCTATACATATCTCATCTGAAAAAGTTACCTATTTGTAAATATTGCATTATCAATTTTAGAATTGATTTTGAATTTAGAAAAGCACACGTAATGCAACAGTATGTATTATGTTAATTGTAATTATGGTATTTTTAACTCAGACACTATAGCAGATGGATTAATTGAAATCTTGATTTCTTATTAAAAACAAGGAAAAATATGTGGATTTGAATGCCATTTACTCAAAAACTATACAGCAAAATCACTTCATATTTTATAGGTACATAGTATGGCAAACACTGAACTGATATCTGTTGATTGTATGGACTACTTATTAGAAATGACAATATTATTCAGCAGTAAACTTGAGTCATGTTAAAAAAAACAATGGACAATTATGGGGATTTTGAATGTCATTTACTCAAAAACTATACAGTAAAATCACTTCATATTTTATAGGTATATATTTTCTATTACTCAAGGTTCAATCTAGCTCCGCTGAACCCATGGTACATCTTTGTATCTTGCAACTGCTTACTGTAATAAAGGTTTTCCATTTTTCATCAATTTTTGAGAGACATCCCATTTTTTCCTACAACTGGCGAGCCATCCACTCGAGGGATTTTCCAAAACAAAAAGTGGGGAAGACAAGTTGGTAAGTAAAATCAATTCTGTGTTTACACTACTGGTTTTAGGTTATCACCTCGTTTAAAAAAATCTAGAAAATTTAAGGACAGGGATAATTCTGGGTTAATCTTTTATTCAGTCATAGCAGGAGGAGTCGTATACCAAATTTCTGATAAATCTGTAAAGATTCTAAAGTAAGTGAATCCTCCCGACGTAGTGTGGTAAACAGAATAGTATCAGTATGAGGTATTAAAGTTTCTAAAGTAACTGAAACTTGGTTTGTTGTATAGTTTCTAAAGTAACTGAAACTTGTTGTGCTGTAAAGTTTCTAAAGTAACTGAAACTTGTGCTGTAAAGTTTCTAAAGTAACTGAAACTTGTGCTGTAAAGTTTCTAAAGTAACTGAAACTTGTGTTGTAAAGTTTCTAAAGTAACTGAAACTTGTGCTGTAAAGTTTCTAAAGTAACTGAAACTTGTTGTGCTGTGAAGTTTCTAAAGTAACTGAAACTTGTGCTGTGAAGTTTCTAAAGTAACTGAAACTTGTGCTGTAAAGTTTCTAAAGTAACTGAAACTAGTTGTGTTGTACGTTTCAAAAGTAACTGAAACTTGTGCTGTAAAGTTTCTAAAGTAACTGAAACTTGTTGTGTTGTACGTTTCAAAAGTAACTGAAACGTGTTGTGTTGTACGTTTCAAAAGTAACTGAAACTTGTTGTGTTGTACGTTTCAAAAGTAACTGAAACTTGTGCTGTAAAGTTTCTAAAGTAACTGAAACTTGTTGTGTTGTACGTTTCAAAAGTAACTGAAACGGGGGTGGGTTTCTGTGTGGTGAATACATACAATGGTTTGACCGTGAAGCAGCCTGATTGGTGGAAGTACTGAGATAGTTTTTTTATTTTATTTCTTCCTTTCTATTACACTGAATAAAAGTCTTAGAATGGAGGAATTAGTCATTGCATACATTTCTAAACATGGTTCAAAGGAACTGTTTAATGGGATTGAGAATATTGTGGACGAACCCTATAAGTGGGCAATTTCCCAATTCAAAAACGATCCTAACATGCCCAAGAATAAGAAAAAGAAAATTGCAAATGCTCTTCATGCCATCTTTGCCTCATATAAACTAACCAGGAAAAGGTTAAAGGAAGCAGAGACACAGAGAGATGCACTTGAGATGGAAAATACAGTGCTTCACACTCAAATTAGTGAAAACATAATGTCTATGAAAAATTACCAAGCAGGGGAGACAATTCTGAAGGAGGAAATAGTCAGACTAAAACAAGAAATCTCTAATTATAAGATGGACAATAACAGACTTGTATCATCTGTGGAAAGGTTATCAAGCGATCTACAGCAGACTAGATCAGCATGTCAGTTTATGTTAAAAAATATGTCTGCCCCATTAGCTGAAGGACTAGATAGTGAGGGAACAATAGATTCCAAAACACCATTGGATCAAATCAGAAATCAAACACATTTTCAGAGCATGTATGAAACAAAACCAAATTGGAAGGAAGCTTCTCTTCCACAAAACAGCCATGATCACTACTCTAATCGTACTATAAGGTTTCCTATGGCACCACTGCATTCTTCCACCACGGTTCGCCCCGGAGAGGAAGAAAGTAGTGCTGTCACAACTACTACTGTCCGTGCTCTGAATCCCACTGAACTGGAATCATTAATCAAAAATGTGGGGAAATTTGATCCAGTAAAACACGATCCCCTAAATTTTTTAGACAAATTGGAACAGCACGCTGACATTCATAGGTTAACAGATGCAGATGCTTGTGTTGTCTTGATTATGTGTCTTCCTTCTACTCTAGGCCGAGCTCTTTCAGATAAAGTTAAAAATAAAAAGGCTAACAAGGCAGAATAAAACAGGCATTGTTAGAGGTTTTAGGAGCAAGAGTCATTAACTGGAAAAAAATCACAGAGGTTACCATGCAAAAAGGGGAGCATCCTGTCGCATTCTCTGAGAGACTCATGGATGCATTCTTAACCTACAGCGGTATTGTGAACATTACTACACAAGACCAGAGATTTAAATCTGCTCTGATTGCACAAAGTGACGGTTTTGCCGCCATTGCAATGCATGTGACCTATATGTCTACCTATGATGAGATCATTACTAAAATGACTCAGTTTTACAATAATAGTAGCGGTAATAAAAAATCCACCCCCATAGCAGCCATCAATGGTAAACTTTCCCATCAGAATACAGCTCAAAGAAATGTTTGCTGGAAGAATGAAGGTCAGATAGCTAGAAAGGCTGATGAGAGACCACCACCTTATAATACTAATGCAATCTTAGTGTGTTATTCTTGTGATAAAGAGGGACATATTGCTAGAGAATGCAAATCTACTTTGAGGCATGGATCTCCAAAGCTCAGGGAATTGCAAAAAGCAATGAAGACACTGAGCACAGAGAACAGTGAATTATGGGCTGCTCTAGGTGAATTGCAAGCATCAATAGAGAAACTGAGCATAGACAACTGTGAATTACAGGCTGCTCTAGGAAGAGCAGACTGTAAATCTGTGCACGGTTCTGCATAGGAATCACAGGACTCTGTGATACCTGTAGTACTTATGCCATGAAACAGAATTGTAAGCCAATTTTAAATGTTATTGGAGGTCAGTGCAATGATTGGCTATTGAAGATATTAAACACATAAAATAAAAATGATGCATTTGTGAAATCCGTAATAACCATTCATTAGTGGTTTTGTGTTCATCATCTTTGCCGATGCAAGATGAAACAGTTCGGCCCATTTGACATTGTTGTGTATTCACACCACAATCTGAATATTGGTGTTTGTTTGTGCTGCAATTTGGCACAAACCCCTCACTGACAGGTCTGACACTCAGCAGTTACAGCTGTGTGATAAGGAGGGGAGGGACAAGGTGTGCAGGCAGCTTTCATACAAAAATATAAACACTTATGCTTCACATCATTATTTAGTGCTACAACTAATATTAGGGAAAACATGAGTGACTCTAAAGAAGGGCTTTGAGCAGAACCACAGTATTTAGAATGTGGGGATCAAACTCAAAGTGAAGACTCCCTATTCCCCCACAAAGCGGTTAGCGCTTCCTCACTTCTCTTAGAGTCTAGAACTCTCATGGTTAGGTAGGGAGAGTAGTAGCACTATTTAATATGTGAAAGTCCACAGGTATTTTAATAACAGATGCCATCAAAACAGGATAGTGCTGTTGCTTTTTTTATCCATTTCAGGAAATGTCGAGTGAGTGTTGGAGGATTTTCTGAAGCTATGGTGGATAAAGAGATGCCAGCAGATACTCTACTCAGCAACCTGAAACCAACTGAAATACAGATGACGACGGAAGATGCAACACTTAAAGCATTCATCTCTCCTACTGTCTTAAATGAAATTAACTCAAATGAAAACAAAAAGTGCTTTCAAAAAGGGAGAGATTTTAGGATTTATATATATTTTTTATTTCTTTTATATACTTTCCTTTCACATTTCATATTTACAACCTTTCATTAACTGATCAAGCTGACAAAGCTGAGGTTGGTGTTTAATGTATAATGTTGTGGTGTGTGTGTGTGTGGTTAGTTTTCACATTCCAACTTCCTCAAACACTTCATTTTGGCAGTTCCACTGAATGTGATGGTTGTTGAATGAGACTCCAAGAAATCTTGTTAATGTTTGGTTTTTTACTTGTTATTCTCTCATTCTCTTCTTCCTTGTAGAGGAACTGTTATGATAGTTTACTATTAGAGCAAGTATGTACCAGTGTGTTTTGAGGCACTTCTCCAATGACGGGTAAGACTTCTCAAGTCAGTGAGGGGCAACCTAAGGCAGGAGGGTGTCGACCACTGGGTATCACTCAGAAAATGTATGTATAGTAAGTAGTTGATGTGATGCTTCAAAAGCATCAAAGGGGGGAACTGTAAGAAATTACAGTATGGACCCAAATGTGACTGGTGTAACTTGCTGCAATCAACAGTATTAATATCATAATAAATTTTCCAAACCAATGTGTCTTCCTAGAGATAGGTTGACCATTTGGCATATTTAGTATATAAACAGGCAAAGCAGGAAGAGCCACAACAGCTCTCACTGTGGGACCAGAAGACCTAATCAATATCAAAGGAAGTTTATTACTGAGTAATCAACAACCACCACAGACAAAGTGAACTAGTCTAGACATGAAGGTGATAGAACTCAATACACATTAAGTTCCTCACAGATGACAGGGTTCCATGTGTATTGTGTTCCTTAGGAGGAGCTGAGATGGAAGGCGGTATTGTCAAACTATATAAGCTGTGTTTTTCTATTACTCAAGGTTCAATCTAGCTCCGCTGAACCCATGGTACATCTTTGTATCTTGCAACTGCTTACTGTAATAAAGGTTTTTCATTTTTCATCAATTTTTGAGAGACATCCCATTTTTTCCTACAATAGTATGGCAGACACAGAAATGATATCTCTTAGTTGTGTCGACTTCTTATTCAAAATAACCATATTATAAAGCAGTAAACTCATCATTAAGTCATCATTAACAACAATGGAAAATTATTGTGATTTTGAATGTCATTTACTCAAAAACTATACAGTAAAATCACTTCATATTTTATAGGTACATAGTATGGCAAACACAGAACTGATATATGTTGGTTGTATGGACTACTTATTAGAAATGGCCATATTATAAAGCAGTGAACTTGACTCATGTTAAAAAAACCATGGACAATTATGGGGAATTTGAATGTCAAACGGCGGCTGGTTTAACCGCAGTGAATAGTCCTCCGTGTTTTTAGGATCAAAGTTCTTGATGTCTTTTACTCCGTCATTGGTGTAATGTACGTACGCAAATATTTTTTTCGCTCAGAAATGTCCGGCAGAAAAGAAAAATCCCGCAGTCACTATATTGGATCTAATATAATAGGATCGATCAAACCAGTCTGCTTTACTGGAAATAACGGAAATGGAACATGGACATTATTTGAAATAATCGCGAGGCTCGTGAAGCTGCTTATTATACCTGCAGCATAGTGACATGAGATATAGCCAAAAGTGCTGATTTTAATGTACTAATCCATCCATCCATCCATTATCTGTAACCGCTTATCCAATTTAGGGTCGCGGGGAGTCCAGAGCCTACCTGGAATCATTGGGTGCAAGGCGGGAATACACCCTGGAGGGGACGCCAGTCCTTCACAGGGCAACACTGACACACACACATTCACACCTACGGACACTTTCGAGTCGCCAATCCACCTGCAACGTGTGTTTTTGGACTGTGGGAGGAAACCGGAGCACCCGGAGGAAACCCACGCGGACACGGGGAGAACACACCAACTCCTCACAGACAGTCATCCGGAGCGGGAATCGAACCCACAACCTCCAGGCCCCTGGAGCTGTGTGACTGCGACACTACCTGCTGCACCACCGTGCCGCCCCTTAATGTACTAATATTAGCTAATAATAATCGTTCCTTTAAAAGTTCTTATATATATATATATATATTTTTTTTTTTAGGGAACTTAACGCTTGCTCACAAACATTGTTACAAATTCAAACTGGATGTTGCATGACTTGCCACAAGGTTTAATTAACATATGGTACATCTGATTTGATATTTGATACTTATCTAGAAGAAGCTACATCATACAGAAAGGCAGAAAGGCATCATACAGAAAGCACAGCTGGCAAGTACAAAATCTCACATAGAACTAAGTGAAACGTTTAATCAATACTAAATGTTATGGTACACTATTTTGTCTCTACTTTACATGCCAACATGATTTTATTCCTCATTTCATTTTGTATATATTTGCCTTTGAAACAAAACACAGAAGATAGAGTGAGGTAGTAAGAGAGATCAGCCCAGTACAAGACAAGGCAGATATAGAGTCTTTATCACGTGATAGAAGAATCATTGTTGTATGTACTCAATGAGTTTCCTAATATGCTCCCTCAGTTTAATGATCAAATTTGACTCTGATTTTAATTCAGCGTTTTTGGTCTTGTAAAACCCATCTACAAGGATAAAAACATCAACATGAAGAGGTATAAACAATACCTGGAACCAGATTCTGCTGCCAAGGACAACAAAATTTAGATTGGTTCACCCTATCAATGACAACATTGAGACAGTCACAATCAGAAATAGGGCAAAGTTTTGTGAATGGTAATAGTAGTGTCAGTCAACATGCAGAGTCAAATCATTTAGATATTCTGGTGGAGAACAGTGGCGAGACTTCAGTAGATCCAGCCTGTGAAGCAAAAAGTAAATTAGATAATGGAAAAGACAAAGTTTGCAGTGATGAACACTGAAGGAAGTGATAACGAGCCTGAAGTAGATGAACAAAACCATAGACAGCCCAGTGATGCAGATGGCATACGTGATGGAGAAGAAAGTGAGGTAGATGAAAGTGAAGACAGCTGTGAAATAGGTGAGTGTTCGGATGGAGAAGAAGGAATAGGAGGCCAAGCATGCACAGATGATGACCTAGGTTCAACATTTGATGAGAATCTAAATGTTCCAGTATGTAGGTTTCTCTCAATAACAAAGGCTGAAGTTCTACTGCTGCTGATTACATTTGTGCTAAAACACAATCTAGCATTTGTGGCACTGCTAGACCTACTGAAACTGATTCATTTCATTTTTTGTACCACTGTGTTACCAGTTACTAAGTGCATGCTAAATATGGTATTCAAACACTTCAGTCGAAGAACAGAGCTTCACTTTCTTTGAACATTCTGCCAGTCATATGTAGGTAGCCATAAACAAGAAAAAGAAAGTAGAGTATGTGTGTCCAAACTGTAAAAAATCTAACCGAACCCAACAGTTGAAAAGTCAGTTATTTTGTAACTCTTTCAGTTGATTTACAGATTAGATCACACCTTGAAAATACAAAATTCAGAGGCAAACTCAATTACAGATTTTCAAGAGCAATGCCAGAGAATGGATTTGGAGACATTTATGATGGTGAAATGTACAAAGAGCTCTCATGCCCAGGTGGAATTCTTCACAGTAAATATAACCTTTCATATGTTTTCAATTCAGATGGTAGCCCCTTATACAAAGCCTCAAATACATCAATCTGGTCAATACAACTGGCTGTAAATGAAATTCCTCCTGCCGAGGGAAAAAATATGATACTTGTGGGTCTTTGGCATGGAAAAGGTGAGCCACGAATGGATATATTTCTTCAGAAATTTGTAGAGCAAGCAAAAAACTGGCAACAGATGGAGTGACATGGCTAAATAACAATATACTGATGAGAAGTAAAGTGGTAGGCTTATGCTATTGTGTGGACTCTGTTGCTAGGCCCTTAATGCAGAACACCACCCAGTTTAATGGATATTATGGTTGTGGGTTTTGTTATCATCCAGGAGAGTACATTTGTGGAGCAATAAGATACCCAGTTAGTGAGGTCCAACATGCTGACAGAAATGCGTCAGAAATGATCCATGACATGGAGGAGGCACTTGAAAGTGGAATGTGTGTTAGAGGTATTAAGGGCCTATCACCACTAATCAATTTACCATATTTTGATGTTGTTCATGGATTTGTACCGTATTATATGCATTGTGTTTTGCTTGGTGTGACAAAACACTTGCCAAAATATGGTTCTCCAAGTGATACACGAATTATAAATGCACGTCTGTCTAAAATAAAACCTCTTCAATATATCAGTAGGCTCCCCAGGAAAATTGATGAGAGGAAGTTTTTCATTTTGAAACTGAATTTTCATTCAGTTTTTCACTTTGACATTTTGTCTTACTTGTACAAGCTGTGTACTTGCTTCTGGGTGACAGCATTTCAAAAGCTGATGTAAACAAGGCAGACTTACTACTCCTGGAATTTGTATTTCGTTTCCAAATGCTGTATTCGAAGAAGGCTATGACATTTAATGTCCACTTGCTAAATCACTTGTCAGTGAGTGTTAAAAACTGGGGGCCACTTTGGGCACATTCGGAATTTGACTTTGAAAATGGCAATGGAAAACTTGTTAAACTTGTGAAAAATGCAAAGGGAGCACTGCTGCAAATTGTAAACAAGTTTATTAAGTTTAAAGCTATTCCAGTGGTTGCCAGCATGGATACAATTAGTGATGATACACATGATTTTTGTAGAAGTATTACAGAACCTGCCAGAGTAAATAGTTTGCACATAGTTGGTGATGTTTGCTTACTTGGCACTGCTGTTGTGGCTCAACTTAGTCTTGAGGAAGAAGATTCCTTGAGGAAAATTATTCACGGACTGCCTGGCAGTATAATGTGTAACATTTATAGTCGGCTTATTGTGAATTCTCAGGTCATTCATTCAACAGATTACACAAGAACAGTGAGGTCCAATGACACTGTTGTCTGTCTGAAAGACAGAACATTTGGAGTAGTTACTAGGATTGTAACTTTTTCTGATGGTGCTGCAGAGAGATGCATTGTACTGTTAAAAGACATATGTCCTGTTGATGTAACCCTTTTGCAGAATGGGAGATCAAGATTTTTTCTTCCACACATTTTGGTATGCTCTTCAGTTAATGACAACTTGCGGGCAGTTGCTCCTAATGAAGTGGTGAGCAAATGCATTTACATTAACCTTACCAATGAAAATTATATCTGCACATTTCCAAACACAAATGAACAGGATATCTAGCTGAACTTTATTAAGGCTTACAATTACATGCATTTACCAGTTCCACATTTTTTGTGTAATTCTATGCTGTTTTGACTGACAGTAAGGAAATTTTAGAATGAAATGGACTAGTATTGAAATAGACTACTACTTATATAGCACAATAGGAGGGAATATTAAAATTTTCTCTCCAGTTTGTTATCTCCAGTATTACAACACGTTGAGTTGCAAGTTTTTTTCTTTTTATGCCAGCATGTTATATAGACTCACTAACCATTATGTAAATCACTTAGTAGATGTACACTGCAGCCCATTTTTGCTGCACAACTTACCAGCCTTGTTACATTTGTATGTTTCAAATGTATGAATCCTGTAAGTTATGCACACAAGTTATGCAACTGGATGTATTTTTTTATTTGTATTTGTTAATGTATGTTTTTTTTCCATGCTAAACAATTTACTTAGCATTATCATTTGAAAAGAAATATGAATATGAACAATGAAAGGCATATTATTTGTATCTGTTTTGTATTTAACTGTGCAATTTAATGTTAATTTTGCGTAAACATTGACTAGTAGGTATGTTAAAAATTGCATGTAAGAAAATGAGAGCAATTGAGCAAATTGTTTGTAAACAAGAAAACAAAAAAATGTTCTTAAAATAATTAACATATTTGTTATGAGAAATTGACTACTGCTGGCAGATTAAACAATGTCTTGCAGGCAAATGAGTTTCATTTAATTAAGTAGCTCGCCGATGGATACCTGTCCTCATGAAAAAAGTATAATGTCAGACTGAACTGTGTAAGGCCAATTCCTCATTATGTTTACACTGCTGAAGTAAGGGATACTACTGAAGAAAAAAAATGTGTTTCTCAGCCACACTAATCTGAAAAAGATTTTGCCATAGGTAAAATAAATTGACCAGGAATGTACAAATTCTTGGGCATATAACTTTTTTTTTGTAATTTCCCAATAGCAATTTTATATTATTTATATATAAATACATTTTTTGTAAAGCCATGTTAATTCATTTGTAAGTTATAATAACATGCATTAGCAGATTGCATTACATGGTAAGAATTTATTTGAAGTTTAAAATTTACTTTTAAACCATACAACAGTGAATCATACAACAATGAATCATATATACTACATTCCATATCTACTATTTGCATCAAGCCAAATCTACTTCTATCAGTGTAGACAAGCTGGCCAACAGGCCCTGTTTTCCAGGCCTGACCATCTAACCTGGTTGGTCTTCCAGCCCCAGACCAGCTGACCTGTCTGGTCTTCCAGCTCCGGACCAGCTGACCTAACTGGTTATATCCCCCACCAGCTTACCTAACTGGTTTACCAGCCCCCGACCAGCTGATCTATCTGGTCTTCCAGCTCCGGACCAGCTGAACTAACTGGTTACATCCCCCTACCAGCTTACCTAACTGGTCTACCAGCCCCCGACCGGTATTCCAGCTCTAACCAGCTTAACCAAGATGGTCAACCAACTAAACACCAACCTAACCAGCTTAAAATACAAGCTGGTTTAAGCTGGTTTTTCAGAAGTGATATGTATTTCATTTTCACTGAAACCTAATATTTTAAACTATATAACTAGTAGAGGGTACCTAGTTGTGTTGGAGAGAAACTATGCCCTTTTTTCAAATCACAAAGGCTGCTTTTCCTACATTCACCTTCCCACTTGGTGGTGTCCGCCCACTTGCTGGTTTCCGCCCACTTGCTGGCCTCCGGCCTGCAGAGATATGTAGTTGGTGTGTGGGTGGGGGTGTGTGTGGGGAGATGGTCTGGAGAATAGACACACAGTCACGCCATGTGCACTATATGACGGAGTTTTAGGGCCACGGCGTTGAAAAAAAAAAACAAGTTTTCGCGATTAAAGTCAGAAAAAATCTCGGAATAATTCAGAGAAAAAATCTCGTAATAATTCTGAGAATATTCTCGGAATAATTTTCTGCGTATAATGGAGCAGATACACAGTGTAACTGTGGAATGCAGTGTGGTGCTTAAGAGGAGCTCATTATTTTACTTTAAAACGCCGCTTTTAACTCTGTTGGTTTGGCTTTGGAACGGCATAAAAAACACCGTTTTGAACCTCCAGGACGCCGTATTTTACGCCGTTCTAAAGCCAAACCGACGGCGTTAAAAGCGGTGTTTTAAAATAAGATAATGAGCTCCACCTGCCGGTCATGAAAGGCAATCCATTTGAACTCCAATTGTCCAATCACTGACTGAGAAGATCAGACCAACTCAGTTCACTACAGAACTCAATCATTCTGGATGGAGTTTATTATTCCAAATGTTAAAATATACATTTTAAAGATTTATCTTTCTTATTATTTAACATTTTAGTATTTTGGACAAAAATATAGTCTTGTTGCATTTGTTATGTAGAGATTTAAGTAATTTTCCTTTATGCTACTTTTCTTTTATATATTGCTTCTCTTTTAATTAACAATAACTGGACAGTGACTGGTGTATTGTGAGTGTAGTAGTAATAATAATATTATTAATAATAAGTTACACCTAAATAGCACATTTCACATACCCAGGGATACTTTACAATTGAGAGAAAAATAAAGAATAAAGAAGAATATTGTGACTGCTGAGGTCTACTTTCACTAAAGGAGAATATCTTACTCTGTCTGCTCCTCACAGCAAGAGGAGTACTGTACATTACTGAAAGCCTGGTTAAGGACCAGAAGAGAATGGCTTCCTATTTTGGGTCTTGATTTCTCTCAGTTGTTCTTCCTCTTGCTCTGAAGAGGTCATTCCAATCACCCCACTGTGTTTAAACTATCACTAGATTAGGAACTAATGATATTCACTATAATCAGAAATAAAGACGCTGCAAAGGAACAAGAAAGATGGCGTGTACTTTCAGTTTCTTTTTGACTCAAATGACGTCATCTCACACTGTCTCTGGGCAGAAAACTATGAGTCATCAGCAAAAACATATTCCTATTATTGAATTATAGGTTTTCAAGGTTTTTGTAGGTTTCACATCAAATAATACTGCATTAGATCAAAAAATATAAACTAAAAAGCTTAAATAATTCTTTATTGTGTATTTTTATCTTTAATAGCTATATACATAGGGTTCATAGGGCTACAAGCGGCATTTTAAAATAAGATAATGAGCTCCGCCTGCCGGTTATTACTCCATTCAACAACTCTCTGATTGTTCAATACAAACTCACTCATGTTGCTGATTATTATATAACGTATCGTTTACTATTTATACGCCTCTGACGGTCCAAGTTTATGTTTTTGGACACATGTTTTGTAAGTGATTTTGTTACTTGACAATTTCATATATGATAATTGGAATGACTAAAGGTACAAGAGACATGTTTACAAGGTTATACAATGTTCAACCACGAGGTGGAACAGCGAAGCTGGCATTTAGTTGAGAAAAAAGTTTTACCATTGTGGCATATTGTATGTGTTCGTGGGAACTTTAACAATATTAACATGAGATTTGATTATTTTTGTCACCGACTAGGATGAAATCACTAATCACTGAAGTCACCTTACTGCCTTAAATAGAAAAAAAAAAGATAGACAGATGGTCATCAGCAGTGGTTTTATGCTGGCTCCAAAAGGATTGTTATAAACTTGTTTTGTTAAAAATAAATAAATAAACTTGTTAAACATGTTTTCCTATAGTTAAATGTATTAATTAAGTGCGGATTATTGCTTTTGTGTAGTGCCAAAAATTCCCCAAAATTTAAAGTTAAATTAATTTTGCTGGCTAGGAGTTGATGTATATGTTGATGAAGTAAAAAACAAATGCATGAAAAATATAATTTTTGTTATTTATTCTGTACAGATACAAATCTATTTAACATCAGACTGTATAAGATTTTTGAACATATATTGCCGTATAATAAACAATATATATAATAAACACATAATTTTAAAATATATTTTAGCATAGAATAATATCATTTATTTTGAAATTGTATCTCAGTGCCGAACTTTTTCAAATCTAGAGTACCCGTGCTTTTTTTTCCTGTCATTTTCATTGTGACTGCAGTGGAAATGTCGGAGAGACGTTCTCAGTTCAGAAGGAGAATTATATAAGGGATAGAATGAATGCTCAGTTTAATCGTCTTTTAAATGAAGAGTCTCCAGAAGGCAAAGAGAGTAGTCAAAGCAAAGGTATTTATAATATAACGAACTTATGTCTGGCCAGGTGGATTTTTGCCTTAACTGACATATTTTTAGGTAAAATTGAGTGAAATTTTAGAATTCCTAAGTTTTATAACATTTACAAGATAACAAACCATAATTACTCCAAGACTGCTCCACATCCAATATCATCATCATCATCACCATCATTTTATTTGCTGCTTAATCCAGTTCAGTGTCATCGTATATATCACCTAATATACATTTTGAAATACATTTTCTGGTCTTAATTATATAATCAAAGCATTTTTGTTTCTAAACACAGATATTATTTATAAACTTTAACTTTATGTTCATAATATGTGTAGATTTGAAAAGAAGACAAATAATTTTCAGAGTTTCTGTCTTACATAATCCTTCAGCCCAATGGTACAGCTCTAACAGAGGTAAACACACAGACACACACCTGTTGTTCTATACTCAAAACCTTAGATTATGTCCGTTATCTGCTCTGTGTATGAATACTTTGTCAGTACACTGTATGTGATGATGCTGGAATTTTTTTTTTTTAAATTAGAAAAACTCTGTGTAATGAACAGTGAAATTATAACTGTATTTTTTTTTTTCATGTGGTGTTAATACTTTTTCAGATTCCACGTCACCATGTCGTGTTGTTGTGCTGTTGGATTCAGATAAAAGGGAATTTTTTCAGACACTCATAGAAAATTTCCCGGATCTGCTTGGAGAATTTGAACTGTGCAGAGTGAATGGTCAAAGAATGATAATTCCTCTAAATCTGCGAAGCTTGTGTCCTAGAGAAATACAAAGCAACAATGCTTTGGGAAGGTCAGCATTATACATTCGTATACAAAGGTATGCAAAGAACATTTACTTAGCTCTAAAATAAGTCAAACATACTAAAGCTGAATTAAAAAAATTAATAAATAAAAATTATATATATATATATATATATGAGAACTAATAAAAAACGATATATAATTTGAGATGATATATATTATATATAAAGTAAGAATGCATAGATACTGCTGTAAATGAACTATGATTTAAACCCATGTACAGTATTTATGAGAATGTGAAATATGCAACAGGTAGCGTATTGCTGACTGCATCACGATAATCTATGGCAAAAGCAATACTAGCCATTCTGGATTCTGGGAACGTTGATATTCCACAGTAATAAATTGTCATGTAATGAAGTAGCTAATTTTAGGGAAATAAATTTTGCATAGTTCATTTTGGTATAGGCAGACATCTGGTTCTTTTTTTTGTTTTTTTCAGGGTTTCTCAGGCCAAGCTCCATCTAACACTGCCACCCAATCCACTGCAGCTCTCAGCCAGGTTCCACCCTCTACCACCCAATCCACTGCAGTTCTCAGCCAGGTTACACCCTCTACCACCCAATCCACTACAGCTCTCAGCCAGGTTCCACCCTCTACACACCAGTCCACTGCAGCTCTCAGCCAGGTTCCACCCTCTACACCCCAATCCACTGCAGCTCTCAGCCAGGTTCAACCCTCTACACCCTAATCCACTGCAGCTCTCAGCCAGGTTCCAACCTCTACCACCCAATCCACTGCAGCTCTCAGCCAGGTTCCACCAGCTACCTATGACCAGAATGAGGTGATAAGGTTGGTAATTAAATGTACAGACACGGGTAATCAATATTTCGTGCAGCAGGTAGTTTTGCAGTCACACAGCTCCAGGGTCCTGGAGGTTGTGGGTTTGAGTCCTGCTCCAGGTGACTGAGTGTGAGGAGTTTGCTGTGTTCTCCCTGTGTCTGTGTGGGTTTCCTCCGGGTGCTTCGGTTTCCTCCCACTGTCCAAAAACACACATTGTTAGGTGGATTGGCGACTCAAAAGTGTCTCTAGCTGAATTTTATGTTTTAGCTCCATCTGTAGTTTTAGTTTTCTCCCTCACAGTTAGTTAGTAAGTCCCTCAAATATTTTTGATTGGTTTCATCATTCTCTTGTCCTGTTTTTCCAGGATGAAAAAGACCTGGCTAAAACTTTGAAGGAATTCAGAGAAGAGCACATTGACTTAACTATGACTATTACTGTAATAGTTAGATGGAAATACATTCTTCAGAGTGCATGTACTGTCCTCTCAAGGTCTTAATTTAACTGGCATAAAGTTCCAAATTTGTTGGAGAGATGGCAGAGGACTACGGAGGTCCAAGAATAGAGGTTAGTATTAAATGAAGTATTAAAGTGATTTTGTTGCATATAAATGACACATAATTACATTTTAATCATACATTCGTCTTTTCATTATGTTTCAGACTACTTATGATTGAGATCCAGCAGAGACTTGGAGTCTTTGTAGGGAAACCTGGGCAACTGTTTTTCAGCTATGACCAAAGGGCATTAAGCCAAAACTAGTATTAATAGTAGTTACTAATAAGTGACCACGTGACATAGTTTTGGGAGCTAGACCATGCCCCAATTACTTCTCCACAGCTCTATGTATACCCCTTCACTCTCACTCCATCCCCGTGTCGAACAACATTGCACGGCTTTACGTGCACGCTTCTCTGGGCGTGGTCTATGCTAGTAAATTCTAAATATATAGTAATTACTTTTATAATACTTCAAATATATAATATTTCACAGTAAAAAAGATAAAATAAATAAATATATATTATATATTTTATAAAATATATAAATATAAATATATATATATATATATATATATATATATATATATATATGATAAAGCTCACCCCTTCACCACCACAGAGTGTAATGGTGGGAGGCGTTCTCTATGGGTAGAGTCGGGCGAGAGGCCTGAGATGATATAAGGTCGACTCGAAATAACACCGAGGGGTTTGATTTTTGGTTCCCTTCCACCTTTATTTACACACCAGACTTTATATTACTATTTACAATATATACACGCGCGCTCCTTGAGAACAAAAAAAAATTAACAAAATAAAATTCTCTATTAGCAGAGACAAAAAAGGATAATGACAACCAAATAAATTGGGTCTTATTATGCACGTAAGTTATGCTTCTCTCGCCACGGTCTAGCAGAGTCTCCCTCTTTTACCCTTGTGTGGTATATATATAGGTAGCTCCGCCCCCTAGAATATACCATTCCCTTAAGAGGTTAAAGTTATTGTATCTTGGATACACAAATTTCATAAACAATAAAAATAACAATGAACTAACAACTGTACCAAGATTCAATTACGGCCATGGCATGTTTAACATTCATTCATAATATCAATATTTATTAGTTAATATATTTTCCCTCTTCTAGATGCTAGTTCTCCCTTCCCTCTGTGGAGAATGGATTCAACCAGGTAAGTAAAACTCAGCATCAAGAGATATTATTCTTTTCCCTCTCACATGACCCGTATGCAGGTGAGTAAGTACAGGTAAGTATACATATAATGGTTTCTCTTGGTGATGTGTCACAGATACTGTACATCATCACACACCCCCCTCCTTAAGTTCAACGCCTTCCCAGCGGCGGGACAGGTAGTCAGCTGTTACATTTTGGGTACCTTTTCTATACCTTATAGCAAAACGATAGGGCTGTAATGACAAGTACCATTGTGTGATTCTAGCATTAGAGTCTTTCATTCTCTGGATCCACTGCAAAGCTTTGTGGTCTGTCTCTTGAACAAAGTCATGTCCAAGCAAATAATACTTCAAAAAGAGTCAAGCGCCCATTTGATAGCGAGAGCCTACTTCTCGATGTAGAGTAGTTAGTCTCAAGTGGAAACAGTTTCCTGCTTATATACAGGATAGGTTTTGTCTCATTGTCCTCCCCCTGTAATAAGACAGCACCCAACCCTGTACCTGATGCATCAGTCTGCACAATAAAAGGTTTCGAAAGTTCAGGGCTGGCTAAAACTGGCTCCTGGCATAATGCATTTTTGAGGTCTTTAAAAGCATACTCACAGGTCTCTGTCCATTGAACCCTTTGAGGCAAGTCCTTCTTGGTTAAATACGTCAGTGCTGCTGCTTTAGTCGAAAAATTAGGGATGAATCTGCGGTACCATCCAACAAGACCTAAAAATGAACGTACCCTCCTCTTTGTATTAGGTTGGGGTGTTGCCCTCACGGCCCCTACTTTGTCCACTTGAGGTCTTATTTGACCCCCGCCCAGGATGTAACCTAGATATGAGACCTCCTAACGAGCGAGAAGACATTTGCTGGGGTTTGCTGTCAGACCTGCATCTGCGATCTTCCTCAGGACAATGCACAGATGTTGTAGATGTTCTTCCCATGATGAACTGTAGATCACCGCATCATCTATGTAAGCTGCCACGAAGTCCTCCGTACCTCTGAGAACGTCATCCATTAACCTCTGGAAAGTTGCAGCTGCACCATGTAATCCGAATGGCATTGTACGGAAATGGTATAGTCCTGATGGTGTTATAAATGCAGTCAATTCTTTAGCGGACTGGCTGAGTGGAACTTGCCAGTATCCCTTGCATATATCCACCGTGGACAGAACTTAAGCCTTCCCTAGCCTCTCTATTAGGTCATCTGCTCTTGGCATGGGATATGGGTCAAAAGCGGACACGGCGTTTAGCTTTGAAAAGTCAATGCAAAACCGTAAGCCTCCGTCTTTCTTGGGGACCAAGACGACAGGGCTGCACCATTCGCTCTTTGACGGTTCTATTACTCCCATTTTGATCATTGCTTCAACTTCTTTTTTCAACTCTGGGACAAGTCGTGCTGGAACTCTGCAGTTGAACTGTCTAATCGGTTCATCTTTGATGAGTCTGATGTTATGCTGGGTCACGTCTGTTAATCCTGGTTCATCTGAGAAAAGCTTAGGTGGGACCACGTGTAGTAGTTCATTTTGTTGCCGTGATGTTAAGTGGGGCACCTTTGGAAGAACGACACCTTCCTTTCTTGTGGGGAAATATTGTTCGGCCACCTCATCTTCATCATGAATGGCCTATCCATAGCTGCTCCGAACTCTTATACTCAGGCTCCTTCCAGGGTCTCAACATGTTAATGTGGAAGCTCTGAAATTTCTTCCATCTGTCAGGCAGGTGGAGTTCATATGTAGTTTCTCCGACTTGCACTTTATATGGCCCCTGCCATTTGGCTAAAAGTCCAGTGTCACTGGTGGGTAGTAGAATAAGTACTTTCTGCCTGACTTGCAGAACTCTCTTCCTTGCCACTTTATCATACCAGTGTTTTTGCTGTTCTTGAGCTTTCTCCATGTTTTCATGGACAGTACTTGTCAATTGACTCAACTTGTCTCTGATCTTCAAAACATACGTAAAAATGTTCAGTTTCTGTTCACTCTTCTCACCTTCCCAAGCTTCTTTCAGGACATCCATCGGGCCTCTCACGGGTCTTCCGCACAAGAGTTCAAACGGGGAAAAGCCGGTGGAAGCTTGAGGTACTTCACGATACACGAACAGCACATAGGGTAACCACATGTCCCAGTCTGTACCGTTGTTGTTCGTCACCTTCTGCAAAGCTTGTTTCAGAGTCTTATTGAAACGTTCCGTCAACCCATCAGTTTGAGGGTGATATGGTGTGGTGTGAATACTTTTAATGCCTAATAGATCGTACACTTGCTTTATTTGTTTTGAAGTGAAGTTTGTGCCCCTGTCTGTCAATATCTCTTTTGGGATCCCCACCCTTGAAATAAGTTGTACCAGAGCATTGACAATTTGAAGAGTTTTAATGTTTTTGAGTGCAAAAGCCTCTGGATATTTTGTCGCATAGTCACATATTACTAAAATGTAACGGTTGCCATTTTTTGTTCTAGGTAACGGCCCTACTACGTCCATTGCTATGTGAGAGAATGGTATGTCTATTATAGGCATGCTCACCATAGGCACCATGTCTGACTTTTTTAGAGTTGCAGTGAGTTGACATTCCGGGCAGTTATTGCAGTATTTAATCACATCTGCATACTGACATGGCCAGTAAAATCTGTATGCTATGCGGCTGAATGTTTTAGCTTGCCCGAAGTGGCCTGCCCAGGGATCTGAATGTCCCATTTTAAGCACTTTCTCTCTAAGACTTACCGGGAGTACTAGTTGCTCACCTTTATCAGTGACCCTATATAGTTTGTTATCTTTTATCGCTACGTGGCAACCTTTATCAGAGTTGTCACTATAAAACCATTATTTGACAAAAGCAAACACTAAAGTTACATCTAAATTTTGGAGTCGTTCAAAATTAATGGGTAGACTAATGTTATCTGTATCTGGCAGTTCTATTTTCTCCAGACATTTGGTTCCCATAACTTTTGCTTTCCTTACATCTCTCCTTGTCTTTTTTTTAGTTTCTGCTGCATATGGCAATTCCTTAAAAAGTTCTGTGGTTTCTTTTTTTTGCTTTGCCTGGTCACTACCATAGCCTCTGCCATTTTTACATTTTTATAATTCAATAAATCAATCAAAATAGGGATGTCTCTGCCTAGTATGATGGGATATGGAGCGTTTTGTCCCACCCTACGCGTACCAGGTAGGATTGCCCTTTAATTGATATATTAACCTCAGTTGTAGGATAAATCTGCTCATCACCATGTATGCATCTGACCTTTAAACGTTCCTGTAAGGCTATATTGTGAGTTTTCAAGACATGCTTGTGTGACTAAAGTTTGGCTTGCCCCCGTATCTAATAAAGCCCTAAACTGTTTGCCATTAAACTTAACTATTACTGTGGTTTCATCACTACATCCCTGTGAACTAAAGGGATTTTCTTTTCTAGGGATGTAGCACAGTTGGTTAGAGCTAGTGGGAGGATGTAGACATTCAGAGCTTTTGTGTCCTATTTGGTTACAGCTAAAACATCTTATTTTTGGTTTTTCAGCTGAGTTTTTACTAGACTTATGCCACTGCATTTTAAAGGCTGGCTTTGAACGTTCAACACCACTACCATAGTCACGTCTCTCAAACTTACTGGTCTGTTTGGTGAAGGTTGACTTTCCGAGCTGGAACATTTCAACCGCTTGCTCCGCAGAAGTCGGGCTGCGTTCCAATATCCAGCTCTTCAATTCTGGATTGATTACGCTCAGGAACTGTTCCAGAACGATGGTTTGTCCGATGTCCTCTTTTGTCTTTTCTTTTGGACGTATCCATCTCTCATAAAGTCCCATGAGCCGCGTGAATAGTTCCCTCGGCGTCTCATTCTTTAATACGTGCCCTTTACGGAAACGCTGTCTGTATGTCTCCGGGTTAATCTCAAACTTCCTGAGAATAGCCTCTTTTACTGCTTCAAAGTCATTTATCTTTTCAACGCTCATGGCGACGTAGGCTGCTCTTGCCTTTCCTTCCAGCAAGGGGACCAGATGAAAAGCCCAGTCCGTTTTCTGCCATCTAGCCGCTAGCGCTAACCGCTCAAACATTATGAAGTAATGTTCGATGTCATCATCATCTTTAAGTTGCGGGAGTCTTGGCCACGCTACCTGTGTTGTCCTTAATTGTTCTCCCATCGCGTCATATGCACTTACTGCCGGAGTCGCGGGTCTGTATATTCTTGTGTGCGATGTTGTTGTGGAATGCTCCGTTTCCCGGTCTTGTTGTACTCCACTTTGGCCCCTCCGTACTTCTTCCTGTAGAAGGCCGAACTGGTGTTGCAGGGAACGCCACCTCAGCTCTTGCTTCGTCGCTTCTCTCCGCAGTTCTTCATCCCTCTGTTGTTGAGAACTGAAAAAGCTTTCGAGCATCTGCTGTAAGTTGGTGATCTCCGATGTATTCGCTTTGTCGGTGGTTGACTGGCATTCCTCTTCTTCGCTCCGTGTCTGGGAGACTGATGGTTTCTTGGGAGCCATCTTCTCCTAGTGGTTATTATTGGAGTTGCACAACGCTCCTCTGCTTTCGGTGTCGTACATTTCTCTCGTTTCTTGTCGTGGACTATATGTGGTTGCTGTCATCAGGTTCGTAGTCACTGCCACCATTTGTGATAAAGCTCACCCCTTCACCACCACAGAGTGTAATGTTGGGAGGCGTTCTCTATGGGAGTCGGGCGAGAGGCCTGAGATGATATAAGGTCGACTCGAAATAACACAGAGAGGTTCAATTTTGGGTTCCCTTCCACCTTTATTTACACACCAGACTTTATATTACTATTTATAATATATACACGCGCGCTCCTTGAGAACAAAAAAAAATTAAGAAAACAAAATTCTCTATTAACAGAGACAAAAAAGGATAATGACAACCAAATCAATTGGGTCTTATTATGCACGTAAGTTATGCTTCTCTCGCCACGGTCTAGCAGAGTCTCCCTCTTTTACCCTTGTGTGATATATATATAGGTAGCCCCGCCCCCTAGAATATACCATTCCCTTAAGAGGTTAAAGTTATTGTATCTTGGATACACAAATTTCATAAACAATAAAAATAACAATGAACTAACAACTGTACCAAGATTCAATTACGGCCATGGCATGTTTAACGTTCATTCATAATATCAATATTTATTAGTTAATATATTTTCCCTCTTCTAGATGCTAGTTCTCCCTTCCCTCTGTGGAGAATGAATTCAACCAGGTAAGTAAAACTCAGCATCAAGAGATAGTACTCTTTTCCCTCTCACATGACCCGTATGCAGGTGAGTAAGTACAGGTAAGTATACATATAATGGTTTCTCTTGGTGATGTGTCACAGGTACTGTACATCATCACTATATATATATATATATATATATATATATATATATCAGCACTTTATTTAAATACATCACAGTATGACATTGTACCTTTTGCTCTCATCTCCTTCAAGGCTTGACCTCTTGTGCATTCTGAGTTTTCAGCTCATCACAGTTACACAGTGATTCTGAGCAAGTTTCTTTCCAGTAATCTAATCCTGTACCAGTCTGAACATTCTCAATTGACCTGTCTCATCAAACTCCTGGATGTTTTTTTCTTTATTGCACCATTCTGAGTAAACTGTACAGGGTGTGAAATTCACTTGACATCAGCACTTACAGAAATAGTCAAGCCAGCCCGTGTGATGCCAACAATCATACTACAATCACTGAGATCAGAATTTTTTTTGGATGATATGAGCACTAATTTAAGCTTCTGACCTATTACTGCATGATTTCATGCATTGCACTGCTGCTTCATAATTGGCATGAATGATTAGAGAACTGTATGAAGTATTAGGTGTTCATATTCCTAACAATGTGTTCCTAATAAAATATATATGTTATTATAAATATTCCAGGTAGCTGTGTGTACCACGCTTAATGAGCCGCTTAAGGACACTGGGGGACTTTATTGCAGAATGTGGTGTATCAAATATATTCACAGCTTCACTGACTGACCTGCCTGCCATATACGAACAGATAATCACACATCTGTATCACAGGTAAGAAAATTCAGTAAATGATTTCATGTAAGTATATGATAGCCAAAAGTCTGATACAAACATTTTGAAAACCCTGGTCAAAATATGCTTGTCAAACTACAGAAATTGTAGTTTTAGTCCACATTTCGTATTTCTTTTCAGAATCTGACAGGGAACAAAATGTAAGCATAACATTTGTAATGTCTCATAAATTTTATACATTCTATATTTTTGGTTTTTAACATATATAAACATCACTTATTTTGATGTAAATGTTTATTAAATAAACAAACAATACGTAAATTGACCAGGGTTGAAGACTTGAGTTGTTAATGGATTTTGTTATTACTGCACTGCCACACTGAGAAAGGTTTGAGTCAAAAGGTCTTTACTATGTTCTTCTGTATAATAGAATGTCTTACTTATATAACCTCGTGTTCCCCTTAAAGGAGGTACAAATTTCTAATATTACTTTTTTGGAAAGGGAACAGACTGAACTCAGACTGGGCTGGCAACAGCCACACACTGGACTGGAAACAGACTGGCAGCAGCCTACACTGTATTTGTAACAGGTTGTACTGGACTGGGTACAGACTGAACCGGCTATAGACTGAATTGGCAAACTGATGACCAATTTAATACTGCTTCTAGAAGGAATTTTGAGAAAATGGAAGTTGGAGCAGTGAGAGTATTGGGCTGTGTGGATATACAAAGCTTAGATGATTTTAAGGTGTTTGGTATTAATGTTGTAGCTTTTTGGTGTTGATGGTAAATTGGAAGGTGTATTTTACAATAATATTACTTAAGATTTTCAGGGTGGCGAGCATGATATATCAGTTCAAATCAGGCATGAACTCATGTGGGCAGATGTGGTAGATGGTGGGGAGGTTCTGGAAGCAGTTCCTCCCTGTGTTCACCAACACAGGTGTTAAACTCTTAAGAGCTGATATTCGGGAGCTCTTCACAGTAAATTGGAGTCCACAAGGTAGCAATCTCAGGGGACAGGAAGAGGACACAGTCTTCCTCTGGGAATGCTAGCTAATGTCCATTCAAGGTAAGTGATACTATATGTTTGCAACCAGTAAGAAGCATAAGTACACTGTCTGTTATAAAAAAATAGTTAATTATAATATTTATACAAAAAACCCAGCATATATTATATGTTCTTATAAATTCTTCCTTTAAGCAGTACTACAAATTTCCCTCACTTTTTCCACAGTAGCTCTTCTGTCAGTTCAGACCAGGTGGGATATTCATTAGGCTAATATATCCATTATTGGGTGTGTGATGTGTTCCTCTTCAGATCACTGTTAAAAAAAATAAAAGGGAACACTTAAACAACACAATGTAACTCCAAGTCATTCACACTTCTGTGAAATCAGCCTGTCCAGTTAGAAAGCAAAATTGATTTTGAATCAATTTCACCTGTTGTTGTTGTTAACTTTTGCCGTGTTGTGAAGACAGGTGATGGAAAAGAATCTCCGCAGACACGGTTAAAAGTGTAAATACATCTTTATTTACCAAAACAGTGTCTTACGGGTTCTTAAGCGCACAGACATAGAGCATATGGCTGAACATAAAAAACACTGAACATTCTTAATACTGTCTTATGAGGCCTGATTTAATATACCTCATTGTGCAAGTGGAACAGACAACAGATAAAAATGAGAGGCAATTAGCAAGACAACCCCTATAAAGGAGTGTTTCTGCAGGTGGTGACTACAGACCACTTTTCTGTTATCATACTTTCTGGCTGATGTTTTGGTCACTTTTGCATTCTATCAGTGCTCTCACCCCTAGAAGAAGCATGAGGCAGTGTCTACAACTCACAGAAGTTGCTCAGGTAGTGCAGCTCATCCAGGATGGCACATCAATGCTTGCTGTGGCAAGAAGGTTTGCTATGTCTGTCAGCACAGTGTCCAGAGCATGGAGGAGAGACCAGGAGTCAGGCCAGTACACCAGGAGACGTGGAGGGGGCTGTAGGAAGGCAACAACCCAGCAGCAGGACCGCTACCTCCTCCTTTGTGCAAAGAGGAACAGGAGGAGCAGTGCTGGAGCCCTGCAAAATGACCTTCAGCAGGCCATTAATATCCATATTTTTGGGCAAACTGTCAGAAACAGACTCCATGAGGATGGTATAAGGGCCCAACCTCCACAAGTGGTGCCCAACACCGTGCAGGGCGATTGGCATTTGTCAGAGAACACCAAGATTGGCAGATTCACCATTACCCAGGCTTTGTAGGGAGGTCGACAGCACATGGAGGCCACACACACCACTGAGCCTCGTTTTAACTTGTCTTGAGGAATTTCCACTGAAGTTGAATCAGCCTGTAATTTGATTTTCCACTTTTATTTTGAGTATGATTCCAAATTCAGACCTCCATGGGATAATCATTTTGATTATCTCAGGACAGCTCATATGCTAGCGCATTCTTCTTCTACCAGCGAATACCAGCTTGGACTTGGAATTGTCGCTTGCGACTATATTTCTTCTTATTATTATGGTCCTAACACGTAGTGTAGGACCATATTGTAATTGTTCGGATTTTTCTTATTATTATTATTATTAGGGGTCCAAGCACTGCAAGTGCTGGAGCCCTATTGTTTTTGTTCCAGTTTTTCTTCTTTTTTTTTTCTTTCTTCTTTTTCTCTGATAAAACGCGATGGGCAGCCCAAACCATAGGTCCTACAGACTTGTCGTTTGGTCAACTGGTAGTAAACCCTCCCGCTACTCAGGCGCAAAGAATCAGCCCTATCAGCCTGATGGTGGCGCTATAGCTCCCTATATCTGCTACCCCGTGTGGCGTAGAGATGAAATTCTTTTTTTCCCTGATTCCTCAGGTCAGACCCTACAAAAAGCCTCAAGAACCCATAAGCTCCGCCTACTTAGATTTTGAGCTAATTTGCATAATATGCAAAATCGCACATATTTTTGAGCACAAACTAGTCTCGCGTTCCAAAAATCAGACAAATAAAGCTATAACTCACAAACGCTTTCGTTGAAAGTTACAATACTTCACATGCTTGATCCCTATAAGGGCTGGAAGACATGACTACTTGGTTATGCAACTGCAAGCCTAGGGGGCTTTCAGGGAGGAGTTCGAAAAGCTCCATTTTCATATACTTGACTATTGTGGATAAACAATGCATTTTTTGACAATAGTTGTAATTGCAAAGTTGTAAGACTCTATGCAGAGAATACAATAAATTTCACAGCTTGTCAATATGTTCTATTTCATATTTTCATGTTGAAAATATGAATTGCGCCCCTAGTGTCTACCGTTATGTATCTTTTTATGGGCTTAGGAAGTGTTACCATGGACATTCTATAGAAGTCTCATGATGATAGGACCTTGTTAAGGTCATGAAACAGCTGCTGAAATTTGATTGGTCGATGGCGGCCATGTATTTTCGAATATGACATCATCCTCATAGAATCTCATTCAGGACATCACCCACTACATGCATACCAATCAGCATGTCAATCGGACAATCCTGTGAAGTGTAACAAATTCTTTGTTGTTATAGCGCCCACTATGCTTGCAGTTGCACAACCAAGTACTCATGTCTTCCAACTCGTATAGGGATCAAGCATGTGAGGTATGGTAACATTTGGAGAAAGCATTTGTGAGTTATAGCTGTATTTGTCTGATTTTTGGAATTCAAGCTCCAGCCCTGTTTTGGGCGGAGTCTGTAAGCCGAGCAGTGATGAAAATCCAACTTTTTTTGGATAATTATTAAAGTTCAGGTTCTTAGGATTCTGCTGATACAACATATGTCCATATTGGGTACATTTCCAGAGACTAGTTCGCGCTCAAAAATGTGTGCGATTTTGCATATTATGCAAATTAGCTTAAAATATAAGTGGGCGGAGCTTATGGGCTTGAGGCTTTTTTGTAGGGTCTGACCTGAGGAATCAGGGAAAAAAAGAATTTCATATTTACGCCACACGGGGTAGGATATATAGGGAGCGCCGCGTTCCGCGCCGCTATAGCGCCACCATCAAGCCAATCAGGCTGATTCTTTGCGCCTGAGTAGCGGGAGGGTTTACTACCAGTTGACCAAACGACAAGTCTGTAGGACCTATGGTTTGGGCTGCCCATCGCATTTCATCGGAGAAAAAGAGGAAGAAGAAGAGGAAACAGACCAAAAACAATAGGGCTCCAGAACTTGCAGTGCTTGGACCCCTAAATATAGCCGCAAGCGACAATTCCCGGGGTCCAAGCTGGTATTCGCTGGTAGAAGGAAAATGTGCTAGCATATGAGCTGTCCTGAGATAGTAGGGGCTTTTGGGAAAGTTTGTGTAGTGTTTGTAAGGACTTCTATGCATATGAGCTGTCCTGAGATAGTAGGGGCTTTTTGGGGAAGTTTGAGTAGTGTT
This sequence comes from Hoplias malabaricus, assembly GCF_029633855.1. Lineage (NCBI taxonomy): Eukaryota > Metazoa > Chordata > Actinopteri > Characiformes > Erythrinidae > Hoplias > Hoplias malabaricus. Next base: position 37,904,620 of record NC_089820.1, read on the forward strand.
TGTAAGGTGTTCCATGCTGTTCTGGCATGTCTTTGGAGATGTAGCATGAGATGGAGAAGTAGCAGAAGACAGAGACCGTATAGAGCACAGAAGTCATTCAGGAGTCGCACTCTGGTTTCTCACCCTAATGTTCAGGACCCCCCAAACGGCAGATATGATGTGGAGTTGCTTGTACTCAAGTCCATCATCAGTGGACAGAAGACACTGTCTGCTGGATGTGTTTGGTTGTGGACTATTCTCTGTCCAGCAGTGATGCTGAGGGATTTAAATCTCCAACACCTGAGTCATACCTGCAGTATGGGTGTCCAGACCATTGAAGTGCAGGGTGAAAGCAAGCAATCTTTGCAGAGCAAGAGCGTAGCATATGACATTTCCTGATACAAGAGACACACTTTAAGATAGATTTTGTAGTGCTTTAAAATGTGATCCTTGGTGCTCTGGATTGTAAGAAGAAGGGGTAGTAGATGAGTGGGTGAGTTTCTGGTCTGCAGACAGGTGAACATGGGGCTTGGGTTACAGAGACAGCCCAGAGCACAGAACTGACTCTGGAATTTCACCCTGGATTCTGACCCAATGTTCAGGACCTCCACAAAGCAGATATCATTTGGGTGGTGACATTGTGGTGATAGGTCAGTGTTTGTAGTGCTCTTATGAGTGTATAAGACACAGCAGTGCTGTTGGAGATTTTAACACCTGTGTCAACTCACTGTCCACTCTGAGATACACCAATTTTATTGTCCAACTTATAGATATACATTCAGAGACAGTTGCTCATACATTCTCAGCACTGTAGTGACACTGACATTGTGATGGTATGTCCGTGTGTATTGTCCTTTTATGAGTGGATCAGACAGAGCAGTGCTGCTGGAGACTTTAAAACCTTTGTCTACTCACTGTCTACACTGTTACACACACCTACTCTGTTGGTCCACATTATAGAAATGAAGGCAGAGGCAATAGCTTATACATTTTCAGCATAGCTGCTGTGTAGGTGTCCTGACCATTGAAGAACATATGAAAAAGGGCAATGAAAGTATGCAGAGCAATAGATGGACCCCTCTCTGTCATTTTAGATCTACAAAGTTCTCCTGTGGACAGTGGAGCTGAAAACACTGAAAGCAAAATAAAGATGCGGTCATGATGTTATTGTTGATTTGTTTAGATCTGCTTTCAAATGTCTGTGTCCTCTGGCCCTCTCTGACTGGCAGGGGGGAAGGGAGGGGGAGAGGTGACAGTCTGTGTGTGGAGGAGAGGGAGGGGCTGAGGGGGGATTCTGCATAGCGAGTCTGCAGGTATAAATGAGATGTAACGGACATATATTTGATCAAGAACTTAAAACAAGTCCTTGGATCAAAACCCAATATAGACATATGTGGTATCATGAGAATCGTAAGAACCTGAACTTTAGTAATTATCAAAAAAATGTGGAAATTTCATTACTGTGTGATTGCAGCCTCTGCTTAAATAGAGATGTGCAGCGTGCCGTTGAAACATCACATAAAAAACAGCTGTAACTCAAAAATGCTTTAGGCATATGTTATGAAAATGCACAAGGTCCTTCAGCGGATATTAGCTACTCACAAATGGCACCCTTACAAACTCCAGCTGCTGCAGCATCTCAACGAGGATGACCCAGATCAGCGCACTGAATTTGCAGAATGACCAAAACTGTTCTGTTTACACAGAAGATGTTGTTCAGTGATGAGGCAAACTTTTATGTGAATGGTGAAGTTAACAAACAAAACCACCACTATTGGTCTGACACTAACCCACATTGGATAGATTCCTTCAAGACTGTTGGAACAAAAAAAATGATGGTATGGTGTGGTATACGGGGTACAAAGATAGTGGGCCATTCTTCCTCAATGGAAACCTCAAGGCCAATGGATATGCAAAATTGCTACATGATGATGTGTTTCCCTCTTTATGCACATCTTTATGCTTAAAAAGAGCCTCCATACAGTTCTTTTACACAGTGTTTCTCCAACTTGGTCTGGGAGGCACCCTGCCATGCAATTTTAGTGGATTTCCTGCATTCAAATTGGCATCTGCAGCCAGGACCAGAGAGTAACAATTGGCCATAGGCCATTGGCCTCTAAGGGGGTAGATGGCGCTCTCCCCACAACACACCTGAGTGTAGTTGGTTGGCACAGGTGTCTGTTGTTAGCATTTTCCTTCTAGTGTGTTTCAAGTTAAAGTTCAAGAAGTTTATTGTCATTTCAGCAGTATACAGCGTTTACAGTACACAGTGAAACGAAATAGCGTTCCTCCAGGACCAAGGTGCTACATAAGACAATACACAACATTAAAGTGCAACTAGTGCAAAGCTAGTGCAAACATAAAACAGTGCACACACATTAACGTGCAAAAGACATAGAACATAAAACAATACACAACATTAAAGTGCAACTAGTGCAAAGCTAGTGTCCATGACGTAAACAGGATGTGTGTAAACTCATGTTTATCTGCTGGGTGATATTACAGCAACATGTGTGATGGGGAACTCCTGGCAGATGGGTTGAGCAAATAGCCAGTCTAGATTGGGGCTAAAAGATGAGAAAACAATTCCATAACTCTAGGCTTTGAACAGTGTGGACAGTTTCTCCCAGTCTTGTTAGCCATCATTAAACCAGTGGCCACTACCTCCTCTGTAAGGAGAAATTGCGCATTTGATATTCATTGGATATTATCTCTTTATTTTCAAAGTGTCTCAAAAATCTGAAAGTCTCACTGAAGACACAATATAACAGACTATTAATATCCCGAAAATAAAGAAATTTTACTGTGGAATTTTTATATAATGGTCTTATAAACATAGCACTTGATACGATAGAATGTGTGGAGAAATGCCATAGAATGTGGTTAAATTGCGTATTTGGCTAAATTAATTTGACATTATCTCTTTATTTTCAAAGTGTCTCAAAAATCTGCAAGGATAATATGAAAAATATGAAAAATAATTTACTGTGGAATTATTTTGTATTAGCCATATAAACATAGCACTGGACATAATAGAATGTGTGGAGAAATTGCACATTTGGCCATTTTTTTTCTTTTATCTTTTTTTTTTCCCCCTCCAAAGTGTCTCAAAAATCTGAAAGGCTAATTGAAAACACATTATAACAGACTATTAATATCCTAAAGATGAAGAAATTTTACTGTGGAATTTTTTTTGTCACGGCCCTGTGAACATGGCATGTGATATGTAAATAGCATGTGGAAACATGAACTTTGGTTATACATTCATGTGAAAAGTTAGGACACCCCATGAAAGCCTTTGTCTTTTTGAACATATTTAATCTTATGGACACATGAGCTTCATTTGAACAGTTCTTAGAGATGGAGCTTAAGTAACTAAACAAATAAACCTGAAGAAATTACTTATAAACATAACATGTAAAATAGGGGCGACACAGTGGCAGCCGCACAGCTACAGGGACCTGGAGGTTGTGGGTTCAATTTCCACTCCGGGTGACTGTCTGTGAGGAGTGTGGTGTGATCTCCCCGTGTCCAAATGGATTTCCTCCGTCTGCTCCGCTTTCCTCCCACGGTCCAAACACACATGTGTGTAGATGAACTGGCAACTCAAAAAAGTGTCCCTAAGTGTGAGTGAATGTGTGTATGTGTGTGTCACCCCGTGTAGAACTGGCGCCTCTTCCAAGGTGTGTTCCTACCTTGCGCCCAGTGATTCCAGGTAGGCTCCAGACTATGGACTTTGTATGTCATATGAAATTTTAATTTTTTAATTGTCAGATTATCAAGAATCTGAAATTGATATTACAGAAGGTGTAGAACAAAGTGTAGAATTTAATAGATAAATATGTGTGTGATTAAACACAATGCCAGTGTGTATATTCACGATGTTTGCTTATTTCCAATATTATAATATTTTTATTATTATGCCATTTTATAGCAATTAGTCAGGTTGCCTGGAAACATATTAAGATAAAATATTAAAAAAATATTTCCCTACATTCCATAGTGTCTAATGCTATGTTTATAGGGCAATTACAATACATTTCCACAGTAAAATTTCTTTATCTTCAGGATATTAATAGTCTGTCTTCAGTTAGCCTTTCAGATTTTTGAGACACTTTGAAAATAAAGAGATAATTGTCAGGAACGCAGGGCGGACTGACGAAGGCGGACGCACTTACTAATAACACAGACTTTTATTTAAACAAAAGATAACAAAACAGATAGACAGACTAGGATAATGAGACAGGATAAACAAAGAAAGACCAAGACAGAGAGACTTGAACAGAATGACCTGGACAGTGAGACTTCGATAGAAGGACAATACATGGAGAGCTTAACAGGTGCCTAGACAAAGAACCTAAACAGAATAAACTTGAACACAGAAAGCTAAACAGACAAACATAAACAGAGGGAACTAAACAGACAGAGAAAGTTAAACAGACTAACCTGAACACAGAAAGCTAAACAGACTAAAGACACAAACAGACCTGAGACAAGAGAGGTACAAAGATTAACTAAAAGGGAATGAATAACAGACAGACAGACAGACTGGAGAAAGCAAACCGACAGTAGAAAGCAAAGTAAAGGTGGAATGTCCAACAAAGAAGTACAGAGACAAGGGAACTTAAATGAACACCACAGACAAGGGACACCTGGACTGATAACGACGGGGCAGGATTACAAATGACACTGACAAGGAGGAGGAAAAAAGGCGGGACATGAGCGGAGACATGGACAATAGCAAACAGAGCCATGTGCCAAGTGAGCACATGGCAGGGACAACAGACATGACAGGACAAGGGCATGACAATAACAACACTTTGAAAATAAACAGACAGTATCCACTGTAGTTAGCCAAATAAGCAATTTCCCCCCATTCTATCGTGTCCAGTGCTATGTTTATAAGGCCATTACAAAATAATTCCACAGTAAATGTTCTTCATATTCAGGGAATTAATAGTCTGTTATATTGTCTTTTCAATTAGGCCTTCAGATTTTTGAGACGCTTTAAAAATAAAGAGATAATGTCCAACAAATTTAGCCAAATGTGCAATTTCTCCACATATTCTATCATGTCCAATGCTATGTTCACAGGGCCATTACAATAAATGTCCTCAGTAAAATCTCTTCATCTTCAGGATATTAATAGTCTGTTACATTGTGTCTTCAGTGAGCCTTTCTGATTTTTGAGAAACTTTGAAAATATAGAGATAATGTCCACTGTAGTTAGCCAAATAAGCAATTTCCCCACATTCTACCGCGTCCAGTGATATGTTTATAGGGCTATTGTTCTAAATGTTCTTCAAATTCATGGTATTAATAGTCTGTTAGACTATTGTCAATTCAGTGAGCCTTTCAAATTTTTGAGACACTTTGAAAATAAAGAGATAATATCCAATTAATTTAGTCAAATGCGCAATTACTCCATATTCTATCATGTCAAATGCTATATTCACAGGGCCATTACAAAAAAATTCCACAGTAAAATTTCTTCATCTTCAGGATATTAATAGTCTGTTATATTATGCCTTCAGTGAGCCTTTTAGATTTTTGAGACTCTTTGAAAATAAAGAGATAATATCCAATGAATTGAGGCACATGAGCAATTTCTCCACACATTCAATCATGTCCACTGCTGTTTATAGGGCAATTATAAAAAAAATCCATAGTAAAATTTCTTCATATTAAGGATATTAATAGTCTGTTATATTGTTTCTTCAGTGAGCCTTTCAGATGTTTAAGACCCTTTGAAAGTAAAGAGATAATATCCAATGAATTAAGCCAAATGCGCAAGTTCCCCACACATTCTATCATGTCAAATGCAATGTTCACAGGGCAATTACAAACAAATTCCACAGTAAAATATCTTCATCTAAAGGATATTAATAGTCTGTTATATTGTGTTTTTAGTGAGCCTTTCAGATTTTTGAGACACTTTGAAAATAAAGAGATAATATCCACGGAATTGAGCTAAACGTGTAGTTTTTCCATGTTATGGAAGTTGTGTTCGTACTTTGCCATCTAGCGGCGACAGAATGCAACTATTGCACCATTTAAGGTGGAACAGAAAATCTGAACAAGATACTGGCAAATTAGTAACTAACTTCAGCGTCGTCCACTAAAATACTCTAGTGACAAAGTTGGTACATACTCACTTCTTTCTGAATATAATGTTGTTTTTTTAATAATAAAATATCTAATGCACTAATAAATTTGGCCACAACTGTATGAGCCAGATCTGGACCATACCTTTTAAATATATGCTCAGTTTACAGTGCGTGGGCCATATATGAAAAAATACAGCTTACTCATTGTACTGAACTTCTGAATAATTGATTAAACCTTTCTTTGTGATATTTTGTTCTTGATTTCTATCTGATATGTGACCTGATAGTCATGTAGACCCACACCCTTATAGCACAAATGCATCTTAAAGACGTCTGCTGGAAGAGTTTGTTCCCTCCTCTCTTCTTTACGTAGTGTGTTGCGTGAAGTGCATGTAAGATACTGATTGGGTAGAAATGTTATATGCTCGCAATATAGGCAGTCGAGCTTCTGTTCACTGGTTACTATCGGTTTTATACGGCACTCACGGCTCATCGCATGGACAGGGCAAATCTGCTGTTCTGTGCCCGAGCTAGAGGCCGTGATCCTGACAAACTGCTCTCATTCATAAAAATGCTGAATGTTCTGTACTGACCTGCAGAAGTTTCAGTAAAGTTATAAACTGAGAATTCCTTGTCGTGCGAAGTTTTTCCACCCACGCCATCCACACAAGTGTCCGAGCTCACTCTGGAGGAGCACCAGCAAGACAAGTAGGATCTCCAAAACCGCTCCCAATCGTGAGTACATCGTGAGTAGCTGACTGGATGCGGGAGCTAATGCTACAATCCTACCTGGTGTCATTGTGTGATCTGCTTTCTGTCCGCCATTGCTTCAAAATAAAAGCACCAGGAAGTTTAACGAGCAAATGAACGAGACAAGGGACAATAATAAATAAATAATTCAAAGGACAGTTAAAAAAAAAAAACAACCTTGTGGACAGGAGTATAATAAAATGACTGACGAGCTACAAGGAGCTTCAGTAGGATCTCCTGAGTCTGACGGAGCCCCAAAATGGTTACAGGCTTTGTTGGACAATCAAAATCAGCAGACTAAGCAGCTGCAAATGATGCTTACCCCTGTCCTGACACATAACAGGGGGAAACCCAGCTACACAGCAAGTCACATCACCTCTTGCTGTCCCAAGTGTCAATGGGGATGAAGTTGGACTACATCAAACCTGGGATAGGCGTATACCAGAGCCTAGCGCTGCACCTTCGTCTTTTGGGGGATGCCTGTAAGACCAAGAGATCATGCTGGGGGCCCCTTTGCCGCCGAGCTGGATGTAATTAGCCAGCGGGCTTGCAACTCTGGCCCAGGCAGGAGGAGTGTCAATCCTGGACATGAACCTTGCAGACAGAACGTATGAACCATGAACGTAAATGGAGACACACAAAAAACTTGAATGTTTCCGAATTGCATGGCAGCACAGCCTCACCAACTACAAACATGCCTTATCTAAAGCCAAATCACAGTACATCTATCTCTTCTCTTATAGAAAACAACAAGGACAACCCTAGATTCCTTTTTAGCACTGTATCAAATCTAATTGGCAACAAAAAGGAAATCAACCCCATTGTCCCCTCTGATTTCTGTAGTAATGACTTTTTGAGGTTTTGTAATGATAAAATTGATTGCATTTGCCTCAAAATCCAAAATCAGTCCAAAGTCACATTGGCTTTTGTTGAGGAACCCCCCACCAGCTCTGAGGTGCACTTAGACTACTTGAATTCTGTCGATGAAAATGACTTGCTTGGTTTAATTAGCTCATCTAAATCAACTTAATGCTTACTGGATCCTGTACCAACACAATTATTTAAGCAAATTTACCCTAAAGTCATTAGACCATTGCTCACAATAATAACTCATCCCTCAATATTGGATATGTACCAAAACCTCTGAAACTAGTGGTAATCAAACCAATTATTAAAAAACCCAATCTTGACCCTCTTGTGCTCGCAAACTACAGGCCAATATCAAACCTCCCTTTTATTGCTAAGATTCTAGAAAAAGTCTTGTCACAGCAGTTGTGCTCTTACCTACAAAACAATGACATTCATGACATTTTTCAGTCTGGATTTAGACCAAATCACGGCACAGAAACAGCTCTAACAAGAGTAACTAATGACTTCTTTCACATGATAAGGGCTATATCTCTATTCTGCTACTGCTTGACCTTAGTGCAGTGTTTGATACCATAGATCATGTGATGTTTCTTGATAGGCTGGAAAATCTGGTAGGAATAAAAGGATCTGCCCTCTCTTAGTTCAGATCCTATTTATCTGACCATTATCAATTTGTTTATCTTAATAATAAATCCTCTAATCATACTTTAGTTAAATATGGTGTTCCACAAGGATCAGTGCTTGGCCCTGTATTGTTCACACTCTACATACTGCCACTGGGTAGACTAATCCGTAAGCATGGTATTCAATTCCACTGTTATGCTGATGACACACAATTGTATATATCAGCCAAACCTAATGATGTTCCTTGTCTACATAAAATAACAGAATGTCTAACTGAAATTAAAGACTGGATGATGCAAAATTTTCTCATGTTAAATTCTGATAAAACTGAAGTCTTGTTACTAGGTACAGATACTCAGATACATTCACTCAGAAATGCTGCTTTTAATCTTGATATTTCAACAGTAAAACACAGTACCGTCATTAAAAACTTAGGCGTAGCCTTTGATTCGACTCTCACATTTGATACCCACATATCCAATACAGTCAAAACTGCCTTTTTTCACCTATGCAATATTGCCAAAATTCAGCATATTTTATCCTTAAAAGATGCAGAGAAACTAGTGCATGCTTTTATAACTTTTCGTCTAGACTACTGCAATGTGCTCCTGGCAGGGAGCTCATGCAAAGCATTACATAAGCTGCAGTTAGTTCAAAATGCAGCAGCCAGGGTGCTCACTAGAGCTAGAAAATTCGAACATATCACCCCAGTTCACTCGTCCCTACACTGGCTACCTGTAAAATTTCGCATTAACTATAAAATACTCCTCTTAGCTTATAAATCTTTAAATAGTTTAGGCCCGCAGTATCTTACTGAACTTCTCATACCTTATCGCCCGTCACGTACACTTCGTTCAAAGGATGCCCATCTACTCTTTGTTCCTCGCATTAAGAAAAACACTGCAGGAGGAAGAGCCTTTTCTCACAAAGCTCCTCAACTCTGGAATAGCCTTCCGGTTACTGTTCGGGGCTCAGACACACTCTCAATCTTTAAATCTAGATTAAAAACCTACCTTTTCAAACAAGCTTTTGGTTAATCAATCACTTTCAGGTTACTCCTTCTCTGTTAGTGTTTTCGAGCTGGTTTTCATATTATCACTGTTCTGTATTAACCCTGTCATACTACCATAGCTACAGCTTTTTTAGTTAGCTTTCTAGTAACTGCCAACATGCTGTCTGTCGCTGGGTTCTCTTGCCTGACCCGTGGAAGCTTTTTTCGCAGGACAATTTTGCCCGTTCTTTACCATGACCCTACTAACTTCTGTATTTTTATTTGTTCCCTTTGTCTGGTTTTCTTTCTCCTGTCTCTCTCACGCTTTGAGATGTCCTGCTGCTCTCCAGGTGTTGCCCTGATCCAGCCCCTGTGTATCCTGTACAAGATCCTGGCCTTGTCTCATCTACACTATCATGATTGGACATGCTGTTTTATCTCAAATTAACTCTGCACCTACTTTTAACTCACACAGAATCACTGATCACCTTCTCCTTCCTCAGACTCATACATCACTAATATACTACAATCACATTACTATAACCACTTCATCTGTCATCATTTCACTTTAACTTATGTTCTGTTCTCTGTTGTGTCTCCGGTGTCGACCCAAGGAGGATGGGTTCCCCGTATGAGTCTTGGTTCCTTCCAAGGTTTCTTCCTCATTTGCTGAGAGAGTTTTTCCTTGCCACTGTTGCCCCTGGCTTGCTCATAGGAGGCTTGGACCCGGATCTTTGTAAAGCTGCTTTGTGACGACTTTTTGTTGTGAAAAGCGCTATATAAATAAAATTTGATTTGATTTGAATGTTACCCTGAACATTCATTCACACTACAAAAACTGCACATATATATATATATATATATACACCATTGTTTTTCTTGTGAAATTCCCAATATGTTTGATGTGTCACATGACCCTCTTCCCATTGAAAAAACAAAAGTTGGATCCAAAATGGCAGACTTCAAAATGGCCACCATGGTCACCACCCATCTTAAAAAGTTTTCCCCCTCCCAGATACTAATGTGCCACAAACAGGAAGTTAATATCACCAACCATTCCCATTTTATTAAGGTGTATCCATATAAATGGCCCACCCTGTAGTTTATCCCAGCAAAACGTTCAGCACCAACCTCCTGTGTTATGAAAGAAATGAAACCATGTGACCTTACGTGTCCCTGGAGATGGACTGGAGATAGGTGGGAGTATGTCACTGACGCGCAGGCTTCCTGGAGCACTGCAGACGCAGGCCTCGTAGCATTGCAGCAGTGCTCCTCTCCTCCGTCTTGGCCAGAGACATGGCGGCCACTCCGTCTGAGCTGGTGGTGTTCTGAAAGTCTCTGTGGGAATTTTATTGCTGATCTGCCTCCTGGTGAGAGACACGTCCATGCAGGTCTCTCTTGGGCCTTTGCTCAGAAGGTCATTCTGAGGTTGCATGTGACCTCCTTCTCCATCGCTGATCCTAAAACTCTTGTCACCACTTTGATAGTCAGAGGTCTGAGGTCTCCTTCATGCTCTAGGCGTGGCATTGAGCTTTTGCTGGAATAAACTATAGTTCTTTTAACTATAGTTTCTCTACTAGAAGTAAAATTATAATAAAACTTCTGGTTGGAAAACTTCTGGGTTTGTTCTATCTGGACCCTGCTTGAGGGGACCAAGACTGTTTAAGAGATAGCTAGAGAGAGTCTGATGCCTGAGAGATGACTGCAGAGAGCTGGAGAGCTCTAGAGAGAGCCAGGCTCTCCTTTAACTGACTACCCTAGCTGAGAAGCATTGTCTCCTGGAAGCAAGAGAGAGAAGTTCTTCTTACATTCTCTTTCTGTTCTTCTCCTGTTCTGAGTTCTGTTCTAAGAGTGCGAGTGTGTAAGTTAAAGTGTTCTCTTTCTCTTTTGAGTCATTTCGCACCCCTGGGTTTTTATACCAGAATTTAGAAAACCCGCCTTGAATACCTGATTGGTCCTCAGGGATTAAGGATTGGAGCATCCCTTGCTCCTGATTGTTTCCTGTATCTTGGACATCACATAAAATGTATGATACTTGACAAGACAGACTTGAAGATGATCCTTGTTGAATGAATATCCCAGAATTCTGAATCATACTTTTGCAATATAAGAGAATATATGTTAATACAAAGTATAATCTTTCAGACAAACCATCCATCCATTATCTGTAACTGCTTATCCAATTTAGGGTCGCGGGGGGTCCAGAGCCTACCTGGAATCATTGGGTGCAAGGCGGGAATACACCCTGGAGGGGACACCAGTCCTTCACAGGGCAACACAGACACACACCTACGGACACTTTCGAGTCGCCAATCCACCTGCAACGTGGATTTGGACTGTGGGAGGAAACCGGAGTGTTTTTGGACTGTGGGAGGAAACCGGAGCACCCGGAGGAAACCCACACGGACACGGGGAGAACACACCAACTCCTCACAGACAGCCACCCGGAGCGGGAATCGAACCCACAACCTCCAGGCCCCTGGAGCTGTGTGACTGCGACACTACCTGCTGCGCCACCGTGCCACCCTTCAGACTAACCATGTTTTACATAATTCTTAACAAAATAACACACATAGTTTGTGGCTATCTTGGTTCCTACATACGTTCATATAAAAAAAGTGAATTTAAACACATGTAAATTAATTCCACCCATTTTGATTGTCCAAATAGAATTAATTTCACACAGTTGTACCCATATACAACTTGTTCACCAGGTAAGCTTAGGAATTAAGGAATGTGTATTTCTTTTGGTTTTAACAGTCTTTCAAATGTGTAAGAGGACATGGAATAAAGGTGGGTCTGTGTGTCTCTCTGCATTCTGCAAAGGTTCTTCTCTTGACCCTGTGTGACCTTGGGTCATAAACCGTCCTGGAATGAGGTTTTACGACTCTTCTCTGGGTGTTATCTCAAATTCCCATCTGAGCTGTGCAAGGAGAGTGACTGAGACTAAAGAGAGGTTTTTTGGCACATTAAGTTAACTTTCGGCATTAAGTCCCAAAAAGTATAATTTCTTGTATTAAAAATTAATAACCTATTCATCTCCAGTGCACATCCTACATAGATAAAAAAAATAAAGATACTAAAGATATTATATTACTATCTTTTATATTAGTAAAAGATAAACAGTTCTTGCTATAAATAATGCATAATGTTTTTGTTTAAATATTCCCTTAAAATATTTAACTGTAAACAACTTTTATTTTAGGGAAAATTTAAAAAATAAATATTATGCATTCTACATCTTGAGACATATTTGGATGTTTTTATAGTCAAGACATCTTAAGATCCATGTCTATAGACTTGTCTTAAAGACATGTATTCATTTCTTAAGACATGCCTCAAGATGACTTTAGACATCTTCATCATGTGTCTTTAGACATTCCAAGACAGTAATGGCTGGGTATGTTGGCCCCAAGCCTCTAGTGCTCAGCCCTTGTGTCTAGTTCCCTGGTTGTAAAAGTCCCTGTTCCTCACTCCTTGACCACCCCAACACCCACATCGTGACACATAAGACCAAACCCTGAGGTCTTCCTTAAAGTGTGCAATTTCTATCTATCTATCGTTACACTTATATAGCGCCTTTCTAGATACCCCAGGACGCTTTACAATCCACACTGCTCAGAACGCTCAGAACACTCAATCCACACACACACTGGCAATTACTTTTATTATTACAATTTTATGAATTTCTCAAATAGTCACGTCTTCAAGGTGTCTGAAGTTTGAGAGCAGAATTGTGACACGCTGCCATGGACCCCTTCGATTATTTACATAACCACTAATATGATTTTCTGCACCATGCTCAGTTTTATAATGATGTTAGTTCATAATAATCAGATGACATATCCATGTCCGACAAGCACAGTGATGCTGACTTTATATATGAACAACTTTTTAAACATGAAATTTCCAAAATATTAAAGCCAAACACCTGAGAGCTAGCTGTTCATGCAAGAAAGAAGACTAGTTCTGTGAATGTAGTGAAATTAGATTACGCTATTAAAAATAAAGGTATTACTTTCCTGCTATAATAGTAATCAGGTTAGAACTTTGTAGGTTACCAGTAATATATTTATTACATTTACAAGAGCCTTTTAAGATAGTTTATGCTAAGCAGTATTTGTAGAGCAAGGCGTGGTGGCCAGGCATGGAAAGAGATGCAAACGTATGTTAAATCTTGTCATAGTTGTCAGACTGTGGCTAAATCTGATGCACCTGAGCCACCAATGTGTATTGCCTGAAAGATCATGAGAAGACCCACTGGACATTCTGTACTGGTAGTGTTGGATTATATAACTTAAATGAATATTAAATTCTGAAATCCACCACCACTGCTATGGTGATTGAATGTTTTTCAGCAAACACCAGAACTGACTGGAGCTCTATTAATTTCTGGTGAATTCCAGTCATTCTGCTAAGAGAACAGTATTCAGCATTTAAAGCTCAATGATTTTGGGGAACTGCTGTTCTTCCTGGTTTGTATATGTTCAGAAGCTCTGCATTTTTTAAGGTGGAATGAAATATATGAGGAGAAAAATGTTGCTTGTATGTGGCTGTCATTTAATTGTAAGATTTATTTACTGTTTCACTGATTCACTGATTAAACACAAATTTTATCAGTGTTGGTCTGTGTTTACTTTCATGCAGTTAGCTGTCTCCTGAACTTAGAATGGGTTCCAACCTAAATCATTTGAAATAGCCAGAATAAGTAAAATTTATGTATGGAGCAGGAATAAAGCAATATCCTCATGTCTTTTCATGATCTTCAGTGTTTGGCGAGCTCATTGCTGTTTTTCTGCAGAGAGAGAGGAAGCCTAGCATGCCTGACAGAGACACTTTTTTTTAACTAGTTTACTGTCACTAGGGGCTTAGTAAATACATTTGACAGTTTACAATTGTTAACATCACATTTAAATAACATGCCACAATGGGCACCAGTAAATGTTGAAGTTGGATGACAAAAGGCATTCTTCCTGAAATGCATCACAATAGCACTGAGAATTTTGAGCACAGCACTATAAAGAGCTATGGGAACATGGCAATTAAACAAACCAAGCTGAATGCTGATGAATGATGCAAAGCAGTGATCACCATCCTCTAGATGTAGTGATCAATAAATAATGCAACAGGACAAGACTGATCAATTCGCAACCAATTTCCCTGCTGACGCAACAGCCGAAGGATCTTCTCTTTCACTTTAAAGTATGATACCATAAACAAGGTAGGGTGAGAGCCTTCAGCCCTCTCAGGTACAGCCTACCAATAACACGAAGGTTGTTCCTCCAGAAGCCTTATCCTGGTCATCTATTTTCTCTTTTGAGCCATTTATTGTTGGAGTGTAGCGATTTACAGGCCGTCTTGAGCTTCAGTTATTCGCCCAGCCATTTCCATCATTAAAGTTTCAATGTCCTGAATTTTTGAGATCAGAGAGTTAATTCTGGCAGTCAGGGTCTCATGGGAGGAACGTACAGGGGTTGGACAATGAAACTGAAACTTTTAGACCAAAATAATTTATTAGTATGGTGTAAGGCCTCCTTTTGCGGCCAACACAGCGTCAATTTGTCTTGGGGATAAGAAATACAAGTCCTGCACAGTGGTCAGAGGGATTTTAAGTCATTCTTCTTGCAGGATAGTGGCCAGGTCACTACGTGATGCTGGTGGAGGAAAACGTTTCCTAACACGCTCCTCCAAAACACTCCAAAGTGGCTCAATAAAATTTAGATCTGGTGACTGTGCAGGCCATGGGAGATGTTCAACTTCACTTTCATGTTCATCAAACTAATCTTTCACCATCTTGCTGCGTGTATTGGTGCATTGTCATCCTGATAAACGCCACCGCCTTCAGGATACAACGTTTGCACATGGTCTTACTGGTGCAATGTGTCAGGCTGGTCCAATTTAGCCATGAAACCTCCCACACTAAAATGACAGGTGTTTCAGTTTCATTGTCTAACCCATGTATGTCTGTTTGAATTCTGCTGTAAGTGCAGAGATGTCCTCTCGAATTGGTGATAACAGCTCTCTCAATAGAGTAGGAGTTAAAGCTGCGGTTCTCAAACTGGGATCTGCAAGGGGGCATTAGGGGGGCAGCAGAAAAGCATTAGAGGTTGTATCTGCTTTTTATCATTTATAAAGTCTGCCATTTTTGTGGAGATATCCATCAAAAGGGCCTGGCCCATCAGTTTAAAGTTGTGTTGTACATGGTAGCCCTGCATATAGCTAAGTGCAAAAAAACACACACCATCAGGGAGATATTGCTACTTCTAGCAGTGGTGGATATGTTCAGAGTAATGGTCGGTGAGGAAGTATTAAATGAGCTCAAGAACATACCACTGTCTAATGACATGGTAGCTAGAAAAATCTGTGACCTTTCTTTCAACAGTACAGTCCCAGCAGTTGCAGGGAAAGTTTGAGAACCACCAGACTACGCTTTGCTTTTGGCATGTTAACATCATCAATAGTGTCTAAAAGCTTAAAAGAACAAAAATGGTATTTCAAAGTATTTCAGAGGAACTGGTAACCTAAAAAAAGGTTACTCACTCCACCAGAGGCCTTGCAACAACTTTCAGTGCAAACCAGCACATTGTGGTTGCCAATTCAGTGATTATTCGGTCATCCTCAGAAACATATAACACTAGAAATGCAGCATTTTTTAAGAAGTTCAATGCAAGAGATGCAGATGCAACAAAAGTAAAGGATTTTTAAGTCCAGTTTTATTCCCTAAATGTACATTCTTTTGTCCAGAAGGAAAGGTGAACATTTGTAATAAAACTTTTTAAAATTAAAGTCCTGGAGATTAATTTGGGCATATGAAATCAACACAATTTTCAAATCTTCATTTGTAATAGAATAAGGTACAATTATGTTCCCTAATTAAAATGTACAGAATACGTACCCTTGAGGATACCACAAGAGTGACAGTTTTTATTATTGTGTACATACTCTACTCTGCTCTGCATTAACAGGAACTGCTGGATTTGAAAATAAGAACAATGATGGTGGTAACACTAACCAAGCCATAATTTTACGAGCTGCTGTTGTGATTCAGATAAAAACAAATGTGATCATTGCTGTAAACTGAAGATTTGACAAATGGCTAGTTTGTGTTGGAGGTCTGCATTTTGTGGTGGTTGACATGTTTCCCAGGTTTGCCAAGTGGAAAAGCAAATCAAGCCAAACTGAGGAAGTACCATGCAGTGGAAATGTGCCATAAAATTCCACAAGAGAATGCTCCAACATAAGGGTCAATGCCACATATCCTATTCAATCTCTCTGAATGATTTAACATTCTCATTGATTTAGCTCCAAATAAAGGAATTTAAAGTATGAAAAGAAATACAAATTCATCAACAGCTAAACAAGTGACTCATGTTTGTTCAGAACATACTGTGTGTGTAATAGTATATATATAAACGAAAATTGCTATTGAATTACACCTGACACTTGTTTAATCTTTTGCATAGTCTATGCTAGAACAAGGGTCAAAGGTCAGAGAGACCATTCAGTAAGATGATGTGTCTGGGGCTGTGTGGCTACTACTCCTTCCTATACTGATATTACATACTGCTTTAATGGCTGAGCAGTACATACAGGATCAAATCTAGAACTTACTAAGTGTGTGGTTTCGTCACTCACTTATAGCACCCCTGCCCTACAGACAGGTAAGTCTAACTAGATTGCCATGAGGGTATTTATGTGTGGGAGAGTGACCCACAATGTGATCCCTAGCAATATGAATGAACTAGCAATATCCTGATGATAAGGCCAAAGCTTAGTCAACTTCCCCTGTTAAGAGACCCACAATTTTTGTGTTCCCACAATGTACAAATAGTTGACTTAGTATGGTTTATCATACCTCCTGGGGCAGAAATAAAATCATAGTTCATCTAGTGCAACAACATATCTTGGAATTACTCAAGAGCAGTTTTAGGCTACATGAACCTTAACTAGGCGGCACGGTGGCGCAGCAGGTAGTGTCGCAGTCACACAGCTCCAGGGGCCTGGAGGTTGTGGGTTCGATTCCCGCTCCGGGTGACTGTCTGTGTTCTCCCCGCATGGGTTTCCTCCGGGTGCTCCGGTTTCCTCCCACAGTCCAAAAAACACACGTTGGTAGGTGTGAGTGAATGTGTCTGTGTTGCCCTGTGAAGGACTGGCGTCCCCTCCAGGGTGTATTCCCGCCTTGCGCCCAATGATTCCAGGTAGGCTCTGGACACCCCGCGACCCTAAATTGGATAAGCGGTTACAGATAACTAAATTACAACTGCCACCCTGATGGTCACTGAATGATACAAAATGTAAAACACTAAAATGATAATAATAAAAACTAGATCTGTTATTAACCCACTGAGAATTCAGGAATGGTTCTAATCATGAATGCTGTAGAAATTTTTTTAAATATATTTCACTGTGTCTATGGTTTGGAAATAAAACCTGTAATGACAAAGGAATAATCATAATGATATAAAACATGCACCTCAAATTCTTAAAGGCTTGTGTTTATTAAAACAGAACTCTTCTGATTCAGCAGTCTTGCCACTTAAAAATACATTTGTTACATACCTGAGGACAGAAATGTCTACAAAAATCCATTATTAATTATAATCCAAAGTGCATAAAGGCCTTGCACTGGTCCAGTTACTTTTTGTTGTAGTCTCATATGTGAATTTTTCCAAACTCTGTAAGGAGTGCCACAATGAGAAACACAAAGTAGAAAAATAGTAAGAAGATGCTGTAGGCCCGACTGAGGTGGAAGCCCTGCAAGGGAACCAGCACAAAGGAGAGAACCAACGAGAGACCCAGTGCTCCGGCCAGAATCCAGCACAGCAAACCCTCTGGCTCCAGCTGCACACAGAGAAGAGGACAGCACTCACATCTGCATTTTGATATTGCAAAAGTGTTGTAATCCAATATTTTAAGCTCTTGATTAGATATTGTGACAAGATTTTGATTAGATGTTGTGTAAGTATCTGATGCATTCAGACGCTAATGTAGGAAGGTATTTAATGATAAATTCTCAATGTTTTCTCGAAATTTTCCTCATTAAATAATAAACCAGGTTTTATTTTAACACTACTATCAATAAGTTCCAAAGAAGTATATTTAATTATATATTTATATTGTTGATAACGTATGCATTTTAAACTACAAATTACATACTAATACCTTCATGTTGTGATACATTTATATTATAAAACTGCTGATGCTAAGCCCTATTTAACTATGGACTTAAAGATAAACTCCAAAACCAAAGACATGC
Organism: Hoplias malabaricus; assembly: GCF_029633855.1. NCBI lineage: Eukaryota > Metazoa > Chordata > Actinopteri > Characiformes > Erythrinidae > Hoplias > Hoplias malabaricus. The sequence goes on from NC_089820.1 coordinate 37,923,197, forward strand.
CATCATTCATATTTTCAATAGGCTTGGCAAAACAGCTTATTTTGAGTAATGATTTAATATTAATAATATTTATATTTATAATATTTGTAAGACTCAAAAAGGAATGAGTCTTTTAGAGGTGCTCATGTCGGATATGCATGTGTGGGGGTCTGCTTTCTGAACATAGATGTCATGTTACATGATAGAGACCACTGGCTCCTGGTCTTTTAACTTCTGTTTTTAAGTAACACAGCCACATTGTTTGGGCTGTTCAAAATTCTGTATAAAGAGAACACTAGTAGCCATGAGACCTGGATTTATATGGTCACATTAGCTTATAAACAAGTTAGTTGCAAAAAACGTCCACCAGTGTCCGTATCATTATATTTATTATTATTATTAGCATTTACATTTACATATTTATAGTTTAAATAATACATTTACATACACATAGGTTCGGTTTTAAGTCATTAAAACTCATTAACACATTTAAATCATCCACACCATTTCATTTAAACAAACTATAGTTTTAGCAAGTTGTTAGTATATCTTCTTTGTACATCCTTAGTTCAAACTAAAGTTTACAAGCTTCTAATTTGACTTAAAAATCACTTAGAAGTTTACATAATACACAATTGTTCCCCTCCTGCCACTGCCATAGCATATTAATGTGAAAGTTCGGCAACTTCTTTTTCTGGCCAGGCACTACAATTTCATGTGTACTGTCCTATTCTCCTCTATCTAACATAGGGTGCCCTCCATTTTGCCAGTACCCCTGTGCCTGAAGTTGGAAGTATATTTTAGAGCACTTCATGTGTCGCTCCGCTGACAAGCATTATGGAGATGCAGATTTCATTTTCCAGCAGGACTTGGCACCTGTCCACACTGCCAATAATACCAATACCTGGTTTAAAACTCCTTCAACTTCAGCAACGTTACTACCTCCAGAAAACCCACTAACCAAACTAATCGACTAACTCCAGAAACACTTCTAAGCCCAACAACTCCACTACCTCCAGAAACCCAACGAACCCCACCAATTTCATTACCTTCAGCAATCCAGTTATGTCCAAAATCACTCTAACTCAAATAACTATCCTAACTGCAATAACTCCACCAATGGACTAGGTCCACATTATTAAAGGAGTTTTTGGAGTTGTTGGAGTTAATAATCACAGTATCGATTGTTTGGTCAGCAAACTCACCTGACCTAAACCCCATAGAGCAGTGTTTCTCAAACTGTGGTAACCCTACCACTGGTGGTATGTGAAGCATCAAGAGGTGGTGTGCCAAATGACCTTGAAAAATGCACTACCTAATTAAGGAATTAATTCATAGTTATTAAGTGTTTATACATTTACTTATACATAATCTACCACCTTTTAAATCCTTACTGTGTTACTTGATGTCTTTTAATGTTTGCCAGTCCATAATTGTTTAAAAAATTATTCCATATAAAACAATGGGGGGAAAATAATACAGAATTGAAAATTTGCTTTTTGTGGAGTAAGCAGAACAGTGAAAATTTCATGATTGGTTCACTATTGTTTTGCACCTGTACCAACCTTTGTGCACCTTAAGTGCACTGGAGGCATTAATATCTAAATACAGTCAATTTGGTCAATTTAAATATTGAAAATATATTATTTGTACATTTACCAGGTACATAAATTATCAAAAGAACAAACAAATCAGAGATTGTTTTACTGGATTTTGGAAAATTTCCCAACTCTTTTGGTACCTGTAAGTATTATTATTTGTTCATGCATATATTATTACTACAAGCATATAAATAATAATAACAATCATAACATTAACAATAATAATAATATTTTGACCAGGGCCACATTTGAAAAAACAAACCAACATTAACTGCTTGAAGTAATTTGTATGTTTTACTATTAGCCAAACACAGATAATAATAGAAGTGGATTGGCATACCATTATAATACCATTATGAAACATCTGCAGCAGGCAGCCAAGACCAATTCCAAACAGCATATCTGAGGCAGGAGGTTGTTAAGGTCTAATGGAAAATGGGAAGCGATTAACAGAAAAACATGATGGTAATTTCTGCAGCATAGGGGACTTGTGAGATCCTGAGCAGAGATGCTAAGAGAAGCTGAAAATGTTATAATGAATTATGTACTGTAGCAACTGGGGGAAGGTGTGTAAGAATAAAAAGATACTGAAGATGATTCCACCAAAGCAGGCAGAAATGGCCATTCGTGGGTATCCCTGTCGAGCTAACGTTATGTCTGCAAAGGTATCTGTGGTGAAAAATAAGACACAACTGGAAGAAAAACCAAAAAGCCACAATATTTCTGATAAAAATCAATTTTATCAACTCTGATTACATGTAATTAATTACATTGAATAGAGAATAGAGATATTTCATCAAAATTTATTACACAAAGAGAACCTTTTTAAAACACAAACTACATTTTTCTCAATTATAATTTATGTAAAGGTTTTATAAGTTCAAAGCATGCATGGTAATAAAAAAACAAAGTTAAATGATTCAGTCGACCAAACACAGGTTATTTAGCACACTTCATATTGCTTAATCCCATAGCAATTAAATATAACATATATTTATACATACTATAATATTGCTAAAATATATATAGTGAAATAAACTAAATGATGAAACATCAGTCTCTACATGACCATATTATTTACGTTTACAGTACCAGTCACAGTGAGAGCCATACTTTAACCTGTTTCCAGAAATGCTTGGATGTATTATAAAGTGCATTAAAAAATCTGTGATTTGTTGATTCTCTTCAATATATATTTAACTGACTAAAGTACAAAGAAATAGATTTCTTAAGTTTTCCATCAACCAACTGTATTAACATACAAATTAGCAATTTGATGCCTGCAACACACTCCAAAAAACTTGGAGTTTTGGAGGCATGTTTAACACTGTAACATCGTTTGAGAACTGACAATACTATAACAATTTGTAGTCACTGTTGTGTAACTTTGCTCTGTGCCACAGCTTCCTGTTTTTTGGACAATATGCGATGAACTTGGGCACAGAACTTGGCAGCATTATTAGATACATTGCTTTCCATTAGTGTAACAGAGTTTCAGGTTTCATTTCTTGATGCAGCAGCAGCAGACTCTGTTAAGGGGCATTATAATTGTTTCCCTGCAATGTTGTCTGAGGGCTCAAAGGTAATATACATTCAATAGTTGTGCCCATCCTTGACCTACACTGACTGAAATTTCTCCTAATTTCGTGAATGTTTTCACAACATTTTATACAGTCATGTGAAAAATTTAGGACACCCCATGGACATTTTTTTGCACATATATAAACATATGGACATTTGAGCTTCATTTACACATTACTGAGAGATGGAGCTTATAAAACTAAACAAATAAAACTAAAGAAATTACTTATAAACATAAATTGTAATATGTAATGAAATAAAATAAAATGTTAGAACACCCTATGCCATAATAGCAGCTTTTTCCCCCTTTGGCTGAAATAACCTCAATTAGATTTTTCCTGTAACAATCTACCGGTATCCGACATCAACTGGGAGAAAGTTTTTCCCACTCATTCATGCAGAATACTTTCAGCTATGTGAGCTTTGAGGGGTTTCTTGAATGCACAGATCACGCCACCGCATCTTAGTAGGATTAAGATCGGAGCTCTGATTTGGCCATTCCAGAACCTTGTGGATTTACTGGAATATTTTAGGTAATAGTAATGTTGCATAGTCCACGTTCACTTCAGCTTTTGGAAAGATAGTCTCACATTTTCCTCAAGCACCTACAAGAGCTTTTAAGGACTTTTAAGATTGTTGGAGACATCTTTTGATCTGCTCTTGGACTGAACATTCTAGCTATGTTGGCAGTTGATTTAAATTTTCTCCACTTGTAAATTATTCTCTGGACAGTGGAATGGCTTATTTCAAATTGCTTTTTAGATCACTTCCCAGACTCGTATACATCTATGACCTAATGTCTGAGGTTTAAATTAGACAGCTTCCTCCAATGTCCTCTTTAACAATGTTCTAATCACTTGCAGCTAATGTAGTGCACCTGATTCATAATATAGACATTTTAAATAGTAATAAGTGTGGATGATGAAGCTCAAATCATATCAGATCAATGTCCATATGTTTAAAAATGTTCAAAAAGACAAATGTTTTCATGGGGTGTCCTAACTTTTTCACATGACTGTATATCTTTATATACAACAGATATATTTATATAACTTTATATAAATAATTATCAAACTGTTCACAGCATTTCTCAAAGTGTGACAAATAGTGGTGAGCCAAGACCAATTTTGCTTGCAAAGACTGAGTCTATGATAGATGCTCATTTGGTAACGTTTACATTCACCGGCATATAGTAGAATGCGCTCCAGGCAAAAAATTATATATATATCTATCGATAAAAATAAAAGTTGGACTGTTGCCACGTTTCTGAAAATGGATTGTACAAACTGAGAACACTAGCTAAGGTCTCAGTTATTGTTGCCTCTTTCACACATGGACAGTAATCTAGATATGTTCGGGAGTTTATCTAGAAATTCTCCGGAGAGCATGTGTGAAAGAGGCATGTGTCATACATGCAGAGCAGCAAGGCAGACAAAAATGTTATGGAAGTGTTTGTCCAAAATTTGTAAATCAGTTTATATACAAAGACAATCATGCAAAAACAAAAGTATCTGAGTGGATCAAACTAAATAAGATTAATGTTTTGGAAGGGCCTTATTCAGACTGGAACCCAACATAGATCCTATGGTAGAAACTTAAATGAGCAGGTCAATGGACTAAATGAATTTAAGCCATTGTAAAAGAGCAAAGTGGCCTCAAATATTTCAGAAGTATGTGAAAATATGATGAACTGTAGGAATTATTTTTTGCATTTATTGCTGCTGCACCTCAATAAACAAGTTATTAATTATAAAAGGATAATACGTTTTTTATTTTTCGTGATATGATTAGCTTTGCTCATGAAATAAATAAAGTCATATTTTTAAATTGTGTTTTATAACGTTCCCTTTAATTAATATATCGTTGTATTTATCAGTCCAATATCATTCACTGTGACTAATCTGCATTAATAGAGAAAAAGTGGAAAAGGTCAAAAATTTTCAAAACAACATATAGTCTGTGTGTGTGTGTGTGTGTGTGTGTGTGTGTGTGTATACCTCCAATGCTATTGCCCCAAGCAAGTAGTGTGAGCCCAAGTACAGTGTTACTGAGACTCAGCGTAACTCCCAGAAGATGCAGAACACTCACAACCTCTGATGCCACAGTGTTTATCCATAAAGCACTTACTACAAATCCCAGTAAAGAGAAGAGCTACACAAACACACACACATTATTAGACATTAATTAATGGGTTAAATAAATAAATTGGTTAAATTAAATATGCAAAAGATTTCAAGTTCAGCAATCATGTGCTGTGATTGAAATTTTGTTTATATCTTTCTGGTTATGAAACCTACATTGAAGTACGCAAGTTGGTAGATGTCCTAGTGATGCATACAGGCCTATGCATTCTAAAGGAACTAAACATTTTAAAGGTATGTGTTCCATGATACAGTCAGTGTAAATTACATAAAAAATATTTGACCAAAGAAGAGATGATTTTATGAATGCATGACATGAACTCACTGAGTGGTACGGAGGAGGGTGCTCATTAGTAGTAGTGCATAAGACTATGCCAGCCAGGAAGACTCCTATTAATCCTATAAGCAACCACACAGGAAATTCTCCCTCGATGAGGTACAATCCATCTACAATACATAAAAAACATTCTGTAACTCCTTGCAGAAACATAGTGTCTGTATATTTATAAGTTAAATTGGCTTAATAATCATAAATTCTAATTTATGATTTAAAAAATATATGACCTAACAACAACCTAAAATCTGATGTGACTTTAACAAACCCATTTCCATACATTTGACATTTTAGTATAGTTACTTGCATGTGTGTGAAATAACAGGCGAATATTGAGATTCTAGAGTGACATATACCTATGCCGCAGTTAAGGTGAAGTTTTTTTCCTAGAAAGTTTGTTATTAATTTACCATGACAATACCAGGCCTCATTCTGCACATGCTCCAACAGTGTGGCTTCATAGATAGAGTATCTTCCCTCCTAGATATTCCACAACCACTTAGGCACTTAGGAACCACAGCAACACAGTCACAAAACAGCAGAACGCAAAGTAACAGAGCAAGGTGGCCAAGTGCTGAGGTGCATGGTATGTAAAAGTTCCCAAATCTATGCTGACTTCATAATTGCAGTATTCCAAACCTACCAAATACCAGGACATCCTATAAAACTCTATACTTCCAACTTTGTGGGGAAAAGGTCCTTTAACTGTTCCGGCATGAATATGCCCCAATGCACAAAACAAGGTCTACAAAATATTGGTTGGGCTAATTTGGTGTGGAAGTATTTGTGGAAGATCTGGAAGATCCCTGAAATATGTTTAAAATTCCTCATATTTCCAAAATTATTTAAAAAGTGTAATAAAAAAGGTTGGTCAGGAAAAACGTTTGCCAGTTAATTTTGTTAGTGTAATTTTGTCATTTAAATAAAGGTTCTACATGATTTTTTTTGTAAAACACACTTTTTTCCCCACTGCAATAAAAAAATGCCCCAACTTTTATTTAAACAAGTATAGTGGAAAGAGGACAAATAGGCTTATCCCCTTGAGTATTATGGATTATTCATATCATTTGATCAAGAAATTCAGGACTCTCTCTTCAGAATTCCCAACTCTCAACTCAATGACTGCAATAAAACCACCCCCACACACATGGCCTGCTTGGAGACCCAAAGGCCATAAAATTACTTTTCCAGAAATTCTATGATGCACATGACAAGACTTGTCCTCACACTGATACCCTGATAATTCATTCATAAATCTTGTCACATGATGAATTCCAGGACTTTCCCAAAATCATCTATCACTCTGTCAGACCCATTCTCAAAAGGAATCATGCACAGGTCAAATGAGAAGTTAAAGTGACCTCCCTTTCAAATCTCCTTTAAAGAGGGCTGTTGAGAACTCAATATTAAAAATCTTCTTTCACATTGATAACCTCAAGAAAACACCTACATCAATCGACAGGATTTTATGGGACAATTAAACTGATACCTTTATTTGACATTTGGAGAACGATATTTCACAAAACCGTCCTTGTTTTCCATCTTTCTTTCTCTCCGTAATTATATATTGTAGTGGAGTATGGGCCAAATATGAATACCGGACAATGAAGAAATAATGAAATGAAAGGCTTTGAATTAAACCTTTCTCACTCTGACCAGGACCCTGCACCCCCACAAACACACACACACACACACACCCAATCTAAAACATCAAAGAACCCTTTAAAGTAACACATGGCCCCAACACCCCCTTCTCTCTTTTAACTAACAGGAACTGTCGAGATAACCAATTTTTATAATGCTTTTAAGAGACAGGAACCTGAAACATAAGGAAGGGTTATAATCCCGTTTATGACAAAGTGGCACCTCAATGTCTCGTTATCTTCCACGGGAATCAACAAATGTTTAAACCAAAAGTGACCTCGAGTGAACCCCGTTGACTCACCTACACATGGACCAACAGCGACCCCAAATGGACACTGGCGAAACTACTCCTCGCTCGGAGTCGCCGAAACCATAGCGGAAAATAGTCGAACTCTGAATTATTTGTGTATAAACAAATGTATTAATGTCACTTTCTGTACCCTTAGATGAATGCCTACCTCCTAATGAAATGTTGTATATTGTGGATTGTTTCTATCATGAAAAAAATCTGAATAACCTCTGAATAAGAGAAAACGGATTAATATTCCTTTCTAGCATAGCATCATAAATGGGACGTAAAGATGGAACCTCATGTAAACGTTTGATATTAATAGTCCAGTGTACTCATTGTTATATGTTGATAACAGGTATAAGAATTTTGATACGCGAAATTCATATTCTTTCTCTGTGAATCAATAATTCAAACCCCCTTCTACTCTCTCCCCCTCGCGAGAGTCACGTGAGACTGAATTTGTGCCCAATCAGGAAAAGGACACCTCCCGTTAGGGCGTGACCGCGCCAGCCTTGAAAACACAGAGCAGCTCAACGGAGTTCTGTTAAGGAGAAGTACAGATCAGTTCGAAGTTCAGCAGTTGAGAAGATCCAAAAGTTCAGTTCAGCAGCCAAGAAGAGAAGAGTTCAGCCGACGAGAAGAAACAGTTCACGGAGAAGAAAAGACAACAATAATGGCGAGAAAATCCGAGAAACTTTGAAACGACAAAGAAATGCTTTCTTCTCCACGCCGACAACGAAACAAAGAAAAACCTCAGAGACTTCATTGAAAGCTTACGAGAGACGTCTCGAAATTAGCTAATAGTATGAAGTTTTACTAATACGTCGAGTAATTTGAATATCTTCTTTTCTTTTAATCTTGTTTATGTTTTATTACCCATCGAAGTGTGATCTCACGAGTGATCAAAGCTGGTGAAACTTATTTGTGGCCAAAATAAGATATCAACCTTTTGATTAGTCGATAGCAGATATATTAACGTTATAAGCTGATTCCTGAAGACATTACTCCTGGAAAACTGAACAACGAGACTAGCTAATACTCTGAAAAAGCCGCTCCATTCCGGTGGAAACCAGCCACGCCTGTGAAAATCCAAAGAAGGGAAATCTCGATCGACGCAGCTCAGCTTGGAGTCGAAAGTTTTCAACTCAACCGGAAAGAGATCCTCCATAAGCGGGCCTGTCTCTCACCACGTGGGAACGACGAGAACAACCCCAGAGCACGGAGATTAAACAGCAGGACGCGACGGCTCGGTGAAACGGCAAAAGTAAGCTAGCGTATTTCACACTTTTCCAGGAGCTGATATCTAAGTCAATCACTTTATAATGTACCATTTATTAAACCTTAGTTAGCAACAATTTAATCACAAGCCAGTAGTGCCTAGCCCACCTTAAGGTCAAAATCGGTTTCCCTGTTGTGATACCGTGAGATTATAAGGCTACGCTATGTTAATTAAATATCTTCTCTTTATTAATAAAACTCTCATTATTTGAAATCACAGTGTTTGCAATTTGTTCATTATTTTCCTGAAAATCCTGACGTACTCACTTAGCGTGATTATTATTCACTCTCAAACTAATTAGTAATGTTATAATTGCCTAAGCCAATTATAAACTTTAGTTAATATCATTAAGTCAAATATTAGAGATTAGAGGAGTTTGAATAAGGTCAACGCTATAAAACTATAAATATAAATATAGAAATATATTTATATTTTTCGGTGTACCTTACTACACTACATATACAGACATATTTATTTTTGGCGCCCACGCGAGGCCAGGAAAAAGGCTTTTAATGTACAAACTGTGAAACACTGAAACAATCTCAGCTTGGGTTTATGAAATACTTTCCGCTGTTTGTGTTGCTGAATAACGATTGAGATTCAAAGCTTGATGTGGGTAATTGCGTCTTGTGTCTGTTACTTTTGAAAAACTGTCGTGGTATATACCGGTTAGAAAATAAGCTTGGTTGTTTTTGAAGAGCGCGGCTCTGCGCCATTTTGCATGCATTAAATTGAGGCCTGGGCACGTCTAAATTGCGTGAAACTCCGCTTTTAAGACTTTGCCGTCGGTTCGACCCCTCAGCCGCGAATCCCGGCGAGAAACCACCGAACCGAATACCCCCGTTCGTTTTAAACTGGGTCGCTACCAGCGTTAATAACGAGATCGCGCGCTAGGCGATTGGGAGGTTATTAAACAGCCGAAAATACGGCTTGTGTGAAGAGCGATCTGCTCTTGTCAGCTGTTCCAGTTAAACTGAACGCGTATTCAGAAAAGGAACGAACCCCTTTGAAGGGGCGGAGCTGAAACTAAGGAGGGAAATTCAAAACGCCCCCAAAACAGAGGAAGACAAATCCCCTCTTGTGGTATAAGTGCGTAATTGCAGGGAAAAATACTTCATAACTAGCGTCCATTGAAGCGTGTTCTCCCGTGCTCCTCCTTGTGGTCAAGCGGTGCTACCCTTGACGTTTGATTTCCGTACACCCTCTAGTGGTTGGGAGGTTGTCCGCCGAGACAACATAAGTGTTTAGCAGTCCTCTGGTGTTTAAAAGTTGTCATTACAGATGAAACTCTTTTAAAATACCTTAGTGTAAAATCTCTGTTCCCCTTTTAAAATTAAATTTTTATTTTTGATAGAGTATCTGAGCGTTTAAAATCTTTATCCCATTTTAGATTTTAATCTGATAACGCCCTCTAGTGCTGAAACTTCCCGCTACAGTGGAAATTCCCATTTGTGTTATTGTGTCTGCTCGTGCCGTGTTTATTGGGATTCCCACCAGCGCCGACTGGTGTCCATTGCTGCTATTGCATTGTAACTTGCTTGTCGCCCTCTGGTGTCCTAGTCTGGTATTACAATTTAAGTTCAACTTAAATACTGAAGCTCGCTGTTGCCATTCAGACTTACCTTCAGTACCCTCTGATGGAGAAAACTTGCTATCGCAATTGAAATTGTCGACCAGTTCACACTGATAAGACCTGGTATCACAGTTCTAGTGGCTGTCTCTAAACTCTGCACATCTGAATAATTACAAGTAAAGGCTTGGAAGCATAATAAGTTGATACAACTACAGCAGACAGTGTGCAGTAATTAGAGATTGACACTCTAACGCGATACCAGATCACAAACGCAGTTACAAGAGGGAGTCTTTTGATTTCGCTGTTCTTAATAATTCTTTAATTCGGAAAATTCTTTTACTTTCATAATTCCTTAATTGGAAATTGTATGTAGTAATAAATTTCACTTAATTTAAAATTCTTTAATCCAAATTTTTCGACAATTCTTTAATTCAAAATTTTTAATAATTTAATTATTGAAAATTTTTTTTTTGAAATTTTTTTTCTCTCTTCTTGTATTGACTTGCGCATAGCAACTTTCACTCCACCCTCTCCTACTAACAGACTTCCCTTAGAGATTCACAAGTGAACTCTAACACCATACATACTAGCAGTTACTCTTAGAGCACTCGGTACAGGTGAATTTAGTTCAGATTTAGTTAGAAAAGGGATTAACGGAATTAATCCTAACTAAATAGAAGTAAGTTACACCTCGCAGTTAAAACACAGCTAACATGGCAGAAGGGACTTTTTCTTCGGAAGTATATGTAGAAGGTTTGTGGGATGAGGCATTCTCTGTTCTGACCAGCATCACCAGTGATGTGATGCCTGGACTCGCAGAAACTGTGCAGAAAACCTCACAGGCCCATCGTGACCACATGGTGGCTAAGTGGGTAGAGAACCACTTAACCGACATCCTCAAGGGCAAGCCCCTAACTGAGGCATTAGGCCAAATAGCCCTCCTCGCTGTAGTACAGCTCAGAGCCAGCAAACGTGAGCTTGATGTATCACGGCGACAGCAGGCAAAGGTAGAGGCAGAATTAAGTCGACTTCAAAGCGAAATAGCTGAAGGGAACACACTGCCCCAGGTCACACCTGATGTGCCACCTAGTGCCGCTATAGGAAGACAGGACCAGCAGGAAGATAGTGAGGATCAGGAACCAGACTCAGGGACCGTAACCTTTAGAGCTGCTGCAGCACCTCCTCTGGTATCAACGGGTATTTCACCTTCCCCTGTGTCTCCTGTCAGTCGTCCCTTACACCGCCCTGCTAGACCCAGAGCACTGCAACCCAGTGTCTGGTCCCCTCAACCTTTACCCTCTCATGGTCCCTCATATAAGGACCTAGATAAAATTGCGCGTAATATAACCCGCTTTGATCCCAAACCTGACGGTTCTAATGATATCTTTTCCTACCTAAAAGATATTGACTTCTACCTCCAAAGGTTCCCCGGGATCACCATAGATGACAGACTATATGTGATTAAACTGACCTCCAACCGAGACGTCAGCAACTTCATTGAACGTCAGCCAGACTATGTAAAAGCGCGATATGATGTGCTGTGCCAAGCCTTGGAGGACGAATTCTCCAATCACCTGTCACAGACTGGACTGGCCGCTGCTTTGAACATAAAACAGCAACGCCAGGAATCCCCTCAGCAATATTATAATCGACTTAGACAGGCGTACTTCGGACCTAGAAATGACTCCGGAATGGAGGAAGAGTTAAATTTCAAATCACTATTTATCCAAAACCTCCATCCCCACACCAGTCATCAGTTGGGAGTCTCAGCTTGCCCTCGCACCCTGTCTAGCAGGCAGCTGCGTGATTTAGCACTCAGAGGTTTCCTAAAATCCCAACAAATTCCCAACAGACGGTCCGAAACACCCCAAGTCTTTAATGTCGACTCCAACTCCCCACATTTAGAGTTAGAAGGTGCCACCCGGGCCGATCCACAAAGATCCGCCCTGGACCCTTCCTCCACCCCGTGGACCAGTGAGGGCCCGAAACCTTATCCGCCCTCACACCAATACAAGCGCTACCCTCCTCGCAGGCTGGACAGAAATCACGACAAAGATTTCTGGAACCCTCGGGACAGGGCTGGGTATGGTCGTGACTATTACCCTGCAGAAACCCGCAGTGCGGGCCGTGGAAAACCATCACATCCCCATAAGGGATATGAGCGAACAGCTCCGAACCAGCTTTCTGATTCCTATAGAGAAAAGAAAGAGAAATACTGGTATCAAAATAAAGAAAATCACGCTAAAGACAAGCTTAAAGGCAAGGAACTCAGCTCTAAGGAGTTAGAGGACATCCGCCGAATGCTTGCAATGATTTGCAAAGAGAAAAAGAAAAAACCTGACGTTCTTTCTATCACCTCTTCGCGGTCTAACCCAAAGCCATCCTCTAACACCCCAGAAATGTTAGAAAGTTATGTAGGAGAAGTGACAAGCGAAGCTCTGTCTTCTAGCGCACCGTGCAATCTCCTCGTGACCCAAACAAACACTGAAGACCCAATGATACAGGGGGGTGACTCGCAACCACTCTCCAGTGCTGTTTTGGTTGTTCAGTTAGACGGTAAAGAAGGTTTAACGCCAAATGACCCCTCAGTCATTGAAGGCGACACACCCGTCCGACAATTCATGGGACACTTAACTGAGAAAGGGATTGCACGCAAATTCTATTTGTCCACCATTGTGGAGAGAAGGCTAGTACATGAGGCCCTGTTGGACACTGCATCAGATGTCACGCTCATGTCTTCCGCCTTGTTCCGCCAGGTTCGAGCCATTGCGCGGCGTGAAAATCGCGAGATACAGCTCCAAAACTGTTCTCTTAAAATTCAGCCGTATTCACATGCAGGCCTCACTATCCAATCTATGGCACTAATACACTTAGCCATCGGACCAATGACCTTAGTGCATCCAGTCCATGTGTCTCCTCTCGAAACAATTCCCTTCCTCATCGGCAAAGATCTCCTTAATTGCTTCGAACCACTGATTGACTTCAAAAGATCAAAGATCTGGGCACAAGTGCGTGAGCCTTTACCCATCTGCACCCCGCACCACCGGGAAGCTCAGTGTTGCCGTCTCGAAATCTGGCCAGAATCAATAGGAGATCCACCAAGTCAGATCCCTCACTTCGAGGAAGAGGAAACTGAGCCCATGGCAGCCACGCCAGAGACAGCAGTCTCTCCCTGGCCCCCTAGTGCCATGTTAGAACAACGGAACACATTCCTGTGCACTTTCACACAGCCGTCCACAACAGACTCTCCCGGCCTTCCCATCGTGAATGGTCTCACAATGCAGGACTATCATGTAGACAATGCAGTTCTGGCTCTATGGGCCGACCAGTCCGCCATAAGCCAAACCCTCTTTAACGCTCTGCGCCTCACTCAACCAAATATTCCTTTGGTGAGCAGTCCTTGTCGCTTTCCTCTTAACCTGGCATCAAAAGCAATGTCACCCACTGATGGAATTTGCGCTTTAACCGTCCAGTGGAACAAAAGGGTAATCACCCATTATTTCTTGGTCGTCCCTAACTTGCCGCACGACGCCTACATTGGAAGTGACTTCTTGGTACGCCTCGACGTCCACGTAGACACCCTCAATAGTATACTGTGGTCTTTGACTGATGTTTCAACGGAAACCTGGTCCTCCGATCTCAGCAACCTAGGCTCAGGACAAACTATTCCCGAGGTATGTCAGGTCACTAACCAAGGTTCACTTGTGGTACCTGCGAACACAGCAAATGTACCCATCCGCTTAGTCATGCGACCTGGCCAACACTTAAGCCACACGCATGCACTTTTCCAACCGTCACCTCTGTTCTTCGAACTAGGCCTCACCCTCGAAGCCACACCTTTGGTGGAGACGCGAGCAAGATCCACCTATCTATTCGTACGGAACGAAAACACTCAACCCTTAACGATCCCTCACTCATCCCCTCTGGGTTGGTTAGTCAGTACGAAATTCCATGACTTCGAGTTGCGAATTCCGATCATAGGACCAATGCCTGAATCCCTGCTTCTTGATCATGCAGAATCAAAGGTGTTCTACACTCATCCGACACGAGCTGTTGCTCTCTTTTCAGCTCTGGACATGAGTAACGACGCCATTTGCAGGATAGATCTCGCTGACGACAATCAAATGACGATCACGGTTCTTTCCATAGATTCATCCCCGGAATCCTCCCGGGAACCATCTCTTCTTCCCGAAGCAGGAGAAAACACTTCAAATCCACGTACTTCGAAAGAACTATCTGACTCCGAATTTCGTATCCAAGTCGAACAAGTTCTAAAGGAGGCCGACGCCCTCCAAAGCAAAGAAGAACGTGAGAAACTCTGTGAAGTGCTCCTTAAATATCAAAACACTTTTTCCAAAAACTCAACGGACTGTGGTCTCACTGACATTCATTCAGTACGCATTCCCACTCGTCCAGGAGCACCACCCACGTTTGTCCGCCAATACAAAATTCCGTTGGCATCCTATGAACCGGTACAAGAAATCATTGATGACTTGCTGGAAAAGGGCATAATTCGACCCTGTAACAGCACGTATTCGGCACCATTATGGCCCGTCATAAAACCAAATGGTAAATGGCGCTTAACCATCGACTATCGGAAACTAAATCAACAGGTTCCCTTGTCTCGATGGCCGATGACACAATTGGAGCAAGAACTTCCCTCGGTCCGAAACGCTAACTACTTTTCCACCATCGATGTAGCCTCTGGCTTCTGGACCATCCCAGTGCAAGCAGAAGACCAACACAAGCTCGCTTTCACTTTCGCAAACCGACAGTACACATTCACTCGGTGCCCTTTTAGATATGCCAACTCACCCGCGGAGTTTAATATTTTCTTAAACAAAGCATGCCCTGATGCCCGCGAGCGAGGCACCCTCATATATGTGGACGACATACTCATGCGTAACCACTCCCTACAGGCACACGTTGACGAGATTGATCATGTTCTTGACCAGCTTACAACAGCAGGTGCGAAAATATCACTCTCCAAATGTCAGTGGTGCAGGACAAAAGTGAATTACGTCGGTCTGCTCGTAAGCACTGATGGTGTTGAACCACAAGTGAGTCGAGTGCAAGGGGTAACAAACCTCGCAGCACCCACCAATCTTAAGGAACTCCGCAGTTTCTTAGGAGTATGCAACTACTCACGACAATTCATAGAGAACTACGCGGACCTAGCTCGTCCACTTTATGACCTCCTGAAAAAGGATACTCCGTTCACCTGGGGCGAAGCCCAGGAACACGCCATGCAGGCACTAAAATCGAAACTGTGCACGGCTCCATGCCTTGCCTATCCTGACAGTAGCAAAGAATTCTACCTAGAAGTAGGGTTCTCGGACCACTGTCTCAGCTCCGGTCTGTATCAATTACACGACAGAGACAAACGTGTCATATCCTATGCTAGTAAAACTATGCTGGCTGCCGAAAACAAATACAGTGACTGCGAAAAAGCACTACTAGCAACAGTGTGGGCAGTCAAACATTTCTCCAACTACCTAGGTGGTCAGAAGGTGATTGTTGAAACTCATCATCAACCAGTCACTTTCTTAAACAGCCAACGAATTCGAGAGGGTGTAGTAACTAACGCTCGAGTAGCATCATGGCTAATGGCTCTCCAAAGCTTTGACTTAGAGGTACGTTACGCACAAAACTACAAGAGCCCCCTAGGCACAGGCCTTGCTTCCTGCAGGCGATGCGAAGGAAACATTCCTTCCCAAGTGCCACAAACTCCAGAAACCCTCTTACCCACCGTGGCTAACCACCACTATTTCGATCCTAACACATGCAAAGACCTTGTCACTGCGTATGTAGATGGTTGTTCGTTCCGCCGAGAACACACCCTGATGGCAGGGGTGGGTATTATCGGAATAAACGGATGGCCTCACGAACCCCTAAGTTTCAAATTGGGTGCTCAGTCCTCCCAATATGCTGAAATAGCAGGAATTCTCATCACAATCCAGTCTGCAGTCCAGAAAAGCGTAAAAACGTTGGTGATCTGCACAGACTCCAACTACGCGCGCCTAAGTTTCACATGCCACTTGAGACTGTGGAAAACCAACAACTACACCACGTCAAACAAAAAGCCAGTTAAACACAAAAAGCTTTTCGCGGCATGCGAACACTTGGTAGACACGCATGACCTGCAGATCTACTGGAAGAAAGTGAAAGGTCACTCCCGAGTCCCGGGAGATGACAAAGAATTCAATGATCAAGCAGATAGGATCAAGGAGATCCCTCCCTTTTTCCAAACCCACCCGACATCGAAGTCCTAGCTGTCACACGGTCTCGAACAGTAACGAAGGCTTCGCCTGACAATGCCAAAACTACCATTATCTCTATTAACCCTGCTTTTTCAGACGCTGACTTAGTTACTCTCCAAGCTCGAGACCCATCCATTTCTAAAATGCTTAGCCATGTCTCTGACCCATCTACTAATCCCATCGCAGCTGTAGTGGAGTACAGACCAGATAACCAGATCGAAATGAAAAGTTTTGAATTAAACTTTTCCAGTCTGAATAAAACCTCTCGTCTGTGACAACATCCAACCTTCCACAGGACTGTTGTGCCCGCGGGGGTGCAAAGCCCCACACACACGCACACTCATAAGCTGAAACATCAAAGGACTTGAGAAGGACACTTTCAACACATGGCCCCAACACCCCCCCGTCTCTCTTTTAACTAACAGGAACTGTCGAGATAACCTATTTTATAATGCTCTTAAGAGACAGGAACCTCAAACAAAGAAGAGAGCTTTTACGGCCGTCTATGACAATGGCACCTAAATGTCGGCTCCTTATCTCGAGCCCACTAAACAGGGCCAACAAATGTTTTAACCAAAAGTGACCTCGAGTGAACCCCCGTGAATCACCCGCCGAAGCATGGATCAACAGCGACACCAAATGGACACTGGCGAAACTACGCCTCGCTCGAAGTCGCTGGAAAACAATAGCGGAAAATAATCAAACTCTGATTATTTGTGTATTAAACCTATATATTAATGTCACTTTCTGTACCCTCAGATGAATGCCTATCTCCTAATGAAATGTTGTATATTATGGACTGTTCCTATCATGAAGAGAAATCCTACCTCTGAATAGGACTAAACGAATTAATATTCTTTCCCAGCATAGCATCATAAATGGGACGTAAAGATGGAACCTCATGTAAACGTTTGATATTAATAGTCCAGTGTACTCATTGTTATATGTTGATAACAGGTATAAGAATTTCGATACGCGAAATTCATATTCTTTCTCTGTGAATCAATGATTCAAACCCCCTTCTACTTTCTCCCCCTCGCGAGAGTCACGTGAGACTGAATTTGTGCCCAATCAGGAAAAGGACACCTCCCGTTAGGGCGTGACCGCGCCAGCCTTGAAAACACAGAGCAGCTCAACGGAGTTCTGTTAAGGAGAAGTACAGATCAGTTCGAAGTTCAGCAGCTGAGAAGATCCAAAAGTTCAGTTCAGCAGCCAAGAAGAGAAGAGTTCAGCCGACGAGAAGAAACAGTTCACGGAGAAGAAAAGACAACAATAATGGCGAGAAAATCCGAGAAACTTTGAAACGACAAAGAAACGCTTTCTTCTCCACGCCGACAACGAAACAAAGAAAAACCTCAGAGACTTCATTGAAAGCTTACGAGAGATGTCTTGAAATTAGCTAATAGTATGAAGTTTTACTAATACGTCGAGTAATTTGAATATATTCTTTTCTTTTAATCTTGTTTATGTTTAATTACCCATCGAAGTGTGATCTCACGAGTGATCAAAGCAGGTGAAACTTATTTGTGGCCAGAATAAGATATCAACCTTTTGATTAGTCGATAGCAGATATATTAACGTTATAAGCTGATTCCTGAAGACATTACTCCTGGAAAACTGAACAACGAGACTAGCTAATACTCTGAAAAAGCCGCTCCATTCCGGTGGAAACCAGCCACGCCTGTGAAAATCCAAAGAAGGGAAATCTCGATCGACGCAGCTCAGCTTGGAGTCGAAAGTTTTCAACTCAACCGGAAAGAGATCCTCCATAAGCGGGCCTGTCTCTCACCACGTGGGAACGACGAGAACAACCCCAGAGCACGGAGATTAAACAGCAGGACGCGACGGCTCGGTGAAACGGCAAAAGTAAGCTAGCGTATTTCACACTTTTCCAGGAGCTGATATCTAAGTCAATCACTTTATAATGTACCATTTATTAAACCTTAGTTAGCAACAATTTAATCACAAGCCAGTAATGCCTAGCCCACCTTAAGGTCAAAATCGGTTTCCCTGTTGTGATACCGTGAGGCTACGCTATGTTAATTAAATATCAGAATCAGAATCAGAATCAGAATCTCTTTATTTCACCAGGTATGTTAGACATACTAGGAATTTGTCTTGGTGACAAATTGTATGACATGTAACACGTACACTGACTGTTAACAAAACTTTAAAAGAGGTACAATAAACAATAAACAGACTAAAAAAAATACAGTTAAGTACTGGAAAAAAAAAGAGCGTTAAGACATAAATTAGACAACATAAAATATAAAATCTATACTGTACAGATATGCGTATGAATATAAATGTTTCCAGATATTCCTAAAGTAGGTTATATTATATATTGTTGTAGAAGTTACAGAAATAGAACTTCTGTACAGCTGTGCAAAATAGCATAGTGCAAGTGAGTAAAGTGTCCTGTTCAGTGCAGTTATGTCCAGTCGGTTTAGTTCAGTGGTTTGGAGACTCAGAGGTGTTCACTGTGGTTGAGGAGAGCTACAGCTCTGGGAAAGAAGCTGTTAGCATGTCGTGTTGTGCTGCTTTTGATGATCCTTAGTCTTCTACCAGAAGGGAGAGTCTGGAAGAGGTGATGTCCAGGATGTGAGGGGTCAAGCATAATTTTGCGAGCGCGTTTCCTCACCCTGCTGGTGTGGATCTCCTGAAGCGTTGGCAGGTTACATCCAATGATCTTCTCTGCTGATCTGATGATGCGCTGGAGCCTGGCTCTTTCTTGTGAGGTAGAGGAACCAAACCAGGTGGTTATGGATGAGGTGATGATGGACTCGATGATCGCTGTGTAGAACTGGATCATCAGGGTCTGTGGCAGGTCAAATTTCTTGAGCTGTCTCAAGAAGAACATTCTCTGCTGAGCTTTCTTGGTGATGGAGACGGTGTTCCTCTCCCACTTCAGGTCCCTGGATATGGTGGTGCCCAGGAACTTGAGTGACTCTACAGTGGAAACTGCGGTGCCCTTGATGTAGAGGGGGGATACAGGGGGTGGGTTGCGTCGGAAATCCACCACCATCTCTACAGTCTTGTCTGTGTTCAGCAGCAAGATGTTGTCACTGCACCAGGACACCAGCTGACCAACCTCCTTTCTGTAAGCAGACTCATCACTATTGGCTATGAGGCCCACCAGAGTGGAATCATCTGCAAACTTCAGGAGCTTTACAGCTGGTTCCTTGGAGACACAGTCGTTGGTGTAAAGGCTGAAGAGAAGGGGTGAAAGAACACACCCTTGTGGAACTCCAGTACTGAGTGTTCGAAGGTCTGAGGTGTGTTTCCCAAGCCGCACATACTGTCTTCTGTCTGTGAGGAAGTTTGCAATCCATTGACACATGGAGTCCGGCACTGACAGCTGGGACAGTTTGCTTTGAAGTAGCTGCGGCACAACGGTGTTGAAAGCCGAGCTAAAGTCAACAAACAGAACCCGAGCGTAGGTTCCAGAGCTGTCTAGATGCTGAAGGATGAAGTGGAGAGTTAGGTTGACCACATCATCAACAGATCTATTTGCTCTGTATGCAAACTGCAGGGGGTCCAGCAGGGGGTCTGTAATGGTCTTTAGGTGGGCTAAGACCAGGCGTTCAAAGACCTTCATGACCACAGATGTCAGGGCGACAGGTCTGTAATCATTAAATCCAGTGATGGTGGATTTCTTGGGGACTGGAATGATGGTGGAGGTCTTGAAGCAGGCTGGAACACAACGGAGCTCCAGTGATCTGTTGAAGATGCTGGTGAAGACTGGTGCTAGTTGGTCACAGCAGTGTTTTAGGATGGATGGAGAAACTGAATCAGGTCCCGGGGCTTTCTTCACCTTCTGTCTGCTGAAGAGTCTGTGGACGTCCTGCAGGCTGATGGTGAGACAAGCTGGGGGTGGAGGTGTGAGAGCCAGTGTGGGGGAGGAGGGGGGTTGATGATGGGGTGAGAGAGTCTGCTGATTGTCTATTGTTTGAAATCTGCAGAAGAACTCATTCAGGTCGTTGGTGAGCTGACGGTCGTTCAGGTGGAGGGGGGTATTTCTCACCTTGTAGCCAGTGAGAAGCTGATGACTGTTCCAGGCTGACGATGGGTCGTTAGCTGTGATGTGGTTATTCAGCTGCTCTGAGAACTTTCTTTTCGCTGCTTTAACCCCTTTCTCCAATCTGTACTTGGCTTTTTTGTAGACAGCTCTGTCTCCACTCCTGAATGCGGCCTCCTTCTCTCGCCTAAGCTGTTTCAGTTCTATAGAAAACCAGGGTTTGCTGTTACTGTGTTTAACACGTGTTCTAGTTGAAATACAGCTGTCTTCACAGAAGCTTATATATGACGTCACAGCGTCTGTGTATTCGTCCAGTCCGTCTGTCGCCTCCTCAAACACAGCCCAGTTTGTGGATTCGAAGCAGCCCTGCAGCTTCTCTATGTCTCCACTGGTCCACCTCTTCACTGTTGTAATGGCCGGCTTGTTGGTTTTGAGTTTCTGCCGGTACGTGGGAATGAGGTGAACGAGGCTGTGATCGGAGAGCCCGAGAGCGGCACGCGCAACAGCGCGATAGGCATTCTTGATGCTTGTGTAGCATTTGTCTAGTGTGTTGCCTTCACGTGTAGCGCACGCGATATGTTGCCTGTATTTGGGCATCTCCTTCGTGAGGTTAGCGTTGTTAAAGTCCCCCAGAATGATCAGCAGTGAGTCTGGATGGTCTCTCTCTAGTTCCATTATCTGTTCGGCCAGTTGTCTCTGCGCGTCGCTGGTGCACGCACTCGGCCTGATGTACACGCCGGCCAGAATGAAGGAGCTGAATTCTCTGGGAGAGTAAAACGGCCGACAGTTAATGAAGAGAGACTCCAGATGAGGAGAGCATGATGTTAACAATACTGTAGTGTCTCTACACCAGCGCTCGTTGATGTAGAAGCAGATTCCTCCTCCCCTACTCTTCCCGCTACGTTCCACGTCTCTGTCCGCTCTCAGTAGCTGGAAGCCCGGTACGTCTAGCGCACTGTCCGGGATCAGCTCGTTCAGCCAGGTCTCCGTGAAGCAGAGGGCAGAAGCAGAGGAGAAGTCCTTGTTGGTCCGGTGGAGCAGGAGTAGTTCCTCAGTTTTGTTGCTGAGAGATCGGAGGTTGGAGAGGAATAATGATGGTAGAGGTGTGCGAGGCCCGCGCCGCCTGAGACGCACGAGCGCGCCCGCGCGTCTGCCCCTTCGTCTGCGACTCCAGCGTCTCCTTGCGAGGCCGAGCAGTGTCAGCGCGGCTGTTGTAAAGATTTCCACACACTCTGAAGGTTTTTGAATAAATTCCGGCATAAAATCAGGAGAAATGTTGTCCCTGGCGGTTAATAACTGTTCTCTGTTCCAGCTGACCAAGTTTGAGGTACAATAGACAACATTAATTAACAAAAACAAACATAACACGGAGGAGCTCGTCACCGTGGCTGCCATCCTCGGCGCCATCTTGAACCAATGAAAATATCTTCTCTTTATTAATAAAACTCTCATTATTTGAAATCACAGTGTTTGCAATTTGTTCATTATTTTCCTGAAAATCCTGACGTACTCACTTAGCGTGATTATTATTCACTCTCAAACTAATTAGTAATGTTATAATTGCCTAAGCCAATTATAAACTTTAGTTAATATCATTAAGTCAAATATCAGAGATTAGAGGAGTTTGAATAAGGTCAACGCTATAAAACTATAAATATAAATATATATTTATATTTTTCGGTGTACTTACTACACTACAATATATATATATATATATATATATATATATATATATATATATATAATTATATATATATATATAATATATATATATATATATATATATATATATATATTATAAAGCTGCCCATAAATTCTTAGTGCGTGAATCCAAACTCACTTTGAAAAGAAGGAAATAGTGTGAGCTCCCACTCATCCAAGAAAGATGCTCAAAAGATGCACAGAAGAAGAACAAGGACCCATCTGAGAACTGAAAAGGGGACGCTTTTACCAATTCTGAAAATTAAGCTCACTTAGCCATACTGAGCTCCATATATTTGAGCCTTTAAAAAAATAACTCTGTCAGTGTCAGTCACAATGTATTATTTGTTAGTTTTGTTTTCATTTACTACTAATCACAGCAGGTGAAAATTATTTCTTGGCCAGAATAAGGAATCACCCCAGAGATTGGTAAATAGATATGGACTTCAGACACCAATTCTGAAACTGATGAACAGGCCACAACGACCTGCCAGCTTCATTGGAAAATCCCAACCAGAACAGCGAAGCCATCTGCCTGTCTGGACAATGAACCCCGACTATGTCTCTCCTGCTTAGGAGAACGCTGCAGAGGCCTACTTATACTGGAGGGAATCCCTCCTTGACGGCACCATTCTCATCAGTACTCATGGCGGTGCAGGACCAATCAAGGTCCGGATCATCTCTGCTCAACAGATCTGCTGGTTCGTAGGCTTCAAAACGTCAAAGTAAGCCTCAAATCTCATTTTCAGAGTTGGTGCCTAACGAGTCCCTTGATAAAAAAAAAAGTATAATCACTAGTTAACTTACATTAGAGTTAGATCATATTTAGTCACACATAACCGATACCACCTTCATATTATTATTATTAAGACTCATAAGAGTTGTTTCACCTGCGTCAATCTAGTCTATGAGGTTTTAATAATTGTGATTAAGTGATTATTGTTTATTCCAATAAAATATCCTTTATGATTTTAATTGATATTGTTTGTTTAAAGTTTGTTCATTCAAAGGATTCTGAAAATCCTGGAAAAAACCCACATTCTAGCAGGGAATTGTAACCAAATTCATAATAGATTATTATTATTATTCTCTAAAAAGGGTTAACTATAATAATAATAATAATAATAATACAAGCGAATTGGACAAAAATTCAAAGACTAGTTCGTGAAAGTAGGTTTTGCAAATTATGCAAATTAGCTCAAAATCCAAGTGGGTGGAGTTTAATTTTGACTAATCAATTTTTGATTTGTGAGGACCCAAGGAATCGGGAAAAAGAAGGATTTCATCTCTACGCCTTACGGTGTAGGAGATATGGACCTAAACACATTTTGCTCTGCTATAGCACCACCATTAGGCGAATCAGTGTAATTTTTGTTGTCCACTGAGATGCACACAGACTACATCTACCCTCCAAGTGGGGTATCTGTACGACCTACAGACTCTTCCGCACAACGACATTTTCAGGAGAAAAGTATTAATAATAATAATAAGAAGAAGAAGAAGAAGAAGAAGAGAAATCCTAACAAATACAGTAGGGTTCTGCGAACTTGAACCCTAAATAATAATAACAATAACCCATAATCAATAACCACTGTTTTGTTCTTGTTGTAGTCATGGGGGGGCACTATTTTCCACTTTAACTTTCTGTTCATGTATATTGTGTTGTGGTCTCTTCAAGAAAAGTGAATGCTAGAAACTGGTGGTCATGTGACTCTAAAACTAGCAAATGTGAGAATGTATGTCATTGAAAGCAGTTTGTTACCTAAATCCATCTGCATACATCTTATGCCTTTGGTAGCATTGTGGGTATGTATTGATTGATTAAGTGCACATCATTTCTTTTTTTAAAAAAATGGATGTTTGTAAGGTTTGAGAACAATGCTATATTTGAATGCAGTTACAATGTGATTAATGACAAATACAAGTATGGGGACATTGAAAGTTTGTATGTAAACAGTTATAAATAATAAATAAATTTCATTTCAATTTATAAATATAAACGATATAAATAGACAACTCAAGTCTGTAACAGTGTAACAATAACAGTTGTTACAGTTTCACCTTTTCTTTGCAACATTAATAAACCTATGGACAACGGGACAGCTGTTTTTAGAGTCTTGGTGTTAAGAAGGCATTAAGCTTCAAGTTATATCCAGCACATATAGCAAGGGCAGAACAAACACAATTAAGCACAAATAATCCAAATACTGTACCCATGCTACACAGCGTTGTATTTTCCTTTGGTCGTATGCATAGACACTTACATATTCCTGAGTTGAAAGTAAGCACACACACCAGTGGCCCAGTGATGAAGTGTAGGGAGTTAAGAGGGCGTATCCAGTTACGATCTTCTTTATCAGTATCCACAACTGGAACTGTCAAGAGTAATACTACCTGAAATGGAAACTTTAAAATGAAAAACACGAGTGAGTGGTCATTACAAGCACTAGCAAGCTTTACTACATTTTGTTAGTTGCAAAATAAAAATATTATTTGCTGTTAGTGGTGTGGTGGAGAATTATGACAGAAGTAAGAAAGCTGAGTCTGAGTCAGCATCAAGTAAAACAACAATTTATTAATGGAGAGAGAATGCTACGCGTAGCACTGTTTCCTCTCTCTCTAACCGTCTCTCAACTAGCATCTCTTATACCTGGAATTCCTTCTGAAGTTACCATCTGTTTGCTCTTTTACATTTCAATCACCTTTCAATGTATCCTGCTCCCAGTATGACTCCAAGTCTTTTACCATTTGTTTTTACTCTCTTTTGTATTTCTAACACCTTTCCAGACATGCTCTATTCAGTTAATCTCGGTTGTCTCCTCTCTGGTCTGAAGACAAAAGGAGTTGATTGAATGGAAGGTGACCTTGAACTGGATAAGCGGTTACAGATAATGAATGAATGAATGAATGTCAGCAACACATTAAAAAGAAGCTGAGAATGGAAACATTTTAATATAATATTTTAATGTTAAAGTTGTATAATGCCACAAAAGAAACAAATTTGTTTAACTGACTCAGGTGAGTGGCATGAGTGAGTTTTAAAAAGAGCATTTCAAAAAGGCTAAGGTTTTAGAACAAAAGACTGTGTGGGCAAATGTTGCAAAAATTAAAAGAAAAAATGTAATTAAACTTAACAGTAAAGAACTTGGGAACTTCTTTATCTACCTTACATAATATAAATAAAAGTGTTATTGCTGCTGTCCAATGTATATTCATTTTTAGTTCACAATATTTTTTGAGCAGCTCCGGTTTCCTTCCAAGGACCAAAAACACACACTGGCAGGTGGACTGGTGACTCAAAAGTGTCTGTAGGTGTGAGTGTGTATCACCCTGTGAAGGACAGGTGCTCCCTCTCCAGGGTGTGTTCCTGCCTTGTACCCAGTGATTCTGGGTAGGCTCTGGCAACACCGTGACCCTGAACTGGATAAGCAGTTACAGACAATGAATGGATGAATATCTTTTGAACACAGCAGGTGTCCTTCATATTCCCACTGAAAGTTAAGACCCCCAGCAGACAGTCACAAAACAGGTATGATTTGGATGATGGATAATTTTCAGTACTGCAGTGACACTGGCGGGGTGGTGTTGTGTTAGTGTGTTGCAGTGATTCAAGTGGATCAGACACAGCATTGCTATTGAAGTTTTTAAACACCTCAGTGTCATTGCTGAATTGAGAATAGTCCACCACCCAAAAATATTTGACCAATGGCATTGTGTTCACTGATAATGGACTAGAGAATGACCAACACAAACACAGATGAGCTACTGTTACTGACTTTACATCTACAAGGGGGTCCAATTAGTTAGGTGTGTTTAACAAAGTGGACAGTGAGTGGACACAGTGCTTATTCCAGCAGCACTACTATGTTTGATCCACTCCTACCAGAGGCACTATCTGGCTAGCTATAAACAGACAGTTCAAAAGCCAGTATCCAAGATGGTATGGGGGTGCATTAGTGCACATCACATGGGTGACTTGCACATCTGCAAAGGCACTGTTAACACTGAACAATATATAGAGGTTTTGAAGCAACATGCTGCCATCCAAGCTCCGGGTGACTGTCTGTGAGGAGTTGGTGTGTTATCCCTGTGTCCGCGTGGGTTTCCTCCGGGTGCTCCGGTTTCCTCCCACAGTCCAAAAACACACGTTGCAGGTGGATTGGCGACTCGAAAGTGTCCGTAGGTGTGAGTGTGTGAGTGAATGTGTGTGTGTCTGTGTTGCCCTGTGAAGAACTGGCGTCCCCTCCAGGGTGTATTCCCGCCTTGCGCCCGATGATTCCAGGTAGGCTCTGGACCCCCCGCGACCCTAAATTGGATAAGCGGTTACAGATAATGGATGGATGGATGGATGCTGCCATCCAGCAAAGACTTTATCTTCTGGGAAGGGCTAGTTTATTTCAATAAGACAATGCCAATCCATATTTTGCATGAATTACAACAGATTGTCTCCTTAGGAAAATATTCTAGGTGCTAAATTAGTCCAGAACATGGACGTTGTTAAACCTGTTTTAGGGGGACTGTAGCACAGTTGTATCCCATATGCAACTTCAAACTGTTTTAACCAGTGGGAATTAAGATTTAATTCCATGGTTTGAACAGTTATTGACTAAACACTTTTACAGAGAGCATAAGTTGATCCTTGGAGTGCCTTTGCATCATCAAAGATTCCTGTCTTGACACTTTTAGAGACCTTGGGTCATAAATATGGCCTGGCGAGGCCTGTAGTGTTGTTTTAGGACACTCTCTGGGTGATAACTCAGACTCCAATCTGAGTTGGGGAAGTGGAGACTTCTCTGAAAATGACCAGTCAAAATCCTGTTGATTACGTCCAAAAAATAAAAATTTTCTTTGACTTACACTCTCACTTGAGATCTTATTGTAATTAATGAACAATTAAAAATAATAATTATTTTAAACTGGTAATACAGTATTTGCAAAATACATGGACAGATTCTGTTTGCCATTGTTCAAAACGGCTACTGACAGACACAAACCCCTGATGGCAGATGGCTAAACAAATATATGTTTCATCTGTTTTACTACAGTTGAAAAGGTTTTTTTTTTCTGGGCATACTGGTCCCCTGCCTCTGTGATCCTTATTTTGATTTTATAAAGTTGGCAACCCTACGTACATGGTGTATGCAGGAAGATGGGGTAGTGAGTTTCCTGACAGTGAGTGTTATTTCAAGAAAAAAAAAAAAAAAAAGAAAAAACATTAATCAAATTCCTGTTGCAATCTTTAATTAATCAAACTGAACAGCCACTGATGCACTAGATGAAATAGCATTATGCTAGCAGAGGAAACCCGATTATTGATGAATGTAATGAAAAATCAGTTAAAATGTTCATTCATTAAATACTGCAGTATTTAAGGCAGATTGAATTGATGTTTATGTTCTTTCCTGACATTGGCTGTACATTTTACAGATACCTGTATATAATGAGTTAATAGTTGTTCACAACTCAATTTAGTTTTTCTACCTGTATATGGATATCTGAAATTTCAAGGCAGCAGCTCCTTGTAGCTTTGCTTAATGTGTACCTCAAAGAAATGCTCTGCTATGAGGCAATTACCCCAGACTTTCTCTATAACTACATAAAATGTAATTTTTGTACTATTTTTAGTTAAATATAGTATTTGAGTGGGATTTGAATAGTTCAAGTTCAAGAAATTTATTGTCATTTCAGCAGTATACAGTGTTTACAGTACACAGTGAAACGAGATAGCGTTCCTCCAGGACCAAAGTGCTACATGAAACAATACACAACATTAAAGTGCAACTAGTGCAAAGCTAGTGCAAACATAAAACAGTGCACACACATTAAAGTGAAAAAGACATAAAACATAAAACAATACACAGCATTAAAGTGCAACTAGTGCAAACATAAAACAGTGCATACACATTTAAGTGCAAAAGACATGGCTAAGTAAATACAAAACAATACAATACAATACAAATCCATAAGTACGGGGGGAGGAATGGGCCGAGGGAGAGAGACACTGCAATTTAAAGTGTATTTGTGCTGTAAAGGGTAACTGGATGTAACCATGATGTAAACAGGATGTGTGTAAACAGTACACTCATTTTCTGTATATCATTTTCAGTCCAAAAACCAGTGTTTTGTGAAGGTGTGTGTGTGTGTGTGTGTGTGTGCGCGCGCGCTTCTTCAGTCCAGTCTCAGTCTCTAGGTGTTCAGGAGTCTGATAGCATGTGGGAAGAAGCTGTTACGGAGTCTGGATGTGAGGGCTCGAATGCTTCGATACCTTTTTCCAGACGGCAGTAGGTTGAAGATTGGGTGTGAGGGGTGTGTTGCGTTCTCCCACAATGCTGAGTGCTTTGCGGGTGCAGCGAGTGGTATATATGTCTGTGATGGAGGGAAGAGACACACCGATAATCTTCTCAGCTGTCCTCATGATCCGCTGGAGGGACTTGTGATCTGCCACAGTGCAGTTCCCAAACCAGACAATGATGCAGCTGGTTATGATGCTCTCCATGACTCCTCTGTAAAAAGTGGTGAGGATAGGAGGTGGGAGATGAACCTTCTTCAACCTTCGCAGAAAGTAGAGGCATTGCTGGGCTTTTTTTCTGATGTTACTGGTGTTAGTGGACCAGGTGAGATCAGCCGCTAGTTGAACACCAAGGCATTTGGTATTCTTGACAATCTCCACAGCAGTTGTCGATGATCAGCGGAGAGTGCTCACCCCATCTCTTTGGTATTGTCCACGTTCAGAGACAGATTGTTGACTTCACACCAGTCAGTTAGCCGCTGCACCTCCTCCTCCTGTATGCTGACTCGTTGTTCTTACTGATGAGACCCACCAGAGTCATGTAATCAGCGAACTTGATGATATGATTTGAGTTGTGCATCGCTGCACAGTCATGGGTCAGCAGCGTGAACAGCAGTGGACTGAGCACGCAGCCCTGGGGGGCTCCAGTGTTCAGTGTGATGGTGCTGGAGGTGTTCCTACCGATCCGGACTGACTGAGGTCTCCCAGTCAGGAAGTCCAGGATCCAGATGCAGAGAGAAGTGTTAAGGCCCAGTATATTCAGCTTCCCGATCAGGTGCTGAGGAATGATGGTGTTGAATGCTGAGTTGAAGTCTATGAACAGCATTCGAGCATATGTGTCTTTCTTGTCCAGGTGGGTGAGTGCCAGGTGGAGCGTGGTGGATATGGCATCGTATTCGCTCCTTTCGTAGCAAAATTCACATACTGGTGGAATTTAGGGAACACTTTCTTGAGATTTGCATGATTAAAATCTCCAGCAACAATAACCAGGCCATCCGGGTGTTTGTTTTGGAAATCGCTTATGGCTTCGTATAATTCCCACAGCGCTTGATTTGTGTTTGCATAGGGAGGAATATAGACTGCGATTATGTAAACAATGATGAATTCTTGAGGTAAATAAAAAGGTCTATCTCACAGCCACAAACTCCACTAACGTTGTAAGCAGAGACCAGCTCAGAGTTCCTACACCATTCAGTGGTGATATAGACACATAAACCACTTCCGCGAGTCTTACCGCATAGCGCTGGGTCTCTGTCGGCTCAAAACGCGGCTAGCCCATCTAGCTGAATGTCTCCGTAAAAACAAAAACACAGCAGTCTCTGTATTCTCGCCGTGCAGTTCGCTGAAGTGTGATATAGTCCAGTTTATTATCCAGTGAGCAGACATTGGAGAGAAATAGAGAAGGGATAGCCTGCCGGCTCGGGTTAGCACTTAGCCTAGCATGGATCCCCCCTCGCTTGCCGTGCTTCTGTCTCCTCTCACACCGCTTGCGTCGTCTCCTTCCCCGGCCACCGGCATCAGGAAACGTCGAGGCTTCAGGGCCTGGCCTCCGCAGCGTCTCCTGGAGGTCATTGCTGATATTGTATATTGCCTGTTTGCGATATTGAAGCAGTGTCTGGCGGTGATATATACATACTGCAGGTGTTCCTTCATCCATATATTATAAATAAAAATGAAAAAAAAAAACGTTTTTAAACGTATTTAAAAAAACAAAAGCCCGCTTGGTTCCGGAGCAGCCGCTGCACGCGTGTTCACGCACGCGCCGCCAATCGAATAACCAATCAAAAAATGGGTTATGATTATGTGAGTGCCTTCTAATACATTAAGGTGCACTCACTCTTACAGACACAGAACTAAAATGAAATGCTTTCACAGGGATTGGCTTAAGGGGTAAACTTTCTTGGAACTATGGATGTGCATTCTCTAAAGTTTTTGGCTCTGTTGAATACCCTGTTGAATTAGGATGAGTTTAGAGAGAAATTTCTGATCCAAAATTAATTTTCAACAATCAGAATTTGACTAATGTTTATGAGTCAGAATCAAACACATATTCACAGTGATATTGCTGATTTTGCAGTGTGTAGAGACTGTTGGTGTAGCAAAGAGGTACACATTCCCAATCGATATGTTCATTTCAGAAGAGACACCTTCATATTTATGAACAAAAGTATTGTAAATGTGTGTAACCTGGATAATTTTGATTGCCTTCCAGCCCCAATTGCTTCTCCTCCAGGTCCTGCTGTCCACAGGGTTAATTCCTTTTAGGAAGATGTTACTGGTTGTCTCAGTGAAGGGGATCAAAGGTTCATACTCCACCTCTGGAATAGCAACATAAACATGACAAAATTGCACTTACTTGCTGAAAACACGTGAAGTTTTGGGAATCTCTAATCACATGGAAACAAATAATGGGATTCTGAATAGAAAATGCATTATGAGATTCTATTATGTCATATAAATTAATTCAATTTAAAATTATTCACAAAGTACTTTCAATGTCAATGATGTCAATGATGAAATACTGCATCTTTAAACAAAAGCTTTATGTGGGAAATTAATACATTTAAGATTAGATTGCCATTGGTCAATTAAATTTCAACACTTTTGTTAGGGTTGACTAGTCCAACTGACAGAAAATGTGACAGATATGTCTCTAATTTGCAAAAAGTTTGCAAAAAGGAGGTAGAATGGTCACCATCAGTATCTCCTACCCCGTGTGACGTAGACACAAAATTCTTTTTTCCCCTGATTCCTCAGGTCAGACCCTACAAAAAAGCCTCAAGGACCCATAAGCTCCACCTACTTAGATTTTGAGCTAATTTGCATAATATGCAAAATCACTCACATTTTGAACACGAACTAGTCCCTGGAAATGTACCCAATATGGACATATGTATCAGCAGAATCCTAAGAACCTGAATTTTAAAATTATAAAAAAAAATGTTGGAATTTCATCACTGCTCAGCTTCCAGACTCTGCCCAAGTACATAGGTGGAGCTTGCGTTCCAAAAATCAGGCAAATACAGCTATAACTCACAAATGCTTTACTGAATACTCTGCGTAGTGTCTTACAACTTTGCAATTATATCTATTGTCAAAAAATGCATTGTTGAACTTTTGACACGCTGTTGCGACAATTATTCAACAAATATGCATGGGCAGGGCTCGATAACTCAAACAAACTTTGCCTAAATCAAACAAAACTTGGTACATATGTGTATGTCATTACTCTGAAGTAGTGTGCCAAATGTGACCACATTGCACAGAAAGGGGGCACTACAATTAGACAGCAACTCGTTGCATAGGTTATTAATTGATTACACTGCCACCTAGAGATGCAGTACCAGCAAGATGAGATAGATATATTCTGAAGACCATGGGAAAGGAGCTTGTGTTTTTTTACATAACTTATGGCTAAAGAATTTTTGAGTTACAGCTGTTTGTTATGTGAAGTTTTGAAGGCAAGCTGCACTGCTTTTTTTAAGCAGACGCTGCAATCACACAGTAATGAAAGTTCCACATTTTTTTGATACTTATTAAACTTCAGGTTCTTCACGATTCTCATGATACCACATATGTCCATATTGGCCATATTGGGTTTTTAGCCAGAGACCACTTCATGCTCAAATATGTCAGTTACGTCTCATCTATGCCTGCAGATTTCTCTCTGTTACGCAGAATCCCGTGTCAACCCCTCCATCTCCTCCTCACACACTGACTGTCACCTCTTCCCCTCCCCTCCCCCATGCCAGTCAGAGAGGGCCAGAGGACATAAACACATAAATGCAGACCTACACCAAGCAACCCTAATATTATGACCACCTCCTTATTTCTACGTTCAGTATCCATGTATTCAGCTACACTGTCCACAGGAGCACTTTGTAGGTCTAAAATTACAGAGAGGGGTCCACCTCTTGCTCTGCATACATTCATTGCTCCCTTTCACCCTATTCTTCAATGGTCAGGACACCCACACAGCAGGTATGATTTATGTGCTGGAGTTTTAAAGCCCTCAGCATCGCTGCTGGGCTGAGAATAGTCCTCCAGTCGACAGTGTCCTGTGTCCACTGATGAAGCACTAGAGGACAATCGGCACAACTTGTGATGCAAAAGATGAGCTACTGTCTCTGCCTTTATATCTATAAGCTCGACCAACAAGGTACGTGTGTAACAGTGTGGACAGTGAGTGGACAAAGGTTTGAAATCTCCAGCAGCACTGCTCTGTCTAATCCACTCATAAGAGCACAATACACACGGACATATCACCACAATGTCAGTGTCACTAGAGTGCTGAGAATGTATGAGCAACTGTCTAAGGTGGACCAATAAAATAGGTGTATCTCAAAGTTTGGACAGTTAGTGGAAACAGGTGTTAACATCTCCTATAGCAGTATTGTGTCTGATCCACCCCTAAGAGTGCTACACACACTGACATATCACCACAATGACAGTGTCACTGCAGTGCTGAGAATTATCCACCACCTAAATCATATCAGCTTTGTGGAGGTCATGAACATTGGGTCATAATCCAGGGTGAAATTCCAGAGTGAGTTCTGTGCTGTCTCAACCCTCACCTGTCTGCAGACCAGAAATTCACCTGCTCATCCACTACCCCTTCCTCTTACAATCCAGCCCCACTGAGACACCAGAACACCAAGGGTCACATTTAAAAGAACTACAAAATCTATGCTAACGTTTGGCCCCTGTATCAGGAAATGTCAAATGTCACCTCTTGCTCTGCAAAGATTGCTTGCTTTCACCCTGGTCTTTAATGATCTGGACACCCATAGAGCAGGTATGACTTAGGTATTACATAACTGCATGATCGTGATTATTTGAGCTAACCTCGTTGATTTGCGCTGACCGCGATCATATTATTTTTTTATTTCAATCCCAACAAACAGAATATCAATTAAGTGTATTTCTAAACAAATGGCTGTGAATATCTCCTGCTTATGATTCTGTCTGCAGCACTTTTTTTTTATGATACACTTTATCTATCTTAGTATTTGTTTTATTTAAGCAGCTGTAAGTATAAAGTACACTGTACACAATGTGGTACACTGCGACAACAGTCGGATTTGTTATTAAACCGTGACTGTAAAAGGTGCCAATACAACAAACATGAGAAATGATCTGCGGATCCACCACCACAGTTCGCTGAACTTGGGAAGGCAACAGATTCTTCCTGGCAGCTGGCTCTCGGGCGAGTACCTTAGGCTACGTTCACACAACAGGTAAAAGTGTACCAAATCTGATTTTGTGACCAAATCAGATATTTGTTCTTCTGTTCACACTGTCTGTATAAAATGACCTATATCTGACATCAGTGTGAACAGATCACACTCCTAAACTGAGCATGCACAAAGAGCGAGGCTTCAGGCGCTGACCAGAAGGAAATCTGTTTCATACAAAGCACTTTCGTTTTTTAAATGAAGGAATGGGACCGGACTGGTGTTTTACAGCAGCACTGTGTCACAGAACCCCCCACCCCCTCCCCCTTTCATTATACCAAATGAGTTCTATGTTAAAAGCAGAGTATTAATTAAAGACTGATTGAACTGATTTTTCTTTCAAGCTAAGTGCAGATTTCCGGGTCTCTCACTAACACGAGTCTCAAAAGAGAAGACGACGAGCACAGACATAATGAGCCACATTTATACAGCTTCATACTGACACGAACAATATCAAACTGATATACAGTAGAACTACTAAAAAAGGTCTTCTCTTGTTTGTTTTATTTTAAAATAAAACCCACCTTTACACAAATTTCCATTAGTTTTATTTTGTCATGGATGAGAGATAGGAACCTGGTTTCAGGAGTTTAACAGGTTGTTCATTTCCCAGTATTATTTACAAAACAGAAATACTTTGACCCGGTCATTTCCAATTTCCATTAAAATGAAAAAAAAAAAAATGCTTTGGATCGTAGTCCTGAGATTATTCTCAGCAGTCAGAGTGACGTAAAAGTCACATGAATTCTGACCTGGCCCTTCAGACCGAGACGAATTTCCACAGATGGATCATATGAAAGTGGCCCAAATCTGATGTGAAAAAGTCAGATTCAATGTGATTTGTGTTGTTCACACAGCCACATAAACGACACATCTGTGTCACGTATGACTGGGCCTCTTTATCTGCTGTGTGAACGTAGCCTTAGTATTACTTGCCCAGAATATGCCAAGCCAGTAAACAACAAATGTTTAAGACATAGTACAGTTGATATGATTTTTTGCTTATTTTGAGAATTTGCAAATATCGTTTTCAAACATACAATTTTAAATTAAACAGGAAAAGGGGCAAATAATTTTACATATAGTTATGAATAAACTGTTCAATAAACTGACGTTCTTTACCATAATAATGTGTGTACATTATGCTACAGAGGCAATTGCTCTAAGACTGCAAGGGAAGCTCAGCTTCCCCTAAAATATAAAAAAATAAGTGATCAAATATATACTGTTGTGTGTACATGTAATTGAATAAATATGCAATACAACGTGCTCAACTTTCGTTCAGAATCAGCTTCTTATCACTGGTAGAGCTTTCCTCTTAATCATTCCCGCAGCCTCACAGTGATTTAAACAGTGTGGAAGCACACATTCACTCTCTCTCACACACACAAACACACACACATCTATATTAAATTTTTAAAAAAAGCTATGTTGTTTTTAGTGAGTGAAAATGTGATATAATTTGCTTGAATCCTATATGTTTTGAACATTTAAATGGCCTGGGTAAAAACTAAAACTGCCTATTTTGCTTTTACTTCACCATGTTACCTTTGACCTGGGTTTAAGCCTCATGCTGGCCATCAGAGATAAACTGAGCCATCTTTGTAAAAACCTTTATTTATAGTAACAAGACAAAGGCACTGTGTCATGACATAACAGAAAGCTGACAGTCGCGGAACACAGTAAACAGTCTTTTTAATGTCGTTATCCAAAACAGTAATCACAAGGCAGGCAAAGTTCAAAAACAGGAGCAAACAGTACCTCAGAGGATGGACAAAAACCGTAGTCAAAAACAGGCTGAGTTCGAAAACCAGAGAATGCAAACAATACCAACAGGGACAAGACAGGAGACGTAAATCGGGAACACAGGCAGGAAGTAGGCAACAGGAGACCGTCAGACAAAGTACAATGGAACGCGTTGTATGCATGGGAGAACCAAAACAATACTCGGCAGGGAACAGTTCTCAGAGTGAGGTATATATAGGGAGACAAACAGGTGTGTGTAATTAGAATTCTGGTGAGGGAGACCGGCGGGTAGTCATGTGACTGACAGGTGCATTCTGGGAATTTGAGTCCTGAGATGTAGGCGTGACAGTACCCCCCCCCCCCCCCCCCCAAAGACACCGGAGGAGGCCTGGAACGAGGACGACCACGACGACGACCACCCAGCGGAACAGAGTCACCGGAGCTATGGACTTCTGCACATGCGGAGGACTGAGATTGACGTGGGATTCTGGATCGAGACATAGGAAGGGACGGAGCGGGATTAGATACTGATCCTCTCGGGCGACCTCTAATTTTATCAGAAATACGAAAAGGACCAATATACTTGGGAAGGAGCTTCCTGCACCTCCCCTCAAACCTGATATCCTTTGTAGCCAACCATACTCTTTCTCCAATCTGGAATAACGGGGAATTTGATCTGTTCCTATCAGCTTGTTCCTTATATCGGGAAAGGGCCTCTGTGATGTGAAGATTAGTTTCCTCCCACACCTCCTCACTGCGTCTCATCCACGAGTCGACTGATGGAATTCCAGATGTTGCTGCAGTCCAGGGTGCCAACGGGGGTTGATAACCTAATATACACTGAAATGGGGTGAGACCTGTAGTCGAGTTAACCAAGGAGTTTTGGGCTATTTCTGCCCACACCAAGTACTGGAACCAGTCTTGTGGATTCTCATGACAATACATTCGTAAAAACTTTCCCAGCTCCTGATTAACCCGTTCACACTGGCCATTACTCTGGGGATGATATCCAAAGGTGAGACTAACATTTACCCCTAGATGTTCAAAGAAAGCTTTCCAGACATGTGACGTAAACTGAGGACCTCGGTCAGATAAAATGTCTTCAGGGATTCCAAAATGACGGAATATATGTGTATATAAAGCTTTAGCTGTATCCAGGGCCGTGGGTAATGAAGGAAATGGGATGAACTTAACTCCTCTAGAGAACCGATCAATAACTGTGAGGACTGTAGTAAATCCCTCCGATAGAGGTAGGTCAGTGACAAAATCCAGCGCCAAATGCGACCAGGGACGTTCTGGAACAGGTAGAGGCATTAATTTACCTGCCGGAAGGGTTTTAGGTGTCTTTGCCTGAGCACAAACTGAACAAGATGCTACAAATTCATGTACATCCGCTCTTAATGACCCCCACCAATAACGTGCTAGAATAAGCTGTGTAGTGCGTCTCTCTCCGGGATGACCTGACAGTGACGAATGGGCCCAGGTAATCAGCCTATTACGAAATTCTGGCGGTACATAAGTTTTGCCTTCCGGACAAGCTTCAGATACTCCTTTTGACCGATTTTCCTGTGCAATCAGTTCGTCTAATTCCCATCTGATAGCTGCCACCGAAACGGAGGAAGGTAGTATAAACTTAGTTGATTCTTCACCTTTCTCCCCTAATTCATTCTGATTAAAACGAGAGAGCGCATCTGCTTTAAGGTTACGATTACCTGGCTGAAACGTGATGGAAAACCGGAACCGGGAGAAAAACAGCGACCACCTAGCTTGCCGAAAGTTCATACGTTTTGCAGTACGAATATATTCCAGATTCTTGTGGTCAGTTAGGACTGTGAAAGGATGTAGAGAACCTTCTAGCCAGTGTCTCCATTCCTCTAAAGCTAACTTTACCGCTAAAAGTTCTCTATCTCCGATACCATAATTTCGTTCAGCAGGTGATAATTTATGCGAAAAAAAAGCAATGGGGTGTAACTTAGGAAGTTCCCCACTACGTTGAGATAGTACCGCCCCTACACCCGTCTCTGAAGCGTCTACCTCAACCACAAAGGGGAGTTCAGGGTTAGGATGTTTTAATATGGGAGCGGTAGTGAAGGCTGTCTTGAGACGTTCAAAAGCACCTTGGGCCTGAGCAGACCAACACAAACGATGAGGACTACCCTTCAGTAAAGCAGTAAGTGGGGCTGCAATAGAACTAAAATTCCTAATAAACCGTCTGTACAAATTCGCAAACCCTAAAAAGCGTTGAAGCTCTTTCACGTTAGTTGGGACTGGCCAGTTTACGACCGCCTCAACCTTCTGGTCGTCCATGACTATACCAGACACACTGATAACATATCCCAAGAATGAAATGGTTTGTTGATGGAATTCACATTTTTCTCCTTTGACAAAAAGGTTATTCTCCCTTAAACGCTGAAGCACTTGACTGACCTGTTTTATGTGAGTTTTAACATCTGGAGAGTAAATCAAAATGTCATCAATGTACGCAATTACAAATTTTCCCAACATATCCCTGAAAATGTCATTGATAAACTCCTGGAACACAGATGGAGCGTTTGCCAACCCATAGCTCATTACTAAATACTCATAATGTCCCTTGGTAGTACTAAAAGCAGTTTTCCACTCGTCCCCCTCCTTAATTCGCACTAGATTGTAGGCACTCCGAAGGTCCAACTTGGAGAAGATGGTAGCACCTCTAAGTTGCTCTAATGCAACTGGAATAAGGGGTAGAGGATATACAAATTTCTTAGTTATATCGTTCAGAGCACGATAGTCTATACAAGGTCTTAATCCACCATCCTTCTTTTTGACAAAGAAGAAACCCGAAGATATTGGAGACTTTGATGGACGTATAAACCCCTGTGTTAGAGCTTCTTTGACATACTCTTCCATGACTCTTTCTTCTTCCAAATTCAAAGGATAAATACGTGATTTAGGTAAGGTAGCACCTTCTACAAGTTCTATCGCACAGTCATACGGCCTATGCGGGGGTAGTTTAGTAGCTTTTGTTTTACTGAAGACTTCTAAGTATTGGGAATAAACCGGAGGAATTTTTACTGACATGGTTGAATCTGGACTCTCCACGGAAGTGGAATGAATAGAAATGTTTTTAAGGGCTAAACAGTTTGTGTGACAGAAGGATGACCAGGATGTGATTTCGCGTTGACTCCATGAGATAGCGGGGTTATGAATTCCTAACCATGGTAGTCCCAAGATAATCTGAAAATCCGCCTTGGGTAATACCAAGAACGAAAGCCACTCGTGATGCAGGAAACTTGTTTGGAACCAAACAGGAACTGTCTCTTGTGAGATGAAATCTCCTCCAACGGGAAGGCCATCAAAAGCTCGGACTTGGATCTGTTTGCACAACTGTTTTGTCTTAATTCCCAGCCGGGTAACGAGGGATTGTTGAATGAAGTTTCCTTCGGCTCCAGAATCTATTAGCGCTGAAACGACAAGAGAAGTTCCTTGGCAGTACACTTTGACAGGTATGAGAAAGGATTTTGATATTAACCCTTTTGTGGGTACACTCACCAAGTTAGCATGAAAATTCCTCTCCAGGTTTTGAGTCCGGACTCGCGGAGATAAGTGTGTACAATCACGACGAATATGATCAGATCCTCCACAGTATAAGCATAGTCCACCGTGGAGACGACGAAGGCGCTCTTCATGAGAAAGTCGCATAGTATCGCATTGCATAGGATCCGAAGGAGGATTAGGACAGGGAGCTTGACCTTGTACCGGGCGAAAAGGAAAACCAGGAGCGGATTGACGCTTGACAACTTCTTGTCTTTTACACGGTGGCCGGGGACGTTTTTGTAGGAGTTGGTCCAGGCGGATGGATAAAGAAATTAACTGATCTAATGTCAATCCGTCATCTCGACAAGCCAGTTCCGTGAGTATTTCTGGATTTAGACCATTACAAAAAACATTAATGAGTGCAGGTTCATTCCAACCACTACCAGCAGCAATAGTCCGAAACTCTAACGCATAAGCGGCAGCTGTTCGGGCTCCTTGCTTAAGGGTGAGAAGGATCTCACCACTAGAACGTCCCTCAGTAGCATGGTCAAATACTTCCCGGAAAGTAGTGACAAATTCGGGATACGTGTTACTGACTATATTGTTCCAAATAGCGGTGGCCCACTCAAGTGCTTTACCAGACAGATGGGAGACCAAAAAAGCGATTTTTGCCTGGTCGTTACTGGGAGGAGAATTCTCAAAAAATATAGAACATTGCAATAAAAACCCGCTACATTTAGCCGGATCACCTTCAAAAATCTCCGGTTTACTGACAGGATAACGAGAATTCAAACTGACAGACCCTACAGGAGGACTGGGACTAGGGCTAGGAGCAGGAATACGAGCTATAAGGGCGTTAACACTCTCCAACACTTGTTTCAGCTGGAGCTGTTGACTCTGTTGTTGTTGAGCGAGAGAATCAACAGATTGAGTTACGCTAGCCAACATTTGCTGGTGTTGACCTAGCATCTGGCCCTGACTAGTTATAGCCGTTCTGACGGCATCTGTGTCCGCTGTCTGCATGTTGGCCGAGTATTCTGTCATGACAGAACAGAAAGCTGACAGTCGCGGAACACAGTAAACAGTCTTTTTAATGTCGTTATCCAAAACAGTAATCACAAGGCAGGCAAAGTTCAAAAACAGGAGCAAACAGTACCTCAGAGGATGGACAAAAACTGTAGTCAAAAACAGGCTGAGTTCGAAAACCAGAGAATGCAAACAATACCAACAGGGACAAGACAGGAGACGTAAATCGGGAACACAGGCAGGAAGTAGGCAACAGGAGACCGTCAGACAAAGTACAATGGAACGCGTTGTATGCATGGGAGAACCAAAACAATACTCGGCAGGGAACAGTTCTCAGAGTGAGGTATATATAGGGAGACAAACAGGTGTGTGTAATTAGAATTCTGGTGAGGGAGACCGGCGGGTAGTCATGTGACTGACAGGTGCATTCTGGGAATTTGAGTCCTGAGATGTAGGCGTGACACACTGTCACAAAATCTGACTGCATGCCATTTATCTTCTATGTATCCTTCAGCAATTGCTTAACTTTTTTTTGCCAGAGGATTCAAGAAAAATACAGTGTCTCCATAATAGCAATTTTAAAGCAGAGGAAATTAAATATTTTTGCATTAAGACATGAAGTAAAAACAATTTAAAATTAAGAGAAATAAACACCTGAAACATATCAGTCTGTGTGTAATGAATAAGTATAATATACAAGTTTCACTTTTTAAATGGCATTTACTGAAATAAAATTTTTCATGATATTCTAGGTTTATGACCAGCACCTGTATGTGAAGCACTCTGGAATCAGCTATTGATGCCTCTAAGAAATTTAATATATGTTGAATTATGATTTTGAAATGGCTTCACCCAACAATTAACCATGAATTAAAGAAAAGTTGTTGTATTATCATTCAATGATATGTATGTACACTTAGAGCACATGTATGGTATGTATACTTAGAGCGCAACTCTCTCTCTCTCTCTATATATATATATATATATATACACTCACACACATACATACACACACACACACATTTCAAAATCATAAATTCCGTCATGGTATGTAAACTTATGAGAAAATGTCCTGTGTATATATACAAGTCAAAACGGACAGATAGACACATATTCCAACTAGTCATTGGTAGAATAGGGCTATTCACTGTATAAAACTGTGTACCTATGCACAATCCAAGTTATGGTCTCAAACAATTTGAGAATGCGAGCAGTTCTATAAATACACTCTTGACAAGGCCACAGCTGTTCACTGAAAACCATTCTAGGTAATGAAATCATGAAGCTGTTTGAGAGTACGCCAAGCATGTGCAAAGCTGCCATCGAAGCAAAAGGTGGCCTTGACTAGATTCCAGCAATAACAGTGTGTCACTTTGTATATTCCCTTTGATTTCATAGTATTTAAAATTCTGACAATTTCATGTAGTAAATACATCTAGTAAATGTGTCATAAAACTGACAGCTGGTATTTTTAGTGTCCAAATATATCAAATGCAAATAAATAAATGAATTTAACAAATGGAGATCGTTTTGATCAAAAAGTGAAATCCCAGTTCAATATGTATTTTAGAGTATCACCTACCGTGGACATCTGTGTTTCCATTAAGGTTCTCTGAATACGAGTCTTCAGTTTGTATGTCTGTAATCACAAAGAATAGCACAGTTTTATCCACCAAAAGACAGTGGATAAGTTTTGACAGTTTGCGCGCTCAGTTTGAATGTTTGCTGCTACTTAGTAAAGTTTCAAAGCTTTTTATACGCTTACATAAAGTCTTTACTGCTAATATTTTGCTTACTTATCCTTGTTAGCTGTACTTTGTTTTTCTAAATTCACTGTTACTACCTCTACCACTTTTGTTGATGTTTTCATATTACTAACTAATATTCAGGAGTTCAGGATGGCTTATGAATGCGTATAAAGCCAGACCCCCCCACCCCACCCCCTGTTGAATAAACAAATATGAGAAAAGGGTGGAGATGGGGTGGGGGTGGGAGCAAGTTTAAAACATGAGGCTTGGTGGGCTTGATAATGGTCAAACATGGCTCTGAATTTGGGGATCAGCAGAAATGACCCAGCGCGGAGGAGTGAGCTGAATAGTGAAGAAGTCGAGTCGAGATCCATCTCCTGAACTAAATGAAGCAAGTTTGTCTGATGCAGAAATGACGTGAATTTGCGGGGTATATATAGGACTGAGAGGAGTAGTTCGGGTGTGGTCCTACTCCCAAAATTATGTCAATTAAGTATTTGGTGAGGAGTTACATTAAGTAAGTCTTTGGGGAGGAGTTCAGGGTGGCTTATGAATGCGTATAAAGTCGAACCCCCAAAATTTACAGGAATGCTGGTCTTTAAGTGCTAAAGCATGGACAGGTTCAGGTACTCTGAACGAGGGCTTGATTGGTGTCCTGGATTGTGTGTAGGTAAATGAAAAGGGGTTAGGGACTTTTATGTGACTGAGTGTCACGTGAGACGGTAGAGAAATAGCATTGAGTAAATTAATTCATTCATTATCTGTAAACGCTTATCCAGTTCTGGGTCGCAGTGGGTCTAGAGCCTACCTGGAATCATTGGCCGCAAGGTAGGAATACACCCTGGAGGGGGCGCCAGTCCTTCAACACAGACACACACACACATTCACTCAC
Source organism: Hoplias malabaricus (assembly GCF_029633855.1). Classification (NCBI taxonomy): domain Eukaryota; kingdom Metazoa; phylum Chordata; class Actinopteri; order Characiformes; family Erythrinidae; genus Hoplias; species Hoplias malabaricus. The sequence goes on from NC_089820.1 coordinate 37,966,051, forward strand.
ACACTCAAACCTACGGACACTTTTGAGTCACCAATCCACCTACCAACGTGTGTTTTTGAAATGTGGGAGGAAACCGGAGCACCCAGAGGAAACCCATGCGGACATGGGGAGAACACACCAACTCCTCACAGACAGTCACCCGGAGCGAGAATCGAACCCACAACCTCCAGGCCCCTGGAGCTGTGTAACTGCGACACTACCTGCTGCGCCACCGTGCCACCCGGTTGAGTAAATTGAATGTCCTTTATTGATTATGATGATAACAGTGATTGGTAATTTGAGTATTCAAATGCCACAGAGTATTCATACAGAAGCAATTCAATGTGCTTTACAGAAAAATAAACAGTTAAATTAAAAGCCAGAATAAAAATCATAAAAGTCCAATAAAACAATTACATAAAAAGAGTAAAATAATTTAAAATGGTTAAAACATTAAAACAATTTAAAATGATACAATAAAAGAAAAGAAATAAAATGCCATTACAGTGTAATTGATGGTGGTTGGGAAATAGTGAGGGGTCTGAGGCTGACAACAATAGGAGGAAAGTAGATTAGTAGCAGCCTTGTAGTCAATTAATACAGTTTTGCCATGGTGGTGCCTCTCCAATGGCATAGAGCGAATTGAGAACGGAAGGGTGATCTAGAGGGATGACAGATGAGGCCAAATAAGAAGCCTAAAAAGGGTCAGCACTGCAGGAATGGCGAGACAGAGAGAACTCTGAAAGAGACAAATCCAAAAGTGCTGAGGCGCTCAAGTAAAGGAACAAGGTAGAAAGTTGACGCAAAGATAGCTAGGATGCCTAGATGGTGATGAAAAACAGGTGCCAGAGAAGAGGCAGCATGTAAGAAGGTTATTTGAATTTGATGTGGCGTCAAGTGCCTGAGTGCTGGTTCAAGGTAACACCTGAGGGCATAAGCTGGAACTTAGGGGCTCGGAGCAGCATGATTGTGAAGAGAAGAGGTCAGGTTGAAGGCCCACAGCTGCTGGAGGAATCAGTGTGAACAGTACCATAAGAGGCAGGGTGAGGTGCAGTAGCTAGCAGATAGATGAAGGTCTTGTGGCGCGAGCTGGAAAGTTGGAAGCTGAGAGCAACGTGGCTGCCAAGAGGAGAGAATAGGACGAAGGTCCATGGCAGTACCTGATACGGAGTGAGGACTGAAATAGGATAGGAGCCGCATAATCGGAAAGAGAGAGGCTGGGCCAAAGGTCTGCGGTAGGAGAAAGGAGGGCTGTAAAGGAAAAAGCAGGATGTATCCAAACCGCAAGGGGAAGGGGATTAGGATGAAGGTCCACATCAGGAGAGAGGGTGTGCCGTAAAGGAAGAGGCGGGGTGTCGGACAGCTGCAAAGGGGAGAGGATTAGGACATTGTCCATAACAGCACCTGAGAAGATGAAGAGCTGGAAAGTCAGAGACTGGGAGTAGTGCAGCAGCAAAAAAAGTGGGGGATGAAGGTCCACCGAAGCACCTGAAAACAGAGCAGAAGCTAGAAAATGTAGAGTGTGAGCAGCAAGGCAGCACAGGGAAGGGTCCGGTATGAAAAGAGAGTACAAACTGGAAGCTGGAGAACTGGAAACTGGAGGCCGGGAGAAGCAAAGCAGCAGAGGAGTCAGGATAATGGTCTGTAGCAGCACCTGAATAGAAAAGTGAGAATTGTAAAGTTAGAGGCAGGGTATGGCACGGCTGTAAATTGAAGAGGTTGGGATGAGCGTCCACGAAGTACAAAAGCTGCTGATGTAGAGGCTGGGAGAATGAGATGCGACAGGATGAGATTGAATCTAGGATGGGGAAGCTGTGCAGCAAGGAGACTGCATTTAGTGCCCAGAGGGCCAGGCAGGAGGCAAGAGTGGATTGTGATGATAAAGGGAGGGGTGGGGTGATGCGTAGAGACAGATGGAGAGGAGGAGCAAGGAAGGTGTTGGGATAATAAAGAGAGGGGTTGGGATTACAAAGGGAGGGGTGGGATGATAAAAAGAGGGGATGGGATGATGTGTGGAGAGGATAAGGGGGAATGAAACCAGCATGAAGGGCTGTGTCTAAATGGATGCAATGCTGTCAATCAAGGCAGTGTTCATAGGGAAAGAGGAGCCGATTCAGAATGAAGGCTTAAACATGCTGTCTGCTTTCTTTTCCAACATTACAAATAGGACCATCTTGGCAAGCAGTGTAGGTGAAATAGTGCCCAGGTGATGTGCATAAATATTGCAGATTCCAAGCCATTATCCAATGTAACTTTAAATATCAGGCAGTCCCATAGCTGTTTAGCCGGAGCAAGTTTAAAACATGAGGCTCGGTGGGCTTGATAATGGCCAAACACGGCTCCGAATATGGGGATCAGCAGAAACGACCCAGCGTGGAGGAGCGAGATGAAGTAGTGAAATAGTTGAGTCGAGATCCGTCTCCTGAACTAAATGAAGCTAGTTTGTCCGACGCGGAAATGACGTGAATTTGCTGGGTATATATAGAGCTGAGGAGGAGTTCGGGCATGGTTCTACTCCCAAAATTATGTTATTACATAACTTCAGTCATGACGACCACGGAGGAATGAGCAATCTCCTGGCTCAACACAGAGTTCGAGCAGCTGGGCCACCAGATTCAGTGTCTTCGGGAGAAGCAAACAAAGCTCCAGCAGGAGATGACGAGGCTCGAGACAGCGCGCAACGCCTCCTACGCGGCCGTCTGCACTCCAGCTCCTTCATTGCGGCGGCTAACCGGGACGGCCATCATTACTCCAGCTCCGTGCTGGGAGCGTCAGCGCGGACGTGGGAAGCCGAAGTCCCCCCCACCGCAGCCAGTCTTCACCTCTACCAACCGGTTTGAGGTGCTCAGTTTCTGGCTATCACGCCTACATCTCAGGACTCAAATTCCCAGAATGCACCCGTCAGTCACATGACTACCCACCGATCTCCCTCTCCATAATTCTAATTACACACACCTGTTTGTCTCCATTTAAAAACCCATTTCAGTGAACTGTTCTCTGCCGAGTATTGCTTTGGTTCACCCCAGTATACAACGCGTTCTCTTGTAATCTGTCTGACGATTTCTTGTTGTCTACTTCCTGCCTGTTTTCCCGGTTTACGTCTTCTGCCTTGTCCCTTTTGGTACTGTTTGTATTCTTTGGTTTTTGAACTCTGCCTGTTTTTTGACTACGGTTTTTGCCCATCCTCTGAGGTACTGTTCGCTCCTGTTTTTTTAACTTTGCCTGACTTGTGATTACTCTTTTGGATAACGTCATTAAAAGAACTATTTACTGTGTTCCGCGACTGTCAGCTTTCTGTTCTGTCCTGACACTGGCCCCTTAATCATTCATTTCATTTTTTTAATTATTTTTTAACTAATATTTTGTTGCACAACATTTAGAGACACTGAAACAATAACCTATTTCTGTAGCTCTGACTGAGACTTCTGCATCTGTCAACAAGTATAGTTTGGCCCATTCTCATGTTCGACAGTTGTATTTTCCACACTGCACTTTTTCAGCTCTTTCCATAGATGTTTCATAGGATTCCAATCAGGGCTCATACAAGACCATTTCAGTATAGTCCAGTGTTGTGTTCTTAGCCATTATTGAGTTGTGTGTTCTGGGTCATTATCATGGCGGAGGACTCATGTGAACCTGTGGGAATTTTCTGACCATTTGACAGTACATATTGCTCTAGCATGCCTTTATAGCAGAGAGGAACCATCATAGCCCTCTATACCCTCAGAGAGAACCTATGAATTTCCAAGCATAATAAATTTATTTGCTCATAATTTGACAATCCTACTTAAACAAATACAACTCTAAGCAAACACACAATTCCAACCTGCCTATTCAGGTTGTGTTGAAATGTGAAATGCTAAATTAAGAAGCCCTCTGTTTGCTTTCAGAATTTTGCAACCCTTGCTGTTGATGGAAAGAATGATTGTTGGTCCAACTATAAATTTACAGTGGGCCATGCAATATTAATTCAATGAGATTCCAATCATAATTTCCCTCTAAAAGAGCCAGCTAACTTTATGCCCTCTTTCACACATACACTTCAACCCAGATATTTCCAGAAATTTACCTGGAGGAGCTGTATTTATGAACGCAAATATATGTATAATTTGTCCTGGACTTTATCCTGGTAGAGCAGGGGTGTCAAACACAAGGCCTGTGGCCCGCGAGATAATTATATCCAGCCCGCAAGATAATTTTATATTGCTATTATTAATGGCCCGCCAGTAAATAGCACTCCCACCACTCATAATATAAATCCCACTATGCACTGCAACTGCCATGCAGGTCAAGATCTGTGCATAAACCCCTTCTCTCGCTGCTAATGACACATCGGTCAGCACAGTGACATTTAAGCTAGCCTCTGCCCAAAAAAATAGACAAATGAAAAGTGGACTCTGAAAACAGGGATTTTAAAAACAGGTGGGAGGCTGTTTTTTTCCAAGGACATTAATAGAGAGGCGAAGGGGATGTGGCTTGACAAAAAAAAAAAAAATCAACTGTGTGCATACATTTTCAGTACAATTTTTTTTCCTGTTATTATAAAACGAGACAAGAAAATCTAAACATGGCTAACAGCAGCAGCAGCATTAACATCTTCAGATTAATTCTTGCTATAATTGCAAAAGTTGTTTTGCCTTTTTGGCAGTAAAACCATGCTACAAATGATACATGTTTCAGGGCTGATTCTACAGGTGTTGTGGCTATCACTTCAGATGTGGAGGATGAGTAGAGGCAGTGATGTCTCACTGGAAGCCCCAAGCACCAGGCATGCAGCAACCTGAAGAAAACAACTGTTTGCGATGGGTGTTGCATATTTCCACTCATTATAATGCTGTTATTTAAATACTCCATTAACATTTTAGCCCATAAGACTCAGCTCAACGAAAAGCCAAATTATGAGAAATATAAAACAGATATGTTGGATCGCACCAGAAAGCAAAAGTGGTCAGAGCAACATCGACAGAGCAATAACTCGTATCTTGGAAAGTGATTCACTCGTAAGTCAAGACTTCCCTGTATTTCAACATTTTGGTATCATGGGAATAGAAAACATGACGTATATAACACAGGACAGATGAATAAACATTTAAATTGTTAAAAATGTTGGAACTCCTTTTAGATATACTTTTAAAATAAGCATTTCTATGATCTCTATGTCATCATAAAGCACAATGTCATATTGTAAATATGGTCACATGTATACACATTCACAAACTGTCACGTTGCAACATTTTCCGTAAATGTCACTTGGAGGCATGATTATTTGAGGTGAGGTGGCATGGTGGCATAGCAGGTAGTGTCATAGTCACGGAGCTCCAGGATCCTAGGGTTGTGGGTTCCAGTACCATTCCTAGTGACTGTGAGCTTGGGGTGTTCTCCTTATGTCCGCGCATGTTTCCTCCGGGTGCACCGGTTTCCTTCCACAGTCTAAAAACACAGGCTGGTAGGTGGATTAACAACCCAATGTGTCCGTAGGTGTGAGTGAATGTGCGTTTTGCCCTGTGAAGGACGGGCACCCCCTCCAGTGTGTGTTCCTGCCTTGCGCTCTGCAACCCTAAACTGGACAAGCGATTACAGACGAATTAATGAAAAATTTAAGGTGAAAAATAAAGCTGGGTAGGGAGGTTTCCAGACCTTCCAGACCCAGAAAATGTGACACATATGTCATCATGGTGTAGTAAAAAAAACTATGCCCTACATTCTGGCGGCAAAAATACTACATGGCAGAGTCAGTGTTAATTAATCATTATTTGATGAATAATTAATTATTTAATTCATTTGGTTGAGCTCCATGTTTGGGAGCCATTAAGTAATATATAGTGTCTTTACCTGTACAATTTTAGCTTGGACATGTAGGTCATCATGTCAGATGCCTTTACATATTATATAGCAGAATTAGCTAGAATGAATTATTATTAATGAATTATGCTCATTGACCCGCTGTAGGTTCTTGGCTCCGAAATTGAGTCTGAACTAAAAGTAATAATTCCGTATAAGAAAGGTGCACACACAAACAAATAACCAAGGATTGGTTTTATCATACAACTGGTTTATTAAATGTAATATCAAATAATGAATGTTGATTATACATTCATATAATGAAATGGATTATAGCAATACATGAGGGAGCAGGGAGATTAATATATGAGGGAATTTCTCTATGATAATGTAATCCATTTCATTTTATGAATGTATAATCAATTTTCATTATTTGATATTACAATTAATAAACCAGTTGTGTGACAAAGCCAATCCTTCTAGCTAATCCTGCTATATTATATGTAAAGGCATCTAACATGATGACCTACATGTCCAAGGTAAAATTGGACAGGTAAATGCACTACATATTATTTAATGGCTCCCAAACATGGAGCTTAACAAAATGAATTAAATATTAATCAAATAATGACTCCGCTATGTAGTATTTATGCCGCCACATCATGGGGTATAATTATTTTACTACAATACTTTTGATATAATTTTCCTGTTTTGCATTCACCACATATACTTTCTGCTCTTGATTCTAGGATTTTTGCTTCCAGATATATTTTTGTATTTGTAGATACAAAATTCACTCCATACCAAGGCACACTCAGCTGCTAAATCCCCATGTGAGAGTTTATGTGCCAAGACATGCTCTCCTTGATTGTACTACAGTTCCACAAGTCTAACTCAGAACTGGAGCATGAGGCAGCTGCCTCTTTTATTTCAATCACAGAATTATTTTGCACAAGATTGTGATGAGGGCTACACAGCCAAGTAATTATTAGTCATAACTGATTTAAAACACAGGAAATTCCACGTATCCTGTAGTGTAGGAAAAAGCTCAGATATTGTACAGTCGTAGTAACTTAAAACAAAGCTTTTTTTTTGTGGGTTTATACACTTTGCATTAAAATATACATTTAAAAATGTGATCATACAACTGATCAGTTTGGATAGTGTGTGCTAATAAATGACAGTACAGTACATGCTTTAAACTCATAAGAAGTAACGATACAGTATTATGGGCCAGAGCAGATGGCATTCATGCTTCTCAGTCATAAGAGACTCAAGACTCGACACGAACTCTTGATAAAAGACTTGACTTGGATTCAAACTCAAATGGTGCTTTTTTTAGTGCACAGAAGTTTAAGACTTGACTCGACTCAGCTCTGCTTTTTTGCTTTCCACTGGCCAAATCTGGTACCTCGTCCCAGGAACCAGGTACTTTTTTTTTTTAGTTCTTGCTCACTTACAGAAAGACATTCTATGCCAAACCGAAGGTGTTCTCTGGGTCCAAGCTAATCTCAGAGGGTCCAAATTCAGCAAAAATGTCTGCTGTGGTCAGAGGTGTCCATGTTTCAGCTTGTTTTCATGTCAAAAAGGAACATCATATTTTTTGTGCTATGAAGAAAGGGACCATTTGGTTTCTAGAGAGACATATACTGTTGTCAATGTCTTATTTTGGGAAGAACATTATTTCAGCAAGACAATGCCACGCCTCTATGTGTCACAACATCATGGTTTCTTAGAACACATGCTTGAATGAATGTTTCTGCAGTCAAGACTTGTCTCCTGTGGTGAATTATGAAGAGAAAACTCAGCCAACAATAACCAGAGACCATTGGGCAGCTGAAGTACTATACTGTAGTTCTGTAAGGACGTAACATGCAGATTACTTTTGTGATCATGGATCATTTCAACTCACATGGGTGAAAAAGGATCTGAAACTCTCTCTCTAACCAAACACTGAAATTCTATCCAGCATTGAGAGGATGGGGAGTCATAAACAGGGTGGTTTATGACTACCATAACAAAAAGCCTTTCAAGACAGCTCCCCTCTCCCCAGAAGAAACCCTTGTGACCAGCAGAGGGTCAAGCATTATCACCTTATGGATCAAGTAAGAAATACATGGCAAAGAAGAGTCCTGTTTTCTCAAAGGTAAATTCAGGCTGACCTTTCTCTCACCCCTTCTTGAGACCTGTTAGACACTTTTAATAAAAATCTTTCCTTCTGGTAGCATCAAATAAACACATATACCAAATAACAGAATTTGGTGCAAGAAACAGACTGATATCACACTTGATGGTAAGGAACCTCAGCTTAAGGTTGAATTGTTTGTTAAATTGAATTGTACTTTTTGTGTTGATATATATATATATATATATATATATATATATTGTGGCCGGGGGCCGTCTCATCAATCTAGCAGCTCCATGCCACGCCAGCCATCGGCCCCTCAGGGCGGGGTGAGAAACCACCCGCGCCTGGCAGTTACGGGGCCCAGCTCCTCCTACTTCCCAGGAAGAAAGCGACGACATAAAAGACCGCCGAGGGATCTCCGAGGGGGCGAGAGAGAAAGGGGGTAATTGCTGGTCGACACGCGTAACTGACTTTTTGCTGATCCGACTAATCATTTCGCTCTGGTCTTTCTCCCTCTTCCCACCTGTTGTTATTCTGTTTTCTCTTCTCTGGAGCAGACTGATCTGGCGCGGACGCGCAGCCGGCCGCCGCCCTGGACGCCGCCCCGCTGTCCTAGAGAAGGAGAAGCCCTGGCGTATTGACTGGCGCCAACGCTCGTTGCACGTGGTTCTTTTTGAACACCTGAGATTTTCGTTAACTCTTTATGTTTTGAGCATTAAAAGTAATGGCTGAGTGCTGAACTCTGACTTATGTTCTCCTGTGGTCCCTCGCCACCGTTTAGAGCGTCACAATATATATATATATATATATATATATATATATATATATATATATATATATATATATATATATGTCATGGTTGATGACCAGCTGACCTTCGCAGATCACGTTACCGCTGTAGCTCGATCGTGCCGCTTCTCCCTATTCAACATAAGGAAGATTAGGCCATACCTAACTCAACATACAACACAGCTCCTCGTTCAGACGTTAGTAATCTCCCGTCTAGACTATTGCAACGCCCTCCTGACAGGTCTTCCGGCCTGTGCTGTGAGACCACTACAGATGATCCAGAATGCGGCAGCACGCCTGGTCTTCAACCAACCAAAAAGAGCACATGTCAAGCCCCTATTAGTTGAGCTGCATTGGCTACCCTTAGCTGCTCGCATCATATTCAAATCACTAATGATGGCCTTCAGAGTATTCACTGGTTCTGCTCCCATCTACCTCAATAGACTCTTAAAACCATACGTTAGCGCCCGCCCTCTCCGTTCCTCAAAGGAGCGCCTACTAACACGACCAACCCCCCGTACAGGTCAGTTGAGGCTATTCTCATCTCTGGTACCACGCTGGTGGAACGAGCTTCCAAGCACTATCAGAGCAACAGAAACCCTCTCTTCATTCAAGAAATCATTGAAAACCCAGCTCTTCCGAGAGTATCTTTTGCACTGAATGTCTTTCTTTAATGCACTTATTACTTCCTGGCATATTGCACTTAATGTAAGGTATTTTGTATAATTTGTGCTGTAGTTCGAATGTTAGATCCTCTTTTGTAAGTCGCTTTGGATAAAAGCGTCTGCCAAATGCATAAATGTATAAATGTATAAATGTAAATATATATATATATATATAAGACAAGTTTAAGAACTTGGACCGTAATAGCTAAGAAGAATGTGCCATAATCAGCATATTTACACAGAAAAGTGTTCATCATTTCACTAAAACTATCTACGCAAAAAAGTGAACATGCAGCCACTATTTCCCTGCATTTACGAGCCTTTACGGTCTAAATCCACCCGAAATATTTCGACTAGACAAGGCTGGTGATAATTATAGATTTTCCTTTCCAAAATAAACATCATTTAGGAGGCAGATCCTATCCACAATTTTCATAGTCAAATATTTCGTTCCACATTAAATGTCTGTTTACGAGTCTACGGTTCTTGAAGTCTCAGTTCCACCTTAAGAGCTGAAACTAGCACTCTAGCTTTCTGAAGCAACTGTTATTCCACTTTGTCCATTTAAAACAAACAAACCATTTGTATTATTCAACCAATAATTCACACTTCTCATATTCAAGCATTTAGTTCAAGCTTAAATTGGTCAGTTTGAGAATCTTATTAGCATTTTTGTCCAGCTTCTTATTGAATACTTATTTCCACCTTAAGAAGCTAAAGCTAGATTTTTATAAACAAAACCTGTTTTGAAACACTTATTTCCCATTTTATCCATTTAAAACACACGACCAAGTGCCCATCATGTCACTAAAATATCTATCTACTAGTGATAGCGCTTATATTTGCTGTGTACTACCAAGCTTAATTTCTCCATTCCACTTTAAATAGGTGAATATGCTAGGCTTTTCAAACACAATTATCCCTAATGTCTTTAAAACACACAAACACCCCAGAGAAACACACATGAATCTGCCTCAATTTCTTTAAAACAAACAATTTGCATTATTTGCACTTTTGCATGTTGTTATTCACCTTCTTTGTATAAAACACACAAAACACAGTCCTGACACCTTTCAAACGTCACTATGCCTCACTTTATATAAAACACACAACCAATGTTTTGATTACGGGGCGGACTGACGGAGGCGGACGCACTCGCTAAAACACGATGAGCTTTATTTTAACAAAAGATAGACAAACAATAAAGAAAACAACATGACAAGGATATCAAACTACTGGGACAGGAAATACACAAAACGACAAAACTCGGGAACAAACATAATCGGACTAGAAACGGGAGATAAACAACATGACACGACTAGAATGAGGACAACGGAGAAATGAGAAATGTTCGACAAAACAGGAGAGACACAAGGGAACTTAAATACAAGACACAAACGAGACACACCTGGACAGATAACGAGGAGGACGGGTTAACAAATGACAGACGAGGAGGCGGAACAAAGGCGGAGACAGGGGCGGAGACAAGGACAATAACAAAAAAAGCCATGTTCAAATAAAGCACATGGCGGGGTCAACAGACTTGACAGGACGAGTGCGTGACACAATGGCTTTTACTCTTTTTAATCTATACATAGGCATCTGTACGTCTATATTTCTTACAGAAATGATTTGCTGTTAACTGTTCAGGAGGAAATTTGCCAGCTCTGGCTGTGTTCTGTATTGCTGCTTCTAAACTGCCCTCACCTATTAAACACAAAGCCAATATTTCCTCTCAATCTCCGGTCATTTTTAGAAGGGCAATGTGGCTTTTTGAGTCCAGTAAAATATTATATTAATAATTAATATTATAACAGTAACAGAGTTAATGTTAATATTATAACATTAACCCTGTTCACTTGGTCATTTCATGGCTGAAGGATACTAAGTATGTAGACCTAGCAGCTGCGGGTTTGGACTGTAAAATGATTGGACAGAGGGCAGGACTTCAGGATCACAGGTGCTCAAAGTGAATATACTGCTTTAGCAATACTACGAGAGGCAGATATGATTTAGCTTTGACTGATTCCTTAATCTATGGTCACACACCTTGGACATTTTATGACTAAATACAGTAAATATCTTATACGCCTTTAAACAAAGGGTTTGTGTACAATATACTGTTACCAAATTAATAGTCTCCACAACACATTGTTTCTGTTCCTTTCTACATTTTACTACAAAATGTTTGCAATAAATGTAAAAAATGAGTACGTTTATAAAAATAAAAAGGCCATATTTACCATGGGTGATGTTATAGTTCTGTAGAGGCTCTGGCTGAGATCGATTCTGGTGGCGATAAATATATGTGCTCACAATCACTACAATGACATAGAGCACATATAACCCCAGATATCCTGCAGGAGAGTGAGAGGAAGATTTAGATGAAAAAAACAGATTTAGAGAGTCAGAGAGTGAATAAGTCAGTTATCACACACAACTATTTGTGGATACATTAGGCATGGGAATGTACATAAACATATATGTGCAATGTGCCAAAATGTTTATAATCACTGTGCTCTTCTGTAACACACAACAAAAATATTTAATTATTCTAGGGTTTGAAAACATGTAACAAACTCACAGTACCTTTCCACAATACACATCATAATATTTAGATTTTCTGTGGTAGAACAACCCACATAACACAATGTTTGAAGGTTAAAAAACTGGATGTGAATGTGAGTTAATAAATGTTGGCAATGTCCCAAAGAGATACCATGACAGCACTTTTCCACAATAGATATGTTTAGTAGTTTTTGTGAGCTTCACAATCGAGTCAGAGCAGAACGCTTCAGAAAAGCATTATAGCCACATTATTTTTTCAGCATTTACAGAACAATTTAATGAAGAACAGAAAGAAAAACCAAACAGTTTGGGAAAAGAAATATGCAAGACAATGGCATGATTATCTGACGTCAGATATATGAGAGGCCTTCAATGACACTTTGAGCTTATTATAAAGAAAATATCACATCATTTGAAAAATAAAACATTCTTAAGAAACACAAGTATGTAGATAGAAATTGAGCATTATGATGTGCAAGAATGTTAATTCCAAGATACATCCCTACAGCCATTTTGAAAAGCGATTTTCTGAATAATACATTTTAAATTATTATTTTTCAAGTAAAGACATTTTTTTCAGGGAACAGAAAAGCCAGTTGCTAGATCTAATAATAATAATAATAATAATAAATTGCATTTTTAAAATGCCTTTCAGTAAGACGCCGTTTACTATGAGATGAACATGTTAAGAACAAATAACGCTACATAACACACAATGCTACAAAACAGGAACAAGAGTAAAAACAACATGGGCTAGTCAAGAAACAAAGAGATTAAATGCAGCCGCAAACAGGTGTGTTTTAAGATTGGATTTAAATAGCAATAGAGATGTTGACTGTTGAATTTCTGGAGTGAGATCTAACAAATATAATTACATAGGTTATTCCATACAGGTACATCTCAATGAATTAAAATTACAATCAAAAAGTTTATTTATTTCAGTTATTCAGTTCAAAATGTGAAACTCATAGATTAATTACAGAATTATTTCAGTTTACAGAAATCTATTGATCTATTGATTGATTGTTTCAAGAGCCACCACACACAGACGTATCAAGGACATGGGCTACAACTGTTGCACCATTGTGTCATGCCACTCATGACACAGAGACAACGGCAGAAGATTCTTACCTGGGCCAAGAAAAAAAAAAGGACTGGACTAATGCTCTGTGGTGCAACGTCTTGTTTTCAAATGAAATTTCACTTGCAAATCAAGGTTCCAGAGTCTGGAGGAAGAGTCAAGAGGCACACAATCCAAGCTGCTTGAGGTCTAGTGTGAAGTTTCTACAATCAGTGATGGTTTAGGGAGACATGTCATCTGCTGGTGTTGGTCCACTTTGTTATATCAAATCCAAAGTCAGTACAACCATCTACCAGGAAATTTTAGAGCACTTCATTCTTCCCTCTGCTGACAAGCTTCATGGAGATGCAGATTTCATTGTCCAGCAGGACCAGGCACCTGTCCACACTGCCAAATGTAGCAATGCCTGGTTAAATAACTACAGTATCACTGTGCTTGATTAGCCAGCAACCTGCCTGAACTAAACCCCATAGAGAATCTATAGTCTCTTGTCAAGAGGAAGTTGAGAGACACCAGACACAACAATGCAGACGAGCTGAAGACCGCAAGTAAAGCAACACAGGCTTCCATAACACCTCAGCAGTGCCACAGGCTGATCGCCTCTATACCAATCCACATTGATGCAGTAATTCATGCAAAAGGAGCCCCGGCCAAGTATTGGGTGCATATAATGTACTTGCTTTTCAGTAGGGCAAAATCTTTGTATTAAAAATCATTTTAAAAGGGTCTTATATAATATTCTAATTTTCTAAGATAATGACTTTTGGGTTTTCACTGGCTGCAAGCCACAATAATCAACATTAAAAAAATAAATGCTTGAAATAGATCACTTTGTTTATAATGAATGTATATATGAGTTTCACTTTTTGAACTTAATGAAGTAAATTAGCATTTTGATGATATTCTAAGTTGAGTTCACCTGTAGATATATTCAAATATAATACGTTTCTTGTGTTTTACTTATAATAATTATACAGAGAACTTATTTATCGCCACTCACATGTGAGTGTTCAGTGTATGCAGCTACTATAAACTGGCTGTTGTTATTTATTGGTTCTTTACGACTATGCCAATGTGTTACAATTTTATCCACTGTTTTTCAGTGTTTCAGTATTAGTATTTGTACATTATATACTCACATAATAATGGGATTTATCAGAACAATAAATACAATTTCAAGCACCTATTATATTGTCATATTATGGTCTCAGACCATAGCGCAAGTAAAAGGTAAAGAGCCATCAGTAACGACAGAGATATGTTGAGAAAAACAAACAAGCAAAAAAAAAACCAAACAAATAAAAAAAAAACGGAGGACTGTACCGAGAGCTTCTTTCAGATCTATGTGTCTCTTATAGAGAATGGTGAATGTCCAGAACACAGCTGCTATATAGAAGATGATGTCACGTAAGAAAGGACGTGAGGCCACTCTGAAGGGCTTCACTAGGGCAATGCTCCCAGCTACCACAGTTGTCACATAGATTCCCGCCCCTTACAGAAAAAAAGAAAACAATTTTTGGTCAAATTCAAGCAAAATTAATCGAAAAAAAGTCTTTCATCACGAAAAACCTCATGAAAGATCTGTCAGTTCACAAAAAAATAAAAACAGGGCAAAATTGCAAAGAATTTCGTCTTTTATCTTTTACCATACAGAATACTGTGAAATCTATATATCAGTCCATGTAACATAAGGCTAGGTGAGTGTGACCTTGATGGCACTACTTAAGAAACTGTCATGCTACAGTGATATATAGCCACATGGGCATAAATAAATTAATAAATAAATAACTGTTGTCACTTAACAGTCTCTCCCACTGAATCAAGACATGCAACCTGAAACATTGTTATGTAAAGAGAAAGCCACACATCTATTCTATGCCAAACCAAAGGTGTTCTCTGGGCCCAAGCTCATCTCAGAAGGTCCAAAAGACAGCAGAAATGTCAGCTGTGGTCAGAGATGTCCATGTTTCAGCTTGTTTTCATGGCAAAAAAAAAGAAAGTCGTGTTTTCTGTGCTATGAAGAAACGGACCATTTGGTTTCTAGAGAGATATGCTCTTATTTTGGGATGAACATTATTTCAGCAAGACAATGCCAGGCCTCATCCTCTGTGTCACAACATCATGGTTTCTTAAAACACATGTGCTTTACTGACCTTCCTGCAGTCCAGACCTATCTCCTGTGGTGCATCATAAAGAGAAGAATCAGCCAACAGCAACCAGTGACTGTTGGGCAGTTGAAGTACTGTATCAAGCCAAAACGGATTCCACATTTACAAAATTTTTAACATTTACTATTCTCAGTTTCCTAATGATTAAGCAGTGTAATTTAAAGAAAAGGTGATGCGACACAATGGTAAACATTCCCCTGTCCCAAACTTTTAGAAGTCTGCTCCAGGCATTCTAATATAAATGTGTTTATATTTTTACAAAATTCAGTCAAACTGTTCAGTGAAAATTTGTTCAGGAAATGTTTTCTTGTACATTTGTCAGTTAAACAAATTTTCAAAAGAATTAACATTTTTGTTTTTAGAACTGAATTTTACACAATTTCCCAACTTTTCTGGAACTAAGGTTTGTATAAAAGGCATGTGTAAAATATTTATTTAAAAAATTACATCTTCAAAATCATTGTGATGCTCCACTGAGATGTAATAAGGAGAAAAGAGCCTCTGTCATTGCTACTGCCCTCCCTCTTCTCTCCAATGATTTCAGTACAATGCAGTAAAAATGAATTACACTAGGGGGAGCCCCAGGAGCAAAATAAACAAATTTTATTAAATTAAAATTTGCAACAATTTTTTAAAAATATAATCTCAATTAGTGTTGCTTTGAGATTTTAAGGCCTTATATGTTTTGTAAATCTACAGCAGCATAATTCAGATATGGCTCATTTTTCTTGTGGTGCACCAGTCCAATATTTTCTTCTTTCAGATTCTGATATCTGAATATTTCACCATATATTAACACCAAAAAAATGTTTCCACACGTGTTTCTTTGTTACAGACCACACTTGACCTTCCAAGACTACAGTAATAATAGCACTATACATGAAAATGAATGATAAACAACTGAGAATATAGCCTACTATAATAATATTTTTCAGATGTTATATTCATTTGCACTGTTACAGTTCTGATCAACATGACATGCACTACATTAGACAGGTGTGTCACTAATTTATTAACACATGCATATTCACCAAACAGGGCTCCGATGGCCAGACCACCTGTCTGTGGCCGAGAGAATGCCGCCATGGCACTGAACACATCGGGAGCACCATTCCCAAGTGCTAGGAATGTTACTCCCTGTATATTAGTGCCATCAAGGAAAACAACACAGCACACCTCTAAATTGACTGTGAAAGTATAGAATTTTTTTTTTGGGCTACTTGCAAATATATGTTTTTTTACTGTGGGAGTGGTGTCTGAATTAGAAACAACCCATCTGGTGGCAGTAGTATAATAATTTGGAAGGCAAAATAATCCACTAGAATATAATAAAATCAGTGGGTCTTTTATTTGTATAGGTCATGCAGTGCACTAAGACATAGGTAAAAGGATACAGCCACATTATGAGTTAACCTCAAACTGGAAGAGATTGCAGAGAGGTTGGGACAAAAACTGTAAAACAGAAAGGAATATTTTATATTATTACAAATGAATAACATTTCAAAACCACATTATAATTAAAGTCCTACTTGTACTGGTCTTACAACTGAAAATAGGACTCTTTTAAAGCCATTACTAATGGATTTTTATATAATTGCATTAATTTATTCATGTATTCATTTACCAAAATGACAATTCCTATTGCCAGACTTGAAGCACAAGCTCCCTTCTTCAATTGAGAAACCCTTCATGAATGCAGAAAATTGAAAGTGCAGAATACAGAAAACCCAACTTCTGTTTTCTGCCTAACCTCCTGGGAAACAAAGTCCAGCAGCTAAGATGATGACTATCAGTGCAAAAGGCAGTAAACTGTGGTCAGGTGAGAAAGTTAAGTCACTGATTACTATAAACAACTACAATACTTACATTTATGTCTAGAGGAGTAATCTCACTTGAGAGAAGCTGTGTTTGTGTCTAAAACTAGTAATTCAACATCAGAACCTGACCTCCCTAATGTTTTTAAGAGTCATGTGTCTAGAAAACTGGTTGTGCAAGTAATATGATTTTTTTAAAAGAAAAAAAGCATGTCTACTTCCTAATATGAAGAAAACACACTCATCAGTATACTCACGGCATATTGAGTTGTCGACAATATGTGCACTGGGTGAAGTTTGCTTAAAGTGATTGATTTTAGTTGTTGCTTAAGACAAAATACCTCTATTTGTTAAGTGGGTTTGCATATTAAACATATCTGAAAATTCACAAAATATACAACCATTATTAGTACTAAAAAATAGTAATAAAATTTACTTACAATTCTGAGGCAATGAGTCCAAGAATGAGGAACAAAACCAACAACCACACAACCTGAACAGGGAAGGAGATGGGGAAGATAAAGTGACTGGATTATGCTTTGCTAGAGATAACTTAATAAAAGCATGGCTTTCATTCTCACTACCAACCCAGCTTTCATTGTTTCATTGCTGCAGTCCGCCAAATATGTGTTTAGTGAATAACAATGCAGGCACAGTCTACTAGTCATCTGAGCCTTGTAGCCAAGGAGGCTAGAAAGTTATACACTGTCCATTCATTAATTCATTTTCTGAAACAGCTTATCCAATTCTGGGTCGTGGTGGGTCCGGAGCCTACCCAGAACACACAACGGAGGGGGCAGCAATCCTTCAAAGGGCGACATACACTCAAATTCATTCACTCACACCTACGAACACTTTTGAGTCGCCAATCCATGTACCAACGCGTGTTTTGGGGTTTTGGACTGAGAGGAAACAAGAGCACCCTGAAGAAACCCACATGGACACGGGGAGAATACACCAAACTCCTCACAGTCAGTCACCTGGAGCAGGTTCCTGGGGCTGTGTGACTGCGACACTACCTGCTGCGCCACCATGCCGCCCTATACACTGTCCAGTTGGTTACAAATCATGGGTGTGGAAATATTTCAGTTTTCTCAGAAATAATGGACAGACAGACAAGACTTTTGCAAAGAATGTAAGTGCAAGTTAAGATACTCGGGTAATACCACAAACTTGTCCATTCACATGAAAAGGTGGCAAGGTATTGCTGAAACCGATGACTTAAACAACTTCAGCACCATCACTGACCACCTTTTTTTCCTCAAAAATTGAGCCACACTTCTAAAAGAGCGATGAGTATTAAAAGCAGCAAAAAAATTGCAAGTAAGTGATAACAGTGAATGAAATAAATAAAATAGTACTTTTGGCAGGTTTTACAGCAAGATATAAGAACATTTGTTTACAAACTTCTGGCCAAATAGCATTTCCACAAAACACATATACTAGTGCAGAAAATATATATTTTTTTAACCAAGTTACTTACGTATAAGAAGATTGCCACAGGCAAGAGCTGAGGGGGCAACATACAGAAAGTGATCCAGGGGTAATTAATGAAGCCATCTTCTGCTGCACAATCTGGGGTACTCTGAATAAACTTACAGCGTTTGTCGGTTGGCTGGTTCATCACCTTGTCACACTGGTAGTAGATGAGAACATAAAGTACTTTCACTTGCAGGCATGACAAATCTGAGAAATACGTCAGGAATCAAGAACGACGTCTTAGGTAAAGTAGGTAAAAAAAAAAAAAAAAAAACTACATACAGACCTCTACAATAGTTTGGATGCCCAGGGTCAAATGGCAAGTTTTTTCCCCATTTATTTTAGTTAACAAATGTACACATCACTATATTGAGAATATTTCTGCACATTTACTGTTCACAACTTAAGTATAAAACTGTGGAGGGTCCATTGGTAATTTCCTTGAAAACGTTTCCTTGAAACTTTTTTACTTTAGCACTTTAAATCATAAATCATGCCCATGTATTGTTTTATTTGTAACCACAATTTCTTAATGTGTTTCCATTACACAAGTCAGTCTCTTAAATTGGTCCTATAATTTACAAATATTACATATTTTGTTGTTTTATTTGCACTCAAAATAACATGAATAAAAGACACCTTAAATCGCTTTCAACGGATGATTTTTAAGTTGAGCGAAGACATCGTGGCGACAAATATAGTTTGTTCTTTTAAACTGTGTAAAGGAAATAAAAATAACCCTGGCCACGAACGCGGCACTGTGCCCTGAGAGAATGTTTTAAGCATTGCACAGCTTATTTTTAGACTATTTATTTATTTAAAACTGCGATTCTTCGCATTCCTCATAAGAAAAGAAATTTTCAACCATAGCCCTACCTCATCTGCACTGTTCTTCGGTCTGTCTGCCGCTACTAAAATTCCCTCTGTTTTCAAGAGATCTATGTCATTTACAATAGTCCAGTTCTCTGTGGATTCTGGTAGTGTGAGCCACTTCTGAGAGGTCTGAGAAGTAGCAAACTTCACACTCAGAACAGAAATCAGAGCCGAGAGTAAAAGTACAGGTTTCATTCCGCAATATGGGTCTTTACACAAGCATATGGCAATGTTTAACATTCCTTTGCTCACAGCATTGGAATTTATTCCGATACAATTCTCTTCTTGTTTTGTCCAGGTGAAAATGTCAAAAAAGAAAGAAAGAAAAACATAGATCAACATTTCCTGAGGCTGTGAGGATTATTTGGGAAGTGCAGCGCTCGTGCTCTAGCACTTCCTACAACGTAGAGCTGCGTCGTGATGGCGTCAGCACTAATGTTTAACGTCCTCTGCTCGTATAAAAAAAAAATGGGTTAAGGTTAAAATATAAAATTTTTCAACATTTTCCACGGAAGCGCTTTCCTGTAAGGCAAAAAAAAAAGATTATATTTCAAAACACTCTATATGTAACGTCTATTTGTAAGGCTTATAAATACGTCTCAATGTATTGATTTATGAACTTAATTATGGTCCTAACACGTAGTGTAGGACCATATTGTAATTGTTAGGATTTTTCATATTATTATTAGGCTTCCGAGCACATAGTGCAAAGGAAGCCTATTGTTTTTGTTCTGATTTTTATTATGGTCCTAACACGTAGTGTAGGACCATATTGTCATTGTTGTTAGGATTTTTTCTTATTAGGGGTCCAAGCACTGCAAGTGCTGGAGCTTCTTTTTTCTTCTTTTTCTCCGATGAAACGCGATGGGCAGCCCAAACCGTAGGTCCTACAGACTTGTCGTTTGGTCAACTGGTAGTAAACCCTCCCGCTACTCAGGCGCAAAAAATCAGCCCGATCAGCCTGATGGTGGCGCTATAGCGACGCGGAACGCGTCGCTCCCTATATCTCCTACCCCATGTGGCGTAGAGACGAAATTCTTTTTTTCCCAGATTCCTCAGGTCAGACCCTACAAAAAAGCCTCAAGAACCCATAAGCTCCGCCTACTTAGATTTTGAGCTAATTTGCATAATATGCAAAATCGCACAAATTTTTGAGCGCGAACTAGTCTCTGGAAATGTACCCAATATGGACATATGTGGTATCAGCAGAATCCTAAGAACCTGAACTTTAATAATTATCCAAAAAAAGTTGGAATTTCATCACTGCTTGGCTTCCAGACTCCGCCCAAATACAGGGGTAGAGCTCGCGTTCCAAAAATCAGACAAATACAGCTATAACTCGCAAACGCTTTCTCCAAATGCTATGATACTTCACATGCTTGATCCCTATAAGGTCCGGAAGACATGAGTACTTGGTTGTGCAACTGCAAGCCTAGGGGGCGCTATAACAACAAAAAATATGTTACGCTTCACAGGATTGTCCCATTGACATGCCACTTGGTATGCATGTAGTGTGTGATGAGCTGACTCAGATTATATGACGATGATGTCATATTCGAAAAAACGTGTCCACCATTGGCCAATCAAATTTCAGCAGCTATTTCATGACCTTAACAAGGTCCTATCATCATGACACTTGCATGGTATGTCCATGGCCCCACTTCCTGAGCACATAAAAAGTTTCATAACAATAGCCACTAGGGGGCGCAATTCAATTTTTCAACATGCAAATATGGAATATCTCAGCGAAATATAAACATATTGACAAGCAGTTTGCTTTATTTCATACTCTGCAAAATGCCTTACAACTTTGCAATTACAACTATTGTCAAAAAATGCATACTTTATCCACAATAGTCAGGTATGTGAAAATGGAGCTTTTCGCACTCCTCCCTGGAAATTTGTCTTATCAATAAACAACTGGTATTTTTGAAGTCTGTATAGACTGTAGGTAAATAATTATCAAAAAAATCTAGAACTTTTGACACGCTGTTGTGGCAGTTATTTAACAAATATGCATGGGCGGGGCTCGATGCACTCTTTGAGCTATAACTACAACAAACTTCACCCAAATCAAACACAACTTGGTACACATATGTACGTCATTACTCTGAAGTAGTGTGCCAAATCTGACCACATTGCACAGAAAGGGGGCGCTACAATTAGACAGCAACTGGTTGCACAAGTTATTAATTGATTACACCGCCACCTAGAGATGCAGTACCAGCACAATGAGATAGATATATTCTGAACATCATGGAAAAGGACCTTGTGCATTTTCATAACATATGCCTAAAGCATTTTTGAGTTACAGCTGTTTATTATGTGATGTTTCAACGGCAAGCTGCACATGTCTATTTAAGCAGAGGCTGCAATCACACAGTAATGAAAGTTCCACATTTTTTTGATAATTCCTAAAGTTCAGGTTCTTACGATTCTCATGATACCACATATGTCTATATTGGGTTTTGATCCAAGGACTAGTTCTTGATCAAATATATGTCCGTTATATCTCATTTATACCCACACCTGCAGACTCACTATACCCTCAGCCCCTCCCTCTCCTTCTCACACACAAACTGTCACCTCTCCCCCTCCCCTCCCCCCTGCCAGTCAGAGAGGGCCAGAGGAGAGAGACAATTGAAAGCATATCTAAACAAATCAACAATAACATCATGACTGGTTCCTTATTTTTGTTTCAGTGTCCAAGTTTTCAGCTCCACTGTCCGAAGGAGCACTTTACAGAAAGGGGTGCACCTCTTGCTCTGCATACTTTCATTGCTCCCTTTCACATGTTCTTCAATGGTCAGGACACCTACAAAGCAGATATGCTGCAAATGTATGACCTACTGTCTCTGCCTTTTTTATCTATAATGTGGACCAACAGAGTATGTGTGTGTAACTGTGTAGGCAGTGAGTGGAAACAGGTTTTAAAATTATCCAGCAGCACTGTTCTGTCTGATCCACTCATGAGAGCACAATAAACACTGACATAGCATCACAATGTCAGTGTCACTACAATGCTGAGAATGAATGAGCAACTGTGTCTGTATGTATCTCAGTGTGGACAGTGAGTTGGCACAGGTGTTAAAATCTCTAGCAGCACTGCTGTGTCTTATCCACTCATAAGAGCACTACACACACTGACATAGCACCACAATGTCAGTGTCACTGCAGTGCTGAGAATTATCCACCACCCATATTAAATATACTTTGTGGATGTCCTGAACATTGGGTCAGAATCCAGGGTGAAATTCCAGAGTCAGTTCTGTGCTCTGTGCTGTCTCTGTAACCCAAGCCCCATGTTCACCTGCCTGCAGAACAGAAATTCACCCACTCATCTACTACCCCTTCTTCTTACAATCCAGAGCACCAAGGATCACATTTTAAAGCACTACAAAATCTATATTAAAGTGTGGCTCCTGTATCAGGAACTGTCATATGCTACGCTCCTGCTCTGCAAAGACTGCTCGCTTTCACCCTGCTCTTCAATGGTCTGGACACCCATACCTCCATACAGCAGGTATGACTCAGGTGTTGGCATTTTAAATCCCTCAGCAACACTGCTGGACATAGAATAGTCCACAACCAAACACTGCCAGCAGAGAGTGTCTTCTGTCCACTGATGACTGACTCGAGTACAAGCTACTCCACATCATATCTGCTGTTTGGGGGTCCTGAATATTAGGGTGAGAAACCAGAGTGCAACTCCAGAGTGACTTCTGTGCTCTATGCTGTCTCTGTCATCCGCTACTCCTCCATCTCATGCTACACCTCCAAAGAGATGCCAGAACAGCATGGAACACTTTATAAACACTACACAAACTTCCCCAAAAGCCCCTATTATCTCAGGACAGCTCATATGCATAGAACACCTTACAAACACTACACAAACTTCCCCAAAAGCCCCTATTATCTCAGGACAGCTCATATGCATAGAACACCTTACAAACACTACACAAACTTCCCCAAAAGCCACTACTATCTCAGGACAGCTCATATGCACAGAACACCTTACAAACACTACACAAACTTCCCCAAAAGACCCTACTATCTCAGGACAGCTCATATGCATAGAACACCTTACAAACACTACACAAACTTCCCCACTACGTGTTAGGACCATAATAATAAGAAAAATCCTAACAATTACAATATGGTCCTACACTACGTGTTAGGACCATAAATATAGCCGCAAGCGGACCATATTGTAATTGTTAGGATTTTTCTTATTATTATGGTCCTAACACGTAGTGTAGGACCATATTGTAATTGTTAGGATTTTTCTTCTTCTTATTATTATTATTATTATGGTCCTAACACGTAGTGTAGGACCATATTGTAATTGTTAGGATTTTTCTTATTATTATGGTCCTAACACGTAGTGGGGAAGTTTGTGTAGTGTTTGTAAGGTGTTCTATGCATATGAGCTGTCCTGAGATAGTAGGGTCATTTGGGGAAGTTTGTGTAGTGTTTGTAAGGTGTTCTGTGCATATGAGCTGTCCTGAGATAGTAGTGGCTTTTGGGGAAGTTTGTGTAGTGTTTGTAAGGTGTTCTATGCATATGAGCTGTCCTGAGATAATAGGGGCTTTTGGGGAAGTTTGTGTAGTGTTTGTAAGGTGTTCTATGCATATGAGCTGTCCTGAGATAATAGGGGCTTTTGGGGAAGTTTGTGTAGTGTTTATAAAGTGTTCCATGCTGTTCTGGCATCTCTTTGGAGGTGTAGCATGAGATGGAGGAGTAGCGGATGACAGAGACAGCATAGAGCACAGAAGTCACTCTGGAGTTGCACTCTGGTTTCTCACCCTAATATTCAGGACCCCCAAACAGCAGATATGATGTGGAGTAGCTTGTACTCGAGTCAGTCATCAGTGGACAGAAGACACTCTCTGCTGGCAGTGTTTGGTTGTGGACTATTCTATGTCCAGCAGTGTTGCTGAGGGATTTAAAATGCCAACACCTGAGTCATACCTGCTGTATGGAGGTATGGGTGTCCAGACCATTGAAGAGCAGGGTGAAAGCGAGCAGTCTTTGCAGAGCAGGAGCGTAGCATATGACAGTTCCTGATACAGGAGCCACACTTTAATATAGATTTTGTAGTGCTTTAAAATGTGATCCTTGGTGCTCTGGATTGTAAGAAGAAGGGGTAGTAGATGAGTGGGTGAATTTCTGCTCTGCAGGCAGGTGAACATGGGGCTTGGGTTACAGAGACAGCACAGAGCACAGAACTGACTCTGGAATTTCACCCTGGATTCTGAAATTCTGAATTGCACTTCGTGCTCGAACCCCTAATAATAAGAAAAATCCTAACAATTACAATATGGTCCTACACTACGTGTTAGGACCATAAATATAGCCGCAAGCGGACCATATTGTAATTGTTAGGATTTTTCTTATTATTATGGTCCTAACACGTAGTGTAGGACCATATTGTAATTGTTAGGATTTTTCTTCTTCTTATTATTATTATTATTATGGTCCTAACACGTAGTGTAGGACCATATTGTAATTGTTAGGATTTTTCTTATTATTAGGGGTTCGAGCACGAAGTGCTTGAAACCCTATTATAATTGTTAGGATTTTTATTTTTACTATTATTAGGGGTTCGAGCACGAAGTGCTTGAAACCCTATTATAATTGTTAGGATTTTTATTTTTATTATTAGGGGTTCGAGCACGAAGTGCTTGAAACCCTATTATAATTGTTAGGATTTTTAGGGGTCCAAGCACTGCAAGTGCTGGAGCCCTATTGTTTTTGCTCTGTTTCCTCTTCTTCTTCTTCTTCTTCTTCTTTTTCTCCGATGAAACGCGATGGGCAGCCCAAACCGTAGGTCCTACAGACTTGTCGTTTGGTCAACTGGTAGTAAACCCTCCCGCTACTCAGGCGCAAAGAATCAGCCCGATCAGCCTGATGGTGGCGCTATAGCGACACGGAACGCGTCGCTGCCTATATCTCCTGCCCCGTGTAGCGTAGAGACGAAATTCTTTTTTTCCCTGATTCCTCAGGTCAGACCCTACCTACAAAAAAGCCTCAAGAACCCATAAGCTCCGCCTACTTAGATTTTGAGCTAATTTGCATAATATGCAAAATTGCACACATTTTTGAGCGCGAACTAGTCTCTGGAAATGTACCCAATATGGACATATGTGGTATCAGCAGAATCCTAAGAACCTGAACTTTAATAATTATTCAAAAAAAGTTGGAATTTCATCACTGGTCGGCTTCCAGACTCCGCCCAAATACAGGGGTGGAGCTCGAGTTCCAAAAATCACACAAATACAGCTATAACTCACAAACGCTTTCTCCGAATGTTACGATACTTCACATGCTTGATCCCTATAAGGGATGGAAGCCATAAGTACTTGGCTGTGCAACTGCAAGCCTAAAAGCAAAAAAAGCAAAAAAATTGTTACGCTTCACAGGATTGTCCGATTGACATGCCGATTGGTATGCGTGTAGTGGGTGATGAGCTGACTATGATTCTATGACGATGATGTCATATTCGAAAAAACATGGCTGCCATCGACCAATCAAATTTCAGCAGCTGTTTCATGACCTTAACAAGGTCCTATCATCATGACACTTGCATGGTATGTCCATGGCAGCACTTCCTAAGCACATAACAATTTTCATTACGATAGCCACTAGGGGGCGCATTTCAAATTTTCTACATGAAAATATGGAATATCTCAGCGAAATATAAACATATTGACAAGCAGTTTGCTTTATTGCACACACTGCATAGTGTCTTACAACTTTGCAATTCCAACTATTGTCAAAAAATGCATAGTTTATCCACAATAGTCAGGTATGTGAAAATGGAGCTTTTCGTACTCCTCCCTGGAAATTTGTCTTATCAATAAACAACTGGTATTTTTGCAGTCTGTATAGACTGTAGGTCAATAATTATTCACAAAAGTTTGAACTTTTGACATTCTGTTGCGGCAGTAATTTAACAAATGTGCATGGGCGGGGCTCCATGCACTCTTTGAGCTATAACTACAACAAACTTCACCCAAATCAAACACAACTTGGTGCACATATGTATGTCATTACTCTGAAGCAGTCTGCTAAATATGCCCGCATTGCACAGAAAGGGGGCGCTACAATTAGACAACAACTGGTTGCATAGGTTCATAATTGATTACACTGCCACCTAGAGATGCAGTACCAGCAAGATGAGACAGTTATATTCTGATGACCATGGGAAAGGAGCTTGTGCGTTTTCATATCATTTGGCTAAAGCATTTTTCAGTTTCAGCTGTTAGTTATGTGAAGTGTGTTGATAATTATTAAAGTTCAGGTTCTTATGAATCTCATGATAACACATATGTCCATATTGGCTTTTGATCCAAGCACTAGTTCATGCTCAAATACATGTCTGTTCCCACTCACCTGCCTGGAGTCTTCTCTTTTTTGCTGAATCCCCCCTCAGCCCCTCCTTCTCCTTCTCACACACAGACTGTCACCTCTCCCCCTCCCCTCCCCCCTGCCAGTCAGAGAGGGCCAGAGGACACAGACAATTGAAAGCAGTTTTAAACAAATCAACAGTAACATAATGACCACCTCCTTATTTTAGTTTCAGTATCCATGTTTTCAGCTCCACTGTCCAAAGTAGCACTTTGTAGATCTAACATTACAGGGAGGGGTGCACCTCTTGCTCTGCATACTTTCATTGCTCCCTTTCACATGTTCTTCAATGGTCAGGACACATACAGAGCAGATATGCTGAAAATGTATGACCTACTGTCTCTGCCTTTTTTATCTATAATGTGGACCAACAGAGTATGTGTGTGTAACAGTGTAGACAGTGAGTGGACACAGGTTTTAAAATTATCCAGCAGCACTGTTCTGTCTGATCCGCTCATAAGAGCACAATTCACACTGACATAGCACCACAATGTCAGTGTCACTGCAGTGCTGAGAATTATCCACCACCCATATTAAATATACTTTGTGGATGTCCTGAACATTGGGTCAGAATCCAGGGTGAAATTCCAGAGTCAGTTCTGTGCTCTGTGCTGTCTCTGTAACCCAAGCCCCATGTTCACCTGCCTGCAGAACAGAAATTCACCCACTCATCTACTACCCCTTCTTCTTACAATCCAGAGCACCAAGGATCACATTTTAAAGCACTACAAATTCTATCTTAGTGTGGCTCCTGTATCAGGAACTGTCATATGCTACGCTCCTGCTCTGCAAAGACTGCTCGCTTTCAACCTGCTCTTCAATGGTCTGGACACCCATACCTCCATACAGCAGGCATGACTCAGGTGTTGGCATTTTAAATCCCTCAGCATCACTGCTGGACAGAGAATAGTCCACAACCAAACACTGCCAGCAGAGAATGTCTTCTGTCAACTGATGACTGACTCGAGTACAAGCTACTCCACATCATATCTGCTGTTTGGGGGTCCTGAACATTAGGGTGAGAAACCAGAGTGCAACTCCAGAGTGATTTCTGTGCTCTATGCTGTCTCTGTCATCCACTACTCCTCCATCTCATGCTACACCTCCAAAGAGATGCCAGAACAGCATGGAACACTTTATAAACACTACACAAACTTCCCCAAAAGCCCCTATTATCTCAGGACAGCTCATATGCATAGAACACCTTACAAACACTACACAAACTTCCCCAAAAGCCCCTATTATCTCAGGACAGCTCATATGCATAGAACACCTTACAAACACTACACAAACTTCCCCAAAAGCCACTACTATCTCAGGACAGCTCATATGCACAGAACACCTTACAAACACTACACAAACTTCCCCAAAAGACCCTACTATCTCAGGACAGCTCATATGCATAGAACACCTTACAAACACTACACAAACTTCCCCAAAAGCCCCTACTATCTGAGGACAGCTCATATGAATAAAACACCTTACAAACACTACACAAATTTCCCCAAAAGCCCCTACTATCTCAGGACAGCTCATATGCATAGAACACCTTACAAACACAACACAAACTTTCCCAAAAGCCCCTACTATCTCAGGACAGCTCATATGCATAGAACACCTTACAAACACTACACAAACTTCCCCAAAAGCCCCTACTATCTCAGGACAGCTCATATGCTAGCACATTGTTCTCCTACCAGCGAATACCAGCTTGGACCCCGGGAATTGTCGCTTGCGGCTATATTTATGGTCCTAACACGTAGTGTAGGACCATATTGTAATTGTTAGGATTTTTCTTATTATTATGGTCCTAACACGTAGTGTAGGACCATATTGTAATTGTTAGGATTTTTCTTCTTCTTATTATTATTATTATTATGGTCCTAACACGTAGTGTAGGACCATATTGTAATTGTTAGGATTTTTCTTATTATTAGGGTTTCGAGCACGAAGTGCTTGAAACCCTATTATAATTGTTAGGATTTTTATTTTTATTACTATTAGGGGTTCGAGCACGAAGTGCTTGAAACCCTATTATAATTGTTAGGATTTTTATTTTTATTATTATTAGGGGTTCGAGCACGAAGTGCTTGAAACCCTATTATAATTGTTAGGATTTTTATTTTTATTATTATTAGGGGTTCGAGCACGAAGTGCTTGAAACCCTATTATAATTGTTAGGATTTTTATTTTTATTATTAGGGGTTCGAGCACGAAGTGCAATTCAGAATTTCAGAATCCAGGGTGAAATTCCAGAGTCAGTTCTGTGCTCTGTGCTGTCTCTGTAACCCAAGCCCCATGTTCACCTGCCTGCAGAACAGAAATTCACCCACTCATCTACTACCCCTTCTTCTTACAATCCAGAGCACCAAGGATCACATTTTAAAGCACTACAAAATCTATCTTAAAGTGTGGCTCCTGTATCAGGAAATGTCATATGCTATGCTCTTGCTCTGCAAAGACTGCTCACTTTCAGCCTGCTCTTCAATGGTCAGGACACCCATACCGCAGGTATGACTCAGGTGTTGGAGTTGTAAATCCCTCAGCATCACTGCTGGACAGAGAATAGTCCACAACCAAACCCTGCCAGCATAGATTGTCTTCTGTCCACTGATAACGGACTCGAGTACAAGCCACTCCACATCATATCTGCTCATATCACCTCCAAAGAGATGCCAGAACAGCATGGAACACTTTATAAACACTACACAAACTTCCCCAAAAGCCCCTATTATCTCAGGACAGCTCATATGCATAGAACACCTTACAAACACTACACAAACTTCCCCAAAAGCCCCTACTATCTCAGGACAGCTCATATGAATAAAACATCTTACAAACACTACACAAACTTCCCCAAAAGCCCCTACTATCTCAGGACAGCTCATATGCTAGCACATTGTTCTCCTACCAGCGAATACTAGCTTGGACCCCGGGAATTGTCGCTTGCGGCTATATTTAGGGGTTTGAGCACGAAGTGCTTGAAACCCTATTGTGTTTGTTCTGATTTTAATTAGGGGTTCGAGCATGAAGTGCTTGAAACCCTATTGTGTTTGTTCTGATTTTAATTTGTTATTATTATTAGGGGTTCGAGCACAAAGTGCTTGAAACCCTATTATAATTGTTAGGATTTTTATTATTAGGGGTTCGAGCACGAAGTGCTTGAAACCCTATTATAATTGTTAGGATTTTTAAGGGTTCGAGCACGAAGTGCTTGAAACCCTATTATAATTGTTAGGATTTTTAGGGGTTCGAGCACGAAGTGCTTGAAACCCTATTATAATTGTTAGGATTTTTAGGCTTCCGAGCACAACGTGCAAACGAAGCCTATTGTTTTTGTTCTGATTTTTATTATTAGGGGTTCGAGCACGAAGTGCTTGAAACCCTATTATAATTGTTAGGATTTTTATTATTATTATTCTTCCGGTTCTTTTTCTGCACTAAAAGTGATCGCACAGCCCAAACCGTAAGGCCTACAGACTTGAGGCTTGGCCAGTAGGTAGTAAACCCTCCCGCTACTCAGGCGCAAAAAATCAGACTGATTGGCCTCATGGGGGCGCTACAGCGAAGGACAACACCTTTTCTTACGGGGCTCCTACCACGTGAGGCGTAGATACGAAATTTTTTTTCCCCCTGATTCCTTGAGTCCTGCCGAATCAAAAAGGTCGATACAACCACTAAGCTCCGCCCACTTAGATTTTTTGCTATTTTGCATAATTTGCAAAACCTACTTTTGCGTACTAGTCCGTGGATTTTTGTCCAATTTTCTTGAGCTTGGTGTCAAAACGTTCACAGGAGTCTGAAGCTTAATAATCATCAAAAAAACGTTGACATTTCAATTCAATGTAGCTGCCATATGCAAATGAACCTTATCGGCTTATCGCCCTTTTTACATGAACAGCTGTTACTTCTGCATACTTTACTCAAATGGGTTGCAATTTCAGATTCTGCTTAGGGACATGATTTTGAGGTAGCATGTCGTCGGTGGTGCGAAAATTCACATAGGGGGCGCTCTAAATACTAGAAATTCATATCTCAGCATCCGCAAGTCCGATCGGTCCGCCGCTTGGCATACAGCTGCTTTAGGCAAGGCTCTAAGTGTAAAATAAAGGACAAGTCGATACTCGCCAAATTGTAACGTCATCGGCCAATCAGAACTCAGCAGCTCCCTGACAAGCTTGACAAAGGTCAATCATTATGATACTTGACTGGCATGTCCATGGACGCACTTCCTAAGAGCAGAAGACGTTTCGTAACGATAGCCACTAGGGGGCGCTATAACAAGAAAATATGTAATATCTCAGCGAAAATTAAGCATATTGACATGCAGTTTGCTGGACTCTGTACTCTTTATATTGCCTAACAACTTTGTAATAGCAAGTATTGTCAAGAAATGTATTGTTTTTTCTCAATGGCCAGTTGTTTGAAAATTGAGGTTTTCGAACTAGTCCGTGGAATCTGATGCTATTCCCAAACAATTGGTCTTGTTGGAATCTGTAGGGTCTGGAGATAAATAATCTTTAAAAAAAAGTATGACTTTTTAACATTATGTTGTTAAACCATGTCAACAAACTGAAGTGTGAGCTGCTTTATAGATTCTTTCATCTATAACTCCAAGAAAAGAAGCCCAATCCAGACCAAACTTTATAGGATTATGTAAGACCATACCCTGAAGGAGCATGTCTATTATGGCCTAAATCCACCCAAGGGGGGCGCTACAATTGGACAATAACTTATTAAAAAGTTTTTTTTGTGTTATAGCGCCATCTAGGATTGCAGTGGCACCACAATTTAATGATGACATCTGCTCCTCAGGCTTATCAAGCTTGTGAAATTTTGAAATTTTTGGTGAAAGCGTTTTTGAGTTATAGGTGTATATATGTGTACATATATAGCATATATTTGACTTGTGGAATACATGCTGGATCTCTCTTTTTGGGAGGGGCCTGTAAGCTACATAGTAATAGAAGTGCAAGTTTTTTTTGATAATTATTAAAGTTCAGATCCTTAGGATTCAGCTGATACCACATATGTCCATGTAAGGTAATTATCCACATAGGAGTACACGCTCAAATATTTCTGTTAGTGAAATATTTCTGATCCAAACAGACTGCCATCTGCTGGTGAGAAATAACAGCTTTCTCATATAAGACTATACATTGTGATGTTGAACTACAGTGGATCTGAGGCAAAATGCAATGTTGAGCAAAGACCATAAGGTCCAGAAACACTTCAATTGCCAGCAAGGTACAGCAGGTATGACATGACTCAGCCAAGGAAAATGACACTCTTTGGCCACATGGTGGCGATATAGAAAAGGGATACGCGTTTAGGTCTATATCTCCTACACCGTAAGGCCTAGAGACGAAATCTTTTTTTTCCCTGATTCCTTGGCTTAATTCAAACTAATCTGCCATTTGGACCATTTACCTCCGCCCACTTAGATTTTGAGCTAATATGCATAATTAGCTAAACTTACTTTTTTCCACAAGTCTGTGAATTTTTGTCCAATTCTCATGAGCTTTGTGCCAAAACGTTCACAAGAGTCTGACCATGTCTAATTATAGAATGAATGTTGACATTTCGATTCAAGATGGCTGCCATGTGCAAATGAACCTCTTCGGCTTATCGTATGTTTTACTTGAACGTCTGTAACTCCTCCATACTTTATTCAAATGGGTTCAAATTTCAGATTCTACTTAAGGACATGATTTTAAGGGTACCATATCAGCGATGTAGGCCTATTTTTTCCAAACAGGCCTATTCTGCGAGAACCCCGTTAATTGTCGCTTGCGGCTATATTTATTATTATTATTATTCCGGTTCTTTTTCTGCCCTACAAACGATCGCACAGCCCAAACCGTAAGGCCTACAGACTTGAGGCTTGGTCAGTAGGTAGTAAACCCTCCCGCTACTCAGGCGCAAAAAATCAGAATGATTGGCCTCATGGGGGCGCTACAGCGAAGGACAACGCCTTTTCTTACGGGGCTCCTACCACGTGTGGCGTAGAGACGAAATCTTTTTTCCCCCTGATTCCTTGGGTCCTGCCGAATCAAAAAGGTCGATACAACCACTAAGCTCCGCCCACTTAGATTTTTTGCTATTTTGCATAATTTGCAAAACCTACTTTTGCGTACTAGTCCGTGGATTTTTGTCCAATTTTCTTGAGCTTGGTGTCAAAACGTTCGTAAGAGTCTGAAGCTTAATAATTATCAAAAAAACGTTGACATTTCGATTCAATGTAGCTGCCATATGCAAATGAACCTTATCGGCTTATCGCCCGTTTTACATGAACAGCTGTTACTCCTGCATACTTTACTCAAATGGGTTGCAATTTCAGACTCTGCTTAGGGACATGATTTTGAGGTAGCATGTCGTCGGTGGTGCCAAAATTCACATAGGGGGCGCTCTAAATACTAGAAATTCATATCTCAGCATCCGCAAGTCCCATCGGTCCGCCGCTTGGCATACAGCTGCTTTAGGCAAGGCTCTAAGTGGAAAATAAAGGACAAGTCGATACTCGCCAAATTGTAACGTCATCGGCCAATCAGAACTCAGCAGCTTCCTGACAAGCTTGACAAAGGTCAATCATTATGATACTTGACTGGCATGTCCATGGAGGCACTTCCTAAGAGCAGAAGACGTTTCGTAACGATAGCCACTAGGGGGCGCTATAACAAGAAAATATGAAATATCTCAGCGAAAATTAAGCATATTGACATGCAGTTTGCTGGACTCTGTACTCTGTATATTGCCTAACAACTTTGTAATAGCAAGTATTGTCAAGAAATGTATTAATTTTTCTCAATGGCCAGTTGTTTGAAAATTGAGGTTTTCGAACTAGTCCGTGGAATCTGATGCTATTCCCAAACATTTGGTCTTGTTGGAATCTGTAGAGTCTGTAGGTAAATAATCTTTAAAAAAAGTATGACTTTTTAACATTGTGTTGTTACAACATGTCAACAAACTGAAGTGTGAGCTGCTTTATAGGTTCTTTCATCTATAACTCCAAGAAAAGAAGCCCAATCCAGACCAAACTTTATAAGATTATGTAAGACCATACCCTGAAGGAGCATGTCTACTATGGCTTAAATCCACCCAAAGGGGGCGCTACAATTGGACAATAACTTATTAAAAAGTATTTTTTGTGTTATAGCGCCATCTAGGATTGCAGTGGCACCACAATTTAATTATGACATCTGCTCCTCAGGCTTATCAAGCTTGTGAAATTTTGAAATTTTTGGTGAAAGCGTTTTTGAGTTATAGGTGTATATATGTGTACATATATAGCATATATTTGACTTGTGGAATACATGCTGGATCTCTCTTTTTGGGAGGGGCCTGTAAGCTACATAGTAATAGAAGTGCAAGTTTTTTTGGATAATTATTAAAGTTCAGATCCTTAGGATTCAGCTGATACCACATATGTCCATGTAAGGTAATTATCCACATAGGAGTACACGCTCAAATATTTCTGTTAGTGAAATATTTCTGATCCAAACAGACTGCCATCTGCTGGTGAGAAATAACAGCTTTCTCATATAAGACTATACATTGTGATGTTGAACTACAGTGGCTCTGAGACATTATGCAAAATGCAATGTGGAGCAAAGACCATAAGGCCCAGAAACACCTCCCTTGGCAGCAAGGTCCAGCAGGTGTAAAATGACTCAGCCAAGGAAAATGACATTCTTTGGCCAGGTGGTGGCGCTATAGCAAAGGGAAAAGCATTGAGGTCTATATCTCCTACACCGTAAGGCCTAGAGATGAAATCTTTTTGTCCCTTATTCCTTGGCTTAAGACAAACTAATTTGCTGTTGGATCATAAAGCTCAGCCCACTTAGATTTTGAGCTAATTTGCATAATTTGCAAAACATACTTTTGTCAATAAGTCTATGAATTTTTCACCAAGTCCCTTGAGCTTGGTGCCAAAACGTTCACATGAGTCTGACCCTAGGTAATTATAGAATTAATTGACATTTTGATTCATGATGGCAAATGAACCTCTTCAGCTTATCACAGGTTTTACTTGAACATCTCTAACTCCATACTTTGCTCAAATGGGTTCAAATTTAAGATTCTACTTATAGAAATGCTTTTAAAGGTAGCATGGCAGCGATGTAGGCCTATTGCTTCCAAACAGGCCTGTTAAGCGAGAACCCCGTTAATTGCCGCTTGCGGCTATATTTATTATTATTATTATTCCGAACAAAAATTCTGCCTTAAAACGGATCGCACAGCCCAAACCGTAAGGCCTACAGACTTGGTACTTGGTCAAAAGATAGTAAACCCTCCCGCTACTCAGGCGCAAAATATCAGCCTGATTGGCCTCAAGGGGGCGCTACAGCGACAGAAAACGCTTTCATTAAAGGATTTTCCACGCCGTGTGGAGTAGAGACGAAATTTTTTTTTTCTTCATGATCCTTGGGTCCCGATGAATCAAAAAGGTACATAGAACCACTAAGCTCCGCCCACTTAGATTTTTTGCTAATTAGCATAATTTGCAAAATCTATTTTCGCGAACTAGTCCCTGGATTTTTGTCTGATCCCCATGACCTTGGTGTCAAAACGTTCACAGGAGTGAGCTGGTCAATAATTATTACAAACATCCTGACATTTCAAAACAAGATGGCCGACATATGCAAATGAATGTGTACCGTGAATTGCAAATTTTACTCAAACATCTGTAACTCCTTCATGCTTAACTCAAATCTGATGATCTTTCACACGTTGCTTCTAGACATGATTCTGAGGTAGCATGCATTTGCTGTTGCATGAAATATTATAGGGGGCGCTGTTATAGCTAACAATGTCTTTTGGCTAATATCTCAGGATCTACAAGGCCAATTAAGTTGACATTTGGCATGCTGGTTCTGTCAGCAAGCCTACATATGGGAAATTGAGGACGACTCAATATGGGCACGTTTAACGATGTCAACAGCCAATCAAAGTTCAGTTTTTTTTCATAATTTTTTTGACAGGCTTAACAATGCCCAATCATCATGGCATTTGCATGGTATGTTCATGGACACACTTTGTATTTGCAGAAAAATTTTCGTGTTGATAGCCACAAGGGGGCGCAATTTATTTTTTAAACATGAAATATGAAATATCTCAGTGAAAATTTAATCTATCGACATGTTAATAGTTTCATAAGACACCCTACCTAGTGTCTAACAATATTGCAATTGCAACTATTTAGAAAAAAATTATAGATTTTCTTCAATTGTCAGGTATGTGATTATGGAATTTATCGTACTAGTCCGTGAGTTTTGGTCCTATCAACACACAATTGGTCTCATTGCAAAGTGTATTGCCTGTAGGTATACAATTATTAAAAAAATGTTTAGATTTGGACACGCTGTTGCTGCAGTACGTCAACAAACATGAGTGGGCGGAGCTCGATGCATTCTTTTAGCTATAACTCATTCAAACTTTACCCAAATCAAACCAAAATGGGTACACATGTGCAAGGTATTACTCTGAAGAAGTGTATCAATTATGATCAAAATGCACGTACAGGGGGCGCTACAATTGGAAAAAATGCTTAAAAATATGTTTTTAATTTGTTATAGCGCCACCTATGGATGCAGTACCAACAAAACGTATTGATCTGTTCTGAAGCACATATGAAAGAAGCTTGTGTTTTTTCATAACATTTGGCAAAAGCATTTTTGACTTACAGCTGTTTATGTGTCATGTTTAGAATGCAAGTTACACACCAGTGCTAAGCAGAGCCTGGATGCCACGCAGTAAAGAAATTTCAACTTTTTTTTGATAATTATTAAACTTCAGGTTCTTGTGATTCTGCTGATACCACATATGTCCATATTAAGTCATTAAGCACAGACTAGTTCGCAGTCAAACATATGTGAGTTATTCTCAGCAATGTATTCAAAGGCATTATTGAAGAGTCACCCTTCCCCCTTCCATCCTATTCCTTCTGACATGCTCTCTGCCTCTTATCTCTCTCTCTCTTTCTCTCTCTCTCTCTCTCTCTCTCTCTCTCTCTCAGATTCAAATAGCTTTACTAAGAGACAACAGTAGTAAATAATGAAAATAATAATTAAAATAAATATTTTTCCAACATTTCCAAATTGATATAACATATGAATATATATATATATATATATATATATATATATATATATATATATATATACACATACACACAAGCTGTGTATGTGTACCTGTATAGCATATACATACATACTTATTGGGCATATGTTGTAAGTAGTGATGCGTGGTGTATACTGAAGTCGGTGCTACCAACTGTCTCTCAGGCAGTGACAGACTGATACACACTGTGCAGTGAAGAGGGCTGAGAGCCCATCATCCAAGGATTATCTTGTCTTATCTTATTTTTAACAAAATGTAATGATTTGTTTTGGAGCACATATGAAAGAAGCCTGTGACGTTTCATAACATTTGACAAAAGCATTTTTGAGTTACAGCTGTTCATGTATGATATTTTTAAGGCAAGTCACAGAACTCTTTTAGTAGCATCTGGATGCCATGCAGTAATGGAATTCCACATTTTTGTTAATAATCCTTAAGGTTCAGGTTCGTGTGATTCTGCTGATACCAAATATGTGCATATCAGGTCATAATTCAGATTGTAGTTCATGTTCAAATGTATGTGGGTAAAGCTCCAACAGCACTGCTTGGTTTGATCCATAAGGTCCAGTACAAAACACCACCACCAGATGGCAGTGTTGCACTGTGAATAATCCACCACCCATCTCATATAATGCTTACAAATGCAGCTTTTAACTCCTTCATGCTTAACTCAAATCTGATTACCTTTCACACGTCACTTCTAGACATGATTTGGAGGTAGCATGCATTTGCTATTGCTTGAATTATTATAGGGGGCGCTGTTATAGCTAACAATGTCTTTTGGCTAATATCTCAGGATCTACAAGGCCAATTAAGTTGACATTTGGCATGCTGAATCAGTGAGCAAGCCTACATATGGGAAATTAAGGACGACTCAATACGGGCACGTTTAACGATGTCAACAGCCAATCAAATTTCAATTTTAATTCACCATTTTTTTGACAGGCTTAACAATGCCCAATCATCATGGCATTTGCATGGTATGTTCATGGACACACTTTGTATTAGCAAAAAAAATTTCGTGTTGATAGCCACAAGGGGGCGCAACTTATTTTTTAAACATGAAATATGACATATCTCAGTGAACATTTACCCTATCAACATGCTAATAGTTTCATAATACACTCTACGTATTGTCTAACAATATTGCAATTGCCACTATTGAAAAAAAATGTATAGATTTTCTTCAATTGTCAGATATGTGATTATGGAATTTATCGTACTAGTCTGTGAGTTTTAGTCCTATCAACACACAATTGGTCTCATTGCAAAGTGTATTGCCTGCAGGTACATAATGATCAAAAAAACTTTTAGATGTGGACAAGCTGTTGCTGCAATATGTCAACAAACATGAGTGGGCGGAGCCCGATGCACTCTTTTAGCTATAACTCATTCAAACTTCACCCAAATCAAACCTAAACGGGTACACATGTGCAAGGTATTACTCTGAAGAAGTGTATCAATTATGATCAAAATGCACATACAGGGGGCGCTAGAATTGGAAATAACACTTAAAAATAAGTTTTTAATTTGTTATAGCGCCACCTAAGGATGCAGTACCAACAGAATGTAATGAGTTGTTCTGGAGCACATATGAAAGAAGCTTGTAATGTTTCATAACATTTGGCAAAAGCATTTTTGAGTTACAGGTATTTATGTGTGATATTTTTATGGAAACTTACAGACCTATTTTAAGCAGCATCTGGATGCCATGCAGTAATGGAATTACATTTTATTTTTAATAATTATTAAGGTTCAGGTTCTTGTGATTCTGCTGATACCAAATATGTGCATATTGGGTCATAATTCACATTGTAGTTCATGTTCAAATGTATGTGGGTAAAGCTCCAACAGCACTGCTTGGTTTGATCCATAAGGTCCAGTACAAAACACCACCACCAGAAGCCAGTGTTGCACTGTGAATAATCCACCACCCATCTCATATAATGCTTACAAATGCAGCTTGAGGCTCACAGACAGATCAAAATCAGTAATCTGCTCAGTCATTAGTGACTATGCGATGTTGTGTATGATCTCGAAGTGGCAAAAGTAAGCAAATTTATTGCTTACAAAGCGAGGAAGCCGTAAATCGCCGCTTGCGGCTATATTTATTATTATTATTATTATTATTCCGAACAAAAATTCTGCCTTAAAACGGATCGCACAGCCCAAACCGTAAGGCCTACAGACTTGGTACTTGGTCAAAAGATAGTAAACCCTCCCGCTACTCAGGCGCAAAATATCAGCCTGATTGGCCTCAAGGGGGCGCTACAGCGACAGAAAACGCTTTCATTAAAGGATTTTCCACGCCGTGTGGAGTAGAGACGAAATTTTTTTTTTCTTCATGATCCTTGGGTCCCGATGAATCAAAAAGGTACATAGAACCACTAAGCTCCGCCCACTTAGATTTTTTGCTAATTAGCATAATTTGCAAAATCTATTTTCGCGAACTAGTCCCTGGATTTTTGTCTGATCCCCATGACCTTGGTGTCAAAACGTTCACAGGAGTGAGCTGGTCAATAATTATTACAAACATCCTGACATTTCAAAACAAGATGGCCGACATATGCAAATGAATGTGTACCGTGAATTGCAAATTTTACTCAAACATCTGTAACTCCTTCATGCTTAACTCAAATCTGATGATCTTTCACACGTTGCTTCTAGACATGATTCTGAGGTAGCATGCATTTGCTGTTGCATGAAATATTATAGGGGGCGCTGTTATAGCTAACAATGTCTTTTGGCTAATATCTCAGGATCTACAAGGCCAATTAAGTTGACATTTGGCATGCTGGTTCTGTCAGCAAGCCTACATATGGGAAATTGAGGACGACTCAATATGGGCACGTTTAACGATGTCAACAGCCAATCAAAGTTCAGTTTTTTTTCATAATTTTTTTGACAGGCTTAACAATGCCCAATCATCATGGCATTTGCATGGTATGTTCATGGACACACTTTGTATTTGCAGAAAAATTTTCGTGTTGATAGCCACAAGGGGGCGCAATTTATTTTTTAAACATGAAATATGAAATATCTCAGTGAAAATTTAATCTATCGACATGTTAATAGTTTCATAAGACACCCTACCTAGTGTCTAACAATATTGCAATTGCAACTATTTAGAAAAAAATTATAGATTTTCTTCAATTGTCAGGTATGTGATTATGGAATTTATCGTACTAGTCCGTGAGTTTTGGTCCTATCAACACACAATTGGTCTCATTGCAAAGTGTATTGCCTGTAGGTATACAATTATTAAAAAAATGTTTAGATTTGGACACGCTGTTGCTGCAGTACGTCAACAAACATGAGTGGGCGGAGCTCGATGCATTCTTTTAGCTATAACTCATTCAAACTTTACCCAAATCAAACCAAAATGGGTACACATGTGCAAGGTATTACTCTGAAGAAGTGTATCAATTATGATCAAAATGCACGTACAGGGGGCGCTACAATTGGAAAAAATGCTTAAAAATATGTTTTTAATTTGTTATAGCGCCACCTATGGATGCAGTACCAACAAAACGTATTGATCTGTTCTGAAGCACATATGAAAGAAGCTTGTGTTTTTTCATAACATTTGGCAAAAGCATTTTTGACTTACAGCTGTTTATGTGTCATGTTTAGAATGCAAGTTACACACCAGTGCTAAGCAGAGCCTGGATGCCACGCAGTAAAGAAATGTAAACTTTTTTTTGATAATTATTAAACTTCAGGTTCTTGTGATTCTGCTGATACCACATATGTCCATATTAAGTCATTAAGCACAGACTAGTTCGCAGTCAAACATATGTGAGTTATTCTCAGCAATGTATTCAAAGGCATTATTGAAGAGTCACCCTTCCCCCTTCCATCCTATTCCTTCTGACATGCTCTCTGCCTCTTATCTCTCTCTCTCTTTCTCTCTCTCTCTCTCTCTCTCTCTCTCTCTCTCTCTCTCAGATTCAAATAGCTTTACTAAGAGACAGCAGTAGTAAATAATGAAAATAATAATTAAAATAAATATTTTTCCAACATTTCCAAATTGATATAACATATGAATATATATATATATATATATATATATATATATATATATATATACACATACACACAAGCTGTGTATGTGTACCTGTATAGCATATACATACATACTTATTGGGCATATGTTGTAAGTAGTGATGCGTGGTGTATACTGAAGTCGGTGCTACCAACTGTCTCTCAGGCAGTGACAGACTGATACACACTGTGCAGTGAAGAGGGCTGAGAGCCCATCATCCAAGGATTATCTTGTCTTATCTTATTTTTAACAAAATGTAATGATTTGTTTTGGAGCACATATGAAAGAAGCCTGTGACGTTTCATAACATTTGACAAAAGCATTTTTGAGTTACAGCTGTTCATGTATGATATTTTTAAGGCAAGTCACAGAACTCTTTTAGTAGCATCTGGATGCCATGCAGTAATGGAATTCCACATTTTTGTTAATAATCCTTAAGGTTCAGGTTCGTGTGATTCTGCTGATACCAAATATGTGCATATCAGGTCATAATTCAGATTGTAGTTCATGTTCAAATGTATGTGGGTAAAGCTCCAACAGCACTGCTTGGTTCGATCCACAAGGTCCAGTACAACACACCACCACCAGATGGCAGTGTTGCACTGTGAATAATCCACCACCCATCTCATAATGCTTAGCAATAGTGCTTGAGCCTCACAGACAGATCAAAATCAGAAATTTTGGATGTCTTAAGTCAGCAGAGAGTATGCAATGTTGTGTATGATCTCAAAGTGGCAAACGTAAGCAAATTTATTGCCTACAAAGCGAGGAAGCCGTAAATCGCTGCTTGCGGCTATATTTAGGCTTCCGAGCACAACGTGC
This sequence comes from Hoplias malabaricus, assembly GCF_029633855.1. Taxonomy (NCBI): domain Eukaryota; kingdom Metazoa; phylum Chordata; class Actinopteri; order Characiformes; family Erythrinidae; genus Hoplias; species Hoplias malabaricus. The sequence continues at coordinate 38,007,772 of NC_089820.1, forward strand.
AAAGGAAGCCTATTGTTTTTGTTCTGATTTTTATTATTATTATTATTATTCTTCCCCCAAAATTCACCTGAAACGGATCGCACAGCCCAAACCGTAAGGCCTACAGACTTGGTACTGGGTCACCAGATAAATAAGGTCAGACTCTACGATCGTGCAAAAGAACAGCGTATTTGGCCTCAAGGGGGCGCTGCAGCGAAGAAAAACGCTTTCATTAAAAGATTTTCCACACCGTGTGGCGTAGAGATGAAATTTTTTTTTCTACATGATCCTTGAGTGCTGATGAATCAAAAAGGTACATACAACCACTAAGCTGCGCCTACTTAGATTTTTTGCTAATTAGCATAATTTGCAAAATCTATTTTCGTGAACTAGTCCCTGGATTTTTGTCTGATCCCCATGACCTTGGTGTCAAAACGTTCACAGGAGTGAGCTGGTCAATAATTATCACAAACATCCTGACATTTCAAAACAAGATGGCCGACATATGCAAATGAATGTGTACCGTGAATTGCAAATTTTACTCAAACATCTGTAACTCCTTCATGCTTAACTCAAATCTGATGACCTTTCACACGTTGCTTCTAGACATGATTCTGAGGTAGCATGCATTTGCTGTTGCATGAAATATTATAGGGGGCGCTGTTATAGCTAACAATGTCTTTTGGCTAATATCTCAGGATCTCCAAGGCCAATTAAGTTGACATTTGGCATGCTGGTTCTGTCAGCAAGCTTACATATGGCAAATAAAGGACGACTCAATACGGGCACGTTTAACGATGTCAACAGCCAATCAAAGTTCAGTTTTATTTCATCATTTTTTTGACAGGCTTAACAATGTCCAATCATCATGGCATTTGCATGGTATGTTCATGGACACACTTTGTATTTGCAGAAAAATTTTCGTGTTGATAGCCACAAGGGGGCGCAAATTATTTTTTAAACATGAAATATGGAATATCTCAGTGAAAATTTAACCTATCGACATGGTAATAATTTCATAATACACTCTACGTAGTGTCTAACAATATTGCAATTGCAACTATTTAGAAAAAAATTATAGATTTTCTTCAATTGTCAGGTATGTGATTATGGAATTTATCGTACTAGTCCGTGAGTTTTGGTCCTATCAACACACAATTGGTCTCATTGCAAAGTGTATTGCCTGTAGGTACATAATTATCAAAAAAATGTTTAGATTTAGACACGCTGTTGCTGCAATAGGTCAACAAACGCGAGTGGGCAGAGCCCGATTCACTCTTTTAGCTATAACTCATTCAAACTTCACCCAAAACAAACCAAAATGGGTACACATGTGCAAGATGTTCCTCTGAAGAAGTGTTTCAAATATGATCAAAATGCACATACAGGGGGTGCTAGAATTGGAAAAAATACTTAAAAATAAGTTTTTTATTTGTTATAGCGCCACCTATGGATGCAGTACCAACAAAACGTATTGATCTGTTCTGAAGCACATATGAAAGAAGCTTGTGTTTTTTCATAACATTTGGCAAAAGCATTTTTGACTTACAGCTGTTTATGTGTCATGTTTGGAATGCAAGTTACACACCAGTGTTCAGCAGAACCAGGATGCCATGCAGTAATGAAATTTCAACTTTTTTTTGATAATTATTAAACTTCAGGTTCTTGTGATTCTGCTGATACCACACATGTCCATATTATGTCATTAAGCACAGACTAGTTTGCGGTCAAACATATGTGAGTTATTCTCAGCAATGTATTCAAAGGCATTATTGAAGAGTCCCCCTTCCCCCCTTCTCCTTCTGACATGCTCTCTGCCTCTTATCTCTCTCTCTCTCTCACATTCAAATAGCTTTACTAAGAGACAACAGTAGTAAATAATAAAAATAATAATTAAATTATATATTTTTCCAACATTTACAAATTGATATAACATATGAATATATATGTATATATATATATATATATATATATATATATATATATATATATATATATATATATATATATATATATATATATACACACACACAAGCTGTATATGTGTACCTATATAGCATATACATACATACTTATTGGGCATATGTTGTAAGTAGTGATGCATGGGTTTTACTGAATTCGGTGCTACCCACTGTCTCTCAGGCAGTGACAGATTGATACACACTGTGCAGTGAAGAGGGCTGAGAGCCCATCATCCAAGGATTATCTTGTCTTATCTTATTATTAGCAAAATGTAATGATTTGTTTTGGAGCACATATGAAAGAAGCTTGTGACGTTTCATAACATTTGACAAAAGCATTTTTGAGTTAGAGCTGTTCATGTATGATATTTTTAAGGCAAGTCACAGAACTCTTTTAGTAGCATCTGGATGCCATGCAGTAATGGAATTCCACATTTTTGTTAATAATCCTTAAGGTTCAGGTTCTTGTGATTCTGCTGATACCAAATATGTGCATATCAGGTCATAATTCAGATTGTAGTTCATGTTCAAATGTATGTGGGTAAAGCTCCAACAGCACTGCTTGGTTTGATCCACAAGGTCTAGTACAACACACCACCATCAGATGGCAGTGTTGCACTGTGAATAATCCACCACCCATCTCATAATGCTTAGCAATGGTGCTTGAGGCTCACAGACAGATCAAAATCAGAAATTTTGGATATCTTAAGTAAGCAGAGAGTATGCAATGTTGTGTATGATCTCAAAGTGGCGAAAGTAAGCAAATTTATTGCCTAAAAAGCGAGGAAGCCGTAAATCGCCGCTTGCGGCTATATTTATTATTATTATTATTATTCCGAACAAAAATTCTGCCTTAAAACGGATCGCACAGCCCAAACCGTAAGGCCTACAGACTTGGTACTTGGTCAAAAGATAGTAAACCCTCCCGCTACTCAGGCGCAAAATATCAGCCTGATTGGCCTCAAGGGGGCGCTACAGCGACAGAAAACGCTTTCATTAAAGGATTTTCCACGCCGTGTGGAGTAGAGACGAAATTTTTTTTTCTTCATGATCCTTGGGTCCCGATGAATCAAAAAGGTACATAGAACCACTAAGCTCCGCCCACTTAGATTTTTTGCAAATTAGCATAATTTGCAAAATCTATTTTCGCGAACTAGTCCCTGGATTTTTGTCTGATCCCCATGACCTTGGTGTCAAAACGTTCACAGGAGTGAGCTGGTCAATAATTATTACAAACATCCTGACATTTCAAAACAAGATGGCCGACATATGCAAATGAATGTGTACAGTGAATTGCAAATTTTACTCAAACATCTGTAACTCCTTCATGCTTAACTCAAATCTGATGATCTTTCACACGTTGCTTCTAGACATGATTCTGAGGTAGCATGCATTTGCTGTTGCATGAAATATTATAGGGGGCGCTGTTATAGCTAACAATGTCTTTTGGCTAATATCTCAGGATCTACAAGGCCAATTAAGTTGACATTTGGCATGCTGGTTCTGTCAGCAAGCCTACATATGGGAAATTGAGGACGACTCAATATGGGCACGTTTAACGATGTCAACAGCCAATCAAATTTCAGTTTTTTTTCATAATTTTTTTGACAGGCTTAACAATGCCCAATCATCATGGCATTTGCATGGTATGTTCATGGACACACTTTGTATTTGCAGAAAAATTTTCGTGTTGATAGCCACAAGGGGGCGCAATTTATTTTTTAAACATGAAATATGAAATATCTCAGTGAAAATTTAATCTATCGACATGTTAATAGTTTCATAAGACACCCTACCTAGTGTCTAACAATATTGCAATTGCAACTATTTAGAAAAAAAATATAGATTTTCTTCAATTGTCAGGTATGTGATTATGGAATTTATCGTACTAGTCCGTGAGTTTTGGTCCTATCAACACACAATTGGTCTCATTGCAAAGTGTATTGCCTGTAGGTATATAATTATTAAAAAAATGTTTAGATTTGGACACGCTGTTGCTGCAGTACGTCAACAAACATGAGTGGGCGGAGCTCGATGCACTCTTTTAGCTATAACTCATTCAAACTTTACCCAAATCAAACCAAAATGGGTACACATGTGCAAGGTATTACTCTGAAGAAGTGTATCAATTATGATCAAAATGCACGTACAGGGGGCGCTACAATTGGAAAAAATGCTTAAAAATATGTTTTTAATTTGTTATAGCGCCACCTAAGGATGCAGTACCAACAAAACGTATTGATCTGTTCTGAAGCACATATGAAAGAAGCTTGTGTTTTTTCATAACATTTGGCAAAAGCATTTTTGACTTACAGCTGTTTATGTGTCATGTTTAGAATGCAAGTTACACACCAGTGCTAAGCAGAGCCTGGATGCCACGCAGTAAAGAAATTTCAACTTTTTTTTGATAATTATTAAACTTCAGGTTCTTGTGATTCTGCTGATACCACATATGTCCATATTAAGTCATTAAGCACAGACTAGTTCGCAGTCAAACATATGTGAGTTATTCTCAGCAATGTATTCAAAGGCATTATTGAAGAGTCACCCTTCCCCCTTCCATCCTATTCCTTCTGACATGCTCTCTGCCTCTTATCTCTCTCTCTCTTTCTCTCTCTCTCTCTCTCTCTCTCTCTCTCTCAGATTCAAATAGCTTTACTAAGAGACAACAGTAGTAAATAATGAAAATAATAATTAAAATAAATATTTTTCCAACATTTCCAAATTGATATAACATATGAATATATATATATATATATATATATATATATATATATATATATATATATATATATATATATATATATATATATATACATATACACACAAGCTGTGTATGTGTACCTGTATAGCATATACATACATACTTATTGGGCATATGTTGTAAGTAGTGATGCATGGTGTATACTGAAGTCGGTGCTACCAACTGTCTCTCAGGCAGTGACAGACTGATACACACTGTGCAGTGAAGAGGGCTGAGAGCCCATCATCCAAGGATTATCTTGTCTTATCTTATTTTTAACGAAATGTAATGATTTGTTTTGGCGCACATATGAAAGAAGCTTGTGACGTTTCATAACATTTGACAAAAGCATTTTTGAGTTACTGCTGTTCATGTATGATATTTTTAAGGCAAGTCACAGAACTCTTTTAGTAGCATCTGGATGCCACGCAGTAATGGAATTCCACATTTTTGTTAATAATCCTTAAGGTTCAGGTTCTTGTGATTCTGCTGATACCAAATATGTGCATATCAGGTCATAATTCAGATTGTAGTTCATGTTCAAATGTATGTGGGTAAAGCTCCAACAGCACTGCTTGGTTTGATCCACAAGGTCCAGTACAACACACCACCACCAGATGGCAGTGTTGCACTGTGAATAATCCACCACCCATCTCATAATGCTTAGCAATAGTGCTTGAGCCTCACAGACAGATCAAAATCAGAAATTTTGGATGTCTTAAGTCAGCAGAGAGTATGCAATGTTGTGTATGATCTCAAAGTGGCAAACGTAAGCAAATTTATTGCCTACAAAGCGAGGAAGCCGTAAATCGCCGCTTGCGGCTATATTTAGGCTTCCGAGCACAACGTGCAAAGGAAGCCTATTGTTTTTGTTCTGATTTTTAGGCTTCCGAGCACAACGTGCAAAGGAAGCCTATTGTTTTTGTTCTGATTTTTTTATTATTATTATTAGGCTTCCGAGCACAACGTGCAAAGGAAGCCTATTGTTTTTGTTCTGATTTTTATTATTATTATTATTATTATTATTCCGAACAAAAATTCTGCCTTAAAACGGATAGCACAGCCCAAACCGTAAGGCCTACAGACTTGGTACTTGGTCAAAAGATAGTAAACCCTCCCGCTACTCAGGCGCAAAATATCAGCCTGATTGGCCTCAAGGGGGCGCTACAGCGACAGAAAACGCTTTCATTAAAGGATTTTCCACGCCGTGTGGAGTAGAGACGAAATTTTTTTTTCTTCATGATACTTGGGTCCCGATGAATCAAAAAGGTACATAGAACCACTAAGCTCCGCCCACTTAGATTTTTTGCTAATTAGCATAATTTGCAAAATCTATTTTCGCGAACTAGTCCCTGGATTTTTGTCTGATCCCCATGACCTTGGTGTCAAAACGTTCACAGGAGTGAGCTGGTCAATAATTATTACAAACATCCTGACATTTCAAAACAAGATGGCCGACATATGCAAATGAATGTGTACCGTGAATTGCAAATTTTACTCAAACATCTGTAACTCCTTCATGCTTAACTCAAATCTGATGATCTTTCACACGTTGCTTCTAGACATGATTCTGAGGTAGCATGCATTTGCTGTTGCATGAAATATTATAGGGGGCGCTGTTATAGCTAACAATGTCTTTTGGCTAATATCTCAGGATCTCCAAGGCCAATTAAGTTGACATTTGGCATGCTGGTTCTGTCAGCAAGCCTACATATGGGAAATTGAGGACGACTCAATATGGGCACGTTTAACGATGTCAACAGCCAATCAAAGTTCAGTTTTTTTTCATAATTTTTTTGACAGGCTTAACAATGCCCAATCATCATGGCATTTGCATGGTATGTTCATGGACACACTTTGTATTTGCAGAAAAATTTTCGTGTTGATAGCCACAAGGGGGCGCAATTTATTTTTTAAACATGAAATATGAAATATCTCAGTGAAAATTTAATCTATCGACATGTTAATAGTTTCATAAGACACCCTACCTAGTGTCTAACAATATTGCAATTGCAACTATTTAGAAAAAAATTATAGATTTTCTTCAATTGTCAGGTATGTGATTATGGAATTTATCGTACTAGTCCGTGAGTTTTGGTCCTATCAACACACAATTGGTCTCATTGCAAAGTGTATTGCCTGTAGGTATACAATTATTAAAAAAATGTTTAGATTTGGACACGCTGTTGCTGCAGTACGTCAACAAACATGAGTGGGCGGAGCTCGATGCACTCTTTTAGCTATAACTCATTCAAACTTTACCCAAATCAAACCAAAATGGGTACACATGTGCAAGGTATTACTCTGAAGAAGTGTATCAATTATGATCAAAATGCACGTACAGGGGGCGCTACAATTGGAAAAAATGCTTAAAAATATGTTTTTAATTTGTTATAGCGCCACCTAAGGATGCAGTACCAACAAAACGTATTGATCTGTTCTGAAGCACATATGAAAGAAGCTTGTGTTTTTTCATAACATTTGGCAAAAGCATTTTTGACTTACAGCTGTTTATGTGTCATGTTTAGAATGCAAGTTACACACCAGTGCTAAGCAGAGCCTGGATGCCACGCAGTAAAGAAATGTAAACTTTTTTTTGATAATTATTAAACTTCAGGTTCTTGTGATTCTGCTGATACCACATATGTCCATATTAAGTCATTAAGCACAGACTAGTTTGCAGTCAAACATATGTGAGTTATTCTCAGCAATGTATTCAAAGGCATTATTGAAGAGTCACCCTTCCCCCTTCCATCCTATTCCTTCTGACATGCTCTCTGCCTCTTATCTCTCTCTCTCTTTCTCTCTCTCTCTCTCTCTCTCTCTCTCTCTCTCTCTCTCTCTCTCAGATTCAAATAGCTTTACTAAGAGACAACAGTAGTAAATAATGAAAATAATAATTAAAATAAATATTTTTCCAACATTTCCAAATTGATATAACATATGAATACATATATACATATATATATATATATATATATATATATATACACATACACACAAGCTGTGTATGTGTACCTGTATAGCATATACATACATACTTATTGGGCATATGTTGTAAGTAGTGATGCATGGTGTATACTGAAGTCGGTGCTACCAACTGTCTCTCAGGCAGTGACAGACTGATACACACTGTGCAGTGAAGAGGGCTGAGAGCCCATCATCCAAGGATTATCTTGTCTTATCTTATTTTTAACAAAATGTAATGATTTGTTTTGGCGCACATATGAAAGAAGCTTGTGACGTTTCATAACATTTGACAAAAGCATTTTTGAGTTACTGCTGTTCATGTATGATATTTTTAAGGCAAGTCACAGAACTCTTTTAGTAGCATCTGGATGCCATGCAGTAATGGAATTCCACATTTTTGTTAATAATCCTTAAGGTTCAGGTTCTTGTGATTCTGCTGATACCAAATATGTGCATATCAGGTCATAATTCAGATTGTAGTTCATGTTCAAATGTATGTGGGTAAAGCTCCAACAGCACTGCTTGGTTTGATCCACAAGGTCCAGTACAACACACCACCACCAGATGGCAGTGTTGCACTGTGAATAATCCACCACCCATCTCATAATGCTTAGCAATAGTGCTTGAGCCTCACAGACAGATCAAAATCAGAAATTTTGGATGTCTTAAGTCAGCAGAGAGTATGCAATGTTGTGTATGATCTCAAAGTGGCAAACATAAGCAAATTTATTGCCTACAAAGCGAGGAAGCCGTAAATCGCCGCTTGCGGCTATATTTATTATTATTATTATTCCGAACAAAAATTCTGCCTTAAAACGGATCGCACAGCCCAAACCGTAAGGCCTACAGACTTGGTACTTGGTCAAAAGATAGTAAACCCTCCCGCTACTCAGGCGCAAAATATCAGCCTGATTGGCCTCAAGGGGGCGCTACAGCGACAGAAAACGCTTTCATTAAAGGATTTTCCACGCCGTGTGGAGTAGAGACGAAATTTTTTTTTCTTCATGATCCTTGGGCCCCGATGAATCAAAAGGTACATAGAACCACTAAGCTCCGCCCACTTAGATTTTTTGCTAATTAGCATAATTTGCAAAATCTATTTTCGCGAACTAGTCCCTGGATTTTTGTCTGATCCCCATGACCTTGGTGTCAAAACGTTCACAGGAGTGAGCTGGTCAATAATTATTACAAACATCCTGACATTTCAAAACAAGATGGCCGACATATGCAAATGAATGTGTACAGTGAATTGCAAATTTTACTCAAACATCTGTAACTCCTTCATGCTTAACTCAAATCTGATGATCTTTCACACGTTGCTTCTAGACATGATTCTGAGGTAGCATGCATTTGCTGTTGCATGAAATATTATAGGGGGCGCTGTTATAGCTAACAATGTCTTTTGGCTAATATCTCAGGATCTACAAGGCCAATTAAGTTGACATTTGGCATGCTGGTTCTGTCAGCAAGCCTACATATGGGAAATTGAGGACGACTCAATATGGGCACGTTTAACGATGTCAACAGCCAATCAAAGTTCAGTTTTTTTTCATAATTTTTTTGACAGGCTTAACAATGCCCAATCATCATGGCATTTGCATGGTATGTTCATGGACACACTTTGTATTTGCAGAAAAATTTTCGTGTTGATAGCCACAAGGGGGCGCAATTTATTTTTTAAACATGAAATATGAAATATCTCAGTGAAAATTTAATCTATCGACATGTTAATAGTTTCATAAGACACCCTACCTAGTGTCTAACAATATTGCAATTGCAACTATTTAGAAAAAAATTATAGATTTTCTTCAATTGTCAGGTATGTGATTATGGAATTTATCGTACTAGTCCGTGAGTTTTGGTCCTATCAACACACAATTGGTCTCATTGCAAAGTGTATTGCCTGTAGGTATACAATTATTAAAAAAATGTTTAGATTTGGACATGCTGTTGCTGCAGTACGTCAACAAACATGAGTGGGCGGAGCTCGATGCACTCTTTTAGCTATAACTCATTCAAACTTTACCCAAATCAAACCAAAATGGGTACACATGTGCAAGGTATTACTCTGAAGAAGTGTATCAATTATGATCAAAATGCACGTACAGGGGGCGCTACAATTGGAAAAAATGCTTAAAAATATGTTTTTAATTTGTTATAGTGCCACCTAAGGATGCAGTACCAACAAAACGTATTGATCTGTTCTGAAGCACATATGAAAGAAGCTTGTGTTTTTTCATAACATTTGGCAAAAGCATTTTTGACTTACAGCTGTTTATGTGTCATGTTTAGAATGCAAGTTACACACCAGTGCTAAGCAGAGCCTGGATGCCACGCAGTAAAGAAATGTAAACTTTTTTTTGATAATTATTAAACTTCAGGTTCTTGTGATTCTGCTGATACCACATATGTCCATATTATGTCATTAAGCACAGACTAGTTCGCAGTCAAACATATGTGAGTTATTCTCAGCAATGTATTCAAAGGCATTATTGAAGAGTCACCCTTCCCCCTTCCATCCTATTCCTTCTGACATGCTCTCTGCCTCTTATCTCTCTCTCGCTTTCTCTCTCTCTCTCTCTCTCTCTCTCTCTCTCTCTCTCTCTCTCTCTCTCTCTCAGATTCAAATAGCTTTACTAAGAGACAACAGTAGTAAATAATGAAAATAATAATTAAAATAAATATTTTTCCAACATTTCCAAATTGATATAACATATGAATATATATATATATATATATATATATATATATATATATATATATATACACATACACACAAGCTGTGTATGTGTACCTGTATAGCATATACATACATACTTATTGGGCATATGTTGTAAGTAGTGATGCATGGTGTATACTGAAGTCGGTGCTACCAACTGTCTCTCAGGCAGTGACAGACTGATACACACTGTGCAGTGAAGAGGGCTGAGAGCCCATCATCCAAGGATTATCTTGTCTTATCTTATTTTTAACAAAATGTAATGATTTGTTTTGGCGCACATATGAAAGAAGCTTGTGACGTTTCATAACATTTGACAAAAGCATTTTTGAGTTACTGCTGTTCATGTATGATATTTTTAAGGCAAGTCACAGAACTCTTTTAGTAGCATCTGGATGCCATGCAGTAATGGAATTCCACATTTTTGTTAATAATCCTTAAGGTTCAGGTTCTTGTGATTCTGCTGATACCAAATATGTGCATATCAGGTCATAATTCAGATTGTAGTTCATGTTCAAATGTATGTGGGTAAAGCTCCAACAGCACTGCTTGGTTTGATCCACAAGGTCCAGTACAACACACCACCACCAGATGGCAGTGTTGCACTGTGAATAATCCACCACCCATCTCATAATGCTTAGCAATAGTGCTTGAGCCTCACAGACAGATCAAAATCAGAAATTTTGGATGTCTTAAGTCAGCAGAGAGTATGCAATGTTGTGTATGATCTCAAAGTGGCAAACGTAAGCACATTTATTGCCTACAAAGCGAGGAAGCCGTAAATCGCCGCTTGCGGCTATATTTAGGCTTCCGAGCACAACGTGCAAAGGAAGCCTATTGTTTTTGTTCTGATTTTTATTATTAGGCTTCCGAGCACAACGTGCAAAGGAAGCCTATTGTTTTTGTTCTGATTTTTATTATTAGGCTTCCGAGCACAACGTGCAAAGGAAGCCTATTGTTTTTGTTCTGATTTTTATTATTATTATTATTATTATTATTATTATTCCGAACAAAAATTCTGCCTTAAAACGGATCGCACAGCCCAAACCGTAAGGCCTACAGACTTGTTACTTGGTCAAAAGATAGTAAACCCTCCCGCTACTCAGGCGCAAAATATCAGCCTGATTGGCCTCAAGGGGGCGCTACAGCGACAGAAAACGCTTTCATTAAAGGATTTTCCACGCCGTGTGGAGTAGAGACGAAATTTTTTTTTCTTCATGATCCTTGGGTCCCGATGAATCAAAAAGGTAAGCTCCGCCCACTTAGATTTTTTGCTAATTAGCATAATTTGCAAAATCTATTTTCGCGAACTAGTCCCTGGATTTTTGTCTGATCCCCATGACCTTGGTGTCAAAACGTTCACAGGAGTGAGCTGGTCAATAATTATTACAAACATCCTGACATTTCAAAACAAGATGGCCGACATATGCAAATGAATGTGTACCGTGAATTGCAAATTTTACTCAAACATCTGTAACTCCTTCATGCTTAACTCAAATCTGATGATCTTTCACACGTTGCTTCTAGACATGATTCTGAGGTAGCATGCATTTGCTGTTGCATGAAATATTATAGGGGGCGCTGTTATAGCTAACAATGTCTTTTGGCTAATATCTCAGGATCTACAAGGCCAATTAAGTTGACATTTGGCATGCTGGTTCTGTCAGCAAGCCTACATATGGGAAATTGAGGACGACTCAATATGGGCACGTTTAACGATGTCAACAGCCAATCAAAGTTCAGTTTTTTTTCATAATTTTTTTGACAGGCTTAACAATGCCCAATCATCATGGCATTTGCATGGTATGTTCATGGACACACTTTGTATTTGCAGAAAAATTTTCGTGTTGATAGCCACAAGGGGGCGCAATTTATTTTTTAAACATGAAATATGAAATATCTCAGTGAAAATTTAATCTATCGACATGTTAATAGTTTCATAAGACACCCTACCTAGTGTCTAACAATATTGCAATTGCAACTATTTAGAAAAAAATTATAGATTTTCTTCAATTGTCAGGTATGTGATTATGGAATTTATCGTACTAGTCCGTGAGTTTTGGTCCTATCAACACACAATTGGTCTCATTGCAAAGTGTATTGCCTGTAGGTATACAATTATTAAAAAAATGTTTAGATTTGGACACGCTGTTGCTGCAGTACGTCAACAAACATGAGTGGGCGGAGCTCGATGCACTCTTTTAGCTATAACTCATTCAAACTTTACCCAAATCAAACCAAAATGGGTACACATGTGCAAGGTATTACTCTGAAGAAGTGTATCAATTATGATCAAAATGCACGTACAGGGGGCGCTACAATTGGAAAAAATGCTTAAAAATATGTTTTTAATTTGTTATAGTGCCACCTAAGGATGCAGTACCAACAAAACGTATTGATCTGTTCTGAAGCACATATGAAAGAAGCTTGTGTTTTTTCATAACATTTGGCAAAAGCATTTTTGACTTACAGCTGTTTATGTGTCATGTTTAGAATGCAAGTTACACACCAGTGCTAAGCAGAGCCTGGATGCCACGCAGTAAAGAAATTTCAACTTTTTTTTGATAATTATTAAACTCCAGGTTCTTGTGATTCTGCTGATACCACATATGTCCATATTATGTCATTAAGCACAGACTAGTTCGCAGTCAAACATATGTGAGTTATTCTCAGCAATGTATTCAAAGGCATTATTGAAGAGTCACCCTTCCCCCTTCCATCCTATTCCTTCTGACATGCTCTCTGCCTCTTATCTCTCTCTCGCTTTCTCTCTCTCTCTCTCTCTCTCTCTCTCTCTCTCTCTCTCTCTCTCTCTCTCAGATTCAAATAGCTTTACTAAGAGACAACAGTAGTAAATAATGAAAATAATAATTAAAATAAATATTTTTCCAACATTTCCAAATTGATATAACATATGAATATATATATATATATATATATATATATATATATATATATATATATATATATATATATATATATATATATACATACACACAAGCTGTGTATGTGTACCTGTATAGCATATACATACATACTTATTGGGCATATGTTGTAAGTAGTGATGCATGGTGTATACTGAAGTCGGTGCTACCAACTGTCTCTCAGGCAGTGACAGACTGATACACACTGTGCAGTGAAGAGGGCTGAGAGCCCATCATCCAAGGATTATCTTGTCTTATCTTATTTTTAACAAAATGTAATGATTTGTTTTGGCGCACATATGAAAGAAGCTTGTGACGTTTCATAACATTTGACAAAAGCATTTTTGAGTTACTGCTGTTCATGTATGATATTTTTAAGGCAAGTCACAGAACTCTTTTAGTAGCATCTGGATGCCATGCAGTAATGGAATTCCACATTTTTGTTAATAATCCTTAAGGTTCAGGTTCTTGTGATTCTGCTGATACCAAATATGTGCATATCAGGTCATAATTCAGATTGTAGTTCATGTTCAAATGTATGTGGGTAAAGCTCCAACAGCACTGCTTGGTTTGATCCACAAGGTCCAGTACAACACACCACCACCAGATGGCAGTGTTGCACTGTGAATAATCCACCACCCATCTCATAATGCTTAGCAATAGTGCTTGAGCCTCACAGACAGATCAAAATCAGAAATTTTGGATGTCTTAAGTCAGCAGAGAGTATGCAATGTTGTGTATGATCTCAAAGTGGCAAACGTAAGCAAATTTATTGCCTACAAAGCGAGGAAGCCGTAAATCGCCGCTTGCGGCTATATTTAGGCCTCCGAGCACAACGTGCAAAGGAAGCCTATTGTTTTTGTTCTGATTTTTATTATTAGGGGTTCGAGCACGAAGTGCTTGAAACCCTATTGTGTTTGTTCTGATTTTAATTTGTTATTATTAGGGGTTCGAGCACGAAGTGCTTGAAACCCTATTGTGTTTGTTCTGATTTTAATTTGTTATTATTATTATTCTTTTTCTTTTTCTGCCATAAAACGAATCGCACAGCCCAAACCGTAAGGCCTAGACACTTGAGACTTGGTCAATAGGTAGTAGTCGGTCTCGCTACTCAGGCGCAAAATATCAGCCCAATTGGCCTCAAGGGGGCGCTACAGCGAAGGAAAACGCTTTCATTAAAAGATTTTCCACCCCGTGTGGCGTAGAGACGAAATCTTTTTTTTCCCTGATTCCTTGGGTCCTGCCGAATCAAAAAGGTACATACAACCACTAAGCTCCGCCTACTTAGATTTTTTGCTATTTTGCATCATTTGCAAAACCTACTTTTGTGTACTCCTCCGTGGATTTTTGTCCAATTTTCTTGAGCTTGGTGTCAAAATGTTCGCAGGAGCCTGTAGTTTAATAATTATCAAAAAGACGTTGAAATTTCGATTCAAGATGGCCGCCATATGCAAATGAACCTCTTCGGCTTATTTTATGTTTTACTTAAAAATCTATAACAAACTCATGGTTTACTCAAATGTGTTTACATTTCATATTCTACTTTCAGACATGATTCTGAGGTAGCTTGTCAAAGGAGAAGCCAATATTCATATAGGGGGCGCTGTAAATGCTTCAAGTTTATATCTCAGCATCCGTAAGGCGGATCGGACCGCCGCTTGGCATGCTGCTTCTATGGGCAAGGCTGTAGAGGGAAAATTAAGGACAACTCGATTCGAGCAAAATTGTGATTGTCATCGACCAATCAGCTGTCATCAGCTGTTTGACAACCTTAACAAGGTCCAATCATCATGGGATTTGACTGGTATGTCCCTGGGAGGCCTCCCTAAGAGCAGAAAAATTGTCATAACGATAGCCACTAGGGGGCGCTATATCAAGAAAATATTATATATCTATGTGAAAATTAAGCATATTGACACGCAGTTTGCTTCTTTTTATACTCTGCAGAGGGCCTAACAACTTTGTAATTGCAAGTGTTGTCAAAAAATGCTTTGCTTTTTCTCAGTTTCCAAATGTTCAAAATTGAAGCTTTTCGAACTAGTCCGTGGAATTTTGCGATATTCACAAACATTTGACCTTGTTGGAATCTGCAGAGTCTGTAGGTAAATAATTATCAAAAAAAGTTCAACATTTGGACAAACTTTTGTTGTAATAAAACAATTAATTGAAGTGTGGGGAGCTTTAAACATTCTTTTAGCTATAACTCAAACAAATTAAGTCCAATCAAGACCAAACGTGACAGAAGTATGTATGGTCTTGTCCTGAAGACGTATGTACAATATGATCAAAATTTACCAAAAGGGGGCGCTACAATTGGACAAAAACTGATTAAATGGGCTTTTTTATGTTATAGCGCCATCTAGGAACGCAGTGGCACCCCAACTTAATTATGACATCTGGTCCTCAGTCTGATCAAGTATGTGACGTTTTAAAATTTTTGGGGAAAGCATTTTTGAGTTATAGGTGTATATTAGTGTACACATATAGCTTATATTTGACTTGAGGAATACATGCTAGATCTGTGTTATTGGGAGTGGCCTGTAAGCTACATAGTAATAAAAGTGCAACAATTTTTTGTTAAAGTTCAGATCCTTAGGATTCAGCTGATACCGTACATGCCCATGTTAGGTAAATATCCACATAGGAGTACATGCTTAAATCTTTCTGTATGTGCTTTCATGGCTGATCTAAAAATATGGGAAAGTAGTCATTTCTCACCAGCAGATGGCAGTCTAAGACTATACATTGTGCTGTTGAACTACAGTGGCTCTGAGACATTATGCAAAATGCAATGTGGAGCAAAGACCATAAGGCCCAGAAACACCTCCCTTGGCAGCAAGGTCCAGCAGGTGTAAAATGACTCAGCCAAGGAAAATGACATTCTTTGGCCAGATGGTGGCGCTATAGCAAAGGGAAAAGCATTGAGGTCTATATCTCCTACACCGTAAGGCCTAGAGATTAAATCTTTTTGTCCCTTATTCCTTGGCTTAAGACAAACTAATTTGCTGTTGGATCATAAAGCTCAGCCCACTTAGATTTTGAGCTAATTTGCATAATTTGCAAAACATACTTTTGTCAATAAGTCTATGAATTTTTCACCAAGTCCCTTGAGCTTGGTGCCAAAACGTTCACATGAGTCTGACCCTAGGTAATTATAGAATTAATTGACATTTTGATTCATGATGGCAAATGAACCTCTTCAGCTTATCACAGGTTTTACTTGAACATCTCTAACTCCATACTTTGCTCAAATGGGTTCAAATTTCAGATTCTACTTATAGAAATGCTTTTAAAGGTAGCATGGCAGCGATGTAGGCCTATTGCTTCCAAACAGGCCTGTTAAGCGAGAACCCCGTTAATTGCCGCTTGCGGCTATATTTATTATTCTTTTTCTTTTTCTGCCATAAAACGAATCGCACAGCCCAAACCGTAAGGCCTAGACACTTGAGACTTGGTCAACAGGTAGTAGTCGGTCTCGCTACTCAGGCGCAAAATATCAGCCCAATTGGCCTCAAGGGGGCGCTACAGCGAAGGAAAACGCTTTCATTAAAAGATTTTCCACCCCGTGTGGCGTAGAGACGAAATCTTTTTTTTCCCTGATTCCTTGGGTCCTGCCGAATCAAAAAGGTACATACAACCACTAAGCTCCGCCTACTTAGATTTTTTGCTATTTTGCATAATTTGCAAAACCTACTTTTGTGTACTCCTCCGTGGATTTTTGTCCAATTTTCTTGAGCTTGGTGTCAAAATGTTCGCAGGAGCCTGTAGTTTAATAATTATCAAAAAAACGTTGAAATTTCGATTCAAGATGGCCGCCATATGCAAATGAACCTCTTCGGCTTATTTTATGTTTTACTTAAAAATCTATAACAAACTCATGGTTTACTCAAATGTGTTTACATTTCATATTCTACTTTCAGACATGATTCTGAGGTAGCTTGTCAAAGGAGAAGCCAATATTCATATAGGGGGCGCTGTAAATGCTTCAAGTTTATATCTCAACATCCGTAAGGCGGATCGGACCGCCGCTTGGCATGCTGCTTCTATGGGCAAGGCTGTAGAGGGAAAATTAAGGACAACTCGATTCGAGCAAAATTGTGATTGTCATCGACCAATCAGCTGTCATCAGCTGTTTGACAACCTTAACAAGGTCCAATCATCATGGGATTTGACTGGTATGTCCCTGGGAGGCCTCCCTAAGAGCAGAAAAATTGTCATAACGATAGCCACTAGGGGGCGCTATATCAAGAAAATATTATATATCTCTGTGAAAATTAAGCATATTGACACGCAGTTTGCTTCTTTTTATACTCTGCAGAGGGCCTAACAACTTTGTAATTGCAAGTGTTGTCAAAAAATGCTTTGCTTTTTCTCAGTTTCCAAATGTTCAAAATTGAAGCTTTTCGAACTAGTCCGTGGAATTTTGCGATATTCACAAACAGTTGACCTTGTTGGAATCTGCAGAGTCTGTAGGTAAATAATTATCAAAAAAAGTTCAACATTTGGACAAACTTTTGTTGTAATAAAACAATTAATTGAAGTGTGGGGAGCTTTAAACATTCTTTTAGCTATAACTCAAACAAATTAAGTCCAATCAAGACCAAACGTGACAGAAGTATGTATGGTCTTGTCCTGAAGACGTATGTACAATATGATCAAAATTTACCAAAAGGGGGCGCTACAATTGGACAAAAACTGATTAAATGGGCTTTTTTATGTTATAGCGCCATCTAGGAACGCAGTGGCACCCCAACTTAATTATGACATCTGGTCCTCAGTCTGATCAAGTATGTGACGTTTTAAAATTTTTGGGGAAAGCATTTTTGAGTTATAGGTGTATATTAGTGTACACATATAGCTTATATTTGACTTGAGGAATACATGCTAGATCTGTGTTATTGGGAGTGGCCTGTAAGCTACATAGTAATAAAAGTGCAACAATTTTTTGTTAAAGTTCAGATCCTTAGGATTCAGCTGATACCGTACATGCCCATGTTAGGTAAATATCCACATAGGAGTACATGCTTAAATCTTTCTGTATGTGCTTTCATGGCTGATCTAAAAATATGGGAAAGTAGTCATTTCTCACCAGCAGATGGCAGTCTAAGACTATACATTGTGCTGTTGAACTACAGTGGCTCTGAGACATTATGCAAAATGCAATGTGGAGCAAAGACCATAAGGCCCAGAAACACCTCCCTTGGCAGCAAGGTCCAGCAGGTGTAAAATGACTCAGCCAAGGAAAATGACATTCTTTGGCCAGATGGTGGCGCTATAGCAAAGGGAAAAGCATTGAGGTCTATATCTCCTACACCGTAAGGCCTAGAGATGAAATCTTTTTGTCCCTTATTCCTTGGCTTAAGACAAACTAATTTGCTGTTGGATCATAAAGCTCAGCCCACTTAGATTTTGAGCTAATTTGCATAATTTGCAAAACATACTTTTGTCAATAAGTCTATGAATTTTTCACCAAGTCCCTTGAGCTTGGTGCCAAAACGTTCACATGAGTCTGACCCTAGGTAATTATAGAATGAATTGACATTTTGATTCATGATGGCAAATGAACCTCTTCAGCTTATCACAGGTTTTACTTGAACATCTCTAACTCCATACTTTGCTCAAATGGGTTCAAATTTAAGATTCTACTTATAGAAATGCTTTTAAAGGTAGCATGGCAGCGATGTAGGCCTATTGCTTCCAAACAGGCCTGTTAAGCGAGAACCCCGTTAATTGCCGCTTGCGGCTATATTTATTATTAGGGGTTCGAGCACGAAGTGCTTGAAACCCTATTGTGTTTGTTCTGATTTTAATTTGTTATTATTAGGGGTTCGAGCACGAAGTGCTTGAAACCCTATTGTGTTTGTTCTGATTTTAATTTGTTATTATTATTATTCTTTTTCTTTTTCTGCCATAAAACGAATCGCACAGCCCAAACCGTAAGGCCTAGACACTTGAGACTTGGTCAATAGGTAGTAGTCGGTCTCGCTACTCAGGCGCAAAATATCAGCCCAATTGGCCTCAAGGGGGCGCTACAGCGAAGGAAAACGCTTTCATTAAAAGATTTTCCACCCCGTGTGGCGTAGAGACGAAATCATTTTTTTCCCTGATTCCTTGGGTCCTGCCGAATCAAAAAGGTACATACAACCACTAAGCTCCGCCTACTTAGATTTTTTGCTATTTTGCATAATTTGCAAAACCTACTTTTGTGTACTCCTCCGTGGATTTTTGTCCAATTTTCTTGAGCTTGGTGTCAAAATGTTCGCAGGAGCCTGTAGTTTAATAATTATCAAAAAGACGTTGAAATTTCGATTCAAGATGGCCGCCATATGCAAATGAACCTCTTCGGCTTATTTTATGTTTTACTTAAAAATCTATAACAAACTCATGGTTTACTCAAATGTGTTTACATTTCATATTCTACTTTCAGACATGATTCTGAGGTAGCTTGTCAAAGGAGAAGCCAATATTCATATAGGGGGCGCTGTAAATGCTTCAAGTTTATATCTCAGCATCCGTAAGGCGGATCGGACCGCCGCTTGGCATGCTGCTTCTATGGGCAAGGCTGTAGAGGGAAAATTAAGGACAACTCGATTCGAGCAAAATTGTGATTGTCATCGACCAATCAGCTGTCATCAGCTGTTTGACAACCTTAACAAGGTCCAATCATCATGGGATTTGACTGGTATGTCCCTGGGAGGCCTCCCTAAGAGCAGAAAAATTGTCATAACGATAGCCACTAGGGGGCGCTATATCAAGAAAATATTATATATCTATGTGAAAATTAAGCATATTGACACGCAGTTTGCTTCTTTTTATACTCTGCAGAGGGCCTAACAACTTTGTAATTGCAAGTGTTGTCAAAAAATGCTTTGCTTTTTCTCAGTTTCCAAATGTTCAAAATTGAACCTTTTCGAACTAGTCCGTGGAATTTTGCGATATTCCCAAACAGTTGACCTTGTTGGAATCTGCAGAGTCTGTAGGTAAATAATTATCAAAAAAAGTTCAACATTTGGACAAACTTTTGTTGTAATAAAACAATTAATTGAAGTGTGGGGAGCTTTAAACATTCTTTTAGCTATAACTCAAACAAATTAAGTCCAATCAAGACCAAACGTGACAGAAGTATGTATGGTCTTGTCCTGAAGACGTATGTACAATATGATCAAAATTTACCAAAAGGGGGCGCTACAATTGGACAAAAACTGATTAAATGGGCTTTTTTATGTTATAGCGCCATCTAGGATTGCAGTGGCACCCCAACTTAATTATGACATCTGGTCCTCAGTCTGATCAAGTATGTGACGTTTTAAAATTTTTGGGGAAAGCATTTTTGAGTTATAGGTGTATATTAGTGTACACATATAGCTTATATTTGACTTGAGGAATACATGCTAGATCTGTGTTATTGGGAGTGGCCTGTAAGCTACATAGTAATAAAAGTGCAACATTTTTTTGTTAAAGTTCAGATCCTTAGGATTCAGCTGATACCGTACATGCCCATGTTAGGTAAATATCCACATAGGAGTACATGCTTAAATCTTTCTGTATGTGCTTTCATGGCTGATCTAAAAATATGGGAAAGTAGTCATTTCTCACCAGCAGATGGCAGTCTAAGACTATACATTGTGCTGTTGAACTACAGTGGCTCTGAGACATTATGCAAAATGCAATGTGGAGCAAAGACCATAAGGCCCAGAAACACCTCCCTTGGCAGCAAGGTCCAGCAGGTGTAAAATGACTCAGCCAAGGAAAATGACATTCTTTGGCCAGATGGTGGCGCTATAGCAAAGGGAAAAGCATTGAGGTCTATATCTCCTACACCGTAAGGCCTAGAGATTAAATCTTTTTGTCCCTTATTCCTTGGCTTAAGACAAACTAATTTGCTGTTGGATCATAAAGCTCAGCCCACTTAGATTTTGAGCTAATTTGCATAATTTGCAAAACATACTTTTGTCAATAAGTCTATGAATTTTTCACCAAGTCCCTTGAGCTTGGTGCCAAAACGTTCACATGAGTCTGACCCTAGGTAATTATAGAATTAATTGACATTTTGATTCATGATGGCAAATGAACCTCTTCAGCTTATCACAGGTTTTACTTGAACATCTCTAACTCCATACTTTGCTCAAATGGGTTCAAATTTCAGATTCTACTTATAGAAATGCTTTTAAAGGTAGCATGGCAGCGATGTAGGCCTATTGCTTCCAAACAGGCCTGTTAAGCGAGAACCCCGTTAATTGCCGCTTGCGGCTATATTTATTATTATTCTTTTTCTTTTTCTGCCATAAAACGAATCGCACAGCCCAAACCGTAAGGCCTAGACACTTGAGACTTGGTCAATAGGTAGTAGTCGATCTCGCTACTCAGGCGCAAAATATCAGCCCAATTGGCCTCAAGGGGGCGCTACAGCGAAGGAAAACGCTTTCATTAAAAGATTTTCCACCCCGTGTGGCGTAGAGACGAAATCTTTTTTTTCCCTGATTCCTTGGGTCCTGCCGAATCAAAAAGGTACATACAACCACTAAGCTCCGCCTACTTAGATTTTTTGCTATTTTGCATAATTTGCAAAACCTACTTTTGTGTACTCCTCCGTGGATTTTTGTCCAATTTTCTTGAGCTTGGTGTCAAAATGTTCGCAGGAGCCTGTAGTTTAATAATTATCAAAAAAACGTTGAAATTTCGATTCAAGATGGCCGCCATATGCAAATGAACCTCTTCGGCTTATTTTATGTTTTACTTAAAAATCTATAACAAACTCATGGTTTACTCAAATGTGTTTACATTTCATATTCTACTTTCAGACATGATTCTGAGGTAGCTTGTCAAAGGAGAAGCCAATATTCATATAGGGGGCGCTGTAAATGCTTCAAGTTTATATCTCAGCATCCGTAAGGCGGATCGGGCCGCCGCTTGGCATGCTGCTTCTATGGGCAAGGCTGTAGAGGGAAAATTAAGGACAACTCGATTCGAGCAAAATTGTGATTGTCATCGACCAATCAGCTGTCATCAGCTGTTTGACAACCTTAACAAGGTCCAATCATCATGGGATTTGACTGGTATGTTCCTGGGAGGCCTCCCTAAGAGCAGAAAAATTGTCATAACGATAGCCACTAGGGGGCGCTATATCAAGAAAATATTATATATCTCTGTGAAAATTAAGCATATTGACACGCAGTTTGCTTCTTTTTATACTCTGCAGAGGGCCTAACAACTTTGTAATTGCAAGTGTTGTCAAAAAATGCTTTGCTTTTTCTCAGTTTCCAAATGTTCAAAATTGAAGCTTTTCGAACTAGTCCGTGGAATTTCGCGATATTCACAAACAGTTGACCTTGTTGGAATCTGCAGAGTCTGTAGGTAAATAATTATCAAAAAAAGTTCAACATTTGGACAAACTTTTGTTGTAATAAAACAATTAATTGAAGTGTGGGGAGCTTTAAACATTCTTTTAGCTATAACTCAAACAAATTAAGTCCAATCAAGACCAAACGTGACAGAAGTATGTATGGTCTTGTCCTGAAGACGTATGTACAATATGATCAAAATTTACCAAAAGGGGGCGCTACAATTGGACAAAAACTGATTAAATGGGCTTTTTTATGTTATAGCGCCATCTAGGATTGCAGTGGCACCCCAACTTAATTATGACATCTGGTCCTCAGTCTGATCAAGTATGTGACGTTTTAAAATTTTTGGGGAAAGCATTTTTGAGTTATAGGTGTATATTAATGTACACATATAGCTTATATTTGACTTGAGGAATACATGCTAGATCTGTGTTATTGGGAGTGGCCTGTAAGCTACATAGTAATAAAAGTGCAACATTTTTTTGTTAAAGTTCAGATCCTTAGGATTCAGCTGATACCGTACATGCCCATGTTAGGTAAATATCCACATAGGAGTACATGCTTAAATCTTTCTGTATGTGCTTTCATGGCTGATCTAAAAATATGGGAAAGTAGTCATTTCACACCAGCAGATGGCAGTCTAAGACTATACATTGTGCTGTTGAACTACAGTGGCTCTGAGACATTATGCAAAATGCAATGTGGAGCAAAGACCATAAGGCCCAGAAACACCTCCCTTGGCAGCAAGGTCCAGCAGGTGTAAAATGACTCAGCCAAGGAAAATGACATTCTTTGGCCAGATGGTGGCGCTATAGCAAAGGGAAAAGCATTGAGGTCTATATCTCCTACACCGTAAGGCCTAGAGATGAAATCTTTTTGTCCCTTATTCCTTGGCTTAAGACAAACTAATTTGCTGTTGGATCATAAAGCTCAGCCCACTTAGATTTTGAGCTAATTTGCATAATTTGCAAAACATACTTTTGTCAATAAGTCTATGAATTTTTGACCAATTCCCTTGAGCTTGGTGCCAAAACGTTCACATGCGTCTGTCCCTAGGTAATTATAGAACGAATGTTGACATTTTGATTCAAGATGGCCGCCATATGCAAGTGAACCTCTTCAGCTTATCACAGGTTTTACTTGAACATCTCTAACTCCTTCATACTTTACTCAAATGGGTTCAAATTTCAGATTCTACTCATAGAAATGCTTTTAAAGGTAGCATGTCAGCGATGTAGGCCTATTGCTTCCAAACAGGCCTCTTAAGCGAGAACCCCGTTAATTGCCGCTTGCGGCTATATTTATTATTATTATTATTCTTTTTATTTTTCTGCCATAAAACGAATTGCACAGCCCAAACCGTAAGGCCTAGACACTTGAGACTTGGTCAATAGGTAGTAGTCGGTCTCGCTACTCAGGCGCAAAATATCAGCCCAATTGGCCTCAAGGGGGCGCTACAGCGAAGGAAAACGCTTTCATTAAAAGATTTTCCACCCCGTGTGGCGTAGAGACGAAATCATTTTTTTCCCTGATTCCTTGGGTCCTGCCGAATCAAAAAGGTACATACAACCACTAAGCTCCGCCTACTTAGATTTTTTGCTATTTTGCATAATTTGCAAAACCTACTTTTGTGTACTCCTCCGTGGATTTTTGTCCAATTTTCTTGAGCTTGGTGTCAAAATGTTCGCAGGAGCCTGTAGTTTAATAATTATCAAAAAAACGTTGAAATTTCGATTCAAGATGGCCGCCATATGCAAATGAACCTCTTCGGCTTATTTTATGTTTTACTTAAAAATCTATAACAAACTCATGGTTTACTCAAATGTGTTTACATTTCATATTCTACTTTCAGACATGATTCTGAGGTAGCTTGTCAAAGGAGAAGCCAATATTCATATAGGGGGCGCTGTAAATGCTTCAAGTTTATATCTCAGCATCCGTAAGGCGGATCGGACCGCCGCTTGGCATGCTGCTTCTATGGGCAAGGCTGTAGAGGGAAAATTAAGGACAACTCGATTCGAGCAAAATTGTGATTGTCATCGACCAATCAGCTGTCATCAGCTGTTTGACAACCTTAACAAGGTCCAATCATCATGGGATTTGACTGGTATGTCCCTGGTAGGCCTCCCTAAGAGTTGAAAAATTGTCATAACGATAGCCACTAGGGGGCGCTATGTCAAGAAAATATTATATATCTCTGTGAGAATTAAGCATATTGACACACAGTTTGCTTCTTTTTATACTCTGCAGAGGGCCTAACAACTTTGTAATTGCAAGTGTTGTCAAAAAATGCTTTGCTTTTTCTCAGCTTCCAAATGTTCAAAATTGAACCTTTTCGAACTAGTCCGTGGAATTTTGCGATATTCCCAAACAGTTGACCTTGTTGGAATCTGCAGAGTCTGTAGGTAAATAATTATCAAAAAAAGTTCAACATTTGGACAAACTTTTGTTGTAATAAAACAATTAATTGAAGCGTGTGGAGCTTTAAACATTCTTTTAGCTATAACTCAAACAAATTAAGTCTAATCAAGACCAACCATGACAGACGTATGTATGGTCCTACCCTGAAGAAGTATGTACAATATGATCAAAATTTACCAAAAGGGGGCGCTACAATTGGACAAAAACTGATTTAATTGGCTTTTTTATGTTATAGCGCCATCTAGGAATGCAGTGGCACGCCAACTTAATTATGACATCTGCTCCTCAGTCTGATCAAGCATGTGAAGTTTTAAAATTTTTGGGGAAAGTGTTTTTGAGTTATAGGTGTATATTAGTGTACACATATTGCAAATATTTGACTTGTGGAATACATGCTAGATCTCTCTTATTGTGAGGGGCCTGTAAGCTACATAGTAATAAAAGTGCAACAATTTTTTCATTCATTCATTATCTGTAACCGCTTATCCAGTTCAGGGTCGCGGTGGGTCCAGAGCCTACCTGGAATCATTGGGCGCAAGGCAACAATTTTTTGATCAGTATTAAAGTTCGGATCCTTAGGATTCAGCTAATACCACATATGTCCATGTTAGGTAAATATCCACATAGGAGTACACGCTCAAATGTTTCTATATGTGCATTCATCCATCCATCCATCCATTATCTGTAACCGCTTATCCAACTTAGGGTCGCGGGGGGTCCAGAGCCTACCTGGAATCATCGGGCGCAAGGCGGGAATACACCCTGGAGGGGACGCCAGACCTTCACAGGGCAAATATGTGCATTCATGGCAGAGCTAAATATATGTGAAAGTAGTTATTTCTCACCAGAAGATGGCAGTCTAAAACTATACATTGTGCTGTTGAACTACAGTGGCTCTGAGACATTATGCAAAATGCAATGTGGAGCAAAGACCATAAGGCCCAGAAACACCTCCCTTGGCAGCAACATCCAGCAGGTGTGAAATGACTCAGCCAAGGAAAATGACACTCTTTGGCCAGATGGTGGCGCTATAGCAAAGGGAAAAGCATTGCGGTCTATATCTCCTACACCGTAAGGCCTAGAGATGAAATCTTTTTTTTCCCTTATTCCTTGACTTTAGACAAACTAATTTGCTGTTGGATCATTTAGCTCAGCCCACTTAGATTTTGATCTAATTTGCATAATTTGCAAAATATACTTTTGTCAATAAGTCTTTGAATTTTTGACCAATTCCCTTGAGCTTGGTGCCAAAACGTTCACGAGTCTGACCCTAGGTAATTATAGAACGAATGTTGACATTCTGATTCAAGATGGCCGCCATATGCAAATGAACCTCTTCAGCTTATCACAGGTTTTACTTGAACATCTCTAACTCCTTCATACTTTGCTCAAATGGGTTCAAATTTCAGATTCTACTTATAGAAATGCTTTTAAAGGTAGCATGTCAGCGATGTAGGCCTATTGCTTCCAAACAGGCCTGTTAAGCGAGAACCCCGTTAATTGCCGCTTGCGGCTATATTTATTATTATTCCGGTTCTTTTTCTGCACTAAAAGTGATCGCACAGCCCAAACCGTAAGGCCTACACACTTGAGGCTTGGCCAGTAGGTAGTAAACCCTCCCGCTACTCAGGCGCAAAAAATCAGACTGATTGGCCTCATGGGGGCGCTACAGCGAAGGACAACACCTTTTCTTACGGGGCTTCTACCACGTGAGGCGTAGAGACGAAATTTTTTTTCCCCCTGATTCCTTGAGTCCTGCCGAATCAAAAAGGTACATACAACCACTTAGCTCCGCCCACTTAGATTTTTTGCTATTTTGCATAATTTGCAAAACCTACTTTTGCGTACTAGTCCGTGGATTTTTGTCCAATTTTCTTGAGCTTGGTGTCAAAACGTTCGCAGGAGTCTGAAGCTTAATAATCATCGAAAAAACGTTGACATTTCAATTCAATGTAGCTGCCATATGCAAATTAACCTTATCGGCTTATCGCGCTTTTTACATGAACAGCTGTTACTTCTGCATACTTTACTCAAATGGGTTGCAATTTTAGATTCTGCTTAGGGACATGATTTTGAGGTAGCATGTCATCGGTGGTGCGAAAATTCACATAGGGGGCGCTCTAAATACTAGAAATTCATATCTCAGCATCCGCAAGTCCGATCGGTCCGCCGCTTGGCATACAGCTGCTTTAGGCAAGGCTCTAAGTGGAAAATAAAGGACAAGTCGATACTCGCCGAATTGTAACGTCATCGGCCAATCAGAACTCAGCAGCTCCCTGACAAGCTTGACAAAGGTCAATCATTATGATACTTGACTGGCATGTCCATGGAGGCACTTCCTAAGAGCAGAAGACGTTTCGTAACGATTGCCACTAGGGGGCGCTATAACAAGAAAATATGTAATATCTCAGCGAAATTTAAGCATATTGACATGCAGTTTGCTGGACTCTGTACTCTGTATATTGCCTAACAACTTTGTAATAGCAAGTATTGTCAAGAAATGTATTGTTTTTTCTCAATGGCCAGTTGTTTGAAAATTGAGGTTTCGAACTAGTCCGTGGAATCTGATGCTATTCCCAAACAATTGGTCTTGTTGGAATCTGTAGAGTCTGTAGGTAAACAATCTTTAAAAAAAGTATGACTTTTTAACATTGTGTTGTTACAACATGTCAATAAACTGAAGTGTGAGCTGCTTTGTAGGTTCTTTCATCTATAACTCCAAGAAAATAAGCCCAATCCAGACCAAACTTTATAGGATTATGTAAGACCATATCCTGAAGGAGCATGTCTATTATGGCCTAAATCCACCCAAAGGGGGCGCTACAATCGGACAATAACTTATTAAAAAGGTTTTTTTTGTGTTATAGCGCCATCTAAGATTGCAGTGGCACCACAATTTAATTATGACATCTGCTCCTCAGGCTTATCAAGCTTGTGAAATTTGGTGAAAGCATTTTTGAGTTATAGGTGTATATATGTGTACATATATAGCATATATTTGACTTGTGGAATACATGCTGGATCTCTCTTATTGGGAGGGGCCTGTAAGCTACATAGTAATAAAAGTGCAAGTTTTTTTTTGATAATTATTAAAGTTCAGATCCTTAGGATTCAGCTGATACCACATATGTCCATTTTTGCTAAATATTCACATAGTAGTACACTCTCAAATACTTTTGTTTAAATATGCATTTATATCTGAGCCATAAATATTGGAAAGTACTTATTTCTCATCAGCAGATGGCAGTCTAAGACTACACATTTTGCTGTGGATGTGAGTTGTTATGCCAAATGCAATGTGGAGCAAAGACTGAAAGGCTCAGAAGTATCTTATGCCAGCAATGTACAGCAGGTGTGAAATGAGTCAGCCAAGGAAAATGACCATCTTTGGCCAGATGGTGGCGCTATAGCAAATGGAAAAGCATTGAAGTTTATATCTCCAAAACCCTAAGGCCTACAGACGAAATCTTTTTTTCCCTGATTCCTTGGCTTAAGACAAACTAATCTGCTATTTGGATCATTTAGCTCCGCCCATTTAGATTTCGAGCTAATTTGCATAATTTGTAAAACATACTTTTGTCAATAAGTCTTTGAATTTTTGTCCAATTCTCTTGAGCTTGGTGCCAAAACGTTCACACAAGTCTGACCGTAGGTAATTACCTAAAGAATGTTAACATTTCGATTCAATATGGTCGCCATATGCAAATGAACCTCTTCAGCTTATCACAGAATGGCACTTCAACAGTACATTATTTTATTGGTATATATTGGGTTTCAGATCCTACTCATCTGTGCAGGTATAACATATGAACATAAATATTTTATCATAATTGAGAGCAGCGCTCACCAAAGTAAATAAGCCTTTTAATAAACTTTGATGTCTTTTAACTTTTTTTACTCATTGTGTAAATAAGACATATTTTATTAGTACGTGTGAAGCCTCACTGTCCAAAACTGCTAATGGTCTCTTTGTGCTGATTTTTGCTTACACTCTCACTTCAACTAATATTACATAAATAAAATTTGTCTTGGTACTTTGAGTATTTGTGATGTATTTTTTTATCCACATGAAGGCTTATGCATTAGGCCTCTTTAAGCGTACTTACAAAATACCCTCGCTTCATTTGTCACATCGTTCACACATGTTCCTAGTGTAAACATTGTTCTAGGCACATTTTAATCATGTCCTTTCATCCTCATATTGATGAAGTATGTGAAGGTTTGTAATTTTTTGGGGGAAAGCATATCAGACTTATATGTGAATTGTAGTGATTTGTAGAATGTACAACATAGCTGCTTAATATACAACAAGTTATTTGAAGAATATAATTATAATAAGTGTCGCAGTCACACAGCTCCAGGGACCTGAAGGTTGTGGGTTCGATTCCTGCTCCGGGTGACTGTCTGTGAGGAGTGTGGTGTGTTTTCCCCATGTCTGCGTGGGTTTCCTTTGGGTGCCCCGGTTTCCTCCCATGGTCCAAAAACACACGTTGTTACCATCGGTGACTGCAAAGTGTCTGTAGGTGTGAGTGTGTGAGTGAATGTGTGTGTGTGTGTGTGTTGCCCAGTGAAGGACTGGCGCCCCCTCCATGGTGTATTTCCGCCTTGCGCCCAATGATTCCAGGTAGGCTCTGGACCCACCGCGACCCTGAATTGGATAAGCGGTTACAGATAATGAAAGAATGAATGAATGAATAATTATAATAACAAGTACAGAAAAACAACAAGTATTGTAAATTTTTATTATGAATTTATTTTGTAAATGTGCATACTCCACATGTTGAAGCACAAGCTATAGTTTATCAGGGCTATGTGCTGGATATATTACTACTGTCCAAAGAAAAGCATATATATTTGTCAATTTTGTTTTCCTTAATTTAAACACTAGAAATGCTTCAATATAGTGTATAAACAGTGAATCTTTTACAAATTACAAGAATGGTCTAGATTGAATAGAATGTTTTGAATGTTTCATATTCCATGTAAAACTGGAAACATTTTTGTTTTGTGTTTGTTTTTGTTTGGACAGTGTCAGACATAATACATATAAAACAAACTACAGTAAATAATATCATTTTCAGATGGTGTGGCAGATTTTTTAAAAATAAATAAATAAATTTATTTTTCCTTCAGACCCTCCCAGACGTCCATTTGTATCTAAGCATATTTCTGGTGAATTGATCACATTGGTATGTGTCAGTGACTCAAACCCTGCCAGTTCCTACACCTGGTACAGCAAGGCAGAAAACAATATCATTGGGAACAGCACCAATTTAAATTTAACTTTAGCTGAAGGAAAGTACGGACCTCTATACTGTGTGGCAACTAATCAGTATGGATCCCACAACTCATCAGAGTGGTCACTTGCATCAGGTATGTTATGAGTTGAATCACACACTTTTCTGCCAATGCAGTAGCTAAACAGCAGTAATATTAAGAAGCTGCGCAGAATTATATTAGTTAAATGATCATGCTGCATCATGTCTCTTTTCTTTAAAATGCTGATGTCTTCCCATTAATACAGATAATTCAATTGCAAAGTATGTAGTTTCTACAGTCGTTGTTTTTCTACTTGCATCTACTGGCATTGCTGTGTTTTTGTGGAACAGGTAAGATGCTGCTCTCCTCACCACCTTTAATCTGATTTTATCTTGGAAGCCATAAAATATTGTATAATGTTTCTACTTAATGTGCTTTCTTATAAACAAGCAATAGAAAATTGCCTTTAACAACTGTTGCAATCTTGCAACAGGGGGTCTTTATTCTTGTGCAGAATCTTCAAGAGGAGACAAGCAGCAACTACTGGTACCTGGGTTGAGGAAAACAAAGTACAAGTAAATTTACCTTAGTTTAAATCTAGGTTATCTGTATTGGTACTATTCTGTTGGACTGTGCTGGACAGGTTTACACTTGATATTTTCCTTCTGCATGCAGGTAATAATAATAATAATAATAATAATCATAATAATATATAGCATTTTAAAATGTTTTTTAAGACACTGTTTACAATGGGTTGAACATGAAACAGACAACCACATCAGACAATCAAACAAAATGAAAGGAACAAATAACACATAACACAGTAGAAAACAAGAAGAGTAATAATATGGGTCAGCCGATTATAGGCTTCAGGAATCAGAGAGGTTTTGCAACAAAAAACCTATAGTGTTTTAAGGTTGTATTTGAATAGCGACAGAGAATTAGACTGTAGAATTTCTGGAGGAAGGGAGTTCAAGAGGGTTGGAGCTTGTCTGGAGAAGGCTCAGTCTCCAAGACTTTGCAGGTTGGAGGGGGGAATGCTGAGTAAACCAGCTGAAGAATATCTGAGTGTAAGATTAGGTGTGTAAGGTTGAGGAAGGTCAGATAAATAAGAAAACTTGGAGACAGTGGACGGGCCAGGTATGGGTGAGGAGGCCAGCAACAGAGTTCTCGACTATCTGAAGTTTATAAAGTAGTGAGGAGCTAATGCCAGGAAGCAGTGAGTTACAATAATCAAGATGGTCACCAAGTTGTTGTCATGTTTAAGAGCATTATCCAATATTAGTTATAAGCCATGGTGAACATGGTGTCACCTGATGAATATACATCTCTACAGGACAGGGTTTGGAAACCAGTGTTTGGTACTGAGTGGATATCTTTTTTCAACACTGCTTTCACATTAATCCTTAAGGTCCACCAGTGATCATGAAATTCCAAACACAAATGCAATTACACATTTAAATATTCAGGTACAAGCCAGATCTTAATGCTAAGTGGAACTGCTGAAAAATGTCCTTTTCTGTCTTTCTTACAGAATGACCCCTCTCCAGTGTATTATAATGTCTCAAGCCTGAACCCCACAAATACAGCCGACGGGGATGAAGTTCTTTACTCCAGTGTTCATTTTGCAAACCCTCAAGAAGTGCCTCTTTACTCAACTGTACAGATGTCAATTCTAAAAGAACTAGAAAACATAGAGTATGCTACTGTGAGCCTGCCTAGGAAAAGAACTCTGCAGTAAGTACTTTCTTTAGGAAAATACATCTATATAGGATCTTTATACTAATTGATACTATTATTTATATTACTGAAACACTTATTTACCTCAAAGTTACAAACACAAAGAAACATATGTAGCAAATAGTTAGAACTACATTAACTATATAATATATTACTGTCCTCTTTGGCTGTAATGAATGATGAATGTTCATTATGAACCTTATTTATGAATCTTGCTTTTGAGAACTGAATACTTTCTAAGCCAGCACATTTGATTTCAGTAATTTCTTAACAAACGAACAAGAGATATTCTGCTATGGCAGGAGAGCCAGGAGGATCCCACTACTGACACAGAGATATAAAAAAGCTAGACTGTTGTTTTCCAAAATGTACATGAGTAAGCCAAAATCCTTCCGGGAGAACGTCTTGTGGACAGATGAGACCTTTTAGGTAAAGCGCCTCATTCTACTGTTTACCAAAAACAGAATGTGGCCTACAGTATCTACAGTCAAATATACTGAAGGTTCAGAGATGTTTTGGGTTGTTTTGCTGCCTCTGGTACTGGGTGCCTTGACTGTGTGTAAGGCATCATGAAACCTGAAGATTACCAGAGGATTTTGGGTCACAATGTAGGGCCCAGTGTCAGAAAGCTGGGTTTGTGTCCTAGGTCATGGATCTTCCAGCAGGACAATGACCCCAAACATACTTCAAAAAGCACCCAGAAATGGATGGAAACAAAGTGCTGAAGAGTTATGAAGTTGCCAGCAATGAGTCTGGATCTAAATCCCATTGAAAACATATGGAGAGATCTTAAAATTGCTGTTGGGACAAGGCACCCTTCAAATATGAGAGACCTGGAGCAGTTTGCAAAAGAAGAGTGTTCCAAAATTCCAGTTGAGGGGTGTGAGAAGCTTGTTGTTGGTTAAAGGAAGCAATTGATTTCAGTTATTTTTTTCCAAAGGGTGTGCATCCAAATATTAAGTTGATGGTGCCAATGATTTTTTCCAGTCCATTTTTGGAGTTTTGCATGAAATTATATCAATTTTGGCTTATTTCTGTGTTTTCTGTGTGTTGTTCCAATACACACAAAGGAAATAAATATGTATAACAAAACCTATGTAATTGCAATAATGTTCTGGGAGAAATACCTCAGGGTTCAGCCATGACAGCGTGCATGTTTGTGTATGTGTGTGTGTGTATATACATATAACTTTTTTTTCTTAACTGTTAAAGATCTACATTAAATAGGTTTTATTCAAACAATTTTGTATGTAAGGTTTAGCCATGGCATTTATCCCACCATAATTGCAAACATTAATATAAGGAACAGTTGATTCAGGAGATATAGACATTCAAATTATGCTATTTTGAATATTTCATGTTTTTAACCAATACCCCTGACTGCTATTGATTTTGCATTTATAATTTAAGTTGTAGTAATCTTTTTTGTGAACAGTGTTCAAAATTTTATGTAACACATAAAACACATGATTTTTTTGTTTTTCAGCACTTTCTTTAAAAGCAAATTTACTTGAGGGCTGCCATCTGGTCTAACCTTAACCCCAACCCTGACAAGACTCACAAAGAGTCATGAGAAAGGATTACTTTAAGGTCAAATTTGGAAAACGGATAAATTTTTGTTATTCAAAACTTGTCATGGTATTTGAAATTCAAAAGAAAGAATTTTCACATATTGTAATGGGGCCCTTAAGTTAGGTCATTGTCAATATAATGCAGAAAAAATGCTTCCTTGTTCTTCCCCAGCAATATCTTTTGGTCCAGCTATGATAATTGCATACCTATTCCTAATTGTGTCATCTATTCTATGAACTATGCTGTTGCTATTTAAGGACTGAATTTCATTCTGGATATGTGGGCTAGTATATCCTTTCTGGGTTCTCTGCAAGCATTTTCCTCCTGTGCAGTCACAGAGACAGCATGACATGTGTTTTATATTTTTGCAGCTCTTTTTCAATTTCTAAATCCTGTTGCTACAAAGTGGGAGGGTTTATCACGAGTTCTTGTAATTAAATGACAAAACATCTTTTTACAATGCAATGTAATGCAGCCAATGTATCATGAAACCCTAAAGCCCTGTTTTCAAAAGCCATTTTTAGGGGTAAAATTTAGCATTAGCCACTGCTGCTATAGCCTTGCTAATAGCCAGCTCCCCATTAGACACACTGCTATCTTGCTAATTGTTAGCCCCCTGTTAGCATTCATAATGAGAGAAACAATCCTTCCCTGCTTCAGCCACTGCTAGTGGTTTTTGCTATTGTCTATATGCTCATTTCACCTCTCTGAGCCGTCGGGGCATTCAAACTTCAGCTTTCTGACCCATTACCATTTGTTGTAGATAATTCTACATGCTTAGCATTCAAACATAGCCTTCATGTAACCCAGGGCACAAGTAAGAAAATTAAATCATTGTACCTCAAATCAAGCAATAAGAAAATATTCTGTGGGTCAGATATACTATCAATATACTACCTTATTGTCTGAATAACAAAAATATAATCAGGGAGAGCATACAATAAAGGAAATTAGTTTTTAAAACAAAATACTCATTAAAAAATGTAACAAAATAAATTTGATTTTCCAGTTTAGTATGTGCCGCCTCAGCGCATGATCTTCGATACCACCAATTTCCTTTCCAATCCAATACTGAGTAAAATTTCGCTGAGTTGGTATTGGTGATAACAATTCAATAACAATATTTTGTGCAAATACACCTAATGTCCCAGACAGCAAGCATATATCGGTCCACTGGCATAAAAAGGTTTGCACACAACTGACTGTAGACTACTGCTGATCCAGCATAGGACCACTCGGATTACTGTTCTGAGTACACACTCACATCTATGGACACTTTTGAGTCGCCAGTCCACCTACCAATGTGTGTTTTTGGACTGTGGAAGGAAACAAAAGCACACAGGGAGATGTTTTGTTCTTAATATGATTATTGTTAAATAATACTAAATTTGGGTGTTATAAGAAACATTCAGGAAATGTTTAAATAGGGAACACAGAAATAAAAAACAATCCTCAAATATTGCCAAAATGCACTCATCAGTCCTCTCTGAAAAGGGTGTAGGCATGGTCTAAATATAATTAATATGCATGAATGACAGCCCTTTATCGCTTGTGATCAAAATTTATCACTGGCAAAATAAAAGTAAAAAAAGCTTTTTGCCATTTCATTTTCAAAACTATGAACATATAATCAATGAAAATATGCTAATGAGGAAAATTCAAACATCAATTTGGCTTTGCTATAGGAAATATGTATTTAGCTTTTATATTTTCATCTGCAGATTTTAAAACTTAAAATTCAAGTGACAAAAATTGAAATAGAAAATGGGCATTATTTTTAATTGTAAAAACAGATATTAAAAAATGAATGATATTTTCCTTTAAAATTAAAACATAAATTCTATGCAATGCTTTACGGAGGCATGGCTAACTAGCCAAATCCTCACTGCTAACGTTGAGCTGCCCGGCTTCAGTGTGTCTCACTTCGACCGAGACTGTAAACTTTATGGCAAGAAGAAGGGAGGTGGACTGGTGATGTACATTAACAACAGATGGTGCAATCCCAGACATGTTACAGTGAAGGAGACTGTATGCTGTAAGGATGTGGAGTTATTGGCGGTCAGTCTCCAACCATACTACATGCCGAGAGAATTCTTGCATGCCATTGTGGTGTGTGTTTATGTTCCGCCGCGTGCTCTTCCGGACAGAGCGTGAGACGTCATCCACTCAACAATCGCAGGGCTGCAAACTCAACACACTGATGCCTTTTTTGCGATCTCGGGCGATTTCAATCACATAACATTGGACTCCACTCTCATAAACTTCTACCAGTTTGTCAACTGCCCTGCTAGGAAAAACAGAACAATAGACCTCATGTATGCTAGAGATGCATACAGGGACTTGAGGGATGCATACAGTGCCACGCCCCTCCCCCCGCTGGGGAACAAGCCCAAAGTACAGAGGCTACCAGCCACCACACGCACCTTCAGGAAATGGACACCTGAAGCAGGCGAGGCTCTGAGAGACTGCTTCGGATCCAAAGACTGGAGCATGTTACAGAGTGGTGAGGACCTAGAGGAGGTCACACATTGCACTACTGACTACCTGGACTTCTGTATGGACATTGTTGTTCCCACGAGAACTGTACGCTGCTTTCCCAACAACAAGCCTTGGATAACCAGCAATGTCAAGGCCCTTCTCAATAGGAAGAAAATGGCATTTAGAGAGGGAGACATGGCAGAGCTGAGGCGCGTACAAGGGGAATTCAAAGTTAAGCTGAAAGAGGCTAAGGAGGACTACAGAAGGAAGGTGGAACAGAAGCTGCAGGAGAACAACATGAGGAAGGTTTGGGATGGTATGAAGACCATTACTGGCCTCAAAAAGAGGAGCAGTTCTGTGGAGGGGGATCTGGACATGGCAAATCAGCTGAACCAGTTCTACTGCAGGTTTGACCGCTCTGATCCTGATCCAGCTCCGATGACAGTGGTATGCTAGCCACCCCTTGCTGACTCAGACACTGCTCTTGTGTGCTTGCCTGACCAACCAACACCTCCTCCATCACACTCTGGGCGACCCCCATCACAGGCTATCACACCCCTCCCCCACATGGTGTCAACGGCTGCATCAGTCTCCAGCCATCCAACTACCCCCCGAGACAATCCCCTCCCCCCTTCCCCCCATCGTCACGGCTGACCCGGTCAGAGGGCAGCTGAGGAGACCGCGACCTGGTAAGGCTGCCGGGCCGGACAGACTGTGTCCAAGGCTGCTCAAGGCCTGTGGTGCTGAACTGGGAGAGCCACTGAAGCACATCTTCAAACTGAGTCTCCGTCTTGGACGAGTTCCAACACTATGGAAGACATCATGTCTCACCCCTGTCCCTAAGAAGCCACACCCAAGTGAACTTAATGACTACAGGCCTGTGGCTCTAACATCACATGTGATGAACACAATGGAGAGACTGGTCTTATGCATACTGAGACCCCAGGTACGCCATGCACTGGACAAACTACAGTTTGCATACCAGGAGAAAGTGGGCGTGGAGGATGAAATCACTTATCTCTTATACAGGACACATTCACACCTGGACAAGGGGAACAGTGCTGTGAGAATCATGTTCTTTGATTTCTCAAGTGCTTTCAACACCAACCAACCTCTCAGACTGGGAGATAAGCTCCAACAGATGGGTGTGGACGCTCACCTGGTAACCTGAATTACAGATTATCTGTTAGAGCAGCCACAGTACGTGAGATTGAAGAACTGTCTCTGCGACACTTTGATCTGCAGCACAGGAGCTCCACAGGGAACTGTGCTCTCACCAGACCTGTTCACCCTGTACACATCTGACTTCTGCTACAACACTGAGTTGTGCCACATGCAGAAGTTCTCTGATGATACTGCAATTGTGGGGTGTATCAGGAACGAGCAGGAGGAGGAGTACAGGAGCCTGGTGGATGTCTTTGTGCAATGGTGCAAAATGAACCACCTCCAAATGAACACTTCAAAGACCAAGTAGATGGTGGTGGACTTCCGCAGGTCAAAGCCTGTCCTGCTACCAGTCACCATTGATGGGGTCGATGTGGAGGTGGCGGACACCTATCAGTATCTGGGCTTACACCTAGACAATAAACTGGACTGGTCAGCCAACACTGAAGCACTCTACAAGAAAGGGCAGAGCAGGCTGTACTTCCTGAGGAGTTTGGGGGTCCTTCAATGTCTGCAGTAAGCTCCTCAGGATGTTTTACCAGACTGTTGTTGCCAGTGTCCTCTTTTATGCTGGGGAGGAAGCATAAAGAAGAGGGAATGCTGGGCGACTAGACAGGCTCGTTAAGAAAGCTGGCTCTGTAATGGGGGCTGAAATGGAGTGCGTCACTTCCATATCAGACAAGAGGACCCTGAACCAACTGATCAGCATCCACTTCACAGTACCATAATTAAACAGAAGAGCTTGATCAGCTGGAAACTTCGCTCACTGCCAGGCTCAGCTGACAGACTGAGGAAGTCATTTGTCCCCAGGGCTATTGAGCTCAGTTCAACGCTTCACTCAAGGGGAGAGGAGAGATGGACTTCTCTGCATAGCCTGTCTGCCCATCTCATCTACCTCATGTGTACCTTAATCTGACAGCTACAATAGTAGTTTTATACTTAATACAGGAACATTGCACTGAACTGCCTTGCCTTGCACTATTTATTTTACTATAATTATTTCTAATTTTGATAATGCACTGATATTGCACATTCCATACCCTTTGCACTATCTACACTTTTTCAACTTTTAAACTATATACTGCACTCAAGAGATCATCCTCAGCTGCTCACTGTATCACAGATTCTTGCCAGACTAAGTTTGATCATTCTTAAGCACACTGTTAATTTTTTGGTATTTTCTTTTTTTTTCTTTTTTTTATATTTTGATATGTGACTTAGCCTACATAGTATATTGAAGTACTCTATGTCGATTTTGAAATTTGTTTTAGGTTATAAAGTATTTTTAACATTTAGTATTTTAGTATCATGCTCTATCTTCTACTGTCTCTTATGTACACTGGATTTTTTTTCTTTATATTAGTCCATTGCTGTTAGTGATTGTTGTATGTGATGTCTGTAAGCTACTGAGACCTTGAATTTCCCCTGGGGATCAATAAAGTATCTATCTATCTATCTATCTATCTATCCATCCATCCATCTATCCATCCATCCATCTATCCACCCATCCACCCACCCATCCACCCACACATCCATCCATCCATCCACCCACCTTACACCCCAGGAAGCCATGACCCAACATCATCTGGGTCTTTATATGTACTGTGGAGGTGATGACCATAAATTGAATAAGTGTCCAGTCAGGCCGTTAAAAAGATCAGACCTACCCCAGGTAGGGGGCTCTAGGGTAGGCTTAATTCTTGGCCCTCGTTCAAGTGGCTTATTCTTAACTGTGTCCATATTATGGGGAAAATCCTTCACTGAACAACGTGTTACAGCATTTGTTGACTCAGGTGCGGCAAGTAACTTCATGGACACAACTATGGCTCAAAAATTAGGTCTCCCTATTGAGTCTCTTACCACGCCTCTACCGGTCTCAGCCGTAGACAGCCTCCCTCTCCGCTCAGGAGCCATAACCCAAGGAACTAAACCGGTTGTACTCAAAGTAGGCCAACACACAGAGAGGATATC
Organism: Hoplias malabaricus; assembly: GCF_029633855.1. NCBI lineage: Eukaryota > Metazoa > Chordata > Actinopteri > Characiformes > Erythrinidae > Hoplias > Hoplias malabaricus. The sequence goes on from NC_089820.1 coordinate 38,047,017, forward strand.
ATTTTTCTTGACAAGAGCTCCTGAGTTACCCATCATTTTAGGGTTCTCTTGGCTGCAGATTGACACAATCCCCTAATTGACTGGCTCTCCAAATCCATCTGACACTGGGGACCCCACTGTCAGTCATCCGGTCTATTCCCAGGTGCACTAGAAAATCAGAGTACTTCCATAGATGTTTCGATTGGCTTAAGGTGCCTACTGTCTATCATGATCTCTATGAGGTCTTCAGTAAACAAAAAACGGAGGTCTTACCACCTCATTGGAATTTCGACTGCGCCATTGAATTAGTACCTGGTACTAACCCTCCAAGAGGAAGTCTCTTTTCCTTGTCTGGCCCAGAGAAAGAGGCTATGGAAAAAATATATTCAGCAGTCTCTGGCACAAGGCTTCATCCATCCTTCCACGTCTCCCGCTGGAGCAGGATTCTTTTTCCACGCTCCAGCAACCACCAAGTGCCTTGAAGCTGTCCCTACACTGAAGTTCTCATGGACTACTAACTATCATCACCAGTAGATTGACCAGAGGAGGATGGGTCACCCCTTGTGAGCCTTGGTTCCTCCCAAGGTTTCTTCCTCAGCTGGGGGAGTTTTTCCTTGCCACTGTCGCCCCTGGCTTGCTCACTTGAGGGTTTTACATTTGTCTTTACATTTCATGTCGAATCTTGTCTTACTGGAATTCTGTGAAGCTGCTTTGTGACAACATCAGTTGTGAAAAGCGCTATATAAATAAATTTGATTTGATTTGATTTGATTTTTCGTAGGGAAGAAGGATGGGAGCCTGTGCCCGTGCATAGACTATAGAGGACTCAATAAAATCACTGTCAAGGACCACTATCCCTTGCCATTGATGAACACGGCCTTTGAAACCCTACAGCAGGCTGCAGTGTTCACTAAATTGGACCCCAGGAGCTCTTATTTAGTGTGGATTCGGCAGGGGGATGAGTGGAAGACGGCTTTCATCACTCCTACTGGTCACTATGAGTATCTAGTGATGCCATTTGGCTTGATGAATGCTCCCGCAATTTTCCAACGGCTCATTCATGAGGTCCTGCACTAGACCATTGGCCTATATGCTTTTGTTTACCTGAATGCAGTGGCGGATGCTGGTCTTTCAAGGAGGGGAAGCTCAATTTCGGCCTACATCATAAAATGTGTCGGTTTATTTATACGTAAATTCTACCCTCTGTTCCTTTTCAAGAAAATTATCTGTGACCCTGTCGTACCAACAAGGCGTCTTTTCCAGGGACTTGACTAGTGTCCTCTCAATGGCCAGCAGAGCTAGGCTGCTTAAACGGCCCTGGCCCATGTGAAGTGTGTTCGTCTGTGAGTGCTTTGTGACGGTGGCAGGACTCAGCAGCACCCGCTGGACAGAAACTGCGATAGAAGTCAGAAAGAGTGATAGAAGTCAGTCTCCAAACACAAGCAGCTACAAAAAACCCACCAGCAATAGAAGCTTGATTTGTCGCTAGTCGTTTTAACAAAGAAAATGCCGCTAAGAGAACTTACATAGTCTCCGGTTCAACTCAGAACAGAATGAAAATGTAATGCTCCCACAGATCGCTACACAAAAAGGATTGCTGATTCGCTCGTTTTGCTGTCAATCAAAAAGGGATTCAGCCTCAGACAGATCATCCAATCATTATACAGAAGCTGAGTGTCCGGACCAGCTGAGGCCAGCCCACTGCCCCATAGACCCCCAGAGACGCTGAGCGTCCGATGGGCGGGACAAAGCCCAGTATTTATCCAATCCAATAAGAACGTGAATCTGAACAAAAGTTGAGCGCGTTGTAGTGCACATTTATTCAATGACATGTACACACAACAGTATATATTTGATAACTTATTTTTTGACATTTTAGGGGAAGCTGAGCTTCCCTTGCAGTCTTACAGCAATCGCCTCTGCCTGGATGACATACTCATTTTCATATTCATGTCCACCATATTCTGCAACTCATCTTGGAGAATCATGTTTTTGTAAAACTTGAAAAGTCTGAATTTCATGTACCGGTGGTACACTTTTTGGGTTTTGTAGTATCCAAGGGTAGTTTAGCTATGGATCCAGCTAAATTGAAAGCAGTGGCTGAGTGGCCTTGCCCTACTACTCTTCGTTTGGTCCAACACTTTCTGGGCTTTGCTAACTTCTACCATCGGTTTGTCAGAAACTTTGGTTCAGTGGCCGCTGCTCTTACGGCTTTGACTCGTAAGCGAACAGGTCCCTTTAGATGGACTGATGAAGCCCAGAAAGCATTTGAGGAGATTAAGCACAGACTAATAACTGCCCCAGTCTTGCGTCTTCCGGATCCTAACCTCCCCTTTGTAGTGGAAGTCGATGCCTCTGACACAGGGGTGAGCGTTGTCTTGTCACAACGCTCGGGATCAAACAACAAACTCCACCCCTGCACCGCCTTTTCTCACCGTCTAAGCCCCACAGAAAAAAATTATGATGAAGGGGAACTTTTGGCCATCAAAATGGCACTTGAAGAGTGGAGACACTGGCTGGAGGGGGCCAAACATCCATTTCTAGTCTGGACTGGCCATAAAAACCTTTCATATCTCCAGGGGGCCAAACGTCTGAATCCCAGGCAAGCTCGGTGGGCATTGTTTTTTAATCGTTTTGATTTCACCCTGTCCTACCGTCCAGGTTCTAAGATAAGATAAGATAAGATAGCCTTTATTGTCATTGCACATGTACAATGAAATTGAGCAGCAATCCTTAAAGTGCTTAAACAAACAAAAACAGTAGAAACAGGCAGTTTTTTTTTTACAATATAAATAACAATTATTGCACTAGCCCTGGGTAGTAGAGGAGATTAATGTGCGTGTGTTTGCTGTGTATTGCACAGGCCCTGAGTGGCTTAAGAGGTATGTGCGTTCAGTTCCCGTACAGCACTGGGGTAAAAGCTGTTTTTCAGTCTGTTTGTCCTGGATGTGATGGACCTGAAGCATTTTCCTGAGGGCAACTGTTGGAAGAGATGGTGTCCAGGATGGGAGGAGTCTTTCAGTATATTGGCTGCCCTGCTTAGGCAGCGGGAGCTGAACAGATCCTCCAGCCTGGGCAGTGGACAACCGATGATCTTCTGGGCCATATTGATCACTCTCTGTAGAGCTCTCCTTTCTGCCACTGAGCAGCTGCTGTACCATGTTGAGATGCAATAGGTCAGCACACTCGCACAGCAGTAGTAAGACACCAGCAGCTTCTCCTGAAGGTTTTTCCTGGGAATTCTCAGGAAATAGAGTCTCTGCTGTGCCTTCCTGACTACAGCTGTGGTGTTGGTGTTCCAGGAGAGATCTTCAGAGATGTGCATACCCAGAAGTCTGAAGGAGGGGACTCTTTCCACACAGTCCTCATTTATGATGAGTGGTGAGGGGTCTATGCGTTTCCTCTGGAAGTCAATGACCAGTTCTTTTGTTTTGGTGGAGTTCAGGGAGAGGTTGTTCTTTGCACACCACTCCACCAGTCCCAGGAATTCATCCCTGTAAGCGGTCTCATCTCCACCGGATATGAGTCCCACCACGGTTGTGTCATCCGCGAACTTGATGATTGTGTTGCTGGAGTGGGTGGGGTTGCAGTCGTGGGTGTAGAGTGCATAGAGGAGAGGACTCAGCACACAGCCCTGTGGCGCTCCAGTGCTGAGTGTTATCCTGGAGGACTGATGGCGGCCTAATCTAACAGACTGGGTGCGGTTTGTTAAAAAGTCCTTAATCCAGATGCATGTTGAATGAGAAAGACCAAGGTCTATGAGTTTGGTCACCAGTCTGCTGGGGATGACCATATTAAAGGCGGAACTGAAGTCTAAAAATAATATTCTTACATAGTTTCCCTGGTGTTCCAAGTGTGTGAGTGCTGTGTGAAGGGTAGTATTAATGGCATCCTCAGTGGACCTGTTTGCTGTGTGAGCAAACTGATGTGGATCGAAGCTGGGAGGGAGAGTGGCTCTGATGTGCTGTAGAACCAGTCTCTCAAAGCACTTCATTATAACCGGTGTGAGTGCGACTGGATGGTAGTCACTGAGGTCGCTGATGGTGTTCTTTTTGGGCAGCGGGATGATGGTGGCAGACTTCAGACATGGTGGTATGATGGATTTTGGTAGGGACAGGTTGAAGATTTTTGTAAAAATGCCACAGAGCTGGTCTGCGCATATTTTCAGTACCTTTCCTGTCACACCATCCGGACCAGCAGCTTTCCTGTGGTTCACTGCTTTAAGTGCACGTCTCACCTCGTGTTCTTGCACCATGAGGATGTGGTTATTGGAGACTGGTGGAGGTCTTGTGTTTGTCTCCACTGCTCCCACCTCATAGCGAGCAAAGAAACAGTTAAGTTTCTCTGCCAGTGAAACATCACCCTCCACAGTATTGCAGTTCCTGGACTTGTGGTTGGTGATGTGTTGAATGCCCTGCCACACGTGACGTGGGTCGTTGTTGGTGAAGTGTTCCTCAATTTTCCTCTTGTAGGCAATCTTGGCCTCTTTGATGCCTCTCTTCAGGTTGGTTCTTGCCACGCTGTATAAGGCTCTGTCCCCAGACCTGAATGCGATGTTACGCTTGTTGAGGAGTATTCGGACCTCTTTTGTCAACCAGGGTTTTTGGTTTGAGTAAACCCTGATGTGTTTGTCCATTGCTACATTGTCCACACAGTTTTTGATGTAGCAGAGTACAGTTGATGTGTACACTTCCAGGTCCTGATCCTCAAAGATGTCCCAGTCGGTTCTTCCGAAGCAGTCCTGCAGCTGTAAGGAAGCTCTTTCGGGCCATGTCTGGACAGTCTTTGTGATGGGATGAGATCTTCTTTTGAGGGGGTTGTATGCCGGAGTTAGAAATATAGAGCAGTGGTCTGATTGAACCAAGTGTGGTAATAGGGTAGCTTTAAAACTGTTCTTTAAATTTGAGTACACCTTATCCAGTGTATTTTTCCCCCTGGTAGCACATTTGATGTGCTGATCAAATTTAGGGAGGACTGATTTTAAATCAGCATGATTAAAATCACCGGCTATTATGTAGGCTGCTTCAGGGTAACTGTTTTGCTGTGAATTGATGGCACTGAGCAGATAGCTTAGCGCTATGTTGGCATTAGCATCAGGAGGAATGTACACAGCAGTTACCAGGACAATGGTAAACTCTCGGGGAAGATAGAATGGCCTGCATTTCACTGTCATATACTCCAAATCAGAAGAACAGTGATGTTGGCATTAGTACACCAGCTGTTGTGTGTGTAAATGCATAGCCCCCCTCCTTTTGTTTTACCTGAGTCTTTGTTTCTGTCCCAACAGAACGTTGTGCGGCCTGCTAGCTCGATGGCTACATCCAGGATGAGCGAGTGCAGCCACGTCTCCGTGATTACTAAAATGCAGCAGTCCTCAATTAGTCTGTTTGTAGAAATCAGCAGACTAAGATTATCCAGCTTGTTCGTGATTGCTCTGGCGTTGGTGAGAAAGACGCTGGGTAGCGCTGGCTTGTGTGGTTGTTTCTTAAGCCTCGCCGCTATGCCAGACCGGCAGCCACGCTTTTGCTTCCTTTGTCTCCTCGGCCTCCTCCACCTTCCGGAGCCGATCACCACCCACGGAGCTCCCAGTGTTCTGGCTATCTCCTCCGGTATACTGTGTGAGTGCAGATATTCCTTTGTAATGAACTGGTTTTGCTGTAATCCGATGCTTAGGAGATCCTGGCGGCTGTATATAGGATTTGCGGTACTAAACGTGACTTTTCCGAGCAAACATACAAATGAAAAGACAAAAAAACAGCACCTAATCGGAGAGCATTGAGCCGCTGCGTCTGTGCGCGCCGCCATCTTGCGTATATACCCGTATAAGAACGTCAAACCAGATGCCCTCTCAAGACAGTGGGAAGAACCCTCTGTTTTGCCTCACACTCCTATTCTTCCTCCTGAACGCATCATTGCGCCACTACGTTGGGAGATTGAAGGAGTGGTAGAAACTGCCCTACAAAATGAACCTGATCCAGGTGGAGGTCCTGCAAGCAAACTATATGTACCTTCTGCAGTCTGAGGTCAAGTTATGCTTTGGGGACATACCAGCCCTGTCTCAGGAAATCCAGGAAGCACAAGCACCTTGGAAATCCTGCAAAGACGATTTTGGTGGCCCAACATGGCAAGAGACGTCTGGCAGTTTGTAGCAGAATGCGACACATTTGCTTGCAATAAGGAACCCAGTGTCAAACCATCAGGATTGCTCCATCCTCTTCCTATCACACATCGTCCCTGGTCCCACTTATCCCTGGACTTCATAACGGGTCCACCTAATTCTAGGGGGTACACCGTTATACTAGTTGTTGTGGATTGATATTCCAAAGCGGCCCGCTTTATCCCTCTGCTTAAACTCCCCTCAGCCCGTGAAACCGCCCAGCTGATCCTCCAACATGTGGTACGTTACCATGGGGTACCTGAGGACCTAGTGTCAGATACGGGTCCGCAATTTTCCTGTCAGTTCTGGAAAGCCTTCTGCTCTTCTCTGGGGGCTTCTGTTAGCTTGTCGTCTAGGTATCATCTTCAATCTAACGGTCAAACTGAAAGGGTGAACCAGGACCTTGAACGAACCCTGCGGTGCTTAACATCCACTAACCCTGCATCTTGGGCAGATCACTTATTGTAGGCAGAATATGCCCACAACACTCTCTGGCACTAATCTATGGGTATGTCCCCATTCGAGTGCCAGTTTGGTTATCCACCTCCCTTATTATTTTATTCTTTTTTTTTTTTTTTCATTATTATTTCCCGATCAAGTCCTCAACACCACAGCCCCGTCAACCGCCCAGAGGGTACATCGCTGCAAGACACCCTGGCGACGGGCCCATGCCACTTTGGTTAAGCAATGTAAAGCACGTAAGATTGTGGCGGATCATAGAGGGAGACTGGGACCTTCCTTTTGTCCAGGTCAGCGTGTGCCATTGGCAACCAAAGATTTACCGCCCAGGGTTCCTAACAAGAAACTGGCACCTGTTATGACCCAGTCGAGGGTTGAGCCATAACAGAATGAGGTGTGTGTTGGAATTAATGTATGAGAGAGGAATAGCTGTAACAGAGATGTGAAGGTGAAATAAAGGACACAAACAGAAACACAATGTATAATGAATAGAATATATATATTGTAGATATGATATTTACAATGACCCAAACACCAGTGAACTTCAGGATGGCCTTATGTCGACAAAAATAACAAACAAACACCCCTCCTACCTGACCCACAAACAGCTCTAACTTACCTAAGTGAAAACAAAAGGAAACAAAAGACAATACCTTACTCCCTATGTATACACAAAAACACGCACAAAACCCACTCCCAAAACAAACGGCAGCCAACCCTACTCTGGTGAAATATATACACAGTGTTTAGAATATTTACAAACAACAGATCTAACGTCAGTATTCAAAAAGGGGCAAAAACAAACTCGTAGTCCAAGTAGAATATCACAAAGGCAAAACCAAGCAAACACACAGAATTCAATATACACAACACAAATCACAGAGCAGAAAAAACAAGGCTGACTAGCAGCGTACACACAGACGTATTTATGATTCCCGCCGAGATGATGTAGAAGAAATGGTGACAGACAGAACACATGGACTGGATGGTGGACCGAACTCAGGACGATGAACAAATACACAAACTGGAATCTGGAATGAACTCTAGACAGGTGAACAAACACACGGACTGGAACAGACTGCAGAACCTAGAATTTTACAGAGATAGGGAGAGAGAGAGAGAAAAAACATACACAGCGCAGCGTAACAGATTGTAGCGGATCATACATGGAGACTGGGACCTTCCTTTCGTCCGGGTCAGCGTGTGCCATTGGCAACCAAAAATTTACCGCTCAGGGTTCCTAACAAGAAACTGGTACCTCGATACATCGGACCGTTCAAAGTGGTTCGGCGTATTAATCCGGTCTCATATATGTTGCAATTGCCGTCTTCCCTTTGTTACGACCCAGTCTAGGGTTGAGCCGTAACAGAATGGGGTGATGTGTTGGATTAATATATATGAAGGAAATAACTTTAACAGAGATGTAAATGGTGAAACAAAAAGGACACAAACGGAAACACAGAATGGATAATGAATAGAATATATATTGTAAATGTGATATGTACAATGAAACCAAACACCAGTGAACTTCAGGATGGCCTTTAGCCAACAAAAACAACAAACAAACACCCCGCCTAACTGACCCACAAACAACTCTAATTTACCTAAGTGAAACAAATGGAAACCAAAAGACAAGACCTTACCTTCCTCCCTGTCTATCCACAAAAACACACACAAAACCCACTCCCAAAACAAACGGCAGCCAACCCTACTCTGGTGAAATATATACAGTGTTACAATAATTTACAAAAGATAGATCTAGCATCAGTTAATCAAAAAGGGGCAAACAAACTCGTAGTCGAAATAGGAATGGATCAAAGTCAAAACCAGGAAAACAGAATTCAATATACACAATATAAACCACAGCACAAAACAAAGCTTTCTAACAGCGTACACAGAGACGTATTTATGATTCCCGCCGAGATGACGTAGACGGAAATGGTGACAGACACAACACATGGACTGGATGGTGGACCGGACTCTGGACGAGGAACAAATACACGAACTGGAATATGGAATGAACTCTAGACGGAGGAACAAACATGGACTGGAACAGATTGCAGAACCTATAAATTTACAGAGATAGTGAGAGAGAGAGAGAGAGAGAGAACACACACATATCCAGCACAGCGTAACACCTTAGAATCAACCCTACCTTCCATGTCTTCCGCTTGAAACCCTATCTCTGCACTGTGGGACCTTCATGTACCGTGCCGCCTCCTCCACACATGGTGAATGGCTCCCTGGCCTATACGGTCAACAAGATATTGGACTCTTGCAGAGTACAGGGTCGAGTCCAATACCTGGTTGACTGGGAAGGATATGGTCCCGAAGAATGTTCTTGGGTCCCTGCGAATCGTATTCTGGATCCAGATCTCATTCGGACCTTTCAGCGCGATCGGGCAGCTGGTCTGGGTACTTCTGGAGCCATCCCTCCGAGGGGGGGTCCTGTAAGGTGCCGTTCCCGCCGTGGTCCTCCCACCAACAGGGGGTGACCACATCTCAGGAACCGTGTTAATCAGCCCGATTGACAAAAGCTGGGGCTTACCCTTTATTAAGCCTTCAGTCTGTGTCTTCAGTGCAGAGTCTTGAGTTTGCAAAAGCCAGACCTTGCCAGAGAAATTGTTATTTCTCTCTTCAAAAGAAGCGATTACTTACTTTTGCGCTATTTAAATGTTGGGTTTAATCTCCCTCGATATCTTTTTTTCTGATCTCCAGTTGTCTGGAGAACACTGCCCTGTGTAAGGGTGGCGGGGATGCGGACTGACGGAGGGCGGACGCAAACGCTTAGAACACAGACTTTATTGAACAAAAACAAACACAAACGAACTAGAACAGGAAGACGTGGACGTGTGACACCCTGTTATGATTCTATATCCCACTGTTCCCCGTTTTCCTCTTTAAATCCTCTCTTCTCTCATTTTCTTTACATCTGTTTCCCTCCTCATTTGGTTCCCTGGTAGTCACAAGCACTTTCACTTCCTGATAACTCTTGGTGACAATATTACCTCTCAACACATCAAACCTGTTTAAGCCCCAATACTTATTTTAGTTTATCTATTTGCTTTTGGGTTTATCACAATCAGTCAAAAACTATCTTTATCCGGATAGCTGTCCCATTACATTTTATTCTTCATAGCTTGATATGGCATTGGATTCAGATTGTGAGCGCCCTTGATGACATTATGTCATTTATTTAAGTAATAAGTAAAAAGGCTAACGGAATATATTATATAACCCTCAATTTTATCTTTAAAATTAATATATATGAAAGGCTAACACACATGGCACTGATCTAGTTTGTTTCTCTGAAACATGCACTCCTTTTTTAGACAGATCTCCTTTTTTTTTTCTAGGCTTGAGTGGACCTGCAGCATCTTTTGAAATGGGTCCATTTTTAACAGCTGTTACATTGGCCATAAGCAGGACATCTTTTTTACTGAATGGCTGCCTCCACAATTTCTGCAGTTTGTAATGGTGAGGGGGGCTTATTCAGGTCAAAATTTTCTTTGTCTTTTTCTCAGTGCTTTTTGTAGACTAAGGCAGACTGATGAGGAATTGTCAGAGTTGTTGTGTGCTGCTCTGTTATTTCATGTATCTGGCAAAATAATTTTCACAGTAATATTTCCTCATCTTCAGGATATAACAATAGTCTGTTGTAAATTGTATCTTCAGTGAGCCTTTCAGATTTTTGAGACACATTGAAAATAAAGAGATAATATCCACGGAAGGAAGCTATAGGTGGGATATTGATTCATTGACATATTTTTCCTGTCTCTGACTGCTTAAGGCGGAAATATCTCAAGAATTGCATTACTGAAAGCGCTACAGAACTAAACAGCTCACATTACAAATTAGATTCTGTGGTAGTTTAAATAATGAGTAAAACTTACAGAGAAGTTAAACTTCAGCCACATACAAACAAGAGATTTTTTTCCTTCAAATATACCTCTCCACTTTAAAAGATGCAGAGCTTCAGATTCTGTAATGAGAAAGTCTTCAAGCAGGCTGAAAAATGGTTTAAAAATTTAGTTTTGGGCCAGATGTCATAAACTATTTAGGTGTAACTCACAGCATAGGTGGTAATTTATTGCAATTTCCTCTGTCCTTTGAAGGTTAGAAGTGTCCCGGTAATGTTGCGTGCTCTGGACACATAGCACTGTTGGCAAGGGTCTTCAGTGGTAGGGATGCATGCATTGGGTGTCCTTCACCCGTATTTGCTGGGCATTTCTGCCAGCCATAGTGGAGCTACTGTACCATGTTGTCACACAGTTAGTCAGAAAAATCACCAGCCGTGAACTCAAAGCTGGTGATTTATTCTATAGTACCTAAGAAATGTTGATGTGGAGAGGAGAGTGTGTGTTGCCTATGATTATGTGATAGTCAACTGTAAGTGCTTTAGTATTTTTTTTATGTTAATGGTGATGTTTTCAGAGGAGTGCCTTGCAGCTCGATTCTGGATCTCCTCCCTTTAATCTGATTCATCACTATGGGAACAGAAGCCTGGGCTATTGGAATCTGAATGATACATTTGCAGAGATGATGGGATGTGTTAATGTGCTTGTTTTGTTAATGGCCAATGGTGTACATATTTAAATATCCTACATGTAACAATCAATACAGCAGCAGTGAAGGATGGATTTTTCTATCATTAGAAAAGCTGAGGTCTAAAACAATCAGATATTTACACTGATGACTATTTTCTGACTTCTAGAACCTGCTGATTAATTCATCATCCACTTTTTGGAATAATTTCTTTCCATCTGTCCATATATCAAATAAAATCAAATTTATTTGTATAGCGCTTTTTACAACTGATGTTGTCACAGAGCAGCTTCACAGAATTCCAGTAAAGATAAAGTTTTAACATGAAATGTAAAAATGTTAAGAATGTAAAAGTCCACCAGGAGCAATAGTGGCAAGGAAAAACTCCCTCTGAGCTGAGGTAGAAACCTTGGGAGGAACCAAGGCTCACAGGGGGGGACTATCCTCCTCTGATCAATCTTCTGGTAGTAATAGTTAGGAGTCAGTGAAAACTTCAGTGTAGGGTGGACAGCTCCAAGGCAAGTGATGGTGACAAGAGCAGCTGGTCTGAAGCGTGGAGCAGGAGCTCGACAGACATCCATCAGTGTCCACCTGGACAGGTGTTCGGTCTTGGCTAATGACTCCAGCAGATCTGGCTATGACAGATCTATGACTAGAAGGAGAGAACCAGAAGGACACACAGACGCTTGAGCATCCTGAAACACTGGCATCCCTCCTCTCCACCGTCAACAAACCTGAGTGATCGCGTGAAGTGCCGGACGACACCAGCGTCTCAGTTTACTATAATTCCCTGTGTCCATGGACCCCCTGGATGTTCCACCTTTATCTATGGGGAGTATTAACTACCAAAAGATAAACTAAGCAAAAAGTTTTTAGCCTAGATTTGAAGATTGCAATTGTGTCTGAGTCCCAAACATTTTCTGGAAAATCATTCCAGAGTTTGGAAGTTTCATAGGAAAAAGCTCTTCCCCCAGCTGAGGCCTTCTGAATTCTGGAAACTATTAACATTTACATTTAAATTTATGCATTTGGCAGACACTTTTATCCGAAGCAACTTACAAAAGAGGATCTAACATTCAAACTACAGCACAATTTATACAAAATACCTTACATTGAGTGCAATATTCAAGGAAGTAATAAGTGCATTAAAGAAAGACTTTCAGTGCAAGATATACTCTTGGAAGAGTTGGGTTTTCAAGGATTTCTTGAATGCGAAGAGGGTTTCTGTTGCTCTGATAGTGCTTGGAAGCACATTCCACCAGTGTGGTACCAGAGATGAGAATAGCCTCGACTGACCTGTACGGGGGTTGGCCGTGTTAGTTGGCGCTCCTTTGAGGAACAGAGAGGGCGGGCGCTAACATATGGTTTTAAGAGTCTATTGAGGTAGATGGGAGCAGAACCAGTGAATACTCTGAAGGCTATCATTAGTGATTTAAATATGATGCAAGCAGCTAAGGCTAGCCAATGCAGCTCTAAATTAAATAGGGGTGTGACATGTGCTCTTTTAGGCTGGTTGAAAACCAGGCGTGCTGCAGCATTCTGGATCATCTGCAGCAGTCTCACAGCACAGGCCGGAAGACCTGTCAGGAGGGCGTTGCAATAGTCAAGACGGGAGATTACTAACATCTGAACAAGGAGCTGTGTTGCATGTTGAGTTAGGTAAGGCCTAATCTTCCTTATGTTGACTAGGGAGAAACGGCACGATTGAGCTACAGTGGTAACGTGATCTGTGAAGGTCAGCTGGTCATCAACCATGACACCCAGGTTTCTTACAACCTTGTTGGGAGCCACTGATAGGGACTCTAGCTTGATGCTGATGTTGTGGAGAATAGCTTGCTTGGCTAGGAGGACCAGTAGTTCAGTTTTGGATAAATTCAATTGGAGGTGATGTTCCTTCATCAGTCAGAGATTCGAGTTGCCACTGAGGTGTCACCTGGAGGAAAAGATAAATAGAGCTGTGTGTCATCTGCATAGCAGTGATAGGAGAAGCCAAAATTTGGCAATTGATATTGAATAAAAAACAAAAAAAAAAGAAAACTTTAGATACCACCAGTCCATTTCTGCCGTACCGGCCTAGAAGAGGCATATGCACTTACTGACTGACTGACTGACTGACCTACCGACACTACCGAATGTTGAAACGTATATGCGTGAGTAGGGACTGTTAATTCACCCACTCCCACAACTACTCCTCACTGCAGAAACATAAATCCTCTGGGTGGAGTCAGATCACATCCAGCTCCGCTCACATCCAATTCCTTCCTCATGGGAGGTTCTGGTTGGGGTTAGGGTAAGGGTTAGGTGGTACTGTGAGGATCCAGTTTTAGTCTAATCCAATCAAAACACAATGAGGGAGAAGCTGTATCACATCCAAATCCACGCTACCGATTTCTGGTCCTGCAGCGCCCGCCTTCTCATTAATTCAGCCATATTTCACAGAGATAATTTAAGGTAGCGACATTACAACGTCTGTTGTTAGTTCAGCCATATTTCACATTCCAGTTCATGAACTAAATCTGGAAACTTTCGGCTGTAACCAGAGGTCATCTTTGCCCTGGACAAGTGCTATTTTTGGGACCTACAAAAAAGGCGTGTTCAAGGGGTCAGAGAGTTGACAGCTGAATTGGGACACACTCGTACTACTTCATCGCTATAGGTTCACCACACACACTATTGCTGACTTTCTGACAAGTAAATTACATATGAACAGCTTTTTGTTTACACAAAAACGGACACAATTTCCGGATTATTGAAGCCAGAACACCAGAGCGAAGTGTTACTCAAAATAACCGAGGCTGTGACTTTCTTACAGCACCGTTTTATCAGTCGGACCCTTACAGAAATGTAAATGTAACCGGTGGCTTCTTCTTATTTTCTCTGCATTGTGTTGGTTAATAATGACCGGACCACCGACGTGTTTTGAAGTGCATCTCCATTTATTGGATGAGAAAACTGACAAAACAATGATCAAAATATCACACTCCGGTTAGCGGTCACTCATTCTAAGCCCCGCTCCCGCCAAATGCCACAGAGAAAAGGGGCAGTGCGCAGAGTAATGTACTGAATACTGCAACTGATTATATAAAACATACCTGACAAAACAATGATCAAAATATCACACTCCGGTTAGCGGTCACTCATTCTAAGCCCCTACACAAACCAAACAAAGATATTATTGTTTATTACAGATGGTTTAAAAATTACTCAACTTCCCAAACTTTCACTCACCGCTCCCGCCAAATGCGGGAGAAATTGCAGAGAAAAGGGAGCGGATGGGTGCGAAACTACACCTTATATAGGGGCTGTCCCCAGAAACCAAACATAGGGGTACCAAAAAAACAAAAGAAAGGTTCCACACACTAACTGGAGTTACACAGACACGTCAGGTGAATTACATAAACAAATAAATTTTGTGAAATTATACACAAATAAACATGAAAATAACATATAAAGACAGACTTTAACTGAACTCTATTAACAAGGAATTGGCATTGTTACATTCACCCCCCTAGAATTACACAAAATTTTGGGTTGTAGAACAAAACTACACCCAGCAAAAAAACAATCTTCAGGCAGAGCGAATCAACATCAAAAGCTTCCTACTCAAAGGATAGGAGAGCTAAAAGCTTGCTTGGCGCCCAGCAAAACCTATAGCGCTCCACAAATAACGTGCGGTGCCTCATACACCGCGCATTCTCATGCCAGACAAAAGAGGGCAAATGACAAAGATGTACAAATAGCAGCATGTCAATAATGAAATGCATAAAAACAATCATGTAATATGCCATGAAACAGAAACAAACAAAAATAAAAAATAAAGTAAAAGACATGAAACTCAAGGGTTACACATGGAGAACCGCAGCAGAACTTGGCTCCACCCCCAGAACAGACTCAAGTTGTGTCATGGACTCAATTAAGCGGCAAACTGGCTGAATAACCCTGCCAAAACTTGATGTTAATCGGTCTACCGCATCAAGTCCCCGAGGAGGAATATGGTAGACATGCAACGGTGGCTGCTTAGGAGCAGGGGAAACAGGTGGTATGTCTGTAGCAGTAGGACCAACTGGAGCTGGGGTGGCCACAGCAGCAGGAGGAGATGGACTGTCTGGACCAAGTGGCTCATCTTAAGAGGACTGCTCACTGACCCAAGCAGCAGTTCGGTCACCATTCCAGTCACTAACCCCAGAGAGAGAACCAGCAAGGGAAGGTTCAGCTGTTGATGCAGCAGTGTTCAGTCCAGACATCTCAGTCGCATTCCAGTCAGATGGAGGGGCATTGCTCACATCACAGTCAGGCGAGGGCACACCTGCTTCATTACTGTCCGGAACTCCACTCAGGGGCAAGAAGCTGACCTGTAGCAGCAGGTTGCGGTGGACTACACGTTCATGTCCATCTGGATGCCTGATCCGATAGATGTGTAAAGCAGGCTTTGAAGCCACCACAGTGTAGACAACCAGCTCCCACTTGTCAGAAAGCTTCCGTTTCCCTTGGGCAGCTTTGTTTGCCAGCAGGACCTTATCGCCAAGTGACAGAGGCAGACCTTTGACCCGTTTGTTGTATTGGTCACGTTGATGTTTTTGCTCAGCTGTGCAGTTCTTTTGAGCCAGAGTCATTGCCCAGTGCAGGTCCCCCAAAAGAGATTTAACATAAGCATTGTAGTCACACACAGTCTCATCATGGAGTACATTCTTGAACATCAGGTCAACCGCCAGTCTGGGAACCCTCCCAAACATCAGATAGAATGGTGCAAATCCAGTGGTCTCATGAATGGTGCAATTATAGACAAAAGTCATTGTTTGAATCATCTGCGGCCATTTCTGTTTGGAGTGAGGGGGCAGGGCTCTCAACATGTTACCCAGGGTTTGGTTAAACCTTTCTGTATTGCCATTCCCCATAGGGTGGTATGGTGAGGTATGTGACTTATCAACCCCCAACAACTTCAGGAGCTCGGCAATAAGCTCGCTTTCAAAGCTCGCTCCTTGGTCAGAGTGCAAGCGCTGGGGAAAGCCGTAAACGCAAAAGAAATTGTCCCACAGCTTCTTGGCAACCTTTTTGGCAGTCTGGTCCCGACAGGGAAAGGCATGAGCAAGCTTGGTAAAATGGTCCGTGACGACCAGAACATCCACTGACCTGTTGTTACAGTCCTCCGCAGACCAAAAGTCCACACACACAAGTTCCAAAGGAGCAGAGGTCTTGATGTTTTCCAGTGGGGCTCTGGCAGAAGGTTCAGGAGTTTTACTGAGGACACATCTTTGACAATTCTTCACATGGTCTCGCACATCTTTCTCCATACCAGACCAGAAGAAGCGCTGACGAGCCAGAGAGAGTGTGCGGGGCTGACCTTGATGACCAGCATGATCATGAACGCCGGATAGTGCATCAGCCTTCAGAGACTCAGGCACGACAAACTGAAACCTCCTGTGCTTGGTTAAAGGGTCCTTTTTGACCCGGTAGAGAATCCCACTCATAAGTGTCAACCTGTCCCACTGCTTCAGGATCCTCAGGGTCGTCTGACTCTCATTATAGCACTCCCGTCTGGAGGGTCTGCGCTTCCTCTCAACATAATGAGCAATTCTGGAGATTACTGGATCTTTCTGCTGGCATGACTGAAGATCAGTGAGCGACAAAAAGGGCCACATATCCTGACCAGCAGGCTCCAAGGAGGTGAGATGGTCAGCAAGGTAGGCTGCTCATTGTCTCGAAGCTGTGTCCCACTCATCCTCCTCAGATAGTGAGCTGTCAACTGCAGCAGAGGTAGAGGGGTCCTCCATTGACTGTGGCTGGCAAGTCAAGCGGAAAGTGTCCTGCACTTGTCCGTCACTAATATCCTGAGCCTGTTTTAACAGCTCAGAGTAAGGGACGCACAACAGCCGTCCCTGCAGAGGTTTTACAAAGGGGTCCCTGCTGAGAGCATCTGCCACCACATTCAGACGACCAGGAATGTGTTTGATCTCAAAGCAGTAAGGGGCCAGTTTGGAGACCCACCGCTGCTCACAAGCATCAGGTTTGGGTTTTGTTAGGATGTATGTCAAAGGGTTATTATCAGACCATACAGTGAACCTGTGACCCTTGAGCCAGTGGCTGAATTTGTCACAGACAGCCCACTTAAGGGCTAAGAACTCTAGCCTGTGAGCAGGATAATTTGCTTGGCTTCGGGAGAGAGATTTGCTGGCAAAAGCAATTGGCCTTGCTCTGTCCTCACCAGCAGGCACCTGGGACAGGACAGCACCCAGACCATCCAGGGAAGCATCGGTGGAAAGGATGAAAGGCCTGTCAAAATCTGGGTGTGCCAACACCACACTGTGGAGGAGGGCACTTTTGAGAGCCCCAAATGCTTCCTCACAGGCAGGGGTCCATTCCTGAGGAGACAGCTCCCGAAAGGTACCAGCTCTCCGCCGTCCGGGTGAGCCCTTAACCTTCCTCTTTTGTCCAGCGGTCAGAGCATAAAGCGGCTTTGCAATGGAAGAACAGCCTGGGATGAAATGTTGATAATACAACACCATCCCAAGGAAAGATTTGACTTTCCTCTGAGATGGCGTGAGCCCATCAGAGTCCATGAGGTCCTGTTTTCTGAAGGCTGAGATGACCTTAACTTTCTCCTGGTCAACTGAGACACCACTGCTATCCACCATATGGCCAAGAAATGTTACAGACCTGCGAAGAAAGTGACACTTCTTCTGTGACAGCTTCAGATTGTTTGCTCTGAGCCGCGAAAAGACCATGTCCAGACGTTTCAAAGCCTCCTCCTCAGAAGGGGCAAAGACGAGCAGATCATCAAGGTAGCAGAGGAGACTTGAAAAGTTCAAGTCACCAAAAACACTGATCATCATTCTCATAAAGGATGCCGGACTGTTGCACAGACCCTGGGGAAGCCTGTTGTATTCGTACAGGCCCAAAGGTGTTGTGAAGGCCGTGTACCGTCTGTCAGACTCATGGAGGGGGATGTTGTAAAACCCCGATGTGAGATCCATGGTGTTGAAAAAGGCGTTCCCACCAAGGGCAGCAAGGCAATCAGCCTGGTGGGGCAATGGGTGGGCATCTTTGACTGTTTTGGCATTGAGCCAGCGAAAGTCAGTGCAGATCCTTAAGTCACCTGACTTCTTCCAGACAAGGACCAATGGTGAAGCATATTCACTGACTGACTTACTGATGATGCCTTTTGTTTCCATCTCAGAAAGAACCTCTCTCAGCTTGTGATAGTGTGCTGGAGGCACACGACGATAAGGAAGCCAAAAGGGGCGGTCATCGGTGAGGTGAATGCGGTGGACAAAGCCCTTGGCTTCTCCACAGTCCAACTTGTCTTTAGAGAAGACATCCTGGTAAGTAAGTATGACATCGACCAGCTGCTGTGTCCACTCCTCTGACACCTCACATCCCTCCAGATCAATATCTGCCAAACCACATTCCTTCAGCCGTTGAGATGGGTTTGAGGTCCGTTCTGAATTTGTGACAGGTTCAGTAGTCGAATTGGTCTGAGGTCTACAGACACCCTGAGAAATGGGCAGGTCTTCCACAGCAAGACATGGAAAGACATCTGCCACCTTCGCATTGCGCCGCAGTGTCACAGGAGTCTTTGTTGGGTTCAAGATTTTCATTGGTACCCAGCGATCACCCCACATGGGTGTCACTACCCGTCCAACAATTATGTCTCTAGGGGCTGAACGGGAGGAGGTGGGCTCCACGATGACAGTGCTCCCAGGTGATAGATGGGCATTGCTGGGCAACTTCCCCCACACAAGATACTCCTGTTGTGGTGCAAGGGTGATAGACTGCCTTAACTTAACTGTACCAACCTTGTCAGGCATGACAGACCCAGACCAACGGGTCATGCAACACAGCAAATCAAGAAATTGCTTGCACTCAGGATTGGAGGAACTGGAGCATACAAGCTTCCAGTATTTTACATCAGACCTCATCTTTTGGATCAAGGGTCTAATAACATTGCTTCCAATAATCAGCTCATCTCTCTGCCCTGGAACAAGGAACGTAGGGACGGTGAACTTGGAGCCATGAATCTCAATGTCAAGATCATAAATACATTTGGGTTTTGTCATAAGGCCACCACAGCCAACAAGGACCACCTTTTCAGGCACAGGTTGAGGAACAGTGAGGACAACTGCTGCTCTTAGTTTGGACTCCCCTTCTTCACTAAGCGTGCATGACATGCTTCCTGAATCAAGCATCCCTCTCAGAGCACACTGATCACTGACTTTCACTGAAGCATAAAACAGGTCACTTGCTTCTTCTACTCTGTGTGAGCCTACAATGATCACCTTTGTGTCATCTGGGAGAGAGCTACAACAGTTCACATAAGTTGACTGCAAATCATGTTTGTTGTTGAGGGTGTCTCTGGCATCGCCCATGTTAACCCTCTCATCACATGGGCAGGCTAGTTTAAATCAGCACCGGAGGGAGGAAGAGTAGGAGCGGCCCCATGAAGGGGGGAACGTGAACACTCAGTCCTAACATGGCCGGGACTGAAGCAGTTATGGCATAACCTATAGAGCCTGCAGTGTGCATGTGTTGAGTGATCCTTTGAACCACAGACTCTACAAGGCTCTGGGAACTGTTTGTTGCCAGGATAGGCAGGCTGGCGTCGGGTAGGCTGGCGGTTGCTTGGTCTCACACTGGCAGTAAGAGAAGCATTGCATAGAGACAGAACCTTGTCAAACATGGTTACAACTTGTTTAAGATCATTTTCAGCAGCTGTTGGAGTTACTGCTACAGGAGGCACATCATGGACAGCAGGGGGCATAGACAAGCGAGCAGACTGGTTCTGACCCACCACAACATCATCAGAGTCAGACTAACTGCAGACCAGAGCGACTGCAGGTGGAGGGTTACAAGGGGTCTTTGGCTGGATTGCTGCTAGAACAGCCTGAGAATCACAAGGGTGAAAAGAATCAGCCACAGTGCTCTGGCTTAAAGCTGACATCCCCACTGAGGTCTGAGACTGTGAAGCAGTCCTCCTCTTGTTCCTCATATGATGATCTCGGCGCTCCTGAACCTCAGCTGCAGTCCACTGCTCAGGTGGCTTCAGCTGGAAAGACAAGCCAAGAGTGGGATCAGGACAGTGGTTAATAAACAACATGACCACTTCAGCACTCGGGTCCTCCACAGATTTGCCTCGCCTCTGGAGACACTCATCAGCAGCATCAATGGATTTGTTAAGTCGAATCCAGTAATCAAGAGCACTCTCCTGTGCCCGGGGCAGGGTTCCATAAAAGTCTTTCATGGGCAAATTAGAATATGCCAGCTCACTGAAGTTCCTCTTTAATATCTCAAACACTGCTGTGGGTAGATCAGATGTACACAGCTCAGGTCGACTGCGGAGAGATACTTTAACCACATCTCTAGCTCTGCCCGTCAGTCTTGACATTATCAAGTCATACATTTAAGTATACGTCTCACACTTAACCCTCTTCAGGTAAGTTTTCATCATATCTTCCCATTAATGAACAGAAAATGCGTCAGTGTGATCACCCCTGAAATAAGGTGGAGCTCTGGCATCAGATTGTACAACAACCTTAAGCTGTGATGCATCAATGGAAGACTGACACAGTGTAGGCTGAGACTGAACAGTACTAGACTGATAAATGGAATTAAGGCTTGCTGATATGCTGTCCCCTATTTGTTTAGCAAAATTACTAAACAGACTACCAAGGGCCTCAACAGGAATCACCTGGGCAGGCTCAGGATTTGGCTGGGAAATGGGTGTGGAGCTAGCAGTGGGGATCAGAGGTGAGTTGATAAAAGATTGATCAGCTGCATAGTTAGGGACACCAGGGGACACAGGTCCACCCCTACCAAAACACAGTGAAGGCATTTGTTTGCCCCTTCCCTCTCCTAAGGTGACACCACGCCCATAACCTGTCATAAACTGAACCTTGAAAGGGTCCCCACTTGACATCATAAATAAAAAATTGGCAGAAGAGGAAAAAAAATAAAATAAAATAAAAATACATATTTTTTTTTTTAAAGGAAACAACCAGACAAACCCTTCAAATTTTCAAATCAATATACAGAACCAAAATGTTTATATTTTTCCAATTAGAAGTTCAATAATCACTTTTAAAAACACACATCCCTTATTCACGTTTATCCCCAAAAAGGAAAAAGAGGGTCGTATTGATGGGAATGACCCTTAGAGAGTCTATGGTGACGACACACCTTGACAGCCAGCGGAGGGCGTACGCGGGTCGTGCCGCCACGAAGCCAGCAGAAGGGGGGGGAGGAGACGGGGGTGACTGCAGCTACACCCGGAGATCAGACGAGCACTGATCGGCGATGCAACGGGTCTCACGGCACCAAGTGTAACCGGTGGCTTCTTCTTATTTTCTCTGCGTTGTGTTGGTTAATAATGACCGGACCACCGACGTGTTTTGAAGTGCATCTCCATTTATTGGATGAGAAAACTGACAAAACAATGATCAAAATATCACACTCCTGTTAGCGGTCACTCATTCTAAGCCCCTACACAAACCAAACAAAGATATTATTGTTTATTACAGATGGTTTAAAAATTACTCAACTTCCCAAACTTTCACTCACCGCTCCCGCCAAATGCCACAGAGAAAAGGGAGCGGATGGGTGCGAAACTACACCTTATATAGGGGCTGTCCCCAGAAACCAAACGTAGGGGTACCAAAAAAACAAAAGAAAGGTTCCACACACTAACTGGAGTTACACAGACACGTCAGGTGAATTACATAAACAAATAAATTTTGTTATAAATAATTGTGAAATTATACATAAATAAACATGAAAATAACATATAAAGACAGACTTTAACTGAACACTATTAACAAGGAATTGGCATTGTTACATAAATACATACATAAATATCTAGTTCCCTGTGATGCCCTGTTCCTTTATCAAGTATAGATTACTTGGTTGATAAAAATGTTAAGGTGCTTGGTTTTAGAAATGTTCATAACTTGTTGCTTTAATGTCATCTAAACACGGTGCTTCAGCTTTCTTTGAAAAATAACAGGTTGTCCATGATCACACATACACTGTCAGCAACTGACAAGATAAACTATTTTTATAGTTTGCTATTATTGTAAACAAAGACATTGATATGAAGGACTTCTCCAGACCTTCCAATGACAAGGGTATATATTTTATGGCTAATGGCGGTCCAACTAAACTAGGCTTGCCTACTTTCTCTTTGCTCTTGTCATTTTGAATGAGCACATCTGTTCTTTGATTTGTAGTTAATCTGAAATTTCACCTATCACTAGGGCTAGTGGACAAACTAGAATTTCTCCTTGCATGACAGGACCTGCTGTAAATGAGACAGGAAAAGAGGTTATACCAGAATAAAACATTGACTAAGAAATTAATAATAGTACCTTTTCTTGGGAAACATTCCTAACCGCTATGCAAACACGGAAATCCAATTTTAAATTCTAGTTATCACAGCACGTTGTACATTCATTCATACATTCATTATCAGTATCCACTCTCCCCACATTTCTTCTGAAATGTAGGGTTTTAATATGGAGTTGGTTCCCTTTTGCTGCTTTAAACAGCTTCTACTCTTCAACAAATGCTTTGATGGCAGCCATCCACATTAGCATCTGTGGATTGTTTTCAAGCAGTCAGGCCTATCATATTTTTTCTCACAGACATGTATACCACCAATAAACACAACATCACTGACAGCTCAATATGCTTGGAGGTAATTATCAGTTCTGTTACAACAGCTAACAAATGCCTGATCCTAAGAAGATTACATTTCCCTTTTATGCCTCTGCGATATAAGCATTAAGGGAGCTTAAATAATAAACCTGCCAACAACAGGTTTACAGGTTAAAAGAATCTCTGAGTTTATTGCTGAAGTACAGAGTTTAAATATTATATTTAACTCTGGGTTTAAATATAATATTAATTTCTCACAAGGAGAAGGTAGTGAGTAGAGTGGACTAAGCAATAAATTAATAAATACAAAATAGGAAGTATAACTGGTTCTAACCAGTCTTGTGGTTGGAGGCTATGGGGCATTCAGTTTGTTCTGAGTAATTATCTTTTAATCACACAGATAATTTTATAATGATTCTTGATAGTGATACTTTCTGAGGGTATATAAAAAGATCAGCTCATTTTGCTCATTAATATTGTTGTAAACATTATGAAAAAAATCCATTATTATGTAGATTGACAAAACATATTAATTGCGATGTGTTGATTCTAAAACATATTTACTATATAAGTCATCCTCTCTACATTCTGGATTTAACCCCTAAATTTGAAAAAAGATCACAGTGGAAAGCTATTTTTGGATGATAAAGAACTAAAATTATTCCTTCATTTATTGTCTCTAACCGCTTATCCAGTTCAGGGTGGGTCCAGAGCCTACCAGGGATCACTGGGCACAAGACAGGAACACACCTTGAGGGGGTGCCAGTCCTTCACAGGGTGACACACACTCATATCTATGGGTGCTTTTGAGACACCAATCCACCTACCAATGTGTGTTTTTGGATTGTGGGAGTAAACTGGAGCACCCAGAGGAAACCCACATGGACACAGGGAGAACACACCAACTCGTCACAGACAGTCACCCGGAGCAGGACTTGAGCCCACAACCTCCAGGTCCCTGGAGCTATGTGACTGCGACACTACCTGCTGCTCCACCATTCCCTTAAACTGAAATAGTTTATTTTTTACTTAATTTAACCATTTTGGTCACCATGTGATCAAAAATCAGGCAAAGAGAGCAGTACATAAATGTAAATACTAAAACAACAAATAAAGAAGAGGTACACTTACACATACATACAGATATAGTTGAATATGAGCAAACAAGTATAAAAATAGTTGAAAGTGGGGATTATGAGGTCCTTGCCTCTAAATTAGCATGAACAAGGCCTGATGTGCAAGCCTTGAGATGGACAGAAATAACATCCCAGATAGTCAAAGTACCTAGAGTTAATAAGGAGTGAATTGAAGCAAGAATCAGTACAATGATGCTTTAGGCAGCATGGGCTGTAAGGCTTAAGAAGGCATAAAATGCATAGTAGCGTTAGAAACTTTATTGCTGAGGTTGTTATTATATATGGTAAACTACATAGGGAGTAAAATGGAACCTTGTGAAAACCCAGCACTGACAATCATCTTCTCACACAAAACTCCATTAGTACAAGTTAACACCTATTACTGACGTAGGTTTTTAACCATCTGATAGCATGATCAGAAAAATCCAGTATTAATTAGAGAGAATGATAAGATGTCAAATCCTTTTGATAAATCTATGAATAGACTAGCAAATTCCTACTATCAATAGTATGAATTAATTCATTTTGTACTTTGGTGGTGGCTGTTATGGTAATATTTTATTGCACGGTGGCGCAGCAGGTAGTGTCGCAGTCACACAGCTCCAGGGACCTGGAGGTTGTGGGTTCGATTCCCGCTCAGGGTGACTGTCTGTGAGGAGTTGGTGTGTTCTCCCCGTGTCAGTGTGGGTTTCCTCCGGGTGCTCCGGTTTCCTCCCACAGTCCAAAAGCACACATTGGTAGGTGGATTGGCGACTCCAAAAGGGTCCGTAGGTGAATGTGTGTGTCTGTGTTGCCCTGTGAAGGACTGGCGCCCCCTCCAGGGTGTATTTCCACCTTGCGCCCAATGATTCCAGGTAGGCTCTGGACCCCTGCGACCCTGAATTGGATAAGCGGTTACAGACAATGAATGAATGGTCTGAATATAGGGATTCAAAGATATTAGCCAATACTGACAATTTAGAAATCAGGCAATAACTGATTAATTTAAAGGGTTAACCAACTTTTAGCAATTGCTGAACTACAGCAGATTTCCAAGCTTCAGACACAATATTCTAAATTTAAACTATAGGTACTTGGGTCAACAATAATTATCAGCGACAAGTTTCAAAAATAAAGGTTTAAACGATTTTCTTGTTAAAGGAATACTAGGTAAAAGTTAATATTTTTGCTCTTGGGCTCCCTTTATAGTTGCAGAATGTAATTCAATTTTACCACATTGTGCTGAAATCAAGGGGGAGGGGGAGCGTGGATGCATTGTTTCCTACCCTCCTCCAAATGTTACATAAATTAATGCTTAGTCCAGCATAGCAATGACCAAAGATCTGTTCTCTGTATTAAAACTAAGTGGTATTTCAGTGATTTTAAAGCTGTAATTTTTAGGTAAAAATACTAATTGTATCATGTTGAAATTTAGCTCCTTTTAAGGGCCTAATATCTTGTCTTAAATATGACACATTTTATCTTAAATATCTTAAATATGACACATTTTAAAAATGTTAAATGCTGAAAAAAATTTTAAGAAAAAAAAAAATGACCCAAGGTAATTAAAATCATTTTAACAATTCCCTATTATCATTCTTTCATTAATTTTTTTTTTTTTTTTTTTTGAGGTTGGGGGATTCCATCAAGACCTTTTTCTCCATTTCTCAAAGACCAAAAATCCAGCCTGTCTATTGTCAGGTGAGATTTTCTTGCTTCAGCCAGGGCTAGATATCTTTTTTGGATAATTTCACAACTCATCTGAAAACCAAGGATTGTCCTATCTCTTCACTCTGAAACACCTTGTAGGAGCAGGCTTATTTACCGTTTCCAGCAAAAAATAATTGCACATTCAAAAATAAGCCTATGCCATTGCAACATCATAAATTAAGAATGCTTTTTAAAATCACATAATAGCACATTCCTGACAACATTTACCACAAATTTGTCACTAATATCATTTGGAAAGAAGTCCTACATTAATATATTTATGAGGTTTACTTGATAAAAGTAGAACTAGTAAAGTAGATTAGTTTGAAAAATGTTTATTTTGATTATATTCTGGATTTTTTTTTTCAGAAATAATGAATTTTAATATTTCACATATATATATATAGTTTTATAATTCTTCATTTGCATATTTTATGTTTTCAGATTCAGAAAACATTATTTATTTTTAGTTTAATATATATATTTTTTTCAAATCAAATCAAATTTATTTATATAGTGTATTTCACAACTGGTGTTGTCACAAAGCAGCTTCACAGAATTCCAGTAAGACAAAGATTTGACATGAAATGTAAAAAACAAAATGTAAAACCCTCAAGTGAGCAAGCCAGGGGCGACAGTGGCAAGGAAAATCTCCCCCAGCTGAGGAAGAAACCTTGGGAGGAACCAAGGCTCACAAGGGGTGACCCATCCTCCTCTGGTCAATCTACTGGTAATAATAGTTAGTAGTCCGTGAGAACTTCAGTGTAGGGGCAGCTTCAAGGCACTTGGTGGTTGCTGGAGCGTGGGCAGCTGGTCTGAATCGTGGAGGAGGATCTCAACAGTCGTCCATCAGTGTCCAGACAGACAGGTGGGCAGTCGTTTACTTGGAAAAATGTAAAGGGATGGAATTAATTTTGAACTGTTTGGTGTTTGTAAAGTAGAAAATATGAAAATTTCCAGAGTGTGGCTAATGACTCCGGCAGATCTGACTATGACAGCTTTAACTAAAAGGAGATAACCAGAAGGACACACAGACACGGGAGCATCCTGAAACACTGGCATCCTTCCGCTCCACCATCAACAAACCTGAGTGATCGACAGCACCAGCGTCTCAGTTTACTATAATTCCCTGTGTCCATGGACCCCCTCAGATCTGCCGCCTTTATCTATGGGGGAGAATTAGCTACCAAAAGATAAACTAAACAAATGAGTTTTTAGCCTAGATTTGAAGATTGTGACTGTGTCTGAGTCCCAAACATTTTCTGGAAGATCATTCCAGAGTTTGGTGGCTTTATAAGAAAAGGCTCTTCCCCCAGCTGAGGCCTTCTGAATTCTGGGAACAATTAAAAATCCAGTATTCTGTGATCTGAGTAAAAGTGGAGGCTCATAATAGGAAATTGTTTCTTGAAGGTATTCAGGAGCAAGCCCATGTAGAGCTTTATATGTTAATAACAAAATTTTGTAGTCAATGCGGAATTTAACAGGCAGCCAATGAAGTGATGATAGAACTGGGCTAATATGTTCAAATTTTCTAGTTTTAGTGAGGACCCTAGCTGCAGCATTTTGAACTAGTTGAAGTTTTCTTAAATTGCTGCTGGTGCATCCTGACAGTAGTGCGTTACAGTAGTCAAGCCTTGAAGTAATAAAGGCATGTACTAATGTTTCTGCATCCTGAAGGGATAAGGCATTTCTAATCTTAGCAAGATTGCGAAGATGTAAAAAGCTGTCCTAGTGATACTGCCTATGTGTTGATCAAATTATAAATTCGGGTCAATTATGACACCAAGATTTTTTGCTGCTGAACCAGGTTTAACTGGAAAGTCAGTGAGATTTAGAATTAAATCTGATAATTTATTTCTTGCCACTTTTGGACCCAAAAACAGGACCTCTGTTTTGTTGCTGTTTAGAAGGAGGAAGTTAAGCAACATCCAGCCTTTCACGTCTTTTACACAGTCCTCTATTTTCTTTAATCTGTGTTTGTCATCGGGCTTGGCTGAAATATACAATTGGGTTGTCGTCTGCGTAACAGTGAAAGTTAATGTCATGGTTTCTTATAACTGTGCCTAGCGGTAACATGTATACTGTAAATAATAATGGTCCTAAAATAGAGCCTTGTGGAATTCCAAATCTTACTTTAGAATAATTTGATTGATAACATTCTGTTAAGTAAGATTTGAACCATAATAGGGCTGTCCCTGTGATTCCAACCATGTTTTCTAACCTTTCTAAGATATTGTGGTCTCTTGTATCGAAGGCTGCACTTAGGTCAAGAAGCACCAACAGGGATACGTGGCCTTGATCAGAGGCAAGAAGAAGATCATTTGTTATCTTGACTAGAGCTGTCTCTGTACTATGATGTGGCCTGAATCCAGATTGGAATTTTTCATATATATGATTCTTATGTAGATATGAACTAAGTTGTTGGGCCATGGCTTTTTCTAAGATCTTGGACAGAAATGGCAAATTTGAAATAGGCCTGTAATTAGACAGTGTACTAACATCAAGATTTGGTTTCTTGATCATAGGTTTAATAACTGCTAGGGGTAAAAGGTTTCAAGTCTTTCTTTTACAGTTACATTATGTTTTATATCATTCACATCGGGTGGCAGCCAGGACGGATTTAATCCTGTGGCTTGAGTTTGTTGTCTAATATTCTCAATTTTATTATTAAAAAAGTCCATAAAATCTTTACTGGTGAGAGTTGCTGGAATTAGTTTTTTGGAACCTGCTTGATTTTTTGTAATTCTAGAAAGCACACTAAATAGTGCTCTCGGATTATTTTTATTATTGGAGATCAGCAAGGCAAGATATGCTGAGCGAGCTTTAGTGAGGGCATTTCTATACTCTATAAGGCTGTCCTTCCAGGCAGAATGGAACACTTCCAGCTTGGTTGATTGCCATTTCCGCTCTAGTTTCCGTAATGTTTGTTTTAAAGTATGGGTTTTATCATTATACCATGGTGCGAGCTTTTTCTGTCTTATACTTTTATGTTTAAGTGGTGCTACCTTTTCTAAAGAAGATCGACAGGTATTTTCTAGGTAATCAGTTAGTACATCTAGGTCCATTGGGTCTGATGGAGTTGGAACTGGCGTTGATATTTCTGGGAGGTTTTCTATAAATTGTAGGGCGGTAGATGGTTTTATTATACGCCTTGTAGAATAGCGAGGGTTCTTACATATATTATGGCTAAGACGTAGCTCATATGAAATTAGGTAATGGTCGGAGATTGCTGAGGATTGCGGTAAGATATTAATTTTGTCAATGTTAAGACCTAGTGTCAGAACTAAAGTCTAAAGTGTGACTGCAGTAGTGTGTAGGCCCTGTTACATTTTGAGTAATACCAATAGAGTCTATGATTGAGGTAAATGCCTTTTTTAGTGGGTCACTTTCCTTCTCAAAATGGATATTGAAATCTCCTACAATTATAACTTTATGATTGCACACCGCTAGGTTTGTAGCAAAATCGCTGAATTCTTTCAGAAATTCTAAGTAAGGCCCTGGTGGTCTGTAAATGTTGCATAATAAAAATGTGTCCTTTTTTGTGACCGGATTTGTAATAATAGTGGAGAGAACCTCGAAAGAAGAGAAGGTGTCACAATGTTTAAGACTAATTTGTAGGGTATTTTGGTAAATTACACATACTCCACCTCCTTTGCCTGATATTCTTGGGCTATGTGCATAATTATAGCCTAGGGGGGTGGCTTCATTTAGTGCTGAATATTCATTTGGTCTAACCCACATTTCCGTGAGACAGAAAACGTTGAATTTATGATCACTTATGATATCATTTACGATGACTGCTTTTGAGTTTAGTGATCTTATGTTGAGTAACCCAAATTTTAGTTCTGAGGTGTTGCTGCTAGGTGTTGTGTATGATTTAATATTGATTAGGTTTCTGAAACAGGCTGATTTTGTTTTTCTACTTTTACATTTAGTTCGGGGGAAAGACACAGTCTCAATACAGTTGAGCCTTTTTCTGTTACAGATCTTTTTTTCACTTTCCTTTTTTTCAGTTTCAGACTTTTGGACCAATTCTGCTGTGGGGGGCGGGACATCGGCTGAGATGGGCGTGGTATAATGACTGACAGCATAATGAATAAGGGGGAGGACCTTCCTCTCTGCTGACTATGAGAAATATTACTGAACACTCACGTTATACACAATGTTCAATGTAAAACTTTGACTTTAGTGAAAAAGACAACAAAATGAATAAATGATATTCTACTCACTACTGGTGCACTCAGTGACTTCCTCCTTAGAGGGAATACTCCTTTCAGTATGTGTTAAATTTTATTGGGATGGTTTTTGAAACAGAAAATATGGCACAAACAGCCCCTGTACAATATATTTCACCAGTCACCACAGACTACGTGTCTTGCTTATCTCAGAAAACACAACTGGGGGCAGGTGGCCCAATTGTTGCAAAGATTGCTTAGGGAACATTGCTTGTTCAATTTCAGTGGCTGGCAGCAAAATTGGGGCCAGGGCACTTCAATCCACAACTGAGGTGCCCTTGAGCAAAGCACCTTGCTCTCTGCATGCCAGGGATGGCTGCCTGTCACTCTGGGTGTGTTCACTGAGTATAGTGTACCTAGTGCACACGCTACTGTAGGCTTTGAAAAAGGCCTTCTGTTTAAACGACCACTGTCTCAGGCTTCTGCATTGGATCCGACAGATGCTTTGATGATAAGAGCCTTTGTTCACATAAAAAGTGTATGTGTATTGTTTACCAGAATTCTGCTAAGCTACAGTTGGCTTCTTAAGCATTATTGATAATCTTTCTTAGGCCTTGCAGAGCACACAGGCCAACTCAGAGAGAACCAGCTTCACAATACCACAGTTATATAGTATACAATATATATTATATAGTATTTTGCATTGAAAATCATTATTATTTTAATTTGTGTATTTCCATATTTAATAATTAAGTCAATGTTTTAGCCATTTAGCTCCATCACTACCCAATGTTTCCCTAGCCTTGTTAGGTCTTTTTAAAGTCTGATTTGTCCTTTCAAACATGCCCAGATATTACAGATGGCATGGTGTGCGAAGTTTCCAGTCTATTTTCAGGTACTAGCACAGCTTCTGAGTGTCATTTGAAATGACATGGGGGTTGATTTTAATACAGTGTGGCAACCATTTAATATATTGAAGCCACTAAATGATATATTGTGGCCACAAAATAATATATTATTCTGTAGTCTCATTTTGGGACCTCAAAATATTATCTTGTGGTCTCAAATGTATTTAACGGCTACAATATAACATTTCAT
Source organism: Hoplias malabaricus (assembly GCF_029633855.1). Lineage (NCBI taxonomy): Eukaryota > Metazoa > Chordata > Actinopteri > Characiformes > Erythrinidae > Hoplias > Hoplias malabaricus. Next base: position 38,077,898 of record NC_089820.1, read on the forward strand.
ATCAATATTATATTGTGCCCTCATTATATTATTTTGTGGCAACGCCTTATTAAAAATAACCACCACGTTACCTTAGGGGCATGTGAAAATAATTACTAAACATTTTGCTTTTAAACATATGGGCAGCAAGGCTTTTTTTTAATGGCCATTTTAGCAACTTGGTATAAGCAACATTTTAGCAACTTTGAATAAGTAACATGCATGAATGACTACAACAAGTTTGACTGCCTACAGATTAAACATAATAGAACACACCATCTGCAGGCTTGAGTATGATCCATTAAAACAAATGTTTCCCGCTCTCCAGTTCAGTGTGGAATGGATATACCTGGTTCTGTAGCAGTCTAGAATAGATTGCATACAATTTTGTCAGAGCAGAAGTTAGCAGCTTACTGGTTGTCATGTTCCGTTAAATGTTGTGTATGAGGGCAGCCTGAGAGTTGTTACAGGAAGTGGTTTTATGGGGGATTAACCAGTGTGAACGAAGTACACAAATCATGTATGTGAGTTAAAGAACAGATTCTCAAGGTAAAATATTACTCCAGTAAAGGTCTTCTGTTTAGATTTTAGTCATCTGTTTAGTAAAAGTACAAAATTCTTTGTCTTTAAATGTACTTATGTATCAAAAGTAAAAGTATCATGATTTTTTTATGGTTCTAATTTCCTATTATCATGTTTGTACAATTCTTGATTAATCAACTAATTCTAACACACTCCAGCTGGCACTTGTTGCTGCTGCATTGACGCTGAACTGGAGAGCTCTGTCTAGGCTAACCCATTTTAACAAAGTGCATACTGTAACCTGATTATGCATTTCCTTTACTTTGATCTAATTTTGTTTTATGCACGCATGAGACAAAAGTAACAACAGATTTCTCATAATGTAGTGGATTAAAAAGTAAGATATCTGAGTTTGAAATATAATGAAGTTAAAGCAAAAAGTCCCAAAAATAAAAATATTCCAGTAAAGTACATATACACACACACAAAAAAAACCTACTTAAATACTGTAAGGAATTACTGCACAGTAAGGAATTTACTTAGTTACTGTCCACCACTGGGATTAACATATGATTTATGGAATTTTCATAGCCTAAGTGTGTCTGAGGTATCATATGACGTATTTGCAATTTAGTAACTTCTTCAGTGACCTGGTGAGATGTGTGCTGTGTAAAAGGTGTTTGGGGACTGATCATGTCAGGGTCTGTGACCATGAGAGCTGCAGTAGCCCATAGGCATGCTGGCAAATATTTCCAAGGTCGTGGACAAGCAAGTCATTGTCCACCGAGTGCTTCTATAAGCACAGCAAACTCCCCTTGCATGTAAGCTTTTGGGGGAAGTCATCTGCATATTGCAGAGCAATAGAACCATTTGAGCAGATGGCTTGAGTCATACACCACAGCAGGAAAATCTATAAAGCCCTGTGGCAAAAGAGTGCAAGGGAACTGGCCTTTCAAGGGCACTACATACTAACATAAGCACAAAAGCTGCAAGTGACTCTCTTAATTTCTCATAAAATATCACACATCTTCTAAAACCATAGGCCAGGGTTGTTTGATTTGTTTCTTTCCAGGCAAAGGCAAAAATTTGTAAAGTGTATTTACCAGAACATTTACCAGTCATAAAACATGATAAAGACTCAAACTCACAGCAGACTCCAATCACTGAGCATACAACCTATTTACCAGGCTACCATTTGGTAAACTGTACAGAGGCACCTGTACTACTACTGAACAAGTTGCTTTTTCTTCTCAAATGTCTGATTTTTCATGAAACTACTTGTGTCTCTTCATATGCTTACATACATAGATGTCAATGCTGCTATTCTCTTTCATTAGTCATATATGGACTGTATACTTTGGCACTTTGTGGTGATAGTTGAGGGACAGTTACTAAAGATCACATCTGTGCGCACACATATTTATTTATTCTTATTTATCTATTATCTATGACACTGCAGTTTGGTTGTCTTCTGTCTTTGCACTATAGACTGACAAGTAACTTCTGTTGTTGATTGGCTTAATACAATGTGATTGACAACACAAGTCTAACATCTGATTGGCTGCAGTCGAAAAATTATTGTCAGGTAACCTGCCTACTGAATACGCCAACTTGTGCTCCAGCATTGCGTATATGGAAGAACTGGGAACAGCTCTGCTTTCAGATAGAACTAATGTTAGCACCACGTTCTGAAGAAACTACAGTTCATTCTCCCTCAACACTATAAAGTAATTAACATTATAAACTAACATTATAAAGTAATTCTTTATTACATATAAATTACATGAGATAATTTCATATAGATTATAAGATCTATATGATCATATAGATATAAGAAACTGTAATTACAGTGTAAGACAAATGAGTCCTTAATAAGCAATTAATGTTATGACATTTTGACTGGACATGTGTTTTTTAAACACTTAGCCCAAAAAGATTCTCCACTTCATATCTTATTGTAATTAATGAATTAATGAATGATTTTTGCATGGTCAATCCAACTTCCAGCATGTGTTTTTGGACTTTGGGAGGAAATCAGAGCACTGAATGAGACTAGCCATAACTCCACAGAGGTTGATATTTTCCTTTTATTATAAATTAATTTCATGAAGACCTTTTATTATAACACTTATGAGTTAAATCTGATGTATTTTAACAAAGCATGTGGTTCTTGGGTGGAATGGACAGTGAGTGTAGAAACAAGGAGGTTAGCATAATGTTATTATTGAGCAGTGAATGTGAAAACCGGATCTACAGCATTTAATATTCATATCTTCTGGGAGGATTGGTATTTGGACTTGTCAGAGGTATCATCTTTTGGAAAATTTCCCTACTGGAAAACACATTGCGAGGAAGGAACACAGTCTGACATTGTTTTGATGCATTTCTCCAGAGTTTTTTTAAGATAACATCCACTACACTTTTTAAACTGGAAATGAAGTTTCTGAAGAAGCCTCTTTCCTTAGCCAAGCTCCTCCTATGTAACCTACTCAAGTATCATAATCTTACTTAGGCAACTGAATGCAGCTTAATAAACACACTTTTCATCTGCAGGTCAGGGCATGTGAAAGGGAAAGGAATGGCACTCCCATCCAAGCATTACTGGATGAAGTAAACATTCATTTGGCTTCCTTTCCAGTAGATGAGTCAAAGTGGTCCTTTATTCCTGTCCTCAAATGTGTTTATAGTTTTAACAGGCATTTAAAGTAACACAATTCCAATGAGTAACTTGAATATGCACACACAAACATGTATAACATTACATTTTGCCACTGTTAAATAGTAAATAGAAATAAAATCTTCTCAACTCCCGGGTCCAAAACAAAAAACTTTAGGATTAATTCATTTCAAGTTTACAAAAGCACATTCATGCTTACCATGTTCTCGTCTTCATTTCTATCATTTTTAAAATCCATTTTTTGTCATTTACCACTGGATATGACACAGTTAAAATATAATAAGCTATACATAATACTCCAGTAAAAGATAACTGTAACCCTTATTTTATTTATTTTTGTGTTGTTTTCCCACATTTTCATAATCAGTAGGCTTTTCTGTTTGGATTAAGTTAGATCCACCAGTCAACAAATCTGTATTTCTATATTGCGCTAGCCGAGACATTGTGTTAGCTAAGACCATGAGGCCTGTCACAGAAAAAATATCTTGACAACTCTGGGTCAAGTACTATACACACCTTCAACAATCATATTGTCACAAGCACTAAATATAGTGTAGTGTCAATATGAATGGAGAAATGGATCTTTTTTCCACAGGAATTTGAAACTAATGGATCTAATTTAAACATGTGAGAGACTTACTCCATGGTATTAATTTAATTCTTAACTTCCCATGAAATATTCTGTGAAAATGTGCTTTTGTGTGTTTGTTTGCTCCATTAGGAAAGAACAGATGTCCTGATAGTTGTATTTCATGCACCTTAAAGGTAGCAGGTTAAGCTGAGCAGCACTTGAGTGGCTTGAATCTTAACGATGCAGTATATGACATTTTGACAGTGAATATCGCACTAGAGGACCAGAATGTCAGACCAAAATAGATGCTTTTTATTTAGCCAAGCCTCCCAACACTCATGGAGTAGAAGAGCCCAATTGTGCTTAACAACATTCATTCATTATCTGTAACCACTTATCCAATTCAGGGTTGCGGTGGGTCCAGAGCCTACCTGGAATCATGGGCACAAGGCAGGAATACACCCTGGAAGGGGCACCAGTCCTTCACAGAGCAGGGGAGAACACACCAACTCCTCACAGACAGTCACCCGGAGAGAGAATCGAATCCACAACCTCCAGGCCCCTGGAGCTGTGTGACTGCAACACTACCTGCTGCGCCACCGTGCCGCCCTGCTTAACAACATGGATGAAAACAGACATTATTTCAAACATTATTTAGCCATCCTGCTCCTTACATTCTGAGAAGAGACACCAGGTCATAATCATGTTGGAGGCCTTTGGCAGCTCTTGGGGTACTTTCCCATCTACTTTGTTTGGTCCAAACCAAAACAAGAAAGTGCCTCAGATCATGGTTTGTACCAAAGGACCAAAATTTTGTCATATATATAATTTGTTTTTTCTTTCTTCAGTGGAGGGATATTTGGAAATGTGAGTAATTAATAGTGCACTCTTCCATCTTGCATGTACTGTGTCTTGTCTCTTGCGCAGGGTAAAACAAAACTTAGGCAGGGCCAGATTTGCACAGGCAGGACTAACATATATGTATGGCTGTTCCATCTATGAAAATAACATGCTGAGAACAACACACAGATGGTATGTGACATCATTCTCTGGGGAAGATGCATGTGTTCCTCTATATATTTATTTATAAACTTTTAAGTCAATTGTGGCACCTTTAATTATTTGCCATTTAGCCAATTCTATGGTGCTTTTCCATTGCATGGTCCCTACTTGACTTGGCTCAGCATGGCTCAACAGGGTTTTCAACCCTAGTCCCTGGAAACTTTTCAATTAGCACAACTCCCATGCATAATGTAATTGGTGAGGTTGCAAAACATTATCCCCACAGGCTTTGAAGAACACCACTATGGGGTGAGTGCAAAATGTTCTACAAAAGCAAAAATAAATCTGCAATTGAAATTCTTGCTCTTAGAATCAAGAATTAAATAAAATCAAAAAAAGCAAAAAAAATATTTTAAAAATATATTTTTAAAAGATACTTGGGTACCTTATTACTCTTTGCGGTTATTAGATTTTTCCCCCATTTGCCTTTTGACAGTCTTTGCTTTCATTGTATTTTTTTTCTGGTCTTTTACTTTTGGAATCTATATGCTTCAGCTTTGTGTTTTTAGTTCTGACTTTTCCAACACATTTCATGGGTGGGAGGTTTTAGAAGAAGGTGTTCACCTTGAATTTCCATTGGTCAGTGATCTTGGACTGACAGGTACTTCGATAAACATCCTCTGGCTTGTTAAAATATCAAATAATATTCTGGACAAACTTGATACTAGTGTGTGTTAATAAATGTGCCCTTGTATGGATTTGACAACACAGGGAATTGTGTAAACCTTGGGAATAATAACTACATTAAGCATGACCATGACATTTTGATGTGAGCTTTTTAAGCTTCGAGTGAACTAGATGTAGTTGAAACACTGACTTAGGGAAGAACAGTAAACCATAAGCCTGAAGCTTTGCTACACCTGATACACATTTCAGGGCTGTGGGCCTGACAAGGTCCCAGAGGAGGTTTATCGAAGTACCTGTAAATCCAAATCAGTGACCTATAGAGATTCAAGGTGAACACCGGTGAAGGTGAAGACCCTCACACACATTTCCAGAAGCGAAAGACCTTACCAGAACAATAAAAAAAACTGGCAAAATGCAAAAAAAAAAAAAAAAAACTGCAAAGAGTAATAAGGTAACCAGGTATCGTTTAAAAACTGTACCGATAATGCTAAGCACTGTCCAATTGACATGTATTTGAATGTTGTTGGTTTTTATTTTCTTTTTTTTTTCTTTGTGTCTAAATGAAATATGGCTCTGGGCCCCAGCTCTCACAGAGCATTAGAGTATGTTAGAGTATATTAGAGCTTTAGAGATGATGCACATCTGCCTCTCTCTGGAATTTTTCCTCTCTGTCTGGTAAGTCAGCACTGGTTTACTGGTTTACACATAATGTTTATTCCGTACTTAACTTGCTTGGAACTCTACCAGTTCAAAATATACATACATACTTAGCACAAAAAGTAAGGAAATTTGTGTTTGGTAGATTATTTCTTTATTGTGACAATGCTTTTTGGCAACAAATCTTATACCGTTGGAAAGCCTGTTCATTTTCATTTTAAATGATGCCACAATTGTAAGGAACATGCATTTATATATATATATATATATATATATATATACACACACAGTCACTCACACACTCACACATGTGGAGTCGCCATTTTTGAGTCGCCAATCCACCTGCCGATGTGTGTTTTTGGACCGTGGGGTGTAACCGGAGCACCCGGAGGAAATCCACACAGACACGGTGAGAATACACAAAAGTCCTCACTGTCACCTGGAGTGGGACTTGAACCCACAACCTCTAGGTCCCTGTGTGACCGTAACCCTAACCCTAACCCTGTGTGGGTTTCCACAGGGTGCTTTGGTTTCCTCCCATGACCCAAAAACATGTTCGTAGGTGTATTGGCAACTCAAAGTTGTCCATAGATATATGTGTGTGTGTGTGTGTCTGGATGGATTGGCACCCCCTCCAGGCTGTATTCTCGCCTTAATTCCGTGTAGGCTCTGGACCCACTGCGATCCTGAACTGGATAAGTGGTTACAGACAATGAATAATTGAATGAATAGATAGGCAGGGTGATTAACGATGAATATGAAGTGTGTGTGATCTTGCACCTATAAGAGTCCACTGGAGAATTCTCTAGAGATAAACAGGAAGAGGCAAGTTACTGATGGTAAGATAGTGCTTAATGGTGGTTTGTGAGCGTGGCAGGCTATAGAGTAATGATGAAATCAATGCAGTAGAGCAAATCCAGTGTTGATGAGTATTAAACTTTTACACTCAAAGCGTTAATTTAACACCAATAGTGTTGATCTAACACTGGTGAATTTGCTGTGTTTTCCAGTTCAGGGAGAAATGTCATGATACACCAGTATGTTTAGTTCAGTATGTTAGGTTTGCATCTTTTTAAACGCGACCTATATCAATATCAATATGAACAGATCTTACTCAAGAATTCACCGGCAGTCAGAAAAGTGCAATGCCTCATATATGCTGACCAGAGGTAAAGACTCATATGTTCCATCTAGAGAACTTTCCTTTTAAATTGAAGGAATAGAAACAGACTGGTGTTTGACAGTGCAATTGTTTGACAGTATTAAATGGTGTTTGACAGTATTAAACAATTTAGTGTGTATAATAGAGTAAAAAGAGTGTATAATATAAAGATATAATAGAATATTTAAACATGAACTGATTCCAAAAATGTATGTCTGGTGCATAACAGTTTTTTTTTTCATTTTTAAATGCAATAGAATATATATAAGTAAAACGTGGGTTACAATATGGGTTTTTTATATAATGAAGATTTATGTCAGGTGTAATATAAATTTGTTAACGATGATCAGATCTGCAGAAAAATATCTCCAGCCAGCGCATCCCAGCCTATTATTTACAAGATCATTCATTTACATATTTTATTTCCTTGATGCAGATTTGAGGCAGTGTATAGTGCAAATATAAACCCTGCCTCAGGGTGTTGCATCTCAGACTCTGCCATGTCATAGTGCTGCCTGTATGGTTTAACTGTCTGCTCTTGTACTTTGAAACATGACCCAGGATCTGCCCCACACAAGTGAGTACAAGTAGTATATTTCCAGTTTTGACTATATATGAAAAATATGTTTTTATGATGTTGTGATTGTAACTCTTTTTAATATTTGTTGTAATTCATTTCATGTAGAAATTTTGCCATAAATTGTATCAAGAAAGTATAAATTGTATCATGTAGTCTTTATACTAAATGATTTAACAACCAAATGAAGCATCAAAATCTAACAAAGTTCTTACAGCATGCCAGCAAACAATGAATTCCTACTAAAATAATTTTTTGGGGTGGGGGGAATGTAAATATAGTTAATATGTGTAATATTTCTTATTATGACAACGCTGGAAGAATATTATATGAAAAACGTTTTTAGGCACAGTTCTCTTAGCTACTTTTATTTGGAGACGTTGTGTTGTACTATTGGCAGATCATTTTACACGCTTCAAGCAATAATAAAATTCTTTCTCAAGGCTAGGCAACTTTTAACATGTACAAAATGTACTCAGTCTCATAAGGTGTATTTTAGGAGAAATACCACATTGATCATTTCCTTCTCATGGAACAGCTTGAAAAGATTTCATATGTTTATTTAGTGGCAAAACAATGGAGTCTTTCTTGAAAAAGGTAAAGTTAATTTAACTTAATACAGATTTAATTATTCACCAACAAGTATATAGGAATATATTTATAAGCTTCTTAGTCTGTTACAAACTAAACAAATTCATTTTTGTATAAAGGAGTGAAGTAAAAAAACGATTATTGTCAGAACATGTTATTTTATGATTTTTCTAAAGCAGTGTTTACATAATTCTGCTGCTGGGAACCCAAGTATTTCATGCCTCAGCATGTCTCATGAAGCAAAAGAAGGCAGGAAATTATGCTGATAATTCCAAGTCCCAAAATGTGTGCTGTGTGTAATACAGTGTGTAATGTTCCATTCACGAAACACGAGCAGAATGAATTTGTGCAGAAATCATTTGTAAATCACTTTTTTTCATTGATATCTGGATACATCAACATGTTCTTAGGTACAAATTAAATTTACACCTGCTCCTAAAAATGCGTAAGGTGTGTGAAATGTCCGAAAACTCTGTGTTGTGAGTGAATGTGAAGAAAAAAGTTTGTTTTTCCAGATGACTTTTTGATTGTATGAATTTGTGAAATCAACAGCACACTTTCTTTTAACATAATGAATTATGACCTCAAATAAAACTGCACAGCCACAAAGAGAGATTTTAAAGATTAAACTAATACATTAACACACAATATCACTATGTACACAATAATGCTTGTTTTTAATTTTTTTTGAACATATAATCTCTTACTTCTCAGATAATAGCTTCATAAATCTCATTTTCTCAGGTGCCTAAAAACATTTGCACAGTAATGTGTAACTCAGCTTTTAGACAGCATAATCTGTCTCATGCCTCGCTATACTTTCTAATAAGTGAGTAAAAAATATACATATACAGAACTGAATTGGGCAGATTTGAATGCACTTCAATAAATTAGATTTTCGCATAAATTTGTTTTGTATTGCTTTTCTGTAGAGATTTTTTGGGCTTTTTTGCGGCGGTTCAGACAACAATTTGTTTTTTACATGTAATAAAATGTAATAAATTAAAAAAAATTACTTGTCTTATTCGGTGCTCAATTTTATTCATTTATTCAGTAATCTTCATGCGCACACTTTGGTATTCATTATTAATCATGATGTCCCTCATACGTGCAGTCCTGTTTGTTTTAGTAAAGATTTTAGCCCTAAGACAGAGACGTAGACGTGCTCTAATAAGGAGGATCTGAGACAAGCTGTTAGTCCATCGGCAAATTCAAATGGTAAGCTGTAATTTAATGCCGTGGCCACAAGGCTACGCTCTTATTCAGAGAGATTACAAAAGGGCTTGTCATTACCCCAACACCTATCGCTAACGCTATTAGTTTTATAGTTACCAAATTTGAATAATTAAAATACACTGCCTGTTTAAATACAAACTTATCTAGAATTGTGTATACTATTTTAGATTAAATTATTATAAAACCCTACAGCAGTAAGTAACATTATTAAGTAGTGTTCTATACTCAAACATCTTTCATATCATTTACTATTACTAAAACAGCACACATACTGTTAACCTACCTTTTAGAAATTAAACTCATATCACTGTTCCACAAGAAAGACAGGCAAACTGGAAATCTTTATATTATTAAACCGCTATGAATTGTGGGATATTAGTCCGTAAGTAGTGTACATCTGTTGTTCACTGGATTTACGGTGAATTGTGGGTAATTATCAAATGTAATATATAGGGAATCAAAGCACTCACTGAGGTTTCGGACAACACTACAAAATGGCCGAAACACTAAGTAGTACACTAACAAGTGAAGAAGGAGCGATTTCAGACACAGCCCTGGGCTTTACACAGCGTGTATATATCTGGCGGATTTATTTCGGGAATACCCATTTCTTCGTATATTACGCACAGTTTGCTCCTGTTTTTACGAAGGTTTTATGAATAAGGCCCATTGTAAGGAGATGGGGTAATCTTGATTGTGTATAAAAGGTTTATATTGCATTGCAGATATATCTCTTTATTGTGAGCATTTTGACGTTAAACGAGCATTTGAAGAGATCCTGATGAGAAATTTGATAGAAATGTTTTTGTGTTTATTGAATTAGGTTTGATTCAGATGTCATTTGAAACAGAAAAAAATATTAATTCAAAATAAAAATTGTGACTTAATTTACTATCAAAATAAGCCTTCTTTCACTAACTTGCTTCCTGCTATTCTGGCCAGCCATGCTATATGACTAACATGCCAGAATGTAACTACTCCTTGATTTAAAGGAACACTAGCTAGTATTTTTACCTCTAAATTACAGCTTCAAAATTATTGTGATGCTTCACTGACCTGTGACCTAGATTTAGAAGTGAATGTAAGTTACATGTAAGAGTCTGTATGAGTTTGTAGACTAAACATTTAGATTTTAGTTTAAAATATAGTGTGGCTAACACAAAACTGACTGCACAATTTGGGGTGAAATACTTCAAGAAATAGCAAAATTTATGCCCTGTATAGTTACCCATTTAATTTGGAATGGAAAGGTCAAATATAAAGATAACTTATACCTCACATCTGTCCATGTAAAGTAGAATAGAAGATCATTTCAGTAGCCTCAAAAATGTCAAATTCTGAAAGAACCAAGCTTTAAATATTGGTAGTTTTTTATTTATTGTTTGTTTTTCTTACTCGCTCTGAACATGAGAGCTGAATTTTTGCTGTATATTACGGCCAAGCAAGACTTTTTTTCTCTTTCAGCAACATCCCTTATTCAATGTGGTACAGATCAGAACTATGAGTCATGCCCCCACTCTTGTTACTCAGATAAGCAACCCATAGAGCTGAACCATATTTTTAAGCCTGTGTGAATGAGATATTAAATGTACAGACATCTCACATGGTCCCGTATACTCTCACCAAATCTGATCTGAAATCTCGGACACAAAATGAATATTTCAGGTGTACAGGGCAACTCACAGCTGCAGAATGACATTATAGTTTAGCAGATATTTTTGCTTTTTACTAATGAATACAGCCTCTTTTAATTTTAACAACCAAATCTCACACATGGCATTAGATTCATCCTGAGATAAATGGGCCTTGATGACTTCAAATGAACAAAACAATTGATACTTTGATACATGTTCGACAAATATATTTGTCTGTTCCTCAGATGCAATGTTTATTTGAAAGTATGTCTGCATTAGTGGCGGATGCTGGTCTTTCAAGGAGGGGAAGCTCAATTTCGGCTTACATCATAAAATGTGTCGGTTTATTTATACGGGTGCACAAATAAGCATATATTAATACGTCATGAATGATCTCCTCATAGTATATTAATACATACATTAATGCTTAATATATCAGGAACTAACAAAGGATATACATTAATGACCACATTACTCATACATAAATCGCCATTAGCAAGGGTAAACATTAAGTATCAACATCTTGTTAATTCAATCTCTTAATTAACACTATGACTTGCCTTATTAATTAACACCTTTGTGGGTTAATTTAATTATTTAATTCATTATTGTGGCCAATAACAACCCTAAAGTCAAGTGACTTTATATAAGTAATTACAAAACTCGTAATAAACACTACATAATAATCACTTAATCACTGCTTATGTCCCTGCCTATAATTTTGCCTACATCAATGCACAAAGATATGTAACACACAGTATCCAAATAGATCCAATATGTAAAGGGTGTTAATTAATAAGGCAAGTCATAGTGTTAATTAAGAGATTGAATTAACAAGATGTTGATACTTAATGTTTACCCTTGCACACAGTAATGTGGTCATTAATGTATATCCTTTGTTAGTTCCTGATATATTAAGCATTAATGTATGTATTAATATACTATGAAGAGATAATTCATGACGTATTAATATATGCTTATTTGTGCACCCGTATTGTAAAGTGTTACCGTAAATTCTACCCTCCGTTCCTTTTTAAGAAAATGATCTGTGACCCTGTCGTACCAACAAGGCGTCTTTTCCAGGGACTTGAATAGTGTCCTCTCAATGGCCAGCAGAGCTAGGCTGCTTAAACTGCCTTGGCCCATGTGAAGTGTGTCCGCTTGTGCTCCCACGGAGCTTTACACCAAATGATCGCTGATTCGCTCATTTCACTGTCAATCAAAAATCATCATGCAGAAGCTGAGTGTCCAGGCCAGCCGAGTCCAGCCCACTGCCCCATAGACCCCCAGAGACGCTGAGCGTCCGATGGGCGGGACAAAATCCAGCATTTATCCAATGACTCGTCTCTTTTCGCTGCACTTCGCTGCTTCGCTAGTGAACTCCGTTTAAAACACAGTGAAACTGCGGGAATGATTGAGAGGAAGGCCGCGTCTTTACCAGTGATAAGAAGCTGATTCTGAACAAAAGTTGAGCGCGTTGTAGTGCATATTTATTCAATGACATGTACACACTACAGTATATATTTGATCACTTATTTTCCCTTGCAGCTTCCCTTGCAGTCTTAGAGCAATCGCCACTGGTCTGCATTAATGTTTTTTGTCTTTATTTCCAATCCATGGCTTGCAGCTGACATTACTGTGTAGAGTAGCTGCCATATAGTTTCAATAATGTGAGCATCGCTCAAACACAGCTCAGACATTTTTTAAATTGTTTTATTGTTTCTGTCAGAATTTTAGTCATCATGTAGCACCATACTCCCTATTTAGCGCAAATCACAGATAATAAAACTAATAATTCTTCACCCAGAATGTAATTAGACACTAATTCGACAGGGAAACTTTATAGCTGATTAAAAATTATTTTCATCATTGTATGAACTATGTGAGTGCAGAAACCATTATTTATAAAATAATATATGAAAAACCTGTGTCCTATGGAGGATTTAGAGAGAAACATTTGGGCTTCTGCAGTATGGAAATCTTTCAAATTTTCAGACAAGGAGAACTCTTTATTGAACCTTAAGCCAAATCAGAGGGATAATTTAGGCAGATTGTCGCAATATAACATTTTCTTCCAAAGCAATTTCAGACTGTTGTGATCAGGTTATTTAACTTGTAAATAGGGTTGAAAAGAATGAGACAAAAGTATGCATGTCTTGTGTCTGTAGTCTTTTACACATTAAAACAAAACAGAAGTGAAATAACACTGTGGCTTGTTTATTATCTGTTTATAAATAACTCACACAGATTGTGTCACAAGAGCAGAGAAATGCATTAATGTGTAACACGTTAAACATTTTCCAATGATAATATGGCTAACAGAGGTTAACACTCTTGTTCACCTCATAACTAAATATTATTGTGGTCTTTACTGATGCAAAGGGTGGATGTGGGTGTTGTAAGATTATCGCCAATGCAGGGAGTGGAGCTGTATATGAGATCAATGTATTCATCATTCCCATCTGTTTACATTATTGCTGCAGCCCACAGACAGTATTCATTAAAAAAAAACAACATGTGGTAATTTGTGATAATAAGATAATAATACTTTTATGTTTGTTTGCCTGCAGCAGATAATTATGAGGCCTACAACAATAGTGGAAGCAATGGCATACCCTGCGATAGCAGCTACATAAAGGTCTTCAGACAATCCTTCCTCCCTACTCTCTACAGCATAATCTTTATTGTGGGCTTCATCGGCAATGGCCTGGTGTTGTGTGTCCTCCTCAAACACCAACGGAGGTCTAATATGCTGGACGTGTGCCTCTTCAACCTGGGACTCTCCGACCTGCTGTTCCTCATATCTCTACCCTTCTGGGCTCACTATGCTGCCACTGGCGAATGGATCTTCGGGATTTTCATGTGCCATGCTGTTACAGCCTTTTATATACTGGGCTTTTATGGCAGCATCTTTTTCATGATGCTAATGACAGTGGATCGCTATGTTGTCACTGTCCATGCTCAGACCACCCTCTATTTTAGGTGCCGGTCATCAAAGGTATACATAGCCTTGGTGTTTTTAATGTGGGTGCTCAGTCTGCTTGCCTCTCTTCCAGATATTATAATGAAAAATAATGTGACTAATGTAACTAATTGGACATGTGAGGCTAATTATCATGATGGCCATTTGTGGAGGAAGTTCAGCTATATAGAGCTAAATTTCCTTGGTTTAGTTCTTCCCCTCTTTGTCATGGGATTTTGCTACTCTCAGATCATCCCCATTTTGATCACCATGAACTCACAGCAGAAACACAAAGCCATCAAGCTCATCCTTGTCTTGATTGTAATTTTCTTTCTCTGCTGGATCCCATACAATGTGGTTGTATTCCTGTACTTTCTTGTTTACACTGACCTGTACAACATAACAAACTCGGAATGGTGTCACCTGAACATTGCCATGCAGTGGACAGAAACCATCACCTTCATTCACTGCTGCCTCAACCCCATAATCTACGCCATTGTGGGCCAGAGGTTTAGGACATTAATGGCTAAGACTCTGAGTGAATGGTTTGCCATTTGCTTTGGTTGGTGTAAACCTCAGACAGATAAAAGAGGCTCTATGTTCTCCACCCGCTCCTCAATGATGACAAATACAACAGTCTTGTAAGCACATAGGGTAATAAGGTTCAAACAAAACTGCACCATTTTAAGTCAGCAAAGCCTACTATACAATGACTAGATCCTTTTCTAGTTAAAGTGAACTAGTTAAAGTATCTGGGATACATTTCAAGTCAGTAAGGGGATTCTATAGCTATTTTTTTTGTTCAGTGGCTTCTATGAAATCAGTAAATGCTCAAATAATAGCAGGTATCTTATGGAGGACACACTTCACTTGTCATCCAACTATTCAGCTCATCCATTACTATAGCTCACAAAATTATTGTACATTAAATGTAATGTGCTGGATATGTGAACTTCATTCATTCATTCATTATCTGTAACCACTTATCCAATTCAGGGTCGCGGTGGGTCCAGAGCCTACCTGGAATCATTTGGCGCAAGGGACGGGAATACACCCTGGAGGGGGCGCCAGTCCTTCACAGAGCAACACAGACACACACACACATTCACTCACACACTCACACCTACGGACACCTTTGAGTCGCCAATCAACCTACCAACGTGTGTTTTTGGACTGTGGGAGGAAACCGGAGCACCCGGAGGAAACCCATGCAGACACGGGGAGAACACACCAACTCCTCACAGACAGTCACCCGGAGCGGGAATCGAACCCACAACCTCCAGGACCCTGGAGCTGTGTTATATAATTACGTTAGAATAAGGGAGGCGCAGCAGGTAGTGTCGCAGTCACACAGCTCCAGGGACCTGCTGCTCCAGACTGTCCCTATGTATTAGTCAGTGCATTCTATGGAGATTATACAAGGGGCAAAATCCCTAATAAGAAGAACAGACTAGACAATTTTGGTCGCACAATGTACATATTGTGTTAGCACTATTTAGCATCATAATGAATCATGATTACAGTAGTGTTGTATCACTACTATTTAAACCTTTAATAAAAAAAAAAGAAAAGTTCAGTGACATTGGTAAAAAAATTATATGCACCTTACTGTCACAAAGACTTGTATTGAATAATTACATATTTGTTCCCAACTTACACTTATGGCAGTTAATAAATTAAAAAAGAGAATCAGAATCAAATGAGGCTTTTTACAAAATTGAAACATTTTCTGTACAGAATAATCTACTGTATATTTTAAAAACTGTAGTTTTGTTGTTTGTGTATTTGTGTATTGTGTAAACTCCATATATTCTACTGATATATGCTGATGTTGAGTAATAAAGAACAATTAAGTATCTGATTCATTCATTCATTGTCTGTAACCACTTATTCCAGTTCATGGTGATTCATAGTAAAATACCTTCATACACTCGTGACATGTGCTCAGTTGCACTATTTCTCATGGCATACCTCCATGTCTGTTACCCAGGTGGGTGGTTCTCTGACATCATGGTAATGCTGCTTGCCAATCAGAACCAATCAAAGTTCTGTTTGCTCATCTCTGATTGGCTAAGTCCAGTGAGGCTACCATATTTATTTGCATAAAGCTGAACTTTGCTGAACTTTCTTGCCACAGAGCAAGTCTCAATTCGCTGCACCACAGACAGTCGGGTACTGTGCGATGCAGTACAGCGCTCCATAAGAACGAGTTAAATAAGTTGCAAGTGAACACAGGCTGTCACTCTTAGCCTAAAAATATTTTTGAAGTTCTATCAGGCTTCCTTTTTTAATTCAAATTTATTTCTGGTCTACAGTTTACAAACAAACCAGTGCAATTATGTAGGTATTGTGAAAATGCTTTCCTTCTCCTCCAAACATGACTTACTCCACAAATTCATGCCTAAAATGTAAATCCTGTGGTTATAAGAGTGAGAGATGTAAACTTGCTATGCTGTTTGTGCATTTTTATGCTTTGTACGCAAAACTGCATCGAGCAAACATGAGCACAGTTCAGGAGTGACTGTACCTACCCATGCTTATAGCAGGAATTTATCAGTCATTTTAAGGCATCTAAAGGTAGAAAAATTATTTATATAATTCAAATAAAAAATTATTCAAAATTCAATGTTTTAATTTGTTATTTTCATAATGTGATTGCATGAATTAATTTTCAATAAACATTTAATTTGCACTATATTGTGTAAAGTACTCTGTTACTGACATATATTTACTCTACATATCCTGGACAACATGCACTGTTTACTTTTTCCAGAGTCTGTTTAATGTGGGAGAGAGAAAACTAGTCCATCCAGCACGTGAATTGGAGTTAAAGACTTCCTGTAGTTCTTGTCCTTACACTAGTATTAAACATACTAATTCTTTTGATGCTATGCATACTAATTCTTTTGAGACTTGAGGAATGAACAATTGGACAAAATGTCAAAGCCAACTTTATTTATATAAACCAATTAATGTACAAGGGCCATACTATAGCATATGCTTTACATTAAAGGGGATAAATGATAAGTATTTATTTTTTCATAATTCATTAATTTCAAAATTTATTCTCTCGTGCTGAAGTTAGCTGTGACTAATTAAAGTGCTGTTTAGGAATGAGAACATGCATACTGATCAAATATATTTAAAAAGAGTATATTTTTAAATTACAAATAAATACATTTTAATATTCATAGTACTATGCAAATGTTCAGATTTCAGTCATCTGTAGCTGTTATAATATAATAAATAATTATCAATACATCATTACAGTATTTGGAAAGTTATTTTTTTATTTCTATTGCATATTAATTTGATATGTTTGTATAAATGTTTATACATTTTATGTTTGTATATATACTAAAATTAAAAAACCCATGTGATTACGAACAAATTTGTTTTGTACATTATTAATAACAAGTGCATAATCTCTAAATGATCAATGGCACAGTGGGTAAATTAAATAAGGTGCTGCTGATGGGAAAAAATACATTATTTTAAAGATTTGTTGTACCAAATTAAATTATGTTTGTATTGTTATTGGAAGTGTTTAACTGTCACGACCACATTTACTGTCCGTCTGTTCTTATGGTTTAATCTAATCACAGTAAAACGTACAACACAGTTTTTATTTTCTACAGTTTGTAATCAAATTAACAGAAACAAAAAGCACACTGTATCCTGACATTCTCAAGCAACCCATTCTTCAGGTTAATATTACTCTCAACCACTAGAGGGAGACACAGTATAGTCAATATTGAGCAGCAAAATTATATATAAAAAAAGAAATGCCACAATAACGATTTACAGTTACCAATATTGACACACTGAATACTGCACAATTTTAAATGTATTATGTTTTATTTCATATTGTCGTTTAAAAGGAGAAGAAATTCTACCCCAATGGACAGAAGTCTGGATGCTTGTCTTCCATGCATCGTGAAGGATGGTGTGTCAATATGAGCTGAACTGTGCTTGGTATGGATTGGGTTTTGACAATTTTATGAAGGGACAGGCCCATTTTTGGATAGGTAGACCAGCATCAAGATTTTGAATCTGATACAGGCAGCTGCAGGAAGCCAGTAAAGAAAAGAAGAGGGCTCACATGCAGAGACATCTGGGATACCAGTGGAGAATGTACATATTGCCATGCAAACCACAACTGCTGTGATGCACCAAGACTGGTGAGGATGGACATAAGGATCCTGAGGTCAACTGTATTGAACGCTGCAGAGAGGTCACAAAGTATCAGGACTGATGACAAATCTCTGTAACTGCAATGAGGACAGTCTCTGTAGTGTGTGCCAGTTTAAAGCCAGACTAGTTTGGCTATAGATTGTTCTGTTCATATAAGAGAGGCAGTTGACTTTAGACAGAATGTTCAAGAACCTTTGAGGATAGAAGAAGAGATGTAGGTCTGTAGTTGCTGATGTCAAATAGATCAACATAGGGATCACTCTGGAAATCTTGAAAATAGATGGTACATAACAGATTCACAGATAACAATCTCACAGTGGGAGTGTGTACTATTTTAGGGGAGATTTTCTTTTTACAGGATTGATTCAGATTCTTTATATATCCCCACTGTACACTAATGTAATCTCCATGGTTTTCCATGCGTCATGTGCTTAAATTTGTACTGGCACCAACTGTGTAATGTCAATGACCAATTTTGGTACAACACAACACTTTCTGCTAAGAGTGTACTGTTCAAATAGTAGACTGTGAATTACAGAACCTTCCGATGTAATTGGCTAGAATGTGCTGTGGAAGCTGTATTCTGTGGGAAAATCCCTGTAGTTACACACGAAATGTTGGAAATGTATCTGTACTTTTAATACCTTGGTTTGGCTGCTGGAGACACATTTTTTACTTTACCCTGCCCTCTAGTGACCAAACGCAAAAAAATATTTTCTCAGTATTCCTAGAATATTTCCATCATTTCTCCTACAGATTCAGTTTCTCCCATGCTTTAAACACTAAGGGTTCTTTTGGTATATCAAAGTTGCCTGAAGTATAAAAAATAACAGCAACTGTGCATTAAAATGTTCTCTGTGAAGAACAAACAAAACATCAGTTGCACTCAGAGTTAATGAGGGAGTTTTACCACTTTACTACAGAAGCCCTGAAGGGTAAGACGGAAAAAAAAAGTTAAAAGTGAAATTGTGAGGGTTATGGGGGAGGAGGGGGGCAGATGGGCTCTTAAATATAGGCCTCCTGAGTCATTGATGGGTCCAGGATGTGTTAAACATAGGCATCATCTGGACAGCCTAAATGAAAACAATATCTGCCTTAATTACAGTAACCCACTTTGGGCCCGTCTGGGCCCCATATATAGAAACTTACTGGGCTGTTCAAATTTATGTGATATAGGCAGCCCATTTTGTCATAATAATAGTCCACATACCAACTCACACATAGTCCATGCCCATCTAGAAAACCAGCTTGACCCAGTGGTTGCCATCACTTTTTATTCACTTTATAGGGACCTATGCTCATATTTGTTTCATTTTTTGAAAAAGGTAGACTACGAGAAGATAAGCTTTAGACTCCTGCTCATCCTGCATTCTTCTGAAATTATGAGTTTTCACACTATATCCCTTTGATGCAATAGGTGTTCTGGGACTTTTCCTTTACATTTGATGCCTGCATTCAGCAATAAAAACATTAATGAGGTCTGATAGTTATAACTGATGGTTCTGGATCATGAAACCACCACTTCAGTTAATTTGAAAGGTGAATGGAATTCCACTGCTGCAGAGTCAGGGGCCCATTAGGAGCCTATACATAAACTTACACTCCAATATATCCATCCATCCATCCATTATCTGTAACCGCTTATCCAATTAGGGTCGCGGGGGGGGGGGGGGGTCCAGAGCCTACCTGGAATCATTGGGCGCAAGGCGGGAATACACCCTGGAGGGGACGCCAGTCCTTCACAGGGCCACTCCAATATATTCCAAGCAAAAATATTGGATGGTGCTTCAATTATTTTTACAGAGACCAGTTCCTCTGTAGTATGTCGCACAGCTCCAGGGCTGTACACTCTCAGAAACAAAGGTACAAACATTATAAAGCACCTTTCTAGGTACAGCAGTGGTGCCCAGTGTTTCTGGGTGGGCTCTGGACCCACTTCGACCCTAAAGTGTAAAAGTGTTTACATACGATGAATGAATAAATTAACGATTGAATTAATAGTTCCACTGCTCCATAGCTCAACGCTGCACGACACAACACACTCTAGATGAAGCTTGGCCCTGAACATGATGATCACAGGCAGCTACTCCAGTGTATCCAATCGAGTTCAATTCATGCTTTTCTGTAGAGACCATAAACGCTTGAATGTCTTAGTTTACAATAGGCGCCGTTAAAAAATTGCTGTGCGTATAATAACAGTGTATGAATGGTTTAGAACTATAATCTGGGGGCTCCCACGATACGTCATTGCAGAGGGTGGTCCTTAGTGAACAGCAAAAACACAAGAGAGTCTGAAAGAGGTCACTGTATTTCAGACAGGGAGTGTGTGTGAGAGTGAGAGAAAGTAGGCAGTGTTTACATTGTATGAAGTGAGAAAAGATGGAGATGGCGGAGGGAGAATCGCGCGCCGCCGGTACAGAAGTCATATTGCTCGGCTCGGAGCCGACCCACAAACACGGCAACGGACACGGAAACGGAGCTTCCAGCAAAACCAAGATTATAGCAGGGGTGAGTTACGTCTCCGCGCTATCAATCATGTGATCCTGGGTGAGCGTGAGCTGAAGTTTCTGTGACTTAACGGTCAAAGTCTCTCCTGAGTTTGTTTTTCCTGACCACAAACACACGGACTATTTTACTCCGTGGAAGAAACTGGTGCGCGTTCAACTTTCTCACTGCTGTTTCTTTGAGGAGTACGTTTAGCATTCTTTTCGTAGACACTGGCCTAATTATCAGTTCCACTGAATTAAAGGGTATACATTAGGAGTTGTGCCACTTTCTAAATTTCTAGGAAGGTTCTACATTATGTATTGGAAGATTTCCACGTCCGATGCTGTATAATAAAAATCATAAAAATATACACTACAACAAAAATGTACTGGATTGTGTTCAGTCATTCCAGAGAAAAGGTTCATTCCAGGTTCATTTGCTCCAGAGTCCAATGCTGGGCTCCTTTACTCTTTTAGCCAGCCCCGTTTTCTAGACTGATGGAGACACATTCAATACAGAACTGATTATCCAACACCAGTAACTGATGTTTTTTTTTTTTTTTTTTTTTTTAATAAATATCACTGAATGCAATCAAATCCTTGCAGCAAAGCAGACAAGTTTCCTATTCATACCCTTTATTTCAGGGGAAACAGCCGGTGTGTGCAAACTTTTGATTAAATATTAAAACATTAGGATTCCAGTTATGGGAAGGAAGACAGGCCTGGACCAAAGTCAGTGAGTAGGAAAGAAAAGAGTAGAGAACATGTGTTTCTTGTGTTTTGACTTCAAACATGTCTGTGCAGTTTCAGAAGTGTTAAGGTAATGCAGTTTTCACTTAAATATTTTGCATCTTTAGAGTGTTTTGAGAATGTTTATTTAAAAAAACAATATAATATAGAAGGGAATGAAAGCGAGGAAGAGAAGCAGGAGTAAGGACTAGTCCATTAAATGTTTAAATGATAATGAAAACTTTATTGAGTTGTCGCTGCAAATAGAAGCCTGTAAATTAGCTGATGGGGGTATGATATGAGCAGATTTCCTGGCAGGTGAGTAATCATATTGCTATGCTTACTCACTCTAGTTAAGAAGACTGCAGATTAAACAAATTCTTGAGACATATATGACTAATGATCACCATGAACAAAAAACAAAACATTCATGGTAACCTTAAAGAATGGGATTCATATATTGCTTAAAATGCCTTGTAACCATCAGTGTACAGTCTTATATTCTGTATGTTTCACATGGAAATTGTATAATATACACTAAATTTCCAAAAGTTTCTCAGCATTCTTTATATTTTAAAGTGTACCCTCTATGGACACAGACATCAGTTGTACTGGCGAGATGTAGTGAGATCCTCAGGAGCAGCTGCACATGAGCTTTATGTGACAATTGATCAGTGCCCAACCCTACCAGTACATTTTGGATGAGTTTGAGGGGTGTGTGTAATTCAGATCTACTACCTGACATTACTACTTTTATGAATGCCAGTAAATGCAGAGTAGAGGTTTTCACTATAACAACAGGGGACAAAAAGCTGGTGTCCTTAAACCTTTGACCATTGTGATTTGTATAACATTTTACTTCAACATGTAATATAATTTGGTATAAGATTTTGATGCAGTTTCCTCATTTAATCATGTGTAAACATCCTGTTGATTGGCTTCCTAATCACTCTTTTTTATTGACAGGTGATGTAAAGTAATAGTAGGGCAGATTGTTCATTACACAATTTGGTGTTGCATAGAATAATTGCTGGATCATGTTTTTTTCCACAAATCTGTGCACTAGAGCTAATTCTCCCAACATATGTGAGTAATCATGAAGCAGTTTTGAAAGCTTAATAGGTTGTTAAGGATTTGAGGGAAGACCCTAGAAATATAGCAATAAAACCTTGGAATAGCAATAGTTAGGATGTGATGTAATGATCACAAGAACAGACAAGGATCAGTTAGGCTTCATTATACCTGAGAATGGAGAGCATTTTCCCACACCTTCAAATGTTACTCTTAGAAATTTCTGTTCTTTATGATCAAGACCAATGCGACATAGGAAGTGTTTTGTTGAGGTCTGGACTCCAGGAAATATAGAACACTGCTCTGAAAATAAGAGCAGCTTCTTTGTTTGAGTTGTTTTTTGTCTATTTTCTTTTTTTAGTACACTCATTGAGTAGTCACAGTAAAAGACTACAGAAAAACAGACATGAGGCGAGAATAGAGCTTGATTTCTCTTAATAGAAATTTACTCTTCGCTATTTTTTCACCCACTTTTCTCATTACTTCTATCCAGTTCTGTCATTTGTCAAAAGGAAATGTATTTAAAGAACGTTGTTCCCTGTTTATTACACAATACTGCATCTGACTAAAAAAATTACAGATTGATTAGCTGCCTTAAATAGTGCCTTGTTCAAATAACCTCACATGCTGTCTTTGAAATTGTAGTTTGGGTTTTACTGGTTTAGCGCTAATATAACCTGTGATTGAGATTATTTTTAGCATCTACTATCACATCTGATGTTCAGGAATATCTCTTTCTCTTTTTGTGATACATTGTTATTTTTTATATATATTGATAACTCTGAAGACGACACCGTGGTGCAGCAGGTAGTGTCGCAGTCACACAGCTGCAGGGACCTGGAGGCTGTGGGACCAAGTCCCGCTCCGGGTGAAGAGTGTGGTGTGTTCTCACCGTGTCCGCATGGGTTTCCTCTGGGTGCCCTGTTTTCCTCCCACGGTCCAAAAACACACGTTGGTAGGTGGATTGGCAACTCAAAAGTGTCCATAGGTGTGTGTGTGTGTGTATATATATATATATATATATATATATGTGTCACCCTGTGAAGGACTGGAGCCCCCTCCAGTGTGTGTTCCTGCCTTGCGCCCAGTGATTCTGGGTAGGCTCCAGACACACAGTGACCCTGAACTGGATAAGCAATTACAGATAAGGGATGAATGAATGAAAGATAACTCTGAGAATGGTCAGGAACCCATATGTTTTGTAGAATTAAGCCAGTGTCTGAAAGGTTAATAAAAAGTGATTTTCTTTACTTAATATGAAGGAATGTTTAAATATTTACATTATTTAGACTCTAGTTATCTGTATTTTATGATGACAATTTTATTAGGAGAGCAGCTTGTCTAATGTTTTATGAATTGTTTTCAGTGGCTGAGAAAAGGTGAGGGCTTTAAGGTAGATTCTCTGACAATGATCCATATTTACTACAGCTGTAAGGATAAATTATGTATATCTGTGTGTCTTTTGATGTCATGAAAAAGCTTCTCTTTATTTTATGGTGTGGTGTGTGTGCATTGACTAAATTAAAGACATTAATGTAAATTTACATCCCTCTTTTGATAAATATATATATATATATATATATATATATTCGGTCAATCTTGATTTGTTTCGGTGAAGGCATCAATAGACATTAATAACAGAAAATCTTTATATATATATATATATATATATATATATATATATAATAAATGGCTATAAAGGGCTTTATAAAGGGCGTGTCCATAGACACTTTAAAATTACATAAACCTAAATCAACAGGAAATGGGAGATTTAAATGCTTTTTAATTTCTTAAATTCATTAAATTATATTTGATTTCATTTTTGAGGAAGTGATTTACTTTAATCTTTAAACTTATATGTGTTAATGCATAACTTTTCCAAATAACTTTAAATACACTACGAGACCCCTGAGAGGTTTGTGACTTTGTTGACAGAAAAAAATTCTGTGCTCTTCCTTATTGGTCGGTTGGCAGTGAGGGCTGGAATATATAATGTGATAATTATAGGTTAATAAAGCTTTTACAGGAAGAAAAAAACGACACTACACTACGCTTTAGTTTACAAAGAATCAAAATTTTAGTGGTTTAATGAAGTGGAACAATGAACTGTACATAAAGCGATATATAACCTAAACCACCAAGATGAAAATAATTATTTTCATTGTTGTTGCTTTTAAATAGACAAAACCTTATGCTTTGATGTTATGCTTTTACTGTTACAAGCAAAATATCTATTGACAAAGCACCATTATCAGTGTCTATGTCATCTGCCTTGAGATAAACAGCTCAAGACCAACTTAATTCTATCATGACCACACACCGAGATCCAGATTTAGCAGCTTTAGAGCTTTTGGGGTAGGCAGATTTTTTTTAATGAACATCAGAGCTTTTTTTTTTTTTTGATGGCGCATGGCCAATAAACATTCCACCTCACTTTATGGTGTTGGTGTGTTCTTTGGCATAATTATAGATTTGGTGTTGGACTTTGAAGTTTCATCTTCACATTATCATGAATGTGTGCTGAAGGATGGTTGTGTACCTCCCAAATATCTATTATATATACATTTATGCTAATTTACAACTCTGTTCTCTTTTTGGTTACCTGCCTATTTCACTTTTCTTATAAACTAAGGGTATCTTTAGAGGGTCTGTACAGATTTGACTACATTCAACCACATAAGCATAAGAGAGGTCAGGTGAAGGATTTGGATTAGTTCTGGAGCACAAAAACAACTCCACCTTATCCTAGTGGTATTAGATGGTGCTTTGTCACTCCAGAGGACACAGTTGCAATTTTCCAGACCACAATACTGTAGGGCTTTGTTCACTTGGATTTCAGCATGGCGAGCTTAGATTCTGTCCAGTTTATTTTCATACTATAAAATGTGTGTGCATATATTGGTATTCATGTTTGTTAAAAATAATCCAAGAGAGGAAATATTGAAGCAGTATAGTACTTTCAGAGTGTCTCATGAAGGCTCAACATGGCTCAAGTAAAACTGCATAGTCAGCAGAAAGAATGTGGCCAAGGTCATGAGGTCAGAACAAAGCATGCTACCCTGAGATATATTCAGACAGATGCAGTATGCTGTATTTAGTGCAGCAATATTTTAAATACTAATGAATATTTATAGTGGAACAGCAAAATTGGATAATTAGGTGTCTGTTGAATGGTTGAAAACTGCTGTTTGGGCAAGATGATTACTGGATGAAAAATATAAGAATAATTAATTCATTAATTTACTCATTTTCAGTAAATGCTTTGTCCTATGCAGAATCACATGGCACAACAGTATAAGAAAAGTACATGTACGTTATTCTATTTTGGAACTACTAATTTGTAATAAATCACTACTTATATGTGATTTAACTTATATAAGGTTACATAAAGTTTACTAGTCATATGTAATATTTGGCACACTTCTAATAGCACTGAAGCATATTTCTCCGAGCTACCTGACTGATCTCTAAAAACACATCAACATTGTGCTTAAACAAATAATAATTAAATAAAATTAGATGTATACCAGTGATACTACACTGAGCATATGCATTCATTTCAATTGCTTTAGAAAAAGGGCAAAAATAACATATTACTTGTATATAAAGTTTATTCATTTATTGTCTTTAACCCTTATGCAGTTCAGGGTCATGGTGGGTTTGGAGCCTACCTGGAATCACTGGGCCCAAGGCAGGAACACACCCTGGTGGGGGGGGGGGGGGGGGGGCAGTCCTTCACAGGGCAACTCACATATTCACACCTATGGACACTTTAAATTAGCCAGTTCACCTATTAGCATGTGTTTTTGGACGGGACCTGTAACCTGGAGCCCTGTGACAGTGACACAACTTGTTGCAATGTCTCCAATATATATTATAATATATTTTATGATATAAAGTGGGCGGCACGGTGGCTTGGTGGTTAGCACGTTCGCCTCCCAGCGCTGGGATCTTGGGTTCAAGTCCCATCTGGGTGGAGTTTCCATGTTCTCCCCGTGTCTGCGTGGGTTTCCTCCGGGGGCTCCGGTTTCCTCCCACAGTCCAAAAAACATGGAGGGTAGGTGAATTGGCTTCTGTAATAACTGTCCTGGTGTGTGAGTGAATGAGTGTGAATGTGTGTGCCCAGATATGGATTGGCGCTCTGTCCTGGGTGAAATCCTAGTGCCCGACGCAGTCCTCCAGGTGGACGGTCGTTTCTGGTTGAGAGTACGCTGTGCGCGTTTGGCTGCCGCTTCTCGCCAGTGTGTGTGTGTGAATTGAGCGTTCTGAGCAGTGTAGATTGTAAAGCGTCCTTGGGTGTCTAGAAAGGCGCTATATAAGTGTAAAGATAATAATAATAAAGTAATAATGCTGCAATATATTAAATTTAAATTAATTTAAATTGGGTTAAGTTAAATTGAATTTATATTGAGGATACAAGTAATGTGTTCATTTTAACTTAAATTATATTAAATTTAAGCTTAAAAAGTATAAATTACATATTTGTAGTGATTTTGTACTAATAATTGTTTCCAAAAAACATTGTTTTTCACATTGTTGGGCATGACACACACTCACATCTATAGACACTTTTGAATAACTAGTTATAACTGTTGCTCCTTGGTTCGGACACTTTATTGATTCTGTTCATTCCAGCCCAGTTACTGTTTCTATTTCCACATAAGTGATCAAGCAGGGCATAAAAAACTGCTTTGATGTCAACAAAGTAAATGTGGCCCCAATCTGCAAATACCTACATCCTTAAGTCAGCGCACCAGAATAATTCACTGTCTCTCAGCATGGCTAGCTAACCATGCCTTAGAAACTGTGCTAAGCATGGTTTATAAGTATTCTTTGCTGAAACATGTCCAGGTGGAAAAACTGATGGAATGGTTACACTCTTTGCTTCGGCCGTGCAGTGAAAAAGAAGACATTTGCAGCAATGCAAGTGCAATGTTATGACACAGCAGAGTGATTTTGAGTTCAGTTTGCGCAGTCAAAGTGCTAACTAGCCAATAAGCATCACTGAACAACATAAACAAGACTATACAGCTGATTACGGCCTGCCAATCAGCTTAACATGATACCTGTTTATTTACAGCTTGTGAGGAAGAAAGAGTCATGAAATGGCTCTGCTTGTGCAGTTAAATGTAATGTTTTAGTCTCTGGAGCACAGCTTACACACTGAATTGTGGAGACCATATGTTGTATATTTTAAGAAGGTATTATGGCTTCGCTGACTATGAGAGTGGCTGGGGCGCTCACAGGGAGGCCCGCAGCATGCTCTTTGGCTGCCTTTTTCTTTGGGATAGGATATTAGGTTCATTAAGGAATGTTTATGTTGCATGTGTGTTTTGTGGGTGGAGAGATTTTTGCTGCTTGATAGGTGGTGTTGGTCAGCAGAACTTAACCTGGAGAGTTACAGGGATTGGGGTGCGGTCTTTGCTGGATCTGCCACATATCAAGCCCATATCGCATAGTTTCCATACTTCCTTTTTTCAACTTTTGCCCTTATAAATTTGCTTGAAGTTGGTGTTCATGAATTTAATTCAGTAGCATTTCTATAAAATTTAGAGATTTTTTTCTTACAATTTACTAACTTGCACACTGGAAAAATGTATAAACATTTGGTGTTTATACAAAGCCCTGGCTCTGTAAATGGGAAACAAACTGAATATTTTGGTCCAAATTAGCTTAGAAGGACTCCTTTCATTGCCTGCTCAGACATTTCAGAGAAACAAAATCTGAGGCATTTGGATGGTGAGAAGAACTTTAAAGGTTAAAAAGCATAAAATGAGATGATGATGTTGTTCTGTTCCTGCTCCATTGGTAGGAAACATAGAGTTCTTTGCATTTTATGTTGCATTACCTAAAGGCAATGTTTATGATGGTAATCAAAGAACACTTTTTAAAAATTCAGAAGATGTCTCCTCACCATTTCCTAATTCTCCAATCTGTATTTGGGCTGGAAACAAGTATAATGTGTTTACAAAGCCCCAGTGTCTGTAAATTAGTTAAAAAAACCACACATGCAACGGAGAGAACCCTAAACATTCAAAAGCACGAACAGAGATAAAGATTTTGCTCTATTTCTGCATCATAGGTACGTAATATTAACTTATTTACATTTACATTTATGCATTTGGCAGACGCTTTTATCCAAAGCGACTTACAAGAGTATCTAACATTCAAACTACAGCACAATTTATACAAAATACCTTACACTAAGTGCAATATGCCAAGAAGTAATAAGTGCATTAAAGAAAGACTTTCAGTGCAAAAGATACTCTCTGAAGAGTTGGGTTTTCAAGGATTTCTTGAATGCGGAGAGGGTTTCTGTTGCTCTGATAGTGCTTGGAAGCTCGTTCCACCAGCGTGGTACCAGAGATGAGAATAGCCTCGACTGACCTGTACGGGGCGTTGGTCGTGTTTGTTGGCGCTCCTTTGAGGAACGGAGAGGGCGGGCACAAATATATGGTTTTAAGAGTCTATTGAGGTAGATGGGAGCAGAACCAGTGAATGCTCTGAAGGCAATCATTAGTGATTTAAATTTGATGCGAGCAGCTAAGGGTAGCCAATGCAGCTCAACTAATAGGGGCGTGACATGTGCTCTTTTTGGTTGGTTGAAAACCAGGCATGCTGCAGCATTCTGGATCATCTATAGCGGTCTCACATCACAGGCCAGAAGACCTGTCAGGAGGTCGTTGCAATAGTCTAGACGGGAGATTACTAAGGTCTGAACAAGGAGCTGTGTTGCATGTTGAGTTAGATATGGCCTAATCTTCCTTATGTTGAATAGGGAGAAGCGGCATGATCGAGCTACAGCGGTAACGTGATCTGCGAAGGTCAGCTGGTCATCGACCATGGCACCCAGGTTTCTTACAACCTTGGTGGGAGCCACTGATAGGGACTCTAGCTTGATGCTGATGTTATGGAGAATAGCTTGCTTGGCTGGGAGGACCAGTAGTTCAGTTTTGGATAAATTCAATTGGAGGTGATGATGAAGTCAGCAAATGCGTCAGCAGTGAGGTTGGTTGCAGGGGGTGGAGGTGGAGGGTTCAGTAGAGACTTGAAGGTTGAAAACAGCTTCCGGGTGTCAGTAGCGTTGTTGATTTTGTCTTGGTAGAATTTCTTTTTTGCAGAGGTGACGTTTGATGAGAAGGCTGAGAGCTATTTTACAGGTGCAGTCATCTGGATGGCATGGAAATCGAAGGAGCTGTATGAGACTGATGATTCGAACTGGGTATATTTCCATGTGTTGGAAATCAACAGCCCCATACCACCACCACCTTTACCAGGCTGTGGGGTATGGGAGAATCTGTGGTTGATGGGAGAGCAGTGGGGTAGCGCTGTTTTCCGGTTTGATCCAAGTCTCAGTGAGGGCTGGGATGTCTAATGAAAGGTGGTTTGCATAGGCGGAGATGAAGTCTACTTTGTTTACCGCAGACTGACAGTTCCATAGACCTATTGAGAAGGAATTGGTTATGGGTGTGGATGTGTGATATAGAGAGCGAAGGTTATCGAGATTTCGTTTCCGTCTGTGGAAGTAAAAGCGCCTGCGAGTTCCAGAGAGAGCAGAGATGGGGTAGAGACACATTGTGGAAAGTGAAAAATTAGGCTTTGTTTGTTTGTTTGTGGCCTCGCTTGGGGGACACGTTATGTCTTTACACCAGAATGTCTTCACACCAGAAAGGTTGAACACAAAGGCTGACACTTCAGAGGGATCCTTCTTTTTGTAATGGAGATCTCACACAGCTGTCCTGTGTTGGTGATTGATTGTCCCGGCTGAGACCGCCCACTGACAGTTTGGTAGAGAACAAAAGGCCTGAGGGAGTGGTCACAGCTGAAACTGCCTCGAGCTGATTGTTTCCCTAATTGAATCAGTAGTAGTACTTAACACCTTTAGTATGGGTTTCAATTGATACTTACAGTCAGGTGACTGGAGCCACAACACAGGAAGTCCACAAGATCAGTTAAGTTGGTAAATAAATACAGAATATACAAGCATGCACTTACTCAGGTTCTTCTGTGTCTGCAGTTCCTTATTCATATGGTCTCGGATTACTTAAGGTGGAAACTAAACAACTGGAGTTAAAACATTGTTTCTGAGGTAATTCAATTAGTGAATAGAAATTTACCATTTCAGACATTTTCAGCCACGTTCTGACAACAGTCATTTTTCTTCTCAAACATACGTTCCATCCTACAAGTGGAGATCCTGAACGTAAACAAACCAAAGAGAATTTCCCTACAATCTTAGACGTTCCCTTTAAAGAGGATCCCAAATTTTGGAGACAGCTAACTGCATGAAAGATGCTACAAAACTAAACAGCTTGAATTGCAAATGAGATTTTGTGGAAATTCAAACAGTGATATGTTTATGTTAAGAGTGTCAGTGTTTCATTATCTGACAGGATAATCAAATATAAATTTGCATAGTTCTCGTGAAATCCTCTCTTGTGGATTTGTGCAATTTGCATAGTGCGATATATATATCATCTGATCTATAGCTGTATATATTTAATAGATGTTCTATAGTTGATCAACTTGGCCATTTAATCTTGTCCTGTCTGTTGTTGTAGACATGGAGAAGATATTCTATAGACTTTGAACTAATTATGCTTGTCTAATTGATATATGTATATTTTGAAGTCAGATAATGTGCAAGGAATTATGAGCTGTGACTGAAAATGGGTTGATATTAGAACACAATTGATTGTCAAAAAATATAAATGAACTGAACTGCTGTTTCTACATACTGTCAGAATTCATTCGTTTTGTTATTGTGCTTGCTTTGTGCCTTGTTTTCCCTCCTGCCTTCCCCAGCCATGCCCCTGCACCTGTGGGCTCACAGGTGCTGCTTTTCTAGTTTCATTATTTAAGCTCTAAGTCTTTGCATTTTGACATTGTGAGTTCATGTCTCTGTGCAAGCCCTTATTTATGTTCAGTTTATGTCTACACTCCGGTTTTGTTCATTAATCTTTCATTTCACCTCAGCAATTGCTTCCATTGTTCACCTAAGGCTTTGTGTGACACATAAGCTGCATATGTATATGTGTATGACACATACACTCCATTATACAGATTTTGTAGATAAGTCATTGACATATTAAATATTTTGTAATTTTGTTGATACACAACATGGAATCTGTTGATTATGACATGTTTGTTGAAAGATAAATAAAGTTCTATTCACATGTTGTTGAGAATTAGTTGGTCCTTTTTGTCGATTTTCTCGTGATCAATTCTAGCTTCTCTTTAAACGAAAGAGAGAATCATCTTTGTTATTCTCCGAAAGCTGGGCTTTCATTGGGTTTAATGCTTATTGTTTAAAATCCATTTATTCATCCATTATCTGTAACCATTTACCCAGTTCAGAGTCATGGTGGGTCCAGAACCACTGGGCACAAGGGATACACCCTAGATGGCGTGCCAGTTCATTGCAGGCCAACACACACTCACACATTCACACCCATGGGCACATATGTATAGCTTAACCTACCAGCGTATGTATTTTTTATTTTTTTTTTGGGGTGGGGTATTCTCTACATACTTTAATGACATGGCTTTGTAGAGCTTTGAGTGTGCTTGACTGACCTGCCTACAGTCCGGATCAGCCTGCAGTCTCATAAAAAGGCAACACAAACTGCTGAACAGCTTAAGTGTTGTATCAAGCCAGAATGGGCAAAAATTCCACTTGCAAAATTTTAATAGGTAGCATCTTCAGATCCAAAGCAATGTAACATTGTAAATTAAAGAAAAGGTAATGTAACACAGTGGTAAACATGTCTCTGTCATTATCTTTTTGGAATGCATTGCGGGCACATTCAGGTAAACAAAGCTTCAAGAGTATTTACAAATCATTCACTCATTGTCTGTAACCGCTTATCCAATTCAGGGTCATGATGGGTCTGGAGCCTACCCAGAATCACTGGGCACAAGTCAGGAACACACCCTGGTGGTGCGCCAGTCCTTCACAGAGCAACACACATTTACACCTAAGGACACTTTTGAGTCACCAATCCACCTACCAGTGTGTGGTTTTTGACCATTGGAGGAAACTCTGAAGAAAGGGGAAGTACTCTGAGAAAACACATGCGGAAACTGGGAGAACACACCAAACTCCTCACATACAGTCACCTGGAGCAGGCCTCACCACTGTACCGCCCTATTTACAAATCACAGAATCTTACTTTTATTGCATTACAAATTTCATAGATTTTTTGAAAATGGGGTTTGTATTAAATTAGGTGAATTTCTCCTACAGTGCTTCAGACCCCTAATTCAGTTTTATTTCAGAGCTGTTCCAAATTTAAGATGTATATACTGTTTAGTTAGATGTTAGCAAATATAGGTAAGTGATGTCAAACTGCCGGTGCCAGGATTTATCTGAAATTATATTTAGGGTGGAACGGAAAAGCAGAAATAAGCATTCCAATTTTTTTTTTTCAGATTATAAGCATTTTAATTCCTGTGTTCGCCCTGTGTGCACTTTAATGTAGCTGAATTCAGTTTTGTACATACAGTGTCCTGATCTGTTACATAAAATACAATTACAGACTTTCAAATAGTGAGGGCTACATTTAGGGAAAGCTGTAAAACTAAGAATAAGTTCAGTTGTGAATGCTGAGGCTGTGTCTTCTGCAGGTGTGATGCCTCAATCTCGTTTACAACGGAAAATACCACAACAGGAAATAAGAGTGTCATGAAAATGCTCTAGGTTATACTATCGAAATATAGTTATGCACAGATGGAATACTATGGCACATTATAGTATTTTTTGTTACATTTTTAAACCAGTATTCTCCTTAAATTAGTTATTACCAATTCATTAATAGGAGTCCCCATATCATACAATGTTCCAAGCTGGGAGGGTGAAGAGCACATGCTTCCTTAGAGACATGTAAAGCCAATTAACAAAACACTACTGGACGGCTCAGCATGCTAGGAGAGCATTGACTGTCCAGATATTGCGTTAACTTCCAGACACTCAGATTAGTTAGAATCATGTCAAGTGATGTAAATAAGGAGGGCCAGAGTAAAAAATTATTAATGTCTAGTTAACAGATGCCTTCATTGATTAGTATTGAGATGGGTGATGGGGCAGAAAGAGGGCTATCCTATCCACCCAGAGAGAGTGAGGCCGTGCTCTCTAGAACATGGCTGAGACATCACTGATGATTGAACAACTGTGTATAATTTAGCAGTCAAAATGCCAAGTACTTTCATTATCTGTAACCACTTATCCAGTTCAGGGCCGCGGTGGGTCCAGAGCCTACCTGGAATCATTGGGCGCAAGACAGGAATACACCCTGGAGGGGGCGCCAGTCCTTCACAGGGCAACACAGACACCAATCCATGTGTGTTTTTGGACTGTTTTTGGACCAGAGCACCCAGAGGAAACCCATGCAGACACGGGGAGAACACAAACAGTCCTCACAGACAGTCACCCGGAGCGGGAATCGAACCCACAACCTCCAGTTCCCTGGAGCTGTGTGACTGTGACACTACCTGCTGCGCCACCATGCCTCCCATGCCACGTACTTATTAAAATGAAATACAGTGTGGTTTGATGTAAAGTGGCTCATATTTACAGTGATGGTGATTGGAACCAGGGGTCACAGTGTTTACAGCACAAATATAACTATTTTATTTATCACACACAACTACTTGTGATCTATACCATAAATGCACCTGTACACCAAAGATCTATTTTAAGATTATTTTAACCTAAAAATGCAACCATTTCCAATACTTGAACGGGAATGTTTATTTTTAAGCAGGCGCTAACCTCCCCTAAGGGAGCTAATATTTGTTCCTTTCACCATGAATGGACTTTTTGTGACTATTTATGCAAAATCATCATATGCCAACAAAATATGAATGAATGAACAAAGGAGCTCAATTTTTTACTCTTAAAATTTAGATTGGTTCCATTCACTGAAAACATTTTAAGCCAAATGTCAATGCAAATACATTTCCTATGTTTAGGAATATTGTAGGAATACAATACTCATAAATATTAATGGTTTTCTGTTTAAAATGTAGCCATCAAATTTACATAAAAAGTTACATTATCCTACATAACTTCCGAGTCTAGGTTTATTGCATTGGGCTGTGGAAATCTCTCACACATTCAGGGCCAAAATTGTTTGGAAAAAGACAGCCTTCATAAAATCAAGATTGAGTGAGGCAGGAAATAGCACAGAAATTGGTGAAAAGCAATTAGAGTGCAAATGAACTGTAAAAAGTTATGGGACTCCCAATGTCCTGACCAAAGTTAACACAAACAGAAAGCTTCACATCAACAATAAGTTATGTCAGTGACATGTTTTATGTTATGTCTTAACAGCAAGAATTTTGGGGGAATATAAGAATGTGCTATATGAGGCATTCTGGTATACAAATAAAAAATCCTGAATAGTGCCTTTAGGCCTGTGGTTTTAACATCAGTTATGATGGAATGCTTTAAAAATGTAGGTTATTTTTATGCAGATGTAAGTGACCTTATCTTTGGTTTGCAGTACTAATATAGAAATTACTGAAGAGAATGATGCTACAAACATGTCTCATTTATTTTAATCACAAGTCACCTCAAAGTTGTATATACTGAGTTAGAGTCACCAAAATCCATACTTAAAGGGAATGTCTACGATTGTGGGGAAACTCTGTTCTCTGGTTACATTCAGAAGCATGTCTTTTAATGTGAAACGGCACGTTTTATGTCTGTAAGTTTTTATTTACTGTTTAACTTACAACAGAACTTATTTGTACATATAGTCTTGCATTTAGGGCTCTCCCGAATTTGGAGAGATTTCCCTCTATGTCTAAAATTTAATATTCAATAAATCAATATTACCCACCTATGGATAGAATAGAGCAATATCCTGATTTTGGTTCATGCTTTTCAATGTTTGGCATAGCCTAGCATACTGGACAGAGACACTTATAGGGGATCATAAACACATTAGAATAGTTTCGAACATGCACTCAGAAGAGCATCAAATGGTAAGGAAACATTCTTAGAACATCGCTTTAAATGACATTTTCATTCACTTACATGTAAATGACCTTAAAAGCAACTTAAGGGAGCAATCAGTAATTTTTTCCTTTGGTTATTTTTCACATTATGTAACAGCTGTTTTACTATCTAGTGGCCTGTGTCAGATATTCTGTACTAAATCTCTTTTAAACATGGCCAACCCCATGTACATGTACATTATATTTAGTAAAAGTACAATCAATGTAATTGTACCTTTAAAGTCCAGTTGTGTTCTGGGGTCGAAGAACGTGCCGGCGCGTCAAATACGACCGTTCACGATGTTTTTATTAATTAATTAAGTTAATTTAATCTTAGCGATAACACAGAAATACAGTTTAAACACTCTGTAAATGTGCAGAAACTGCTCTTTTAATTGCATGTTATTGCGAGACTGTACGCCATACTGTACATCCCGAGTTACGAGCCTATGTACAAGCTTGAGACACGCCTCCTCTGCCTCTTGCCGTGTCTGGTGGATTCGCTTGTTTTTAAGACTCTGATAAAACTATTTCATTCACCTAAACAATTCATCCACATCAGTAAAGTGATGTTTTCACAAGAGATATAAAGATTTTTTAAAATCGGATTTAAGTTTTTCAGGGTTAGAGACAGATTATCTCTTCATAAAATGCTCTAGGTCACATGGGCCTCTTTTAATGAGAGAGCTGACATTATTCTGAACATTTTGATATAAAACGTGGGCGCATTTAAGTACTGTAATAAAGTAAACTATAAGTATAGTATAAATAACTATATAAATACAATATACGTAATGGAGATGAAATTGGGTGTGAAATTAACACAACTTAAATATTGTGTTAATATAGAATATGCTACAATAATTTCCCTAATTAAACATACAGAATATGTATCCTTGAGGGTACCACGACAGCAAAAGGAACCACCACAGTGACAGTTTTTCAGAATGGGGGAGAAAAAAAACGTAAATTTTTATTTAAGTTTAGGAGACAGTTTCTGAAGTACTAAGCCTAGTGTAGCAACGACAGAGTCAATATAATCCCTATTACATGTCAGTGGAGCATCACAATGATTTTAAAGATAGAATTTAAAGGTAAAATTACTACCCAGTGGTGCTTTAAGGCATTGATTTAGATCTTATATCTTTGAGGGTTAGAAGTAGTTTTACTTCTAACCCATACTACTGAAAACCTGAACTGGAGAAGCTGTTACTGAAAATGAATGAATGAATAAACGATTTGATGGTTGGGTGAGTCGCTGTTTTTAGACATGATGGGATGCATATTATTGCATGCTACACTGTGCAATGTGGTTTTAGTGGGATTGTGGCAATAGTATGTCATTCACACAAATACAGACACATAGCTGAACAACAGGCCATGTTCAGCATTCCATCATGGAGCAGCAGATTCTATGATGGAATAATAGGATGTAGTAGTGGTTAGCCTTCAGGAGTGTAATGATACACTCTACTCATGAATCAGTTCAGTTCATGATCCTGTGTTCAAAATATTTTCATTTTTATGTCTAATTTAAGTGATGTAAATCAGTGCATGTTTGCTAGCATTATTTTTATCTTCTCCAGCAATTTAAAGATAATTACTGAAAACTGAAAATAAATATTTCTGTTGTAACTGCTTCAGCATATCATAAATAACCAAGTAAAAGTTCTTTTCTGAAACATAAACCATTTAAAAGATTGCTCTGTTTCCTTATATATAAAACTTAAAAAACAAAAAATAATAATTTATTCCTGGAATCATACAAAAAAAATAATAATAAAGGTTTAAATATGTTTGCTGAAACAGGTCTGGCGCCTGTTACAACCTGTTACAAATACACTGTTATTGATCTGCAGTTTCTTCTAGACATAAAACGTGGGAAATATTGTGTAGCAGTCATTGGCTTGGGGTGCTAAGCTTTAAAATAGCAGCGTTTGCTACACTGAGCAGGCCCCAATTAGACATGTCTGGAAGTACACTTAAAAAGAAAGAACTGAAAGCTTTGTGACATTGCACAGAAGAGGGGCAAGAGTGGAAAGATGTAGGTTAGTCTACCAGCAACACGAACATCTGTGACTTCTCAATGTGACTACACTACTAGGTTTTTCAGCCAATGTCTTATAAAATTACTGAGTGACAGTTTGAAAGGGGGGGCTTACTAATGAATGTGGCATGGCAATTTATTGACCTCTTGAGCTCACAAAGACAGGACCAATATTTAGAGTGCACTGCCCAGATGTATGGCCTTGTGCATGTTCAAAGCAGCCAATGTAAATGTAAATGTTTATTCAGTGTGACAGTGTATCACTGAATTGGACTTACACCGTCTCAATCAGATGACATACTCTTTCTTTGAGCCAGCACAACATGTGTACATTAGGTCTGAAACTGAAACAAATTGAAGAAAACTTAATAATAATAAATAAAAACTTAAGTAACTCTGTCACTTTGCCGATCCCAAGCCTGGATAAAGGAGAGTTGGACGTAAAGAGGGTTGGACGTAAAGCTAGCACTTCCACCCCACATAAGTCTTTTGATTAAAAATATTAGTTCTAACTATATTTTTTTACTCATATGTTGTCTCTCCGATGATGTTATTCCTCTCTTCTACAGATAAATTACAAAAGGGCAATAATGCAAATTAAGTGATGATCTCATTTAGCAACTTCTTTTACGACAGCCAATAGCTACTTTTCTTACTGAGGAGTACGCAACACAGTTTGCCGCTTGACTATTTATTGTAGTTTAATAGTTTGTGAGCTCTTTGCTTGAATTCTACTTCTTAAAACATAGCAAACACACTTAACATTGAATAATTTCAAAACGGTATAAAATCACAGCTCTTGTGATTTGAATATTGGATTCCTTAAATTTATATCAAAAACTTTGGAAGGTCTTTGCTTGAAAAGGAGTTTTGTGCAGCAGAAAGTATCATGGATTAGTTGTAATTTGTTTATATTTGATTTGAGGTTAGTTACATGTGTTTTTTTAAATCATTAAACAATTCACTATAGAATAGACAAAGATTCAGTGATGAAAATACAGTAAGGACATGCAGTTGTAATTTTATCTTATTTGTACAATTGTGTTTGTGTTAATATTTGTATTTTCTTATCAACAGGTTCTTCTGGTCTGCTTACTAGCTGTAATCCTAGCAGTCGTATTAATCTTGAAACTGCACTGTGATGTGAAAGGTATTTTCTTTGCTTACAGTTGTACTGTACATTAAATGTGAATATGCATTTTTTATTATCTGAGCAATGAATTCACCAATGAATTAGTTAAGTTTTACTGATACTGGCTGATAACTGTCAGAACAAATGCTTGTATCTCTCGATCTAAACTTTATGTAATATTAAAACACCACCTGTTACTTATGCGCTGTCAAAGTTGCATGATAAAAAGACCAATAATAATAATAATTAATGATATTTAAATTTCAAAAATATTTTTTGTTCATTTCATTTTTTTACTGCATTCTGCGCATTTGCTGTACCTAAGTGTCCATAAGTAGGGCAATACCACTAAAATAACACAATACCTATTTTAGGTTCTTTGTACATCTTAGGTGCTCTGTTATTTTAGTTACGTTTCCCTACATATGAACAACAAAAAGTGGGGAAATGCCACTAAAATAGCACAGTGCCTAAGAGTAAGTTAAACATGAGGTCACAGTATCACTTAGGTATTTTTTCTAGTAGATGCTTCTCTATTTTCTGCCTAAAATAGGATTAGTTCTGCACCTGCCTCTTTATTGATCAGCTATCACTTTCAAAAAAACTGTGTCCTAACATATAAAGGGAATTATTGGGGAACTTCATGGTTTATTTATTTATTTATTATTTTAATTTATTTTTTATTTTTTGTATATTTAAGTTGAGAGATAAACAAAGAAATTCCCTATGGTTTAATAAGTAATTCATTGACACTTTCTTACAGAGATGGTGATAGGGAGCAGCTGTTTATGGCTACAACAAAAACATAGCTGTTTTGTTCACTCTTCAAAACAAACAATTTTTATATGAAAATTTAATGAAAAATATGTATTATTTTCTTAATATTTAATTTACAGCAATGGGCAGACACTGTCATGTAATCATGTTAAAGATGTAGGCAATTTTATCTGTTACAAGTCTTGCCCAAACCTGCTACTGGTTTCTTATCCAGGTAATTTAACCCTGGTCTACTGCTTTAAGGTCAGTGGTGTTATCCATTACATTACACCAACCACTTTTAGCTTGTTTCACAGTATAAATATGTACATACATCCTTTCTATTTGTGGATTTAAAAAAATAAATTGTTGACAAGGTCTTATATGTTTGTCAGAAAAACGTTTTTCATGTCTCAGGAAGCATATTTATAGCCATTTCATGGAAAACATGGCAACATCAGTTTATCATTACTGTAAGTACCACCAGAGTGATGGCGCGTTCTACATCAAAGTACTGTTAATATGACTGTTCATATACACTTGCTGTCCATTCCCTCAGCTCCATTGACCACACAGGAGCACTTTATAATTCTACATTTACAAAGTCCATATGTTGCTCTGCAAGCTTTGTTTGCTGCCCATCACTTTGTTCTTCAATGGTCAGGACCATGTCAGCAGGTATGATTTACAAATCTACTTTGTTGGTCCACCTTACTATCAGAATCAGTAGCACATCATTGCTGTGCAGTTTGTGCTGGTCATTCTCTAGTCCTTCACAGGTCACAGGATGCTGCCAGCTGGATATTTTTGATTAGTGGACTATTCTCAGTCCAGCAGTGACACTGAGGGGTTTAAAACCCCAGCATCCCTGTTGTGTCTGAACCACTCATGCCAGCACAACACACACTAACATACCACTACCATGTCAATCACTGCAGTACTGAGAATGAGCCACAGTGATGTTCATATGTGCTCTGGGGTGGTACTCTAGGGCTCTTGACCATTGAAGAACAGGGTAAAAGGGCGCAAACAAAGTATGTAGAGCATCAGATGGACTTCAGTCTGTAGTTGTAGAACAAAAAGTGCTCTTGATTATAAAGTTGTGGTTTATCAGTATGTACCCATGCACACACACACACATACTTACTGATTGCATCTTTAGGAGTAACTGCTGCAACTACATCCTTGGAACTGGAGACTCTTAACATCACTGTAAAGGAATTTTGCCCTGCTTTTGTTTGCTGAATTGTGTCTCTGCTACATTTAAATGATTTCAAGTGTAATTTACCTTTTCAGAGTCCACAGGAAATCAATTAGTTTCATGAGTAGGCAACTACAAAGACCTCTGAATGAAAAGCACAATGTGCAACTAAGATTCCTTTAGGGATTATTCCTAAGGGATATCTTTAGAGAACCTTTATTGAAAGTAATAAAACGCATATTTCCATGATTTGGTCACTACCAATTCCACACAGAGATACCCCTATCACATGATGCCTATTAACTTTTAGAGACATGTTAAGCCAGCCACTACTTCTTTTCAACTGCTTATAACATAACCTCACTGAACATGTTCAAGAACAACAGCTGCCCAGCTCTGTTATGTTATGAGGGCTGATTCCTAACCAGACAGAGACTGAGGCCAAATATGCCTTGAATTTTTTTTATGTCTTGAATTTTCAAGTTCAAAAGGTTCTTTAAACCAGAAGCCTGAAATTGACTTTGAAGGCTTGCTTTCTAAACCATGCAGATCTTTGTTTTTTTCCCTCTGACAGTGAACAGTTGTAAGAATAGATGTCTGTCAGGAAAGAGAAGCATTGGTGCAACGTGCCACTGTGACCCAGCCTGTGTGAATGAAAGAAATTGCTGTCTGGACTATGTGGAAGTTTGTGTGGAGCCAAGTAAGTCACTGAGCTTCATAAATCTATACTTTCATAGTCATACTTTGTAATGACAGGTTTGAAAGTTGTTCATGGTTATTTTTGGTACATTTATCTTGACCCCAAAACACAGGTATCCAGTAATATACATGTTGGTAGGTGTGTGTCACACTGCGACAGACTGGCGCTCCTTACAGTGTGTGTTCCTGCCTTGTACCCAGTGATTCTGGGTAGGCTCCAGACCCACCACGACCCTGAACTGGATAAGCTATTACAGACCACTCTTACAGACGGAATGAATGAATGTGATTCAAGATATTCATTCATTATCTGTAACCGCTTATCCAATTCAGGGTCACGGTGTGTCCAGAGCCTACCTGGAATCATTGGGCACAAGGCAGGAATACACCCTGGAGGGGGCGACAGTCCTTCACAGACACACAAATACACATTCACTCACACCTACGGACACTTTTGAGTCACCAATCCACCTACCAACGTGTGTGGGAAGGAAACCGGAGCACCCGGAGGAAACCCACGCGGACACGGGGAGAACACACCAACTCCTCATAGCCAGTCACCCACCATGGGAATTGAACCCACAACCTCCAGGTCCCTGGAGCTGTGTGACTGCGACACTACCTGCTGTGCCACCGTGCCGCCGTAATTCATGATATATTTATCATAAATATAATGATTTAATCATTGTTGCAGGGAATTTTCTGTAAGTGAGTAGGATATCCCTCCCTCCCTTTAATTATGTTTTTAAATCA
This sequence comes from Hoplias malabaricus, assembly GCF_029633855.1. NCBI lineage: Eukaryota > Metazoa > Chordata > Actinopteri > Characiformes > Erythrinidae > Hoplias > Hoplias malabaricus. The sequence continues at coordinate 38,120,222 of NC_089820.1, forward strand.
TTTAGGAAGTAAGGATATGAGGTATTGCATGGAACTTATGCACATTCTTGCTTGATAGATAATTTTAGCTGCTCACTAGTATGTTGTCCGATTTGGTTATCTGAATTGAAAACAGATCTGGCCTGCAGGTCTATCAAACATACACTCTCTGTCTATAGACCATTCTGGATTGGATCTCACAGTTACATCATCAGCAGCTGCTCGTGCATTGTGGTGGCAGAAAACCAGAGTTGAACAAAAAACACTTACTGTGCTGTTGGATATCAGAATGAAAATAAATTACATTCATTTTTATAGAATAAAGTTGTAGAAGGCACACTTTGAGACAAAAGTCAGTGCCCGGTTGCATAAAACAAGTGAAAATTCAACTTAAGAATTCCCTTAAACATTCCTTAAAGTTAAGTGTGTTGCAGAATAAAATGCCTTAAGTGGTACCTAAGGGCTTGCCTATGGGAAATCAGTATAAGTCCTTAAATGTTCCCTCAAGTATTGAATGTCCCTTAAGTAACCCCTTAAAAACTGTTAAGTATTGCATAAATTTCCTTAACTGTCAGTTTCCTTACAATTATTTAATGGATGTAAAACCTCACCTTAACACTCAGAAGATGGAGAACATTTTTTTGAGGCTTTTGAAGATTATCATGTACCTAGGAGAGTTTTTTGAGTAATGAACAGTTATTAAGAGAGAACAGATTTGACCATCACTCAATTTATGAAATCACTAGTGATCTAGAATAAAGCAGTTAAAGTTCCATCCAGGATTGAAAGAGGTTATAAAAGTATAATTTTTCAGGAGAGCTAGGGTGTTCTGACGAGTTGTGCTACCTTATTAATATATCAATATGTACCTTATCGAAAAGTAGTGTACTTTTATACGAACAGTTGCCTAAATAACAACAACAACCCAAAAAAATGCACCAGAGAAAAACAGATTTATCACGTAAAACACCAGGAAACATTAAAATATTTGGGTCTGGTCATGCGCAGAGGTGCAGAATAGCACATTTTTACAAGGTAGCACAACTCATCAGAACACGGGCTTTCCGCGTGTGTGTAGCGTTATTGTTGTTATCATGGAAATAGTGGAGTTTTATGAAACCGGGCACAGGTGTTTATGATAGTTTTTTTTTTTTAAGTCAAACCACACAATTTTTAGCTAAATGTATTGGTGTAACATTAATATATTGCCTGGAAATATATCTCTTGCTAATGACCTAGTTTAGGCAAAAAAGATGACAAAGCACAATATCCACAGTGTACACAATATTGGTTGAGTACTTGAAGCCTGCCTACTTCAAGATTAGCCTAATTTATGTTTAGGAACCGTGGGGTAACTGCCCCTGCCTCTGGCTGAGGGAGAGAATCTGTCTGTCTGAAACAAATCACCCGTCTTAACAATTCAATCTCAAAAATACGGAACACAATACCAGAGGAAATGAACAAATACACGTCAGCGAAAACACATGAGTGACTTGATCAACAAATACAGATTCAACAATTTACAAATACAATTTTGTAAATTTAAACAAATGTGTCAATTTTAGCAGAAATTTATGATATATCAGTGAAAACCGTAAACATTTGTATTTGTACAAATTGCAGACTGTGAGATAGTTGGGATTGTGAATAGTTAAACCTATTTTTGACTTGTGTTTAATTAGTGGATTAACAATTATGCTTTTGTAAAGTATTTTAAGACTAATCTCTCTTAATAAACAACCCCTTAAACAACAACGAAAAATTGAAGTGTATTTCTAAACTTATGCAAAAAGTCGTTGTAAGGGACCGTCGTCATGTCATTGACCGAAAGTGCCATAGTGTCAACTGAGCAGCAACGTCGAAGCAGTTCTCCTGTGCAAGAATATGTCGAAGCTGAACCAGAGGTTAGCCTGCTAAGGATATTATTGAACGAGCTCAAGGACTTTAGACGTGATAATAAACAACATCTCACTGACATGTGCAAGAATTGAGCAAAACGAACACCAGATTAGAACACGAAGAAGAACGATCTGCTGAAACAAAACTCCAAGCAACGGCAACGCGAATTCAGCGCCTTTTCTGACAGATATATAAGGTAACTGACCAAGAAGGGTGCTCATGCAGAGGCAATCTCCGCATTTTTGGCATCCCCGAAAAAGCTGAAGGAAAGTATATGATCGGCTTTCTGGAGAATTTATTGAACCTGTACTTCACTTTCCACATAATGAACAACTCACAATTGAGAGAGCACACAGAGCACTGGTCCCAAAACCAACAGGCTAACATGGGAGACCACGGTCTAACGTTGCAAAATGTTCAAGCCACAGAACATAGGAAGAGGTGTTCCGCAAATCCTGTCAGAAAAAAATAGGTTCTCATTGTCCGATTTTATGTGGATCATGACTATCCTTCTGCTGTCCTTAAAAAAACAGTGAGTAAAGCGAAGGAAATACAGTATTGAAGGAAACTTAAGTCAAGTTTCAGACCCCTTACCCAGCGAGGTTTCTGGTCTTTTACGAGGATGGTACTAGGCTGTATCAGAGTGTGGCGGAGGCAAGGAAAGACATGGCTTTGCGGGGATTTCCAGTGACAGCGGTGAAGCCTTCAACTGGTTTGGTCCAAAAAGAGCTGCAAATTTTAGCGGAACGGCAAGTGATCACTCGTCGCGCAGATCACCTATGGCGTTATTTTTGTGCCACAATTTCGAACGAGCAAGAAGGTTTCTGCGCGCGCGCGGATATTTTTTGAGTGAGCAAGAAGGTTTCTGCGCGCGCGCGCGGATATTTTTGAGGGAGCAAGGTTTCTGCGCGCGCGATGTCTTTGACCTGCGCGCTCGCTCCACATTTACAGCCATTACAAAGTGCCTCAGATTCAGCCAATTAGAAACGTAATTAAGGCTACATACATTGCCAATATTTACGGCAAAAAAATGAAACACTTTTGCTATACATAAATTTTGAACCATAGTTAAATCAAATACACACTAATATATGCAGGTGTACGTTACTACATTACAGAATTATAGCCAACAGAGTTCTAAATAGCAAACCGCAAGCTAACTTTATTGCAGTATTAAGCTTCCTTTAGGAAGTTATTTAGATTTAAGCATTACACAATCAGCTAGCCCTGTATGTTGGTAACTACCGATCTAGATAGCATTTACAGTACTTTCTATTATTAATAAAGTAGTTTCTACAGTCGTTGCAATACCATTTACCGTCGTTGCTAGCACTAATTTACACTATGTACATTGTTTTTAGCATATCAGCTACGTTGCTGACTCAGTTAATCAAGGTAAATACAAGGATAAAAACTCTACATTGTGGCCAATTCAATGAATATAAAATAAAATGTCTGGCTGTGGTGCACTGGTCTGTTGCCGTTCGGAGGGCATTGTCAGATTTCTCCCTGACCATAACCTTCCACTCGCCGGTATCCATCTATTTACTGGTCTCCGGCCTGTATGTCCTTCCCACTTGGCGGTCAAACCATCCAATCAGAAATGGCCTTTGTCATTTGACGTTTCTGATTGGCTGAATCTGAGGCACTTTGTAATGACTGTAAGTGTGTAGCGAGCGCGCAGGTCAGAGACATCGCGCGTGCAGAAAAATGCTCAAAAATATCCGCGCGCGCGCAGAAACCTTCTTGCGCGCTCGAAATAACCGCGCGGGATTATCCCCGCGCGTGCGCAGAAACCTTCTTGCTCACTCAAAAATATCCGCGCGCGCGCAGAAACCTTCTTGCTCACTGAAAAATATCCACGCGCGCGCGCAGAAACCTTCTTGCTCGTTCGAAATATCCGCGCGCGCGCGTGCAGAATTGTGGCACAAAAATAACGCCATAATCACACAGATTACCAGGGCCAGGCTACGGCTAAAGCAGCCGCACAGGGAGAGAAGACAGCATTATCATTCTACAGCGAAAAGTTGCGGCAGTCAGGCGCAGATCCTCTTGTGGAGGACTGAGATATGGACAGATTTCTCGATTAAGTCAAGCTGAACAGATATGTCATCCATATATCCTCGGTTATTTTCGGTCATTCAAGACTTTATTTTGCAGTGGCACAATATCTACACTCTCTAAGTTTTTAGTTTTTGAGTCAGATAAATAAGTCGGGACATGTTAAAAAGATGTGACGAACTGCCATTTTTGTTCGTAACTGTATTTATGAATGTAACTGTATTTGTACAAATTGTAGACTGTAAAACACAGATTGGGATGTATTCATTAGTGAATAGTGAAGCATATTTGTGACTTGTGTTTAATTTGTGGATTAGCATTTACACATTTGTAAAGTATTTTGAGACTGATTTCTCTCCATACCTTATGGGTGCTCTGACTTCCAAAGCCCCCAAAGGGATCAGTTAAAAAAAGTCTCAGCTTTGGAAGTTAATGTTCAGTTAGAATATAACATTACTCTGTTTATGTGTACATTGGTTTTGTATATGTTTTTGATATTGTGTGTGCTACATGACATTCATAACAGGCAGTGGGGCATGCAGGAGTTTAAGAATAGAATGATAATGGGAAGTGGGTTCAGGGATTGTATGGGTCATATTAAAACAGTTATGAGGGGGAAAATAATAGCCCATTGATCTATTCAAAAGAAAATGAGAAAAATAAGGTTTTAAATAATGAATTAATAGAGCTTGAATCTGAACATAAAACAAAACAAACCCCAAATCTCATTTCAAAGATAAAGGTGATTAGGAATGAAATAGATGTAATATATACACACAAGAAATTGGAAAAAAAGAAGTTATTCATAAAACAATATAGGCAGATTTTGGTTCTAAACGTAGATTATAAGCTGTGCACAGCTATTCTCACCAGAAGAGTAGAAAAATTCCTTCCTCCCACTTATATATAACTATCAAACAGGGTTTATCCTACAAAGACAAACTCATGATAATATCAGACCTACGGTGCACATATTAAGCCATGTTCAACAATGTAATGTGGAAGCTAGCTTAGTGAGTTTGGACGCTGAAAAGGCTTTTGGTTTTGAATTTAGACCTTTTTATACAGGGTCCTTAAAAGGCTTGGGTTTCATGACCAATTCATCAAAGGAATTCAGACTTTATATGACTATCCAATAGCATGAATAAATGTAAATGGTTATCTCTCCAATACTATCATATTAATCTTGTGGTACAAGACAAGGGTGTTCAATTTCACCCCTGCTTTTTCCCTTTATATAGAACCACTTGCTCAATGGACCTGTCAAACAGATCAAATTAAAGGTGTCTCTATGCATGGGGAGCAACATAAGATTGCACTTTATGTAGATTATGTTTTGGTGTATTTCGGAGAACCTTCAAACTCATTTCCCAAAATGAAGGAACTTTTGGATTGTTTTGGGAATCATGCTGGATACAAATTAAATGTAAAAAAGACCCAAATATTGGCTTTTAATTATACACCCCAAAATAAGATATTAGATAGATTCGATCTGAAATGGAACCAGAATTCATTAAAATATCTCAGAGTAAATTTACCAAAAGAGATTTCTACACTGGCAGAGATTATTATGGCCCCCTTCTAACAAAAATTAAAGCAGATATACAGAGATGGAACTTATCTCTTTCTTAAACCTACAGAGTAGTTTCCGTAAAAATGAATGTTCTTTTGAGATCCCCCTTTTTGTTCCAGGCTCTTCCAGTAGAAGTTAATTCAAAACAATTTTCAGTAAGAAATAAAAATATTTATATGGCAGGGGAAGAAACCCAGGGTTAGAGCCAAAACATTACAACTCTTAAAGGAGAAAGGGGGTATGGGTTTCCCCAATTTTACAGATTAGTTTTACACAGCTGAAAATAAGTTCTTGATTAGTTTGTGTAACCCAAATTTTCATGCTAGATGGAAAGATATGGAAAGATCCCCCAGTGCATGCAGTATTAGGAAAAAACTGGAGAAGGTTTGTGGACAAAATTCAAAATCCTTGGATGAAGTCAGAATTAAAAATGTGGAGCACGGTTAAGGAGGTTTACAAATTAAATGAAAAATGTTAAATATTTATATGATGTGCATATGATAGAGATTTAAAGCCTAATGAGATGGATAAAGGAGTAACAATATTTTAATAATTAACAGAAAAAGGTTAACAGCAAGATTTCCAGACTTTGAGAGAAAAAGTTTTTTTCCATGGACTGGAAAAACAAGATATTTTTTTGATATCTCCAAATATGCCATTATACTGATCACAAAATTAAAGAGAAAACTTTATACATGAATACACCAATATCAGTAATTGCTGAAGCATACCTAACAGAACCAAATATGGGTATAATTTCTAGATTGATGATGAGTGGTCCAAAGTTTGTGCTCTTCAGTGGAAATACACCAGTTCATATGCAAGGCATGAGTTTGGATGGAAGTGCCTGATTTTTAATTACTCCACATCAAAAGGTACACTTAACAGGGAATGTAGTAGAATGTTGGAGGCTATGCAGGAATCAAACAGCTAATCATTGGCATATGTTCTGGGAGTTTCCAGTAGTTCAAAACTTCTGGTTGTAAGTTTCATAATGCACTGATTGAAATACCCCTTCAGTTTGAAGTTTTGCACCTGGGGAATTGGAAGTGGGAAGAGCTGGGTAAATATTTGTTTGGGGTTCTGATAACTGCTTCTAAAAAAAATATATAACAAGGTGCTGGTGTACTCCCCAGCCTTCTTTAATGCACAGCTGGATAGATCTAGTGAATGAAATATATATTATGAAAAAAAAAAAACTTTTTTTCACTCAGTTTACAAATGAATACATTTGTTAAGCCTTACTTGAAATTGGTTACTCATGTGAAACCCTTACAACTACATTTCATTTAACCCAATGAGTAAGAATCATTGTTTGTAATATTATATTGCTATATCAAATTGATAGATATACTTTGAAAATGGTTATACAATTTCATGTTTATGTATCTACTTCTGACATTTGTTTATATATTTATGTACTTTCCCCTCTCTTGATACTTTTTGTATATTGCTCCCTTAAAAATTGTATTAAGAGACAAAATAGATCCTGAAGGTGGTTATAAATGGAGATATGATTGTCTCTCAAAATAAAGAATTGAAAAAAAGGAAAGAATTGGGCATCTCTGTGAGTGCCCAGACAGTGCTATACATTTTATCAGGTCAACATGTACACATAGCACCTAAGAAAAAAAAAACTTTACTAACAACTAAGTGCAAAAATGCAGCACTGACGCTTGCCAAATAACTTAAAAAGAAGGCTCATGGATACTGCCAGCACATTCTCTACTTAAATTCCCTGCTGATCTCCCCAACAGCATGTTGGTGGGCAAAAATATTTACTGTTGGCACCAACTTATACAGCTTTACACAGGTTTATACAGGTTTACACAGCTAGCGGATTATTAGGAGGAAGAAACGGGGCTGCAGAGCCAGCATACTTCCAAGTATTTTCCTCGCTAATGCAAGGTCCCTCGCTAACAAGATGGATGAATTGAGACTCCTGGCTGCAACAGAGGACAGCGAGGGACAGTTCCGTTTTACTCTTCTAGGAGACCTGGCTACATTCATTCACTCCAGATAAAGCTATCAAGCTAACAGGCCAAATGCTACACAGGCATGGCAGGGCATGAGCCTCCGGTAAGAGCAAAGGAGAAGGGCTATGCATGTATGTAAACAACACATAGTGTGCTAACACCAAGAATGTGAGCAGCCTCTGAACCGGGACCTGGAGTATGTGACTGTGAGATGCAGGCCCATTTACCTACTAAGGGAATTCCCCAGGTGTGGCTGGGGTCCAGCATATTACCAACCATAGACCCAGCAACCTTGCAGTTGATGATGGCGGTGCCTCACTGGCAGAGGAGCTGAACGGCTTCTTCGCGCGCTTTGAGGTGCAGTCACCAGAGAGGACCACACTACAGCCATTATCCCCTGGCAGTTACACCCTTATGGTGGAGGAGCACCAAGTGAGGCGCATGCTGAGGGCAATGAACCCGAGTAAAGCTGTGGGACCAGACGTGGTCTTAGGATGGATGTTGAAGGACTGTACATTTCAGCTGGCTGGGGATTTTTCCAACATCGTTAACCAGTCCCTGAGGCAGGCTGTGGTTCCACCCTGTCTGAAGTCCTCCACCACCATCAGCAGCCTGAATGATTACCAATCATGAAGTGCTTTGAGAAGCTGCTTCGGACATAAACCATCTCCAGTCCAAAGCTCTAAGAGCTGGGAATATCATGTGAATTCTCATGTGTAAATACCATGTGTTTCTGGATTAGAGACTTCCTGATGGATCGCTCCCAGAGAGTAAGAGTATGTTCCTCACGTCCTCAGCCATTAGACTTAATACCGGCTCTCCTCAGGGCTGTGTGCTGAGCCCACAACTCTACACCCACAACTGTGTTCCTATACACCCCATCAAAAGTATCATTAAGTTTGCTGATGATATCACAGTGGTGGGGCTCATCTATGGTAGGGATGAGTCTGAGACGAGGTGGAGTGGCTGTCAGGGTGGTGTAAAGATAACTACTTATATAGTTCTCGTTACCTCAGGAAGGCACAGAATATTCTCAGGGACCCATCCCATCCCGGACACTCACTTTTGAGCTGCTACGTTTTTTGGCAGATGTTACAGGTGTGCAGAACAAGCAGACAGTTTTTATGCTACAGCGGTAATTGCACTTAACAATGCACAACTGCTGAATGAGGATGAACAGGGCACTGATTTATAAATGTTTGGCTTTTTTTTATTTGTTTAGTGTTATATAAGTGTTAGTGCTCTATCTTCAGTGTCTGTTAATCTTTGCACTTTAAAGCAAGTATTGCCCTTTTTTCCAATTTTGTTGTACATCAGGTACATCTCAAAATGACAAAAGGAATATTTCAACAATCTTCAAGAAGTAGAGAAGCATAAAGTCTCAAGCTAAGAATAGCTGAATATAACCATGTGTGAAGATTTGTGCAGAATATTTCACCATGCATCTAGACTGCTGTCATACATGCTAAAATGCTAAATAGGCTTCAATCTGTTATCAGCAGCAATATTCGAAAAACTAACCGGTGAACTACAAATCTATTTGTTATTTAAATGTGCACAAATACACTGAACACCTATTGTGTTTCTACATTTATTGTCCATTTTATCAGCTCAACTGACTCTCCACTATACCCCCTCAGCCGGAGGTATGACAGACTCAATTCCGAAGTAGGGCTTAAGATTTCCCACATATGTACCATATTTACTTTTCCTTAGTTATCCTGTCACTGTAACCTATAATTAACAGGTCTCAATTTTCATCACCTTAGCTGGACCAGTCCACTTTGGAGCCAGCTTAGATGAAAATTTATCAGAGGCTTTCAGCTGTGAGTGTGCCCTCACTCAAACCAGATCTCCCACAAGAAATTGGGTCGGGCATTATAATATCTGGCTTGATGGTGTCTGGCCACTCCCACTCTCTGCTTTACCTCCTGTGCCATCTGACGTTGTCGTTCAAGAAGGGCATACTTCTTCTGTTGAGGATGTGGAGCTGATGATTGATAAGTAAGCCTTTCAAAGGGCTCTTTCAATTGACTTCCCAGAGCCAGTTCAGCTGGTGTCATGCCCTCGTCCTGTCATGTCTGTTTTCCCTGCCATGTGCTCTCTTAGCACATGGCTCTGTTTGTTGTTGTGCGTGTTTCCGCCCTAGTCCCGCCTTTGTTCCGCCTCCTCGTCTGTGTCTCATTTGTTACCCTGCCTTCTTATTATCTGTCTCAGGTGCGTCTCGTCTGTGTTTAGTATTTAAGTCCCCTTGTATCACTTCCTCTTGTTGGTCATTCGTTCTTGTACTCGTATCATTCCAGTTCCTAGTCTTGTTGTTTTGCTTCCTTTGTCACGTTGCTCAGTCCAGTCTGTCTGTCCCTTGATTCGGTTTGTTCTCTGTCTGTTTTCTTCCTTGTGTCTCTCATTGTCTGTCAGTACCATTCAGTCTGTTTAGCTCTTTCTGTTTAGGTTTCTGTTTAGCTCTGTGTCCAGGTTTGTCTATTTAGTTCTATGTCTAGGTTGAGTCTGTTTCTCTGTCTGTTTAGCTCCCTCTAGGTTTCTCTGTTCTGTTCCCTCTCTATCTGTCAAAGTCTCTCTGTCTTATATCATGTCAAGTTATCTAAGTCTGTCTCTGGTTTATTATTATCTTGTGTTTCAATAAAGTCACTATGTTTTAGCAAGTGCGTCCACCTCCATCAGTCCGCCCCGCGATCCTGACAGCTGGAGTTTGTCCGGTTGTTTCATGTTGGGTACTGTTTTTACTGTTTTTACTGTCCCGTAAGGGAAAAACCTCAGTCAGCTTGATGTAATAATCCACCACCATAAGCAAAAAAAGATTTCCATCCTGCTTCTAGGTAATGGCCCCATAAAATTTAGTCTCAGCCCATATCCCGCTTCTCCCACGTTGGGATTCTGTAAAAATCCCCCAAGCTTCCTATTATCTGATTTGTACTGCTGGCAAATTGTGCACAGTTTCATGTGCTGTCACACATTTTTTTAAGACTGTGGACCACTAGGCCACCTCTAAAATCCGCAACAGAGTCTTAAGTCTACTCCAATGCCCCCCTAAAGGATTATCATGGAAGTAATGGAGAAAACCAGTTGTCATCTCCTTTGGCACTACCAATTGACACACCTTTCACTGGTATGGTCCTGTAAAGAACATCTTGCAGTATCTCCCATCCAGTGTGCTCTGTCTGTTTACTGAGATCAATATCTTTTTTCTGCAACTCTACAATTTCTGGATCCTGTTTTTGGACATGTGCAATCTCAGCCAGAGAAGTGGGTAGATGGGTAGGTTGGGGAACAGGGGAACACATAAGCAGCTATTATTAGTATTTGCTCAGGCTCCACTGCCCGTGACAGGGCATCTGACATAATGTTCATACAACTTTTATGATATTGAACATCAAAGTTAAATTGCTGCAGTCTCAGAGTCTAGTGAGTCAGCCTAGAGCTGATTTTAGGACAGTTGAAAGGCCATGTCAAAGCATTATGGTCTGTAAAGACCACAATCTTTTCTCCTTCCAAATAATGGTGCCATTTTTCTATAGCCCAAACCACTGCTAGGCACCCTTTTCTGACGTTGAGTAGTTGCATTCTACCCCACAGAGTGAACTGGATGCATATGCAATCACTCTCTCACCTTCAAGTCGAGTTAGAACGGCTCCTAATCCCACCTCACTGTCATCGTTGTGCACCTGAACCGCATTAGTGAAATCGGGTTGGACAAGAACAGGGGGGATATCAAGGCTTTTTTCAGGGTAACAAAACTCTTCTGACATTCTTCTGTCCATGCCCACTTGACTACTTTTCTCTTCAGTTGATTTAAAGGAGTCGCAAGATCTGCAAAGTGGGGGTTGAATTTATAATACCACCCGACCAGGCCCAAAAACCTTTGCAAAGCCTTAATGTCTTGCAGAATAGGATAATTAGTCACAGTTTCCCTTTGTCACCTTCCACCCTCCTTTCTGAGATAACATGTCCCAAAATCCTTATCTGAGTTTTCCAGAATTGGCACTTTTTCAAATTAAGAGTGAGATTTGCAGCATGAAGTTTGGCAAACACAGATTTAACAGATTTAATTCATTATCTGTAACCGCTTATCCAATTTAGGGTCACGGGGGGTCCAGAGCCTACCTGGAATCATTGGGCGCAAGGCTGGAATACACCCTGGAGGGGACGCCAGTCCTTCACAGGGCAACACAGACACACACACACACATTCGAGTCGCCAATCCACCTGCAACGTGTGTTTTTGGACTGTGGGAGGAAACCGGAGCACCCGGAGGAAACCCACGCGGACACGGGGAGAACACACCAACTCCTCACAGACAGTCACCCCGAGCGGGAATCGAACCCACAACCTCCAGGTCCCTGGAGCTGTGTGACTGCGACACTACCTGCTGCGCCACCGTGCCGCCCAAACACAGATTTAAGATCTTCCAAATGTTGCTCAGGATTGGGAGCATAACCAATAATATCATCTATGTATACAAAACATATATGGCCCCGTAATTCTCCCAAAACTGTTTCCATAAGCTGCTGGAAAGTGGCCCCTGCATTTTTTAACCCAAAGGGCATAGATTTAAACGGTTATAGGCCAACGTGTAATAAATGCATTTTTTTCCTGCTTTTGAGATCCATTGCTTCTTACCAATAGCCTGACATTAAATTTAAAGAACTAAAATATGATGCCTCCCATAAAGATTACAAAATATCATGTATCAAAGGCATGGGATACGCATCTTGGGGTGTCTTGGAATTCAACTTTCGATAATCCACACAGAATCGATAGGAACCATCCTGTTTTTTTTACCAGCACCACAGGAGAAGCCCAGGTGGACTGATGATTCTATGATGTCATCTTCTAACATACGTACTATATTTTCTTCTATTATACTTTTTTTCAGTGGGGATATTCGATATGCCTTAACCCTAACAGGTGTCTCATCACTGGTATATACATGATGCTGAATTACAGTAATCCTCCCTATTTTTGATGAACACATTGAAGGCCATATTTGAAATAGCTCCTGCACCTCAGGTGGATGAGACCTCATCGGGGCTTCCTGGACCTCATGGGACACATCCATTGATGCCCAACTTCTGGAGGAAACAGAGCCCACAGCCACATATAAATTCACAGCCTTTCTTAATTCTGCTGATAGTGACTTGGTCAAGTTATATGGAAATCTGTTTAAAAATGGAAAGAAACATCACTTCCCATGGCTAAATACCCCATAATCTCCTCCCCCCAAGTTTAACTGAACTTCCTTTCGTTAAAAAAAATTGAGCCCCTAGAATAAGAGGAAAACATAGCAGAATAACATAGGTCTCCAAGGACCACACAGCTCCATGCCAGGTATAAGTCAGCTGCATCTTCCCTTAAGCCCAGTGCTATTTGCCATCAGCTAACACAAAAGTTAGGGGATCCCCTGAACAAAGTTTTTCTCCTTCTCTGGCTAACTTTTGCTTTGGCTTCTACATCAGAGTATATGTGCAACCTGTATCCAACACAGCTTCTCCTTGGAGTCCCCTCGTTTCAATGGGCACAACTAATAGATGTAAAGTTTCTGTTTTCGCCAATGCCACATGGTGAATGCCCCGCTGTTCCAGATTTGTACTGCTGGCACCTTTACTGTTTGGTTTCTTTTTTGTTTTATCACTAGAAGCCTGACTATTCACTCTAGCCCAGTAGTCCTTCTTAGCAGCCCAGTCACGCTCCACCATCGACCAACTTTAACCAGTTGTTTCATTGTGTGAATCATCCCCCTTAAACTACTGACAAAAGCTGTATTGCAATTATTCATAATACGCCGAACCACCTCAGATTCTGACATATTGGGATTCCATTTTAGACACAAAGCTCGGAAATCATAAGCAAAATCTCTTCGGGGTCCTGGACGGTCACACGCATCTGTTCTTCTACTTCCATCAGATAATTAGCAGGTAAAAATGTGGACAAAAACATTCTTAAATTCAGTCCAGTTATGAACCTTCTCAGCCATCCACCAGCTCTTAGTGGACTGTGTTAGAACTGTTGATAATGTGGCAATGAGCTCAGCATCAGTCAAAGGCCTTAGTGACATAAAGTTCTCACACTGCAAAATAAAACTCAACACTGCAGGAGTATCCCAGAATTCCCCAAAGGTTGGAAAATCTAACCTAACAGGAGGCTTAGTAGCAAAAGTAGGAGGGCCAGACACATTACCAGAAGAGGGAGTTCTGATGTTACTAAGGTTATGCATGGGATAATAAAAGAAAGTTTGATAAGTAGGGATACTAGAACAGCCTATCTTGGTTATTTTCCTCTTCCATTTCTCATCTCTGCACAACGGACATTCATCTCCTGCTCCAGTTGTTTTAGTGAACATTTTAAAACCTGCTCAACCTCCTCAAACCTTTGATCAACATATCCTTTAAGACTCTGCTCTCTATTCACTACTCTCTCCATTGAAAATTCCCCTCCATATTCTCCACCCTGGTTTTGCAGGCTATGGACCAATTCTTTTACTTCTTGTATTACCATGAATCCCCATACCCACACTTGCTGTATCCTCCTCTGCACCATCTACATCTCCCTGTTCATCAATATACATTTCACTCAAGTGAGAGGAAATTTCTGCAACCGGTTCCTTAAATGTAACAAAGGGCCCAGGCCTAGCCAGTGGAGTGACATCCTGACTCTCCTCTGAAGGCTCCTGACTTTCAGCGCTTTGCATTCCTGTTACTCCTCACCAAATAGTCTGTCTACCACTTACAACTTTTAAATTCCCCTACACTGCAGTTTTCCTGTATGGGCCACCACTCTGTAACAATCTCCTTCACTCTCTTATCAAAGGCATAAGCTACTAAAAAGAATTCAGTTTATTTCACTGTTAGGGCATAAATGTTTTGTGGCAAAACACACAAGGAGAACAAAATAATATCCTTTAGCAAATCCATTGTTTGAAACCAGCTGACAAGATTTACAGTGATCTAAAGCGTAATCCCATAACACTAATCCATCCCAAGATTCTTTTAAAGTCCACATGTTGACATGTCCTTCAAAAGTCCTGGAATTACCCAGTCCATCGATGCCCCAAACATCCTTATGGCTTCAGCAATGCATTGCACACAAAAAAACATTATGGATTGATTTCACCAGTTTGCAGGCCTGCTTCCAGCTTATTCATAGGACCACCGAGGGAATCCTCTTTTATTGATCCACCTTCATCCTATGTTGGCCTATTGTGGGGTCCCCGGTATTCTTGACTAGAAAACCCTAGATTGGAGCTTAGTGTTTGCTTTCACGAGGCCACACTCCCCTTCATTTCTCTCCTCATGGTTCCTCACTCCTCCCCCCTTCTTAAAGTCACATCCAGCTCTACAAATGGGCAGTCTACATATAAAAAATCACTAAACACCCCTCCCATGTGGCATTGTCACAACCCTACAGGAACACATTGTAGTTCTACAATTACAGACCTTATCCACCTGTTTCTCTGCATACATTCTTATCCCCATTTAACCTTGTTCTTCAATGCTCAGGACTCCCACAAAACTACAGTGCCTTACAAAAGTATTCAGCCCCCTTGAACTTTTCAAACTTTTGCCATATTTCAGGCTTCAAACATAAAGATATAAAATTTTAATTTTTTGTGAAGAATCAACAACAAGTGGGACACAATCGTGAAGTGGAATGAAATTTATTGGATGTGTCAAACTTTTTTAACAAATAAAAATCTGAAAAGGGAGGCGTGCAATATTATTTGGCCCCCTTACTTTTAGTGCAGCAAACTCACTCCAGAAGCTCAGTGAGTGATGATAAATAGAATCTACCTGTGTGTAATCAAGTCACCTGCTCTTTGATAGTCTCAGGGTTCTGTTCAAAGCGCAGAGAGCATCATGAAGACCAAGGAACACACACAGACCTACAGCTGAGGTGGGAGAGTCTGTCCATAGGACAACAATCAGTCGTACACTGCACAAATCTGGCCTTTATGGAAGAAGAAAGCCATTTCTCAAAGATATCCATAAAACGTCTTGTTTAAAGTTTGCCACAAGCCACCTGGGAAACACAAAAAAAATGTGGAAGAAGGTGCTCTGGTCAGATGAAACCAAAATCAAACTGTTTGGCCACAATGCAAAAAGATATGTTTGGCGTAAAAGCAACACAGCTCATCACCCTGAACACACCATCCCCTGTCAAACATGGTGGTGGCAGCATCATGGTTTGGGCCTGCTTTTCGTCAGCAGGGACAGGGAAGATGGTCAAAATTGATGGGAAGATGGATGGGGCCAAATACAGGACCATTCTGGCAGAAAACCTGTTGGAGTCTGCAAGAGACCTGAGACTGGGATGGAGATTTATCTTCCAACAAGACAATGATCCAAAACATAAAGCCAAATCTAAAATTGAATGGTTCACAAATAAATGTATCCAGGTGTTGGAATGGCCGAGTCAAAGTCCAGACCTGAGTCCAATCGAGAATCTGTGGAAAGAGCTGAAGACTGCTGTTCACAAACGCTCTCCATCCAACCTCACTGAGCTCGAGCTGTTTTGCAAGGAAGAATGGGCAATAATTTCAGTCTCTCGGTGTGCAAAACAGCAAAAGGTGGCGCTACAAAGTATTAATGCAAGGGGGCCGAATAATATTGCATGCCCCACTTTTCAGTTTTTTATTTGTTAAAGTTTGACACATCCAATAAATTTCATTCCACTTGTCGATTGTGTCCCACTTGTTGTTGATTCTTCACAAAAAACCAAAATTTTCTATCTTCATGTTTGAAGCCTGAAATGTGGCATAAGGTTGAAAAGTTCAAGGGGGCCGAATAATTTTGCAAGGCACTGTACCATGAAGCAGGTATAATCCACTCACTTTTCACTCTGTTAGACACACCTGCCTCCTTGGTACACTTTGTAGATGTCTAGCAGTGACACTAAAACTTTAAATAACTTCAGCAGCACTGCTGTCTCTGATCCACTCTTACCGGCACAACACACACTAACACACCAGCACCACATTAGTGTCATGGCAGCGCTGAGAATGATCCACCACCCAGTTCATACCTGCACTGTGGTGGTCCTAACCATTGAAGAACAGGGTGAAATGGGAATAGGAATATATGCAGAGAAACAGGTGGACTACAGTCTGTAATTGTAGAACTCCTTTAGGGTCAGTGGAGCTGATAAAAAAGTGAGTATAGATACACGATAGGTGTTCCCAATCCTGTGGTCATTTAGTGTAAAGTTGTATTACAACAAAAAATATAATATTTTAGTAATAATAAGACTTTTATTATATACTGTAGGTGTCATGTAGCTGTATGCACAATGACCTACAATAAGAAAAGTGAGTAGGCCACATGTCTATGTGATTAATTAAATGACCAAGGTACAGTGACGGATAATATTTCCAGGTTTTCATTCCACTGCACTAGACTCTGTCCTGATATGACTTACCAACTTTTCTTTCTCTTTCAGCCTTTATTTATGTTTTTCCCATGCATTCTTTCCTCTGCTTTCTTTCTCTTTTCACATCAGGTGAACACTGGATGTGCTCCAAATTCCGCTGTGGGGAGGGCAGATTAAACAACAGCCTTTGCTCTTGTGCTGCAGACTGCGGTCAAAAAGGCGATTGCTGTACAAACTACAAGATTGTATGTGAAGGTAAAGAATTAATTTTGATGTTCATCCAGGCTGAAGTGTAATTTGAGTTCTGTGCATGCTCTTATCTTCACTTGTACATTCTGACATTGTCTTATTTGGCTAAATGTCAAAATGTGTGTAATACCAGCTTATGTCAGTAACGCAGCTCTCTCAGAAAAACTCACTTTCTTGGTACCTTTTGTTGTCACTGTGGTTGTGCCCTCAAAGGTACATATGCAGTACTTTTAGTTTTGGAACATAATTGTACCTTTGTACATTCTATATTAATTTTGAATTTGTTGTGTTTATTTCATATACTCCTCTTCATCTCCAGGACTTATATTTTATTATTCAATTTTACACGGTACTACAATGAAAGTGTACAAATATTCACATCACAGAAAAACGTGTAATGGATATTAAATCCCCTGTTGTGATTTTAAAGGTAAATTTACACTGCGTTTGTACATTTAGTGAAAATAATGTACCGGTACAGTACATTTTCTTCTGACAGTGTATGAATAAGAATAAATTAAAAGTTGAGCCACAAAATGAATAATCAGAGACCATTATTTGACCTCTGGAGATCTGTACTTTAGAATATTGTTCACTTCTTCGGTTCATTGTCACTTATAAGCAAGATAATGGCACATAAATATATCAAGAATTAATGGCTAAAGAGGGTTAATCTTGGTAATATAGAATCATATAATTTAAAGGAACACCAAGTAGTTTTTTTTTTTTACCTTAAAATTACAGCTTCAAAATCACTGTGATGCTCCACTGACTTGTAATACTGGGAATAGAGCCTCTGTCGTTGCTACTCCTGACTTAGCACTGTAGACAATGCATTATGTAATTATTGGAGGAGGGTAGGAAACCGCCCCCTTCTTCCCCTAACTCCTGATTTCAGGACAGTGCGGTAAAAGTTAATTATACTCTGCAACTATAGGGGAAACAAATGCCAAATGTTACCTGGTGCTACTTTAATATATTCCCATATTAGCATATATTCCCAAAGGTCTATGGAATCCATGTGTAATCAGTGTTTTTTGCTATTTTAAAGTGACACCCATACCTGACCTTGCAAATGTTCTCTAGTAGCTGAATGCACACAAATACTCACAACAATATTCCAGTATCTAATGTAAAACCTTACACAAATAGAGGCTATTACTGCAGGCAAGTTGGAAAACCTCTAGGTTTATACACTAGATTGATTTTTACTAAGGAACCTAGGGCAATGAGTTTGGTAGCTCTGTTCCCCTTAAATTTAGACTTGCAGTAACAGGTTTTGGATAAAATCCACACCTAAAACATGCCACATCTTGCTATGTGCCACTATGATACATTATTACTCTGTATTCCAAAACCTTTTAAGATCAGTTGTCTCTGCCTCTCCACGTGGATTATTCTGGATCTAATCTTCCTAGTCTGGAACTTGGAGGACCTAGTTCTTATTGGCTCTTTGTCTCTCCTACACAGATTACCAACATGTTATTATACTGAGCAAAAATATAAACACAACACTGTTGTTTTTGCTCCCATTTTTCATGAGCTGACCTCAAAGATCTAAGCATTTTTCTATGTACACAAAAGGCTATTTTCTCTCAAATATTGTTCACAAATGTGTCTAAATCTCTGTTAGTGAGGGGGCGGCACTGTGGCGCAGCAGGTTGTGGGTTCAAGTCCCGCACCGGGTGACTGTCTATGAGGAGTTGCAGGAATGTCCACCACAACTGTTGCCCATGAATTGAATGTTCATTTCTCTCCGAAGGCATTTCAGAGAATTTGGCAGTACGTCCAACCAGCCTCACAACTGCACATCACGTGTAAAGACACCAGCCCAAGACCTCCAAATCCAGCATCTCCACTCTCCACTTGGAGAGGTGTTTCTCTTTATGCATGAATCCCGGTTTTCACTGTACAAGGCAAATGGCAGACTGCATGGTGTTATGTGTACATAGAAAAATTCTTAGATCTTTGAGGTCAGCTCATGAAAAATGGGAACAAAAACAAGAGTTTATATTTTTGTTCAGTATATAAATTATATCTTTATTGTTACTGCAGTAGGATTTGCCTGGAAGCACATTGTTAAGGGCAGTAATGACAGTCTGGATCAAATGACCAAGCACATATAAAATACTAGGGTTAGATTTCAGCTAGCTGCCACCCAGCACCGATCTTTAATGTTGCTCTGCTCTGTTGTTAATGAACAACTTAACCTTAGTAGCCCATACCTACGTGACATGTGCAGAATGTGTGAAGCAGAAATGGCTCCTGTTAACACCAAACCTGCCCTGCCAGGAAGAGGTTTGTAGTGAAGATTTGTTTTTTGTTTTAATTTGCCTGTATAGAAAGAGTTGTTCATAGAATATGTGTAATGTCTTTATCAAGGGTGCAAATGGTTCTTGTTTATTTCACTCCTGTCTGTGACTAGTGAACACCATTTAGCAATGTACTTTTTGTTTTATAGGAGAAACGTCATGGCTTGAAGAGGATTGTGAGGATATCAAGACACCACAATGTCCTATGGGGTAATGTGATACATAATAAACAGTAAAGTTTATATACATTCTGTGTAGATAACTATGGTAACATGGTAACATTTACAAGTATATTGTTTTTAATGTGCAATAGTTTGTATGGTAGTTTTCTTAAAGTTTAAGGCCAGAGCACAGCACTGACCAGACAAACATGTGCAAAAGCAATCAAGCACTGAAACTCAGCTTGCTTGTCTCTGGTTACCATAGCAACAAAGGAGGGTAGAAACATTTGGGGACCACTGAACTAAAGTAAATAAATTAAAGGATTATTCTGCATTTAAACCTGTAAAAAGTTTTGTTTTGAATTATTGAGCTGCTAGGAGTACTGCACAAGCAGGGATTTAAGGCCGATTTATACTTCTGCGTTGACTTGACGCAGAGCCTACGCCTTAGGAGAATGCGAGAATTTATAATTCTGCTTTGGTATCTGTGTCTCTCTGCAATTACACCACCACACCACTAGGGCTGAATTAATTTTATAAATCTTTAAAGGGCACTAATTAGAGAGTAGGTTGTTTTTTGGGACAGAGCAAAATGTACATGAGGTGCCAGGAAATAAATAAATACAAAGCCGGCACGTTTTTCACATGTGGTATCGCTCCTCGTTCTGTTGAATTTTTTTTCCAGGAGACTTCTGTATTTTTCCTTTGTTCAAAATTTTTATTCAACTCTGAAGCCCACACCATGTCCTTGGAAATATCTTGCTGCTGTTGTCTGCATTTCGTGGAGAGAAGTTTATGGCAAGCCGTTTTAGCTTAAACTGACACCAGCGATACAAGTTATAACTCCATTTTTACTAGTAAGAACTCTAAATCAAGATCTCTCTAATGTAGTTTTACTAGTAATGACTCATATTTCAGATATCAACTATGACATATTTACTAGTAAATTACAGACCTACATATCCATAATGAAATTCTAGCTATTGCCAGGACGTATCTTTAATGTATGTCTGACTAATCATATTTCTCCATTGACTTACATTGGATTTCACTCTCTTATATCCATAATTACATTTTTACTAGTAAAAACTCCAAGTAGAGATGAGAGATAGAGTAGAGAGATTTGCAATTATATTTTTATTAGTACAAATGTAATTTCAGATACAATGCAATTCTGATTAGTAAAATTCCTGGGCCACATATCCATAATTTAATTCTGACTAGTAAAAATGCTAATTCGGGCGGCACGGTGGCTCAGCAGGTGGTGTCGCAGTCACACAGCTCCAGGGGCCTAGAGGTTGTGGGTTTGATTCCCCCTTCGGGTGACTGTCTGTGAGGAGTTGGTGTGTTCTCCCCATGTACGTGTGGGTTTCCTCCGGGTGCTCCGGTTTCCTCCCACAGTCCAAAAACACACGTTGGTAGGTGGATTGGCGATTCAAAAGTGTCCGTAGGTGTGAGTGTGTGAGTGAATGTGTGTGTCTGTCTGTGTTGCCCTGTGAAGGACTGGCGCCCCCTCCAGGGTGTATTCCCGCCTTGCGCCCAATGATTCCAGGTAGGCTCTGGACCCACCGCGACCCTGAACTGGATAAGTGCTTACAGATAATGAATGAATGAATGAATGAATGAAAAATGCTAATTCAAGATCTCTATAATTAAGTTTTTACTAGTCAAAATATGCATTAGAGATATGTAAGCTTTCAGAGCTCTAAATTTATGGCAAGCTGTTTTAGCTTTTAATATTTTTTTTCTTGATTTCAGTAATTCAATTTGCACATGTAAAAATTCAATTGTTACTAGTAAAAAAGCTATTTTTACTAGTAAGATTTCTATTTTCACTAGTAAAAATAAAATATCTCATCTCAAAACTAGAATTCTTACTAGTAAAAATTACATTCTAGATATCTGCAATGTCATTTGTACTAGTAAAGAAATTGTACCTATCTGTTATTATATTCTTACTAGTAAAGATTTAAATAGAACTAGTAATAAGTTTGATTGTCATATCAACAATTATAGTTCTGACTAGTCATAATAGTTTTACAGATATCGCAAAAAAAGAGTTTAAGAGATCTACAATTCTGATTCTTGTCAGAATTAAGTTTTAGAGCTCTCTATTCATGGAGGGTTCATTGTGTATTTGCATGTTATGCATATTTATGTCAGGGGGACAGGCAGGAAAAGGCTTGTGGTGTTCGTGTGAGATGAGTGCTGGGCGAGAGATCATGGATGGAGAGTGTCAGTTTAGAAGGATCTCTGGGGAGGAATTTTCTGACCCTTTCGGCAGAGTTCTAAATGGCATTACAGTTGTACGAGAATGATTAGAACACTCTGGAAACATCGCTTTTTCATTGGCACCAAAAAGGTTATTAGCAATACAGCACCTCCTAAACAGGCTGCTACACAGAGCAGCTCAGAAACTAAATTATATTTAAAAAAATGGAGCCAATACATGATACTATACCCACTAAATAATTTTAGACACACCAGTGACTCTTGTATTGAAATGTAGTCGAAGGAAAGCACAGATAGCATCTTATCTAGTGTGCTAGCCTGTAAAAATTAGCATGTGCTGAATAAGAGTTTTTTAAAATAATTATGGAATGAGTAATGATTTCAAAACGGAGCTCTGTAATGTTTATTTTTACTAGTATGAATGTAAATTTTTATATCTCTAATTACATAAGAGAAGTCTCTAATTCAATCCTTATTAATAAAAATATCTTTTTTACTAGTGAAAATAAAATTTTTATTAGTGAGAACTGAATTATAGATAAATATAATTCTCCTTTACTAGTCAGAATTTTACTTTTACTAGTAACAATTATACTTTTACTAGTAAAACTGAATTAGGACTTGTATCGCTGGTGTCATTTTAGGCTAAAACAGGTTGCCATAGGATTTTCTGTACTTCATAAACAATGTTCGTCTGACATTGCATCCCATTGAAAACGAGTGGGATACGTTGT
Organism: Hoplias malabaricus; assembly: GCF_029633855.1. Taxonomy (NCBI): domain Eukaryota; kingdom Metazoa; phylum Chordata; class Actinopteri; order Characiformes; family Erythrinidae; genus Hoplias; species Hoplias malabaricus. The sequence goes on from NC_089820.1 coordinate 38,142,779, forward strand.
GGTGCATCGTCACACCGGATCAGTGTCAATGCAGCTTGATAGAACCAGCACTTCCCATCGAAAATGAGTGAGATACGTTGCATTAATGGAGCGTCAGAAACACTGCGTCAGCTTTCACGGACTTCAAACTGCCTGTATTCAGTTAACAACTCTCCACCAAGCATCAAACCATTTCAACTTTTGCTGCAATGGACTCTGACGTAGAGGCATATCAACCAGTAGAAACAAGGATGGGCAGGCACAGACCGACGACAGATGAAAATCCAAAATGGAGGAAAGGCTAAGCAGGGCAGTGTACTCTTTTCCAGTTTTGGATTAAGCCAGATTAACAGAAATATAAGACTCACAGCCTGGCACAGTGTGCCTGTGTATTCTGATTTGTCAGGTTGTGTCTAGTTTTCGATGGTCCAGTCTCCCAGTTTAGTAGTGTCATGTGAGGGAAAACTTGTGCCTTTTTTCCTCTGTGTATAACACTAAAGCATTTAGCAGTTTTAAGGCGTTCACCATGTGTGTACCCTTTTCAATTTATAGAATGGGTGTTTGTTTGAATGTTTAAAAATGTGTCTGCCATATGTTGGTTCTTCCATGAAAAAAATAATCTACTTCTGAATGGGTGGGGAAAAGTCCTAAATTAAATGTGTGTGAGTGTGTGTGTTTATGTTTTTGAGTGAGAGAGAGAGAGAGAGAGAGAGAGAGAGAGAGAGAGAGAAAGAAAGAAAGAGAGAGAGAGAGAGAGGGGGAATTTTGCTAGTCTGTTGTGTGTTAGGGATTATGGAAAAGATGATAAAGGCCTGTCTGGAAAGCTTTAGTGCCATTTTAACAGATGGTTTTGCACATTGTTCATTCTGCTGCCATTTATTTCAGTTGAGTACACACACTGAGCTGTTTTTTGAAAACAAGAATTAATTTTAATGGAAAGGAAGTCTCTCTTACAGATGGGTAGAAATATTTTTGAAAGTTTTGAAAATTACATAGTAATTTATTATGTGCAAATTTGCTTTTCAAGTATTTTTTTAGGGATAACCACATCCAAAATCTATTGGTCTCCAGCTATTGGTATTGTGGTCTCCAGCGCCTCTCAGGTTCAACTCAACAATAAACAGGGACAAAATGTTTCAGCATTAAACTATGAAAACATGTTACAGTATGCAAATATTCCAGCCAGTGTTCCCACTCCAGATGACATTCTACAGTTGACTATGGAGGTACATTTTGTGCAAAACCCCTGAGCACCTTTGTCAGTGAAATTTGTAGCTATAGAGTATAGTCACACATTTGTATCAATAAACTTGAATTCACAGAGAAAATCTCTTCAGGAGTTGCAAACCTGTAGTAGATTTTGAGTTTGTAATTTTTTTGGGGGGGATATCTGTCTTGCACAAACACCAGTCAATGACTAAACCTGCTTGAATCTGCGGCTACGTGTCTCAAATGCTGTCTTTCTCGCTCACACGTGACAACTTCTGCGCCCTCTCACTTTTGCGCCAAATATCTCAAGTCAGTGTGGTTAAAATCTAATTTGTGCATCTGTAGTGCCATGGGTGGGCACTGTTCAGAGATCAGCGATCCCTTCTGACCATTCAGAGTACTCAAATGCTATTGGCTGAGATCTCCTGGTTCTGTGACTGAGCGCCTCCTACAAAAAGCCTTCTAAGGAAAATAAACATGGAGGACCGAGGGTACATGTAGAAAATGGAATGGAAAACGGGGAGCTTTTTTAAAGGTGGAATTAGCTGATGCTGGGGTTATATTTACCCTTTTAAAAAATGCTCAAGACTGGTTGCTGGTGTCGCAGCCACACAGCTCCAGGGACCTGGAGGTTGTGTGGTGGAGACCACTGTAATCTTAGGAGGCTACCACTGATACGTAGTTTGTCCTGGGTTCAATCCGGTGGGTCGACCAGAACACTACTTGAGGCCAGAGTTAATTCAAGAATTTATTAGTCCATGAACATGAGGAATGAGAGCTCTGTGTGTATGTGTGTGTGTGGTCTAATTAAGCAATAATGCTCATAAACATGAACTCGCGGCGTTTCCTTCGCATCCAGGTACTAATATGAATTAATAAAATGTGACTCAACGTTTCATCAATGACGCACATCGGCTAGTTTGAATAACACAAAGCAGACTGAGAAGGAACTATGGTGGCTGCACTTAAGAACTGCCCCCCTAGTAGACGATGCTGGAAACTAACGTGAGTCATGTGACAGAGCTTCAACCAATGAGAAATAACTATGGCTAAATGCACATTTATAAAGAAAACAAAATATTAACATACACATTTAAGTTGTTATGTACTGAACGACTATAAGTCTGTTATACACACTGGGCCTTTTGAACAGCCGCCCCAAAATGTATGTAACAAAAGGCACTAGGGTTGTGTACTAGCTGCTGGCACAGAACTGTCTTCATCAGCTTCAGAAGGGAGGGCCGGTAAGTCAATCAATCTTGTAACAGGCCGAGTGTATGTTTTGCCCTTCACCTCCACATCAGCTGTCCTTATGTGACCATCAGGGCTAGGGTGAACCTTGACAACTCGACCGATTGGCCAGAGGGCTTTTGGCAACTGTGGGTCTAACATCATAACTACTGAACCTTCAGTAGTTCTGGAATGCCACTTCTGGCGTGATTGCAGACTGGGTAAGTATAGACGAATGAAACAAGTCCAAAAGTAGTCAGCCAGTATTTGTGAGTGTCTCCACCGATGATGATTCAGAAGCTCATTCTTCATATAGACTATCTGTGGAAGAGATCCGTCTGGCCGCCCCATCAAAAGGATGTTGGGAGTCACAAGATCTGGGTCATTAATATCTTATGAGACATAACCCAGGGGTTTTGAATTGAGGATTCCTTCCACCTCAAGAAGCACAGTGCGAAGGACTTCTTCAGTGACAGGTTGCGCACAAATGGTGGTGTAAAGTGCAGTCTTCACTGAGCGAATCTCCCGCTACCTCCCTCCAAAGTGAGGAGCAGCCGGGGGGTTGAAGCGGAAATGGATCTTCTGCTTGGCCAATTGGTGTTGTAGTTCTGGGGACAGTACATTAAATGCTTCCACCAACTCTCTTTCGCCGCCTCGGAAATTGGTTCCTTGGTCGGAGAACAGCTCGGCCGGAGTTCCCCTGCGTGCGATGAATCTTCGTAGAGCCATCAAGAATGAGTCAGTATCAATTGAAGTAAGGATATCCAAATGTACCGCTCGGGTTGTGAGACACTTAAATATTATCCCCCACCTCTTTTCCATACGGCGTCCCATTTTGATCTCAAAAGGCCCGAAACAGTCCATTCCCGTAGAATAAAAAACAGGTTTGAAAAATCTAAGCCAGCCAGTGGGTAAGTCTGCCATCTTAGGTATGGTGGGTTTCCCCCTCCATCTGCGACAATCAGAGCAGGTTCTTTGGAATCGTCGAACAGCTTCGCGTCCTCGCAGGATCCAAAATGTGCGCCGGATCTCGGCAAACACTCGCTCTGGACCAGGGTGCCGCAGTAGATCATCAAAGTCTTGGATTAGGAGCCTCGCTACTGGGTGCGACGGATCTAGGACTATGGGGTGTAAGGTAGTCTGATCCAAATATCCTGCTCTATGAAGTCTTCCACCTACGCAAATAAGTTCTCCGGCTTCATCAAGCTCTGGGGATAAAGTCACAAGTCGACTTCTCTTGAGGACAGGTTTCCCAACTTTCAAGAGCCGTAACTCTTCAGAAATACTGTCTAATTGAGCCATACCAAATAGGAAGGTCTCTGCTTTGCAGTAGTTATGAGCAGTAGGTTTGCTCTTCTCATCTGCCGTCCCATGCAACTTTAGAAGTTCTTTCTAAGTCTTGCACTGACTCAGATCTATCCCAGGATAGTGTGTCACAGTAGAAGTAAGACCGCATAGGATGGACTTGCGTAGCTCAGAGGAGTCATCCTTTAGATATGTTGCTGGATTCTTAGGCCACAATTCTGGGATCAGCAAGAGAAAGGGAGGTCCTTGGCTCCACCTGTTTGGTTCCACTAGTTCTCGCAATGTCTTGCCCCGTTGTGATGTCATCAGCTGGGTTCTTGGCAGAATCAACATACCGCCAGACACTCAAATTTGTAAGGTCTTGAATTTCTGCAACTCTAGTCCCGACAAAGACCTTGAAATGGCAAGACTCAGACTTCAGCCACATCAACACCGTTGTGGAGTCTGTCCAAAGCACATCTCATCTAACTTCAGAGTGAGCTCCGCCCGTAACAATCGAGAGAGTTGAGCTCCAATGAGTGCAGCACAGAGCTCTAGCCTGGGCATGGATAGGAGACGCTTGGGAGCGACCCTAGAACGAGCCATCATGAATGACAGGTGAGCTCTGCCTTGATGATCTACTGTTCGCAAGTAAGCGACTGAGCCATAGGCTTGCTCAGATGTGTGGTGGAAGTTTTACCCTGAAAATATCAGACAGGCAGTTCTTGTGTCAAGTAACAAAAAGATTTATTAAGAGTAAGGGAGAGCGTGCGTTGTTGGATGAAACCAGCGGACACACTCACACTGAGAGAAGGTTACACACAGTTTTGTCTTTTCCTGACGATGACGTAAGGACAGTGAAACAGAGCTTGCTCAATGTTCTGTAGCCTTGTTCTCCTGTCTTATCAGCTTCAGCAACCTTGTAAGCTTGGTTCTGTAGCCTTGGTTGTGAGTACGCGATGTTCGTGTTGCAAGGTGCAACTGTCAGTTTAATCTGATGAATGTGAGCACATGCTGGTCACTTCTTCACGTCAAACGCCAAGGTACATTTTGCTCAGTATCAATCATAAATGAGTTTGTCATTACAATCCCCCCTATGATACTATCAAAATTTACCTTAAAACAGACCCACTGGACATGGCTATGATAATATGGTGTAAGCGTCCTAAGTCAGCTTGTCGCTGAATTTTACTAGGCAATCGCGTGCGCTGCATTGTATATGAGTAAGTGTATTTCTACAAATTCACTATGCACATGTGAACATAAGCGAGTGTTTTATTAAACAGAAACAGGTGGTCCATCTAACAGGTCTCCCAACTCCAAGGCATCCTCGTCCGGGAGTGGCAATGTTGCGATGTAAGTCAGCTGATTCTGCTTCTGTTTTAACTGCAGTGTGTGTAGTCAGGAGCACTTGGTACGGTCCTCTCCACCTGGCGTCTTTCCAGTGTTGTCTTCTTAGATCCTTAATCAGCACCCAATCGCCTGTTTGAAGTCGTGCAGGAACTGGTCAGCTGGGCTCGGCAGGACAGCTTTTACCTGTGGATAGATATCAGACAAGATTGTGTAGAGTTTTGAGCAGTAAGCTACCAAAGTGTCGGACAGTAGGACTTGGTCCTGTAGGGGTGGTCCCACCCCAATATTGGGAGGTCTTCCAAACACTATCTCAAAAGCGCTGAGGCCTGTTTTTGGTTGAGGTCTGGTTCTCATCTGCCACAACACTAATGGTAAGCATTTGACCCAGGATAACCCTGTATCCTGGTGCATTTTGGCTAATCCATTCTTTAATGTGCCATTCATTCGTTCCACCGCCCCTGCACTGGCAGGGTGGTAGCTGCAATGTTTTCTCATGTCTATACCTAGGTGCTTGGTCAGATCAATCAGACCTCGTTGTACGAATGGGGTGCCGTTATCGCTCGAGATGCGGGTTGGAAGACCCCACCTGGGGATTATTTTTCTCAACAACATTTTCGTAACAGCTTGTGCGTCCTGTTTACCTGTGGGAAAAGCTTCCGTCCACTTGCTGAACATACATACGCAAACCAACATGTATTTCTTTCCCTCTGCCTGAGTCAGTTCTACAAAATCAATTTGCCAGTGCTGGAATGGTTCTGTTGCGGGCGGGTGGCCCGCTGTGGAAGTTTGCGCATGTGCTGCTTTCGCAGAGTGTTGTGCGCATATCAGACACTGAGAACAAAATTTTTGGGTTAAGTTCGTGAGGCCTGGAGCGTACCACTGTTTTCTCAAAGTGTCCACTATCCCCCCTTTGGACATGTGGCTACGCCCATGTACAATCTTAATCAGGCCTCTCGCGTATGCTTTGGGTAAGCAGGGTTTGTTTGTTGGCGCATGCATCCAACCTTGTGGGGACAGTGAACACTTGTCTTGTTTCCACCTCCCTATTTCAGCTGCCGTGGCTGAAGACTGGATATCTGCAAGAGATACGGTAAGGTTAGTCACAGGAATAGCGGAGGCTTGGATGTGGGGTTTGAGTGCTGCTGCTTTCGCAGCAAGGTCTGCCTTTGCATTACCCTTGGTGATGTAATCAGTTCCCTTTTGGTGAGCCGCACACTTAACTATAGCTAATTCTTTGGGTCTGTATGTGCTCTTTGGGGTTATCACAACGGGTTCACAATTCCTAATGAGGCCCACATCATTTTTACCTTTTGCCCAGAGGGTATCTGGGATATCTGCTAGGTCTGTTGGCAAAACTACCTCTGTTACCATGGACAGTGTATCATTTGCTGCCAATGTGACCACTCTGTGCGCATGGAACAGGTAAGGTGTGACTATTTTATATATATTTGTGCAACGGCTGTGCATGATGGGCAGTGGTCCCTCCACAGGACGCCAGTCTATAACCTTCTACACTACTGTGTTTAACCATGTACCCACGTCCTTCCATTCCTCATGCGGAGCCTTTCCCAGCGACACATGAGGAATTTCCATGCCCGCTCTTCAACTCCCATTCATATACATACAGAGGCTCTCCCAATCCGTACCTCACGCCCTGAAAATCAGGGTGTTCTTCTGCAAAGTCCACCAACAATCCCGTCGGGGTACTTTCCAGCTTACACTTTAGTTTACACATGAGATCTCTGGCTAGTAAGTTTACTGGGCAACACATGGAAATCAGGAAACTGTGCTGAAAATTTCTATCTCCCAATCTACATTGGAGCGGGCCAGAGACTGGCTCTTTGGTCATTCTCCCTCCAGCTCCAATGGTCGTTATTGATTTGTTTGTGAGTGGCACATTTATTTCATTCCCTTTAATAACTGAGTGAGCTGCCCCACTATCTACTAAAAATTTCAATGGCTTGTTTTTTACAATGAGGGTTACCATAGGCAAATCTAAAGCGTTCTTAGTCAATTGCGTTTGATAAAGTAAATAAGGTGATTGTACTTCCCTGTCTGATGCGTCGTTGTGTTCCCTGGTGTTCCCGTTCCCCTCCTCCGCCCGTCATTCCTCCTCGCCATCCGCTGGTGTCCAGCTGGTTGGGTATTTTGGATTCTTTGGTGGTTGTGGGCAATCGCGCGCTAAATGTCCTGGCTTATCGCAGTTGTAGCATCGATTGTGTCGCTCCATGTCAGGTCCTCCAGGCGCGTCGCGTTCTTTCTTTTTCTGATCTCTTCCTCTGCCTCTCCCACGTCCTCTGCGTGTGGTCTGGGCTTGGAACTGCTGCACCATGGTTAACATGGCTTGTTCTTGGACGTCCGCCTTTTTCTTGTTCCTCTTGTTTTCTTGCTCGCGGAGTAGTGTTTCGTGGTGTCTGGCATGCTCCTCGATGATCGTCAGGGGCTGCTTTGAGTAACCCACGCAAGTGGTCTTTACGCCTGCGAGAATCTGAGGCTTCAGACCCAGCAGGAGGCTTTGGACCAGGTAAGACTCCCATGTGGAGCGGTCCGTGGTTCCGATCGCCAATGTCACTGGTTTATCTAATCCACAGCTTTCAGTGTGGACCATGGTGAGCCGAGCAACGTAGTCTGACACTGTTTCGTCGTCCTTCTGGACACACGAGGCGATGCGGGAGGAATTGACATTCCTGTATCCGTGCTTGAATCCGCGGACGCGTAGGGAGGCGGCTGCTTCGTCTGGTTGTCAGCAGTGGTGCGCTCCATCGGTGCTCTGGCTTCCGAATACAACCCCTCTGGTTGGTCAGGTGCTTGGACAGGGGGTGTCGGGGCTGGTGCTGGGGCTGGTGTCGATGCTGGGGCTGGCGCTGGTGTCGGTGCTGGCGCTGGTGTCGGTGCTGGGGCTGGTGTCGGTGCTGGGGCTGGTGTCGGCACTGGTGTTGGTGCTGGGGCTGGCGCTGGCGCTGGGTTCTGGTCGGGAAGTCACGGTGGGGCAGAGTCGAGGTCAGGGTCCACCTTCCTGGATACACACTGAGGCAATTGATTAGTAGGGACATCATTACGTACATTTCGAGTGCGGTCTTTCTCCCGCTTCTCTGCTTCCTCTTCCCAAAAAGTTAGTGTGGTTAGCATTCCCTCCCTATGTTCCTCACAGTATTTCTTATCACTCTTTAAGTTTCCCGTTGGGCCTGTTTTTATTCTACTTCTTAACGTACTCAGTAATTTAATACTCATTGAACCATGAGGGGGAAACCCGAAAACCTGCGTCCAGTAGGGCATATACTTGGTCACATCATTGCCGTAATGTTTTCTCATATCGTGGCACAAAGCTGATGTCCAGTCCCCCTCCCTATAAATATACTTACTCTGGTGGCCACCCATTTTGTTCTCTTGACACAATTCTACTAGCCTGTTTATTGGTCCCTTTCACGGCTCCCACAACCAAGAGAAAATCACAAGGAGGTCCGGACCTGCTTACTGTTTTCCACTCCCTCTTAGAGCGGATGAACTATTCTACCGTCGTAAAATAGCGAGATTCTCTGATCTAACTCAGTATGATTGCCATTTTCCTTCCCCTTCTACAGGGGGCTTTAGCAGAGCATACACTTTTGTTAGATATTCTCTAATCTGTCTTGTGACTTCTCTGTGAGAACAGCGTAGGGTCACTCATCACTTCTAGTTCTTCAGATGACGCACGCGCTCAGTGGTCGGCAGTCGGGTCTCTCCACAGGGTCTTCCCTTGGTTTTGCAAGGTCCCGTAGTGGTTCACCTGCTCCAGGCGAAGAGCGTCCTCAGAGCCTCTCCCTCCGCTCACTGAGGCGACGTGGTCATCCTGTTCGTGACGCCAAGTTTGTGGTGGAAGTTTTACCCTGAAAATATCAGACAGGCAGTTCTTGTGTCAAGTAACAAAAAGATTTATTAAGAGTAAGGGAGAGCGTGCGTTGTTGGATGAAACCAGCGGACACACTCACACTGAGAGAAGGTTACACACAGTTTTGTCTTTTCCTGACGATGACGTAAGGACAGTGAAACAGAGCTTGCTCAATGTTCTGTAGCCTTGTTCTCCTGTCTTATCAGCTTCAGCAACCTTGTAAGCTTGGTTCTGTAGCCTTGGTTGTGAGTACGCGATGTTCGTGTTGCAAGGTGCAACTGTCAGTTTAATCTGATGAATGTGAGCACATGCTGGTCACTTCTTCACGTCAAATGCCAAGGTACATTTTGCTCAGTATCAATCATAAATGAGTTTGTCATTACAGATGCGTCACAGAACACATGCATCTCTCGATAGACATCAATTGGTTTAACATCATGGGGTACATATGGCCTGGGAAGTACAATTTGCGGTAGGAATTTGAGCTCGGCCTCCCAATCCTTCCACCTCTGTAAGAGGTCTGGAGGTAGAAGGGAATCGTCCCAGCCTCTGTTTTTATCCCACAGACATCTTACCAGTATCTTAGCTCTAGTGGTGTAGGGCAGAATAAACCCCAAAGGATCATATTGGCTTGCTAAGACCCTGTATATGTTCCGCATTGTGGGGACCCCATAATCTACTGGGCGATATTTGTAACTCAGTGTGTCACTTTTGAAGTGGCAGCGAAGCCCCAAGGTTGACTCTGGGTCTGAGTCGGTTTTATCCTGAGCAAGCCAGTGTTCTGCATTGCTTGATCTTAAATCCTCAGGCAAATGAGAGATGACACTTGGCTCATTGCTAGCCCACTGACGCAATTCGAATCCAGCTGATGACAGGAGTGATCTTAATTTATCCACCAAATGTTTTGCCTCTGCGATAGTGGGTAGGCTTTGCAAACAATTGTCCACGTAAAAACTGCGCTCCACTGAAAATCTCACCTCCTCATCCGGTGAGCTGTTTTCGGTGACATGACATTGCAAAGCAAAAGTAGCACAGCTACAACTTGTGCCAAAGGGAAGTACGCACCACTCATAGACTGCTACAGGCTCACTTTGACACAAGTCACGCCATACAAAGCGTAACAAAGAACGGTCTTCGGGTAAGAGACGGACCTGTTGGAACATGCCTTTAATGTCACCTGAAATGGCCACAGCATGTTCCCGGAACCGTAAGAGGACACCTATCAGTGATGGTCCCAATGTCGGTCCAGGTAGCAGGTATTCATTCAGGTTCTGTCCTCTATACTGGTAAGAACAATTGAAGACCAGACGATCCTTTCCATTGTGGCTCACCATATGATGGTGAACATACCATGCCTCCTCCTCCCTTTCCAGCTCCTGGGGACTCAGCTTGATTACTGACCCCGCCTGAACCAGCTTATCCATCTCAACTTTATAGACTTTAGCCCATTCTGGATTCCGAGAGAGCCTCCGCCCCAAACCTCTCAAGCTTGGCATGACTGCTTCCTTTGAGGCTTGGAGATGTGGCATACTCTTTTTACGCAGCAGTGGAGTGGCATAGCGGAGTATACCGTTCACTTCCACCCGAGTGGTCTTGGCCTCAAGCCAATTGCATCACAATCATGCACAACTTTCTCACTTCGATGTGGGACAGTATCTACTTGCCACAACCATTCAACATGTTTCATCAGTTGACTCATTTGGGGTGGTACTGATGTAACCAAGCACTGCTGTGGGCATGCGGCTTGCTGGATTGCTCTTGCGACATCGATCTCTCTGACCTATCATCCAATACCACGAAGGTATCAATAGTCTTATCACCATGATGAATAAGAACACGCACAACTTTCAATAACACTCTGTAACCCTTAGTTGGACGATCCAAATAGAGCACATCCGTTGTTGGCCTCTCACCTTTCTGTTGCTGTAGTCATCACTAACCCCCGTGACGGCTCTTCATTGACCTCATGCAAAATCTGCAAATGTCTCCTCTGGCAAATGTTACAAGGTTTCTTTAGATTACATTGTGCAGCCTGATGTGATCGTGCACATCGCCAGCATCTTTTGTTCACCTTTATCCAGTCGGCTATTTGGTCTGAGGAGAGCTGGGAAATGGCGGTACACTTACTGAGGTAATGATCTGAATTATCACAAAATGGACAGTATGGTTTTCCCTTGCTCTTTACTGTAGTGGCATTAAGTAACCCTTTTTTACTTATCTCATCTTTGGATCCATGCAGAACCGTGACAGACCGTTTCCCTTGACGGCTACTGAAACTAGCCCCCATACTCTCTTTTGCTGCTTTAGTAGGCAGCGTAGCATCAAAGTCTTAACACCAGGCTTCATACTTAAGCCAGTCTACAAGGTCAACCAGAGTGTAGCTGGTGCCAGAATGGTGATACATGCAGTGACAAAAATCTGCTCTCTGCTCTGGAGGTAACTTACTGAGAAGACGTGCAACGTGTGAACCACACTGCAGCTCCACTTCCCCCTCAGAGCCAAGGGTGTGGAGCATGCCCACAAGGGACTGGATTTGAAGGGCAAACCTTTCGAAAGCAGCAATATCTCCACGTCTTATATCAGGAGAGTCCATCACCAAAGCAATCCGCTTCAACGCTAACTGGTGTTGCTGACCAAACTTATCATTCAATGCAGCCAGGGTGTCTGTATAAGGTGTCGGGGAATGCAGATAGGCATCTGCGAAAAGTCTCGCTTCGTCTAACTTTAGATGGTTCACCAAGACCAGGTATTTAAATAACTCAGTCCCATCAGCTTGTAAAAGGTTCTCAAGTGCTAGCTTCAATTGAACGAACTCACTGGGATCACGACTAGTAAAGTTGGGTATTGTTGGTTGAGGTCCTCTGTAGGTGGTATCCATAAGGGTAAAGTAACTATGAGGCAGTTGCCCTGGGTGAGGTGATGGCGGTTGGGGCTTGCCGGGTAGTCGCTGCGATGTAACTACAGGTTGTCCAATCTGAGGATGGCTGTTGGGTGGCCCCCCATAAGGTTTATCGGGTGCTGATGTCTTAGTGAACATTCCAGGAGGAGCATAAGGAGTCCCAATGGCACAGTACTTTCTATGAGGAGACAACTCAGAGGCTGCACTTGTTGTAGGTACCTTTATAGCTGGCCTGTACTGCCCTGTGGCTAAGGTCTCCATTTTGAGAACTTGAAGCTCATTCATCAGCTGGTCAATCCTCTCTATTACTAGCTGTTCTCCTCCTGGTACTTCCTCTGTACTTTCTGGGCATGGGGGTGGAGGAGGCCAGTCATCCTCCCCCTCGCTCTCTGGTGCAGTTTTGAGGGTTAAACACTTTTGGGCAGAAGTTGGCCCTGGCCCTGCCTCCTGTCCCTGAGGGGCACCTGTATGCCTTATGTCATACTGAATTGTATGTGCTGTATTAACTAGCTGTTTTATTTCTGATCTGATAGCTCTAAGCTCTGTTAGGTCAGAGGAGATACACTGTTGGGACTGTTGAATCAAGAGTTCTCTTCTAATTCTGCACTAATGTGACCGACTGGCTGTCTGGAGTGTTCAACCAAGGAGGAGGGCTTTAAGTAACTAGGAAACAGTTGTCCATGTTGGTGCTCAGGATACAGCTGGTGGGCTGGCATATTCTCGTCAGGTGTCACATCTGTGACTGCGTAGAACTTATCCCTTTGTGGGAGGAAAGCATCCTGTCTCAGCTGCAGTTGTGTTGGGGAGCAATGGGGAGATGTGAGAGGGGTCACCCTGACCGGTCCCTCCTGAAGCATTGTCCATTCCTCCTCATGTCCATGGCGGGGACGACGATAACCGGGAAACTGTACTTCATAATCATCATAACGGGATGGGGGATGAATACGTTGCTTAGGCCGTCCACCCTCTGCCTCATATTCTTGAACTGTATCCATTTCAGGAGTAAACACAGGAGTATCCGGCTCAAAGGACCATTAATGTGGTGGAGACCACTGTAATCTTAGGAGGCTACCACTGATACGTAGTTTGTCCTGGGTTCAATCCGGTGGGTCGGCCAGAACACCACTTGCGGCCAGAGTTAATTCAAGAATTTATTAGTCCATGAACATGAGGAATGAGAGCTCTGTGTGTATGTGTGGTCTAATTAAGCAATAATGCTCATAAACATGAACTCGCAGCGTTTCCTTCGCATCCAGGTACTAATATGAATTAATAAAATGTGACTCACGTTTCATCAATGACGCACATCGGCTAGTTTGAATAACACAAAGCAGACTGAGAAGGAACTATGGTGGCTGCACTTAAGAACTGCTCCCCTAGTAGACGATGCTGGAAACTAACGTGAGTCATGTGACAGAGCTTCAACCAATGAGAAATAACTATGGCTAAATGCACATTTATAAAGAAAACAAAATATTAACATACACATTTAAGTTGTTATGTACTGAACGACTATAAGTCTGTTATACACACTGGGCCTTTTGAACATTGTGGGTTCAAGTCCTACTCCAGGTGACTGTCTGAGAGGAGTTTGGTGTGTTCTCCCCGTGTCCACGTGACTTTCCTCCGGTTGCTCCCGGTTTCCTCCCATGGTGTAAAAACGAACAAGGTGGATTGGCGACTCAAAAGTGTCCATAGGTGTGAGTGTGTAATTGAATGTGTTTGTGTTTGCCTGTGAAGGACTGGCACCCGCTCCAGGGTGTGTTCCTGCCTTGCGCCCAGTGATTCTGGGTAGGCTCCTGACCCACTGCGACCTTGAACCAGATAAGCGGTTAAATGCCCTAGCAAAAATCACAAGAAAGTTTTTACATACTTTAGTCAAATACAGTGTTTTCTGAACAATTTTCAGTTACTAAAAACATGTTCAAATTGCCCTGTGAAGGACTGGCGTCCCCTCCAGGGTGTATTCCTGCCTTGCGCCCGATGATTCTAGGTAGGCTCTGGACCCCCCGCGACCCTAAATTGGATAAGCGGTTACAGATAATGGATGGATGGATGTTCAAATTAAATGGGTTAGTAAAATAACATACTGATTAATATCATTTTAAATTTTATTTCTATTGCTTTAGATATGGCTTTGGTATATGTGCAAGTTTTTGGAATGATTAAGGCTTCAGAAAGTTTATTTACATTATTAAATAATAAATTCTAAGGCCCAAAATGGTTTGATTCCCACTCTGGGTGACTGTGTGTGAGGAGTTTGGTGTGTTCTCCCTGTGTACGCGTGGGTTTGCTCTAAGTGCTCCAGTTTCCTCCCACAGTCCAAAAACACGTTGGTAGGTGGATTGGCAACTCAAAAGTGTCCGTAGGTGTGAGTGTGTGAGTGAATGTGTGTGTTGCCCTGTGAATAACTGGCATCATCTCCAGGGTGTATTCCTGCCTTGCGCCCAATAATTCCAGGTAGGCTCTGGAACCACCGTGACCCTGAAATGAATAAGCGGTTACAGATAATGAATGAAAGACCCAAAATAATGTAGGTGAGTAACATTATTGAGTAGGCTATAAAAGTAATAAGTATTTAATTTTTGGGGCCAGATTATATTAAATGGATCCTATGGAGGTGAGCTGTAAGATTATTCTTTATTATGAATATAATACATTGTCTTTTGATGGACTGACACCATATCCAGGGTGTGTTCCATCTTTCTAAACCTACTGTAACTACCATCAATACTGGTTGCATTTTTAGATACAATTAATCTTTCTTGCAATTTGCTCTCACTTACTCACATTTAGCAGGATACAAATGGGTGTGCTATTATAAGTACAATAGATTGTGGTGCTTTGCATCAATGACACTGTGGCCTTGTTTTTGAATGTGACAATACTGCTTATTTTTTGTCTGTGTCAGCATATTCCAAAAATATTGTAATGAATATTGATAGTTAGACAATGTTGTCATTATATTTATGTTGTGAGTACAGTGGTACAAACCCATTTAGAGAAAAGTTAGGAGAATGCAGAATGTATATAAAAGCAAAATTCAATGATGTGAAAATCACTTAAACCCATTATTTAATTGAAAATATACAACAACAACATTTTAAATGTTGAAATTGAAAAGGTTTATATATTTTTTGCTAAATATATGTGCATTTTTAATTTGCTGACAGCAATACTTTCCAAAAAATGTGGGACATGGGAATGTTTACCACTGTGTTGTATCGCCTTTTCTATTAAACACACTCCGTAAACTGGAGACCAGTTGCTGTCATTTTGAAAGTGAAAATGTTTTCGCTCTTGCTTGTTTTATTTGCTTAACAGCTCAGTGTCTCCATTGTATTTTTCGCTCCACTTCCATTTCATAATGCACCCATTATTTGTATTGGGTGACCCATCTGGACTAGTTTAGTACTTGAACTCTTGTACTACTAAGTAGCCTTGCTGTTGTAATCCATGCAGAACGTGGATTGGCCTTGCCTAAGGTCTTCTCAGAAAATCATTTATATATCATTCAGCATTAACTGTGCCTTCACAGATGTGCAAGTTACCTTTGCTATGTGCACTAATGCACCCTCCCTCACAGATGCTGGCTTTTAAACTGTGCATTTATAACAAGCTGAATTGTCTTTTTCCTCTTTAGCATGTTGACATGAAATACATGATATCCAAAAAGAATTACAAGTTTAGATTTTTTGGACCACAGGACACTTTTCCACTTCACCTCAGTCTATATTATATGAATTCAGGGCCAGAGTATACTGGATCCTGTTTACATATGATTTCTTTTTAGCATGAGTTTTAAGCCCATGCCATGATTAATGCTACAGAATGGTGTCTATATTTAATCCAATGCCACCTTAGGGTCTACAGATCACAGCCAGCCAATGTTGGATTTCTCGAGATTCATGAAATGATGAAATGTAAACATACACAGACTTTCACAGAATCACCCCTCACCATCTTTACTTTTGAAAGACTCACTCTCAGGTGCCCTTATTAAGCCCACTGATCTGTTGTCTGTTAAGCTTGTTTGTTTTTGGTAGCATTGCACAACATTGCCAGTCTTTTATTGCCCTGTCTTTTTTGGAATGTGTTGTTGGAATTTTTGTTCAAAAACAATAAAGTTTAATTCAAATTGTTTCATCATTGGAGGTACACTATACTGTCTTAATTTTAATTAAACACAGGGTTTAAAAAAATTGGCACATAATTGCATTCTGATTTATTTACATATTTTGTCCCAACTGCAAATGGGGTTTGTAAATCATTTATGGACATTGTTATAGGAATCTGTTTTTAATCCTAGATTTGTACTTAATTCTGATTTATTGAGGATTGCAATGTGCATTGTCTTTGAATTAGCAAAAAAAAAAAAAAAACACCTATTATTTTCTAAATCTTCTTTTCCTTTTACTTTAACAGTTTCTCCAAGCCACCACTACTCTTGATATCTATGGATGGTTTCAGGGCCAGGTACCTGGAATCCTATGGCAGACTTCTACCAACAATCAGCAAATTAAGTATGTATTTACTAGTCCTGCAATAGTCCTCCATATGGCTTAAAATGGACATATTATAGCCCGTTTCCAGTCAACATCTGTGATATTCTTGGGTCAAATTACCACAGTGATCAAACAACACTGCACCAATCTCCCATGTCTAAACACACATGTGCAAAAGCACTACTCAAATGGTTCTAGAGGCAGTGCTGCATTTAAGGCAGAAGGAATGTAATTGGTTACCAGCCATCAGGCAGCGATGAATGTGATTTGTTTAAATGGATTGAGTGTAGATTTTCAAATACTGCACCATAAATCAGTAAAATTCTACCTAGACCCTTGTGGTTTTCCCCAAGCAATTTGATATAGACAGAAATATCTTCTAGTTATTTTTACTGCTAATACACAAGGTAGCAGCAACATTTGAGTTTCAATGTTCAAAATTAATTTGCAGTTAATTCCCAGTTTGAACAGGATTAAATATCCAGGCCAGTGTCGTTCTCTCTCCTACTCTGAGGAAAATCATGAGCTGAATTAACTTCTCTTAAGAGAATCCATTCCTTCAGTATCTCTATTGATGTTGTTGTGTTTCCAATACAGTTTGTAACTTGTGGGGTGTCCTTGATTCCACCCTTAAATCTTATCTACATTTTACCTCTGTTGTTAAGACCTCATACTTGCACTCATGAAACATAACAAAAGCTCATTCATGCATTCATCTCAAATCATCTTGATTACTGTCCCCCTCTCCTGTCATACGTTAATTCCTTTCCTTCCATAAGTTCCAAATACACTGCTCAAAAAAACTAAAGAACACTTAAACAACACAATGTAACTCAATCACACTTCTGTGAAATCAAACTTAGTTAGGAAGCATCACTGATTGTAAATCAATTTCACCTGCTGTTGTTCAGATGGAACAGACAACAGGTAGAAATGAGTGGCAATTACCAAGACAACCCCTATAAAGGAGTGGTTCTGCAGGTGGTGACCACAGACCATTTCTCTGTTTTCATCATTTCTGGTTGTGGTTATGTTTTGGTCCCTTTTGCATTTTGTCAGTGCTCTTACCCCTAGAGGTAGCATGAGGTGGTGTCCACAACCCACAGAGGTTGCTCAGGTAGTGCAGCTCATCCAGGACGACACATCAATGCGAGCTATGGTAAGAAGGTTTGCTGTCAGCAAAGTGTCCAGAGCATGGAGGAGATACCAGGAGACAGACCAGGAGGGCAACAATCCATGAGCAGGACAGCTATCTCCTCCTTTGTGCAAGGAGGGACAGGAGGAGTAGTGCCAGCGCCCTGCAAAATGACCTCCAGCAGGCCACTAATAATAATAAATAATAATAATAAATTTTATTAATTATAATATAAAATTATATTATTATAATAAATATTTATAATAATAAATTTCTGCACAAACTGTCAGAAACAGACTCCATGAGGGTGGTATGAGGGTCCAACATCCACAAGTGGGGCTTGGGCTTACAGCCCAGCACCTTGCAGTGCGATTGCCATTTGCGTCTGGAGACGCTGCTGCATGACAATGCTAGGCCTCATGTGGCTGAA
The DNA here is from genome assembly GCF_029633855.1 of Hoplias malabaricus. Classification (NCBI taxonomy): domain Eukaryota; kingdom Metazoa; phylum Chordata; class Actinopteri; order Characiformes; family Erythrinidae; genus Hoplias; species Hoplias malabaricus. The sequence goes on from NC_089820.1 coordinate 38,160,671, forward strand.
AAGTGTTAGCAGTTCCTGCATGATGAAAGCATTGATGCTATGGACTGGCCTGCCAGTTCCCCAGACCTGAAGCCAATCAAGCAGATCTGGGAAATCATCCACCAACGCCACGTGGCACCACAGGCTGTTCAGGAGTTGACTGATGCTTTAATCCAGGTCTGGAACAACATCCGCCACCTAATCAGGAGCATGCCCAGGCGTTGTAGAGAGGTCATACAGACACACGGAGGCCACACATACTACTGAGCCTCGTTTTAACTTGTCTTGAGGAATTTCCACTGAAGTTGGATCAGCTTGTAATTTGATTGTCCACTTTTGAGTATGATTTCAAATCCAGACCTCCATGGGATAATAATTTTAATTTATATTGATCAATTTTATGTTTTGTTCTCAACGCATTCCACAGTGTAATGAATGAAGATTTTCAACTGGAATATATCATTCATTGAGATCTAGGATGTGTTATTTTAGTGTTCCCTTTATTTTTTTGAGCAGTGTATTTCAAACTTCAGCAACTCGCATTCTTACCTACACCCGCTCACATCATCACATTACATCACAGTCCTATATAATCTTCATTTGCTCCCTGTTAAATACAGTATTCAGTTTAAAATTTGCTTGCTCACATACCAGGCCTTAAATAAACTTGTTCCTTCCTAACTTTCAGACCTTCTTCAGCCTTTAAATCCTCCCACAGCCTTAGATCTACCATTGCTAGCCAACTATCTATTCCCTCTTCTAATCCTCACAGCCTAGGAGATCAGGATCCCTGTCTCTGGAACTCTCTTCCCTCACAAATCCAGCACTATAAATGCTTGCTTTCATGTTTTCTTTGGTATGTTGCCTGTCTGTTGCTGTATCGTCAATATTAAGTAGAACGGTGGCACAGTGGCGCAGCAGGTAGTGTCGCAGTCACACAGCTCCAGAGACCTGGAGGTTGTGGGTTCAATTCCAGCTCCGGGTGACTGTCTGTGACAGGTGTGTTCTCCCCGTGTCCGCGTGGGTTTCCTCCGGGTGCTCCGGTTTCCTCCCACAGTCCAAAAACACGCGTTGGTAGGTGGATTGGCGACTCAAGTGTGTGTGTGTGTGTGTTGCCCTGTGAAGGACTGGCGCCCCCTCCAGGGTGTATTCCTGCCTTGTGCCCAATGATTCCAGGTAGGCTCTGGACCCCCGCGACCCTGAACTGGATAAGCGGTTACAGATAATGAATGAATGAATTATGCTTATTTGTGGTGAGGTTGATGAGCCTCTGGGAACAGGGCAGTGAAATCTCACACTCCAAAAGATGACACTAAAGAATTATACCAACACAAGACGTGTGTTATGTATGGCCACATCTTCAAGTCCTCCTCCCTCTCAATGATATCTCTAAGGATGTGGTTAAGACACCACATTTCTGTCTGTGGGGTATGTTGAGAACTCTTCCACTGCTTTAAATTTTGACAAACAACTTGTCTCAGCCACAGACGCTCCGCCCAAAAGTAGATGATACTTCTAATATTTTCAGTGCGTTAAGTTGGCTTCACTGTCAGGATTCTGCCAGCTGCGTTCTGATTGGCTACCTGACTCCTATACATCAGGCCAAAATAGTAGACTTGTGGTTGGTCCTAATATTGATTCCCTAATATTGAGAATATAGTGTACTATTAGGAGACTTTCACATGACAGGCGTAATGCGCGTCTCTGCTTTTCGCTCCACTTGGCTTTGAGCAGTGTTCGTGACAGGCACATTTTTTTTTTCAGCAGGCTTGTTGCTAACAGGCTAACTGGCTAAATACATATGGGTAGTAGCCACGTAATTGTGAGATTGGTTTGAACCTGGTAAGTCGCCATGCTGTGTTTTTCCTCACTATGTGATATACAAAAGTGATATACGTTTAAGTGGTTATATAGTGGTTTTATAGTGGTGTTATAGAGCTCTGGGTACTGAGAAACGGCGAGAATGTCTACATCTGTCAACACGCAGCGCTGCTTCTGTTACATCAGTCTATCTCATTGGCTATGCTACAGAAAGGTTCGCTACCTTATTTGGCGGTGATGGCAAGCTGTTTTAACATTAAATTGCTTTCGTCTGACTATCTTTAATTAAATACTGGATATCTACTACAGAGCTTTGACTAGTCAGAATCACAATTTGATATCTGCATTTAGATATCAGATATCTAAATTTAGAATTGTCTAGTCATAAATGAATTGCAAATATCTAAAATATCGGAGCTATCGCTAAAGTGTACACAAACATGGTGTTCTGCGCATGCGCAGTCCAAATCTGGTAGCAACACCGTAGGTTCGATTTGGTTGAACTTTTGATCACAACGGCGAAGCGACGTGAAAAAGCGGAAAAAACGCACAGTGCGCACCATTTACTGTAGCGCAGTGGCAGAGTGAAGCAGCGTACTTCTCTCCATACCAATATAGACCAATTTGGGATATATGTCACGATTATGTCACTGGCAGCTGCACGCCCATTGTGGGGGCAATAAAACAGCATAAACAAGTTGAGCGAAACGGGCGAGATACACAAAATATGTCGTGCCGTGCGGTTGGATGCCAGAATCAGAATGGAAAAGCAAATTATATTCGTTTTTATAGAATACCATCGTCGAACATGTCCTTTGAGGCAAACTTTGTATTTAATTTTTTTCACATTTCATATCAGGCAAGTTTTTTCGCCACTGTTTATCACACAGCTAAATCAATGATGTACTTAATAACAACAAATTAGTGAAATCGGCAACCACCAAGATAGCATTCTCAGCTATTTCATAATGGTAAATACCATAGGCCCCCCATACTCAAATAGCGCCCTCCGGGCCTTTTTATGCCCATTGGGCATCTATTTCTGGCCCGCGAGCTGTTTTGAAAAGTTTTTCTTTTTAATTATGATTTGTTTTTCAATCGGGCTGTGTCCGCTCTTATTTTGAAATCGCGCACAGTGATCTCAAGACGAGGCTGGGGATTGCCTCCATGGCAACAATAAACATATAGCAGTAAAGCCCTCGGAAACGAGACAGTCACTCTCTCACTCAGCAGCAGCAACCAGTTTACCGACCGGAGTAATAATGACATGCCCGAAATTCCGAAATTTGCCCCAAAAAAAAAACTGGACAGCGAAAACCGCCAGTTCCAGTCAGAATGGACAGAAAGATTTGCGTTCTTTCTAGCACCGTCCAGTACTCGAGCTATGTGCTTAATATGTCAAGAAACTGTCGCGGCAATAAAAATGTGCAATGTGAACAGCTGAGAAATGTGAAATAGTTCTTGACACAGCGATGCATAGTTTGTTAAACAAAGCACAAGAAATGGGCTGCCTGAAGGCTATTTGTTTTGCATCTTGAACATGGTTATGTTTGGTTTTATTTAGTTATTAATTTTAATTTATGCCCAAATGCAAATAAAATTTTTATTATAGGTAATATTTTTGTTTTGAATAAAAAGGAAATGTTATAAATGTTATACGTTATAATGTTATGATATGTTATCATACACGGTCCCAATAAATGGCCCCTTGAGTCATTGAAAAAAAAAAAAAAAAATTGTGGCCCCTCATCATTTCCATTTGAGTACCCCTGCCATAGGCAACACGTTGGTCCATAAAACACAAAAGCATCCGTCAAATCTTGGTATTCAATGTCCTGGACATTGTAGGCATCAAGAGATTTTATGCCTTGAGTGTTACTTTTGTATACACACTGGGTTTTTCCACAAGTTATATAATGTCTGGTCACTGTAACTTTCGCCATTTAGTTTGTTCCTTGACCCACTTACCCTACAGTGAGTACGGGTCAAGAAACCTCACACCATTACTAAGAATTAGCTTATTAGTGTAGGATATACTCTCTCACTTGTAAGCTAATAAAATATAATAAAATAACTGGAGAAAGCATCTGCATTAGCCATGTTCCCGTTTTCCTACACCTGACAATACTATGCTCACTGTGACTTCCTACCACCAATTAAGCTCCACCCACAAACCACATCATTACTTTGCAAACAAAAATATGGTCTATTGAGTTACTGTGTCACGACTTATTCCTGTCCACAGTATGCAACCTGTGCTAACGTCACTTCAGTTTCTAATCTTCCCATATTTATCGCAATTGAAATTATTTTTTGCTCTGGGAGAAGAGTGAAATGGACAGGATTAGTTCTTGTGTTGCATCCTGGGATTGCCTTCGTAGGTGAGGAAGGGTTTGATGCTCCCTTAAAATGTGGCCAAATTAAGATATCTTAGTAAACAGCATAATGAAGTATCAAAGAATTGGGACAGTCGGGAGCGTGCATACACTGATGTAAAATGCTCTCTAGTTGGACAGCTCACTAGGTTTTGGGACATACCCTAGGTCTTGTTCTAGTTGTATGATTCTCAAAATCAGCTGTAAAATTGAGATTATAATACTTAAGTTTTTGAAATTAAAGGCAAAATATTTTTAAAAATTACCATTCTGCCTTTTTCCAGGAGAATGTGGAACCTCCACAGTGTACATGCGACCTGCCTATCCCACAAAGACCTTCCCCAACCATTACACCATTGTAACAGTGAGTATGTCTTACCCTACTTTCACACTAGCAAGCAACAAGTGACAAATCAAGTCGAGATTTTCCCAACTTTATGCAAATGAGTTGTGACACGTGGAAGCCACATTGTACACGATTGGCTGCAAGAAATTCTTTGAACCAATCATAGACACAGGGTCCCCCCTCCAACACACACACTTTTTTTTTTTTTTAGAAAAATTATATTTGTAAAAAGATGTATATAAAATATTGTTTGTAAAATCGTAGAGATGTGGCATTTATTTTTAAATTTAAATTTGTCTTGGTTTTTCTTTTCTGTAGCTATAGTAAGGGTCTTTTTAAAAATGATTAATCTATTTCAGTATATTACCATATTCTACAATGTGGATCAAAAAGTAAGGAAATACCCATATAGACAAGTATGATTCACAGCTTGCCTCAAAGAAAGTTTCTAAAATGGGATCACCATATTTTATATATTAGTTTCCTATTAGTTATTCTATTTCACCCTGTCTTCTTTTATAATTTTAAGGCCCCCTTCTTTTAATCCACTAGCGTAAACACAAGTTCTTTTCATCTTTTACAGGATATCCACTACAGTGAAATGTATACTTATTGTCTTCTGACTTTAAGGTCACTTTTTCCTGTTATTTCATTGTTCAGCAACCTTTCTTTTTTAATCTTGGCCTTCTGTTATTTGCTTAAAGTCAGGGGGTATACCATTTTCAGGAAGGAAGGGATGTTTTCCTTTTTTTTTTCCTCCCTAGAAAATCATGCAGCTCACGTAATAAATGGGAGCCAGACTAGTTGGATGTAATTGCTGTTTATTTAGGCTTTTCCAGAAGATGTGGTCAAGCATAAGCCAAAGCAAATCCAACATCAGGAATGGGAAAGTGGCCGAGAATATCAAAACAAGAGAATACTTGACCACAAAAGACACAGACCAGAGCATATGAGTGCAAGGAACTAAGAAAACTTGGAAAATGGCTTAAATGATGTAATAATAATACACAATAACAACACAAGTACTGAAGCTGTATATAGAAAAGGGAAGAAAGTAATATATAAAGAGGGGAGTGGACCAAATAAAGAAAAAAGGCAAGAACTACACAAAGCGTATAAGGATATATAGACACACCATCAGACATGAAAATATAGATTGTAGGTAGGCAAACAGACTAAAGCTAGGGCCAGAAACTTGGGTCGGCAGTCTGGAACTGAATAGTATTTGTGTTACCTTGTTCACAGGGTCTGTATCCAGAGTCCCATGGAATTGTGGATAATAAGATGTATGATGTTACTAGCAACACCAGCTTCAGTCTTAAAAACGATGAGAAGTTCAAACCCTTTTGGTACCAGGGTGAACCTGTAAGTATGTGTTGGAGGGGGGGAAATCACATAACATGGAGTGCACGGCAGTAAAACAGGATAGAAAGCGCATAAGTGAAGGTTCATACCATACCTTTGGGATAAATCAGTCTAGCATTTGTGATTCACAACTAATTATCCAACATCATTACTCTGTTCTTACTAATATTTTCATGGCTTGATGCCTTTAAATCCTTGCCACAATGTTTCAGTATCTAATTTAATCTCTTCCCAGAAGAGTAGAAGCTGGTACCACAGCAAAGGAGAGGATACTGTATATACTGGTCTCCCCCAGTCATTAATCCGTTTTAAAGGATTCCAGTGTGAAATGATTTCAGTTTCAAATGAAATCCAAGTTTATTTGTCTCATACATAGTGCAACTATTAGTGAAACTATTTGATGAATTATTACACATAGAAAATTATAGGTTCTAGATAAATTGATTATAATAAGGACTTGTAAAGATCAATTAAAAAATAAATTATCTCCATTCCTAAGTTTGAAGGTTTTAATGTTGGATATTTATTATAAAATTAAAGAATTAATGTAATGTCAAAACAATGAATATTATACTCATATTACTAGTGTCTATCAATGAAAATAATCACATCAATACAATCAAAATGCTTATATTTTATTGTATTTTTGGCAAGGGGTTAAACATATAGTATTATATGCATGACAAACTGATGAGAGGAAAACATTATATTTTACTTATCATTTCTCTGTGTAGTTATGATGATTTTTGAATTAGAATCTCTTAATTAGCTGAGTAAATGTCTCAGGGAGAAGATATTTAAAATTTTGATAGATAAAAAGAGGGATTAATCGAAGAAACTAAACAGGAGCTCTAGGTAATAGTGAGAGTTAGTTTTGATATTTAATACATATTTCAGCATAAATAAAATGTAATCTACCTTCTGGTAGGTATTCATAGTTTGTCCTGAGTTTAGAGCATGGATGGCTTGTGGCAAGTAGCTCCTTATCATCCTCTCTGAGTTTGCCTACAGAGAGTGAAAGTGCTTTCCTGATCGCAACAGAGAGGAATCCATTTTCATTATGGCTGAGGTCCTTCACAATCCTTTCAAGACTTGATCTAAAACCACATGTTGTTAATGATCTGCAGGTCACCAAACTCAGTATGAATTATGGACTAAGCTGAAAACAAAACCCTCTGGAGTGGTAAACTCACCCTGCTGTTACCAAACCAGACTATGATGTTCCTGTGACAAAGTCCATTCTGAGGTGGTAAAGAGGCCTTCTTTGCCAGGTTGCTGGTGTGGCATGACCATGACAGGTTCTGCAAGATGCAAATTCATCTTGCTGAGATTAAGGAGGAGATAATTATCATAATAATGTGTGTAATCTCCTCTAGATAGGGCCTCTTGTCATCATCTAATATCAGACGCACATCAAATGCTTCATTGACAAACTTGACAACGATGGAGGGTCATCACTCTGATGTATGTACACTGAGTAGAGAAGGGGACTTAAGACACAACTCTGGGGGGACTCCAACACTGAGTGTGAGAGTGAGGGAAATAGGTTTGTCATGTCTGTCCATCAAAGTTCAGCTGAGCCTACTTCTGTTTGATTAAATGCTATTGAGTATGAATGTCCTGGAAGTGGCTTTCACAAGTCTTGAGAAGCCAAGACTTTGAGTTAAATTCTAATGATTTATGATATGAAACCACAAAGTGCAAACTGTGGAGCAGAGCAGGAATGGAACAGACTAAAATGTGAGAGTTGAGGGAAAGGACAGTCAGTACAGTAGCAAATTCCTTATAAAAACACTACACATTATTTACATATAACTGTCACTCACATTATTATACCCATCCATATAAATATACCCATAATCCTCATACAATATAACCCACATAAATTTGTCCATTATATGCATTCCTTGCTAAGATGATTGTGTGGATCAACTGCTAGGTTGAATTCAGATCCACTGCTGCAACACCTTTAGGGAGCTGCTGAAAAATGGACTTATCCATTTATCTTAAAGGAACAGTAATTAAGATTTTACATTTCTGCTCCTGGGTGGTTCCCCACTCTCTTCCAAATGTTAGAGTGCAGTTTCTGCCGTGTTGACCCTAGAGTGGCAACAACAGTAGCTTTTTCTCCCTATTGCAGGTCAGTGAACCAGCATCATGATTTTGAAGCTGTAATTAGGTAAATTAAGGTAAAATACCTAGTGCTGCTTTTAAAAACAGCAATAATGCAAAACTTATGACTACAGAAGTAAATAGTTTCAGCATAAAAAAATGTTTAGTATTTAGGCAATTATGATGTGTTAACCACAATGATATAATAATGATAATTAAGGTTTCCATGTAGCTTCTTAATAACAGCCTCTGGAATAAGAAAAACAGCAAAAAAGGAAATTTTAACAAAGTCTTCTAGGCTTTAGATGCATTCTTAAGAATCAAAGTGTTGTTGGTACAAAGCATCGTAGCAATTCTTGTAATAAATGCAACCCATTGTGGAAAATGTTGTCTTTTAAAATTTGTTCTTTTGTTCCTGCTTTCTAAAGGAGCAGCTGTATGATTTATAATCATTACCAACTGTCCTGGTACAATAGTTTCCCCTCTCTGGTGACTTAGCCCACACCCTTTTTTTCACGCTGTTGTACGGAGCTAAGAGAGTCAATGAGCTCCATGCAGTATTTCAGCAGTGTATCAGGAGTTGGATGAGCATCTGCTTGCAATAGGGATAAACCCATATTTTGTGGGACGTTTTCATTACAAGTTGTTGCAGCAGCGGAAATTGTGTCAAATTTTGCTGGTGCTTTAGCTGTAGCATCAGCCATAATATTACCTCTGGTTTCTATAAGGTTGGTGGAACTGTGACCTTTAACTTTAGCCATTGTAGGCTTAGCTGGGAGCTCAGGAGCTGTCATGAGTTTAGATACCAAAGGAGCATTCTCAATGGGAGAACCTGCAGTAACACCAGGTGCCAAGATGCAAGCCTTAGTAAGGGCTTCTAATTCAGCAGCTTGTGTTGAGAAATGGTCGGGAAGATGGCCCTTTTCTACCACTGCATCAGGTGAACATATAGTCCACCCAGCCTGTTTGCTTCCATTCAGGACCTGGGGAGAACCATCACAAAACTTAATCGTGTCAGGATTTTCTAAGGGACACTCATAAATGCCTGAAGTCGGTGTGTGTGATGACAATACACACTCATGATCATCACTATCATTCTCATCACAATTATCAGACAATGCAGTCATCATTAAGGATGATTGATTTGTGATTTGTGCCTTTTGGAGGCTAATATTTGGAGCTGTGGGAGCAGCAAGCCGGTTACCCCTTCTCTGGGCAGAAACTATGATTTCATGAGCAGGGGATGAAAAAGAAGTAATCTCATGTGGACAACGCACTGTGAGAGTTTGTGACATCACTACAGGGGAATCAAATTCTTGATCATTTACAGTAGTCTTCACATACGATCTATTGTCTTTCTCATGTGTGACCGGTTGCAAATAGGCTCTCACAGCAGACACAATCAGTTTAAAGACACCTGATTGTGAGTATGAGAAGCGGGCTTCTGGCTGGCTTGTTGAATAAGCTTGAGGAGCCGCCCTGCCAGCTCAGGTGATAAAGTTTCATCCCCTGAACTGTCCTGATCCTTGTTTGAGTTAGCAGTTTTCCGGGAATCTAAATGCTTCAGTTTACATTTTCTTTCCCAGTGTCCCTCTTTACCACAGTAGCGACATATGCCATCAATTTTATTATGTGTCCTCCTGGATTGTTGGGAGGCATTATGCAAAACAGCAGATATATGTAATCTCACGCTGGAATCCCTTTCATATGCTACTAAACTGTCAGACAGCTCCCCTACTGCTGTTGTACGCCAGTTTGGTTTCAAAAGAGGCAAAATCTTCCTCATGTCTTGAGATAACCCATCAGCCCATTGTGCAACTGATGACACTCCACTACCTTTTGCCAACAAACAGCAGAACCCATGGCTTCTTTTAAAACTGCTAACATGCCCATATTGCACTCTTTGACAGCCTTCATAGATCAAAGCTTATCTACATGTTTCTCATAGTATGACTCTAATTTGTCTATCTCATCAGGCATCAATATCTGTGAACACAAAGCTAAAACATCTAATGGATATAGAGAGTATAGTTTGATCTTACGTGACATTTGTGTCATAAAAGGACCCAACCCCATAACTTTAGGATGGCTAAATTCTTTAGAGAGACGATCAATTTGCTCAGGAGAAAGTGGTTTGTGTTTAACTGTTATCTTCTCCTCACCTCCCTTGGTTTTCACCTGTTTAATTACTACTGGAGCAGCTTCCAACATAGAGATATTAAAATCCTCTTCTTCACTGTCGCTGGAAGAAGGCCCACTGGACTGTTCTGTTTCTCTCTTAAAAGCATCCAAGGATGGATATAACTGGTGGTTGGTAGCTTTCGTGTTGTTGCTTATCGGTCTGTCTTTCTCCTTCTCTAGCAATTCAACTTTTGCTTCAAGAAGAACAAGTGATCGCTGGCTGTGTTCACAGGTTTTCTGAGCATTGGTGGCAGCACGTTTATGATGGGAGCATTCCTCTTTTAACTGTTCAATTTTAGAATGCTGTTCTGTCATTAGCAAGGAATGCCACTGCCTGAAAACCTGTACACACCCTTCAATATCTTTCTTCTTTACACATTTAGCTAGAACAGTGAAACACTGTTCCTGACTCCATTCTGAATCTTCTGAGATGTTAAACTTTTTACACAGTTTAGCTTTTCTTTTTAGGCAAAACCTGTCTAGCATCTGTTTTAAATCTCCTTCAAATGCACCCCTGTCTGTATACTGTGGTGGTGTGGATTCTGTTGTGTTAGTTGTGGAACTAGTCACGCATCTGGAAAACAGAGTTCCGCCTACTTTCTGCATTGTAAATGCTAATATTTCAAACTACACAACTACAGACAAAAAACAATCAAAAACAAAACAAAACAAACAGTTGTGAGTAGATCTAATCTAACCCCGAGCCAGGACGCCACCATGAACTCTGATCTAGGAACCGGTGGAAGTAGGAAACACCTAAATCCAAAGCAAACGCCGTTGCTTTTGTAAAGACCAGAGGGTATCTCTAAACCTCTCTGCGCCTTCCTAAGATAAAGGTTAGAATTTAGATCTATTCTGAAAACATAAATGCCGTAAACAAAAACAAAAAGTTAGGAATAGACTTAATCCAACCCCGAGCCAGGACGCCACCATGAACTCTGATCTAGGAACTGGTGGAAATAGGGAAACACCTAAATCCAAAGCAAAACGCCGTTGCTTTTGTAAAGACCAGAGGGTATATCTAAACCTCTCTGCGCCTTCCTAAGATAAAGGTTAGAAACAAATCTAATCCGAGAACAGAAATGCCGTCTGTTCCCCAAAACCAGGAACACCTGATTCTCAGTAGAAAATGCCGTCCTACCGGATTTTACGGCCTTTGACCAGGAATAAAACTATACCTGTGTCCTTCCCACAAATACATGGGACCACATTTAAGACAAGACAACTCTCCTACCCTGGCAGTGTGTGCTGTGTTCTGAGATTTCTTTCGCTCACCCTTGTTGTATGAGGTGACAGTTCAGCTTCTTTACAGCACCAGGGTCAGCCACAAGCAGATCGTCAGAAGAACAGGATTCTTGGTCCAAATCTGACAGCAACAGGAGTTCACAGCATCGGACAGCAGGATCCTGCCGACTACGCCACAATTGTTGTCTTTTAAAATTTGTTCTTTTGTTCCTGCTTTCGTCGCTGGAAGTTGTTTTTCTGCTGGCAAGTTGTTTCTTGAAAATAGGAGAGGAGACTCGAAAAGTAGAGATGAAAATGAAGTTTATTGGGTGCGCATGGGTCTCTTCCTAAACAAGTCTGAAACTCTCACTGTACAATACCCTTTTAAGGATAACACAGTGATCCTCCCACCCTTAACCACACCTAATCAATTACCATAGCAATCAGGTTAACAGAAATGGAGAACCACTGCTGTGTTAGGGACATCCAGTATGTCTTCAGCTTGGCCCAAATGGTTGGAACAAAAGGCACCCCATGGTAATTACATTATACAAAGTCACCAAGGTGGTTGCATCCTGAATTATCTTAGAGTTCATGTGAGGAAGAGAGTGTAAGAAAAATTATTTTCAACAAAAATCTACATTCACACAGCAGGTAAAAGTGGCCCAAATGTGAAAAGTGGACCCGCATATGCAAAAGGACTATGACTCAGGCTCTGACCAGAAGAAAATGTCTGTCTGTTTCATACAAATCATGTAAATCAAGTCTTTTAAGGTTCTTCTTTGTTTTCGTTCGTCGGCGTGAAGAGGAGAAAGCGTCTCGCTTGGAGAGGTTTGGAGCTTGAAGAGATGAACAAAGAGAACGCGTGCAGGCGTTCAGAGCGGAAACGAAGTTAAGAGTTGAGCTTTTGATCTTCTGAGCTGCGGTTGAGCTGAGTTGAGCTTCCGATCTTCTGAGCTGCACGGGCGAACTTGATGAACTGCACGCTCTCTTTTTCCTGTTGCGAACTGTGTTGTTCTCTCCACTTTTTCCTGTGTTGTTCTCTTAACTGGTCTCTCATTACTGATCTGTGTGCCGAGCTGAACTTCTTTTCAAAGCCAGCGTGGTCACGCCCTAATGGGAGGTGTCTTTTCTTTGATTGGGTGCGAGTTCGAGGCTCACGTGACTCTCACGAGAGAGAGAGGAGGGGGAGTTTGAATCAGAGATTCACACAGAAGGAATATAAATTTCGCGTATTGAAATTTCTTATACATGTTAGTAATATACAACAATGAGCATCCTGGATTATTAATATCAAACATTTACATAAGATTTCATCTTGGGTGCGTTGTGTTTGCATCCTATTTACAATGATATGTTAGAAGTATTAATTCGTTTTTCTAATCAGAGACAGAAACTTCCTTTCATGATAAAAACAGTAATACACATCATTTCATTAGAAGGTGGACGTTCATCGTAGGGCACAGAGAGTGACATTTGTACATATTGCATAGACATACTTATTAAATTTTTATTAAGTCCATCATGTATTTAGACGGCCTTAGGCGAGACGTGATTTCGCAAACGTCCACCTGGGGTCGCTGTTGGTCCATGCCGTTGGTTCGGTGTGGATGAGTCAACGGGGGTTCAAACCGAGGTCACCCCTTCTAACCATCTGCTGATTCCCGTGGGAGATTGAGATGCTACTTCGTCATAAAACGGGATTATAACTCCCCTCTTTGTTTGAGGTTCCTGTTTCTTAGGAGCATTATAAACTTGTTATCTTTAGTTCCTGAAGAGAGGAAGGGGGCCGGGGGCCAGGTGTCGCTGGAAAGTGTCCCGCTCCCGTCTTTGATGTTAGGTCTCATGTGCGTGCGTGTGTGTGGGCGGGGGGCTGCAGGGTCTTTGTCCCCCTGCGGTTTGTGGAATGTTAATTCTGTCGTAGACACACACACAATCCTGTGGAATGTTGGATTCCGGACCAGACGAAAATCCTGGTCAGAGAGGACAGTTCTTTAATGAAGAACTTTTCATTTCTTGATCTATACTCCACTATAAGTGTGATTTGTTTAGACTGATTTCAGATATAGGTATAGACAGCATTTATATAGACAGTGTGAACAGCAGAACAAAAAAAACAAAAAACGATTTGATCACAAATAATCAGATTTGGGCCACTTTTACTTGCTGTGTGAATGTTATCTTGCTCAATGTTCTACTTACTTTACATGTGACATACTTATGTACTTAGTCTTCTGGCTCTTAAATGTGAATGGGTAAGTGGATGACATACTTCATTTTTTGCTTATTTAACTTAAGTAAATACTTGCTTGTTTAAATATGTTACCATATCATAAAGGGGACGTGTGGGGAAACTCTTATCTGGTTTGTTTACGTTCTGCTTTGTTTTTGTCCGTGGCTGATGTTTAACTTGTCTTTAAGTTTTTATTCACTGTTTGAATTACCACAGAAACTAATTTGGTACTCAAGCTCTCATTTTTTGTAGCACTTATGTCTTTGATTACTTTCATGCAGTTAGAGGTCTCCTGAATTTAGAATCAGTTCTATCTACGTCAGTAATAAATCAATATTACCCATGGAGCAGGACTAGAACAAAAATCTTCCTATCAGTTCATGCTTTTCAATGTCTTAAATCATACATAATGCCACTTTTCTGCTGTGAGCAGAGAGAAAAAGCCTAGCATACCAGACCAAAACACTATGGTTTTTTTACCCATTGACAGACATTGGGGCTTCATAAATGCATTAGATTGTTTTCGAGCTCACAAACAGAATGGGGAGCTAACAGATAGTGAGGAATTATACTCAGAATTTTATAAAAAGTGTTTATTTATTTACTTATTTATTTTGATTAAAACTGAATGTCATGTTTAAATATATTCATATACTTTTATGTTTATGTGCTTACAGACATATCTACTTACATGATTTACTTTTTAAAATTCTGTTTATTTTCTGTGCACTATATTACTCACTTGGTTTATGGTGGATCTTTATGATGTTTAAAAACTCACCAGTTGCAAGTATATGTACCATCACCTTAATTTAAATTTAGTCTAGTAGAAGAAGGATCAAATAAAATATATGTGTTATGGGTTTTTACACCCCTCCTTTAATAAGGTTTGTTAGATTTTCTAATTTAGGTTTTTAATTAAGGATACCAACATTTCATTCTGGTCTGGAAAGAGTTGTGGAATCATGAAAGAAAGCACACATTTTGATTTATTGCTGATCATGCCAACATCTGCTTTTTTAATTGAGATGTGGTTTGTTTAAGGAATCTGCAATGGAATGGTGTACTGTCCAGCATGTGTTCTTACCTTTAGTCCATTGATTCTGGGTAGACTTTTTTACAGAAAGTCAATGAATGAATACATTTTTAATAATTTGTAAAACAGGCTGAAAAAAAAGATACAACAGCTTAAAGCAAAGTGAAATGACATAGAAAAAAAAGTTCATTTTTTGATGAATGTTCAAATAATATTTCATCCTAACTTTCACACAGCAGGTAAAAGTGACCCAATCTTATTCTGTGTTCAAATAAATTTTTTTGGTCTGTTGTTCATACTGTAATATGACCTATATCTGACATCAGTCAGAACTTATCACACTCTTAATCTGAGCTGCATCCGCAAAAAGACAATGCTTCAGGCTCTGACCAGAAAGAAAGGTCTGTCTGTTCCATTAAAAGCACTTTAATTTATGAATGGAATGAAGCAGGACTGTTGTTTTACTGCGGTGCTGTATCACAGAACCACAATTTTTCTTTCCAAATGAGTGTGAAAATCAGGGTATAAATTAAACATGTGACAGAATATCAAAACATGACCTGCTGCCAGGTTACACTTTTATCCTTGTGGTGGCCAGAGTGTGGCCAAAGTTATTATAGGGGGTCCACAGACTATGACAATGAATATTCAAAAAACACAATCAATTGCAATCAAAATGTTGTTTTCATTAAGTACAAGTCCACAGGAGATAAGATTTGTATATGAAATTTGCAGTTTATTAACAATGTACAAAATGTACAATAAAAACACAAATGCACACAAATACCCACACAATTTGTCTGTATATAAAAACTATCAATGATGTCATCTTGACATGAACATAGTGCAGAGTTTAATCAAGCAAACACCAAGACTAAGACTTCTGTCTGACTAAGTGCCAAGCTACCTAATGCTCAGTTCAGAAGACCGTTATTCTTCGGTTGTGTTGAGAAGTTGAAAAATGTTTCACATAGTCATCAATGTTGAGGCCATGTGCCCTCCTTGACTCAGCACTGAGAGTCAACTGTCTGCGCCATGTTAACATTATCTTGATACCTGTGGGTGAACTGGCATATCACAATGTAACATCAACATGTCAGTTAAAAAATTATCTCCTGTCTGAACATAAAAGTTACTTTAAACAATGACTCTGACAACTGTATAACTTACCTTAGAATGACTATTTCACCATTAGGGTTGCCAAATTTCTGAAATCAAAATAAGGGACACAGGGGGCTGTGGGACCAGTATGCACTTGTAAATACTTTTCGACTGTAGTTAATGAGATAAATAATTTTTGTTGTTAGACATTTATTAAGCCAACTGCCGTCAAGACTGTCAGTGCCTGTCAGTAATCTTTTTGAACAATGGCAAAGCAGAATCTGTCCATGTGTTTTGCAACTACTGTATAAGCAGTTTAAAATAACTATTATTTTAAATTGTTCATTAATTACAACAGTACAGCACCCTCCATGATTATTGGCACCCCTGGTTAAGAAGTGTTCTTTGGCTTCTCATAAATTCTATTTTTAAAAAATAATATAGAAAAATCTAAGCTTTCATTCAAGTGCCTTTATTTGGTGGGGGAAAAAAATCACACATTAAGAAATAAATCTTTTGAATGAAATCATGTGTGCCACAATTATTGGCACCCCTGGTGTTAGTACTTTGTACAACCTCCTGTAGGAAAAAATGGGACGCCTCTCAAAAATTGATGAAAAATGGAAAACCTGTGAGTTAATGAGTGTGTATGTGTGAGTGAATGTGTGTGTGCCCAGATATGGATTGGCGCTCTGTCCTGGGTGAAATCCTAGTGCCCGATGCAGTCCTCCAGGTGGACGGTCGTTTCTGGTTGAGAGTACGCTGTGCGCGTTTGGCTGCCGCTTCTCGCCAGTGTGTGTGTGTGAATTGAGCGTTCTGAGCAGTGTAGATTGTAAAGCGTCCTTGGGTATCTACAAAGGTGCTATATAAGTGTAACGATAACTAACTAACTAACCTTTATTACAGCAAACAGTTGCAAGATACAACGATGTACCATGGATTCAGCGGAGCTAGCCTGAACATTGAGTAGTAGAAAAACACAGCATATATAATTTAACAATACCGCCTTCCCCTAAGCTCCTCCTGAAGGATGTGATGTCAGTTGTGTCTGAATACAGTCTATGTGTAAATACCACTCAGGTTCTAACTCAGTGGAAATTGAGTTCTGTCACCTTCATGTTAGACTAGTTCATTTTGTCTGTGGTGGTTGTTGATTACTCAGTAATAAACTTCCTTTGATATTTATTAGGTTTTCTGGTCCCACAGTGAGAGCTGTTGTGGCTCTTCCTTCTTTGCCTGTTCATATGCTAAATATGTCAAATGGTCAGCCTATCTCTAGGAAGAAACACTGGTTTGGAACATTTATTATGATATTAATATTATTAAGTGCAGTGAGGTAAGCTGCATGGGTCCATGCTGTAATTTCTTACACTCCTTTTGCCAACAAGACAGCACTTAATCTTCTCCTATAACTCTTCACAAATTGGAAGAACACAGAAAGAGGGATCTTCGACCATTCCTCTTTGCACAACCTTGTAACCAACCTGGTCACTAACTGTGGTATACCTCCTCCTATCCTCTAGGGGGCAGGAGGAAGGTTAACATGTCTAGGGGTATAAATAGGGGAAGCCAGGTAAGAGAGAGAGAGTTGACCTACAGGCACATGTACTGTCATCTTGGAAGACCTCCTTGTGAGGAACTTTGAGTTTCAGGCTCATTGAGGTTCTTAATGTGCGGATGGCTGGGATTTGAGAACTGCTTGGAGGTTTTGCCGTACCCAAGTTCCTTCAAGTTCATATCTTCCACCTGCTGCTCATCCTTTCTGGACTGCATTACAACTGGTGGGACTAATTATCTCCTTTTCCATTAAGGATCTGCCCAAACCTAAGCCCATGCTCCTATAGGATAAAAAAGGACTGTGTTTTGAGGAGTTTTGGGTTTTTCTTTTGGTTTGATTGATTGGTTGGTTTTGTATAGGTTTTTTGGTTGTATGTTTATGCTATATGAATATATACTTTTTTTTGCTTATTATTAATGTTGTTAATTTTATGATTATAATAATTAGTAAACACTATAGTAGATAAATGGTCTCCTTTCAGCTACCTTGTCTTCATTTAACACTGTAGCATTTATGCAGCCTCATGTGGTATTCCCCTCATATTTTTTTGTGGCAAACATTCTATCAATATTGTTTAGGGTAATTTGTTAATAGTGGCGCCCGAACAAGGACCTTCGGGATTCTAGCTGTTATTGCTATCTGTGTTCATAACTGTGTCTTGTGTTACAACTGTCCAATGGTTAGAGATAGAGGTTGGAGCCTCACCCCCACTAGATTTTACGGCTGGACCATTTGTCACACATTGGGATGCAGTCATTGAGATCATTGATACCTTGAGTCACCTGTATATTGCATCTGAAGAAGAGGAAGATGATAGGAGTTCGGTTGGCCAAGAAGAAGCACCTGACTGGCCAATTCCCCCTCCCCCTCCCCCTCCACCTCCACCACCAGAGGACAGCCTAGCAGATCAACTTCGGATCATGTAGGAGAGGATTTGCTCCCTAGAAACTAAGCTGCAAGAGCAACACACTTGCTTAGGTGATGCCAGGGCACTTAAAGGGGCACTGAGGACTGTAAAAGAGGAGTTGGAACAGAATGACCGAATAATTGAAGAACGACTCACATACCTACTGCAGAGACAAAATGAGAAACTCAAGGAAGTGATAGACCTTGAGGTAATGGAACTGGGAAAGACAGTGCTGGACTGTTTTAACAGAAGATACAAACAACTGGAGAAGAGGTTTCCAACCCTACTGCCTGTAACCTCCACTCCCTTTCTGTCAACTCACAACATAGTACGTACTATAAGAGATCAACAGACCCAACCAAGCTCCACTGGTGACAGTTTGACTGCTACACCATTGAGCCCCCCCATCAAACTGGAATTCCCAAGATATGGAGGTCTCGATGAAGAGCAAGACCCCTTAGCTTTTATTGAGAAGTGTGAGGAGTTCCTGGCTGTCCGACCCCTGAATGACTTAGAGATACTAGCGGCCCTCACATCTGTTCTATCAGGTACAGCTAAAGACTGGTGGAAGGCAGAAAAGAAAGCAGTCAAAACCTGGACCCAATTCAGATCGATCTTTCTTCACTCATTCTTGTCCGAGGACTATCAAGCAGAGGCGGAGTGTCTGTTGAGGGACCGGAGACAAGGACCCTATGAGAGTATCAGAGACTTTGCTTTCCAGTACCGAGCTCTATGCTTAAAATAGAGGGAAGACATGACTGAGAGGGACCTACTCCAGGCTATTCTGAGGAACTGTAACCCTAGACTTGTTGGAGAGGGACCTGTCTGCTGCAAAGAGTTACTGGAATCAGGTCCAGCAGGACACTGCAGGGAGTAGACTTCAGGCTTCTAAGACCAGCCGAAAAGGCTCAGCTCAGGACCCTGCTCACGTGAGTGTATTCCAACCTGCTCTTCCTCCCATTGGGATGCTGACACTACCACTCTTCTTCAAGGGTCGGGAGTTCTCCGCCGTGGTGGACACTGGCAGCACATATTCTATAATGCAAGAGTCTCTGTGGGAAGTACTGAAAGGGAAGAAGGAGGTTTGGAGTCCTTGTGCGGGGAAAAATTTCCTCCTTGCTGATGGTCAGTCTAGAGCTGCCAAAGGTCTAGTAGAATTAGATTGTCAGTTGCATACCCACTGCAAGCACTGCATCTTGCTGGCTTAGATTTTCTCCACTCATTTGGCCTCAACATCAATTTTCAAGACACCATGTAGTGCTTGCAATGGGGTTTCCCAACCAGATTCTACAGGACAGACATGGACAGCAAGATGTCACCACCACGTATAGCCAGCATGCACCTCTACATCGCTAAGACCATTAAAGAAGCCCCTGGTGCCGAGTTGCAACGGCAAGTAGAAAGTCTAGTAGCGAAGGCTGACGCTTCAGATGATCTCAAGCAACAACTAGCAAAACTGTTACACCAACGGCCATCCGTATGCTCCACCAAACTAGGGCGAACGTCAGAGGTTCTTCACCGTATCACCACCACTGATGAACTCCCTGTCCGCCAAAGGCCTTACAGAGTATCGATGGAGAAACAACAGGTAATCAAAGGGAAATAGAAGATATGATAAGAAAAGGCATAATCCGACCATCCACTTCCCCGTGGGCTGCTCTGGTGGTCCTTGTGCCCAAGAAGGATGGAGGCACGAGATTCTGTGTGGACTACCGGCGACTGAACATTAAAACCCACCTTGATGGCTATCCGATGCCTCAGGTACTGGAGATTTTGGAGTCCCTTCATGGAGCAACCATTTTCAGCACCCTTGACCTTAAGAGGTTGGGTACTGGCAGGTCAACCTGGAGAGGGACAGTATCCAGAAATCTGCATTTGTCACATGCAAAGGGTTGTATGAATTCTTGGTTCTTCACTTTGGCCTCAAAAATGCTGCAGCAACATTTCAACGCCTGATGGAGATCGTTCTAAGAGACCTGAAGGGGAAAACGTGTTTTGTCTACGTAGACGATATTGTAGTCTATTCCTCTTTGGCCTAGCAACATTTTCATCATCTCCGAGAAGTGTTGGAGCGTCTCCATCAAGCAGGACTGACATTAAACCTGAAGTGCAACCTCCTGCAAACCTCCCTCACTTTTCTTGGTCATGTGGTCTCTAAGGAGGGCCTAAGTAAAGAACCCAGCAAGGTGGAGGCAGTGAAGGATTTTCCCCTACCTCAATCTGTCAAAGAGGTGCAGAGGTTTTTGGGGATGGCAGGGTGGTACCACTGGTTCATTCCATGCTTCACTGAAAGAGCGGCCGTCCTCAATGCCCTGAAGAAGAAGAATGCCACCTGGATATGGACGGAGGAATGCTCAAGAGCTTTTGAGGACATCAGGCAAACCTTGATCACTGCCCCAGTCCTGATCTCCCCAGACTTCAGTAAATCCTTCCAAATTCAGACAGATGCAAGTGAGGAGGGACTTGGTTCTGTACTCTCCCAAGACATAGAGGAGCAAGAGCATGTCATTGCTTATGCCTCAAGACTCCTGCGAGGGGCTGAAAGACATTACTCCACTGCAGAGAAGGAATGCCTGGCAGTGGTGTGGGCCATTGAAAATTGAAAAATGGAGGGTGTACCTAGAGGGACGACACTTCCAAGTGATCACCGACCGAGCCGCACTCACTTGGGTTTTTAACCACCCTAAACCACCATCAAGATTGAACTGGTGGGCCATACGTCTGCAAGGTTTTGACTTTACTGTCTGCTACCGAAAAGGAAGGTGCAACATGGTAACAGATACCCTCTCTCGCATCCACACTGGTCAGGTGGAGGGGATGGTAGCCACTTACCAGGTAGCTGGAGTGGTGGTGGAAGACTTGCCAGTAGATTGGACAGGCCTCACTAGGGAACATGAAACGGATGATTCTCTCCAGCCACTACGAGACGAGGCAAAAAAACCCACAGGGGAGGCAAGACCGGATTCGTTTTGTTTTTAAGAATGGTGTTTTATTCAGGGAGGTGCCCAAGCGACATCAGGGTCAAACCTGGCAAGTGGTGGTCCCAAACAAGTTCCGGAGGGCTTTTCTTCAATATGCCCATGACAACCCATTGGGTGGACATTTGGGGCAACTAAAGACACTTCTACGACTATTGGAGGTAGCATATTGGCCTTCCATTCGGAAGGAGGTATGGGCGTATTGTCGTGGTTGCGAGATTTGCCAAAAGTACCAACCACACATCTCCAAGCTTAGCAGATTGTTACAGTCCACTCCTGTCGTCGATATACATTGGGTGTAGATCTCATGGGCCCTCTACCCAAAAGCCTACGGCAGAATGAACACCTCTTGGTTGTGGTGGACTACTGTAGCAAATGGGTTGATTTGTTCCCTATCCGAGTTGCTAAGACACCCCAAATCTCCCGAATCTTGAGTGATGAGATCTTCACCCGGTGGGGTACACCTGCCTATCTGGTGTTCGATCGAGGAGCTCAATTCACCTCCCACCTGCACCATACCACCTGTCAGCAATGGGGCATAGTGCAGAAACTCACCACATCCTATCACCCCCTAACCAACCTGACTGAGTGAGTCAATAGAACCCTAAAAACCATGCTCGCATCCTTCGTACAGGATAAGCACCGACGATGGGACCAGTGGCTCCCTGAGTTTCGGTTTGCTATTAATACTGCATGGCAGGAGAGCACTGGGTTCACTCCAGCTGAGGTGGCATTAGGGAGGAAGCTCAAGGGACCATTGCAAAGACTTTTGAGCCAGCCACCTGACCCTGAACAGGCTGCCTATAAAGTCATCCAAAGGCAACAAAAACTGTTTCAGCAAGTTCGAGCGAACATGGAAAGAGCTGAGAATAAACAGGCCAAATACTACAACTATCGCCGTAAGAAAGAGGAGTTCAGTGAGGATGATCTGGTCTGGGTGAGGTCCCATCCTTTATCTCGAGCCAGTTCTGGGTTTTCAGCTAAACTAGCGGAAAAATGGAAAGGTCCAGCCAAAATCGTAAAATAACTCAATCCAGTAACCTACCAGGTAACTTACCTTAATAATCCCAAACAGGTCGACACCGTCCATATAGAACACCTCAAGCAGTACTATGGTCAGGCCGGGTGGGTAGGGGTATGTAACCAACCTGGTCACTAACTGTGGTATACCTCCTCCTATCCTCTAGGGTGCAGGAGGGAGGTTAACATGTCTAGGGGTATAAATAGGGGAAGCCAGGTAAAAGAGAGTTGAACTAAAAATTTATTTAACACTGTAGCATTTATGCAGTCCCATGTGGTATCATACCCTCATATTTTTTGAGGCAAACATTCTATCAATATTGTTTAGGGTAATTTGTTACAACCTGTCTAAATCTGGACTATAATCTGGACGATTGTCCAGTGTCCTGGGTCTTCTCCTATGCACTCTCCTTTTCAACTCACCCCACAGGTTTTCTGTTGAGTTGAGGTCTGGGTATTGAGATGGCCATGAGAGAGCGTGATTTTGTGCCTTGTGAACTATTTTTGAGTAGATTTGGCCACATGTTTAGGGTCATTATCTTGCCGAAAGGCCCAGTGGCGACCCCATCTTCAGCTTTCAGGCAGAGGCCACCAGTTTCTGATTCAAAATGTCCTGATATTTCAAAGAGTTCAGCCAATGGAGTCACAGTCCCTCCTACAGGGGTTTCTTTTGTAGCCGCTCTGAGAGCAGCAGGTCAATGCTGAAAAACTGGGAACAGCTGTGTTTTCAGATAGAACTAATGTTAGCACAGTGTTCTGGAGAAACTACGTTTCATTCTCCCTCAACACATCACAGATGACTTTTTGGATCAAAGACATTTGATCAGACTACAGATCATTCCTTATGTACAAATTGATGTAAAAGTTACATGAATTCCGAGTTGCACTGCCACGGATCAGATATGAATCAGATTTCAGTACCACATAAAAATGTAGGCTACAACAACGTAGCCCAAATCTGATTTCAAAAAGATAGAATGAATGCAATTTTATGCTGTTCACACAGCCAGACAAACAACACATCTGTGTCACATATGAAAAAACAGATCGGATTTGGGCCACTTTTACCTGCTGAGTGAACCTGCTCAATGCAAATTGTTACTGATAATTGCCCACCATCCCTCCCTCTCAGTCACATGATCCTACCAAACTGGAAGATCTAAATTAGCACATGCTTTCACTGAACCAAAACTTCACAACGTATGTAGCACCACTGGACGGCTTAACACACTTTGAGTAAAATTATAACTGTCCAGATATTTACATTAGCTAGTGATGGGGATATATGGATGGAAGGCCACACTAACCACTGTCATCACTCAATGTCATAACCATTTTCATCACTCAATTCATATTGTTAATTTTTGTAGTGAAATGTGATAAGTTTATACAGCCTCTAGCCGGAACCAACTTAAATATGGCATTTATTGAGTATTTTATGCAGTTTCTGTTTATATTCCTCCACAGCAATTAGATTAACTTTGTGTTCTTTCTAGTATATTCATACAAGCATACAGTAATTGTGTATTATGAGTCTTAAATTGTGCAAAGATGTATTGTCTTTAGAGCAAAGGTCTTCAAATTCAGACCTTGGATCCTGGTTCCAGGCTGGGATATTAAACGGAAATGTAGGCAGAAATAACACTGTAGCTGCACATAATGTCATATCAGCTGGTCATTGTAAAATCCCAGCCTGGAATCTGGATCAAAGATTTAAAATATTATATGGGTTTTCAGTTAGTGAAACAACATCATGTCACATTACGTAGGAGCCCATATTTTGCACAAATCTGACTTTAAAAATGTTGTACAATAATATGCTCTAGTACAACATTATGGCTCAGTATGCTGGCATAAGTAACTTGCTGCAGTATCTTATGAGTTAAAAGAAAGAGGAAAGCCAAGTGGAAACCCTAATTACTGTACTCTGATAGTGAGTCTGTGCACTGTAATTAGCTTAGCTCTCCACAACTTGTGCAATGTCCGTGTCTTCAGTAATGATGCAGTTTAATATCAGAGAGGGTGCAGTCATCACCACCCCCACATGAGGTAGTTCTCAAAATAACCAGGACTTTGCCTCTGCAAATGACAGGCTCTGTGGGTAACAGACTGATGTTGTGTCGACATACTGTGGCTTCATGATGAAGGTGGAGGTCCCTTAAATTACACTCTTCATGCCTCTAATAGTGATCCAGCCAGATCTTGCTTAAAGTAGCAATAAGTCCTTTTTGCCACCCAAAGTAGTAAACAATATTTATGAAAAAGTAAAAATATAAAATAAAGTTCAATTCACATGAAAAAAAAACTAATTGTTTTACTGACCTTGAATGAATCAATTTATATTCCATTTAGAGGATCCCTCATGGGGGCAGCTAGTCCTGTATCTTGGAAGCATTGTAAATAAATGTGTTACAGCTACAAATAGTAACTCATTTTTACTTTAAAAAGCTACCAAAAGCCATTTGAACAGAAGTGCGTAAATCTTTGCATACAACACATAATGTTTAAAGAGTACATTTTTTACAGGCTTTTAAATTTATATTTTGCACGGATGTATTCTGGCTTGTTTCAAATGCTATGCATGGTTTAGTATAGTGTATTTTAAATGTTTTACTCCAAATAACTATTACAGAGGACCTGTGTAATAGTTTGTGACTTCTTTAGGTCTGGGTCACAGCCATGAAGAACAAATTAAAGACTGCAACCTTTTTCTGGCCAGGATCAGATGTATTTATTAAAGGGAAATATCCAAATTTCTATAAAAAATATAATAGGTGAGTGTTTAAGGCAAAAGTAAACAAAATAAATGTATACATTTTTATACATTTAGCCGGAACAGTCCTCTCATTGGTTCTACTGTTTTCTGCTGTCAACTTAGAGCAATTCCATTTGAGATGAGGGTAAGCACCATTTTCCAGTGGTTGAGTTTGCCTCAAGGAGACAGGTAATCATCTTTTGTGTGTGGATTATGTATGACTTTTGCAGCAAGAGTACTTGAATATATAAATCTAAACGCCCTACAGGCCCTGTCCCTGAAAGTCAAATGTCAGCCCTCCTTAATTAGTTAATTTAGCTGTTAATTTAACCCTATTAGCTTGTGCCCACATATGGTGTATCATGTATATTAAAAAAGTAGTATACAGACTGAGTGTATGTTGTTCCCTACTATTAATGAAAAATAATTACATTGATACGAAACCTTAATGTTACTTAACATGTATTGTCTAATATTTTAGGCCAGACTTTTTCACCTTATACTTGGAAGAACCTGATAGTTCTGGGCATAGGCATGGACCTATGAGCAGCCAGGTACACTTGCATCTCATATTATCACACAAAAAGCACTGAAATACTTTGCAAATGCTAAGAAATTTCTAATATGTTATTGAACACAACCTAGTGTCAGAAAATTCAGTGTCACCATGTATTTTTCCATGTATTCTTTATGAACTCTGCTCTATATTTAAATTTTACCAAAATATTTTTATGTAATTTTGCTGCAGGTGATTGAGGCTCTGCTGAGAGTTGACAAGATTGTAAATATGATAATGGATGGTCTGAAGCAGAGAAAACTCCACAAATGTGTAAACTTGATCCTTCTCTCAGATCATGGTAATTCTTTGTTAATTTTATGTTTCATGAAATTCAAAGTATTTGCTCTAGGACTACAAACTTTATAGACAGAATCTATAAAAAATTTGAAATATCACAGTTTTTATTTGTGTGTTTGAATAATATGTGGGTCCCCAATATGATGGCTACTTTGTACTCTGACATCAGCTGCAACCCATGAATTGATGGGATGGTGGGCTTCATATGTCTCAGAGCATGTGCTTGTCTTCACCCTCCTAGCTCTTAAGCATGACATGTTTAGGGAAGTACTAATCACATCAGCAGGTGTCAGATCTTTAAATTGTCCTTTTGTATCTGGAAATCAGGAATGGAGGAAGCCTCGTGTAAAAAGGCTGTTTATATCTCATCTTATCAGGACAACACTGATGACTTTATAGTCATTCAGGGCCCTGCTGCACGTATCCGGCCAAAACAGCTTCCTGAAAACTTCTTCACCTGTAAGTACCTTCTGTACCCTAAGGGAAATAAGTATTCAAACACAGTGCCTTCATTGGTATAAATTTAAAATAAAACTACACTTATAGATATTTATAAAATGTTTAAAAGTCTGTTTATTTCAAGATTATTAATTAATGTAAACACTTTAGAGCTCCTGGAAACTCATTTTGAAATTTAGATTTTTTTGTGTGTATTATGCTAAACTTGTGTAATATGTGAAATATTCAGGAATGTTTAAATAAAAAACACAAAAAGAAATATGATGAATCTTTCCCTATAAAAATGACCAAAATATGCTCTTCAGAGCTCTCTGAGAATGTTGTGGGCATGGTCCAATAAACTAATGACCGTGTGACTCACAGCTCTCTTATCAATGGTGAACAGAATGCTGTATACATTATCATGGCAACACACAGCGAGAAAGAGCAGTCGTGTTTTTTTCTGGGTACTTACTCAGAAATGTGGTTGTAATTTTACACAAGATACACAATAAAATGGCACAGGCAGGTAAAATTGGCATTATACAATTGTACATGTATGAACCAGACATATTTTTGTCTGTTGTTTGTGGTTTCGTGTGATTATTTTTTAACATAATTGTACAAACAGGATACCTTTTAGAGTGCTTCCAAATTGGCGCTTTCCTTGGCTGCTACTCTGCTGTACTGCCAGCCCAGTGTGGCTGTTATCCCCACTGGTACTCTGTTATACACACCCGTACAATGTGGCCACTCTCTCAGCTGCTACTGTGTTATACACGCAGACTGAGTGTTGTGGCTATCTCTGCTGTACTCAGACTTAATCCATTCATGTTTGCTCTGCTTATGTCTTACAATGTCAATTAAAAACGACACACTTAAATACACACCTAGCTGATCTTACTGTTTAGTAATCATAGTATTCCAGTTTTGATATCTCCATGGGTGGACTACTCTTAGTCTACTCTTAGTCTATGTGCTATAAACTCAATGGACATTCAACTGATTCTAAGCTGTTAGGACCTATAGCTTCACTCATTAAAATGACTCCTAAGCTTTAGCTCACCAGAGAGAAGAGGCATGGCTATGGTAGCCTTGTGTTTGGTCAGGGTAAAACTGACATAAGCATTACCCACTTTTAGGACTGCCCATTCTACACCCAAGAGAGTAGCGGGAGCATTACTGGTCATTTTGAGGAGAGATTTATCCTAATTCTGTTCTGTGATTTTATTTAAACTGAATATTTCACATAACACCCAAGTTTAGCATTATACAAAGAAAAAAACCCAAATTCCAAATGAGTTCCCAGGGGCTTTAATTGTGATTAATAATAATTGTTGACACAGAGATAGAAAGGGCTACAGTGTCATGAGAATGTGAGTCCAGTCATTTCATATATTAAGATAAAGCACAGTATCATTAATGTCTAAAAAGACATAGTTTAGATTAAACATATTAACAAATATGTGCTGAAGCTGACGGTAAATGTAAACTGATGGAGAGAACAAAATAAGTCAGTTTCCGGCAAGATCTGAGGTTTAACAGTGTAGATGGATGTGGGTTCACTATTTGGCAAATAGCAGGTCAATGGTGACCTTTCTATCTCTGTGATATAACTGATTATTAATACATTTTAAGGTATTTCCAACCTAATTAATAACAATTAAAACAGATTGTAAATCATTTATAAACCTTTAAAAGTGTAGTCTTATTTTGAAGTGGTACCCATTCATCTGTATATAATTAACACATATGAAACAAGGCAAAGAAAAATAATATATTTGTAAGTGCAAATGGAGCTGTGTTTTAAAAAATTATTTGTTATTAATTAATATGAAGTTTTAAGTTTCAAAAATAAAATTAAGGCATTCAGACATTAGTACATTGTTAGAAAATCTGGAAATTCCAGTATTCTAATATCTATGGAAAGTAATTAGATTTTTTGCAGGGTTGTGTTTAAATTTTATTCCTCTTAAGTGCTTTCAGTTCCACAATGGCTCAAGAAAATGAACAAATTTCTAAACTAAACTAAATTTAGGAACTAAACTCAAGTTAGGAAAAAGGGAAGTCCCTCTTCTATAGGAACCAATCTGCTCATTATGAGTGTATGTTAAAGGTAATTTTCTATTTGGCGATTGATTACATCTTCTTACTAGATTCAGTTCCTTTATAAATTAGATTAAATTGCCATCTAATACTTTTAGGTATATTGCTCTACTAATAAGTACCTTTCCTTAGATGTCATGTATTCCCCAGTACCATTAAGAAAGCAACAGCTCTATATCCTTTTTTCTGAATTCAGTCTTGGACCTCCTGGCTGGCTCACCAAATTTTATCAAGGAAGAATTTCTAGATTTTGGTTTAGGACAAATGCAAACAAGGTCACGATGTATATGTATTATGTTTTTAAAACGAATAAAAAAGGAAAACTCAGCCCTTTTCATTTTATAAGGGAAACGTGTTTTGGACTTGACTTGATAAATCCTTCCCTGTATGAGAGAAGGGCCTGCCCTGTGGCACTACAGGTATGGTCACTGCCACATAGCCCCAGGGTCCTGGGGTTGTGTGTTCAATTCCCACCTCAGATCACAGTCTGTGGTTTAGTGTTTTCCTAGTGCTTGCATGGGTTTCATCTGGGTGTTTCCGGTTTCCTTCCACATTCCAAGAACACCTGTTAGTAAGTGTACTGGCTAATTCAAATTGTCAATAGGTATGAGTATGTGAGTGTCTGGATGACTGCGGGACACCCTGTCCAAGGTGTGTTCCTGCCTTGCACACAATGATTCCACGTAAGCCCCATACCACACAAGCTCTTTTTCCTCCAAAAATGATGTGATTTATTGCCAATCTATAAAGATGGAGATGATGTTCTGATGAAGGTTTTCTGGTGAGGGTTATATTATCACTGAAATGGTAAAAGCCATAATGTAGTCATATGTGTCATCAAGTCAATGTGTCATCAAGTTTGCTAATTTTGTATATTCCAACAAGATATTAGAGCAATTTAGTTATTTTTCTTTGGCTGCAATATACCCTTTATTGTGTTTTTTTCTGTGTAATGAGTGATATATGTGAGTTTACTTACATCTCTATCACCATGTTGTTTTTGTTTGTGTTATCATACCATTTGTTTATACTATGAATCTTCCACAAAGAGATTTTCCTCTTTTGATCCTGGGCCCATTTTCTACTTGATAGCAAAATGGATTTTTGTTTACATTACATGGGCCACTATCTGTTGAAGGTTTACTTTGTGTAGAAAGAGTTGGAAACTAATTAATGGAACTCACATAGTTCACACATTTTCTCTGCAGGGTACAAAATACATATATAGCAAATGTATATTAAATGACTAAACATTCTATGTATTTCTGAGTTTTATTATATGAGTTTATGTATAAAGTATTTTCATGTTATTTTCTATATAACTGTTGTTCTTGCTTCTCTGTTGTGTTCCTTATCTTTAATTTACATATTTTGCACTTGTCCAGGTACAATTAGTTGTGGTTTTATGGATTTTCCACTTGAATATAGTTATTTTAAACAGAATATATTCCTGTTCATATAGGTGCACTTTGGAATGACAAAATTACAAACTGTACAATATATATATATATATATATATATATATATATATATATATATATATATATATATATTCATTCATTCATTCATTCATTATCTGTAACCGCTTATCCAGTCCAGGGTCGCAGTGGGTCCAGAGCCTACCTGGAATCATTGGGCGCAAGGCAGGAATACACCCTGGAGGGGGCGCCAGTCCTTCACAGACAGTCACACATTCACTCACACCTACAGACACTTTTGAGTCGCCAATCCACCTACCAACGTGTGTTTTTGGACTGTGGGAGGAAACCGGAGCACCCGGAGGAAACCCACGCGGACACGGGGAGAACACACCAACTCCTCACAGACAGTCACCTGGAGTGAGAATTGAACCCACAACCTCCAGGTCCTGCTGCGCTACCGTGCCGCCCTATTATATATATATATATATATATATATATATAATAAAAACACTTGTTTCCTTCTTGTTGTATGTGAATTGGTTATTATATGTACATACAATGGAATATGTACATTTGTTATTAATCATCCTTTCTTTGTTTCTGGTAGTTAATTATGCAGAGCTAGTGAAGAATCTATCGGTATGGATCTCCTCATAGAATTAATAATTTGAAATTGTCTTAGTTGTTTTCCTTCATTACCTAAAGTTATTTTACCCTTTATTTCCCAACCTTGTGCCTTCCGCTGTGCATGATTAAGTGCAGAGTTCCGGATCAGCCAATGAAGCCTTATCTAAAGGAGCATCTTCCCAAACGACTCCACTTTGCCAACAATGTCCGGATAGAGAAAGCTCATCTCTACATGGAGCCTCAGTGGCAAGCAGCCCTGTGAGTATTGTTAGTGCTTGGGGTCAGATTTATGTAAAACTAACAATCTTTGTCTCTGTTATGTACAAAACTGGCACAAATGCTTCTTATGGACCATATCCATAAAATGTGACTAACTGTAGTATTAGTCTTTACACTATATAAAATAATTGACCTTTCATCTTTTAATAACTAAAGGGTCTATTTCAGAAGCTTTTGAAGGCTTCTGGGTGGTGTTATTTATGTATTATGTATTATTTATTTATATTTTTTTGGTAAAAAGCTTTTAGAGTATTTGCAAAAATAATTTTTGCTTCAGTATTCAAAAATTCTTCTTTTTGCCAATAACCTAAAGAAAAATGTTCACCTTTTTCAGCTGAAAATATAAGCTGAAAGTAACTCTATGTCTAAATGTTGGCGAAATGGGGGTAATTAATTTTTTTGGCTGTCTGTTTACTGTTGATTATGAAATTGGATATTTGGTAGCATACTATTGTAAATACTATGTTGATGTTATTTAATTTCATGTATGCATGTGTTATGTATTTTATGTTTTCATTTCAACTTTTATCACTTGTATTAGTTCAGAATTTCCGTTTTGATCAAACAATTTCATGTATTTTTGTTTCTTCTTTCTCTGCAGTCAGCCCTCAGAAGTGAAGTACTGCAGTGGTGGATTTCATGGTTCAGATAATACATTCAAAAGCATGCAGGTTGGTATAGAATATTATCAGTAGTTTACAAAACTGAATATATGGACTATATATGACTCACTATATGTCCAAAGGTTTGTATTCATTATTAAGCTGTACTCACAATGGGTTAACACTTTACAATAAGGTTACATTAATTAACAGCAGTTAAATGTGACATTAAAAATATTAATTAATAAAAGATCTGAGGATGTTTCCTCACCATTTGCTAGATGTCCAGTCTGTTTGCTTGCTTGAAACCAGTCTGTATTTATGAAACCCCAGTGTCAGTAAATGGGTAAAAAAATTATCGGTTCATTATGCTAGACTTTCTGTCTCTCTCTCTCTCTCTCTCTCTCGCTCTCTCGTTCTATCTCTCTGCTCATGGCAGAGAAAAGGCATCTCAAGTTTTAAAACAACGGCAAGCATTCCACACTTTGAGGAGCATGAACCAAGATGAGGATATTGCTTATTCCTGCTCCGTAGTTGTGTAATATTGACAGATTTTTGCTGTTTCTAATTACATAAGGTGGAAATGTCTCCAAATTCAATAGATGGCCAACTGCTTTATCAAAAAGTGCTAAAAAACTAAACAAATCTGGTTACAAATGGGTTACTGTAGTAATTCAGACAGTGAATAAAAACTTACAGACTTAGAGACTGCAGCCACATACAAACAACATTCGTTTTTTTATCCCCTAACACATATCATTCCACCTTAAAAGGTGCAGAGCTTCTGTTTTCTTACCGTTTTAAACATTCCCTTTAAGAGAGTATTAAGCATTACTTAATGATTAAATAAAGACTTAATTTATCATTAATTAATGATAGAAATGAGAACTAGCTTTATATTATCCATCCATCCATCCATTATCCACCGCTTATCCAAGTCCGGGTCGCAGGGGAAGCAGTCGGAGCAAAGAAACCCAGACCTCCCTCTCCTCAGCCACCGACGCCAGCTCCTCTGGGGGTATACCGAGGCGTTCCCAGGCCAGTCGAGACATATAGTCTCTCCAGCGTGTTCTTGGTCTGCCCCGGGGCCTCCTCCCCGTTGGACATGCCCGGAACACCTCTCCAGGAAGGTGTCCAGGAGGCATCCAAACCAGATGCCCGAACCACCTCAACTGGCTCCTCTCCGATGTGGAGGAGCAGCGGCTCCACTCCGAGTCTCTCCCGGATGTCCGAGCTCCTAACCCTGTCTCTAAGGGAGAGTCCAGACATCCTGCGGAGAAAAATAATTTCAGCCGCTTGTATCCGCGATCTTGTTCTTTCGGTCACTACCCAAAGCTCGTGACCATAGGTGAGGGTTGGGACGTAGATTGAACGGTAAATCGAGAGCTTTGCTTTTCTGCTCAGCTCTTTCTTCACCACAACGGACCGGTACAGAGCCCGCATTACTGCTGACGCTGCACCGATCCGCCTGTCAATCTCATGCTCCATCTTTCCCTCACTCGTGAACAAGACCCCGAGGTATTTAAACTCCTCCACTTGAGGCAGGATCTCACTTCCAACCTGGAGAGAGCACTCCACCCTTTTCCGACTGAGTACCATGGACTCAGACTTGGAGGTACTGATCCTCATCCCTACCGCTTCACACTCGGCTGCAAACTGGTCCAGCAAGAGCTGGAGGTCCCGGCTCGATGAAGCCAACAAGACCACATCATCTGCAAAAAGCAGACATGGGATCCTGAGACCACCAAACCGGACACCATTCTGTCCATAAAAATTGTGAACAGAACCGGTGACAACGGGCAGCCCTGACGGAGTCCAACTCCGACTGGAAACCAGTCGGACTTACTGCCAGCCATACGAACCAGACTCCTGCTCTGTTTGTACAGGGACTGGATAGCTCGTAACAAAGAGCCCAGTACCCCATACTCCCTGAGCACCCCCCACAGAATACCCCGAGGGACACGGTCGAATGCCTTCTCCAGATCCACAAAACACATGTAGACTGGTTGAGCAAACTCCCATGCACCCTCCAGGATCCTAGCGAGGGTAAAGAGCTGGTCCTGTGTTCCACGACCGGGGCGGAATCCGCATTGTTCCTCCTGGATCCGAGGTTCAACTATCGGTCGGACTCTCTTCTCCAGTACCCCTGCATAGACCTTACAGGGGAGGCTGAGGAGTGTGATCCCCCTATAGTTGGAACACACCCTCCGATCCCCCTTTTTAAAAAGGGGAACCACCACCCCAGTCTGCCAGTCCAGAGGCACTGCCCCCGATGTCCACGCGATGTTGCAAAGACGTGTCAACCAGGACAGCCCCACAACATCCAGAGCCTTGAGGAACCCGGGGTGAACCTCATCCACCCCCGGGGCCCTACCTCCAAGGAGTTTCCCTACCACCTTGGCCACTTCAGCCCCAGTGATAGACGAGCCTGGGCAACTCCAGAGTGAAAGAGCATCCAGCCCCTCTCGAGGAGATTGGTTCCAGAGCCCATAATGTGTGTCGAGGTGAGCCCAACTATATCTAGTCGGTACCTCTCAACCTTGCGCACCAGCTCAGGCTCTTTTCCCACCAGAGAGGTTACGTTCCATGTTCCAAAAGCCAGTTTCAGTAACCGAGGATCGGAACGCCAGGGCCCCCAACCCCGACCACCACCCGATCCACAATGCACCAGACCCGGATTACTACCTCTCCCACAGGTGGTGGGCCCATGGGAGAGTGGACCCATGTATCTCCTTCGGGCTAAGCCCGGCCGGACTCCATAGCTGAAAGTCCGGCCACCAGGCGCTCGCCAAGGAGCCCCTCCTCCAGGCCTGGCTCCAGGGTGAGGCCCCGGTAACCCTGCTCCGGGCAAGGGAGGCTGTGTCCTCGTTATTAACTTTTTCATTCGTGTCTTTATGGATCACTCTTTGTCTGGCCCATCACCTAGGACCAATTTGCCTTGGGAGACCCTACCAGGGGCTATTGCCCCCGACAACATAGCTCCTAGGCTCACGCAGGCACGCAAACCCCTCCACCACGTTAAGGTGGTGATCCAAGAAGGAACTTTATATTAGTATCTTATAAAATCCTAAAAGGATGCTAGGTAATGATATTTACTTTTGTTCCATATCATGATTTAATAGTTAATTATGACATTACAATACTATTTATTTTTACTGTCTTAAGTATGGTGAATTAATGTACCCTTATTGAAAACTGTTTCCCATACACTTAAGGTCAGTGCTCAATGCCATATGTCATCTAGAAGTGCATAAAATCCCCTAGCGTTGAACTGTGTTCTCTGCATTGGTTGGAGTGGTGTAACTTTCTTATACCTGCATGCCTTTAAATGCTCACAGAAATGTTCCAGCTGTCTCCTTAGGCCTAGGGCTTGGTAGTTCTAAAGAAAAGCCACAGTGCCAAGTGCATGCCATATCTGGAGTCAATACTAAAATTAGACACATCTGCTTAGGAGAACAGAAATGATTAGACTAGCTTTCTGTCTTTACACACATTTCAAATTCCATGATGATATATATATAGACAGGTGTCATTCTCAGTTTGTGTAATTCTCTCATTTCCCCTTCTCTCTGACCCAACAACCCTTTGGTGCACAGCCTTTTCCAGTGTGTTTGTCAGTGAAAATTAATCTCTCACTATTTGTATGCTGACACTTGTTATCCAATATTTCTTTGAATATTAAAGTTGCAGTCTATAGTTTCAATCCATTACACTGTGTAAAATTCAGCAAATGTTTCCTCTGTGTTTGCTAGATCTTCTGGCTCTTTTGCACTCTGGACAGAGGTCTGGGGTTTTTATTCAGCTCTTGCTCTGTAAATGTGAAACAAATTTTGCTTGGACTGAGCATCAAAATGCTGCTCCAGCCAGTCAGCAACAGTGGGTGTTTGTGTTCATGTACAGGAAATGGGATGGGGAAGAACAGGGGAGAATGAACCACATGCATTGTAAAGGAGAGGGGAGAGAAACTGCATCTCGAAGCATTTGGAATCTTCTAAAAGAGCATGTTTAGCGAGGGGTGGATTTGTTTTGCTGTTGTTCCCCAGAATCATATATATCACAAGGATATAAATAGGTAATAGCAGCTTCTTCTGGAAAGGATTTGATTGCATTCAGTCATGAGAGCATTTTTAAGGTCAGGTACTGATGATTGATTAATTCTGGTTCACAAACACCACAGAAACTCATCCCAAGGGTATTAGATGGTCCTCTCTCATTCCAAAGAATGCAGGTCAATTTCTACACAAACCATTGCTTTTATTTTTTTTTATTGTTTAATTCCTCTAACATTTGGTATTGAGCATATTGACATTAGAGAACACTGCACTACACTTTTCAAGAGCTTTATACTGCTCTAACTGACAATTGGTACTGACCATCAGCTTGTGGAATGTTTACCAGGGAGTCCTATTTCTTTTTATGCTTTCCTTTGGTGACTGTACATACTGTTTGTGTACAATTATATGTCTGTGTTTAAAATATTGATTGAGTTTAAATGAGGGGTGTCTACACACATATGTTCATATAGTATATATGGCAGCGTACATTACCCTCAATGTAATTCTCCTGCATCAAAAAAAAAATCAGTTATTCCTGAATATCTATATAACTTTTAAACTGGGAAGTATGAAATGTTGTCTGGGTTGACTTCAGGTCTTCCTACTGGAAGCCAGTGGTAGAGGGGAATGGTGAGTCTATAAAATGTACACAGCTTTGTTCAGGACTAACTCAGTTAGTACTATTATTAAAAAAGTCTCACTAAACATTGCCAACATATAAACCACAATTAATTCATAATAAAGAAATGCTGCTTTTTTTAGGCTTAAGTGTGTTGGAGCAAAATAAACACTACAACTGCAAGTACCTATGTGCAAAAAGACTTTTATTAGGAAGCAAATATAACTATCATGTTATGCCTGTTCATTCTTGCCCAAAGTGGAATGTTGTTTTAGCAGAAGACACTTTATTACACCGTTTAAATATTTGTAGTACTCCTTTGGGGTTAGAGAGACAACTAAAGGAAAAAAATACAGAACCTTTCCCATGCTTTCACAAACATGATCACAAAAATCTATTGCATTTAATACAACTTAATCCTGTGCAATGTCTGTTCGAATTAGTCAGCGTGTACGTGGCAGGATATATTTCATACAAATTACATATATACTGTATTTATATAATGTTATATATACTGTATTATATATTATATTACATGTACTGTATTATATATATATATATATATATTACTTTATTGACTATTTTTTTAATGATTATATAGAAATTGATATATATGTGTGTGTGTGTGTGTGTGTGTGTGTGTGACATTTGGGCCTTTTGTCAGGGCGCAAGCCATCTTAGTGAGCAAAACATCATAATATAAAATAACATTCTGTTTAAACATTTCAATGCCTAAATAATGGGCTAGATGTAGGTCACCATACATCATCACACGCTCATTATTCCTAAACTTTTTAATGCTGTTACTATGGTTAAACTACGGTGACGTCTATTTTGTTACTCATGTCTCCTTGTTTTCTGGAGTCATACTCTGGAGAATTTGACTAACTTGAATTTACCACAGAATTTGACTAACTTGAATTTACCACAGTTTCACGGTGGCGCAGCAGGTAGTGTCGCAGTCTGTGGGTTCGATTCCCACTCCGGGTGAATGTCTGTGAGGAGTTGGTGTGTTCTCCCCGTGTCTGCGTGGGTTTCCTCCGGGTGCTCCGGTTTCCTCCCACAGTCCAAAAACACACGTTAGTAGGTGGATTGGCGACTCAAAAGTGTCCGTAGGTGTGAGTGAATGTGTGTGTGTCTGTGTTGCCCTGTGAAGGAATGGCGCCCCCTCCAGGGTGTATTCCCGCCTTACGCCCAATGATTCCAGGTAGGCTCTGGACCCACCACGACCCTGAATTGGATAAGCGGTTACAGATAATGAATGAATGAGTTTACCACAGTTTCTAATCAATAATACCATTAAGTACATAGTATTCATTTTACAGCATTAAGAACATTAATAAGCAAAATAATTAATAAATAATGAATCAGTAGTCTATGAGAATATTTTTTTTCAATGTTGTGTCCATCTTGTAAGTTTTCTCATTGATGTTGGATGCTTATTTAATTCTCAAGATGTAACTAATCCTAAGCATATTTAGATATGTTGAAGTCCTTGGGGGCTTTGGGTCAGTCAGTCCATTGTCTGGAGTACAACAGCAGCTTCTTTGTTTGATTTAAAAATATTTTTCTTTTCTATGCTTTTTCCTTTTCTCAGTGTGAGCTTTTTGACAGAACATTCAGACTTGAGTTGTCTTTTCAGATAGAAACATTTGTGGGGGGTTTTTCACATCTGAATTGAGATTAGAGCTTGATTTTTGTGTGTGTGTGTGTGTTTGCGGCCAGTTCTTGCATGGTTTTTATGTATGGCATTCTCTCTCTGCAAAGTTCAATCTTGGGAGACTCCTGCTTTGTCATTATTTTCCTTTCAACTACTACTTCCTTTTGCAAGGGACTTACTCTATATTGCCAAACATATTTACTTGTCTGCGTTTGCACACTTTCGAACTTGAGTGACATCCCATTTTTAATTCATAGTGTTTAATGTGATGTCAGCCCACCCTTTGCAGCTATTACTGTTTCAGTTCTTCTGGGTAGGCTTTCCACAAGGTTTAGAAATGTGTTGTTTTTGACCTTTCTCCCAGAAGCGCATTTGTGAGGTCAGATACTGATGTTGGATGAGAAGGCCTCATCCCAAAGGTGTAATATTAAGTTGAAGTCAGGACTCTGTGCAGGCCTGTCAATTTTGTTTGCACCAAACTCGTTCATTCATGTCTTTATGAACCTTGCCTTATACACTGGTGCACAATCATGTTGGAACAGGAACGGGCCATCCCCAAACTGTTCCCACAATGTTGAGAGCATGAAATTATCCAAAATCTCTTGGTATGCCGAAGCATGAAGAGTTCCTTTCTCTGGAACTAAAGGGCCAAGCCCAACTCCTGAAAACAACCTCACACCTTAATCCCCCGACTTTACACTTGGCATCCTATCACGGTACTATGCTAGAATTCACTGAGCTCAGGAGAGTAATGTTCTCAGAAGAAAGTCTCCTGAAAAATCAACAACTTACTGCCATAATGACCATTTGACTAGCATCGCTTACATTTAAACTGTATTGTACAGCAGATACTTACTTTGCAGTACAAGGCTAAATCATTATATCACACTACAAGAAGTCATATAAAATCACAATATATTGAGGTGCAGTTCATTTTATTTACAAAGACCATTTTCAAAAAAGTTGAAAATGTTGTGACACTGTGCAAAATGGAAATTAAAAACAAATGCAATGAAGTGCAAATAATTTAAAAGCCTATATTGAAAATAGTACAAAGAAAACTGATTGAAAATCACTGAAATGATTTGGGTGGTGTATCCTTGATGTCGTGGTGATGTGTACGATGTGTGTTGTGCTGGTATGAGTGGATCAGAGACAGCAATACTGCTGGAATTTTTAAACAATGCCCACCCACTTGTCTCTCTGTTAGACACACCTACCTCATTGGTCCACCTTGTAGATGTAAAGTCAGGGACAGTATATCTGTTCACAATGTAAATAAAGCAGAAGTGATGAGCAAATCATTAAAAAATATATGTCGTTGAAAATAATACAAAGTATGTCATGTTTAAATTGTGAAATATTATTTTTATTTATTTATTTATTTTTTAATTCTTTTTGTCCATTTTGAGACTGAAATAATACAGGTATTTAGCAGTAGGTCAATAATATTATGGGGTATAAAAAGACCATCCCAAAGTTGCTGAACCTTTCAGAAATAAAAATGGGGTGGGGTTTACCTTTCTGTGAAGGACTGCATGACAAATTCAAGAATCATATTTTCTCAACTTAAAATGGCAAATGAATGAATTAATAAGATTTCAATATTAATAAGAGATTCAGAGACTCTTGGATAAATCTCTGCTTGCAAGGGGCAAAGCCAAAAATTGGTTAACATCAACTGATAAATTGACATGAATCTGTAATGGAAATCACTGCATGGGCTCAATCATATAAACTCAATCATTCAATCATTCATTCATTCATTGTCTGTAACCGCTTATCCAGTTCAGGGTTCGCAGAGGGTCAAGAGCCTAACCGGAATCAGTGAGAGCAGAGACACACCCTGGAGGGGGCACCAGTCCTTAACAGGGCAAACACACTCACACCTACAGACACTTTTGAGTCGCCAATCCACCTACCAATATGTGTTTTTTGACCATGGGAGGAAACTGTAGGTTTTTGGACCATGGGAGGAAACCCACGTGGACATGGGGAGAACACACCAAACTCCTCACTGAAAACTCAATCATGAGAAGGATAAAACAAATCCTAACAAGACCCAGAAATGCTGTTGCCTTTACTGGACCTGAGCTTATTAAAGATCGACTGAGGCAGAGTGGAAAAATGTCCTGTAGTCACCAGAATTAAAATTTGAAAATTTTATTTGGAAATCATTGACTCTTCTGAGTATAAGGGACAGTCCACCTTTTTTTAAAAGCACACAGTTGAAAAGCCTATATCTGTGATGGTGTAGGGTGTAGTAAAGCACATGAGAAAACATTTCACTTCCAGACCTACAGCAATTGGTCTCCCCAGTTTCCAATTGTTTACAGTGTTGCTAAAAAAAAAGTACTGTAAAACATTGCTAAAGATAACTCTGTTCCAACTTTTGGAATGTGTTGCTGGAATCACATTTAAAATTGGCATTTATTTTGCAAGAAACAATAAAAAATGTTTCTTAGTTACCACGTTATGCAGTGTTTGTACTACATTCAATTAAATACTTAATGGGGTAGAAATGACTTACACATCATTTTGTTCTGATTATTTTATTACCTATTTTATTATCCTACAAACAAACTTTTGTATGTGTTGTTCTCTGGTTGTAATTAGGACACATACAGAAGATGTTTTGTTTGTTATTTTAAACTGGGTTGGATTTCTGGAACTACACTTCGCTTGTAAACACAAGTAAGTGTTGTGTTTTCCATGTGGCTGTTTTTTTTTTTTTTTTTGTCTCTATTTAGTCTCTCTCTCTCTCTCAGAGGAACCCACATACTTCTGCAGGATTCAACAACACATATTACTCACTAACAGCACCGCCTGCTGAGCACCTGCCAGGGTTTACTGTATTTTCATTCTGAATAAACTACACAATAATGCTAAATATTTTTGGACAACAGTTTGTCCATGATTTCTTTTGAATTTAAGGCTGTGAATATACAGTAGTCTCCCTTCCCACCTTTGCAACAGTTAGTTACTTTAGACTAGATGTTGGAACTTTAGTGTGAGGATATGTTTGCATTCAGCTAGGATCTGAAAGATACTGAATGGTGCTCTATATACTGTAAAACAAAATAAAATAGGATGGGTGCACCCTAAAAATTCACTTGTTCA
Organism: Hoplias malabaricus; assembly: GCF_029633855.1. Taxonomy (NCBI): domain Eukaryota; kingdom Metazoa; phylum Chordata; class Actinopteri; order Characiformes; family Erythrinidae; genus Hoplias; species Hoplias malabaricus. The sequence goes on from NC_089820.1 coordinate 38,201,445, forward strand.
CTAAAACTGACTTCATGATCAAACCGACCTACTCATCACATTATAGTAGGCTATTCATCAGCAGATCTGTCAAACATTCAATGTAAATCACTGCAATTTTTCAAAATATTTTTAAAGTTAATATAAGTTTTTTTTTTTTTTTTTTTTTTTTTTTTTTTTTATTACATTAGCAGTGCACATGGATGTCGTTAGACCTGTTTTAGTCATTTTTAAATGACTTGTGATTTATACATTAAAATCACATTAGATCTTTTCATATAGATTAACATTAATTAGAGTGTAAGACATAAATAAGCAATGACATTTTCACTGGACATCTGATAATATAATGAGAATGAGACTGTCTTTTACACTCTTTTGTGTTTTTCTACCTGTAGATGTATATTCTACATTTTTTGTGTAATAAAGGTAGTAGTTCCTTGTGGCTTTGCTTAATCATCAAAGAAATTTGCTGCTATGTGGCAATTACCCCTGACCCCCTTGGTTAAAGCTTAACCCCCTAATCATTCACGTCTAGTGACGGCCCTGGCAGTACCTTGTGGTAGTGTTTGAGTAAACAAAATAGACTCATTAGACTATTTTTTTAGTAACATTGTTTTCATGACATGAACTTGAACATGACAGCATGAAAAGGTAAAAACACACACACACACACACACACATACACATATATATATATATATATATATATATATATATATATATATATATATATATATAGTAAAATACAAATGCAGTTTTCTCCTTTCATGAATGCAGTTTTTGGTTTGTAAACAATACAACTGATTCATTGCAGTAAGAGTGGAATGACAAATTTAAATAGTAAGATAACTGTGAAATGGAAACTGTAAATGGAATTGTTAATGGTTCTTGAAGAAAACATAATAACGAATGTGAAAATAGATTCAAGCATGTTTTATAAACATGGCCCCATATTTCTGAGTGGTTCTTGGCTTGGGTGTACAGTTCTCCTTTCAAACATGTAAAACCTTTACTTTATTTGGAGGTTCTATAAAAAGCCACTCTTGGTTCTCCAAATAAACTTTTTCAGAGTGTGAGATGCAACAGAATTTACCTTTTTCACATTTGCACTTTATATAAAATCACATGGAAGAAACTGTAGATGACAGGCTATACTTTGTCAGAGAATGTTTGTGTCTGTGGTGATGGACTGGTCTGGTCTGTATTTCATTCTGTGGTTTTACAGGAATGTCTGCAATATATTATTCCCCTGAGGAAAGATGTGGGTGAATGGCAAAACTAGCTTATTTAACGTTTACTAAAAGTACATAAGTGAGGCAGTACAGTATCTCTATTGAGAACGTAGTTAAAAGTGTACTTCCTACAATTTCTCAATACTGATGGGCATCATTCTTTGTCAGCCACTTCGACAAAACAACTAAAACTTGTTGCTTGTTATTGTTTGAGTGGACTTGTGTTTGGTTTTGTTGCTGTTTGCAGGCTTCTCCAGATAATCTCAGGCCTATTTACGCCTGACATTATTATGAGAGTTTTATCTGAAAGATATCTGGATGTACTTTAATCTCTGTTTGCATTTGCCATTAAAATACATCCCCAGCCTGACCAGATGTGATCCGATTTTATATTGCCACCTAAAAAGCACAGTATACATTATTTCTGCATCAGAAAAAGGCTGTGTGTTACAGCTGCTGTGATTTCTGCTGTGGTCGGTGCCACAACTTTCCAGAGACATTTTTAGGCTTGATAGAGAAGTGAAGATTGGTGGGAAGTAATTGTATCAGGTTTCACGGGCAAAGGATTACTCTCATTCCTTTCTGTACAATGACAAATATGCAAGTTCATTTGTGAAAAATCTGGCCACTTATCTCCAGGAAGCATAACACACCTGAATTCTCCCTGCTGCCTATCAACCTGAGTGTTTCAATGTACATCCAGACATGGAATATGCATTCTGTTTACACTTATCTTAAATGTGGATGGGATTTGTCTTTGACAAGCTCCAAAACATTGTTTGAGAGATCCGATTGTAATCTCAGTGAATCTTGGGGGTGTTTACACATGGAATTTTATGTGTACAAGTGAAATCCAAACTAAATATAAAGATCAGTGCCAGGTGAAAACAGGCCCCTTAACAGTAATGAAGACTTAATCAGTGTTATGTTTGGCCTGTGCCCTGTGAAGGACTGGCGCACCCTCCAGGGTGTATTCCTGCCTTGCGCCCGATGATTCCAATTAGGCTCTGGACCCACCGTGACCCTGAACTGGATAAGCGGTTACAGATAATGAATGAACGATGTTTGGCCTGTATCAGTCATTTATTTTCTTAAAGCACGGTCAGGACAAGACTGACTGATATAGGATGACACATAATAACTTGAGCCAACTCGGTGATGCAACATAATAGGTTTTTTCCTGGTTACTACAGAGAAAAATACAGGAAAAGTAGTGGTGAAATAATTAATGTGTTTAATTTTTTTTTCTTTTAACTTCGCTGGACGCCTTAACGTAGAGGGTGAGAGACACACTGTTGACTTTTTCTGTCTGGTGAGGTATTTTTAGACTACACTGCTTTCTGTTGACTGACCTTAGTGCTGCTGTAGCAACAGAGATTTTATTTCTGTGCTTTTACTTTTCCATACACATGCTACCTTGAGGTGCACTGTGGACTGTATCATCTTATATAAACTCCATAGAACAGTGAGATCAAACAAAATGTAACAAAATTGAATGCCCTAGGGCAGCTGCACATGAGCTTAAAGTCACCATGCAAAAACATCCTAACACCATTTGACATATATTTAATTTTTCCTGAATTTTGGATGTTGAAAAGCAGAAATGAAAACTAGAAAATTGTAAAATTAATGAAATCCAAATTTTTTACTATATTAAATGATGCAAACAAATAATTAAGGTTTACACGATGGTCAGAAAATGTAACTGATGAAGCTGTGTAGAATATTTTAATCAAAATCTAAAGATTTGAAGCAATTTTCAGTGTCTTAAATTGTGGTTGTTTTCAGGCCATTTTCATGGGATATGGACCAGGAATAAAATTCAACACCACTGTTGCTCCCTTTGAAAACATTGAAGTTTATAACCTCCTGTGTGGTGAGTGGTCTTTGCTGAAATGGAATCTGCTTGCAGTTTATTTCAGTTCATTTGAGTAGAGGTATAATGTAGAGGTTGACAGCAAGGCTCTCTCTCTCAAATCCCCACCCCAAGTGACGTCACCATAATTGTGATCAGTGACGTCAGATACAGTTATCATTTGACCATTATTGAATTTCAGACATTAACACCACTGAATATATATTTATCCATATCTTCAGTGCTTACTGGAGTTATATAATAACTGAAATTTGGGCGTTGGACCACAGCCAAAACTCCTCCCCCCAGGCCCATATATACCCTTCAAACTCACGGTATCTCTGTGACATACAAGTCTACATCCCGTGTCCACCCTCTTCTTTTAACCCTCCTAAGAGTGGGGGGACAGGGGTGTTCTGTTCCATGCATGTTCCAAACCGCCCGGAACTCCAACTCAAATTTCTTCTGAATTTGTCTTATTGCTCACGGGAGTAGTCCATTAGTCCATACTAGCAAAATTTCCTTTAAAATAAATGTATTTCATCCAAGTTTCTCCCCAGTTTAATTAATTGCTAATTCCACTTAGAAGTTGGTCTTCCCCATTAACACAATATGTTGCTGTGAAAACGTGTATGTGCATGCTTCCTCAAAGACATCTGAAGTACCACTTCTAGTTTTTGAGGGAGTTAAGTAACTTACAAGTTAAATCATTAAAATAAAAAATAAATACTTTTTATTTCACTCCATTTAGACCTGCTGGGCATTCCTCCAGCTCCAAATAACGGCACCCATGGGAGTCTCAACCATCTCCTGAGGAATCCACCACACAATCCTGTCTATCCTGCTGAGATTTCTGCTGCCTCCACCTGCTCCAGTACAACTCTTTCTCCTTCTGACCAACTAGGCTGTGCCTGCAGCCTGTACACAGAAGACAAGGTTTACACTGTTGCTCATACTAACAGATCTGTAGTGAAAGAACCTGTGTGACAGGATATACATGCAGAATAGCAAGAAACATTTATGGAGAAAATAGGAAGGGGTAAACACACAAAGCAGACAAGTAAACACAAGAGAAACGGATTATCAAAATCCAGACAACACAGCAGCAACTTGAGAAACATTGTGGCAGTACAATAGCAAAGCTTCTGTTGTTTACAGTTCAGTTGTGTATAAATATATTTTTTAATGTGTTTCTTAAAGTTTTATAGCAAATAAATGTAGGTTGTTTATGTTATATCTATACCAAAAGTGTTTACACTTTACATTTAAATTAATTTAAGTGAATCAGTTTTCTGATATTTTTTCAAATATTAAGATTTGCTTTACCTCTGAATTAGTGCTGATTATTATAATCATTAATGATTGTACATCTGAATTAATGCTGATAATTCTACTGTAGTATATTGCTGTAGTTCAGTTTAATGTTTATGCATTTCAGGTGAAAATATTCAACGAACTACTCTTAAGCTTCAGTTCCAGTATGTAAATCTGTTTAAGACATTTTATCTGATTTTACCATTTAGTTTGAACTATGTATGATTTTGAACAAATAATAAATTAATGTGTCCTGACAGATCAAACCCTTAAGAGACTTCACCTGCCATATGGAGTCCCTCGAGTTTTACAGAAGGCTGACTATTGCATACTGCATCAATTTTCCTACATCAGTGGATACAGCAAAGATATTCTCATGCCTCTCTGGGTCTCGTATACACTGGGACCACTGGTGAGACTCACATTCATTTCTCTGAAAAACTGAAACAGTTACAAAACAGTGATATTCTTCCTAATAAAAATAAGGCACAAAAGTCTAGTCAATGGCCCTATCAATTGAACATAGCAAGTTCAATCACTGGTGATGCCACAGCCATCGCTAAACTGAATTCCAAAACAGCTCAATTGGTTTCCATGTCCCCTGCATAATATATATAACAGCTAATACACCAGAACTGGGCAGTTAATGAGTGGTATTGGGAAAATCATGGACACAACATAGACCCAGATTTCTAAAACTGGAATAAGGGCTCTATGGAATATGACCTTTGCGTGACTAACCATAGATACCCCAATTGCACAACATGTTGCAGTGCCAGTTGCCGACCTCTGTTTAAAAAATGTTTGCAAACATAGGGCATGCTCAGGAGACAAAAAAGCCCATTCTTACATTGGATTATTTTAACTTTAGTGAAAACTGCTAGAAATGCAGTTTCTAGCAACAATATAAAACAACAAATACTATAAAGTACACTACAATAATAAAAAAAACTAATTATAAAAAGACTATGTGCAAAATTGATATAAACTAATGAAACCGGCGAAGAGATCCGAAGGGTAAGGGTTGATAGGCGCTAGGCAGAAAAACAGACCTGTCATCTGAAAAGTGGACATACATCACTATACATTGTGCAAGTATGTAGAACAGCTACAATATATTTCCATTATTTTTAAACATAGTTTGATGTGAAAGAGGCTGATCTCCAGTGCCCTTTAAGTCATATATCCTTTCCTCTTGTTAGCATTCAGACTGATCATGTACGGTTTCATTATGTGGTCAAGTCTCAGTATAAATCATGAGCTGCACCCATGGAACTGTGTGTGTGTGTGTGTGTGTGTGTGTGTGTGTGTGTGTGTCTTCTGTTTAGAGTTTCTCTTCACAAAACTGTTATTCTAACTGTTACTCTATTCTTTTTCAATTTTAATGCATTTTTTTGTGTTTTACTATCTTTAACTATTTATCATTTCATAACTATGTACAATATTGCCAAAGGCTGGTAAAAATCACTTTGGCAGGTTTTTTTTTTATATCATGGATATTTTTAGGGATTTTGTTCCTTATTGTTGCAGTTGCAGCCTCTTCTGAGAATTGATTTACACAGGAATTGATTACATTTATTCTCAAAAACATAAGTGAGGTCATGAATGGCCGTAGGATGATTAGTTCTGGATCGCAAAAGCGATTCCAAATTTCTTTCCCTATTTAGCTGACTCTTGGGCGTGGTGACCTTAGGTTTATGTTCAGCTTCCCCAGAACATCCCATTTCATGTCATGTTATTTTGTGAAAGTATACAAATTGCTGAACTGAATATCTGCGTCCATTATGGATGCATCTTAGACTAGCTGAATTTGCAGAATGGTATTTTAAGTGCTGTCTGCATAACTCTGGATATATATGGTAATTTTCCAGCACATAATTATCTTCTTTCTTTCTTTTTCCTATAAATCATAATTTCTCAGACAAGTGTTCAGCCCCTCAATTCTTCACTAGAAGAGTGTGTTCGTGCTGATGTGCGTATTCCACCCAGTGTAAGCCAGTCCTGCTCCTTCTACAAAAAAAAAACAGACCTCAAATACGGATTTCTTCATCTTCCCAGTGAGTGTCTTAGCATGTCTTAATTATTGCCCTGAGCCATCTTAAATAAACACATTCAAACACTGTTTTCACTCTGGAAACTGTACTGCAGTGACTTCATTACAGTACTACTTTTTCATGAATAAGTGGCACATCTATCACAATACCACATTTCTTTTTTTGAGTTTATAGCCTGTTTACAATAATTGGGCTGATGTACCGCAAATCTCAAAAGACCCCAAACAAGATGGGACAGGATTTTTTGTAGAAATATTATATATAATCTTATATTAAGAATGTATTTAAAAAAAGAGAACAAGGTTGACAGGGTAAAACATTATCTGTTTCTACAGTAATATTTCCAGCATTTATAGCTCATCAAAAAGACCCTTATCTAATCCTAGACCAGAGTGGCAGGGGCTCAAGACAATGGACTGCTGGTGGACCCTGAATTTAGGCTTGGGAACCACTGGACTGGATGAATTTATACTATAAGATGTACCACATATTAGCTTATATTTTTATTTATGAACTTGATTTCTCTCCACAGATCTGGGTCCAATTGGAAATGAGACTGATTCCTTGATCACAAGTAATCTCATACCAATGTATCCAACCTTCAAAGGTAACTGTTAATTTTATTAGGCAGCAGAATATACTGCTTGTGTGATACTTGTCTTGGCATGAAATGCTCTATTGTACCCTGAAATTACCTTCAGTATTGAATTGTGCACTTTGAATTGTCACCTTTTTATTGACAACCTAATAAAAAAAAAAGATGCATTACTTACCAAAAGTAACAATTATTTGTACACAAAATCCATCCTCCTTTCTTTCTCATGAACTATTTGATCACTCTGTCTAAAGTTTATCTGTGCGTTTCAGTTCCAACAAGGTTCTTTTGGACCAAAGTTGGTTCTCTCCGGTTGTATTTCTGGCAGTTTTAATTCCCTTTAGAGCTGAGAATCAACAGAAGCAATAAACATGGGTTCATCCTTTTCTCACAATGTTCAATTTTTTTAAAACATTTGTCTTGAAAATGGCGTTTCAACTATATCTCTGACCAGATCATTTTTTTCTATTGTGTGTGGAAAAACAAAATACAAATTTAAGGTTGGTGTTATCATATATATTGGCCCAACTCGAAATCTCCTAATCTGCGTAGATAGGCCATAGATAACAGGAAAATGGAGAAAGAGGACAAGCAGAGAGTAAAGATAGGATGTAAGAGCAGAGAAGAAACATATGTTTGAGTACACTTTTGATTTTGTTCTGCCCTCTCGTGGCCAAGAATACATAACAATTTAATGTACTTTGCATACTCTCTAGAGAAACATTTGTATTTTTTTCAGTTTTTCACGTTGGAGTCCACAGATACATTTGAAAAGCCACTGTCTTATAAACACACCCTTCTTCCCAAAAATATATTGTGATATAAGGTCTTATTTAAGGTCTTACAGTACTAGTCAACTGTTCCCAAAAGAATACAACCTTTTATGTATTTCAGTTCCAAAATGGCCATACATACAAGTTATTAATTTGCTAGCATCAGAGTAGAAGCAGAAACCAATGTTTAATGGAAATTTACAAAGAAGCTAATTACACCTTTGTTATTAAATACACATTTTTAATTTCCTAATGATATTGTATAAGAGATCAAATATAAAATTAATTTCAAGCAGAGCAAATTAACAACCATACTATCCCTGGTAGAAACAATCGAAAATGTCCTTATCCAATAAACAGCACTTTTCTGACGCTTAAGAATAAATTACATGTTTTTATTGTCCTTCTGATTAAAATGAAATAAATATTATTAAATATATTAACATAATGAATGTTCTTTGCTTTTTACAGGCTTTTGGGATCATTTTCATAATGTCCTCCTTGTGAAGTATTCACAAAATCTGAAAAACCTCAATGTAATTAGTGGACCAGTATTTGATGATAACTTCGATGGAAATTATGATGTCATGATTAGGAAGGCACTGTAAGTTACTTGACTGTTTCTTCTCAAAAACCAACTACATCATCATTTATGTGTTCAAAATATGCAGTGGTTTCTAGACACTATTGAGTTAAGTTGTGCACACATGCGTTACATAATCTCCTTGGAAAATTATAAAATGCTGTCAGACACACTGGGGCTGCTGCAAATTAGCCTAAGGTCACAGTGCTCTATGTCTACCATGGTCTGCAGGGGTACAAAGCAGTGAAACTGTGATTTCCGGCATGATGGAGCACCATCCAACACCTTCAACATGTGTTGAAATAGTGTTTGTGATCCAGAACTAAATGTCCAACATCAATATCTGATCTCACTAAGGTTCCTGTGGCTGAATGCAACCAAATACTCATTTCTAAATTCTCATTCCTAAAGCCTTCTCAGAGGAAGTAGTGTGTTATTGCTGCATACAGGGGATGAATTACCAATTAGTACTTTGTATTTCATAAGAAATGTTGCATGAGTAGGTGTCTACAAATCTTTAGCCATATTATCTTTAAAATAATAGATCTGGCAAATGTAATATACATGTAATGTGCAAAATGGAATATAGTGATAAAAACAAAATCTGATCAGCAGAGCGGCATTCAAAGATGTAAATATGTAAAGTACACACATAAATGAAATAATATTGTGAATTACTGTATTAATTTGTTTAATTTTCCTTGATTTCTTAGCAATCAAGGCCTAATATTTTGTTTTCTATTGTTATTAATAATATGTAACATCACCTTTTAAGCATTAGTGTATTTTAAAATAGTGTATTTTTTGTCAATATTTATGATATTTTATAATGATTTATAATGATTTACTTCAGTGTTAAAATGGAATCCATGAAACCCACAGTCTCTTTTGACTTAATTGACTGTTTGCTTTGGTAACTCAAACTTAGCAGGCTTACAATGCTCTGACCACCGTCTCTTTGTACCAGGAATGAAACACCAACCCCTACACATTTCTTTGTGATTCTAACAAGCTGTAAGAACTTCTCTGTGACTCTACAAAAGTGTGATGTTCCGCTTGAGGCTTTGTCTTTCCTTCTGCCACACAGACCTGATAACATGGAGTTCTGTCATGTGAGTAGCTGACGGGAATGTCTCGTGTTTACTCGAGACATCTGCTAAATAGTTCTTACTCTGCGGAACCTCAGTTCAGTTCCGAAACTCATGATATTTCATGAGTGAGTTTTACTTGAAACTGCTTTTTTTAATCCTCAAAATAATGAATGGATTATGTTAAAAGTAGTTTTGTATATTTAACTGGCTATGCAAACATATTATCTTCAATAGTAATTATGCACACACAGCAAAAGAGCAACCTTATAACAAATAACTAGAACAAAGAATAAGCAGGAAAATCTAGTAATGAATAATATTTTATAACACGGATCAGTTTTCTGTTAAATTCATAAATAGAAGTTATTAATTATTGCATGCAGCAACAATATTATAGATGTCCCTTTAATAGCTAGGTGTCTCTCAGTGAAAGGTTTCTGAATTTGCCATAATTCAGAGGTAGCAGCAGTATTTACATGAGAAATCCCTAGAAGAAAATATATCATGTGTATATATGGAGTTTGAAAGTTTCGTTTACTTTTTGAAATAAGTATGAGACAAGTAGAGAATGACAAAATGTCTCTAGTGCTCTATTTTAAACCCAGATGAGGATGCAGATTTTTTTAGGACTACTAAAAATGTCAGTCTAACCACTGTGACTAAATAACCGCAGAAAAGGGGCATTAGATATAAATAAACTTATTTCAGAAATGCTGACATTTCTGTTCTTCTTTCTTTTATTCAGAACGGAAATGACTATTCATGGGTTGAGAAGTGGGCGCAGCATCACGTGGCACGAGTTCGAGATATTGAGCTTCTGACTGGCCTGAGTTTTTATCATGACCGCTTATCTGTGGCAGAAACATTACAACTCAAGACTTTTCTACCAACATTTTAGCATTATTTCAGACCTGAAAAAGAGCTTATTTTTAAGTGCCTGTGAGTTTGAATGACACTTCAGCCCTAGTCTGTGTGGACCAGCATCAAAGCCATTCATTAAATTCCATACTAAAAGCACAATCTCCATCCAGAGGATTAATCAGTCAAAAACTTAAAATGGTATATGAAATAGACTAGTTGGAGGAAGTTTTTTGACTTATTTAACACTTCTGTCATACTCAGGAAGGGAACAAAATCCAGTCAATATTTGTGAAACAACATAAACAAAGGAAAACAGGAAAGCCACATTTTTGTACATATTTTGCAGAAGATATTGAGCTAAAATATTGAATAATGAGCGGTTACAGTGAACGAGTAAATTAATAAACCCTATGCAATATTTAAAACAAATGGTGCCAAAGTAAATCCTGATTTTCTGTGTTGGAAAATACCAAAAAAAATGTAGCTTAAAAATACAATGTATTTCCAAAGATTTGTAGACACCCGTTGTTAGTGAATTCTGCTACATTCAGGTGCACCTTTTGTTGACTTTAAATTATATATTTTGTTTTACCTGTGGATATGGGGGTAAAGTAATTATTACCTGAGTATCTTGGTAGTTTTAATTCCATCCGAATGGAACATTTTAGTCATTTTTCCAGAGTGCGTGCTCCTGTTTAAGTAAAGATTTCTGAGCCTTTTACTACTGCTCGTAAAACAAGCAGTAAAAAAAAACCCAGGTTGTATTAATTCCGTCTGAATTTACATATAAATAAATATTGCATCATATTCTGGGGAAAATGAGATTGTCACAGGTTTTTTTAAGGAGCGTTTAATGATGAAATATAGTATTTAAGTAAAAACTCAGCAGGTGAACAAAGCCACGATCAAATCCAAAAATACGACCTTGAAAAATCACTTAGTGAAAAGACATTTCTGGTAGCTGTAGGTAGGTTTCGTGTACAGTATTAGCCTCCATACGTATTATTATGAACAGGTTTCCTACTCTTTAACTGTTTACAGTAAATTCTAATAACTGTATGAAGGATTAGCAAAGGTTTTGTCATCTTCTCTCCCGTTATCTGTTATGAAGTACTAAGATAAGTTTGTTGTTCAATTTGTACAATCTCCTTATAACCTGCAGTTGCTACAGAAAAGCTTAATGCCAAATGTCACATACACTGAGGCCAAAGTAAAATTCAAAGTAATTCATCAAACAGCTTTAAACACATCAATTACATTGCAAACGAGAAATTTCATTTCCAGCAAGGGGATTAATAAGTCACAACTCCTTAAAGGAAGCTTGCTGACTAAGTGACTGAAGTACTCTGTGGGGAAAAAACACAGAGCATAAAACGGATGGATGGCAATGGATGCAGTAAAAAGCCATATTATGTAGAAATTATGCAGAAAGTATTGAGCTAAAAATTTATTGTTTGAATGCTAATGTATATCCTCATTTCCAAATCTTAGAAAATATAGCTGAAAAATACACTATATTTCCAAAGGTTCCTTCAGATATGTTGTCAGTGAATTCAACTACATTAATGTGCATGTTTTGTTGACAGAGATGTTCAGTTATGCATATACATAGTGGGATATAAAGAGGGAAGTCCTCCAGTGTTGATCTGTGGAACTGTGTTTTCTGCTGTGATGGAACTCAATGGAAATTAATTACCATTGTAAAGTGTTGGAAATGAAAGGTTTCAATATCTCGTTTGTGCCCTTGCTTGTCAGGAAAAAGTACATTACTATTTACTATAGGTAAAGACAGACTACATGTTTCTTCAGAGTACATCTGAGGGTTTAGAGTCCAGATTTGTTCCACAGTCATACATCATATTCTATTCTCCAGAGAGAGAATTGAATATTTTAAAGTTTTCGAAACATAATATTTTTAAATAGAAGGACAAAAAAAAAATTACCCGATGTTGAAAATTGGATATCTGCAATAAATTTAGAATATGAAACAATTCTTACTCTTATATATATAAATGGAGCTCAATGTCTGCAAAAAACACATTTCCAATCCTCTACAGTTCAATGCTAGTGAGATTTTCACTGTTCTAACTATTCTCATTGCACATTTAGGTTTCATTTAATAATTTTCTGTAGAGATTATAAAGCAGCTACCAATTTTTGGACATGTAGTGTATTTGTCTTTATGTGCCATAATTACTGTTATGGTTTTATGAACTATGCAAAAAGATGTAATCATGGAACCTGGACATAAGAAAATTACTTCACAGTGTCATGGTGTACATGTTTGTATATTAAGCTCTTTTTCTTAGTATTTTATCATAAAATAAATAATAAATATGATTTATTATGATTATAATATTTTTGTAGTGTGTGCTTTTGTAGTGTGTGTACATTTTTAAATTAGCATAAATATAAATAATGCATACAATAAAGACAAATCCAATTTTAGCCCTTTTCTACCAACATGGAACTGGTTCAGTTCCCATTTATGCACACTCTTTGGAACCTTTCTGAGCATTTCCTCCAATATAAATTGGTTTTTGAACCAGAAAAATGTGTATACGTCTAGAATAGTTCTACAGCACAAACCGCAATGGTGTCCGTGGGCATGGTGAGCATTAGTGTGCCATGGAGCTGGACAAGTAATTTGCAGAGCAAATGAACCATATGTGTCTGTGTAACGTTTTATTCAAAAATGGGATAATGCAAATCGGGAAGTCACCAGTTATATATATGTTTGATTTCTGATTAGAAGGGGGAAAAAAAACAGGAAATAAAAAGATGTAAAATATGAAAATGTCATGTCTCTGTGTTTTCTGAGGTACAACTTGAGGGGCATTGGCTACTTTTATCAGCTGTTATTACTGTTCACAAGCTCATTTACAATGATATCCAATCAAGCTATAAACGGTGCATAAAACATTGTTCTATTAATTTATCTCTGGCTCTGGCCCTGAATTCAGCCACAGCAATGCAGGAACCAAGCAACCTTGCAACACCCCAATTGATTACATACCCTTGGTTCTCATCAAAACTTGTGGAAACACCAAGGTTCGAAGAATTTAGAATGGAACATATATATATTTATTATTGTTATTATTATTATTATTTATTTTTTATTTTTTTTGGGTGGCAAAATGGCTATTTCTGATGCTCCTTTATATTTGGGGTTATAAACCGTTTTACTTCCAGAGTTATGAATAAATTTCCTACATACATTAGAGTATAATGAATGGAATTGTAATAACTCTCTCATAACCCCTCATAAATCTACCCCCCACACTCAAAATGACTGTGGTCTAGTTCAGTATAAAATCTGATATTGCTGCATTACAGGGATTTTTTACACATGTACACACAAAATCTGGGGTCAGATTCAATTGGTTTTCTTACTGAATCAATTAAATGTTTGCAGTCAAATATTTCATTTTACTACTACATCTATCCAACCAGATTTTTATTAAAAAGGTGGGACCCTGCATTAAAATACCTACCAACAATTGGATAAAGGGTGTGTACACTCAAGAGCACCACTCAAGTTCGATTGCAGGACTGCCTGCCTCAGTGAACATCAAAGTGGGCTTGCGAAATGTTATAGACATTGCTGTAGGTTCAACTGCAAGTCTGTCCATCATGGTGGGCATAGAACCAGGTCCTTTGCCACTCCTCAGTATTGCTGTTACTGTGCCAGTTCCAACAGCACCTCCCAGTGCTCTGGAGAGCACCTAAGTGCCACCTCCCTCTGTAGAAGCTGTGTGCGCCTACCCAATTTGGATATTAATGCCGGCCCATCTGTGCCAGTGTCCAGGAGTTCTAGGAGTCTCCCAGATTTTAATAGGGGCTCCCAGATACCTGCAAATAATGTACAATCTCAGATGGGTCTGAATTTCAGAGATGGGCATAAATAAAGTGTATTCAATTCAATTCAAAAGTCTAAATTCTATACAGTACATGAATTATGAAATAGTTAAAAAGGTAGTGTGTGGTAGGTGGGGGGTTCTGTCATATTCTGCCCACTCTTTTTTGTTTTCCTAATGCCATCCTGTTTCATTGTGTTCTTTTTCTTTGTTTTATGGTTTGTTTTGCTTCTAGTCTCAGCCCTCTTTTCTTGGGTTTGGTTCTCTCCCAACTTTGTGTCTCTCTTTGTGTTTAAAGGCTTTGAGTCTTTGTTTTTTCTCTGTCATCACTGACAGTGCTACAGTGTGTTAGTGCTACTTACTGTCGTCTTGTTCTAGATTAGGCTCTGCAGTTTAGTGTGTTTTCTCATCTCCATGTGTTTTGCTCTTCTTGTTATTGTTTTGTGTGTGTGCATTTTTTCTAGTTAGTTTTTAGTTTCATGTTTCAGTTTAAGGTTTGTTTTGTTTAATAAAATTCCATGTTGCACCTGTTTCCTGCCTCCATGTCTCATAGTAATCTCGTTACAACATCGCTTCACAATATATTTGTATAACACACCATTTAACATACTAATTTGATGACATAAAATACTCATTTACACACATTTATTCAGTCACATGCCTGGAGGACAAAAAAATGACAGTGGGGCAAGGTGCACCAGCAGCACTTTGCCTCCTCTACCTCCTTAATGAGTATGCCGCTAGTTTTTGCGATTTTTAAGACCTCTTGGCAAGTTATTTATAAAAACAAAAACCCAACTAGCACAAGCGACTTCCTGTACAACCTTTAGTGAACCAGTTAGACATGGTACGAGGCAGAGGAGGCGAATCTCAAGCTAGTTCACAGGTTCTCATCTTGAGATGTAAGTCCACTACAGTCTCGCAATGAAATGCAATAGAAAGATCAGTTTCTACACATTCAGAGAGTTTTTGAGCTGTCTTTCTGAGCTGTGTTATCACCAAGATTTTAATAGAAACATTGCAAAGGTCGAAATTGATGCACCACCATTCTGCCTCCCCAGAGGATTAAACATTTTTAATGAGAAAATGATACACTTTTCTCATGTGTCAAGGTACAAACATAGAGTGAGACTACATGAATCTAAATCCTAAAAATATCAAGTATGGAGTCAAAAAAGGGTCAAAAATATTTCGAGTTTGTAAAAGAATACTAACAAATTTAACGGACTTTGTAACTGCATTTGAGCAACTACACACAAACCTTGCGATGTGATTGGTCCAACTAAAGCTTTCTTATTGGTCCATCAATTGGCCGTCAAAACAGGGTCTTGAATCTGCAACTGCAAAAAGAGATTCGCACACGCAGCAGAGAAGGCGAATTTTTTCCACCTCATTCAAAAACTCCCACTGTCACATTTGGAACCTTAAAAAGGTTTGCTCTTGCACATTTTAAGCCATTTGAGAAGGTACTGATTCACATATTCACAACATTTGATTAACCAATGCAAATCTTTTTTCATATCTGTGAATTTAAATATTTTTTTTAGTTGTTGTTTTAAATTTGTGCCTTTAAATACATTTAAGGATTTTAGTTTGTGTAGTTGCTCAAACACAGTTACAAAGTCATGTAACAGTGTTACATTTGTGAGTATTGTTTTACAAACTCAAAATCTTTTTAACCCTTTTTTGACTCCATAATCAAGAGCCAATGTCATTTGGCAAGCAATGTTGCTGTCATTTGACATAACAGCATCAACAAAAAAAGCTACACTGTCAGTTGTTATAATGTACTGTCATGTCACCCCAGAAAATGTTATGACAGACCATAATGTCACCGACAATCGATGTAACTTGACATAGCTGTTATGTCACCTTGACATCAAAGTTGACAAAAGCAACCTTTATGATAATTGGAATAAGCGTTTATAAATGTTCATGTATAAATATGTCAGTTGTCATCAAGGTTTTATATAGGTGTCATGTCGCCTTAAGAACAGCACCCTACAGTAAAGTGTTACCAAAAATTGGGACATACATCTTATATCATTCGTTTTGTCTTGTGTAACACACAGTTAACTATGGTTGTATCTAAAAAATCCTTTTTGATCTTGTAAAACACAAAAAGAGTTGCTGGTTAGTAGTTGTGTTTTGTTTATAGTGAATTATTGTCATGGTCGGCAATTAAGGAGTTAACCCCCACTTTCTAAAAACGGGGTATCGCTCTTAGCCAATGGGTTGGCCAACTGCGCATTGTCCCGCCCACTGCTTTTGCCTCCAACTGCGGGCTTTGCTCTCTCTTTTCCGGCTGCAGTTTCAGTGTTGAGCGGGCTAATTGATCAAAGGAGACAGAGATTTGCTGAAAAAAGAGAGTTAGATTAGAGGCGGTGCCATTTTTGTGCTGCTGCGCTGTCGTCTTGTGAGATCGGTCAGGTTTATTTTTCCTTGGTTTTATTTTAATTGTGTCGCTTGATGCGATTTGGATCACTACATGATGTGATGGCGAGCCAACCCCACAGACGAGCCAGTTAACCTTTTCCCGTGCTGCCCTGCACAGTGCGGTAGGCCAGCTACAACAAGGACCTCTGCTGCACCATTCTGCACCTGCTGTCCCTTCTGCTGTTCCTCGCTTTAAGACGAACACTGCCTTTTCTCACAAAGCTCCTCAACTCTGGAATAGCCTTCCGGTTACTGTTCGGGGCTCAGACACACTCTCAATCTTTAAAGCTAGATTGAAAACCTAACTTTTCAAACAGGCTTTTGGTTAATCACTCACTTTCAGGTTACTTCTTCTCTATTGGTGTTAGAGCTGGTTTTCATATTATCACTGTTCTGTATTAACCCTGTCATACTACCATAGCTACAGCTCTTTTAGTTAGCTTTCTAGTAACTGCCAACATGCTGTATGTCGCTGGGCTCTCTTGCCTGACCCGTGGAAGGTTTTTTCGCAGGACAATTTTGCCCGTTCTTTACCATGACCATACTAACCTTTGTATTTTTATTTGTTCCCTTTGTCTGGTTTTCTTTCTCCTGTCTCTCTCATGCTTTGAGATGTCCTGCTGCTCTCCAGATGTTGCCCTGAGATATTAGTCCGTAAGTAGTGTACATTGGTTGTTCACTGGATTTACGGTGCATTGTGGGTAATAATCTAGTGTACTATATAAGGAATCAAATCGCTCAATGAGAATTCAGATGACGCTACAAAATGGCTGACACACTAAATAGTACACTAAACAGTGAATAGGGAGCAATTTCAGACACAGCCAAGCTCTTCATTCGCATGCTGCTCTTTTATTAAGATTTCCTAGTGTACTGAGAGGGCACATAAACACTATACTAAAAGATATTAAACCTTCACACAAAAAAGGACTTGTAACACAGCCATGATCCACGCCCATATGAGTCAAGAAATATAGATTTCATGTATGCTCTTTCATAACTGTGACTCATAACTCAACTTCAACTGCAGTAGTAGAAAATTATATCCTTGGAGAGAGTAAATGCTTTCAGACTGGATTTAGCGGTTTAAGTGACAAAGGCCTCTCCAGCTGACTTTTACAGACAACCCATTTTCTCTCTTTCCTAGGAGGTCCTTAACCACCAAACCCAGAAATCTCCTTCACTATGAATAAGCTCATATGTATCTGATATCATAGCTGTTTTTCTGACCTCTGTAACCGTATGTTCCTAAAGACCTTCTAAAATACTCTATACTGGCTTTAATTTGCTTTGTTTAGTATATATTGCGCAGGCTCTAAGCCATTGTTCAAACACTACCCCCTGTTGCCTGGCCACATCCAGATAAGTCTCCACCGACTTATGAATAAAAGCACCAAATCTATGCCTGTGAAATTCTGGCACTACTTCATATTCATTCTTCACTACCTTTTTAACTATTTAATAATCCATGTACTGTATAGAATTTAGGGGCTTTAATTGAATTTCGCTGAATACACTTTATTTATCCCCAAAGGATTCATGCTGGTTCCGTAGACATTACAAAACAATAGGCAACAGACAAAAAGCAAATATACAACAGTGGTGTTACAGTCCACTTTTGTTCTCTGTAGGTACATTACATTCTCTTCTCCAGAAGAAGAGTTGAAGATTTTTAATACTTTATTACAGAACTGTCTAAAATAAAAGAATATAATGTCCTGGAGATGAAATGGGGCATATATCAATACAATTTAAAAATCTAAAATTATTATAGACTGATGGTGGCATGGTGGCGCAGCAGGTAGTGTCGCAGTCACACAGCTCTAGGGACCTGGAGGTTGTGGGTTCAAGTCCCGTTCTGGGTGACTGTTTGTGAGGAGTGTGGTGTGTCAGTGTGGGTTTCCTCCGGGTGCTCCGGTTTCCTCCCACGGTCCAAAAACATTGGTAGGAGGATTGGCGACTCAAAAGTGTCCATAGGTGTGTATGTGTTTGTGTTGCCCTGTGAAGGACTGGCGCCTCCTTCTGGGGTGTGTTCCTGCCTTAAGCCCAATGATTCCGCATAGGCTCCAGACCCACCGCGACACTGAACTGGACAAGCGGTTACAGACAATCAGTGAATTAATTTTAGAATGAGGTCCAATAATGTTCCTTAACTAAAGGTACAGGATTTGTACCCTTGAGGGTACCATCTCATTGACAGCAAAAGGTTCCACCAGAGTGACATTTTGTTTTACTGGAGTATGTTCACTATGACTAATCCCAATTATTAGCCTGAGGTTTATTAAAGCACACAGCATTGACATGTGGAGCTACTAAACTGTGTTCTCTGTAGTGATGGAGCACTATCCAGTACACTTGAGATAAACTATGGTGGTGTTTGTAATCCAGGACTAATTATCCAACCTCTGTATTATTATTATTATTATTATTATTATTATTATTATGGCAATCAAATCCTCACAAATGTTCCGGTGGCTAGTGTCAAGACATGCAAGAAGAGTAGCGCCTGTTAGTGTAACCTGTGAACATCCCCATTGATATAATGTAATATTAATACTTAAGAAGAAATATTGACTATACAAGTGTCTTTTGGAAAAGAAGGTCCATTGCAGAAGTAAAGCATCAAATGTCATACACCAAATTTGTCTTTGCATATTTTTTTTTTACTTGTGGTGTTTTTTTACCCAGCTTTTCACATCAGACAAGAGGTCCAACATTCTTGATATTAGTGAGTCAAAAATCTCTGCATTTTACCTACTGTTTGTAGTATCTGTGATATGTGTGAAGTTATGCCTTGACTCATTGTTTTCTGAAGTTTGACTGTTAATATCTGTATTACACACAAAACAATGAGTATTTTCCAAAGACAGGTATGAACACGTGTATATATACAAATGTACACAGAAGTGCAGAAGTGCCTCTTTTTTAGATTTCCAATGAAATGCATTATGTTCTACATATAGTACTAGCTGAAATGTATACACAAATATTGTCACTGCTGTGGTACATTTTGCTGTAACTGCGATGGTACTCTGAAGTGTATATACAGGGGTTGGACAACGAAACTGAATTTCATGACTAAATTGGACCAGCCTGGTGGCCAATCTTCATTAATTGCACATTGCACCAGTAAGAGCAGGGTGTGAAGGTTCAATTAGCAGGATAAGAGCACAGTTTGGCTCAAAATATTGCAATGCACACAGCATTATGGGTGACAAACCAGAGTTCAAAAGAGGACAAATTGTTGGTGCACATCTTGCTGGTGCATCTGTGACCAAGACAGCAAGTCTTTGTGATGTATCAAGAGCCACAGTATCCAGGGTAATGTCAACATACCACCAAGAAGGACGAAACACATTCAAGAGGATTAACTGTGGACGCAAGAGGAAGCTGTCTGAAAGGGATGTTCGGGTGCTAACCCGGATTGTATCCAAAAAACATAAAACCACAGCTGCCCAAATCACGGCAGAATTAAATGTGCACCTCAACTCTTCTGTTTCCACCAGAACTGTCCGTCAGTTACACGGCCAGGCTGCTATAGCCAAACCTTTGGTCACTCATGCCAATGCCAAACATTGGTTTCAATAGTGCAAGGAGCGCAAATCTTGGGCTGTGGACAATGTGAAACATGTATTGTTCTCTGATGAGTCCACCATTACTGTATTCCCCACATCCGGGAGAGTTACGGTGTGGAGAAGCCCCAAAGAAGCGTACCACCCAGACTGTTGCATACCCAGAGTGAAGCATGGGGTGATGGTTTGGGCTGCCATATCATGGCATTCCCTTGGCCCAATACTTGTGCTAGATGGGCACATCACTGCTACCAAACCATTCTGGAGGACCATGTGCATCCAATGGTTCAAACATTGTATCCTAAAGGCGGTGCCGTGTATCAGGATGACAATGCACCAATACACACAGCAAGACTGATGAAAGATAGGTTTGATGAACATGGCCTGCACAGTCACCAGATCTAAATATTATTGAGCCACTTTGGGGTGTTTTGGAGGAGCAAGTCAGGAAACGTTTTCCTCCACCAGCATCACGTAGTGACCTGGCCACTATCCTGCAAGAAGAATGGCTTAAAATCCCTCTGACCATTGTGCAGTACTTATATCATTCCGAAGATGAATTGACAGTGTATTGGCCGCATAAGGAGGCGCTACACCATACTAATAAATTATTATGGTCTAAAACCAGGTGTTTCAGTTTCATCGTCAAACCCCTGTATGTATATATATATATCTCAGTGGCGGATGCTGGTCTTTCAAGGAGGGGAAGCTCAATTTCGGCCTACATCATAAAATGTGTCGGTTTATTTATACGTAAATTCTACCCTCCGTTCCTTTTCAAGAAAATGATCTGTGACCCTGTCGTACCAACAAGGCGTCTTTTCCAGGGACTTGACTAGTGTCCTCTCAATGGCCAGCAGAGCTAGGCTGTTTAAACGGCCTTGGCCCATGTGAAGTGTGTCCGTCTGTGCTCCCACGGATCTTTACACCAAAGGATCACTGATTCGCTCATTTTGCTGTCAATCAAAAAGGGATTCAACCTCAGACAGAGCATCCAATCATCATGCAGAAGCTGAGCGTCCAGGCCAGCCGAGGCCAGCCCACTGCCCCATAGACCCCCAGAGTCCTGAGCGTCTGATGGGCGGGACAAAGCCCAGCATTTATCCAATGACTCGTCTCGTTTCGCTGCTTCGCTATTGAACTCTAAGCACTGTGAAGCTGCGGGAAAGCCGCATCTTTACCAGCGATAAGAAGCTGATTCTGAACAAAAGTTGAGCGAGTTGTAGTGCATATTTATTCAATGACATGTACACATAATAGTATATGTTTGATCACTTATTTTTTTACATTTTAGTGGAAGCTGAGCTTGCAGTCTTAGAGCAGTCGCCACTGAGATATATATATATATATATATATATATAATTGTATTTTTTTTTTTTAAGTTTCTCCTAATATTTCTCCTGAAATTCCCAATAAGTTTGATGTGTCACATGACCCTCAGTAATGACATTGTGTAATGTATGTATCTTTACAGTTATATAGTGCCTTTCTAGACACCCAAGGATGCTTTACAATCCACACTGTTCAGAACGCTCAATCCACACACACACTGGTGAGAAGCGTCCGCCAAACGCGCACAGCGTACTCTCGACCAGGAACGACCGTCCACCTGAAGGACTGCATCGGGCACTTGGGTTTAACCCAGGATAGAACACCAATCCATATCTGGGCTCACACATACAGACATTCATTTACACACCAGGACAGTTATTCCTGGTGCCAATTCACCTACCCTCCATGTTTTTGGACTGTGGGGGGAAACTGGAGACCCCGGAGGAAACCCACGCAGACACGGGGAGAACATGGAAACTCCACCCAGATGGGACTTGAACCCAAGATCCCAGCGCTGGGAGGCGAACGTGCTAACCACTAAGCCAATGAAAATGAAATGTAATGAAAAAACCATGTACACAATTTCAGTTTCAGGATGCTATTATCTTTAGCTACATAACATGGTCAGTATCTTATCAGTATAACGAGCAGTTTCACCATGGGCATATGTATTTTGTTTAAAATTTTGCATGAAGTTCAGCTTGAGTGAACTGACATGCTAATTAGCCTCTGCGACCTACAGTGCTGCCTTTTTGTTACAGGTCAGCATGCAGCACTATCGCATTAGAAGTAAATATTTGGTTAAATTTGGTTTTTTACTTTTTATGATTAGAAACATATCAAGTCAGACAATGGCACCTTCTTGGCTGTAGCCTTGGTGAAAGAAACGTTAGGTAAGATCTGGTATTTCTGCTCCTGGTCTCCTCCTACAGTTGCAGAATGTAATTAATTCTTATAGTACTCTCCTGAAATCATGGTGAGTGTTTCTCCCAACCTCCTCCAAAAGTTACATTGTGTAGTTTCTGCAGTGCTGTACCGAGAGGAGCAATGAAAGGGTTCCTCCTATTACAGCTCAGTGCAGCATCACAATTATTTTTGAAGATGTAATTTTCAGGTTAAACTAGTGTACCTTTAAGTTTACACTCCATTACTCATTAACTAGACCAGCCTCATAATTCTAGTTAAGTATTCCTTTAATCAGATTGGTCAAAAAAATCTTCAAGTGTGACTGCACTATAAAAATTTTAGAGGCACATTTTTTATCCAGGATAGTCAGGAATGTCATCATATATGACATCACTGTGCTGCTTGTGTTGCAGAAGACAACGCTGGACAGTTTCAAGGACCTTGGACAGGCGACGATCTAATGCCAAGAGGTGTGGCTCGGCAAGGAGAGGGGCCACAGCAGCAAGAGGGTCCTGGGACAATGAAGCTCGCATCATGTCACTCAGGCGGTACTCAGGGAGAGAGAGTAGACGGAGCCGCAGCAGTGTTGAACGACGAATTCTAGCAGAGAGAAAGGTTGAAATACATCACAAGATGGTTCAAGACAAGAGCCCTCTTGGTTGCTACCATAGAACAGTATTTGGATCCTAAAAAAACTTCACAGTGAATTGCTTTTTTCTAAGTAAAATGTGCATATGTGCAGATCCTCCTTTATGGCCTAAACCTAGAGATATGTTAAACCTTAATATGGTGTTTGTTATGATATGTTGTATTCTGCTTCTTGCAACTCATATAAAAACATACAAACAATTCCTGTGATGTCAACCAATCCAGATTAATGTAGGACAAGGAGCAGTGGTGGGGAATCAGGGGTTTACCAAGAGGAAGACGGTGAAAAACAAAGGAGGAAATATCAAAGATTAAAAACAAAATGTTGAGTTTATGTTAAGATACACGAATGATGTCAAATTTACCTGCAGCATTGAACAAGAGGGACAAGTATGGAAGGTTCATCTTTGGAGTAACGACCAAACCTACAACATAAAAAAACATAAGATGCAATCAACACAAACAAAAATATCCTCGGCTCTGTGTAAAAATGCATTGTGTTTAAACACTTACGCTCTCCCATGGTCAAGGTGTAATAGGAATGTGTTATTTCCAAAATTTTCAAACGTTTCATAGTGGTGCCTGTCCATATTGCCTGCAGTAAAATAACAGAGCATGGAGTTTGGTGATATCCATGAAAACATGATTTAAAACTGAAAAAGAGCTTCCACATTGCCCAGCTAAACTATGTAATTGAGCATTAAGTATTTGTTGAAGCACATTGTATTTGCACTTAGTCTTTGCTGAACTGAACTCTTTATCTTCTTAGGTGGGAACACATAGGGATTGATTATTATTATTGCACTTATGCTTTGTTAATTATCTATTGTTTTTTGACATTGTCAAAAAATCTTACTGTAGTGGTTTATTTTGTGATCACTGTGGTGTTATCCTCAAGGGTATATCTTTTGTACCTTGTTCTAATATAATTGTACTATTAATATAATTATATATTTTTTAACTGTGTTGATTTCATATGCCTCATTGCATGTAAATGTAAATGTATAGGATGAAACAACCAAGTCTCACTCTGCAGGAAGTCAAGGATGGTCATATCTATTAGATCCACCAGTCGGGTGCCACGGTCATAGGGTGGAGTGTTTTTGACAGAGTTGCAGTAATTTGGTGTTGTCTCCCATCTAAATATTCCAGTATTGAATCAATAATACATAACAATCACTGATTACTATACAACATTAACCATATAACCTTTGTGGTGCCAATGCATTACAGTAATATAAAAACATAGTTCAATCACAGAACTGCAATTTTATTAAAACATGTCAGCATTGTCAAATCAGCTTTGCACACAAATGATAATCACACTGTTCATTCACTTTTCAACATACACTAAACAATCACTGGATTAGGAACACCTGGCAGTTGGCATATGATAATGGATAAAGTGACCAAAAATATTCAGCATCCTATGTCCACTGATGAATGACTAAAGGATGATCAACACAAACAGTGCAGCAACAGATGAGCTACTGTCTCTCGTTACATCTACAAGGAGGACCAACAAGGGAGGTGTGTCTAACAGAGTGGACAGTGAGTGGAAGTAGGAATTGTAGATGTAAAGTCAGAGACAGTAGCACATCTGGTTCTGCACAGATTGTGTTAGTCATCCTCTAAGCGCAGGATGTGGTTGCCTGGATATTTTTGGTTGGTGGACCATTCAGTCACGGAGTGGCTTAAAAAGTCCAGCAGCACTGTTGTCTGATCCACTGGTACCAATACAATACACAATAAACCACAACCAGTCAGTTTCACTGCAGCACTGAAAATGATCCACCATCCAAATCATACCTGTTCTGTGGGGGTCCTGACCACTGAAAGGTGGGGTGAAATAAGTATAAGAGAGTATAAGGAACAGGTAGACTACAATCTGTAAATGTAAAACTAAAAAGTGCTCCTGTATGGCCAATGGAGTTGACAAAATGCACAATGAGTATATACAAGGTATGTGTTCCTAATCCAGTAATCCTTCATTGTAGTTAGGAGAGTAAGAGGAAATCAGATTGGCCAGGACCTCTATTTATAAATTAAGTGACCATTGTTCAGGAAAACCCTGTTGTACATACACGCACAAACGCAAACAAACTCACACACAAACAAAGTTACTACCCACAGTGCAAGTTTGCTGCGGCTATAGGAGCGTCTCCAGGGATTTCTCCAAGAGCGTCGAGGGGCCAGGGAAAGGTCAGGCAGCATGGCAGCCAGAGAAGCCTCCAGAGCATGGGGTTGGCCACACACAGCATGTTCCGTGGAGCAGTAATACGAACACTGGCCATAAAAACACCAGTTCCCCACTGACATACGGAGAGGTGAAAGGCCAGAACCACAGAGGAAGCAAAAGATTTGACACAATGCCATTTACAGCCAGTCAGTCCCTCATATCCCAACAGTAAATTGGCAGGCCTGATTTCTATGAAACAGTGAAGCAAGGGGGCAGATAGTGACAAGTTTACCATGTTTACCTCCTAAAAAAAAGACTAGGCAAGTGTTTACAAATTAAAAGTGCCATTAACAGCCAACAGCTCATTAGTTTCAAGACGTAATCAAACCTGAAACAACCTCTTGAGTTCTAAGACACACAAATAACCTTTTTTGGCAGCATAACCAATTTTGTGGCTCTAGACCTTATTTTGTTGTTGGTAAACATTAAATATACACAATGAAATGTCTTCGGAGGGCAGTGAACGCACACTCAGAGCATCAGGCAGCCCAGCACCCAGGGAGCAGTTGAGGGTTTGGTGCCTTGCCTAAAGACTCTTGAATTGAGCTGTGGAGATTGAACCGGTGAAACTTCCAGTTTCAAACCCGCTTCTCTAACCATTAGACCACAGCTGCCCCATTAAGAAAAGAGAGTCCTTCATATAGAGTGTTATGAAAATCTCGATATATTTTTTATATATTTGTGTTCTCTAGTTTTGTAACTATTTGAAAAAGAATATGTAAAGTAAATAAAATAATAAAATGATAATCAATTATCTTATTCGGGCCGATACCAATAACCCAACATTTCACCTCATTATTTAGTTTAACTGGACATTTTAATGGTCTATGTGTAGGTATTATACATTATTTTGCAAATATTGTTCTGCTATAATCACAAGTAATATATAAGCCACTGTTATATCATACATAATTTAAAAAAGGAAAAGAAAAATGAGCAGACCCAGCTTCATAGTCAACCTGGAGATTTGAAGAAGGTCCGAGCCAGGTTGTGATCTGTGGTGATTTCTTTAATGTCCTTAATGACGTCAATCAGCCTTCCAACAACTGGAGGAACCCGTCTAAAACCAAGAAGCCTTCCATAAAGACAAAGATAGAAGAAAAATACAAGAAGGCATAAAGAGGAATATTAGTTTGATGGTAACTTGCAAAATATTTAGCTGCAGATATATTGGGGGAAAAAAGCAGCTATGTGTATTCTTCACCTTCATCGTGTGATTTCTGTGTTCTTGTTACATTTGCTATTTTTTGTAATGTATGCGGTATAACAATAACTAATAATTTTTATTTTGTTTCCATCACTACCATGAAAGTAAATCTATGATTATGAATATACTTTTTAAATTACTTTTAAGTATGTTCAGCCATCTACACTCTTAAAAATAAAGGTACAATAAAGGGTTCTTTGACCGATGCCATAAAGAACACATTTAAGAGATGTGTGAGTGTGCAGAACCTTCTTAAAGGTTTAAAAATCCATATCTTAAGCATACGTTTCTTTACTAATTTAAACATATTAGCAAAAATGGTTCTCTATGGAACAAAAAATGCTTCTTTTGTAGCACCTTTATTGTTTATTTATAAGAGTGTATGTCTGAAACAATATCACTTTGGAATTTGGTAAGCTCAGTATCTACATTCTCAGAAAAAAAGTGTAGTATGTAAGTGTAAATGTACCTTTATAGATACAACAGTGGTGTTTCAGTTGTGTTCCCTAAAGTTACATTAAAATCTCTCCTTCAGAAGGAGCAGTGAATATAGGTCATTTTTCATTATAGAAGCATATAAACATAATATAAATGGGGCGAAATGGTGTCGCAGTCACACAGCTCCAGGGACCTGGAGGTTGTGGGTTCAAGTCCCGTTCTGGGTGACTGTCTGTGAGGAGTTGGTGTGTTCTCCCTATGTCCGTGTGGGTTTCCTCCGGGTGCTCAGGTTTCCTCCCGTGGTCAAAAAACACATGTTGGTAGGTGGACTGGTGACTCAAAAGTGTCCATAGATGTGAGTGGGTGTGTGAGTGAGTGTGAAGGACCGGCACCCCTCTAGGGTGTGTTCCCGCCTTGCGCACAGTGATTCTGGGTAGGCTCCAGACCCACCGCGACCCTGAACTGGATAAGCGGTTACAGAATGAATGAATGAATAATATAAGTGCTGGAGATTAAATTGGGCCTAAGAAATCAAGCCAATTTTAAACTATAGCGATTGAGCCTGCAGCACCACTGAGTGGCCTCATTTCACAACTCATGGGCAGTGACTACTTCTGTTTGTTGACAAACTCTCATGTTACCAGTGTCAGATCTTGTTGCAAATGTCTGAGGAGGTTCTGCAGGAACTTTGGCTTTGCCTTTAAAGTAACTGCTACTTGCACGTGCCTTCCCAGTTCTTAGAACCCAGATAGTTTAAGCCGAGCATATAATTTTATTTCTGCTGTCCCTTTGCTGCTGTATCATTGTGAATTTCCCCCACTGTTAGAGTAATAAAGAATCCATCAATCAACCAATCTTCTGAAGCAGGTTCTGGGAACCATATAAGGTAAATATTCAGGGGGAAATTTGGGGAATGACTTGCACATCATTTGTGTTCTGTTGGCTCCATTACTGCCTTTAATTTGTTTATAGCTTCTGGAATGGTTAAATGAGACATTAAAGATATTAATTAAAAATCACTTTTCATAACATTTGTCATCATTGCCTAGGTCTCCAGTATGCAATCTGATATGCTACAACCCCTAATGTCTGTAAATGGGTAAAAATTCAAAGTGTCTTGGTCCAGTATGCTAGAATTTCTCTCTCTGCTCACCGCAGAGTAACAGCATCTATATTTGGGATAGCTCTAACTGCATAAAAGTAAACACAGAGCAAACGTACTACAAAACTAAACAACTCAATTAAAAATATAGTTTCCGTGGTATTTCATTCTGTAAATATAAACTTGCAAACATTTTAAACTTTAGCTAGATACAAACAGTCATTTCTTCCCCTCAATCATTATGTTCCAGCCCTATAGACACAGAGATCTAAACATAAACAAACCAGAGACAACAGCATTTCCCCACAATCGTTGCCTTTCAGACAGAGAACTGAAGAAGTTATACATAAACACAAACTTTTTCCAGACTGCTGTTAATGCTAATGTAGCTAATGAAGAAAGGAAACTGAATATGCAAAAATAAAGGTAATAATAATCAATATGTCACTGCTCCTGATACAAATCTCTCTGTTTCACATGAATGGTATATTCAGCAAAATGTGTATGACGTGCATAAGCGCGCACAGAGACTGTAGGCAAAACTATCCCACAATAAACTCAGCATAGGAAACATGGCTATACACAGTTATTCAAAGAGAGCTCCATATCCATTTTACAATCAGATTTTATTAAGTTAAATGGGCCAAAAAGGTAAGAGAAGGTTGATGCTGTCTCTTTTTGTACCTGTCCAGATGAAAAGCTGCAATCTCAGCGTTGTGCCTCTCAAAGTCAGAGAAATAGTACAGGTTCACATTGGTCTCCTCATGTCTCTGTTGTCTGCAGTTAAAAATAGAAAGAAGCTGATAAAGCAATTATTAGCTTACAGCACAGCATCTGTGCCTATTATTTACAATATTTGCAAAATCCAGTTGAAGTACTTACAATAGGACCATACAGCAACCTTAAAGAAAAGGTGAAAAGTTATAAGGGTCCAGTGTAGGCTTATGCCCCTCGTCATGTTTTACATGCAGCTACACAGATATCCTGTAAACCAAGCTGCAATTCCTGTTTCACTGAAAGGGCAACATAAGGCCCTATGAAGCTCTAAAATGTTTATACAGTAAACAGTAAATAGAGTCTTGGGAAATGCTACCAAAATAGACACTGAAAAGAAAAATACGTACAATGTACTTGTGTTTAAACGAGTATAGGAGATTCTATGCAGAAAAAATAGAACACACAGTAAACAGAACAGGCCCCTGCATTATATTTACTATAAGAGTATAGTCTCTTTTAATATCACAAATTTCAGCAAACAAATAGGCATATTCTATGCGCAAACATTTTGGTGAGAGTAAACCATATAGCTGTACTTATTTTCACATAGAACATCCAAATTTTATGTCACTTTGTACACACTTGTCAGACTCACTTCATGGGCTTGAAGAGTGCCTGTCCATAGTCAGGGAATGTCATCACCAACTTCAGCTGAGTCCCTCCTGTCTTCTGAACTAAAACATGTCGACAAAGAAGTCACGATCAACCAAAACGTAATGACCACCAGCTTTTTTGTTCCACTAGAGGTCTTCATGCTCCACCTTTTAAACTCTCAATAACCACAGCATTAATAACAGCAACAAGGAATCTCTGTAAGATTGCAGACCTGGTGTAAATGTATCTTTATGCTCAGCGGTCAGTGTTGTAGGCTCTGTACCTGCACTGACGATGCGGAATTTGTTCATTTGTTGCAGAAGCACAGGCACGTTGGCGTCTCTGTGCTCGTACAGCTGCCAGCGGGAGATGCCTAAGTGAAAGCGAAGCCACGGTGGGTGGGTATCTGTGCTGCTGTTCCAGCTTATGGGGTCAAAGCCCTCTCGGCTGTCGCTCAACCTAAATGAGAGGATTAGTGCTTTTAGGGCTGAAACAATTATCCAAATCCCTCAGTATATTTAACTTGCCCAGTCTTCCCTCCCACTGTTTCTAAAACCAACAAATTACAGATGTGCCTGTTTAACCTAAGCCTGCACCAAAGCTGACACAGACATTGTTTCCCTTTCAAGAGCCAACTAGCCACAAACACCTACAGACACTTTTGAGTCACCAATCCACCTACCAACGTGTGTTTGTGGACCGTGGGAGGAAACCTGAGCACCCACCAACACACACCAACACTCTTTACAGACTCTTTGAACCCACAACCTCCAGGTCCCTGGAGCTGTGTGACTGCGACACTACCTGCTGTGCCACCATGCTGCCTTAGACAACATATGCTCTAGAAAAATGATTTCTGGGCTGATAAGTCTAAATTTGTCATTTCAGTTACTTGGACCTTATGAAACAGAAGGTGTTACCAGCTTCTATTACTGAACTTTGGAATTCTTTTGGAAATAAGTTGAAACAAATGCAAAGGCTGGAATCACTAATTGCTGAAAAATATATATTTACTTACTAAGACAACTGTATAATTTTATACTGAAACAAATTGCTTCCTCCTAACAGTGGTTTAACAAAGATTTAAATAAACGAAAGGGTACAGCTATGCAATCTCACCACTGCTCTTCATTTTGCTCTTCTGCCCCTTTGGTTCGGACTTTGAGCAGCCAGTCTTCGTCAAGTTTGGGCGGACTGTGGAGGTTGTACAGTGTGTGGGAGAACAGAGCGTCCAGCTTGGAGGGATCAGATGCTCCTACTTTGATCTCATGCTTTGCCTGTCTCCTGGGGTCAGCCTTGCTTCTGGGACTGTCCAACGTGAGGTGGTCTGAGTTGTGGTTGGATTGAAGCTGAGAAACAGGAGGATGAAGGAGTTCACAATGGGGGGCGTACAGAGACAGAAGCAGCAGAGCCACCAGCAAGTGGAGGACCACTGACACACACAGCAACAAGACGTATACACCAGGCATCCGCCGATACCGACACGCTCTCATACTGAGAGAGAGAGACAGAGACAGAGAAAGAGAGAAAGAGAGAGAGAGAGAGAGGGTTCATAGGCTAAAATCACACACTCTTTAAAACCAAACCTTCATAGAGAACCATGAAATGAATTGAAAGTTCTGGAGCAGCTGCATATGAGCCTACCATGCTAATTCCAAGAGTTTGCTAGAGCGGCATAAAGGGGCAAAGGGGTTTAAACCAGTAAACCTGCCATTTCTGAAATGATGGAACCTGTTGGAACATCTGAGTGTGTGTGTGTGTGTGATGTATTAGATGTATTCATGGAACATTTAATATGTTTGAGATGAATTAATTGACATCAGTAATTTTCTCAAGAATGCCATCAAATCAATGTTCCAACATCTAATTGAAATTCTTCCCAGAACAGTAGAGGCTGTTACTACATGGAAAGGGGGCAATATGGCAGCCAAATGGTTTCACTGTCATTAAAAATCTAGTTCTAAACTTTCATCTGCACAATCTATTTTTAAACCTGTTCCAAGAGCAACACCAAAGCCGACATACATTGTCTGACAGTATGGAAGCATATATATATCAAAATGAAAATGAAAATGTAATATACAAAATGCCATGACATGTTTCATTTGATTATGCAACAACTGTGTTAAAATTAATTAATTCATCCATTCATTCATTCATTTATTCATCCATCATGTTTTCCGCTTGTCCATTTTAGGGCCGCAGTGCTGTGTTAAAATGATCATTAAAAAGTTTTTACACATTTAAACTCACCACACTAGAAATATAGCAAAATTCCAGCATTAAAAGAGAACCAGCGCTTTTTCAATTTTTCATAATTATCAGCCCCACTGCACTTAGTCTGTATCAAAATGCATGTGAAAATGCAAACCCAGCCGACTGCATTTTCATTTTCATGACTACTTGTCAATCATCCCATGAGGATGAGGCTAATTGCACGCTCAGCAGACAAGGCTTTAACTAAAGACATGGAGCTGCTCTTAAATTAGCAGAGGAGGTGACAAAAAGAAATACAGCCACTTTTTATGCTTATGTCTTTATACTTCACTCCATGACAAAGTGTTCAATTGACAGTGTGGTCAGACAAGGCTGTCAATGCAACATCAAGAGATGAATGTAAATGAAATATCAATTAAAGTCTACGTACTTGCAAATGTAATTACTGAATTGAGACCAAATTTGCATGTATGAGGGTGGAAACCCAGGATTACATTCAGATTTTGCATATTACATTGTCCATAGAATTTTCATACTGATATCCTTCCATATGACAGAAGCAGAAGGTCATGACGAAGATTTGCAAAGTTATTAAACATACCTGTCTAGCTCCTCTCTTCTCTGCTGACAGTTCCTCTGTAAAAAGAGAGAGATCTGCTATCACACTCAGCTATATCTATCTTGTTTGTTCACCTTCTTTCCCCCAGGTTAGGTCGGTCTGAACTGATATGTTTACTTGTACCTGTTGTCATTTTGTGTGTGTTTGCAGTGACAGTGTTTCACATATTCATAGTAGTCAAGTCAAGTCATATTTATTTGTATAGCACTATTTTACAACCTGATGGTGTGACAAAGC
This sequence comes from Hoplias malabaricus, assembly GCF_029633855.1. Classification (NCBI taxonomy): domain Eukaryota; kingdom Metazoa; phylum Chordata; class Actinopteri; order Characiformes; family Erythrinidae; genus Hoplias; species Hoplias malabaricus. The sequence goes on from NC_089820.1 coordinate 38,233,966, forward strand.
AGCTTTACAGAAGTTGAGAATTAAAACTAAATTTAAATGAATATCCCCAGGTGAGCAAGCCAAAAGCAATTGATCAGGAGCCTCTGACAGAGTTCCATCAGCGTCCCACCGGACAGGAGGGCAGTCATTAACTCAAAGGAAGTAAAAAGGTCATGGGTCTAAAAGGGGTTGTTAGAAGAAGAACTCCTTTTGTCATTGATTCATATTCAAATGTATAATACTATACACATACAAATTCAATGAACTGCCATTGAATTCATATAGTTGTAGGCTTAGTGTACTGTGATTAGTAGTAATTGTAACATGAGCCTTGAACCCAAAATAAGTTTAAAAATATTTATTAAAAATATTTAAAATGTTTCAGAACATGCTAAATAAAAGTTTCTAAAAGAACCATGCAAATTGTCTTAAGTTTCTCAGAGAACCACCCTTTTCAAAAAGCTTCCTAAAGGCTCCTTAAGGAGTTCCACAAATATGGCATGGTTAGGAACACCAAAAGTATCCTTTAATGTCTACAGTGTAATCTTATTTCATGTTGCTACTGCTTTTCATGTGTGTGATATAAACAGCTACTACAATTATAGGAGAGTTTGCATGCATTACTTGTTTATTGAAAGCATTACAATTAATTGCTGTGTGCTGTGGGAGGATAAATGAATACATATTTCCTAACTGGTCAGATATTTAGTGGTTTAATATATGTGGTTCTCCTGTTCACTTGCTCCTGAATGTGTGGCTGCTTTGTACCTTTCTTGTCATGTGTTTCCTTTGATTTGTTTTTTCCAGTGCCACATAAAAACACTGCTCCCATCCAACCCCACTTCTCTGCCCGTCAGTGCCTCTCTGAAAATTAGACAAGCAAACACTGTCAGGAACAGGCATCTGTGTCTATAGGTCTGATGACCACAGCATTGCCATGACAACCCATTGGAGGTTGAAAAGAGATTCATGTAGAGAATTTCAGTGCAGAATTGTGAACAACCGGCCCTAACACATGAAATATTTAAAGGCAAATTATGGCTTGATTATATCACATTATTATTTAAATTAATGCCAGTATTTAGCCACCATTTGTGTCCAATAACTTTGGCAGTAATAAGCTTGACTAATCACTCAAATCATGGTCTCTAAAACATGAAAACATGACTAAACCACCGCCTTCCGCCTTAAATGAAGAAAATCTCTGGCAAAAGAAGCCATGAAATATTTATCTCTGTTCTCTTTTCTGTAATTCTTCCTCTGTGAGCATGTATTAGAAACTTGATGATTCCACACATAATCGCAGTGTTGGCCCTTGCCAGAAGGCAAAGGGTACAGCTTTGTTAAAGGCTTTGTGAAAGGGAAAGCTCAAAGAGAGAACGAAAAGAGGAGGATGTCAATTCCAGCTGGAGATATGATGGTACGCTGTGTACTGTGTGTGCATCGTAGAGTTGAGCAGAGGGTACAGACAGTGTAAGCGTATGAATTTTTCAGACAGCAGAGATTAAAAGCAAAGGAACTCTATCTATAATACAACAAATGCACCTGCACAGAGTTCACTGCACCACAGAGGAGGAGGTCTGAAAGAGTCTGAACCTACTGCAAAAATCTTGAGAGGAAAACATTATTGCTGTAAAGGTAGGCAGCATGAAAAAAGCACATAACTGGGATTAGTATTCCTAGAATATTAGACAGTTGGCGTATCCATACTCTACCCACAAATGCAGTCTTACATGATGGAGTAAACTCCTATAATTAATTAGTGAATAATGAATTAATATGTGCTACATTAAAGAGCATATATTATGAAAATATAACTTTTGAGTGCATTAACACATGATTTTGGGGATCTAGAGCTTTCTACCATATAACATACTCTGAAATAACACACCACAATAAATTTTTGAGAGACCGTGGACACTTCAGAATTGTCCCCTCTCCTAATCTGAGTTTTTCTAATCACAGCGCTGGACCTGTGTTTATGTGAGTGTGCAAAGATAAGGTTAAACACAGCAAAAGAAATACAGTGACCATGGAGAAATAAATATACTGATCAAATATTAAATATTCATTCATTGCCTGTTACCGCTTATCCAGTTCAGGGTCACGTTAGGTCAACAGCCTGCCCATAATCACTGGGCACAAGGTAAGAACACACCCTGGAGGGGGCGCCGGTCCTTCACAGGGTGACACACACTCACACATTCACTCACACGCTTGCACCTAGAGACAACTTTGAGTAGTCAATCCTCCGACCAACGTGTGTTTGTTGACCATAGGAGAAAACTGGAGCACTCTTAGGGAACCAATGTGGAAATGGGGAGAACACACAAACTCCTCACCTGGAGAAACAAATCAAGTGTCAGACACTGGGCCTTTTTAAACACATTAAAATGGTGCAATGCAAGCAATCCGGAGAGCTAGCAAACGATGAGGAAATGTCTTGAAAATTTTATAAAAGGTGTTTTTTGATTAAATTTGATAATGTCGCCTTTAATTCGTGCCATATCACCCACTCCTACTTGCTAGTGTGTGTAAAGGGAGAGTGGGCAGGCAGGCCAAAAGGGCACAATAACCTGACACAATGTGTGTGCCTTTCTTTCAATAAACAGATGCTCTGAGTCAGATTGCCACATCCAGTATTACTGTGCAATACTCTGTAAACAAAATCTGATTCCAAACACCACCCCCAACACAGACACACACACACACACACTGACAAAAGGACTTGTGTTAGATGGTTCAGACTACTATCCTTATAAGAATACAAATTAAGGGTCCACAGGTTTCTCTTTACACTGAGCCAATACATTATATTGTATATTTAGCCTGGCAATGGAGCTAATAATGCATTTATACCTTAATGTAGGCTAATACACTGCCGATTAGTACTATGTTTACTTTAAGCTTAAATCAACACACTCACCCCAGACCTTGTCAGGGGGTTGCAGTAATCTCAAATAGCAATGCTCAAGTGATTTCTGAGATTGACATGTAATGTTAATTATAAAAGCCAATGGTTTATTTGTACATGCATCCATTTTATTATGACAGAGTTTTAACAATTATAACGAGTAATAAGACTGAGCATTTGTTGTAAAGGAGGGAGTTGGTGGTTGGGTGTGTGAGGGGAGAGGAACAGTTTGATAGGATGTGTAATAATGGAGAGGCTACATTTGGGCATGGTCCTTTGCCCAAACATTAGTTATTATATTACTTAATATAAACAAGTCTATTTGAGTATATTAAGTCTAAAATGGTGAGGTGTAACTAGTAATACTATTATTAACAGAACTAAGCAAAAACAGACACAAAAACTGCCAAAAATATGGTCTTCTACAACTCAGTTAAAATCACTTAAATGTAACTCAGCATTATTATCTCTGCTCCACTTCCACCTTGTCCACTAAACCGAAGCTCAAAAATCTTTAAAATGGTAGGACTTGTTCCTTAACATTTTGAAGTAAGCATCCCTGCCTATCTGGATTATTACATTTGAGATTTTCTTTGGCTCTCTGCAGTTTCAAAGTGGAAACACTCATCCATGGCATCAACATTGCTTATTTTTAAGTCTCTGAGCATCTAAACAACACCATATGGACATGTTAACAAGGTAAGAATTTGATTGTCTGAAGGGGTTTTTACCTCTTTTACCTTTGATGTTTTGACATAATTGGAAAATACCAACTTTACTCTGTATGAAATTTCATGATGAACATACAACAAGGCATAGGTATAAATTACTTAGCTTTTATTCAAAGTTTCCTGTTTCTCTTATAAGTTAAGGATAAGTTCAGGTTAAATTTTACTAGGTATTTTGTAATGTTCTACTCAGAGTCACACACATTTACATTTACAGCAATTGGTCAGTGCTCTTATCCAGATCAAATTACAATGTTAATTACTCAAATTCAGGAATGAATGTAATTAACAACAAATATAACATAAATTTTAAAGAGAAACAATGTATCAGTGGTTAAAAAGTCATATCATTTTTATTACACGTGTCCAAACAAATTCACAAATTTACAAATTTACAATAACACTATAAATTATGTACAAGAAATATTCACATATTAAGACTTGAAAAATACACTTTTTAATGAAAATATACTGTGGTCCATTTCTCAGGTATCAGATATTAAAGAGATGGAGAAGAGTGAGGAACAGTTGGAGAGGGGGTGGGGGATGGGGGGTGTGGGGAAAGACAGAGCGAGGAAGACAGCTGACCAGATACAGAGATGATTATGCAGATGGTCTGGCAGTGCAGAGAGGGAGAGTCGTTGGACAGAAAACGTGAAATGTTCTATTTCTCCAGAAAAATTACACCAGGGAAAAAACATGCATTTCTGTAACCTCTGTGGCACCACATAGAGGCATTTAATTTCACCAATGCTTTGTTGATTTTAAATTAAAGTAAAAAAACAAATGTTTGTAGACAATTGTCCATCTAACATTTTGTCTGTACTCCAGGCTGTTAATCAGGAGTTTGTCCTCTCTTCTCTGCAGTATCCATCGCTCCTCTTCTGGGAAGGCCTGTTGGAATATTCCTGTTGGAATCTGACTGAATACTGATTTTGGAGGATAAGATCAGTATCATAAACTCCACTGCAAACTAATCCCAAATATATTGTACAGAGCTTCAGGGGCTTTTCTCTCAGGATTGACACTTTGAAAGTCTTCTTTAGAGTGTCATTGCAACAGTCCAAAATGTTACTGTCCACAAGCATAAGTGCTAGATTTGTCAGTCTCTTTTGCGATGTTGTAGTGTGTAACTATGTCTTCAGATGGCACAGAGTAGAGAATGTTCTTTCAGATTATGAGGCTGACTGTGGTGCCAGTGTTCTCCTATAGGCTGCATGTGTACTTTTTTATGGTTTTGTTCATTTTTAAAATAATTATTAAAAAATAAATCTGTGACTACAGCAGTTCAGTTGGATTTTTATTGAATAATTGGCTTGAGAAAGACATGAGTTTTCGCTGCGTTTGCTAAAACACGGTCGCTGACCACCCCCACTCCCTGCGCTAAAACAGCTCAGCAAAAAGACATTCCCCCAGCTCTCAATTTTCACATTGGAACATTAAAGAGCTTCCATACTGGCAGGATAATTCTTGTGTGAAATTTTACATTTATGATTGTCTGCTGTCTACAGGTGGCTGGGACCGGAAGGCAGGGGCAAACTTCACTTTACAAAGTTTTCAGCTTGTTGGAAAACACTCTGTCTGAGAATGAACCTAAGACATTTTTAAGACTATAAAAAACATTTATGTGCCATTTTGCCTGTTTTTCCTGTCACATTTATTAAATTCTTTTATCTTTTTTTCAAGAGTTACAGGTGTTTTCCAGTTCTACTCTCACTGCCAGCAGTACCCCTAATTTATGTGGTTAGGGCTCTAGGTGCACCATACTGTAGCAGATTTCATAATAAGGGGTGTGCATATAGTATTGGAATTGAGTCCCTTTCACACACGCATGATAACGCAATAGTTAACAGAAAAGGGTTTTTTAAACTGCCAAAAATGAAAAAATTATACAACAACATCAAGAAAGAAATTATAAGCAGCGTGAACAAAAACTGTTAGCTGTTCCCAGTCAGCTGTATATCAAATGTAAACAAAATGGGAGAGTTATAAAAAGAAAACATGACACTGACTAAAGAATATGTTATAGTGACAGAAAACATTTTTCAGGATCATAATGGATTTTGGCACATATATATGTTAAAAATAATGTTAAAGCTTTTCTTTTGTAAGACATTTCACATGACATGACCAACAAACATTTCAGATCTCAATTAAAATTTTGGGTGTGAATAAAAAAAAATCTATATCAAACTCCATCCTCCAAAAAATCTGACCAGCATTTGATGAAGTGCTAACCATGATCCAGATTTTATGATGCATCTCTAAAAGTTTTTGTGCTTTACAGTGAGTGTTTGTGTGGTGCATTATGTTAGGAGCACTTCCAAACACACACTGCCAGACTTCCAAAGAACATGTAGAGAATATTCTTCACCTCATGCTCAATCTCAAAGCCGAAGCCCTCTCCTATCACTACATGCCACGAGCTGCCAAACTTCTTATCCATCGACTCCTTTATCATCTTAGCTGCACTCTAAAAACAGAAAAGACAGAGATACAGAGAGACAGAGAACAGGAGAGAAAATTACATGCAAATAAAGCAACTAAATACCAGCAAATGACTGAATAACTCAATAAACCAATCAAATACAAATAATCAATCAGTCAAGCCTTATTTACTTGAATGATATCCCAGTATATATTTAGATATCCCCTTGAATCCACACACACACACACACACACACACACACACACACACACAGATAGTTGAATGCATCAGCGTTTTAACAACAGAGGCATTGGGCAAAAATGGGCACTTGCTGAGCATACATTATAAAAAAAAAAGAGCAAAGAGAAACTAGGCCGGACCGCCATTAGCCATATAGCCATTGTCACAGAGGTTTTTCTGGCGTTTCAAAAACAGGAACGCCCAAAATATATACCCTTGTTATTGGAAGGTCTAAAGAAACTCAGAACTGGTTCTAAAGAAAGAGTCTTTGTTTACAATAATAACAAATAATAAAAATAGGCTAGGCAAATAGAAAATTAATCAAAAACAACATTCAGAACATAATCATGTCTATATCAATTATTTTTATTTTATTATGTCCCCACTGTGTTCATCTACTGTCCATTTAAAACCACACTACCAAGCTGTAGTCACATGATTCTGCCCCTATCTGCCACAACCAAAATGCCAAGGCCGACCATGCAACTTGAGCAGCGGGTACTAAAGAAAAACACAGTGTCTGTGGTTTTGACGTGCTGGGTTTTATCTAGAATTAAGACGACACTGAACAAAAAGTAAGTCAAATGTAAACACTGAGAAATAACAGTTTCAGTGACCAAAGCACAATCACACACCAAATATAAAGAGTGCTCAAAAAACAAGAGAGGAACAAACTCCAAGCAACATACCCCATATTTAATACTGAAGTATATTTCCAGCACAAGCCTCGTCACTGAACTATGAGGGTCAGAAATACCAAAACAAAATAATCATTAATTAAGCATGATCATGGTAAAATGTACATTTAATCATTTGATTTGTGCTCATATTGCCCAGCACTAATAACAAACTATAAAAATAATTTATCTTGTCAGTTGCTGACAGTGTATGTGTGATCATGGAATGCTTATTTTCTGCTCATACCAAGCTACAAAACTGAAGCACTATGTTGAGATGATACTAAAGCAACTCATTTACCAGAAACGAACAAGATAACATTTTAAAATTTACATTTTTTAATATCTCTAAAACCAAACACCTTAACATTTTTTCAACCAAATAATCTATATTGTTAAAGGAACAGGGCATGGCTGGGAAGTAGATATTTATGTACTGACTTACATTAAGGGTCGGACAGATAAAATGGTGCTATAAATAAATCATAGCCTTCTTTATTTTGAGTAGCATTTTGCGCTTGTGTTCTGGCATTTTCTTGTAAAGTTAAACCAAAAGCTGTGCAGATGTAATTTACTCATCAGAAAGTCAGTAACTTTGAGATGCGTCCGTGTATTCGTGCTGTTATAGGGACACACAAGATGACTTTCTGTTTGTTAAATATATAGTAGAAAACAACAGGCTGTGTCACAGAAACATTCTCCAAACATAAAGACGAGACTATATTACCTCAACAATGTTCAACACATTTCTGTTTGAGGCTCCAGTAAAACACTGAGCTGCTCACCGCGGCAGACAGTGGACCTACAGCGCTGAAGCAGTGTGTCCAGATTCAGCTCTCAACTCTCTAGCCCCTTGAACACTTCTGCTCTTCTTTCAACAATGTCATAAAAGTGAACATTTCAATTAAAAATGTAGGTCTTATGGCAAGAAATGGGACAAGGGAAAGCCTGCAGACAGCAAAATTTTTAGGTCCCAAAATAAGACTTGTCCAGGGTAAAGAGGACATTTGGTTACTGCCGAATGGTTCCAAATTTATTTCATGAACTGGAAGGTGAAATATGGCTGAATCAACAACAGATGGTGTAGTAGTGCCACCTTAAATTCTCTCTGTGAAATATGGCAGTTCCTACTCGCACATGCATGTTTCAAAATTAGGAGTCAGTCAGTCAGTCAGTAAGCAAAAATGCCTCTTCTAGGCCAGCCCGGTAGGTGTCCAGCAAAAAGAAAAGAAAAACAGGGAAAAAAATTTGAAGACACCTAATCAGTACACAGACATTTACAAGTAATTCCAGTGCTTTTATTATATTAATTGGTTATTTGCAGCTATAAGAGCTTCCTACAAGATGTAGTGGAAGTAGTATGCACACATTGCTGTGGCATTTGCACTACATAGTGGAGTCAATGATAATTCATTATTATTTAATTAATAATTAATTATTTAATTCATTTTGCTAAGCTCCATGTTTGGGAGCCATTAACTAATATGTAGTGTCCGTACCTGTCTTAATTTTAACTTAGACAAATAGGTCATCTTCACATATTATACAGCAAAAGTAGCTAGAATTAACTATTATTAATGAAATATGCTCATTGACCCGCCGTGGGTTCTTGACTCTGAAATGGAATCTGAACTAGAAGTTAAAATTCCATACGAGAAAGGTGCACACACAAACAAATAACCAAGGATTGGTTTTATCACACAACTGGTTTATTAATAATAATATCAAATAATGAATATTGATTAGACATTCATATAATAAAATGGATTACAGCGATATATGAGGGAACAGGGAGATTAATATGTGAGGGAATTTCTCTATGATAATTATTGTCCTAAGTTCTAAGAAAGGCTATTGTTTATCCCAGCAAACTTTCAGTACCAACCCATGAGCCATGAGAGACATGAAACCATGTGACCTTACGTATCCGGAGATGAACGGGGAGCATGACGCTGACGGTGCCTTCCGGCACGACTTCCTGGAGAATTGCAGACGCGGGCCTTGTAGGTTGCAACCGCGGGCGTTCATTTTCTCCCGAGGCTTTCAGACGCAGCCGTCGGAGCTGGTGGTGTTCTGAAGGTCTCTGTGGGGATTCTTCGTCGTCGCTGATCTGCTGCCTTGTGAGAGAGAGAGAGAGGCACGTCCATGCAGGTCTCTCCGGTGCAGGTTTCCACATCTCAGAAGGTCATTCTGAGGGTGCGTGCAGCAGTCCTCTTCGTGGCGTTGTCGTCGTTTGGAGGGTCAGAGGTCTAAGGTTGCCTTCATGCTCTGGGTGTGGCGTTGAAATTTTGCTAGCGTTAAACTATAGCTCTTCTTAATCTGTAGTTTCTATCTGGACCACGCTTTAAAGGTCCAAGACTGTTTAAGAAAGCCATGAGTCTGACGCCTGCAGAGTCATTTCCAAAACTCAGGTCATTTTACTCTTTTAGCCTTGAAAAAGCTAAAAGAGACAACGCCCCAAGTGTCTGGAGCCTTCAAGTGAAGAGTCGAACATCGGAGAAAAAGGGGCAGAAGCCCAAAAAGTTTGAAAAACCTTACAAAGCTCAAAAGCTGGAAAAAAGCTTGTGTCATTTGGCGCCACAGGTTTTTAACTAGAGTTTAGAAAACCCGCCCCGAATACCTGATTCGTCCTCAATGAGGGAGAATTGGAGCTTTTCTTGCTCCTGATTGGCTGTTTCCTGTACCTTGGGAGTGGCATCACATAGAATTTATGACACTTGACAAGACAAAGACTTGACCATCCCTGAGTGAATACTTTGCAATATAAAAGATTATATGTTAACACAAAGTAATATAATTATTTATAACAGTATTTATAATTATTAACCAACTAAACACATAGTATGTGACTACCTTGGTTCTACATAAATTCATATAAACAAAAATGACTTTAAACACATGTAAATTAATTCCACCTATTTTGATTGTCAAAACGGGATTAATTTCAAACAGTTGTGCCCATATACAACTTGTTTTCCATGTAAGAACTTTGGGATGTTTGAGTCTTTTAGAGTTAACAGTCTTTAAAAAGGTGTCCTTTAAAGAGGGCATTGTGGGTTTCAATCAAGATTGAGTCTCTGTGTCTCTCTGCATTCTTTCCTTGACCCTGGGGGTCCTTAAGTCATAAAAAGGGTCTTTGGAGGGGGTTTTACGGGCCTGCTCTGGAGGTTTATCTCACCTTACGATCTTGGTTAGAGATGTCTCTGAAACGAGCTAAAGTTTGGGTATATCAAATCACATCTTCAGAAAGTCACAATTTCGTATTAGAGATTAATACACATTCATCATATCCACTACAAAGACTAGAAGTCCACACCAAATTCAATTAACAATGGTTTGATGGACGTGATTTGTGCACTGGAGTAGGGCTATTGCTGTAAAAGAATTTCCTATGTGGTGGCTTATCGGGGCTCAACACTGCAATATGCTATATTACCACACCAAATTACTTAATTGTTTCTGATTCTGGTGCTATACTCCTAACTGTCAGCTGGAACGTGCCTGAACTGTTATATTAAGCTTAGGCCAGCCCGTGCAAAAAAGCCTCATACCATTTTCCTTCTCCATAAATCTTTACAGGCACAATGCAGTCAGGAAGGTAATGTTCTCTTGGCATTTACCAAACCCAGACTCGACCATCAGACTGCCAAATAGTGAAATGCGATTCCTCACTCCACAGAACACATTTCTATTGCTCCTGGATCCATTGTGGAATGTTTTACACCACTCCTTTGGGTTTTGTGATAAGGCTTGCATGTGACCACACAGCCACTGAAAAACATTAGATAAAGCACTTTTTGATATTAATGCCAGAGTGGGTCTTGAACTCCTACTAGTAACTATATATAGTCTGACACTTCATGGCTGAGTTGCTGTAGTTCCAAAATGTTTCCACTGTTCAGTTATATCACTCACAGCAGATTGTGGAATATATAGGTGTGAAGATTTTTCACATTCGGATATTCAATAGCAGCATTTTATTACATTACCATGTCTGAATTCAGTGAGTTCTTTAGGATGAGCAGTTCTTTTAAAACTTTTTGTAATGTCACACTACATGTCTAGATGTTTGATGTTATACACATGTGGCAATGGGACTAAATGAAACATCTGAATACAATGATTAGAAAGTTTGTCTAATACATATAGTTTAGCTGTAAATGAAAACATAAGAACTGGTGCAAAAAATGTACCCAAAATAACAGAAAAAAACTGAACAGTTATTTTATATAGATAAAAATTATGACTGCAAATTTTAATCTTACCAAATCAACACACTCATTCGTTGATTAAATGGACTACTATGAGCTGCAGCTGGGATTAAACTACTGTGTTGTGTTCTGGTTACGACAATTGTCAGTTTGAATATTTCATTAATTGCAATCCCATCTTTGTGTAATTAAATTTCCCAAATTTACCCCAGAGTGAGTAAAAAAGTATTAACGCCTGTGTATAATGTAACATACAATCAGTTTATTAGAATTTTCTATCAAGTAAACTTTTTTCATGGGTACAGTTTGCTGTACTTAAACACTGCTAGAAGGATATTTTTGTATGCTGGACCATTCTTACCCTAGCTGTGACACATTAACAGTTTAAAATACCATACAACCACCACACACACACTACCAACGTCATTGTTGTACCAACACTAATCTAATTCAAATAACATATGGTCAGTTGTGGTCCTACTATGATGGATGTGGTAAAGTGGGGACTGATGATAGACTACTCCAAGTAACTGTAAATAAAAAAAAAAAAAGTGTTTTTATGGGATATATTTCTGGTAAAATAGCTACTATGACACAAAGCACACACCTCATTGTTGGTGGCAAATTTTTCACATGCTGTAACACACAGCTCCATGGTCTCCACCCTCATTTCCTCTGACATGTCTGTGTGCTGTAAAACCAAAAATAGAGTTAAACATAATAAAGCAACAGAATAGGCTGCTGAGAAAGACAACCTTTAATAGAGCAGATTCTGGTGTTATGTCACACCATACTTCACACTTAAAGAAGTCAGATGTATCGCTTCCATTTTTCAGTGCATGCCTTAATCAGATCAGTCATCTGTGAGGACACTACTGTGTTTGTCATCTGAGTAAGAGGATGTTTCTCTCTCTCGCCCACATCAGTCACCTCCCTGGATCAAATTAGAACAGACTCTGTCACTGCTTATTAAAATTTTAACAATCATCAGAAAGCTCTGTCTTATAGTACAGTCAAACAAACAAAAAAATTCTAATTCAACAATGTATGTTTTTGAAAGCAAAATTAAAGATTTATTGAAATCTATCTAATGTGTGCGTGTTTCCCTGTGAAGGACTGGCGCCCCCTCCAGGGTGTATTCCTGCCTTGCGCCCAATGATTCCAGGAAGGCTCTGGACCCACCGTGATCCTGAACTGGATAAGCGGTTACAGATAATGAATGAATGAATTAATTAATGAAATCTATCTATCTATCTATCTTTGATTTATCTAATCAAAGGCAAGGCCATCCCCAAACAAAGCCAAAGCCACACAAGTCAAAAAAGCCAGTGGAGAAAACACCTATCAGATAAATTTTCTCCTGTCTTTGCTTGGAACTAACAAAATTTCTTTAGTCACAATTTTTTTTAATTATTCTCTACCACTCCGTCAAGGTCTAGCAGTCTTCAGAGTAGACAGTAATGAGAATTATGGGATTCCCTGGCTACTCTCTAAACATGGCCATTTGCCTCCACATCCTCTCTTGGCTGAAGCCTAAGCTCTATATCTTTGACTTGATCTTTGCCTCATGAGGATATATTCTCCCTAAGTCAGAGTGTCCATGGATTTTTTTGGATGCTCTAGGCCACTCTATCGCCTCCCTTACCCCTTATCTTGACAAAATATATTACATGAAATGACACGTAATAATAAAGCAAAACATAAAGACTCTTCACCCTAATCAGAGGGAAGTTGTGGAGTCTCTTGTACTCTGCCTCTTCCTTCTTACTCTCAGCTGTTTCCGCCATTTTAGCTCTGTAGAAAGATGTCTGTCATCAGAACCCCAGATTGTATTATATTCATAGAGAAGCACTGTTTTTTCTTTTAGACCAAGAAAAGAAGGCAGCTCAAGAAAAGATTATCGTAACAGCTACCTTGTTTTATACAAAAATCTGTTTTCCATTTAAACACAAACACTGTATTGGACTCTCTCTTCTGTATGAGTGCTGTTGAGAAGATGTCATGAGAAGCTGACATCAATATTAATGAGAATAACAGAGATATCCTATGCATTTGCTGACTGACCAGAACAGTGCACATTTAGAAATATGCCCCTTTTGCAGTCTTGCCAAACACAGAAATGTCTGAGTTTGTAAATACAATTAAATTTACTATTACTAGAAGAGATTTTACTAACAGTAACATCCTAAAAGTATAAAGCCATGTTCTCATTTATGATTTAGCACCTAGTTATACTCTATATGATGACGTTCTAAAACAAAGATATTGTAAATCATTACTCTGATATTCAAATTATTAAAATGAGATTGTAATAAATTAAATTGAGTTTTTAAATTATTACTTTTATGACACACTATTATTTTGACATATTAAGCAATTGAGGTAGAATAAATCATCAGTATAGTAAGCTTTATCTTTATTATGAATAAATATTATGAATATACATTTTGAAAAGGCGGGAGGTGACGGTTAGAAAAGTAGCGGAAGGTTTGATCATAAGGAGATCGTATGTTATGTTAATAATCAAAACGAGGACAAGAGATTAAAATAAGCTAAAATCAGCATAAACATAGAAGATTATCTGATTACATTTAATATGAACAAAAATGCAAATAACAGGCTCGTGTAGCTGTTACTGAGGTCAACTGAGGTATAATGCCAATGCGTTAAAATTCAGTGCATCAAAATAAAAATAACACAACTCCCCACAGAAGCAAGCTAGCTAGGTCTGCTGGCACTTGGTGCTGTTTTAACAGAATTTAATGGTGATACGTTCTATTTATTTTACATTACAGTGGTCAGAGACAGAAGACATTGGTGGACTACACTACACTCGTATTTAACTTACTTGAATTCGGAACCCTTGAAAAGCGGCTACGTTGTTATGGAGACATTTTGATCTTAGCAACCTACACTCAAGCTCCAACCGGCGTTGTGCTGCGTCTTTAGGCGCATCCCAAATTTCTCACGGCTCCCTATGTAGGGCACTAGGCGACTTGTATACTTTCGCCTCATCTGTGCATTTTATCACCAGCAGAGAATTGTTCACAGATGTCTCACCTTCTTCTATCTTACTCAGTATTTGAGAGCACTTGTCATCATTTTAAAACCTTTGTAGTGTACTATGAACTAGGGAGGCAAATGACACTAATTCGCACATCAAATAAATCAGACTATAGCTAGAAACAGACCAGGTTTGGTCCACTGAGGGAAATATTGGAGGTTCACTGGGATTTTGCACAGCGTTTTTTTTTGTGCGGACCACCGGTCTTTAAACTGAATTTTATACAAAACGCGACATTTTAGTGCTTTTCTTTTCAATGTCCAATTTACAGATTTTCCTTTCAGTTTCCTCTGGTTATTCTTTGTAAATGACATTAATTCAAAATTTTAATCCAGCACAGTGTCAACATTTTCAGCCTAATCATTTTATATCAATGTCAACTCATTATTGCATCTCATAGTTGGTTGTGTGTATAAGTAGTTATATTTTATTTTTTATGTGTGCAGTCTCTGAGAATTTAAAATCAGTTTGAGGAAGTTAAAACAGTTGGATGTTGTAATCAGCAGTGACCTACAGTCAGCAGTGTGCAGATATTTTAAAGCTAGTGGAGCCATACACGTGCTGGTCATAAAATTAGAATATTATGAAAAAGTTAATTTATTTCAGTAATTCCATTCAAAAAGTGAAACTTGTATATTATACACATTCATTACACACAAACTGATATATTTCAAGTGTTTATTTCTTTTAATTTAATGATTATAACTGACAAACATGAAAACCCCAAATTTAGTATCTCAGAGAATTAGAATATTGTGAAAATATATTGAATATTGAAGACACCTGGTGCTACACTCTAATCAGCTAATTAACTCCAAACAACTGCAAAGGCCTTTAAATGGTCTCTCAGTCTAGTTATGAAGGCAACACAATCATGGGGAAGACTGCTGACTTGACAGTTGTCCAAAGGATGACCATTGACACTTTACACAAGCAGCACAAGACACAAAAGGTCATTGCTGTTCAGAGAGCTCTGTGTCCAAGCACATTAATAGAGAGGCAAAGGGAAGGAAAATATGTGGAAGAATTAAGTGTACAAACAATAGGGATAACCCCACCCAGGAGAGGATTGTGAAACAAAACCCATTCAAAAATGTGGGGGAGATTCACAAAGACTGGACTGCAGCTGAAATCTTTAAGAACCACCACGCACAGACGTATGCAAGATATGGGTTTCAGCTGTCACATTCCTTGTGTCAAGCCACTCTTGAATAAGAGACAATGTCAGAAGCGTCTCACTTCCAAAAAGGACTGGACTGCTGCTGAGTGGTCCAAAGTTATGTTCTCTGATGAAAGTAAATTTTGCATTTCCTTTGGAAATCAAGGTACCAGAGTCTGGAGGAACATAGGAGAATCCACATTGCTTGAGGTCCAGTGTAAAGTGCTAAGCAGAAATCAGATTATTGCCAGAATAATGTAAATTGTAGCTAATTACTCAAGTGCATGTCAATGCATTGATCAGATTACAAACAAAATCTGATTTTGTGCATTTTTCAGATTACTAAGTGCAGGTAAAAACACTCATTGAGTAGAACCGATCAAGTATACAGAAAAATACATTTCCCAGAATTCTCTGGAAGTTCATGTGGACACTGCAGCCAATTGCAAGGCTTTCCAGCATGTCAGTTCACCCAACATTTACATCCACAGACATTCAATCCACTAGTAGAAGTAGAGTCTGATACCTTCAGTATGTTAAACTGATGTCACTGCCAGGAACCTGCTAGTTGCATTTTGCTTGGCCGACTGTACATCTGTCTATACACACTTCAATTTATCTTTTTGTACGGGCTCTGGTATTGGTCCGACGTGTCTCCTTTTACACATCATGTCAATATTGCAGACTTGTGATCAGTCCTTTTGACTAAAAGAGATTTAAAACACCTGTAAATCATTAAAGCTAATTGTAATCTTCATTAAAGCTGGGGTTAAGTACTTTCCTGGGTACTTAAGCAGTTGCTTGTGTCAAATGCCTGCCTGTTCATGAGATAATAGATAATAGATTGATCTTTTTCTATTTGCTATATTGGTTTTTGTTTTGATTTATTCAGAATGTGTTAAACCATTTCTACTGGTTTGTTTATCATTAGAATGTAATACAATGTGAAATTCTGCTGCAAATATAACATCTATAAAGTGATAAAAAGCAAAAAAAAGTAAATAAATGAATATAATATGAATAGTAGAGAAAAAAATGAGCAAATATCATGGAATAGAGTATTTCAGATTTTAATGGGATCAGTACATGTTCTACACTTTCAAGATGAAAAACAGACCCCCCCCCCTGTTTTTACTAAAGCTGTACAGAAAATATCTGGAACATGGACAGAGATCATTTAGCTTAAAATGGAGATAAGGGAAAACACCATTGTGGGTCAAGGGAGGTCTCTCTCTCTCTCTCTGTCTTTGTCTCTGTGCATGTGTGTTTTTTCTCTGGGATGCTTTGATTTCAGTTTTGAGGATTAGTGAGGATTTTCTGTTTCTGGATAGATTTATGGTGGAGGCCAGCAAAATGTGGGTCGTGTGTGTGTGTGTTGGGTTCAGTAAAAACCTCAAGCAGGACAATGCACTTTAAATCATAAAAAAAAAATGAAAAACTTAACTTAATAACATCTTATTTACAAACCCCATGTCAGAAAATTCACAGTGCAAAATGTAAATAAATAGAAAACACCAAATTCAGTATGTCAGAAAATTAGAATATTACTTAAGACCAATACAAAAAAAATGTTTTTTTTTAGAAATGCTGGCCAACTGAAAAGTATGACCATGAAAAGTATGAGCATGTACAGCACTTGATACTTAGTTGGGGCTCCTTTTGCCTGAATTACTGCAGCAATGTGGCGTGGCATGGAGTTTATCACTCTGTGGCACTGCTCAGGTGTTATGAGAGCCCAGGTTGCTCTGAAAGTGGCCTTCAGCTCTTCTGCATTGTTTGGTCTGGCATATTGCATCTTTCTCTTCACAAAGCCCCATAGATTTTCTATGGGGTTAAAGTCAGGCGAATTTGCTGGCCAATTAAGAACAGGGATACCATAGTCCTTAAACCAGGTACTGGTAGTTTTGTCACTGTGTGCAGGTGACAAGTCCTGTTGGAAAATGAAATCTTCATCTCCATAAAGCTTGTCAGCAGCAGGAAGCATGAAGTGCCCTAAAACTCCCTAGACGGCTGCTTTGACCTAGGACCTCAGAAAAAACAGTGGACCAAAACCAGCAGATGACATGGCACCCCAAACCGTCACTGACTCTGGAAACTTTACACTGGACCTCAAGCAACATGGATTCTGTACATCTCCTCTCTTCTTTCAGACCCTGGGACCTTGAAATGCAAAATTTACTTTCATCAGAGAACATAACTTTGAAACACTCAGCAGCAGTCCAGTCCATTTTGGAAGTGAGACACTTCTGAAGCTGTCTCTTGTTCAAGAGTGGCTTGACACAAGGAATGCAACAGCTGAAACACATGACTTGCATATGTCTGTGCATGGTGGTTCTTAAAGCACTGAATCCAGCTGCAGTCCGCTCTTTGTGAATCTCCCCCACATTTTTTAATTGATTTTGTTTCCCAATCCTCTCCAGGGTGCGGTTATCCCTATTGCTTGTATAAACCGGATTCCAAAAAAGTTGGAACACTAAACAAATTGTGAATAAAAACTGAAAGCAATTATGTGGAGATGGCAAATGTCAATATTTTATTTGTAATAGAACATAGACGACAGATCAAATGTTTAATCTGAGTAAATGTAACATTTTAAAGGAAAAATATGTTGATTCAAAATTTCAGTGTCAACAAATCCCAAAAAATTGGGACAAGTAGCAATAAGTGGCTGTAAAAAGGAAATTGAGCATATAACAAACAGCTGGAAGACAAATTAACACTGCTTAGGTCAATTGACAACATGATTGGGTATAAAAAGAGCTTCTCAGAATGTCAGTGTCTCTCTGAAGCCAAGATGGTAAGAGGATCACCAATTCCACCATTGTTGTGCAGCAATACCAGAATGGTGTTACCCAGCGTAAAATAGCAAAGACTTTTAAGTTATCATCATCAAAAGATTCAGAAAATCTGGAACAATTGCTGTGTGTAAGGGTCAAGGCTGTAAAACTCTACTGGATGCTCATGATCTCCGGGCCCTTAAATGTCACTGCACCTCAAACAGTAATGCCACTGTCAAGGAAATAACAGAATGGGCTCAGGAATACTTCCAGAAAGCATTGTCAGTGAACACAATCCACCGTGCCATCCGCCGTTGCCAGCTGAAACTTTACAGTGCAAAGAGGAAGCCATTTCTAAGCAAGCACCACAAGCTGAGATGTTGGTACTGGGCCAGTGGTCTTTTAAACTGGAGTGTGGCAAAATGGAAAACTGTTCTGTGGTCAGATGAGTCAGGATTTGAAGTTCTTTATGGAACACTGGGACGCCATGTCATCCGGACCAGAGAGGACAAGGATAACACAAGTTGTTATCAACGCTCTGTTCAGAAGCCTGCATCACTGATGGTATGGGGTTGCATGAGTGCTTGTGGCATGGGCAGCTTGCATGTCTGGAAAGGCACCATTAATGCAGAGAACTATGTTGAGGTTCTAGAACAACATATGCTCCCATCTAGACATCATCTCTTTCAGGGAAGACCCTGCATTTTTCAACAAAATAATGCCAGACCACATTCTGCAGCAATCTCAACATCATGGCTATGTAGGAGAAGGATCCGGGTACTGAAATAGCCAGCCTGCAGTCCAGATCTTTCACCTATAGAGAACATTTGGCGCATCATAAAGAGGAAGGTGCGACAAAGAAGGCCCAAGACAACTGAATAGTTAGAGGCCTGTATTAGACATGAATGGGAGAGCATTCGTATTTCTAAACTTGAGAAACTGGTCTCCTCTGTCCCCAGACATCTGATGAGTGTTGTAAGAAGAGGGGGATGCCACACAGTGGTAAATGGCCTTGTCCCAACTTTTTTGGGATTTGTTGATGCCATGAAATTTTGAAATAACATTTCCCTTAAAATGATACATTCTCTCAGTTTAAACATTTGATCTGTGATTTGTGTTCGATTCTGAATAAAATATTAGACGTTGGCACCTCCACATCATTGCATTCAGTTTTTATTCACAATTAGTTTAGTGTCCCAACTTTTTTGGAATCCGGTTTGTACAGTTTTTTTTCCTACCACATTTTCCTTCCCTTTGCCTCTCTATTATTGTGCTTGGACACAGAGCTCTGTGAACAGCCAGCCTCTTTAGCAATGAACTTTTGTGTCTTGCCCTGCTTATGTACGCTGTCAAAGGTCGTCTTTTGGACAACTGTCAAGTCAGCAGTCTTCCCCATGATTGTGTAGCCTACAGAACTAGACTGAGATACCATTTAAAGGCCTTTGCAGGTGTTTTGAGTTAATTAGTTTCACTTTTTGAATGAAATTACTGAAATAAATTAACTTTTTCATAATATTCTAATTTTATGACCAGCACATGTATGGTTCAGTAGTAACAGTATTTGAGTTAGTTATGTTTAATGGTGATTATCACATTATTATTATTACTGAATTTAGATGACAACAATATTAATAATTTATCAGAGATTGAAATACTGTCAACGCTAGGGGTGAGTTTTCAGGATTTTCAGACTCTTAGGAATAGACTCCACACACCGTATTATTTCAAATAATAGAAATACTTTATTAAGAGGAACAATAATAAGTTGATAAACGTAGCAAAATCATCAAAATCTCACGGAATCAACGCAGGTGAAACCAGTTCAAATTTAATAATTGGCTAGGCTATATGACTTGTGAACAAGAGGTGTTGCTAAATGAGGTTTAATTAATGTATAAATTTATCAAGAGACTTAATTCAGCATCAGCTGAAAATGAGGAATTTACTTGCTTACTCTTGTTGCTATTATAACCAAGCCGATGGGTCCAGCAGATTTTTAATCTCCGTTCTCCGGTTCTTGGCTTCCTGCCCTCACCGCATCAAGGAAGGTGGGCTTGCTTGGGAGAAGATTCCCTCCAGGATGAGTCAGCCACTTTCGGCGTCCTTAGATGGTGTAACGTCAGTAGGGGGATTCCTTTCACAACGAACAACAAATGTATTACAAACAACACTCACCTGGAGGGTGATTATACAAACAACAACGAACACAAAAGTGGAAAGTTACTGGCAGAGCTAATCGACCTATTCAACGTTTTAACTTCTGTATTGCAATGCTAACTGACACAAGGCATCCCCTGTTAGTTCGCATGAAGATCGGTCTTTTAAGAGTCTTTTGGGAGAGTCGGCTCCGTCACCGTAGAAGGAAAATCTGAGTGAAACAAAGAGCAGAGGGAGAGTATCAGAAAAAAAAACCGAGAGAAAGTCCAAAAGCTGAGCGACTCCTTTTTCATTGGTGGCGCGGTCACGCCCACTTGGAAGGTTGCCGTTCTCTGATTGGTTCCTGGGTTTGGGGAGTCCACGTGACCGGTCTCAAGTTCCGGAGAATTAAAAATCACTTATGATTTGGCTAAAATAGAGCATCCTAGAATACTTCGTACATACTTGAATATACCATAATGAGTATACTGGAGTATATTTATCAACTATATATATATATATATATATATATATATATATATATATATATATATATATATATATCGAGTATATTACCACCTATTCTAGATGTTAGAGATTAATTAACATTCTTCTAAATTTAGACAGGAATCTTTCTTCGTGATTAAAACATTAATTCACGTCACTCGATTAGTTAGTAGACAGTCACCTGAGAATAACAGAGGACAACATTAATAAAATATTGCATAATACATGCTTAGATTTAGCAGAAACATACGTCCAAACGTCCAAGATAATTCTCTTTTGAGATAGGGAAAAATGATTAGGGTGGCATATGATTTCGCAAACGTCCACTTGGGGGCACTGTTGGTCCATGCTGTTTGTATGGTTTGAACTCGGGTTGAGAGAGGTCACCATTAGGCAGTCCGGGGCCATCTGCCGATCTTGCGATAAGATTGGAGTTCGACAATCCGACGCAGAGGGTGATAAAAATGCTCGGGGGTCCTGGGGTCTTCCCCCTGGGTGAGTTTTATAATCCCGTTCCCAAGGCTCTGGTGAGTGATCTTTTGGTTTATTGGTCATCTGGCCATCATAAAGTTTGAAGAGGACCACTCAGTGTCATCCTGGGGGTCACTGAAAAGTGTTCTGCTTAGCCTTCTGGCTATCAGATATAGGTGTGTGCATGAGTGTGTGTTTGTGTGTGTGTGTGTATGGGTGGGTGGTTGGGGGTGCGTAGTCTTTCAGCACGCACACTCTGTGGAATGCAGCGTTCCGTTTTCTCTTTTTATATAAAAGAAAATGGAGAGTCAGAGTCTTAATTTTTCATTTCTTGATCTGGATCCATCCTCCACTACAAGTCGTAACACAAAGGCCAATATAAGTAACAGTTGAATAATACCAACCAACACACACTGATGTATTTTTGACATCATTTGGTATCTTGAAACTTATTAAAATAGGAAAATTTATTTAGAACTACCAATGCAATGTTACAACAATTATTTAACACACCTGTAAATGCTCTACATGTGGAGGTTTGACGTTGGGTTTTCATAAGCTGCTAATTCTCTCTTGGCAAACACAGCTTATACTGCATTATAAAGATGTCACCTTTCTTGCACTTGAAGCGAAAGTGGTCCCTTAAATATGGCCAGGGGTATTTTCTGTCTAGAGCAACTCAGAATTTGACTGGGTTTGGCACTCATTTGGGTTGCACCAGTACTTCTCCATCTCCGTAATTCTTGTAGATTGCTCTCCAGCCCATCATTCACTCCGGTAGTTTCCTCAAGTGTCTATAATGTCAGCAACTACTTTTTTAGGGTATGTATCATCCGATCCGAATCCGAATATTTTTTGAGTTTGTATGTATGTTTGCATAAACTTCTTTGAGTTTGTATGTATGTTTTTGTGATGGGCTAATTAAAGAAAAAACGTAGATAAAGCTTTGGTTGCAGTTTGTGTACATAGATTGTGTTTATGTTTTCTGACTTTGTTCACAAATTATTCTGTTGAAAGTATTTAAATAATCGAAAGTTATCATGTTTTGATTTCGCTGGTTGAAAATACCCCAATATTTAGTTACATTAAAATTTACTTACAGGAGAGTGCAGGAGGTACAAAGCTACACTTTAATTTACAGCCCGCACTTCCTATATTAAAGGGTACTTAAAAGCAAGTTACAGGAAAGTACTGGGTACTAAACCAGTGATTCCCAAACTTTTTGTGCCGTGCTCCCATTTGTAGATGAGAATACTTTATGCGACCTCCTTCAATAGCGTTCACTTTGGGAACCATTGTATTAAGCTATACACTTTAAATTACAGACCGAACTGCCTGTATTGCAGGGCACTTAAGCGTAAGATACATGAAAGTACCAGGTACTAAGCTGTACTACCATAACACTCAAGGTTAAGTCTGGAGAGTGCACATTTACTTAATTGTCTTGGTTGTTCAAAGAATGTTAAATATATAAAAGGAATGATAAACGCCAAGGACCTCTGTGTGAAGACAATGACTCAAAGGTAAGTCTGCTGAGCTGAGGGAGCAGGAAAGTGTGGAAGACAACACCAGTGCATATTTCCTGCCATTTCCATTCCGTTTTATAATCTATAATTATGCTTAGAAATAGAATGGATTTGGAAAGTAGTTACATGCCTTATTTGTAAAACGTTTGTAAGATACTCAGTAATAACCACATATTTCTAGTGTCATACCCTTTACTTACTCAGTACTTTTTTTTTTATCTTACAGCTTAGTTACCAGGTACTTACCCTTCAGCCTTATTTGTAAAATGTTTGTAAGATACCCAGCAGGCATGTGCCCAGACATTTTTGGGGGGCAGGTGCTCAAGCCAAAAAAAAGGGCAACCATGGTCAAAATTATTAATAAATACAAAAAAAACACAATAGGATATTTTACTTTAAAGGAAACGTTGGGCCAATAGCCACTTAGCGGCACTATAATGTTAAGTGTTGTGGTTAATTTTGGATCAAACAACGTCAGGGATTTCACACTGTCATTACCTGTCGTCTGTCTAATGCTGTGGGTCAGAGGAGAGCGTAGTGTAGCAGCAGTCTGTTTGGCCCATTGCTCAGCACTGCCTTACTACAAACTGGAGGAGGAGGGAGGATCAAGTCAGGAGCTTGTGTACGCCATGGACAATAAATGCTCATCAGATATCAAAACACTTTTCGAATTAGAATCACTTTATGGGGCACTGTGCTTGCACACAGGAATTTGTTCTTCGCATTTAACCCAATCTGTGCAGTAAAACACACATTTACACTCACTAGTGAACACTAGGGGGCAGTGAGCACACATGCCCGGAGCAGTGGTATGTCTTTTATCTTTCGGCTTACTTAACAGGTACTTACTCTGTACTTAACCAGTAATTAGTGGGCTGTTATTTAAAGTGTTATTTCTTCTTTATTACTAAAATTGTGAACATCGCCTTTAATACAGCAGCAAACCATGTTAGTAAGAAGGTTTTTTCAAAGTTCTTCAGAGCCCTTGTTACTTTATTTCTTCACAGTATAATGACGGTTTCTCTTGCAGCCTCCTCTTTTCCAGTTCTCAAAAGTAATTGGACAAATTAACATTACCATGAATAAAATTTTAATTTCTAACAATTCTTTGCAGGCAATGATTGTCTGAAATCTGGAACCCATGGACATCACCAAATGTTGTTTTCCTCCTTAGTGATGCTTTGCCAGGCCAAACCTAGAAATTCGACATTGAAGAGTCAGGAGACTGGAGTTCAGCGTTGACTGGAGTTTATTTACACATACACAGGACCATGTATGAGTACAGCTGGATGATCTCAGTCTATCTCAGGATGATCTGGAGTTTAGAAACTGGAGGTTCAGAGGTTTCCTTCATGTGCATGCAGAAAAGCACGGGCACAGCTTGTTCATCAGTTTGTCACCAGTTCTCAGTCTGTTCCTGATCCAGTCTGATCCCGATCCAGTCTAACACCAAATATTTTAGGAGGGCCTTATATACATAGGAGTAGTGGGGGAAGGGAATTGGAGGAAGAAGAGGAGGGGTATGTAGAATGAGGGTGATGAAGAACGTGTAAGACAGAGGAAAAGGGGAAAATGTAAGAGAAAATGGAAATCAGGGGAGGGATAGGAGGAAGAATAGGGGTGAGAGGAGGGGGAGGAGGGGTTGCTGTGATAAGGGTGATGGTAAAGGAAATAAGCTAGAACAAGAGGTGTGAGCGGAGGTGTATGATGAAAGATGATGAATAGTTTCTCTCAATCCACCCTTTGATTCTCTCTAATGGATCATCATTACAAGTATGAAATGGTCAAATGCTCCAACACTGTTTTCCTTCAGTCCATTTTTCGTAGCGCATACCTCTACAGCCCCTCAGCTCTGTAAGCATCAAATGGCCAAGATGTGTGCATAATGCCTTAAAGAACATCATTTGATGAGAGATCTTAAAGTCTGGTTGAAGCTGTAGACACTCAGCTCTTCAGCCGTTGTAGTTATGTTCAGAAGTGTGAAGATCATTCAGACCATGCTGGGTAGGCAGGAGCACTGTCTGGCTCTGGTTTATCTGTAACCAACACAAAAGAGATACTTCCACAGTAAACTGTTCACAGGTGAGAAGTTTATCTGCAATTAAGTTATACTCTGCCCCACCATATGTCCCTCAGAGGGGGCTGGTATGGTTCCACACAGTGTGTTGAAATCTTCACCAATAGGGGTAGCCACCATAGCCTAAAAACTATGGATCTTCCCTGAGGCTCTGTGCTTCACCCACCTCCTCTACAGCTTTCCCTAGAAAAAACTTACTAGTTCTGGGGCAAAGTTGATCTATTTACAGTAGGAAATGTTTCCTTACATTCATATGTAATAAACCCAGGAAAACTTTTCATGTTGCTTCACCATGACGCTTTGGCCAGTATTTATTTTATGGCTACCTACAGCCCTGACTTTATTTTAACTATGTTCCCCCTTTGGTCCAGACACCAGGACCAAATGGAAAAATTTGTTGCACTAAAGGAGTAAAATATCATGTCACCCAAGTTAAGCAGATCGTATAGTGGTTTTGGAAATATCAGTGTAAGAATATTTTCAAGACCTAAGAAGGCCTTCCTGTATTCAGGGAACAAGAGTTTATTAATATTAGACCTAAAAGGCTAATTCATTCAAAAAAGCTTTCCTTAATTATCATCTGCCTTAATTATATAAACCCAAAATATCTGAAAGGTGTGCTTGCAAATTAAATCAGTAAGTGCCCTTACATATGTATCAGGATTTCTTATTCTAAGAACACAGATGATCTTAAGCTGTTGTTGGTCAGTCTGATATCCCTGTGACTCCTAGCAGAGTTTTGAATATCAAAAACAACTGCTCAGTGACTCCAAGCATTATCTTAATCATCAGTGACAACTGCTGATATGAAGTTCCCTCAAAAGGAGCTCCTGCTCTGCTGCCCTGTGAAAAACCCTTAAGATTCATGTTCACCCCCACACCCTTTTTGCAGTTATCTGCCTGCTTTCTACAATAATGGCACTCCTTCTTCTGGCTAGTGAACTTCTTACTGGAACCTGAGTTAGAACTCTTTTCTGAGAGGACATATATGGAAACTGACACATGGCCTGGTTCTAAGTCAAGGTCTAGCCTGTCAAGTTCACTTTTAATTTTACCCCATTTAACATTACGCCAGTTAGGAAGTGATGTCACCAGGGCGTGTCTAAGATCTGGTCTCAAAGATTCTACCAGCTGTGTAAAATGAGGACCTTCAGTTGTATCATCAATGTTATCACTGTTATAGTTCTCAATTCCACATTGGCGCAAAAAAAAACTTTCAAACCGTTCACAGTATTCGGCAGCTGATTCTACTTTCCTTTGTCTGCAACCAGTTATCTGCCCCCAGTCTTTGGTCTTTCGACATTTAAGACTGATCCATTCCCTGAAGACTTTCCATCCTCTATCAATATCTTGTCCACTGTCACCCAAACCATCCAAAACCTTACTAGTAAGCTGTCTACTATCAGTTAGGTTCAGAACTTGGATTGTATCTAAATCTGGATACAGTCCTGCCAACAGTGGAGGTTCTTCATCCTCTGTATAGCATGACTGACCCGGAGGAGGAGCTACAGGTGGAGGTCGACATTGACGTTTTACAGGTTTGCAGTTAGCATGTAGCTGTTCAACCTCAGTCAGTGACTGCTGAAGTTTTTTGGAAGTTCTTTGGGCATTCATAGCAGCTATTTTATGCTTTTTACCTTCATTAGTAAGACCTAAAACTTTCCTCTCAGCTTCTTCTAGTTTACTCCCCATGCATTTTAGCTTTGACTTCCAGTACTGCTGAATTACATAGAGACACTCTTTAAATGAGCCATGTTTAATGCCATAGCCTAAGGCTGATTTACATTCTTCAAAAGCCCATTCAGTATCAGAGGAAAAGCCTTTAGATGAAAAGTACTGAGTTCTCTTATGCTCATTGATGTGTTTTTTACAACGTTGTCAATTACCCTTTCAAAATCTGGCTCTGTCCATTGAGGCATTTCAGTCCCATCCTTGACTAGTGTGCTGTTTTTATAGTTAGTAGGTTTCCAGGTTGTTTTATCACACACTTGAACATTTTGTTAATTTGAAGTCATGGTGAGGCAACACAACAAAACAAGCAAACAAACAAATTAAACAAAACAAGCAAACAAACAAATTAAACAAAACAAAAGTTTCCCTTAATAGCTAACAGTAACTTCAAATACTGTTTTCCTCCAAACAAAGTATATAAGAACAGCCACAAAACTGTAAGTTTTTACCAGTGGCACACTAGTGTTTCAACAAACACAAACAGATCTTTCTTGATCAAAGAATATAAAACAGCCACAAAACTCTAGGTTTTTACCAGTGACACGCCAATGTTTCGACGAAACACAAACAGGCCTCTTTTGATCAGAATATCTAAATACTTATAAAATACCAGTCTTCCCTCATATAGAGGGGATAACAGTAACAACAGTTACAAACTACTGGTCTTCCCTCACCTGAGGGGATAACAGTAACAACACAGTTACAATTTCAGGATAATTTTACTGACTCTTATTCCTTATATCCTAGTCTGCATAGGAGAAGGTTCTGCCAGAATTTGTCTTTAGTTCGTGATGGCATTACTCACCAAGAAGGATTCAGTATGCCATCCGGGTCACGGCACCAACTGTTAGAAATTCGGCATTGAAGAGTCAGGAGTCTGGAGTTCAGCGTTGACTGGAGTTTACAAACCGGATTCCAAAAAAGTTGGGACACTAAACAAATTATGAATAAAAACTGAATGCAATTATGTGGAGATGGCAAATGTCAATATTTTATTCGTAATAGAACATAGATGACAGTTCAAAAGTTTAATCTGAGTAAATGTAACATTTTAAAGGAAAAATATGTTGATTTAAAATTTCAGTGTCAACAAATCCCAAAAAAGTTGGAACAAGTAGCAATAAGTGGCTGTAAAAAGGAAATTGAGCATATAACGAACAGCTGGAAGACCAATTAACACTGATTAGGTCAATTGACAACATGGTGTATAAAAAGAGCTTCTCAGAGTGTCAGTGTCTCTCTGAAGCCAAGATGGTAAGAGGATTACCAATTCCACCATTGTTGCGCAGAAAGATAGTGCAGCAATAGAATGGTGTTACCCAGCGTAAAATAGCAAAGACTTTTAAGTTATCATCATCAACCGTGCATAACATCATCAAAAGATTCAGAGAATCTGGAACAATTGCTATGCGTAAGGGCCGTAAAACTCTACTGGATGCTTGTGATCTCCGGGCCCTTAAACGTCACTGCACCTCAAACAGGAATGCCACTGTCAAGGAAAAAACAGAATGGGCTCAGGAATACTTCCAGAAAGCATTGTCAGTGAACACAATCCACCGTGCCATCCGCCGTTGCCAGCTGAAACTCTAAAAAGAGGAAGCCATTTCTAAGCAAGCTCCACAAGCTCAGACGTTTGCACTGGGCCAGGGGTCTTTTAAAATGGAGTGTGGCAAAATAGAAGACTGTTCTGTGGTCAGATGAGTCACGATTTGAAGTTCTTTATGGAACACTGGGATGCCATGTCATCCGGACCAGAGAGGACAAGGATAACCCAAGTTGTTATCAATGCTCCGTTCAGAAGTCTGCATCACTGATGGTATGGGGTTGCATGAGTGCTTGTGGCATGGGCAGCTTGCATGTCTGGAAAGGCACCATTAATGCAGAGAACTATGTTCAGAAGATAATGCCAGACCACATTCTGCAGCAATCACAACATCATGGCTACGTAGGAGAAGGATCCGGGTACTGAAATGGCCAGCCTGCAGTCCATATCTTTCACCTATAGAGAACATTTGGCGCATCATAAAGAGGAAGGTGCGACAAAGAAGGCCCAAGACGATTGAACAGTTAAAGGCCTGTATTAGACATGAATGGGAGAGCATTCCTATTTCTAAACTTGAGATACTGGTCTCCTCTGTCCCCAGACATCTGTCGAGTGTTGTAAGAAGAAGTGGGGATGCCACACAGTGGTAAAAAATGGCCTTGTCCCAACTTTTTTGGGATTTGTTGACGCCATGAAATTTTGAAACAACATATTTTTCCCTTAAAATGATACATTCTCTCAGTTTAAACTTTTGATCTGTGATTTGTGTTCTATTCTGAATATAATATTAGATGTTGACACCTCCACATCATTGCATTCAGTTTTTATTCACAATTAGTTTAGTGTCCCAACTTTTTTGGAATCCGGTTTGTATTTACACATACACAGGACCATGTATGAGTACTGGAGGTTCAGAGGTTTCCTTCACGTGCATGCAAAAAAGCACGGGCACAGCTTGGTCATCAGTTTGTCACCAGTTCTGAGTCTGTTCCTGATCCAGTCTGATCCCAATCCAGTCTAACACCAAATATTTTAGGAGGGCCTTATATACATAGGAGTAGTGGGGGAAGGGAATTGGAGGAAGAAGAGGAGTGAGAGGAGGGGTATATAGAATGAGGGTGATGAAGAACGTATAAGACAGAGGAAGGGGGGAAGAGGTAAGAGAAAATGGAAATCAGGGGAGGGATAGGAGGAAGAATAGGGATGAGAGGACCTACCCCAGGGATGAGAGGGATGGTCAAGGAAATAAGCTAGAACAAGAGGTGTGAGGGGTGGTGTATGATGAAAATGATGAATAGTTTCTCTCAGTAGCTTGGTTGTTGCTTGTTTGTGGGGATTTCTGGCTTCATAAGCAAGTGAAATGCATGCTCAATATGGTTGCTCCTGGGCTTCTGGGTTGGTTTTGCAGCATGTTTTGGGTTATTGTCTATCTGTACTGGGAAGCGCCATCCAATTAACCTTGCTGAATTTGATTGAATCTGAGAAGAAAGTATATACCTGTATGCTTGAGAATTCATTCGGCTGCTTCTGTCTTCTGTCACATCATCAATAAACACTTGTGACTCAGTGCTATTGGAAGCCATGCATGTCAATGCCATCACATGGCTTGCACCATGTTTTACAGAGAATGTGGTGTGTTTTGGATCATGAGCTGTTCCAAGCCTTCTCCATACTTTCTTCTTCCCATCATAGTAGTACAGGTTGTTTTTAGTTTCATATGTCCAAAGAATGCTGTTAACACCTTGTGATGAACTCTCTGTATTTGCTCTCACAAAGTCTTATGGTAGATATAGATACTGATACACACTGATACACAAGTGTTCTTCACTTAGGTGGATGTTGTGAAGGGGGTTTTCTTCACAATGGAAAGGATTGTGCAACCATCCACCACTGTTGTCTTCTGTGGATGTCCAGGCTTTACTGAATTCCTGAGCTCACCAGTGTTCTCTTTTTCCCCCAGAATGTACCTGTTACTAATAACTGTTCAACCCCAGACCTCCAGACCTTAACGAGGCCACAGCTGTTCACTGAAAACCATTCCAGGTGATGACCTCATGAAGCTGACTGAGAGAACACCAAGAGTGTGCAAATTTGTCATCAAAGTAAAAGAATCTTACTTTGAAGAATCTAAAGTATAAAATATATACTTTAGCAAAGCCATCATTAGCATTAGCAAAACCCCCCTTATAGCCTCATTAGCTGAGCATAGGTCTGCGCTAATCTCCGAGCTGAAAACATTGTCTAAAGAGGTTAACGACAAACTGGATGTTATCCAAGAGACTGTTGTCAACCGATCTGCGTTTGACTTCACTTCTCTTCATCAGCATTTGGCGAAGGTGGAGAGCAGCCATGTGAGTTTACAAGCTGACAACAAGAAGCTTAAGGCTAGGCTAACTGAGCTGGAGGGGAGAGGCAGAAGGAGCAACGTCCGGCTGGTAGGAATACCTGAAGGTATGGAAGGCCCACAATCCAGTCTTTTTCTTGCAAAGCTACTATGGGATGTGTTTGGTCATGACACTTTCCCCACGGCACCGGAGCTGGATCATGCACATCGCAGCCTGGCGCCCAAGCCGGGGCCTGGATCTAGGCCGCGGCTTGTCATACTCAGTTTTCAGCGTTTTCAATATAAGGAGCTCGTAGTTCGGAAGGCCAGGAAGAGGGGGGACCTGAAATACCAAAACATCTCGTACAGGATTTATGAAGACTACCCCCCTGAAGTGGTGAGCAAACGGAAGGAATATAGGTCTGTAATGTCATCTTTATACAAGATGGGACTGAAACCCTCCCGCCTGTACCCAGCAAGACTCATCACACAGACTGACGGGACCCAAACTGCATTCAGCTCTGTGGCTGAAGCTGAGAAGTTTATTAAAATATTTGTTTTGGGTTCCTGCTGTCAGTAATAGCAACTCTTTTAGTTCCTTGTTCCAGATCGAGTAAACTATTTGGTAATTTGTTTTATGTCTATAACCGACTGTATTGTTCCCTAACTTTGCTTATGTCCTAAATATGACAAGTAAAAATTTCAAACAAGGGTTTGTTACTTGGAATGTTAAAGGTTTGAACCACCCTGTGAAAAGAAAGAAAGTTCTCACACATCTTAAAATCTTGCAAATAGGAATCACATTTCTCTAGGAAACCCATCTTAAAAATTCAGAATATTTGCATCTGAAATGCGGGTGGGTGGGGCAGCGCTTCCATTTAACCTTTCAGAGCAAAGCCAGGGGGTTGCTATACTGATTAACAAAAATGTACCCTTCACACCAGCCTCTTCGATATTAGACCCCAGTGGTCGTTATGTTATAGTTACCGGTAAACTTTATAACAAAGATGTCATAGTAGTTAATGTGTATGCTCCAAATGTTGACGACCTCCAATTATTTTCCTGTTTTCTTAAGTTAAGGGATTTTAATCTGTGTCTGGACCCTGGGTTGGATCGATCATCAGTGAGACCAGGTAATACCACATCCAAATCAGCTTCCTGTCTACAAGCTTTTCTTGATGAATATGGCATTTCAGATATTTGGCGTTTCTTACACCCACTTGATAGACAATATTCTTTTTTTTCTTATGCCCATCACAGTTACAGTAGGATTGATTATTTTTTTATTGATGATGAACTAATTGTGGACGCTCAATCATGTGAATATCAAGCCATAGTAATATCCTATATATATCTATATCTAGTAATATATCTGAAGTGACGACACCTAGGAGACACTGGAGGTTTAACTCTCTTTTATTATATGATGAAAACTTAAAAAAAAATTGTCAGGTCAAATTTCCCTGTTCCTGGATATCAATGTGACTCCTGAAGTTTCTATTTCAACTGTTCGAGGGGCACTCAAGGCATATCTAAGAGGCCAGACAATATCTTTTGTGGCCAAAAAGAAAAAGAATAGCTTAGCCAAACAAGGGTCAGATTGTGGCCATAGATGTTAAGAACGCACAGGCTCCATCCCGAGAATTGTATAAGGAATGCTTGAATCTCAAGGCAGAATATGATTTACTTACCTCACAATCTATAGAATACCTGTTATTGAAAAATAGGACTAACTTGTATGAACACGGCCATAAGGCTGGAGAGATATTGTCAAAACAATTAAAAGGCAATAGAGCTAAACAAATTATTAAAGGTATCAAATCTCACAATGGCAGGCTCATCACTGATCAGCAGGGGATAAATGATGCTTTTCAACAGTATTATAAAGAATTGTATAGTTCTGATAAGCTCAACAACTCCGATCTCTTACAGAATTTTTTTAGGGATCTACCTATGCCAACATTGTCTCATGACCGTGTCTCTGCCTTGGATTCACCAGTAACGCAGCATAGGTTGAGATGGCAGTCAAAATGTTGCAATCTCGGAAATCTCCTGGGCCAGATGGGTTACCAAATGAGTTCTAACAACTTACTCGCTAGTGTACTCCGTGTACTCTGACTCTCTAGCGAAAGGGTCTCTTCCTGCCACTATGAACAAGGCTTGTATAACATTGTTACCAAAAAAAGATAAGGACCCCATGGACTGCGCATCCTATCGACCAATATCCCTGTTAGACTGTGACTACAAAATATTAGCTAAGGTACTAGCCAGACGATTAGAGAATGCCTTGCCAGACATTGTTTCTCCAGACCAAACAGGTTTCATTAAAGATAGCGCTCCTTTTTTAAGGGGACTCAGAATGCATTCTCTCCATGGATGCAGAGAAGGCATTCGATAGAGTAGAATGGAATTACCTTTTCGAGACACTGGCAAGATTTGGATTCGGTGCAACATATATTTCATGGATTAGGTTAATATATACCAACACTTCAGCCATGGTCCTAACAAATCACTTTTATTCTAAATCTTTCAAATTAAATCGTGGGACTCACCAGGGATGTTCTTTGAGTCACTTCATTTTCTATTAGCGATTGAGCCCTTGGCTATAGCTATAAGATCTAGTAGTTCTATCCATGGTATTAACAGAGGCTGTACAGAACACAAATTATCTCTCTATGCTGATGAACTCCTGTTGTATGTATCCAGGGCAGAGATAACAATCCCTTTTATTTTAGACCTTCTCACAAAATTTGGGAAAATTTCAGGATATAAATTAAACTTACATAAGAGTGAGCTCTTGCCAATAAACTTAGATAACACTGTTCTCGCAAATATTAGGGTGCCTTTTAAGATTGCTGAGCATAGCTTTGTTTACCTAGGTGTTTCTGTAACTAAGGATTTTGCAGATCTTAAAAGAAATAACTTTGACAAACTACTACTTAGAATCGAACAAGATTTGATTAAATGGTCTCCCCTCCCACTTTCTATGCTTGGGAGAGTGAATGTGATTAAAATGTCTGTGCTTGCTAGGTATCTATACTTGTTCCAGTGCCTTCCTGTGTTTCTTCCCAATGCCTATTTTAAAAAGCTTGACTCTATTATATTAACATATATTTGGAATGGGAAAAGGCCACGCCTGCGAAAAGATCATCTACAGAAATCCAAACTAGTTGGTGGATTGGTTCTTCCAAAACATAGATATTATTATTGGGCAATGAATCTTTGGTGTCTGTTATTTTGGGCATATTACTGCTTTGATAAACGAGGCCCCATATGAGTTGAAATGGAGAAACAGTCCTGTGACCCTCAATTTTTATCTTCAGTAATAGGAGCATCTCTACCTTTTTCCATAAATCGGATAATCATTAACCCAATAGTTAACAACTCTATTAGATTCTATTCACAATTTAGGAAATATTTTGGCCTTTGAAATATGAACCTTTCTAATTCAATAGCATCCAATGTTTTTTTCCCCCGTCGATGCAAGGTGCCACTTTTAACATCCGGTTCAAAAAATGCCTGAAATACTGAAATAAAGATCTTTTTGTTGAAGATAAGTTTGCCTCTTTCGCACAGTTGTCTTCTAAATTTGACCTCCCACTTCACATTTTTTAGGTACCTACAAGTTAGGCATTATGTCTCACGTTCCATTCCAGGGTTCCCAGATAAACCAGACAATAATATAATTGATGAACTGATATCATTTAACCCAACTAAGAAAAGAGCGATTTCTGCAATTTTGAGACTGATTTTCCATTTGCATCTTCCTCCCACCCCCGCAGTAAAATTTGCTTGGGAACAAAACTTGCAAACCACAATTAGTGAGACAGTTTGGGCTAAAATATTAAAGAGAATCCACTCCTCTTCCATGTGTGCAAGACACTCCCTTATTCAATTTAACGTCGTTCACTGGATGCATCTTCATAAATCTAAACGGGCTAAGATGTATCCAGAAGTAGACCCAACCTGTGATAGATGTAAATCTGAGGAAACCACTCTGATTCACATGTTCTGGGTCTGTCCTAAAATACAAGAATTTTGGGGAGGTGTTTGTGAAGCCCTTTCTGCTGTTCTTGCCATTAAATTGAACCTAAATCCAATTATGCTCCTTTTTGTGGTTGTTCCTGGGGGTTTGACCTGTTGGGGGACACAAGGTGATCACCTTTTCAACTTTGCTGGCACGCCGTCTGATCCTTCTGGGGTGGAAGGACACTGCCCCACCCACAGTAACACACTGGATTAGGGATGTGTTAGCTACTTTAAAACTGGAGAAAATCAGATGTGTAATGAGAGGCTCAGAAAGGAGATTTTATCAGACTTGGAATAACTTCCTTCTTTTATTTAATCAACCCTCAACACAGGTTCCGTAATAGGGTTTTTTTTTTTTTTTCTAGCTATACTGATCGATCTGGTTTTATCCATCAGTATATACTGTTCTACACCCTTTGAATAGTATTTCATGACAGCGCGAACTGTGTTTGTTCATTATTAGGGGGTAGGGCTTTTTTGTTTGTTTTTGTTTTGTTTGTTTTTTTATTGTATTTTTACAATGTATTATTTTATATATATATATGAGAAGATGTCCAAACTTTTGACTAGTATTGTATGTTCACAATATGCGGGAAATTTCCAAAACAAAGGAAATCCTCCCTGAGTGGGTGTGTCCAAATATTTGACTGGTACTGTACATATATTTATATATACATACATACATTCATACAGCATATTTTGCTGAAGTTCCTGAAGAACATTTGCAATGTTTTATGTTTTTATTTCTCTGTTTCTATGCTTTTACTTGCTTTTCTGTTCCAGAGCATTATTTCCTAATATAAAGCTGAAATGAATATTATGATATGACCATGTGTGTGTTTGTGTTGTATGAATGCCAGCTGCTTTCAGTGGTTTTATTTGCTAAGAATAGCAAAAATGGAAACGGAAAAAAAAACGAAGAGAAAACGTGCGATAGAGGAATGAGGCAGATTGGAGTGTCAGGAGGTGTGTGTGTGGCTGAGAGATGCTGGAAGAGACTTCAGCCTTGGTAAATAATTCATGATATGATTTTCATTCCGAAAAGTAATTATGAGGGAATGTCATCAGAGTGAGAAAGTGAGAGTGATAGAGAGGGTAAGGCATAAAAACAGAGACTGGGGTTGGGGGGAAGGGGACATAAAACAAGAAAAATTGAACTGGGGGCAGGGAGTGACTATGTCAAGCAAAAGAAAGAGAATAAAGAAATAAAAAAGACTAAAATAGAATATGGGAGCATACGAGGATAACACAGAGAGAGAGAGAGAGAGAGAGAGAGAGAGAGAGAGAGAGAGAGAGAGAGAGAGAAAGAACAAAAGAGCTAGGAACGATAAAGTGAGGCATAGAAAGGGAATCAAAATAGATTATTAATGCAAGAGGGACAGAAAATAGAGCACTAGGGAGGAAAAAAGAAAGAGAGAACAACAAAGAATGAGGAAGAGTGACAGAGGGAGAGAAACTAATTAGAGAAAAATGAGGGAGAGCATTAAATTTAAAAAAGACAGCATGAGGAAGAGAGAGGGAACA
Organism: Hoplias malabaricus; assembly: GCF_029633855.1. Taxonomy (NCBI): domain Eukaryota; kingdom Metazoa; phylum Chordata; class Actinopteri; order Characiformes; family Erythrinidae; genus Hoplias; species Hoplias malabaricus. Next base: position 38,270,010 of record NC_089820.1, read on the forward strand.
GTGGTGGTCTGCATGGGGGTCCTGAATGAGGTGATTAACACACATCTATAATTCAGCAGCTGAAGGGAGTAAAGGTGAGGAAGTGAAGGTGTAGGAATACTGGAAATTGGTTGTGGCAACCACTTTGTTAGAGCTGGATTTTAATGGAGAGCTTTGCTGTGTATGAATGAATAAGTGAATGGATGCCTTTAATCTTAATTATATATAATCTTAATCTTAAGTATAATTCGTTACTATATAATGGTTCTATGGGGCTTGTAGTGTAGGTTGTATATACACTGTGATATAAATATATTTTATATATATTTATATATTGTGTTTGTAGCATTGACTTTATTCAAACTCTTATGATTACTGATATTTGACTAATGATAGTAATTAAAATTTTATAATTGGCTTAAGTGATTAAAACGTTAATAATTAATTTGAGAAATGAATAATGGCCAAGCTAAGTGAGTTCTTCAGGATCTTCAGACTTTTAATGAACAGACTCCACACACTGTGATTTCATCCATCCATCCATCCATTATCTGTAACCGCTTATCCAATTTAGGGTCGCGGGGGGTCCAGAGCCTACCTGGAATCATCGGGCGCAAGGCGGGAATACACCCTGGAGGGGACGCCAGTCCTTCACAGGGCAAAACAGACACACACACATTCACTCACACCTACGAGTCGCCAATCCACCTGCAACGTGTGTTTTTGGACTGTGGGAGGAAACCAGAGCACCCAGAGGAAACCCACGCGGACACGGGGAGAACACACCAACTCCTCACAGACAGTCACCCGGAGCGGGAATCGAACCCACAACCTCCAGGTCCCTGGAGCTGTGTGACTGCGACACTACCTGCTGCGCCACCGTGCCACCCACTGTGATTTCAAATAATGGAAATCTTGAAACCTCACGGCATCAACGCAGGTGAAGCCGATTCAAATTGGAAGATAAGCTAGGCTATATGGCTTGTGACTAATGTGTTGCTAACTGAGGTTTAATTAACGTATAAATTTATCAAGAGACTTAATTCAATTTTCAGCTCTGGAAGTGCGTAGGTTTAGCTTACTTTTTCGTCGATTCTCAACTACTCGTCGGGTACAGAGGCTCTTTGAGGTCCTGGGAGTGATGGCGTCTCGCTTGGTTCCGCAGTTCTCCCACGGACGTTTCCAGGCTGGGTCAGCGTGGAGTTATTTCATCTTCGGTCGAGTTGCCTCGGGCGTACTCGGAGCGTAATGACGCAGGCGGCAGGATCCTCTGGCTCAATGTCCTGAGTAGGAGGGTCCACTATGTGGACATAGAGACGAAAGCTTCGCTGGTTCCTGCAGATCCAGAACTGAAAATCGATTCAATAGGCTTACTTATTCTACGACTTTCTTCTATCTCGGCGGTGTTTCTTTCTCTGGCCACGAATAAGTTCACCTGCTTTGATCAGTCATGAGATTAAACTTAGATTGGGCGATAAAACATAAACACAATAAAAAGAAAAGAAGGTATTCAAATCACCCGACGTTGTTCGTAAATTCTTTCACACTAGCTAACTCAAGACGTCTCCTAGGGGCTTAGTGAGGTCCTTTTAAAGTCTTTGTTCGTTGGCGTGGAGAAGAGAAAAACGTCTCACTTGGAGAGGTTGGAACTTAGAGCGCGTGGGAGCGCGTGAAGTAAGAGCAGAAGTAAGAGCGTGATTCAAAGAAGAAAGCTCAGAAGTCGGAGCGGAAGTCAAGAAGGAAGTTCAGAGAGAGTTGAGTTAAGAGAGAGCCAAGTTAAGAGAGTTTCAGCAGTAAGAGAGTGAGAAACTGAAAAGAGAGTCTGCACCCTCTTTTCAAAGGTAGCACGGTCACGCCCTATTGGGAGGTGTCCTTCCTTTGTTTGGATCCGGGGTCCGAGGCTCACGTGACTTGTTTCACGAGAGAGAGCTACACACCATTGAATATCATAGAATTTTAGTTATACATACTCGTGGTATAGCATGTGTCCTAGATTATCAATATCAAACATCTACATATAATTTTATTTTGGGTACGTCATGATTACGTCCCACTACAATATCATGTTAGAAGATATTAATTTGTTTTCTTAGTTAGAGACAGAACTTTCTTTCATGATTGAAAACAGTAATACACATCACTTCATTGGTTGATAGATGTTCCTCTGAAGACACAAAAAGTGACATTCATACATATCGCGTACACATATTTATCAGAATTTGATTAATCTTTTCCTTATGTATCTAGGCGACCTCGGTCGAGACGTAGTTTCGCCAATGTCCACTTGGGGTCGCTGTTGGTCCATGCTGTTTGTCCTGTGCGGATGGTTCCCGGGAGGTCAACCCGAGTTCAGTCAGTTTTACCATCTGGGGCAGTCTGTTTAGTAGGCCTGAGATAACGTTTCCGTCGTTTAGGCGCCACGGACATAAAGGGTCCTTTGAACTCTGGTTTTCACCACTTTGTTTGTTCTTCTTTTCCTTAAGAGCATCATAAACTGGGTTTGTTATCTGGAGGCGTTAGACAGGCGCTTTTGATGTAGACTTTAAGTGAATTTTTGTGTGTGGGGGAAGAGTGCAGCGTTTTCACACACACGCAGTTCTGTGGAATGTGGGATTCTGTTGCAAACAAAAATCCTTATTAGGGTGGAGAGTTTTTATTAAGAACTCTCATTTCTTTATTCGTTCCATACTCCACTACAGGCTCCTAAGATGGAGAGAGGCTGATAAAAATTGCACCAAAATATAGTACAAATGCAGCCATGTTCAAAATGTAAATATTTGGGCACACCTGGTGCACTCTCTAAGGTGATCACATTTCAGCTAACAGTTGCATTATATAGCCAATGTAAGGTGCTCAAATTTTGGACATCAACAAAAGCTTTTTCAGTATTTTGTAAAAGTCTCTTAAAGACATTTGAGCTACATAGAAAAGCACAGCATCTTATTTTTGGAGCTGAGTAATGTGTGTATCAGGGATGATGTCATCATTTTGCTGAGGGAGAATAGTAGTGTATTTGTGTGTGTTTGTGTGCTGCTGGTTCCTCACTGAGCTGAGGTGCCAATCTGCTCCAGTTTAATCCACAAAAATCCAGCAGCGAGCCTCTCAATCCTCCATGAAACGGCAGATTATAAGAGTCTTATGCATTTGCTTTATGCTTTCCGATATCACTCAAAGAGGAGACAGTGGTTTTTAGTGTCATTTGCTAATTTATTTGTGTGTGTCACGCCCTTGTCCTGTAGTGTCTGTTGTCCTTGCCATATGCTCACTTGGCACACGGCTCTGTTTACTATTGTCCATGTCTCCGCCCATGTCCCGCATTTTTCCCCCTTCTTGTCAGTGTCATTTGTAATCCTGCCCCCTCGTTATCAGTCCAGGTGTCCCTTGTCTGTGGTGTTCATTTAAGTTCCCTTGTCTCTGTGCTTCTTTGTTGGACATTCCACCTTTAATTTGCTTTCTACCATAGGTTTTTTTTTGAGTCAGTCAGTCAGTCTTGTCTGTCTTGTCTGTTACTCATTCCTTTTAAGTCAGTCTTTGTATCTCTCTTGTCTCAGGTCTGTTTGTGTCTTTAGTCTGTTTAGCTTTCTGGGTTCAGGTTAGTCTGTTTAGCTTTCTCTGTCTGTTTAGTTCCCTCTGTTTGTTTGTCTGTTTAGCTTTCTGTGTTCAAGTTTATTCTGTTTAGCGTCTTTGTCTAGGCCCCTGTTAAGCTCTCCATGTATTGTCCTACTGTTGAAGTCTCTCTGTCCAGGTCATTCTGTTCAAGTCTCTCTGTCCAGGTCATTCTGTTCAAGTCTCTCTGTCTTGGTCTTTCTTTGTTTCAGTATCCTGTCTCATTATCCTAGTCTGTCTGTTTTGTTATCTTTTGTAGAAATAAAAGAATTCTGTGTCTGCCTCCGTCAGTCTGCCCTGCGTTCCTGACTGACTGTGTGTGTGTGTTTGTTTTTTTTTCTAGATATTGATGATGTTTTGGAGCTCAAAATCTGTTTACACATTTAAACAGAGGGGAGTTTTTATGGGAACAAAAATTATGTATTTTAAGGTGAAGGAGGGTTAGGGTTAGTGTAATACTATTTATGGTTAAGAACAGGGTAATTCTCCACAAAATTAATGGAAGTCTATGTAGGCCCCTGTCAGTGTCTTTCTCTCTCACGTTACTGTACAGCTCAGCATGCTTGGAGAACACATCAGCTAACTGGTGGTTGCACTGACAATGAACAGCATTTTTAGCAATATTTTAGGTGATCTTAATGCCTGTGGTCAGTGATTATACATAAAATCAAAAATAGGTCAAACTGTGTTTTCATCACCATTTTTATGTTTTCATCCACATATGTCACAATATCATCATAAATCCATTGCGGTGCAAACAATACATGAACAAGCACTACACTGACATCACGACTCATTGCCATTGACCAATAGCAAAGGAGGAAAAAGAAAAGTGGGTGTGTCCACCCAGAGAGGCACTTCCTCATGCTCTTTCTCTCTGATACATGAGAACAACAGATGACACACTGACAAAAGAAAAAGTCCCCTTCCTCTATCAAACAAGCATCTAATACTGCTACGTACTGTATGTATACATTTCGTATTAATCTGTGAATTTTTATTTGCTAATATTCTGCCTTGATTTTTATAATACAAAATAAAAGCTAAGATAAATTAATTTAAAAAAAGGTTGATATCTTTTGTCATGTTTACTTGCACTAGGGATGCACCGAAAATATAAATGTAAGATTTATCAAAACAACCCTACAAACTGATGAAAAAAAGAACAAAAATGTAAGATTTAAACAAAAATATAAAAATCACATAGCACACGTAGAGTTTTACATAGAGTAAAGGCAGTTACTATGGTGACACTCAAACCAGTGGTTTACAATCCCAGTTGCAACGATAAAACACACAGCCAACAAAAAGAAGAAAAAAATAACAGTGTCAGGAAGCAGAGCATTGAAGCAACACTGAGAAAAGTGTGAGAGTGGAACAGTTCATGTATACAGTAGACCTGACAGTGTACGGGGAGCAGGCCGACGTGAAGAACAATAAAATACAGCCACAGGACACTGAACAGAGCTGAGTATTGGCAACGTATGGGTTTCCAGATCCAAATATGCGTGCAAAATCATTACTCAAAATGGTTCTGGGCAGCTCTGCTTTGAGGCAGAAATGTTATTGTTACCAGCCCACAGACAGGGATGAATATGATTGGTTAGCACTGATTGGAGATTTTCAAATACGATGCCATAAACCTGTAAAGCTCCACCTAGACTCTTGGTTTGACTGCTCTGATAGCCAGAAATGAGTTTGGAAAAGATAAATGTGCAATACACTTAATTCTGTTTCAAAATGTGTTAGTCTTGGAAAAAATCTCAGTATTTTGTTTTACTTGAATGAAGAATAAAGTTACTCTGTTCCTCTGAGCAAGCTGCAGAATGCTCTGCTACCTCTGAGGCAGATTCTAAAGAAGTATTTCCCTGCACATCTGTATTTAATTGCTGCCTCTGAGGAAACCACAGAGTATTATTTTATAGCATTCTGTAGCTCCTTTAGAGGCAGCAATCATAATGCAGAAATGTACTACTTCAGAATCTGCCTCAGAGGCAGCAGAGCATTCTGTAATTCCTCAGAGGTGGCACGTTATACATTATCCTCCATTCAAGTAAAACAATACTGAGAGTTTTGCAGCACTTCTAACACATTATGAAACAGAACCACATGTACAGTAACAAAAAAAAAGAAAGCAAGCAAGAAAGAAAGATATATTGCAGATTTTTTTCTTCCAGAGCCATTCCTGACTGTTAGAGCAGGCAAACAAAATGGTCTAAGTGTAGATTTAAAGGTTTATGGTGAAGCATTTGAAAATCTCTGCCCAGTGAATCTCTGCCCATTTTAACTAATCATATTCATACCCATCTGTTAGCTGGTAAACATTTAGGTTCCTCCTGCCTCAAAGGGCGATTTGCCTCCATAACAATTTTGAGTAGTGATTTTGTAAACGTGCTCCAAATACACACATGTAGGAAACCGTTCAAAAGTTTAGAATCACTTTTTAAAAATATCCTTTAATCAGCCAAAACGTTAAAAAGACACTCTTGTTTCTACACTCATTGTGCATTTTATCAGACCTGCTTACTGTATAGGTTAATTTGGAACTACAATCTCTTACACTTACCCTCATTTAAAGTGTCCTCCCACACAGGACCCCCAAAAAGCAAATATTAGCTCTACAGTGACACTGATGTGGTGGTGGCAAGTTGGTGTATATTGTGCTGATATGAGTGGATCAGACATATCAGTGATGCTGTAGTTATTAAACATTCAGTGTCACAGTGCTGGAATGAGAGTAGTCCACAACCTAAAATTTCCAGGCAGCACTTCCTGGGCTTCTATGTAGCAATAGATGAGCTACTGTGTCTAATATAGTGGACAGTAAGGGGTAAATGTGTTGAAAACTTTCAACGATGCACTCACTAACCCGCAACAACCCCGTCAGTGTCACTGTGATGCTTAGAATGAACCACAAAGTGCCATTAAATGGAAAGTAGAGTTGATATAATGGACAGGAAATGTAGAAAGTGCAAGGTTTTTTACAGCTGATCAGTGCCTAACTGGCTTTGTTTTCAGTACACATATAAAATGATTCTCTGTGCCAAGATTCTTTAACGAAGGGGTCACTATAAAGTTTATGCTAATATATTTAGTGGAACTGCCTCAAACCTCATTTACACACATTTAATCTAGAAATATTCTTCATTTATATCCCTTTTAGCTTACTGCTAACACAGTATATTAATCACACAGATGTGTTAGCAGAAGCATTATCATAATGTGTTTATTAATTTTTTTGTGGTCAAAATTGGAGGAGGAGTCATCACAGGTGTTACAGCACAGCAATATGAAGTTTAGCTGATTTCTAGGTCAATGCAGATTTCTAGACTAGCTTATATTAGATGCACAAATAATATAAAGCAATTGTGTGTGTGTGTGTGTGCGTAACCTTTAATTCATTTGACATGTTATAGTAACAGTTTAGTAGTACAGAGTAAGTACAAAATAACAAAAAAATAACCTAACAATTAAGTAGATAGTAAATGGCAAGCCTGAAGAATGTATTCGTCATAGCATTCATTATGAGTTCCATCAGCAAAAAGTTGCTGCAAAAACATCAATTTGTTCTGTTTTTGGAGATAATATTGTATCCAAATGTATATGTGAGTTTCCTGTATTATACTACTGAATGTACTGTATTGATATTTTAATACAATATATTTATTTAAAATAATATGATTTTTAGATTTTTATTTACCATTTAATTCTGCACAACAGTTACAATAAAATGACAAAATTCAAAATTTTGCATTTTGAATAACAATTATAACTTACAAAAATGCTTCAAACCATATATATAGAACACCTAATAGATTAGGACACTATTATCTATGACATGGCAAATAGAATGGCTACGGTGTGTGGTGTAAAATGGGCTTAAGATTCTGGACCTCAAGTTTCATGTCATAATGTGACCTGACTTGTGAGTAAATATATTTGGCCTGCTGTCACCACATTGTAGAGTAGTTTGTCTATACTATCTGGTTTTTATATGGGTACCCATTAAAAATTACAAAGTCATATACCTATCAATTCCAAACTTTTGAACTGTTACTCCCACAGTTATATTAATGGATCACCAGCCAACTCCCCTCCCTCTAGAAACACACACAAACACACAGACCCCTGCCCTGCACAAACGCACACATGCACAGAGGTGTATGAATCTGAATAAAGTTCCACAGTGGACATTCTTTCTGAAAACATTCAGCCACAATAAAGTTGCCCTCCAGCAGCTGAATATCACCTTTTAAATCCCTATACCAACCCCTAAACCTCTTCCCCTGACCCTTGTACAGCGACGACTCACTTCTGAGCCCCTGTCCCACCAGAGCAGGGGTCCATAGGCTCTTTGACAGCCCCACCAAACACATCCACGTCCCGCTGTGTCCACGGCATCACATTTCCCTGCTGTGGGGGCTCACCACAGGACGCTAGAGTAGCCACGTCCATTGGTGGTAGCACCCTGTCCCACAGGTTAAAAAGAGACAGCTCACCCACCAAAGCTTGAGAGGCATCAAAACGACCCCCAAGTGTGTCCTGCAGTACATGAGAAAAAAATAGGGGTTACTTAATTACTTTTAAAGTGTACAGCTAAAGTGTATAGCTCTATGGGGAAATCAATGAGCAGCAAACTAACAAAAACAACATCAAAAAACTGTAATGCTTCAGTAAGCTTTTATGTATAAGGGAGGCCTGATTTTCCAAAGGTCCTCCTACCACCTTCCCTACTCACCTGTTCTTGGCCCAGCACTAGCACGCCTCCTGCTCTGATTGGGTGCCACGCTGATAGCCCCTCCCCTCGCCCCTTCAGTTTACCCCCTTGATAGGCCTTCCACACACCATCCCGCAGAGTCCAGCTTACACAGATGTGCTGCCAGGTGTTCTGAGGGAAGGACAGAGGCAACTGTGCCACCTACATGCAGAGGACATCACAAACAAAAAATTTATTTTAAATGGTATGATTCTATAGGTTACTGTCTATAGAATATAATGTTTTGAAACTTTAAAGAGGACATATTATGAAAGAAAATGCATTTGAACATTAATTAGGGGATCTGGGGTACCTACTGAATCACTCACTGTAAAATAGAACAAAAATTTTTCAGATTTGCCTAAATTTGAAAATATGGGTTAAAACTGTCATTCTCATTTACATGAACAGTGATTCATCATGACTATTTGCAGACAACATGAATCAAAACTCATAACACACTACCCTTTATGACTGTCATGTATTTCTGAGTGAACAGTGCATTAGGAAGGTGGAAGGTGAAATATGACATTATTGATTTATATGATTTTCCCTGCCTGCTGGCGCACAGTAATATTATCCCGGTTCCAAAGTCATTTTAGAGGCAGGAAAAAGTCATTATCTGACATGATATGACATGATTGATTAGCCACATTAGGGACAAGGGAAGAATGACTATCAATTTAAATGGTTAACAATTGTCCTGCATTTTATATTGTTCTGAAAGTGAAACAGGTGTGTGTGTCTGACCTTGTCATTAAGCAGCAGCTCAGCAGGATTGTGGACCCCTTGTAGGAGGACCAGCTCATTGGGCTGCTCAGCTACGGCATATGAGAATGGTGTTCCAATCCCACCTTCTGTCGCCTTCAGCCACATACAGGCTGTGAAGGCATACATCTCTTGAATATTCCGCCTTACTAAACCATACATATGACTGGTGCGCACCGGAAAAGACAGCTTAAAACCATGAGGATAAGAGGGGGTGGAGATACCTGCAAAGAGAGAGAGAGAGAGAGGAGGGGGTTGAATTTTAGGCCCATATATATAAAAAACACAATATTTTAGAAAAGACAGCTCAGCAAAAACTTTATTTTGAATACAGCTGACAATGTTTACTTTAATGTTTCCCCTCAGTGTAAAGGTAAAGCCCTGTTCATGAGTGAGGGGTGAATCCCATTTATTTATTTTACCTCTGGAAGTCTGCTGTGATGGCTTTAGTTAAATTTAGGGCATAACACTTTGAGAATTCTGGAGTGGCTGGAGACGAGGGAAGACATTTGTAGCAACTGTTTTTCCCGCGTTTATTTTTTTCTGTTTTGTATTTTCATTTGAGTCAATATTATTTTGCTTTGTATTATTAAACCTTGTGTGGGACCTATTTAGGGAAATTTCTTCCTAAAATTCTCTAATATTTTTAGTGGTTCGTAAGCAATATTTCTTATTAAAATATTTTAGTCAGTTGTTGCTGATTGGAACTGTAGTAGTGGTGGAGGGTCAGCTAGGTACACATTAGCCCTGCCCAGTGCTTGTTGTAATTGTGTGATTGGGAAAATCATATGTATTTTTTTTTTTATTTTGTAGTTTGAAGTGGACGTTCACATTTGGTCGTGTCCACAAGTACATATCTCTGCAGGCCGGAGGCCCGCAAGTGGGCGGAAACCAGCAAGTGGGAGGGGCGTACGCAGCAAGTGGGTAGAAACCAGCAAGTGGGGGATCTAGATGTTTAGTGGGAAGGCGAATGTAGGAAATGCAGCTTTTGTGATTTATTATTACCTGGATTGTGAATGTGAATTTGTAGAAGGACAAATCATTCATTCATTAATTGTCTGAAACTGCTTATCTAATTCAACTCCTAACAGACCGTCACATGGAGTGTGGCTCAAACCCACAACCTGGAGCTGTGTGACTGCAACACTACCTGCCGCACTACTGTGCCGCCCGAAGGGCTATAAATTTATTTTAATATAGTTCATTTATTCAGTTTAATTTATTTCAGAAATACACCATATGTTCACATATTTGAGGACAAATTTGTAATGAATATATTCTACATTAAGTTGCAACCATTACTAACACAGATGTGCACACACTGCCTCTCTAATCCCTGTAGAGAAATACTGACAATAGAATTGGATTCTCTGGAGTAGAGAAACATGAACCTAATGCCAGGCGAAGAATATATAGCACCCCAGCACTGAGCTGGTGAACCCATATTTACTGTCATGTCTCTTGTTAGGAAGTGAGTAGTAGCCTATATGTAAGCAAACATGATCATTCTCAGTACATGTGGTCTCAGTTAAATGGTTATTCTCTTTATTTATTGCAAGAATTTCACATATTAATCCAACCACAAACAAGTCTGTAAATCACATAATACTGAAAATGTACTCCATATAATGTACTCAATGTTTACAAGGTACAATATTAATACTGAAAGCAAAACAGTTATTACACGGTCACCAGGCATACAGCTGTACTACAAAATACACAATAATCTAACACAATGTCCCAAAGAACTAACTGACATTCTCTTAAACTTCCAAACAATGCTCAAACAGAGCAATCTGAGCTGCATTACTTATAGAAATGTGTTAGAAGAAAGAAAATAACTAGGATACCTATTTTGTGCAGGGTATTTTACGCAAAGCAGGACATCACAGTGAACCAGACAGCCTAGGTTTCTAAAGGTATCAAACTATACACACTGTCTGAACTGTGGTGTACAAGGTGCCCTGCAGTCTAGTATCTGTGCCTTAAGAATTGAGGTGAGGGTCCAGCTACAGTCCAGTTTACATGCCTTAAAATTTCTGGGGTGAGGGGCATAGCGTAACCACAAACATCGCATTGACCCTGAGACCCTGCTCATCAACACAAGCTTTTAGAAACAGCTCCATATCAGCCCTGTTTTTAAAAACAAATAAAAAGGGTTCTTTAGCCTCTGGGTCATCTCCAGAGCCTTTACGACAACTACATATCTCAAAGCCAGCAACGTGCTTGAGTCGTGCTTAAAATGTTCAATGTTCTTCCGCGCTCAATTGGAGCTGTACCACCCACTTGGAGCTGTACGGCCCACTTGGAGCTGTATCACCCACTTGGAGCTGTACCTCCCACTTGGAGCTGCCTCCGGCCTGCAGAGATACCCTTCTCGTCGTGTCGGTCCAAATTCACGGGTGTACTGAGTGCAGTGACAGTAGTATATTTGGCAGTGTGACTATCTGACCCAGTGCACGTTGGCATTGTCGGCTGGCGAGGCGATTGCCATTGCAGTTAGCACACTACACAGATCAGAGCATTTTATTAAATACTGCGTATTAATCGTATGTGGCCCACATCTAAAAATAAAAGATAATACTGGTAACTGTCTGGAAAACGATGTAATAAATGTTAAATAAACAGAATCATTGTTTTAAGTTTTTAAATTCCATACAGTTATAGGTAAGCTCTGTATTGTAATATTTTAGAATATCAAATTTAAAAATATTGATGTAATGATTGGGACACGAACGACAGAAATGATTATGATAAATAGGGTTAATAAGGAGACAGTGCCGCGCGGAAGGGAGGAAATTGTTACTTAAGTTTTTGAAGACGACAGCTTTAAAATGAATGAACTCTGAATGAGAAAACGGAAGATGGCAGAAGCGAACCGCTGTAAAAACACAGAAGAAGACGATGAAGATTTGCGCTCTTTTCTGTGACCGCGGCGTGCGAACAGCTGTCACCGGCCTCAGAGAACAGCCTCATTCCGTAAGTATTTCAATGTAAGTGTTTTGGTATCGCCCAAATGTAGTTAACATTGTTAATGTTACGTACGTTATTCTATAAACTGCTATACGTTACATACGTAATATTGAACCGTTTTTTTTTTTCAAATGACAAACTTTACCTAACCTGTTTAACTCTAGCTAGCTCTTTTTTTCCTCTGACATAGAATACATTGAAATGACATGACAATCGCTCATTCATGAGTTATTTTAATTTGAGTAATTATGTGGTTTGATGGCGTATTTTACAAGACGATGTGAGCATATCTCGGTATAAGAAAAAAAAAAAGAAATAAAACTGCTTAAACACATTAAGGTACTAGCTAAGTAGGTTAAAATACATTCTCAATCTCAGTGCTGGTTTTTGGTGTAATGTAATGTTTTAAATATATATATATATATATATATATATTAATAATTATAAATATTATTAATATAAATATTAATGTATATTAATAATTAATATATAAATATAATTCCACATACACTAATCCTTTGTTAGGGAGTAGCAGTGATTTTGGGCTGGGGATTAATGGGTTGAAGAAGGTTATATTGAAAACGATAGAAGCCTATTTACTGAGAGAAAAAAAAATAAAAGAATGTGAAGTAGTTTATTTTTGGAGCTGTGAATTTAGTTAAGTTTTTCAAAATTAACTATCAACATGAACTAAATCGTTTTCTTATGTAATTATGTAAAGATGGACTGCAGTAAGAAAACTAGTGGGGCAGTGAAAAATGCAGGTGGGCAGGGAGAAAAGCAGAAAGGAGGTTAATTTAATTTATTTAGATGAGATCTTTAGCATCAGTTGTAGCATAATCGTTTGTAATATAACCTGATAATCTTTTACATTTGAAGTTCTGTAGTTAATGAATCTGCATGCATAAGCAGTTTACAGTTTTTCATTCAATATCTTTAAAGAATATATATTGAAGAGAATAGAACATGTAGATAATCTCTATATGTTTAATTATAGAGCTGGAATTCAACAAAGAGTACAACTGAGGTGACTACACTTGAGCGTTCTTTCACTACACTGCACGTCCTGAAGATCCCTGTTGTCCAGGCAGACAGAAATGAGGATACAGCTGATATTTCCATCATTTCCATCAGTGATGTATTGACAAAGTGTGACAACACAGCAGAGACTTGCAAACTGTTGATCGAACTGATGTGTGCCATGAATAAGTGTCAAATGTGTACTTCCACACACATTTCTGCCTTTTTTTTCTCTTTTTTTTTTAAATACTTTTCCAAACCTACTGGTGAATTTTAAGCAATTTTTTATATGGCCTTAGCATAGTATATTTTTAAAGAAAAGTCTGAATTTAAATGGCAGTTTTTAGGGTGTAAAACCAGTTGTTTTTTTGAAAAACAGTATTTGAATGTTAATTGGATTTAGGAAATCATGACACTGCCAATTTCAATGCCAGTTACAAATGTATTTTCTATTTATTTATTTTATGTAAGTAGTATATATCCTACACCTTCTGTCAAACACCTCTGTGAATGATTTATGACCCCTGATTTATGACCTAGGTGACAGGTCAGTACAGGATGTCCTTATATGGGCTTCCCCTCACACCTACACCCCACCCCTGACACCCTCACACCCCCCAACATGTGAGGGGTGGGTTGTGCTTGCATGTGGTATTTAAAATGACCCTGGTGGATTTCTATGGCTAAACGCTTTTTAAAATGTCTACAGTGTGTGTAAATCAGTCTCTTTTAAGAGAATCTACAGTTACACCAACTATTAGTTCTGAAACCTACTTTGCTTTTGCGCCAAGGAAGAAACGGCGTGGTAAAGCATTTGGTAGCAGCCCTCGCGAATATTTTAGGGGTGTTAAAATTAACCTGTTTGATTCTCGGGCTTATGACGTTTGTGGGATGGTCAAAAGTGGATCAACGCCTTCCAGTGATGTCTGTTAAAAGACACGAACAACACGCAAGCCATCATGTTTGAGGACATTCTTCCAGCAGACCATCCCGACACCCGTGGACCTATGTGGTGTGGAAATTATCGACTGTCGGACATTGAATATACGCCGATTGACACGGGTCGTGGGTTTGTAAATTACAGCTATGATGAATCGAGGGCGGTTGCCAAAGCGGTATCAGACAACAGTTTGTTGGGTCAATATGGTGATGATCTCAGTTGTGTGGACATTGCGAACCCGCATGTTTTTCGACAAGACCCGGTGGATGATTTGGCAACGTTGATGGCTAGACAACTGACAATCGCTGAAGCTCCTGAAGACAACGCTATATCTGCTCCGATTGATGTGGTGGATGGGCAAGTAAGCTCTACGGTGCTAAAACTGATAAAGTCCACTGTCGTTGTAATCCTACAACACATCATAAACAACAAGCTGAAGGAAACATGTCTTGGTTGTGAAGTGGATCACCCTAGTCAACTTCTACATTCGTGTCTGTTTGAAACTGATATCTTCTTTTTTGAAAAATACTATAAAGATATAACAAGGACATTGTTCACGCCCGCCTTAAAACACGCCATAGCTGGGCTTATAAAGTGTTTTGGAATAGAACTACCCCTTCTAAAAATTCAAGGATGTGTTGAAACAGTCGTCTGTGAATTACCATGCGAGCCGTACATTGTGGAAAAGCTGCAGGAACTAAGAGAAAGCCTGATTGATCAAACGTCTGAACAGTTTGTCAGCGATGCCGTTGACTGTTGGGAAGGTGATTCAAAGACTTGCAGAGCTGTTTAAGTGAAAATGGGGATAGTTTGCGGACACCAAAGTCTGTCAAAGCGTGTGTTGAAACACCGTGTGAACTGCGAATTGACACGTTTGTTGTATAAATGTATTGACGATAGTGTGGATGATTTTACACTCATTAATAGTGTGCATGATGTCAATGTTAAACGTTTACAAAATTTCAAGAATCAAATGAATATTGTTAAATTAACATCGCATGATTGGTGTCATTTGACACAGTTATGTATAGATTCTGACGAATCAACCCTTGTGATTATTAGTAAATTACTGTCTCTCATGCCTAAGAGTGAAAATGCGGTAAAAATTGGTTATGTGCTTTGTCTATGTACATATATAATAGACATTTGTGTGATAAAACTTTCAACAAAGAAACCAATTGATGTTTGTAAAGTGATTGAAACATTTGTTGAATATCTAGTTGAGAAAAATGTAGATGTGTGTGCAAACTTTTTAGATTTCATCGATGCATTGTGAATAAAACAGTCAAACAAACAAATCTGGGGTCATTATTTTCAACAATGTCATCTATCGACACATCAAATCTTATGAGAACGGTATATTACACGCCGTCTAATTCTGGTTCATTAGGCGGTAAAAATCGTTTGAAACGGGGTGTTTTAGAGAATACAGGATTGTGTCTGTGTGATCAACAGGTTTCAGACTGGTTAGCTGGAGAGGATGCATACACACTCCACAAACCCATACGACATAATTACAAAAGAAACCGGGTTATAGTATATGGCATTGACGCTCAATTCCAAGCTGATCTTGTTGATATGAGTGCGTATTCTAAGGAAAATGACGGATATAAATATATGTTGACATGTATTGACGTGTTTAGCAAATATGCGTGGGCTCGACTGTTAAAAAATAAGTCGGGTATAGAAGGCAGAGTTCCTCAAAAGTTACAGACTGACAGGGGTAAAGACTTTTTCAACAAACATTTTCAAAATTTAGTATCGAAAAACAAAATCAAACATTTTGCTACAGGTAGTGAGCTAAAAGCCAGTGTCATAGAGCGTTTTTAATAGAACGCTAAAAAGTCATATGTGGCGTTATCTAACAGCTGTAAACTCCAAAAGGTACATTGATGTTTTACAAGATATTATGAGCGGTTACAACAATAGTTACCACCGTAGTATCAAAACCAAGCCAGCTGATGTGACGAAAGAAAACGAATCTAGCGTGTTTAAAACGCTGTATGGTGTGAGAAACAAATTAGGCAAGAAAACCATATTTAAGTACAAGATTGGTGACGTTGTGCGTATTTCTAAAGTCAGGGGTCCATTTACAAAGGGATATGAGGAGAACTATACACAGGAGTTTTTCACTATATCAGACTGTATCCGACGACAACCACCCGTTTATAAATTGAAAGATTATGACGGTGACATTATACACGGCCGTTTCTATGAAGAAGAGTTGCAAAAAATCCGCATGTCTACAGAAAAAGCAATCAAAGTTGAAAAAATTTTGGATAAAAAAAAACCGGTAAAAAAACAATGGTTTTAGTGAAATGGTTAGGTTGGCCGTCAAAATTTAACAGCTGGGTTCCTGAAAATGATGTTGTGGACATACAAAGGCCTTAAAAGGTGTTGTACTTTGTGAACTAGTTCATTTACATCAAAGGACAAATATGGGGGACAATGGTTTTTGCGTCACACTGCCGAGCAATTCGTCTATGTCGGTGTACCCCGATAATCAAATTTCTAATTATAGAACAAAACTAGTGAAACCAATCGATCTAAAAGGTGACTGGGAAGTAGGGGTGATAGAGTTTCAATACCCACGAACGTGGACAACCTTTTGTGAGCTAGATGCCACATTTAGCGTAATTGATAAAAAATCGGGCAAAACAACACAAATAACTCTACCTACAGGGTATTATAACCATATACCGGCATTAGTTGCTGAGATTAATATCCATCTAGCAGACCATTCAATAGGTCTTGTTTATGACCAAATAAGTCACAGGTTGTTTATTAAGACGTTATCTGATATCGGTTTGATATTTAATGGTAAACTAGCCATCATCTTGGGTTTTAAACCGGGTGTGATACTAGAGTGTGTAGTTAAAACAAATGACCCGGATGTTGTACAGAAAGAGTACGCGCCACACCCTGTCGACATCTATGGTGGTTTCTACTCAATGTTTGTTTACACAGACATTGTTGATTACCAATTAATTAGTGACAGTTTTGTACCTCTGTTAAGATGTGTACATATATCAGGGAACAACCATGATATTGTCACAGTTAGATACAGTAAGCCATACTACGTGTCGACAACAAAATCACAGATAAACGATATCGCTATAGAATTGAAAACCGATCAGAACCAGCACGTAAATTTTTCTTATGGGAAAGTGGTTGTAAAGCTACACTTTAGACCTGTAAAACAAGGAATTAGGTTTTGAAATGGAATCTTTCAACAGACTGGCCATGGATCCTGAACGTTACGTTTCTTACTATCAAAGTCAGGCCGGAGGCCACATGCCCAGCTATACAGGTAGCCCAACAATGTATGGTGCGGGATTTGGTGGGATTTTTAGAAATTTATTCAGAGTGGCTATACCACTGTTCAAGAAGGGTTTTAATATAGCCAAACCACATCTAAAAACAGCTGCTAAAAACATTGTAAGCGATGTTGTCAGTAACGGTCTGATGCGTATGATGGCACACAATCAAGATGGGTCGGGCATGTTGGTGATGGCTCGAAAATCTGTGAAACGACCCCCTGGTAAGAGGTGTGGCCGTCCTGCTAAGAAAACCAAGCTTGAGATGAAAAAACACATAGTGTCAAAAAGAAGGAGTAAGGGGAAGCAGATGTAGCAGGATGGAGTTCTGCCATTGGTTTTACCTCCTATACTTCCCAGTCTTAGGATTTTGGGGTGGGACTTTCAAATTAATGAGGGGGGCGGGCCTTCCTTGTGCTATATGTATCGGCAGTGGTGGGTTGCTTGCCAAGGCATTTCCTGTTTCTCTTCCGGCGTCTGATCCCTGTATTGGCAGTGTTTAACGTTGCTGAAGTTTGTGGCTTGCTCCGTGACGATCGGAAACCGTTGGCTTGTGCTTGGATTGCCGGTGTCGGCTGGTTGGATTCCGGTGTTTGCATCATAGCAAGGGTATGTTAACGCTAGTTGACCTGTTTTATTAATGATCAGATTGGGAGATACTAATATTTCTTTTAATCTGGTGGGTGATAGTAGCAACCGTGCTGCATGGTTGGGTCGTTACTGCTGCTGTACTCTCTGATTTTGACCGCAGTGGGGAATGCTGTGCTACTGTCTCCTGGTAGGTATACAGATTATCTTACTTTTAAAAAAATTAGGTTTTAGTCGAAGGTATTGTTTAGTGTTTGTGGTTTTTTTTAGGTTCCTGAGCCTGGGTGGTCCTGGCTTTTGTCCATTTCCTGCGGTGCTGCTGCTTTGTCTTGGGTTTTGTTTTGTTTCAAATACTACATTGTTTTGCCTTCGATTTGTTTCAAGGACTATTTTGTTTTGTTTTAAAGACTACATTGTTTCGTTTTTGTTTTCTGTGATTTCTTTTGTATTTTTTTTATTTGAATTTGTTATCGTTACCAGCAAGCGCTCGGTGTGTGTGTGTGTGTGTGTGTGTGTGTGTGTTTGATGTGAAGAGTGGTGTTCTTTTGGAGTGAATTTTGATTTTTCTTTTATTTTCTACATTTGTGTTCTCTGCTCTTCTTCTGCCTCTCTCTCTCCTGTTTAGACAGGAGCTGTGGGTCACGGCAGGAGGTTACAGGGTTGGTTTGTGGAGTCCCGGTCACTCGTCCTGCAGTGTAGAGCACTGGGTGTGTAACCTGTGTGGTGTGATTACATATGGTGGTGGTATAGGGGACTCCCTCTGAGCTCAGTCTCTGCCGTGGTAAGCCCAGCCCTGTTCTACTACTTGGTCTTGTCTAGAAATTATTTTACTGCTGATAGTCCTTCCAGTCCTGTTGGTTACATGAAACTGTTTTAAAACCTATTGTTAATAAATTTGGAAGTGTTGGAAATACGTCTCTGGCCTCTTGGTGTGAACGAACCTGAGTGTCTTTCTTATTTCTTTTTTTCTTTCCTCTGGGCCTTAACGCACCCTTTTTATTTCCTAGGGGTGAAAGTCCCTTAGGTGGCGTAGTCGTGCTACATCACTTTATTGTATATTCCTCCTGACCACTACCACCTCGCCACATCTTGGCGTAGTCGGCAGGATCACACTTTGAGAGCAAGAGACGTACTTCCTTCCTGTTAATTTTGGGTTTGATATATATTTAATATATAGTTCTATTTAAGGCAAAGCAGCAGCATTTGTTGAGGAACTGAGAGGAAAGTGTATAAATATATTGTTTTTTCTTTCTTGACCTGAGACTTGGTGCAGATTTCCCTAGGTGGGTATGGAGGAGGAGGTGCAGCAGCTTAGGGAGCTTGTGTTGCAGCTTAAGGCTGATAATGAGCGGTTGCATCAAGAAATGGCCGCTGTTTCCACTGGCTCTAATGCATCTACCCCAGTTGTTTCTGTTGCGGTGAGTGATGTTTTGCCTGCTGTTTCAAGTGCTGTTACTGAGCGTCTGGTGGTAGTTCCTCGTGATCGGAAGTGCCCATGTTTTAATGGTAAGACTGGGATTGGGATAACAGAATGGGTAGAAGAGATACAGGGTTGTTTGCGAGCCCATCACCTCTCTGGGCAAGATCAGGCGTTCTTTATTTTTGATCATTTAGAAGGAGAAGCTAGAGAGGAGATAAAGTATCGTCCTGGTGTAGAGAGGGGAGACCCTGAAAAAGTTCTAGCCATTTTGAAAGAGCTTTACGGCTGTTCTCAGTCTTATGTTACCTTGCAACAGGCCTTTTTTTCAAGGAAACAGCAGGAAGGAGAAACCTTGCAGGAGTACTCATTGGCTTTAATGGCCTTAATGGAGTCTATAAAGCAACATGCACCTGAGGGGACTATGAATGTAGGGGTTTTACTTCGAGATCAGTTTGTGGAGCATGTTTGGTGCTGGATGGTGGATGGTGCTCTTCGTAGGGAGTTGAAACAGTTTGTTCATCAACGGCCTACTGCTACCCTACTGGAGGTACGAGGGGAAGCCATCCGATGGGAGAGGGAAGGGTTGCCTGGCAGTGCAAGGGGACGTAGTTTATCTCTACCATTGGCCTGTGGTTTACAGTATGGCGTACAAGGAAGTGCCTGCCCAGCCCCATTGGGTGTTGTTCAGTCATCAGAATTGAGGGAGTTAAAGGACATGTTGAAATGTCAGCACGAGCAGCTTAATCAATTAACTCGAACTGTGATTTCTTTACAGACCTCCTCTGGACCTAGTTATTCTCCTCATCAGGGGCGTGTTATTTGCCGGAGATGTCAACAGCCAGGTCATTTTGCTCGTGACTGTGACGGGGAGCGTGTTTCCCCTTCTCCTAGGGTCTTGCCTCAGAATCTAGCTAGACCTTCTCGTTCCTGCCAGCAGCCGGAAAACTGAAGCCCGCTGAGCTCAAGGGCAGGTACGGTGGCTAGGCTAATCTCCTCCTGTCCAGTGATTGATGTTTTAATTGGTGGTGTTACTGTTTCTTGTCTTTTAGACATGGGTTCCATGGTGTCTACGGTAACCGAGAGCTTTTTTTCAAAGCAATTTGAACCCTGGGGTTATGAACGTCTCCAGTCTTGTCAATGGCTACAGCTTCGGGCAGCTAATGGGCTTGATATTCCTTACATAGGGTATTTGGAGCTGGATGTCTTGTTGTGTAATAAGGTGATGTCTCACTGTGAGATCCTGGTTGTGAAGGATCCTCCTGGTGCTTTGCCGGAAGTCCCTGGTGTCTTGGGGATGAATGTTATTAGCCGGTGCTATCGGGAGCTTTTCGGTTTATATGGTCCCTCTTTCTTCGATGTGCCTTCAGTGGCACATGCTCCGGGCCCAGTTATTGAGGCCTTGCAACAGTGTCATCAGTCTGCGGCCCAAGTTCCTAGGGACCCGATGGGTGCTGTAAGGGTTTGAGGCCCGGGTGCGGTGCGTATACCTGGTGGTGTGATGAAGGTGGTTATTAGTACTTGTCCGGAGCTATCTGGTGGCTTGTCTGCACTCTTTGAGCCTTCAGAGTCTGGGCTGCCCGCTGGTTTGTTGACGTCTCCCTGTCTTGTCCAGGTTGCTCGAGGCACTGTCCATATTCCAATAGTTAATGTAGGGACCACAGAAGTCTTGCTTTATCCCCATACCTGTCTTGGCTTTTTAAGAAGTGCTCAGGTTGTTAGCCTACCGGCTGGGGTTACGGAGGTTAGAGCCGCTGCTGCCACGGTGTCGTCCCAAGTAGTGGATAGCAAAGTGCAGAAGGGGATAGAGGCTTTAGATTTATCGGGTTTGACAGATCTAGAACAGAAGGGGGTTAGATCTCTTTTACAGAGCTATAGCTCAGTTTTTTCTGCTCATGAGAGTGATCTTGGTTGCACCAACCTCATTGCCCATGAGATTCCCTTGCTAGATAATGTCCCAGTTCGGCAGAGGTATAGACGTATTCCTCCATCAGAGTATGAGTTGGTAAAGGCTCATATTGATCAGCTCCTTGAGGCTCAGGTCGTGAGAGAGAGTAGTAATCCTTACGCGTCCCCTATCGTCCTGGTTAAAAAAAAGGACGGGAGTCTGCGTATGTGTGTGGACTATCGATTGCTTAATAGTAAGACACGCAAAGATGCCTTTCCTTTGCCTCGTATCGAGGAGAGCCTGGATGCCCTTTCAGGAGCCCGCTGGTTTTCTACTTTAGATCTGGCCAGTGGGTATAATCAAGTTCCAGTGGCCGAACAAGATAAGTCCAAGACAGCTTTTTGTACCCCCTTTGGCTTATTTGAATGGAATCGAATGCCATTTGGGCTTTGTAATGCTCCAAGCACATTTCAGCGATTAATGCAACGGATGTTTGGAGATCAGCAGTATCAGTCATTGCTTCTTTATTTGGATGATATTATTGTGTTTTCCTCATCTGTTTCCCAGCATCTGCAATGACTAGAGCAGGTTCTCGGGCGTTTGCAAAAAGAGGGTTTAAAAGCCAAGTTGAGAAAATGTGTCTTTTTCCAACAAGAAGTTAGGTATTTGGGGCATATTATTTCAAGCAAGGGGGTTTCCACTGACCCTGCTAAGATAGAGGCAGTAGCCCAGTGGCAGCGTCCCCGCAGTGTGGCTGAGCTGCGTTCCTTTCTGGGGTTTGCCAGTTATTATAGGCGCTTTGTAGAGGGTTTTGCTCAGTTGGCAGGCCCTCTGCATAAATTCGTGGCTGCCCTTGTAGGTATGAAGACTAAAAAAGGTTCTGGACAGGCCCTGGGGTCATTTTGGACCCCACAGTGCGAACAGAGCTTTGAACTCCTAAAGGCAAAGTTGGTATCTGCTCCGGTCTTGGCATATGCCAATTTTTCACAGCCCTTCATCCTTGAGATTGACGCCAGTCATAGTGGTCTTGGAGCCGTGCTTTCTCAGGAGCATGAGGGTAGTGTTCGGCCAGTGGCTTACGCTAGTCGGGGCCTTCGCCCCTCAGAGTGAAATATGAACAATTATAGTTCTATGAAGTTGGAATTTCTTGCACTTAAGTGGGCAATGACTGAAAAATTTCGCGAATATCTCTTGGGGCATAAATGCGTGGTCTTCACAGACAATAATCCCCCGAGTTACCTTCAGTCGGCAAAATTGGGAGCCACTGAGCATCGATGGTCGGCACAACTTGCCGCATAGGTACCGCATAGTTTTATAGAACATTTGCTAGCATCAAGGCCAAATGAAATCTTAGCTATTGATTTTACGGTGTTGGAACCTTCTCGAAACGGGTTGGACACTATGCTTGTGATGACGGATGTGTTCAGCAAATATACCGTAGCAGTTCCCACTCGGGATCAGCGAGCTTCGACGGTAGCACAGGTACTGCTGATGGAGTGGTTCTTTAAGTTCGGTATTCCAAGCCGTATCCATTCTGATCAGGGTAGGAGCTTTGAAAGTGTCCTGATGCAGCAATTATGTCGCCTCTATGGGGTAGAACGGTCTAGGACGACCCCATATCACCCTGCTGGTAATGGGCAGTGTGAGCGCTTTAATAGAACTCTTCATAATCTTTTGCGTACGTTGCCATCTTCCCAGAAGCGGGACTGGGCATCAAATTTGCCACAGGTGGTTTTTTGTTATAATACCACCCCCCATCAGGGCACTGGCGAATCTCCCTACTTTTTAATGTTTGGCCAGCAACCTAGGCTTCCCATAGACTTTTTGTTGGGTCGAGTTCTAGAGCCTGTGCCTGGGGAAACCCAGGATTGGGTGGCAGAGCACCAGGCAAGGCTTAAGTTGGCATTTGAGGGAGCTCATGAACGGTTGTTAGCAGCTGCTGGTCGTAGGAAGGAGCGGCATGATCGGCAGGTTCGGGATGCACCCTTACAGGAAGGGCAGTCGGTTTACCTCCGGGATCTTAGTACTCGGGGGCGGCATAAGATTCAGGACGTTTGGAGTTCTGTAGTATATCGGGTGGTGAGGGCCCCTTCAGGTGATGGGTCTGTCTATGCTATTGCCCCAGTCAATGACTTAAGTAAGGTCAGGCATGTCCATCGAAGAATGTTAAAAGCTTGTGTTCGGACTGAAGCCTTTCCTTCTCCTCCTAGGAATTCTCAGGTTCCTATTTCAGTGGTTCCTGGGGATAGTTCCAGCGAAGAGGATGACATTAGCCTCTTGGTATCCGAGGGTTTACCACCTCATGAATCTGTTTTAAGTAACTCCAGTCCTACAGTTTCCCTGGGGGGAGTATTGGTAGATCAGCGTCCAGAGGAAATAGCTGCACAGGGAAGTTCTCAGTCTCAGGATTCTTTGTTGCGTGTAGATGGTCAATCATGTTCTGGATTGCCATCTTTGCGACGGACTGCTCGTTCCACAGCTGGTCATCACTTTAATATTCATCATCTCCCCCGCCCAGCTGGTAGTGTAGATGAGGTGGTAGGTGAACCATTAGGTTTTGTATTGAATGCACAGTCTGCCCTGTTTAGACCTTGGTGTTAGTTTTTTTTCATCTCGTTCATCGTCGGGTCGACGATGCAAAAAGGGAAGGTGGATTGTAGCAGGATGGAGTTCTGCCATTGGTTTTACCTCCTATACTTCCCAGTCTGAGGATTTTGGGGTGGGACTTTCAAATTAATGAGGGGGGCGGGCCTTCCTTGTGCTATATGTATCGGCAGTGGTGGGTTGCTTGCCAAGGCATTTCCTGTTTCTCTTCCGGCGTCTGATCCCTGTATTGGCAGTGTTTAACGTTGCTGAAGTTTGTGGCTTGCTCCGTGACGATCGGAAACCGTTGGCTTGTGCTTGGATTGCCGGTGTCGGCTGGTTGGATTCCGGTGTTTGCATCATAGCGAGGGTATGTTAACGCTAGTTGACCTGTTTTATTAATGATCAGATTGGGAGATACTAATATTTCTTTTAATCTGGTGGGTGATAGTAGCAACCGTGCTGCATGGTTGGGTCGTTACTGCTGCTGTACTCTCTGATTTTGACCGCAGTGGGGAACGCTGTGCTACTGTCTCCTGGTAGGTATACAGATTATCTTACTTTTAAAAAAATTAGGTTTTAGTCGAAGGTATTGTTTAGTGTTTGTGTTTTTTTTTTTAGGTTCCTGAGCCAGGGTGGTCCTGGCTTTTGTCCAGTTCCTGCGGTGCTGCTGCTTTGTCTTGGGTTTTGTTTTGTTTCAAATACTACATTGTTTTGCCTTCGTTTTGTTTCAAGGACTATTTTGTTTTGTTTTAAAGACTACATTGTTTCGTTTTTGTTTTCTGTGATTTCTTTTGTATTTTTTAGGGTTCAAGCACTCAGTGCGTAGAACCTTATTGTTTTTGTACCGGTTTTTCTTATTAGGGGTCCAAGCACTGCAAGTGCTGGAGCCCTATTGTTTTTGTTCTGTTTTTTCCGCTTTTTTTTTTTTTTTTTTTCTTCTTTTTCTCCGATGAAACGCGATGGGCAGCCCAAACCGTAGGTCCTACAGACTTGTCATTTGGTCAACTGGTAGTAAACCCTCCCGCTACTCAGGCGCAAAGAATCAACCCAATCAGCCTGATGGTGGCGCTATAGCGACGCGTTCCGCGTCGCTCCCTATATCTCCTACCCCGTGTGGCGTAGAGACGAAATTCTTTTTTTCCCTGATTCCTCAGGTCAGACCCAAAAAAAAGCCTCAAGAACCCATAAGCTCCGCCTACTTAGATTTTTAGCTAATTTGCATAATATGTAAAATCGCACAAATTTTTGAGCGCTGTAGTGGAGTATAGGCCAAATACCAGATCGAAATGGAGAAATGAAAAGTTTTGAATTAAACTTTTCCAGTCTGAATAGGACCTTTCGTCTGTGACAACATCCAACATTCCACAGGATTGTTTGTGCCCGCGGGGTTGCAAAGCCCCACACACACGCACACACATAAGCTAAAACATCAAAGAACCCTTTAAAGTAACACATGGCCCCAACACCCCCCTTCTCTCTTTTAACTAACAGGAACTGTCGAGATAACCAATTTTTATAATGCTTTTAAGAGACAGGGACCTCAAACAAAAGGAAGGGTTATAATCCCGCTTGGGACAAAGTGGCACCTCAATGTCTCGTTATCTTCCACGGGAATCAACAGATGTTCAGAAGGGGTGACCTCGAATTGAACCCCATTGACTCATCTAAGCGACAACCTACACATGGATCAACAGCGACCCCAAATGGACACTGGCGAAACTACGCCTCGCTCGGAGTCGCCGAAACCATAGCGGAAAATAGTCGAACTCTGAATTATTCATGTATAAATAAATGTATTAATGTCACTTTCTGTACCCTCAGATGAATGCCTACCTCCTAATGAAATGTTGTATATTGTGGATTGTTTCTATCATGAAGAGAAATCCTACCTCTGAATAGGAGAAAACGAATTAATATTCTTTCCCAGCATAGCATCATAAATGGGACGTAAAGATGGAACCTTATGTAAGCGTTTGATATTAATAGTCCAGTGTACCCATTGTTATATGTTGATAACAGGTATAAGAATTTCGATACGCAAAATTCATATTCTTTCTCTGTGAACCAATGACTCAAACCCCCTTCTACTCTCTCCCCCTTGCGAGAGTCACGTGAGACTGAATTTGTGTCCAATCAGAAAGAGGACGCCTCCCGTTAGGGCGTGACCGCGCCAGCCTTGAAAACAGCAGCAACGCAGAACAGTAGTATCCAGCAGAGTATTCAGACAGAGAAGAAGACGTTCAGTTCAGTTCAGAAGATCACGAGAGTTCGAAGAAACAGAAGAGACCAGATCAGAACGACAACTCGACACAGAAGTAACAGAACTGAACGAAGACGACAAACAACCGCGAGAAAATTCAGAAACTTTGAAACAACAAAGAGACGCTTTCCTTTTTAATAACGTGTCGAGTGTTTGAATATCTTCTTTTCTTTTAATCTTGTTTATGTTTTATTACCCATCGAAGTGTGATCTCACGAGTGATCAAAGCAGGTGAAACTTATTTGTGGCCAGAATAAGATATCAACCTTTTGATTAGTCGATAGCAGATATATTAACGTTATAAGCTGATTCCTGAAGACATTACTCCTGGAAAACTGAACAACGAGACGAGCTAATACTCGGAGAAAGCCGCTCCATTCCGGTGGAAACCAGCCACGCCTGTGAAACTCTAACAGAGGGGAAATCTCGATCGACGCAGCTCAGCCTGAAGCCGAAAGTTTTCAACTCAACCGGAAAGAGATCTTCTCCGTAAGCGGGCCTGCCTCTCACCACGTGGGAACGACGAGAACAACCCCAGAGCACGGAGATTAAACAGCAGGACGCGACGGCTCGGTGAAACGGCGAACGAGTAAGCTAGCGTATTTAACACCTTTTCCAGGAGCTAATGTCTAAATAAACCCTCTTCATAATTTACCATTTATTAACCTTAGTTAGCAACAATTTAATCACAAGACAGTAGAGCCTAGCCCACCTTAAGGTCAAAATCGGTTTTCCCTGCGGTGATACCGTGAGATTATAAGGCTACGCTATGTTAATTAAATATCTTCTCTTTATTAATAAAACTCTCATTATTTGAAATCACAGTGTTTGCAATTTGTTCATTATTTTCCTGAAAATCCTGACGTACTCACTTAGCGTGATTATTATTCACTCTCAAACTAATTAGTAATGTTTTAATTGCCTAAGCCAATTATAAACTTTAATTAATATCATTAAGTCAAATATCAGAGATTAGAGGAGTTTGAATAAGGTCAACGCTATAAAACTATAAATATAAATATAGAAATATATTTATATTTTTCAGTGTACCTTACTACACTACATATACAGACATATTTATTTTTGGCGCCCACGCGAGGCCAGGAAAAAGGCTTTTAATGTACAAACTGCAAAACACTGAAACAATCTCAGCTTGGGTTTATGAAATACTTTCCGCTGTTGTGTTGCTGAATAACGATTGAGATTCAAAGCTTGATGTGGGTAATTTCGTCTTGTGTCTGTTACTTTTGAAAAACTGTTGTGATATATACCGGTTAGAAAATAAGCTTGGTTGTTTTTGAAAGAGCGCGGCTCTGCGCCATTTTGCATGCATTAAATTGAGGCCTGGGCACGTCTGAACTGCGCGAAATTCCGCTGTAAGACTTTGCCGTCGGATTCGACCTCCCGCCGCGAAATTCCGGCGAAGTGAGACCACCGAACCGAACACCCCCATTCGTTTTAAACTGGGTCGCTACCAGCGTTAATAACCAAATCGCGCGCTAGGCGATTGGGAGGTTATTAAACAGCCGAAAATACGGCTTGTGTGAAGAGCGATCTGCTCTTGTCAGCTGTTCCAGTTAAACTGAACGCGTATTCAGAAAAGGAACGATCCCCTTTGAAGGGGCGGAGCTGAAACTAAGGAGGGAAATTCAAAACGCCCCCAAAACAGAGGAAGACAAATTCCCTCTTGTGGTATAAGTGCGTAATTGCAGGGAAAAATACTTCATAACTAGCGTCTATTGAAGCGTGTCCTCCCATGCTCCTCCTTGTGGTCAAGTGGTGCTACCCTTGACGTTTGATTCCCGTACACCCTCTAGTGGTTGGGAGGTTGTCCGCCGAGACAACATAAGTGTTTAGCAGCCCTCTGGTGTTTAAAAGTTGTCATTACAGATGAAATTCTTTTAAAATACCTTAGTGTAAAATCTCTGTTCCCCTTTTAAATTTTAAGTTTTATTTTTTGATAGAGTATCTGAGCGTTTAAAATCTTTATCCCATTTTAGATTTTAACTTGATAACGCCCTCTAGTGTTGAAACTTCCCGCCACAGTGGAAATTCCCATTTGTGTTATATTGTCTGCTCGTGCCGTGTCTATTGGGATGCCCACCAGCGCCGACTGGTGTCCATTGCTGCTATTGCATTGTAACTTGCTGGTCGCCCTCTGGTGTCCTAGTCTGGTATTACAATTTAAGTTCAACTTAAATACTGAAGCTCGCTGTTGCCATTCAGACTTACCTTCAGTACCCTCTGGTGGAGAAAACTTGCTATCGCAATTGAAATTGTCGACCAGTTCACACTGATAAGACCTGGTATCACAGCTCTAGTGGCTGTCTCTAAACTCTGCACATCTGAATAATTACAAGTAAAGGCTTGGAAGCATAATAAGTTGATACAACTACAGCAGACAGTGTGCAGTAATTAGAGATTGACACTTTAACTTGATACCAGATCACAAACGCAGTAAAAGAGAGAGTCCTTTAATCTTGCTATTCTTAATAATTCTTTAATTGAAAAATTCTTTTACTTTCATAATTCCTTAATTGGAAATTATATCTAGTAATAAAAACCTCACTTAATATAAAAATTCCTTCAACCAAATTTTTCGACAATTCTTTAATTCAAAATTTTTAATAATTTTAATTATTGGAAATTAAAAAAAAAAAAAAAAAAAAAAAATTTTCTCTCTTCTTGTATTCACTTGCGCATAGCAACTTTCACTCCACCCTCTCCTACTAACAGACTTCCCTTAGAGATTCACAAGTGAACTCTAACACCATACATACTAGCAGTTACTCTTAGAGCACTCGGTACAGGTGAATTTAGTTCAGATTTAGTTAGAAAAGGGATTAACGGAATTAATCCTAACTAAATAGAAGTAAGTTACACCTCGCAGTTAAAACACAGCTAACATGGCAGAAGGAACCTTTCCCTCTGAAGTATATGTAGAAGGTTTGTGGGATGAGGCATTCTCTGTTCTCTCCAGCATCACCAGTGATGTGATGCCTGGATTCGCAGAGACTGTGCAGAAGACCTCCCTGGTCGGCCGTGACCACATGGTGGCTAAGTGGGTAGAGAACCACTTAACCCACATGGCCAAGGGCAAGTCCCTAACGGAGGCATTAGGTCAAATAGCCATCCTCGCTTTAGTACAGCTCAGAGCCAGCGAACGTGAGCTCGAGGTATCACAGCGACAGCAGGCAAAGGTAGAGGCAGAGTTAAGTCAACTTCAAAGCGAAATAGCTGAAGGGAACACACTGCCCCAGGTCACACCTGATGTGCCACCTAGTGCCGCTACAGAAAGACAAGGCCAGCAGGAAGATAGTGAGGATCAGGAACCAGACTCAGGGACCGTAACCTTTAGAGCTGCTGCAGCACCTCCTCTGGTATCAACGGGTATTTCACCTTCCCCTGTGTCTCCTGTCAGCCGTCCCTTACACCGCCCTGCTAGACCCAGAGCACTGCAACCCAGTGTCTGGTCCCCTCAACCTTTACCCTCTCGCGGTCCCTCATACAAGGACCTAGATAAAATCGCGCGTAATATAACCCGCTTTGATCCCAAACCTGACGGTTCTAATGATATCTTTTCCTACCTAAAAGATATTGACTTCTACCTCCAAAGGTTCCCCGGGATCACCATAGATGACAGACTATATGTGATTAAACTGACCTCCAACCGAGACGTCAGCAACTTCATCGAACGTCAGCCAGACTATGTAAAAGCGCGATATGATGTGCTGTGCCAAGCATTGGAGGAAGAATTCTCCAATCACCTGTCACAGACCGGACTGGCCGCTGCTTTGAACATAAAACAGCAACGCCAGGAATCCCCTCAGCAATATTATAACCGACTCAGACAGGCTTACTTCGGACCTAGAAATGACTCCGGAATGGAGGAAGAGTTAAATTTCAAATCACTATTTATCCAAAACCTCCATCCCCACACCAGTCATCAGTTGGGAGTCTCAGCTTGCCCTCGCACCCTGTCTAGCAGACAGCTGCGTGATTTAGCACTCAGAGGTTTCCTAAAATCCCAACAAATTCCCAACAGGTGGTCCGAAATACCCCAAGTCTTTAATGTCGACTCCAACTCCCCACGTTTAGAATTAGAAGGTGCCACCCAGGCCGATCCACAAAGATCCGCCCTGGATCCTTCCTCCACTCCATGGACCAGTGAGGGCCCGAAACCTCATCCGCCCTCACACCAATACAAGCGCTACCCTCCTCGCAGGCCAGACAGAAATCACGACAAAGGTTTCTGGAACCCTCGGGACAGGGCTGGGTATGGTCGTGACTATTACCCTGTAGAAAACCGCGGTGCGGGCCGTGGAAAACCATCACATCCCCATAAGGGATATGAGCGAACAGCTCCGAACCAGCTTTCTGATTCCTATAGAGAAAAGAAAGAGAAATACTGGTATCAAAATAAAGAAAATCACGCTAAAGACAAGCTTAAAGACAAGGAACTCAGCTCTAAGGAGTTAGAGGACATCCGCCGAATGCTTGCAATGAGAAAAAGAAAAAACCTGACGTTCTTTCTATCACCTCTGTGCGGTCTAACCCAAAGCCATCCTCTAACACCCCAGAAATGTTAGAGAGTTATGTAGGAGAAGTGACAAGTGAAGCTCCGTCTTCTAACGCACCGTGCAATCTCCTCGTGACCCAAACAAACACTGAAGACCCAATGATACAGGGGGGTGACTCGCAACCACCCTCCAGTGCTGTTTTGGTTGTTCAGTTAGACGGTAAAGAAGGTTTAACGCCAAATGACCCCTCAGTCATTGAAGGCGACACACCCGTCCGACAATTCATGGGACACTTAACTGAGAAAGGGATTGCACGCAAATTCTACTTGTCCACCATTGTGGAGAGAAGGCTAGTACATGAGGCCCTGTTGGACACTGCATCAGATGTCACGCTCATGTCTTCCGCCTTGTTCCACCAGGTTCGAGCCATTGCGCGGCGTGAAAATCGCGAGATACAGCTCCAAAACTGTTCTCTTAAAATTCAGCCGTATTCACATGCAGGCCTCACTATCCAATCTATGGCACTAATACACTTAGCCATTGGACCGATGACCTTAGTGCATCCAGTCCATGTGTCTCCTCTCGAAACAATTCCCGTCCTCATCGGCAAAGATCTCCTTAATCGCTTCGAACCACTGATTGACTTCAAAAGATCAAAGATCTGGGCACAAGTGCGTGAGCCTTTACCCATCTGCACCCCGCACCACCGGGAAGCTCAGTGTTGCCGTCTCGAAATCCGGCCAGAATCAATAGGAGATCCACCAAGTCAGATCCCTCACTTCGAGGAAGAGGAAACTGAGCCCATGGCAGCCACGCCAGAGACAGCAGTCTCTCCCTGGCCCCCTAGTGCCATGTTAGAACAACGGAACACATTCCTGTGCACTTTCACACAGCCGTCCACAACAGACTCTCCCGGCCTTCCCATCGTGAATGGTCTCACAATGCAGGACTATCATGTAGACAATGCAGTTCTGGCTCTATGGACCGACCAGTCCGCCATAAGCCAAACCCTCTTTAACACTCTGCACCTCACTCAACCGAATATTCATTTGGTGAGCAGTCCTTGTCGCTTTCCTCTTAACCTGGCATCAAAAGCAATGTCACCCACTGATGGAATTTGCGCTTTAACCGTCCAGTGGAACAAAAGGGCAATCACCCATTATTTCTTGGTCGTCCCTAACTTGCCGCACGACGCTTACATTGGAAGTGACTTCTTGGTACGCCTCGACGTCCACGTAGACACCCTCAATAGTGTACTGTGGTCTTTGACTGATGTTTCAACGGAAACCTGGTCCTCCGATCTCAGCAACCTAGGCTCAGGACAAACTATTCCCGAGGTATGTCAGGTCACTAACCAAGGTTCACTTGTGGTACCTGCGAACACAGCAAATGTACCCATCCGCTTAGTCATGCAACCTGGCCAACACTTAAGCCACGCGCATGCACTTTTCCAACCGTCACCTCAGTTCTTCGAACTAGGCCTCACCCTCGAAGCCACACCTTTGGTAGAGACGCGAGCAAGATCCACCTATCCATTCGTACGGAACGAAACCACTCAACCCTTGACGATCCCTCACTCATCTCCTCTGGGTTGGTTAGTCAGTACGAAATTACATGACTTCGAGTTGCGAATTCCGATCATAGGACCAATGCCTGAATCCCTGCTTCTTGATCATGCAGAATCAAAGGTGTTCTACACTCATCTGACACGAGCTGTTGCTCTCTTCTCAGCTCTGGACATGAGTAACGACGCCATTTACAGGATAGATCTCGCTGACGACAATCAAATGACAATCACGGTTCTTTCCATAGATTCATCCCCGGAATCTTCCCGGGAACCATCTCTTCTTCCCGAAGCGGGAGAAAACACTTCAAATCCACGTACTTCGAAAGAACTATCTGACTCCGAATTTCGTATCCAAGTCGAACAAGTTCTCAAGGAGGCCGACGCCCTCCAAAGCAAAGAAGAACGTGAGAAACTCTGTGAAGTGCTCCTTAAATATTAAAAATCTTTTTCCAAAGATTCAACGGACTGTGGTCTCACTGACATTCATTCAGTCGTCATTCCCACTCGTCCCGGAGCATTCCCACTCGTCCCGGAGCACCACCCACATTTGTCCGCCAATACAAAATTCCGTTGGCATCCTATGAACCGGTACAAGAAATCATTGATGACTTGCTGGAAAAGGGCATAATTCGACCCTGTAACAGCACGTATTCGGCACCATTATGGCCCGTCATAAAACCAAATGGTAAATGGCGCTTAACCATCGACTATCGGAAACTAAATCAACAGGTTCCCTTGTCTCGATGGCCGATGACACAATTGGAGCAAGAACTTCCCTCGGTCCGAAACGCTAAATACTTTTCCACCATCGATGTAGCCTCTGGCTTCTGGACCATCCCGGTGCAAGCAGAAGACCAACACAAGCTCGCTTTCACTTTCGCAAACCGACAGTACACATTCACTCGGTGCCCTTTTGGATATGCCAACTCACCCGCGGAGTTTAATATTTTCTTAAACAAAGCATGCCCTGATGCCCGCGAGCGAGGCACCCTCATATATGTAGACGACATACTCATGCGTAACCACTCCCTACAGGCACACATTGACGAGATTGATCATGTTCTTGACCAGCTTACAACAGCAGGTGCGAAAATATCACTCTCCAAATGTCAGTGGTGCAGAACAAAAGTGAATTACGTCGGTCTGCTCGTAAGCACTGATGGTGTTGAACCACAAGTGAGTCGAGTGCAAGGGGTAACAAACCTCGCAACACCCACCAATCTTAAAGAACTCCGCAGTTTCTTAGGAGTATGCAACTACTCACGACAATTCATAGAGAACTACACGGACCTAGCTCGTCCACTTTATGACCTCCTGAAAAAGGACACTCCGTTCACCTGGGGCGAAGCCCAGGAACACGCCATGCAGGCACTAAAATCGAAACTGTGCACGGCTCCATGCCTTGCCTATCCTGACAGTAGCAAAGAATTCTACCTAGAAGTAGGGTTCTCGAACCACTGTCTCAGCTCCGGTCTGTATCAATTACACGACAGAGACAAACGTGTCATAGCCTATGCTAGTAAAACTATGCTGGCTGCCGAAAACAAATACAGTGACTGCGAAAAAGCACTACTAGCAACAGTGTGGGCAGTCAAACATTTCTCCAACTACCTAGGTGGTCAGAAGGTGATTGTTGAAACCCATCATCAACCAGTCACTTTCCTAAACAGCCAACGAATTCGAGAGGGTGTAGTAACTAACGCTCGAGTAGCATCATGGCTAATGGCTCTCCAAAGCTTTGACTTAGAGGTGCGTTACGCGCAAAACTACAAGAGCCTCCTAGGCACAGGCCTTGCTTCCTGCAGGCGATGCGAAGGAGACATTCCTTCCCAAGTGCCACAATCTCCAGAAACCCTCTTACCCACCGTGGCTAACCACCACTATTTCGATCCTAACACATGCAAAGACCTTGTCACTGCGTATGTAGATGGTTGTTCGTTCCGCCGAGAACACACCCTGATGGCAGGGGTGGGTATTATCGGAATAAACGGATGGCCTCACGAACCCCTAAGTTTCAAATTGGGTGCTCAGTCCTCCCAATATGCTGAAATAGCAGGAATTCTCATCACAATCCAGTCTGCAGTCCAGAAAAGCGTAAAAACGTTGGTGATCTGCACAGACTCCAACTATGCGCGCCTAAGTTTCACATGCCACTTGAGACTGTGGAAAACCAACAACTACACCATGTCAAACAAAAAGCCAGTTAAACACAAAGAGCTTTTCGCGGCATGCGAACACTTGGTAGACACGCATGACCTGCAGATCTACTGGAAGAAAGTGAAAGGTCACTCCCAAGTCCCGGGAGATGACAAAGAATTCAATGATCAAGCAGACAGCTTAGCCAAACAAGGGGCCCGCGAAGGCACATCGTGGACATTCGATCCCTCCCTTTTTCCAAACCCACCCGACATCGAAGTCCTAGCTGTCACACGGTCTCGAACAGTAACGAAGGCGTCGCCTGACAATGCCAAAACTACCATTGTCTCTATTAACCCTGCTTTTTCGGACGCTGACTTAGTTACTCTCCAAGCTCGAGACCCATCCATTTCTAAAATGCTTAGCCATATCTCTGACCCATCTACTAATCCCATCGCAGCACAGGATCTTGACACCATACCAGGCCTTAAAGACCTATACGGCGCCAGAGCGTCCCTCCAAGTCATCAAAGGCTTGCTAGTTCATGCCACTGACTCGCACACTTCACCTACGTTCGTGGTTCCTCAGTGCCACAGGGGGGTGATGCTGATGCATGCCCATGACTCCCCATCTGCGGGACACAAAGGGGTCAAAGCAACACACCATGCGCTCAGGCAGGTGGCATATTGGCCCCACATGGTAAAAGATGTGGCTGACTATATTAAAGGCTCACTCGAACAGTAAGAGGTAACAAGTACTTCCTCACAGTCACGTGTGCATACACTAAATGGGTAGAATGCCTCCCCGCACCGAATGACACAGCGCTAACCACTGCATACTTACTGATGAACCATGTCTTCTCACGGTTTGGCCTACCCAGCCGTGTCGACTCTGACAGAGGGACACATTTCACAGCTGAGGTCATGCAGCAGCTCTGGCAACTCTTAGGAGTAAAAGCCAGCCTTCACATTAGCTACCATCCTCAAAGCTCAGGTCAGGTAGAGCGAGCCAACCGAACTGTTGTTAGCATACTGAAAAAGTACGTAGCAGCAAACCAACGAGACTGGGATGTCAAACTTCCCCTCGTACTGATGGCCATACGGGCGACCCCACACGACGCGGTCGGGGTCTCACCCTTTGAGTTGATGACAGGGAGACAAATGACTCTGCCTCTACATCTGTTATATCAGCCAGGTGAAGCTAGCATAGCCGTAGCCTACACCACTCATCAGTATATGGAGGATCTGCAGAAACACCTCAAAGCTACTTTCGCCTTTGCCCAGCAGAAACTGGAAAAAAGTGCAGAAGGTCGCAAAGCGTACTATGATCACAAAGCATCCCACGATGAACTCCAAATAGGGGACAAAGTATGGTACTACATCTTTGTCCAACCTGTTGGAAGGTCGCGAAAAACAGGGGGGAATTTGGCCCGCAAATTCCTACCCCGATGGTCCAGTCCCTATAAGATAACAGACAAACTGTCCCCCGTTGTTTACAGGATCAAAATAAACAAAGCTCGGGGCAGTACCGAATTCAAATGGGTCCACCGCAACCAAATCCGACCACACACAACCCCCAGGGGACTTGTAGGGGATACTAACGCTTGTGTTAGATCATAAACGACAGAACCAAAGGCAGGAAGGGTGTTAGTTAACAAACAACTATAACCTTCTACTCACACCTTAGTTCTCCTACCCCTTTTCCCTTTTTCTCTCACTCTTTAACAGGCAACGAGCTTCTAACCAGACTGAGGACACTCAGGGTGCAAGACCCTAGTCCCTCATCGTCAATTATTATAGATTGTTTACCCTAGGAAACTTTTATCAAAAGGGGGGTATAAAAATAGAAAAAAATTTTTTTTATAATTTGTCTAAACGACTCGCCGTAAATACCCTAAATCTAACCATGAGCACCTCTTCCGGTAGAATGTCCCCGCTGCTCATTCTCCTGATCGTCGGCTCCCTAGAAACCGCCGTGCTCCCTGAAGTGATCGAACCAGGTCCTGACTCAGGAATAATACTGAAAGACCAGCCGGGACTGCTAATCACTAATTGCCGCCTCCATACCCAGAGAGTATTTGTACGGTTGAATCCCGCCGAAGCGTGTAGCAAAAACCTACCGATAACCACTCTGCAGACTGGCCGGAATGGAGTTAGATGGACTGAGGAAGCTATCAGCCATGCTGAAGCCGACGTAACTCACATGCTCCGCCAGCTACAAAAGTTTACCGTAACGCAATCAGAACTAAATGGTTTTAATAAACGACCTAAACGCTTCATAGGCGGATTGCTAATGGCAGCTGCAACTGTGGGATCACTACTGAGGCTCGGAACGTCCGCCGTCAATGCCGTCAATGTAGCCACTGTTAAACGTCAAGTAGGGGAATTACAAGCGGAAATTCCGAACATTAAAACCCAATTAGACAAACAGCAGCAGCACCTGCAAACCATTGGGCAAACCCTACGTGGCACCGTCGTAGTGCTCAACGCTCACAGTGTCGCCTTGAACAAAACGCTCCAGACGGTTAACTCCATGCTTTCAGTAGTACAACTTGACCTTGCCCACATCCAGCTTGTGAATATGTTATTGTCTGATATGCTACAAGAAATCAGCTCCTCTGTAGATAGCCTAGCCATGGGGAGAATTCCTCCCTACCTGGTGCCTCTATCCTTAGTACAGGAGATTTTATCTACAGCAACTCGAGAAGTAGTTACTGACCTCCAGGCCCACCTAGCCTATACCTTAGGTAGCGCCATCCCAATTTATGTTAATCCTCAAGACCGAGAATTAGCATTCATTATTAACCTTCCCATAATGGCGCCTGAAAACGTATACCGTTTGAAAGATGTTGTCAACGTCGGCTTCTGGCAAGATTCTGCCTACGTTCGTGTGAAAACAACATCTCTTGTAGCATACCAAGACGATAACCCTGACCTATATCTGGTACCCAATTTGCTTATGTGCACACTCACTAAAGACATTCACTACTTGTGCCTTGGCAAACCTTTCATTCGTGACAGCGCAAATGGGATCTGTGGCCTTAAGCCTATGATGAGTAATACTCAATGCCCGGTAGTCGTCACACCCCGACGTTTGGTAACCAGTACTCAAGCTGAAATTGTTGGAAATCGTTGGTTGGTTAACACCCCCTTTAGAGAGGCCCTACTAACTTATGATCAACATGACACCTCAGAAAGGGTACTCCTTCCTAGCCAAACCTTCTGGGTAGACGTACCCGTAAACGCAATCTTACATGTAGGAGACCTGGCCCTGTATCACCTAAACCCTGACCAATATGAGAGCGACATAGAAATCTCAGAGTTCTTCTCCAAACACACCATCGAGCTAGATACTAAAACCCTAACTCGCCTAGAATATGAGGGAACCCAAGTCATTGACCTAACCCCCATAGATAACACTCTTAGAGAACTGTCGTCTCAACCCCTATGGCCAGTTCAGCCTGTCACCTATGCATGGTCCACCCCGGACACCTTACTAGTTATCCTGGTAGGATTAGGATATCTTTTGACCTTTGGTATAGCTTGGTTCTATTTCAAATGCACTCGAGCCCTCCAGAGCAGGTTAGAAACTTGGTCTAATAAAATGGTTAAATTCGTTAGACATAAAAGAGCCCAGAGAGGTGAACCCCCAAGTCTTAGATATGAAGCCGAAGGCCATGTCGAAGAATCAGCTCTCGAGGTTGCGTTTGAACAAGACCTACCCCTAAATAATTAGGATCCCTTCAACATGCAAACATACACATTCCCTCTACACCCATACACTAATAGGAATACATCAGCTCTGGAAATGTGTTTGAATATGCTTGCTGATCTCACCTTCCTCCACAGCAAAAGTTCTTTTCAGCTCCATGATCCCTGACGAACCATAAAACTGAAAAGAAAGGGGGGAATGTAGTGGAGTATAGGCCAAATACCAGATCGAAATGGAGAAATGAAAAGTTTTGAATTAAACTTTTCCAGTCTGAATAGGACCTTTCGTCTGTGACAACATCCAACATTCCACAGGATTGTTTGTGCCCGCGGGGTTGCAAAGCCCCACACACACGCACACACATAAGCTAAAACATCAAAGAACCCTTTAAAGTAACACATGGCCCCAACACCCCCCTTCTCTCTTTTAACTAACAGGAACTGTCGAGATAACCAATTTTTATAATGCTTTTAAGAGACAGGGACCTCAAACAAAAGGAAGGGTTATAATCCCGCTTGGGACAAAGTGGCACCTCAGTGTCTCGTTATCTTCCACGGGAATCAACAGATGTTCAGAAGGGGTGACCTCGAATTGAACCCCATTGACTCATCTAAGCGACAACCTACACATGGATCAACAGCGACCCCAAATGGACACTGGCGAAACTACGCCTCGCTCGGAGTCGCCGAAACCATAGCGGAAAATAGTCGAACTCTGAATTATTCGTGTATAAATAAATGTATTAATGTCACTTTCTGTACCCTCAGATGAATGCCTACCTCCTAATGAAATGTTGTATATTGTGGATTGTTTCTATCATGAAGAGAAATCCTACCTCTGAATAGGAGAAAACGAATTAATATTCTTTCCCAGCATAGCATCATAAATGGGACGTAAAGATAGAACCTTATGTAAGCGTTTGATATTAATAGTCCAGTGTACCCATTGTTATATGTTGATAACAGGTATAAGAATTTCGATACGCAAAATTCATATTCTTTCTCTGTGAACCAATGACTCAAACCCCCTTCTACTCTCTCCCCCTCGCGAGAGTCACGTGAGACTGAATTTGTGTCCAATCAGAAAGAGGACGCCTCCCGTTAGGGCGTGACCGCGCCAGCCTTGAAAACACAGAGCAGCAACGCAGAACAGTAGTATCCAGCAGAGTATTCAGACAGAGAAGAAGACGTTCAGTTCAGTTCAGAAGATCACGAGAGTTCGAAGAAACAGAAGAGACCAGATCAGAACGACAACTCGACACAGAAGTAACAGAACTGAACGAAGACGACAAACAACCGCGAGAAAATTCAGAAACTTTGAAACAACAAAGAGACGCTTTCCTTTTTAATAACGTGTCGAGTGTTTGAATATCTTCTTTTCTTTTAATCTTGTTTATGTTTTATTACCCATCGAAGTGTGATCTCACGAGTGATCAAAGCAGGTGAAACTTATTTGTGGCCAGAATAAGATATCAACCTTTTGATTAGTCGATAGCAGATATATTAACGTTATAAGCTGATTCCTGAAGACATTACTCCTGGAAAACTGAACAACGAGACGAGCTAATACTCGGAGAAAGCCGCTCCATTCCGGTGGAAACCAGCCACGCCTGTGAAACTCTAACAGAGGGGAAATCTCGATCGACGCAGCTCAGCCTGAAGCCGAAAGTTTTCAACTCAACCGGAAAGAGATCTTCTCCGTAAGCGGGCCTGCCTCTCACCACGTGGGAACGACGAGAACAACCCCAGAGCACGGAGATTAAACAGCAGGACGCGACGGCTCGGTGAAACGGCGAACGAGTAAGCTAGCGTATTTAACACCTTTTCCAGGAGCTAATGTCTAAATAAACCCTCTTTATAATTTACCATTTATTAACCTTAGTTAGCAACAATTTAATCACAAGACAGTAGAGCCTAGCCCACCTTAAGGTCAAAATCGGATTTCCCTGCGGTGATACCGTGAGATTATAAGGCTACGCTATGTTAATTAAATATCTTCTCTTTATTAATAAAACTCTCATTATTTGAAATCACAGTGTTTGCAATTTGTTCATTATTTTCCTGAAAATCCTGACGTACTCACTTAGCGTGATTATTATTCACTCTCAAACTAATTAGTAATGTTTTAATTGCCTAAGCCAATTATAAACTTTAATTAATATCATTAAGTCAAATATCAGAGATTAGAGGAGTTTGAATAAGGTCAACGCTATAAAACTATAAATATAAATATAGCCGCAAGCGGCAATTAACGGGGTTCTCGCTTAACAGGCCTGTTTGGAAGCAATAGGCCTACATCGCTGACATGCTACCTTTAAAAGCATTTCTATAAGTAGAATCTGAAATTTGAACCCATTTGAGCAAAGTATAAAGGAGTTAGAGATGTTCAAGTAAAACCTGTGATAAGCTGAAGAGGTTCATTTGCATATGGCGGCCATCTTGAATCAGAATGTCAACATTCGTTCTATAATTACCTAGGGTCAGACTCGTGAACGTTTTGGCACCAAGCTCAAGGGAATTGGTCAAAAATTCAAAGACTTATTGACAAAAGTATATTTTGCAAATTATGCAAATTAGCTCAAAATCTAAGTGGGCTGAGCTAAACGATCCAATAGCAAATTAGTTTGTCTAAAGTCAAGGAATAAGGGAAAAAAAAGATTTCATCTATAGGCCTTACGGTGTAGGAGATATAGACCGCAATGCTTTTCCCTTTGCTATAGCGCCACCATCTGGCCAAAGAGTGTCATTTTCCTTGGCTGAGTCATTTCACACCTGCTGGATGTTGCTGCCAAGGGAGGTGTTTCTGGGCCTTATGGTCTTTGCTCCACATTGCATTTTGCATAATGTCTCAGAGCCACTGTAGTTCAACAGCACAATGTATAGTTTTAGACTGCCATCTGCTGGTGAGAAATAACTACTTTCACATATATTTAGCTCTGCCATGAATGCACATATTTGCCCTGTGAAGGTCTGGCGTCCCCTCCAGGGTGTATTCCCGCCTTGCGCCCGATGATTCCAGGTAGGCTCTGGACCCCCCGCGACCCTAAGTTGGATAAGCGGTTACAGATAATGGATGGATGGATGGATGAATGCACATATAGAAACATTTGAGCGTGTACTCCTATGTGGATATTTACCTAACATGGACATATGTGGTATTAGCTGAATCCTAAGGATCCGAACTTTAATACTGATCAAAAAATTGTTGCCTTGCGCCCAATGATTCCAGGTAGGCTCTGGACCCACCGCGACCCTGAACTGGATAAGCGGTTACAGATAATGAATGAATGAAAAAATTGTTGCACTTTTATTACTATGTAGCTTACAGGCCCCTCACAATAAGAGAGATCTAGCATGTATTCCACAAGTCAAATATTTGCAATATGTGTACACTAATATACACCTATAACTCAAAAACACTTTCCCCCAAAATTTTAAAACTTCACATGCTTGATCAGACTGAGGAGCAGATGTCATAATTAAGTTGGCGTGCCACTGCATTCCTAGATGGCGCTATAACATAAAAAAGCCAATTAAATCAGTTTTTGTCCAATTGTAGCGCCCCCTTTTGGTAAATTTTGATCATATTGTACATACTTCTTCAGGGTAGGACCATACATACGTCTGTCATGTTTGGTCTTGATTAGACTTAATTTGTTTGAGTTATAGCTAAAAGAATGTTTAAAGCTCCACACGCTTCAATTAATTGTTTTATTACAACAAAAGTTTGTCCAAATGTTGAACTTTTTTTGATATTTATTTACCTACAGACTCTGCAGATTCCAACAAGGTCAACTGTTTGTGAATATCGCAAGATTCCACGGACTAGTTCGAAAAGGTTCAATTTTGAACATTTGGAAGCTGAGAAAAAGCAAAGCATTTTTTGACAACACTTGCAATTACAAAGTTGTTAGGCCCTCTGCAGAGTATAAAAAGAAGCAAACTGTGTGTCAATATGCTTAATTTTTACAGAGATATATAATATTTTCTTGACATAGCGCCCCCTAGTGGCTATCGTTATGACAATTTTTCAACTCTTAGGGAGGCCTACCAGGGACATACCAGTCAAATCCCATGATGATTGGACCTTGTTAAGGTTGTCAAACAGCTGATGACAGCTGATTGGTCGATGACAATCACAATTTTGCTCGAATCGAGTTGTCCTTAATTTTCCCTCTACAGCCTTGCCCATAGAAGCAGCATGCCAAGCGGCGGTCCGATCCGCCTTACGGATGCTGAGATATAAACTTGAAGCATTTACAGCGCCCCCTATATGAATATTAGCTTCTCCTTTGACAAGCTACCTCAGAATCATGTCTGAAAGTAGAATATGAAATGTAAACACATTTGAGTAAACCATGAGTTTGTTATAGATTTTTAAGTAAAACATAAAATAAGCCGAAGAGGTTCATTTGCATACGGCGGCCATCTTGAATCGAAATTTCAACGTTTTTTTGATAATTATTAAACTACAGGCTCCTGCGAACATTTTGACACCAAGCTCAAGAAAATTGGACAAAAATCCACGGAGGAGTACACAAAAGTAGGTTTTGCAAATTATGCAAAATAGCAAAAAATCTAAGTAGGCGGAGCTTAGTGGTTGTATGTACCTTTTTGATTCGGCAGGACCCAAGGAATCAGGGAAAAAAAAGATTTCGTCTCTACGCCACACGGGGTGGAAAATCTTTTAATGAAAGCGTTTTCCTTCGCTGTAGCGCCCCCTTGAGGCCAATTGGGCTGATATTTTGCGCCTGAGTAGCGAGACCGATTACTACCTATTGACCAAGTCTCAAGTGTCTAGGCCTTACGGTTTGGGCTGTGCGATTCGTTTTATGGCAGAAAAAGAAAAAGAATAATAATAATAACAAATTAAAATCAGAACAAACACAATAGGGTTTCAAGCACTTCGTGCTCGAACCCCTAAATATAGAAATATATTTATATTTTTCAGTGTACCTTACTACACTACAGCGCGAACTAGTCTCTGGAAATGTACCCAATATGGACATCTGTGGAATCAGCAGAATCCTAAGAACCTGAACTTTAATAATTATCCTAAAAAAGTTGGAATTTCATCACTGCTTTGCTTCCAGACTCCGCCCAAATACAGGGGTAGAGCTCGTGTTCCAAAAATCAGACAAATACAGCTATAACTCGCAAACGCTTTCTCCGAATGTTACAATACTTCACATGCTTGATCCCTATAAGGGCTGGAAGACATGAGTACTTGGTTGTGCAACTGCAAGCCTAGGGGGCGCTGAAACAACAAAAAATTTGTTACGCTTCACAGGATTGTCCCATTGACATGCCGCTTGGTATGCATGTAGTGTGTGATGAGCTGACTCAGATTATATGACGATGATGTCATATTCGAAAAAACGTGTCTGCCATCGGCCAATCAAATTTCAGCAGCTGTTTCATGACCTTAACAAGGTCCTATCATCATGACACTTGAACATTAGGGTGAGAAAACAGAGTGCAACTCCAGAGTGACGTCTGTGCTCTATGCTTTCTCTGTCATCCGCTACTCCTCCATCTCATGCTACAGCTCCAAAGAGATGCCAGAACAGCATGGAACACCTTATAAACACTACACAAACTTCCCCAAAAGCCCCTACTATCTCAGGACAGCTCATATGCATAGAAAACGTTACAAACACTACACAAACTTCCCCAAAAGCCCCTACTATCTCAGGACAGCTCATATGCATAGAACACCTTACAAACACTACACAAACTTCCCCAAAAGCCCCTACTATCTCAGGACAGCTCATATGCATAGAACACCTTACAAACACTACACAAACTTCCCCAAAAGCCCCTACTATCTCAGGACAGCTCATATGCATAGAACACCTTACACACACTACACAAACTTCCCCAAAAGCCCCTACTATCTCAGGACAGCTCATATGCATAGAACACCTTACAAACACTACACAAACTTCCCCAAAAGCCCCTACTATCTCAAGACAGCTCATATGCATAGAACACC
Source organism: Hoplias malabaricus (assembly GCF_029633855.1). NCBI lineage: Eukaryota > Metazoa > Chordata > Actinopteri > Characiformes > Erythrinidae > Hoplias > Hoplias malabaricus. Next base: position 38,314,036 of record NC_089820.1, read on the forward strand.
TTACAAACACTACACAAACTTCCCCAAAAGTCCCTACTATCTCAGGACAGCTCATATGCATAGAACACCTTACAAACACTACACAAACTTCCCCAAAAGCCCCTACTATCTCAGGACAGCTCATATGCTAGCACATTGTTCTCCTACGAGCGAATACCAGCTTGGACCCCGGGAATTGTCGCTTGCGGCTATATTTAGGGGTCCAAGCACTGCAAGTGCTGGAGCCCTATTGTTTTTGTTCCGTTTTTTCCGCTTTTTTTTTTTTAGGGGTCCAAGCACTGCAAGTGCTGGAGCCCTATTGTTTTTGTTCTGTTTTTTCCGCTTTTTAGGGGTCCAAGCACTGCAAGTGCTGGAGCCCTATTGTTTTTGTTCCGTTTTTTCCGCTTTTTTTGTTTTTTTTTTGTTTTTCTTCTTTTTCTCCGATGAAACGCGATGGGCAGCCCAAACCGTAGGTCCTACAGACTTGTCATTTGGTCAACTGGTAGTAAACCCTCCCGCTACTCAGGCGCAAAGAATCAACCCAATCAGCCTGATGGTGGCGCTATAGCGACGCGGAACGCGTCGCTCCCTATATCTCCTACCCCGTGTGGCGTAAAGACGAAATTCTTTTTTTCCCAGATTCCTCAGGTCAGACCCTACAAAAAAGCCTCAAGAACCCATAAGCTCCGCCTACTTAGATTTTGAGCTAATTTGCATAATATGTAAAATCGCACAAATTTTTGAGCGCGAACTAGTCTCTGGAAATGTACCCAATATGGACATCTGTGGTATCAGCAGAATCCTAAGAACCTGAACTTTAATAATTATCCAAAAAAAGTTGGAATTTCATCACTGCTTTGCTTCCAGACTCCGCCCAAATACAGGGGTAGAGCTCGTGTTCCAAAAATCAGACAAATACAGCTATAACTCGCAAACACTTTCTCCGAATGTTACAATACTTCACATGCTTGATCCCTATAAGGGCTGGAAGACATGAGTACTTGGTTGTGCAACTGCAAGCCTAGGGGGCGCTATAACAACAAAAAATTTGTTACGCTTCACAGGATTGTCCCATTGACATGCCGCTTGGTATGCATGTAGTGTGTGATGAGCTGACTCAGATTATATGACGATGATGTCATATTCGAAAAAACGTGTCTGCCATCGGCCAATCAAATTTCAGCAGCTGTTTCATGACCTTAACAAGGTCCTATCATCATGACACTTGCATGGTATGTCCATGGCCCCACTTCCTGAGCACATAAAAAGTTTCATAATGATAGCCACTAGGGGGCGCAATGCAAATTTTCAACATGCAAATATGGAATATCTCAGCGAAATATAAACATATTGACAAGCAGTTTGCTTTATTTCATACTCTGCAAATTGCCTTACCACTTTGCAATTACAACTATTGTCAAAAATTGTATACTTTATCCACAATAGTCAGGTATGTGAAAATGGAGCTTTTCGCACTCCTCCCTGGAAATTTGTCTTATCAATAAACAACTGGTATTTTTGAAGTCCGTATAGACTGTAGGTAAATAATTATCAAAAAAATCTAGAACTTTTGACACGCTTTTGTGGCAGTTATTTAACAAATATGCATGGGCGGGGCTCGATGCACTCTTTGAGCTATAACTACAACAAACTTCACCCAAATCAAACACAGCTTGGTACACATATGTACGTCATTACTCTGAAGTAGTGTGCCAAATGTGACAACATTGCACAGAAAGGGGGCGCTACAATTAGACAGCAACTGGTTGCACAGGTTATTAATTGATTACACCACCACCTAGAGATGCAGTACCAGCAAGATTAGATAGATTTATTCTGAACATCATGGGAAAGGACCTTGTGCATTTTCATAACATATGCCTAAAGCATTTTTGAGTTACAGCTGCTTTTTATGTGATGTTTCAACGGCAAGCTGCACATCTCTATTTAAGCAGAGGCTGCAATCACACAGTAATGAAAGTTCCACATTTTTTTGATAATTACTAAAGTTCAGGTTCTTACGATTCTCATGATACCACATATGTCTATATTGGGTTTTGATCCAAGGACTAGTTCTTGATCAAATATATGTCCGTTATATCTCATTTATACCCACACCTGCAGACTCACTATACCCTCAGCCCCTCCCTCTCCTTCTCACACACAAACTGTCACCTCTCCCCCTCCCCTCCCCCCTGCCAGTCAGAGAGGGCCAGAGGACAGAGACAATTGAAGGCATATCTAAACAAATCAACAATAACATCATGACAGGTTCCTTATTTTTGTTTTAGTGTCCAAGTTTTCAGCTTCACTGGCCGAAGGAGCACTTTACAGAAAGTCAAGCAGGGGTGCACCTCTTGCTCTGCATACTTTCATTGCTCCCTTTCACATGTTCTTCAATGGTCAGGACACCTACAAAGCAGATATGCTGCAAATGTATGACCTACTGTCTCTGCCTTTTTTATCTATAATGTGGACCAACAGAGTATGTGTGTGTAACTGTGTAGGCAGTGAGTGGAAACAGGTTTTAAAATTATCCAGCAGCACTGTTCTGTCTGATCCACTCATAAGAGCACAATAAACACTGACATAGCATCACAATGTCAAAATACAATGCTGAGAATGTATGAGCAACTGTGTCTGAATTTATAAGTTTGACCAATAAAATATATGTATCTCAGTGTGGACAGTGAGTTGACACAGGTGTTAAAATCTCTAGCAGCACTGCTGTGTCTTATCCACTCATAAGAGCACTGCACACACTGACCTATCACCACAATGTCAGTGTCACTGCAGTGCTGAGAATTGTCCACCACCCACATTAAATATATTTTGTAGATGTCCTGAACATTGGGTCAGAATCCAAGGTGAAATTCCAGAGTCAGTTCTGTGCTCTGTGCTGTCTCTGTAACCCAAGCCCCATGTTCACCTGCCTGCAGACCAGAAATTCACCCACTCATCTACTACCCCTTCTTCTTACAATCCAGAGCACCAAGGATCACATTTTAAAGCACTACAAAATCTATATTCAAGTGTGGCTCCTGTATCAGGAACTGTCATATGCTACGCTCCTGCTCTGCAAAGACTGCTCGCTTTCACCCTGCTCTTCAGTGGTCTGGACACCCATACCTCCATACAGCAGGTATGACTCAGGTGTTGGCATTTTAAATCCCTCAGCAACACTGCTGGACAGAGAATAGTCCACAACCAAACATTGCCAGCAGAGAGTGTCTTCTGTCAACTGATGACTGACTCGAGTACAAGCTACTCCACATCATATCTGCTGTTTGGGGGTCCTGAACATTAGGGTGAGAAACCAGAATGCAACTCCAGAGTGACTTCTGTGCTCTATGCTTTCTCTGTCATCCGCTACTCCTCCATCTCATGCTACACCTCCAAAGAGATGCCAGAACAGCATGGAACACCTTATAAACACTACACAAACTTCCCCAAAAGCCCCTATTATCTCAGGACAGCTCTTATGCATAGAACACCTTACAAACACTACACAAACTTCCCCAAAAGCCCCTACTATCTCAGGACAGCTCATATGCATAGAACACGTTACAAACACTACACAAACTTCCCCAAAAGCCCCTACTATCTCAGGACATCTCATTTATAGAACACGTTACAAACACTACACAAACTTCCCCAAAAGCCCCTACTATCTCAGGACAGCTCATATGCATAGAACACGTTACAAACACTACACAAACTTCCCCAAAAGCCCCTACTATCTCAGGACAGCTCATATGCATAGAACACATTACAAACACTACACAAACTTCCCCAAAAGCCCCTACTATCTCAGGACAGCTCATATGCATAGAACACCTTACAAACACTACACAAACTTCCCCAAAAGCCCCTACTATCTCAGGACAGCTCATATGCATAGAACACCTTACAAACACTACACAAACTTCCCCAAAAGCCCCTACTATCTCAGGACAGCTCATATGCATAGAACACCTTACAAACACTACACAAACTTCCCCAAAAGCCCCTACTATCTCAGGACAGCTCATATGAATAAAACACCTTACAAACACTACACAAACTTCCCCAAAAGCCCCTACTATCTCAGGACAGCTCATATGCGTAGAACACCTTACAAACACTACACAAACTTCCCCAAAAGCCCCTACTATCTCAGGACAGCTCATATGCGTAGAACCCCTTACAAACACTACACAAACTTCCCCAAAAGCCCCTACTATCTCAGGACAGCTCATATGCATAGAACACCTTACAAACACTACACAAACTTCCCCAAAAGCCCCTACTATCTCAGGACACCTCATATGCATAGAACACCTTACAAACACTACATAAACTTCCCCAAAAGCCCCTACTATCTCAGGACAGCTCATATGCTAGCACATTGTTCTCCTACCAGCGAATACCAGCTTGGACCCCAGGAATTGTCGCTTGCGGCTATATTTAGGGGTTCGAGCACGAAGTGCTTGAAACCCTATTGTGTTTGTTCTGATTTATAATTTGTTATTATTATTATTAGGTTTCCGAGCACAACGTGCAAAGGAAGCCTATTGTTTTTGTTCTGGTTTTTATTATTATTATTAGGGGTTCGAGCACGAAGTGCTTGAAACCCTATTGTGTTTGTTCTGATTTTAATTTGTTATTATTAGGGGTTCGAGCACGAAGTGCTTGAAACCCTATTGTGTTTGTTCTGATTTTAATTTGTTATTAGGGGTTCGAGCACGAAGTGCTTGAAACCCTATTGTGTTTGTTCTGATTTTAATTTGTTATTATTATTAGGGGTTCGAGCACGAAGTGCTTGAAACCCTATTGTGTTTGTTCTGATTTTAATTTGTTATTATTAGGGGTTCGAGCACGAAGTGCTTGAAACCCTATTATAATTGTTAGGATTTTTATTTTTATTAGGGGTTCGAGCACGAAGTGCTTGAAACCCTATTATAATTGTTAGGATTTTTATTATTAGGCTTCCGAGCACAACGTGCAAAGGAAGCCTATTGTTTTTGTTCTGATTTTTATTATTAGGGGTTCGAGCACGAAGTGCTTGAAACCCTATTGTGTTTGTTCTGATTTTAATTTGTTATTATTATTATTAGGGGTTCGAGCACGAAGTGCTTGAAACCCTATTGTGTTTGTTCTGATTTTAATTTGTTATTATTAGGGGTTCGAGCACGAAGTGCTTGAAACCCTATTGTGTTTGTTCTGATTTTAATTTGTTATTATTAGGGGTTCGAGCACGAAGTGCTTGAAACCCTATTGTGTTTGTTCTGATTTTAATTTGTTATTAGGCTTCCGAGCACAACGTGCAAAGGAAGCCTATTGTTTTTGTTCTGATTTTTATTATTATTAGGGGTTCGAGCACGAAGTGCTTGAAACCCTATTGTGTTTGTTCTGATTTTAATTTGTTATTAGGGGTTCGAGCACGAAGTGCTTGAAACCCTATTGTGTTTGTTCTGATTTTAATTTGTTATTATTATTATTATTATTATTAGGGGTTCGAGCACGAAGTGCTTGAAACCCTATTGTGTTTGTTCTGATTTTAATTTGTTATTATTATTATTCTTTTTCTTTTTCTGCCATAAAACGAATCGCACAGCCCAAACCGTAAGGCCTAGAGACTTGAGACTTGGTCAATAGGTAGTAGTCGGTCTCGCTACTCAGGCGCAAAATATCAGCCCAATTGGCCTCAAGGGGGCGCTACAGCGAAGGAAAACGCTTTCATTAAAAGATTTTCCACCCCGTGTGGCGTAGAGACGAAATCTTTTTTTTCCCTGATTCCTTGGGTCCTGCCGAATCAAAAAGGTACATACAACCACTAAGCTCCGCCTACTTAGATTTTTTGCTATTTTGCATAATTTGCAAAACCTACTTTTGTGTACTCCTCCGTGGATTTTTGTCCAATTTTCTTGAGCTTGGTGTCAAAATGTTCGCAGGAGCCTGTAGTTTAATAATTATCAAAAAAACGTTGAAATTTCGATTCAAGATGGCCGCCATATGCAAATGAACCTCTTCAGCTTATTTTATGTTTTACTTAAAAATCTATAACAAACTCATGCTTTACTCAAATGTGTTTACATTTCATATTCTACTTTCAGACATGATTCTGAGGTAGCTTGTCAAAGGAGAAGCCAATATTCATATAGGGGGTGCTGTAAATGCTTCAAGTTTATATCTCAGCATCCGTAAGGCGGATCGGACCGCCGCTTGGCATGCTGCTTCTATGGGCAAGGCTGTAGAGGGAAAATTAAGGACAACTCGATTCGAGCAAAATTGTGATTGTCATCGACCAATCAGCTGTCATCAGCTGTTTGACAACCTTAACAAGGTCCAATCATCATGGGATTTGACTGGTATGTCCCTGGTAGGCCTCCCTAAGAGTTGAAAAATTGTCATAACGATAGCCACTAGGGGGCGCTATATCAAGAAAATATTATATATCTCTGTGAAAATTAAGCATATTGACACGCAGTTTGCTTCTTTTTATACTCTGCAGAGGGCCTAACAACTTTGTAATTGCAAGTGTTGTCAAAAAATGCTTTGCTTTTTCTCAGCTTCCAAATGTTCAAAATTGAAGCTTTTCGAACTAGTCCGTGGAATTTTGTGATATTCACAAACAGTTGACCTTGTTGGAATCTGCAGAGTCTGTAGGTAAATAATTATCAAAAAAAGTTCAACATTTGGACAAACTTTTGTTGTAATAAAACAATTAATTGAAGTGTGGGGAGCTTTAAACATTCTTTTAGCTATAACTCAAACAAATTAAGTCCAATCAAGACCAAACGTGACAGAAGTATGTATGGTCTTGTCCTGAAGACGTATGTACAATATGATCAAAATTTACCAAAAGGGGGCGCTACAATTGGACAAAAACTGATTAAATGGGCTTTTTTATGTTATAGCGCCATCTAGGAACGCAGTGGCACCCCAACTTAATTATGACATCTGGTCCTCAGTCTGATCAAGTATGTGACGTTTTAAAATTTTTGGGGAAAGCATTTTTGAGTTATAGGTGTATATTAGTGTACACATATAGCTTATATTTGACTTGAGGAATACATGCTAGATCTGTGTTATTGGGAGTGGCCTGTAAGCTACATAGTAATAAAAGTGCAACAATTTTTTGTTAAAGTTCAGATCCTTAGGATTCAGCTGATACCGTACATGCCCATGTTAGGTAAATATCCACATAGGAGTACATGCTTAAATCTTTCTGTATGTGCTTTCATGGCTGATCTAAAAATATGGGAAAGTAGTCATTTCTCACCAGCAGATGGCAGTCTAAGACTATACATTGTGCTGTTGAACTACAGTGGCTCTGAGACATTATGCAAAATGCAATGTGGAGCAAAGACCATAAGGCCCAGAAACACCTCCCTTGGCAGCAAGGTCCAGCAGGTGTAAAATGACTCAGCCAAGGAAAATGACATTCTTTGGCCAGATGGTGGCGCTATAGCAAAGGGAAAAGCATTGAGGTCTATATCTCCTACACCGTAAGGCCTAGAGATTAAATCTTTTTGTCCCTTATTCCTTGGCTTAAGACAAACTAATTTGCTGTTGGATCATAAAGCTCAGCCCACTTAGATTTTGAGCTAATTTGCATAATTTGCAAAACATACTTTTGTCAATAAGTCTATGAATTTTTCACCAAGTCCCTTGAGCTTGGTGCCACAACGTTCACATGAGTCTGACCCTAGGTAATTATAGAATTAATTGACATTTTGATTCATGATGGCAAATGAACCTCTTCAGCTTATCACAGGTTTTACTTGAACATCTCTAACTCCATACTTTGCTCAAATGGGTTCAAATTTAAGATTCTACTTATAGAAATGCTTTTAAAGGTAGCATGGCAGCGATGTAGGCCTATTGCTTCCAAACAGGCCTGTTAAGCGAGAACCCCGTTAATTGCCGCTTGCGGCTATATTTCTTTTTCTTTTTCTGCCATAAAACGAATCGCACAGCCCAAACCGTAAGGCCTAGAGACTTGAGACTTGGTCAATAGGTAGTAGTCGGTCTCGCTACTCAGGCGCAAAATATCAGCCCAATTGGCCTCAAGGGGGCGCTACAGCGAAGGAAAACGCTTTCATTAAAAGATTTTCCACCCCGTGTGGCGTAGAGACGAAATCTTTTTTTTCCCTGATTCCTTGGGTCCTGCCGAATCAAAAAGGTACATACAACCACTAAGCTCCGCCTACTTAGATTTTTTGCTATTTTGCATAATTTGCAAAACCTACTTTTGTGTACTCCTCCGTGGATTTTTGTCCAATTTTCTTGAGCTTGGTGTCAAAATGTTCGCAGGAACCTGTAGTTTAATAATTATCAAAAAAACGTTGAAATTTCGATTCAAGATGGCCGCCATATGCAAATGAACCTCTTCGGCTTATTTTATGTTTTACTTAAAAATCTATAACAAACTCATGGTTTACTCAAATGTGTTTACATTTCATATTCTACTTTCAGACATGATTCTGAGGTAGCTTGTCAAAGGAGAAGCCAATATTCATATAGGGGGCGCTGTAAATGCTTCAAGTTTATATCTCAGCATCCGTAAGGCGGATCGGACCGCCGCTTGGCATGCTGCTTCTATGGGCAAGGCTGTAGAGGGAAAATTAAGGACAACTCGATTCGAGCAAAATTGTGATTGTCATCGACCAATCAGCTGTCATCAGCTGTTTGACAACCTTAACAAGGTCCAATCATCATGGGATTTGACTGGTATGTCCCTGGGAGGCCTCCCTAAGAGCAGAAAAATTGTCATAACGATAGCCACTAGGGGGCGCTATATCAAGAAAATATTATATATCTCTGTGAAAATTAAGCATATTGACACGCAGTTTGCTTCTTTTTATACTCTGCAGAGGGCCTAACAACTTTGTAATTGCAAGTGTTGTCAAAAAATGCTTTGCTTTTTCTCAGTTTCCAAATGTTCAAAATTGAAGCTTTTCGAACTAGTCCGTGGAATTTTGCGATATTCACAAACAGTTGACCTTGTTGGAATCTGCAGAGTCTGGAGGTAAATAATTATCAAAAAAAGTTCAACATTTGGACAAACTTTTGTTGTAATAAAACAATTAATTGAAGTGTGGGGAGCTTTAAACATTCTTTTAGCTATAACTCAAACAAATTAAGTCCAATCAAGACCAAACGTGACAGAAGTATGTATGGTCTTGTCCTGAAGACGTATGTACAATATGATCAAAATTTACCAAAAGGGGGCGCTACAATTGGACAAAAACTGATTAAATGGGCTTTTTTATGTTATAGCGCCATCTAGGAACGCAGTGGCACCCCAACTTAATTATGACATCTGGTCCTCAGTCTGATCAAGTATGTGACGTTTTAAAATTTTTGGGGAAAGCATTTTTGAGTTATAGGTGTATATTAGTGTACACATATAGCATATATTTGACTTGTGGAATACATGCTAGATCTCTCTTATTGTGGGGGGCCTGTAAGCTACATAGTATTAAAAGTGCAACAATTCTTTCATTCATTCATTCATTCATTCATTCATTATCTGTAACCGCTTATCCAGTTCAGGGTCGCGGTGGGTCCAGAGCCTACCTGGAATCATTGGGCGCAAGGCAACAATTTTTGATCAGTATTAAAGTACGGATCCTTGGGATTCAGCTAATACCACATATGTCCGTGTTAGGTAAATATCCACATAGGAGTACACACTCAAATGTTTCTATATGTGCATTCATGGCAGAGCTAAATATATGTGAAAGTAGTTATTTCTCACCAGCAGATGGCAGTCTAAAACTATACGTTGTGCTGTTGAACTACAGTGGCTCTGTAGTGCAACTATGAATGCTATGTGGAGCAAAGACCATAAGGCCCAGAAACACCTCCCTTGGCAGCAACATCCAGCAGGTGTGAAATGACTCAGCCAAGGAAAATGACACTCTTTGGTCAGATGGTGGCGCTATAGCAAAGGGAAAAGCATTGCGGTCTATATCTCCTACACCATAAGGCCTATAGATTAAATCTTTTTTTTCCCCTTATTCCTTGGCTTTAGACAAACTAATTTGCTATTGGATCATTTAGCTCAGCCCACTTAGATGTTGAGCTAATTTGCATAATTTGCAAAATATACTTTTGTCAATAAGTCTTTGAATTTTTGACCAATTCCCTTGAGCTTGGTGCCAAAACGTTCACATGCGTCTGTCCCTAGGTAATTATAGAACGAATGTTGACATTTTGATTCAAGATGGCCGCCATATGCAAGTGAACCTCTTCAGCTTATCACAGGTTTTACTTGAACATCTCTAACTCCTTCATACTTTACTCAAATGGGTTCAAATTTCAGATTCTACTCATAGAAATGCTTTTAAAGGTAGCATGTCAGCGATGTAGGCCTATTGCTTCCAAACAGGCCTCTTAAGCGAGAACCCCGTTAATTGCCGCTTGCGGCTATATTTATTAGGGGTTCGAGCACGAAGTGCTTGAAACCCTATTGTGTTTGTTCTGATTTTAATTTGTTATTAGGGGTTCGAGCACGAAGTGCTTGAAACCCTATTATAATTGTTAGGATTTTTATTTTTATTATTATTATTATTATTCTTCCGGTTCTTTTTCTGCCCTACAAACGATCGCACAGCCCAAACCGTAAGGCCTACAGACTTGAGGCTTGGTCAGTAGGTAGTAAACCCTCCCGCTACTCAGGCGCAAAAAATCAGAATGATTGGCCTCATGGGGGCGCTACAGCGAAGGACAACGCCTTTTCTTACGGGGCTCCTACCACGTGTGGCGTAGAGACGAAATCTTTTTTCCCCCTGATTCCTTGGGTCCTGCCGAATCAAAAAGGTCGATACAACCACTAAGCTCCGCCCACTTAGATTTTTTGCTATTTTGCATAATTTGCAAAACCTACTTTTGCGTACTAGTCCGTGGATTTTTGTCCAATTTTCTTGAGCTTGGTGTCAAAACGTTCGTAAGAGTCTGAAGCTTAATAATTATCAAAAAAACGTTGACATTTCGATTCAATGTAGCTGCCATATGCAAATGAACCTTATCGGCTTATCGCCCGTTTTACATGAACAGCTGTTACTCCTGCATACTTTACTCAAATGGGTTGCAATTTCAGACTCTGCTTAGGGACATGATTTTGAGGTAGCATGTCGTCGGTGGTGCCAAAATTCACATAGGGGACGCTCTAAATACTAGAAATTCATATCTCAGCATCTGCAAGTCCCATCGGTCCGCCGCTTGGCATACAGCTGCTTTAGGCAAGGCTCTAAGTGGAAAATAAAGGACAAGTCGATACTCACCAAATTGTAACGTCATCGGCCAATCAGAACTCAGCAGCTTCCTGACAAGCTTGACAAAGGTCAATCATTATGATACTTGACTGGCATGTCCATGGAGGCACTTCCTAAGAGCAGAAGACGTTTCGTAACGATTGCCACTAGGGGGCGCTATAACAAGAAAATATGTAATATCTCAGCGAAAATTAAGCATATTGACATGCAGTTTGCTGGACTCTGTACTCTGTATATTGCCTAACAACTTTGTAATAGCAAGTATTGTCAAGAAATGTATTAATTTTTCTCAATGGCCAGCTGTTTGAAAATTGAGGTTTTCGAACTAGTCCGTGGAATCTGATGCTATTCCCAAACATTTGGTCTTGTTGGAATCTGTAGAGTCTGTAGGTAAATAATCTTTAAAAAAAGTATGACTTTTTAACATTGTGTTGTTACAACATGTCAACAAACTGAAGTGTGAGCTGCTTTATAGGTTCTTTCATCTATAACTCCAAGAAAAGAAGCCCAATCCAGACCAAACTTTATAAGATTATGTAAGACCATACCCTGAAGGAGCATGTCTATTATGGCTTAAATCCACCCAAAGGGGGCGCTACAATTGGACAATAACTTATTAAAAAGTATTTTTTGTGTTATAGCGCCATCTAGGATTGCAGTGGCACCACAATTTAATTATGACATCTGCTCCTCAGGCTTATCAAGCTTGTGAAATTTTGAAATTTTTGGTGAAAGCGTTTTTGAGTTATAGGTGTATATATGTGTACATATATAGCATATATTTGACTTGTGGAATACATGCTGGATCTCTCTTTTTGGGAGGGGCCTGTAAGCTACATAGTAATAGAAGTGCAAGTTTTTTTTGATAATTATTAAAGTTCAGATCCTTAGGATTCAGCTGATACCACATATGTCCATGTAAGGTAATTATCCACATAGGAGTACACGCTCAAATATGTCTGTTAGTGAAATATTTCTGATCCAAACAGACTGCCATCTGCTGGTGAGAAATAACAGCTTTCTCATATAAGACTATACATTGTGATGTTGAACTACAGTGGATCTGAGGCAAAATGCAATGTTGAGCAAAGACCATAAGGTCCAGAAACACTTCACTTGCCAGCAAGGTACAGCAGGTATGACATGACTCAGCCAAGGAAAATGACACTCTTTGGCCACATGGTGGCGATATAGAAAAGGGATACGCGTTTAGGTCTATATCTCCTACACCGTAAGGCCTAGAGACGAAATCTTTTTTTCCCTGATTCCTTGGCTTAATTCAAACTAATCTGCCATTTGGACCATTTACCTCCGCCCACTTAGATTTTGAGCTAATATGCATAATTAGCTAAACTTACTTTTTTCCACAAGTCTGTGAATTTTTGTCCAATTCTCTTGAGCTTTGTTCACAAGAGTCTGACCATGTCTAATTATAGAATGAATGTTGACATTTCGATTCAAGAAGGCTGCCATGTGCAAATGAACCTCTTCGGCTTATCGTATGTTTTACTTGAACGTCTGTAACTCCTCCATATTTTATTCAAATGGGTTCAAATTTCAGATTCTACTTAAGGACATGATTTTAAGGGTACCATATCAGCGATGTAGGCCTATTTTTTCCAAACAGGCCTATTTTGCGAGAACCCCGTTAATTGTCGCTTGCGGCTATATTTATTATTATTCTTTTTCTTTTTCTGCCATAAAACGAATCGCACAGCCCAAACCGTAAGGCCTAGACACTTGAGACTTGGTCAATAGGTAGTAGTCGGTCTCGCTACTCAGGCGCAAAATATCAGCCCAATTGGCCTCAAGGGGGCGCTACAGCGAAGGAAAACGCTTTCATTAAAAGATTTTCCACCCCGTGTGGCGTAGAGACGAAATCTTTTTTTTCCCTGATTCCTTGGGTCCTGCCGAATCAAAAAGGTACATACAACCACTAAGCTCCGCCTACTTAGATTTTTTGCTATTTTGCATAATTTGCAAAACCTACTTTTGTGTACTCCTCCGTGGATTTTTGTCCAATTTTCTTGAGCTTGGTGTCAAAATGTTCGCAGGAGCCTGTAGTTTAGTAATTATCAAAAAGACGTTGAAATTTCGATTCAAGATGGCCGCCATATGCAAATGAACCTCTTCGGCTTATTTTATGTTTTACTTAAAAATCTATAACAAACTCATGGTTTACTCAAATGTGTTTACATTTCATATTCTACTTTCAGACATGATTCTGAGGTAGCTTGTCAAAGGAGAAGCCAATATTCATATAGGGGGCGCTGTAAATGCTTCAAGTTTATATCTCAGCATCCGTAAGGCGGATCGGACCGCCGCTTGGCATGCTGCTTCTATGGGCAAGGCTGTAGAGGGAAAATTAAGGACAACTCGATTCGAGCAAAATTGTGATTGTCATCGACCAATCAGCTGTCATCAGCTGTTTGACAACCTTAACAAGGTCCAATCATCATGGGATTTGACTGGTATGTCCCTGGGAGGCCTCCCTAAGAGCAGAAAAATTGTCATAACGATAGCCACTAGGGGGCGCTATATCAAGAAAATATTATATATCTCTGTGAAAATTAAGCATATTGACACGCAGTTTGCTTCTTTTTATACTCTGCAGAGGGCCTAACAACTTTGTAATTGCAAGTGTTGTCAAAAAATGCTTTGCTTTTTCTCAGTTTCCAAATGTTCAAAATTGAAGCTTTTCGAACTAGTCCGTGGAATTTTGCGATATTCACAAACAGTTGACCTTGTTGGAATCTGCAGAGTCTGTAGGTAAATAATTATCAAAAAAAGTTCAACATTTGGACAAACTTTTGTTGTAATAAAACAATTAATTGAAGTGTGGGGAGCTTTAAACATTCTTTTAGCTATAACTCAAACAAATTAAGTCCAATCAAGACCAAACGTGACAGAAGTATGTATGGTCTTGTCCTGAAGACGTATGTACAATATGATCAAAATTTACCAAAAGGGGGCGCTACAATTGGACAAAAACTGATTAAATGGGCTTTTTTATGTTATAGCGCCATCTAGGATTGCAGTGGCACCCCAACTTAATTATGACATCTGGTCCTCAGTCTGATCAAGTATGTGACGTTTTAAAATTTTTGGGGAAAGCATTTTTGAGTTATAGGTGTATATTAGTGTACACATATAGCTTATATTTGACTTGAGGAATACATGCTAGATCTGTGTTATTGGGAGTGGCCTGTAAGCTACATAGTAATAAAAGTGCAACATTTTTTTGTTAAAGTTCAGATCCTTAGGATTCAGCTGATACCGTACATGCCCATGTTAGGTAAATATCCACATAGGAGTACATGCTTAAATCTTTCTGTATGTGCTTTCATGGCTGATCTAAAAATATGGGAAAGTAGTCATTTCTCACCAGCAGATGGCAGTCTAAGACTATACATTGTGCTGTTGAACTACAGTGGCTCTGAGACATTATGCAAAATGCAATGTGGAGCAAAGACCATAAGGCCCAGAAACACCTCCCTTGGCAGCAAGGTCCAGCAGGTGTAAAATGACTCAGCCAAGGAAAATGACATTCTTTGGCCAGATGGTGGCGCTATAGCAAAGGGAAAAGCATTGAGGTCTATATCTCCTACACCGTAAGGCCTAGAGATTAAATCTTTTTGTCCCTTATTCCTTGGCTTAAGACAAACTAATTTGCTGTTGGATCATAAAGCTCAGCCCACTTAGATTTTGAGCTAATTTGCATAATTTGCAAAACATACTTTTGTCAATAAGTCTATGAATTTTTCACCAAGTCCCTTGAGCTTGGTGCCAAAACGTTCACATGAGTCTGACCCTAGGTAATTATAGAATTAATTGACATTTTGATTCATGATGGCAAATGAACCTCTTCAGCTTATCACAGGTTTTACTTGAACATCTCTAACTCCATACTTTGCTCAAATGGGTTCAAATTTCAGATTCTACTTATAGAAATGCTTTTAAAGGTAGCATGGCAGCGATGTAGGCCTATTGCTTCCAAACAGGCCTGTTAAGCGAGAACCCCGTTAATTGCCGCTTGCGGCTATATTTATTATTATTATTATTATTATTATTCCGAACAAAAATTCTGCCTTAAAACGGATCGCACAGCCCAAACCGTAAGGCCTACAGACTTGGTACTTGGTCAAAAGATAGTAAACCCTCCCGCTACTCAGGCGCAAAATATCAGCCTGATTGGCCTCAAGGGGGCGCTACAGCGACAGAAAACGCTTTCATTAAAGGATTTTCCACGCCGTGTGGAGTAGAGACGAAATTTTTTTTTCTTCATGATCCTTGGGTCCCGATGAATCAAAAAGGTACATAGAACCACTAAGCTCCGCCCACTTAGATTTTTTGCTAATTAGCATAATTTGCAAAATCTATTTTCGCGAACTAGTCCCTGGATTTTTGTCTGATCCCCATGACCTTGGTGTCAAAACGTTCACAGGAGTGAGCTGGTCAATAATTATTACAAACATCCTGACATTTCAAAACAAGATGGCCGACATATGCAAATGAATGTGTACCGTGAATTGCAAATTTTACTCAAACATCTGTAACTCCTTCATGCTTAACTCAAATCTGATGATCTTTCACACGTTGCTTCTAGACATGATTCTGAGGTAGCATGCATTTGCTGTTGCATGAAATATTATAGGGGGCGCTGTTATAGCTAACAATGTCTTTTGGCTAATATCTCAGGATCTACAAGGCCAATTAAGTTGACATTTGGCATGCTGGTTCTGTCAGCAAGCCTACATATGGGAAATTGAGGACGACTCAATATGGGCACGTTTAACGATGTCAACAGCCAATCAAAGTTCAGTTTTTTTTCATAATTTTTTTGACAGGCTTAACAATGCCCAATCATCATGGCATTTGCATGGTATGTTCATGGACACACTTTGTATTTGCAGAAAAATTTTCGTGTTGATAGCCACAAGGGGGCGCAATTTATTTTTTAAACATGAAATATGAAATATCTCAGTGAAAATTTAATCTATCGACATGTTAATAGTTTCATAAGACACCCTACCGAGTGTCTAACAATATTGCAATTGCAACTATTTAGAAAAAAATTATAGATTTTCTTCAATTGTCAGGTATGTGATTATGGAATTTATCGTACTAGTCCGTGAGTTTTGGTCCTATCAACACACAATTGGTCTCATTGCAAAGTGTATTGCCTGTAGGTATACAATTATTAAAAAAATGTTTAGATTTGGACACGCTGTTGCTGCAGTACGTCAACAAACATGAGTGGGCGGAGCTCGATGCATTCTTTTAGCTATAACTCATTCAAACTTTACCCAAATCAAACCAAAATGGGTACACATGTGCAAGGTATTACTCTGAAGAAGTGTATCAATTATGATCAAAATGCACGTACAGGGGGCGCTACAATTGGAAAAAATGCTTAAAAATATGTTTTTAATTTGTTATAGCGCCACCTAAGGATGCAGTACCAACAAAACGTATTGATCTGTTCTGAAGCACATATGAAAGAAGCTTGTGTTTTTTCATAACATTTGGCAAAAGCATTTTTGACTTACAGCTGTTTATGTGTCATGTTTAGAATGCAAGTTACACACCAGTGCTAAGCAGAGCCTGGATGCCACGCAGTAAAGAAATTTCAACTTTTTTTTGATAATTATTAAACTTCAGGTTCTTGTGATTCTGCTGATACCACATATGTCCATATTAAGTCATTAAGCACAGACTAGTTCGCAGTCAAACATATGTGAGTTATTCTCAGCAATGTATTCAAAGGCATTATTGAAGAGTCACCCTTCCCCCTTCCATCCTATTCCTTCTGACATGCTCTCTGCCTCTTATCTCTCTCTCTCTTTCTCTCTCTCTCTCTCTCTCTCTCTCTCTCTCTCTCTCTCTCTCTCTCAGATTCAAATAGCTTTACTAAGAGACAACAGTAGTAAATAATGAAAATAATAATTAAAATAAATATTTTTCCAACATTTCCAAATTGATATAACATATGAATATATATATATATATATATATATATATATATATATATACACACATACACACAAGCTGTGTATGTGTACCTGTATAGCATATACATACATACTTATTGGGCATATGTTGTAAGTAGTGATGCATGGTGTATACTGAAGTCGGTGCTACCAACTGTCTCTCAGGCAGTGACAGACTGATACACACTGTGCAGTGAAGAGGGCTGAGAGCCCATCATCCAAGGATTATCTTGTCTTATCTTATTTTTAACAAAATGTAATGATTTGTTTTGGCGCACATATGAAAGAAGCTTGTGACGTTTCATAACATTTGACAAAAGCATTTTTGAGTTACTGCTGTTCATGTATGATATTTTTAAGGCAAGTCACAGAACTCTTTTAGTAGCATCTGGATGCCATGCAGTAATGGAATTCCACATTTTTGTTAATAATCCTTAAGGTTCAGGTTCTTGTGATTCTGCTGATACCAAATATGTGCATATCAGGTCATAATTCAGATTGTAGTTCATGTTCAAATGTATGTGGGTAAAGCTCCAACAGCACTGCTTGGTTTGATCCACAAGGTCTAGTACAACACACCACCACCAGATGGCAGTGTTGCACTGTGAATAATCCACCACCCATCTCATAATGCTTAGCAATAGTGCTTGAGCCTCACAGACAGATCAAAATCAGAAATTTTGGATGTCTTAAGTCAGCAGAGAGTATGCAATGTTGTGTATGATCTCAAAGTGGCAAACGTAAGCAAATTTATTGCCTACAAAGCGAGGAAGCCGTAAATCGCCGCTTGCGGCTATATTTATTATTATTCTTTTTCTTTTTCTGCCATAAAACGAATCGCACAGCCCAAACCGTAAGGCCTAGACACTTGAGACTTGGTCAATAGGTAGTAGTCGGTCTCGCTACTCAGGCGCAAAATATCAGCCCAATTGGCCTCAAGGGGGCGCTACAGCGAAGGAAAACGCTTTCATTAAAAGATTTTCCACCCCGTGTGGCGTAGAGACGAAATCTTTTTTTTCCCTGATTCCTTGGGTCCTGCCGAATCAAAAAGGTACATACAACCACTAAGCTCCGCCTACTTAGATTTTTTGCTATTTTGCATAATTTGCAAAACCTACTTTTGTGTACTCCTCCGTGGATTTTTGTCCAATTTTCTTGAGCTTGGTGTCAAAATGTTCGCAGGAGCCTGTAGTTTAATAATTATCAAAAAGACGTTGAAATTTCGATTCAAGATGGCCGCCATATGCAAATGAACCTCTTCGGCTTATTTTATGTTTTACTTAAACATCTATAACAAACTCATACTTTACTCAAATGTGTTTACATTTCATATTCTACTTTCAGACATGATTCTGAGGTAGCTTGTCAAAGGAGAAGCCAATATTCATATAGGGGGTGCTGTAAATGCTTCAAGTTTATATCTCAGCATCCGTAAGGCGGATCGGACCGCCGCTTGGCATGCTGCTTCTATGGGCAAGGCTGTAGAGGGAAAATTAAGGACAACTCGATTCGAGCAAAATTGTGATTGTCATCGACCAATCAGCTGTCATCAGCTGTTTGACAACCTTAACAAGGTCCAATCATCATGGGATTTGACTGGTATGTCCCTGGGAGGCCTCCCTAAGAGCAGAAAAATTGTCATAACGATAGCCACTAGGGGGCGCTATATCAAGAAAATATTATATATCTCTGTGAAAATTAAGCATATTGACACGCAGTTTGCTTCTTTTTATACTCTGCAGAGGGCCTAACAACTTTGTAATTGCAAGTGTTGTCAAAAAATGCTTTGCTTTTTCTCAGTTTCCAAATGTTCAAAATTGAAGCTTTTCGAACTAGTCCGTGGAATTTTGCGATATTCACAAACAGTTGACCTTGTTGGAATCTGCAGAGTCTGTAGGTAAATAATTATCAAAAAAAGTTCAACATTTGGACAAACTTTTGTTGTAATAAAACAATTAATTGAAGTGTGGGGAGCTTTAAACATTCTTTTAGCTATAACTCAAACAAATTAAGTCCAATCAAGACCAAACGTGACAGAAGTATGTATGGTCTTGTCCTGAAGACGTATGTACAATATGATCAAAATTTACCAAAAGGGGGCGCTACAATTGGACAAAAACTGATTAAATGGGCTTTTTTATGTTATAGCGCCATCTAGGATTGCAGTGGCACCCCAACTTAATTATGACATCTGGTCCTCAGTCTGATCAAGTATGTGACGTTTTAAAATTTTTGGGGAAAGCATTTTTGAGTTATAGGTGTATATTAGTGTACACATATAGCTTATATTTGACTTGAGGAATACATGCTAGATCTGTGTTATTGGGAGTGGCCTGTAAGCTACATAGTAATAAAAGTGCAACAATTTTTTGTTAAAGTTCAGATCCTTAGGATTCAGCTGATACCGTACATGCCCATGTTAGGTAAATATCCACATAGGAGTACATGCTTAAATCTTTCTGTATGTGCTTTCATGGCTGATCTAAAAATATGGGAAAGTAGTCATTTCTCACCAGCAGATGGCAGTCTAAGACTATACATTGTGCTGTTGAACTACAGTGGCTCTGAGACATTATGCAAAATGCAATGTGGAGCAAAGACCATAAGGCCCAGAAACACCTCCCTTGGCAGCAAGGTCCAGCAGGTGTAAAATGACTCAGCCAAGGAAAATGACATTCTTTGGCCAGATGGTGGCGCTATAGCAAAGGGAAAAGCATTGAGGTCTATATCTCCTACACCGTAAGGCCTAGAGATTAAATCTTTTTGTCCCTTATTCCTTGGCTTAAGACAAACTAATTTGCTGTTGGATCATAAAGCTCAGCCCACTTAGATTTTGAGCTAATTTGCATAATTTGCAAAACATACTTTTGTCAATAAGTCTATGAATTTTTCACCAAGTCCCTTGAGCTTGGTGCCAAAACGTTCACATGAGTCTGACCCTAGGTAATTATAGAATTAATTGACATTTTGATTCATGATGGCAAATGAACCTCTTCAGCTTATCACAGGTTTTACTTGAACATCTCTAACTCCATACTTTGCTCAAATGGGTTCAAATTTCAGATTCTACTTATAGAAATGCTTTTAAAGGTAGCATGGCAGCGATGTAGGCCTATTGCTTCCAAACAGGCCTGTTAAGCGAGAACCCCGTTAATTGCCGCTTGCGGCTATATTTATTATTAGGGGTTCGAGCACGAAGTGCTTGAAACCCTATTGTGTTTGTTCTGATTTTAATTTGTTATTATTAGGGGTTCGAGCACGAAGTGCTTGAAACCCTATTGTGTTTGTTCTGATTTTAATTTGTTATTAGGGGTTCGAGCACGAAGTGCTTGAAACCCTATTGTGTTTGTTCTGATTTTAATTTGTTATTAGGGGTTCGAGCACGAAGTGCTTGAAACCCTATTGTGTTTGTTCTGATTTTAATTTGTTATTATTATTATTCTTTTTCTTTTTCTGCCATAAAACGAATCGCACAGCCCAAACCGTAAGGCCTAGACACTTGAGACTTGGTCAATAGGTAGTAGTCGGTCTCGCTACTCAGGCGCAAAATATCAGCCCAATTGGCCTCAAGGGGGCGCTACAGCGAAGGAAAACGCTTTCATTAAAAGATTTTCCACCCCGTGTGGCGTAGAGACGAAATCTTTTTTTTCCCTGATTCCTTGGGTCCTGCCGAATCAAAAAGGTACATACAACCACTAAGCTCCGCCTACTTAGATTTTTTGCTATTTTGCATAATTTGCAAAACCTACTTTTGTGTACTCCTCCGTGGATTTTTGTCCAATTTTCTTGAGCTTGGTGTCAAAATGTTCGCAGGAGCCTGTAGTTTAATAATTATCAAAAAGACGTTGAAATTTCGATTCAAGATGGCCGCCATATGCAAATGAACCTCTTCGGCTTATTTTATGTTTTACTTAAAAATCTATAACAAACTCATGGTTTACTCAAATGTGTTTACATTTCATATTCTACTTTCAGACATGATTCTGAGGTAGCTTGTCAAAGGAGAAGCCAATATTCATATAGGGGGCGCTGTAAATGCTTCAAGTTTATATCTCAGCATCCGTAAGGCGGATCGGACCGCCGCTTGGCATGCTGCTTCTATGGGCAAGGCTGTAGAGGGAAAATTAAGGACAACTCGATTCGAGCAAAATTGTGATTGTCATCGACCAATCAGCTGTCATCAGCTGTTTGACAACCTTAACAAGGTCCAATCATCATGGGATTTGACTGGTATGTCCCTGGGAGGCCTCCCTAAGAGCAGAAAAATTGTCATAACAATAGCCACTAGGGGGCGCTATATCAAGAAAATATTATATATCTCTGTGAAAATTAAGCATATTGACACACAGTTTGCTTCTTTTTATACTCTGCAGAGGGCCTAACAACTTTGTAATTGCAAGTGTTGTCAAAAAATGCTTTGCTTTTTCTCAGTTTCCAAATGTTCAAAATTGAAGCTTTTCGAACTAGTCCGTGGAATTTTGCGATATTCACAAACAGTTGACCTTGTTGGAATCTGCAGAGTCTGTAGGTAAATAATTATCAAAAAAAGTTCAACATTTGGACAAACTTTTGTTGTAATAAAACAATTAATTGAAGTGTGGGGAGCTTTAAACATTCTTTTAGCTATAACTCAAACAAATTAAGTCCAATCAAGACCAAACGTGACAGAAGTATGTATGGTCTTGTCCTGAAGACGTATGTACAATATGATCAAAATTTACCAAAAGGGGGCGCTACAATTGGACAAAAACTGATTAAATGGGCTTTTTTATGTTATAGCGCCATCTAGGATTGCAGTGGCACCCCAACTTAATTATGACATCTGGTCCTCAGTCTGATCAAGTATGTGACGTTTTAAAATTTTTGGGGAAAGCATTTTTGAGTTATAGGTGTATATTAGTGTACACATATAGCTTATATTTGACTTGAGGAATACATGCTAGATCTGTGTTATTGGGAGTGGCCTGTAAGCTACATAGTAATAAAAGTGCAACATTTTTTTGTTAAAGTTCAGATCCTTAGGATTCAGCTGATACCGTACATGCCCATGTTAGGTAAATATCCACATAGGAGTACATGCTTAAATCTTTCTGTATGTGCTTTCATGGCTGATCTAAAAATATGGGAAAGTAGTCATTTCTCACCAGCAGATGGCAGTCTAAGACTATACATTGTGCTGTTGAACTACAGTGGCTCTGAGACATTATGCAAAATGCAATGTGGAGCAAAGACCATAAGGCCCAGAAACACCTCCCTTGGCAGCAAGGTCCAGCAGGTGTAAAATGACTCAGCCAAGGAAAATGACATTCTTTGGCCAGATGGTGGCGCTATAGCAAAGGGAAAAGCATTGAGGTCTATATCTCCTACACCGTAAGGCCTAGAGATGAAATCTTTTTGTCCCTTATTCCTTGGCTTAAGACAAACTAATTTGCTGTTGGATCATAAAGCTCAGCCCACTTAGATTTTGAGCTAATTTGCATAATTTGCAAAACATACTTTTGTCAATAAGTCTATGAATTTTTCACCAAGTCCCTTGAGCTTGGTGCCAAAACGTTCACATGAGTCTGACCCTAGGTAATTATAGAATTAATTGACATTTTGATTCATGATGGCAAATGAACCTCTTCAGCTTATCACAGGTTTTACTTGAACATCTCTAACTCCATACTTTGCTCAAATGGGTTCAAATTTAAGATTCTACTTATAGAAATGCTTTTAAAGGTAGCATAGCAGCGATGTAGGCCTATTGCTTCCAAACAGGCCTGTTAAGCGAGAACCCCGTTAATTGCCGCTTGCGGCTATATTTATTATTATTCTTTTTCTTTTTCTGCCATAAAACGAATCGCACAGCCCAAACCGTAAGGCCTAGACACTTGAGACTTGGTCAATAGGTAGTAGTCGGTCTCGCTACTCAGGCGCAAAATATCAGCCCAATTGGCCTCAAGGGGGCGCTACAGCGAAGGAAAACGCTTTCATTAAAAGATTTTCCACCCCGTGTGGCGTAGAGACGAAATCTTTTTTTTCCCTGATTCCTTGGGTCCTGCCGAATCAAAAAGGTACATACAACCACTAAGCTCCGCCTACTTAGATTTTTTGCTATTTTGCATAATTTGCAAAACCTACTTTTGTGTACTCCTCCGTGGATTTTTGTCCAATTTTCTTGAGCTTGGTGTCAAAATGTTCGCAGGAGCCTGTAGTTTAATAATTATCAAAAAGACGTTGAAATTTCGATTCAAGATGGCCGCCATATGCAAATGAACCTCTTCGGCTTATTTTATGTTTTACTTAAAAATCTATAACAAACTCATGGTTTACTCAAATGTGTTTACATTTCATATTCTACTTTCAGACATGATTCTGAGGTAGCTTGTCAAAGGAGAAGCCAATATTCATATAGGGGGCGCTGTAAATGCTTCAAGTTTATATCTCAGCATCCGTAAGGCGGATCGGACCGCCGCTTGGCATGCTGCTTCTATGGGCAAGGCTGTAGAGGGAAAATTAAGGACAACTCGATTCGAGCAAAATTGTGATTGTCATCGACCAATCAGCTGTCATCAGCTGTTTGACAACCTTAACAAGGTCCAATCATCATGGGATTTGACTGGTATGTCCCTGGGAGGCCTCCCTAAGAGCAGAAAAATTGTCATAACGATAGCCACTAGGGGGCGCTATATCAAGAAAATATTATATATCTCTGTGAAAATTAAGCATATTGACACACAGTTTGCTTCTTTTTATACTCTGCAGAGGGCCTAACAACTTTGTAATTGCAAGTGTTGTCAAAAAATGCTTTGCTTTTTCTCAGTTTCCAAATGTTCAAAATTGAAGCTTTTCGAACTAGTCCGTGGAATTTTGCGATATTCACAAACAGTTGACCTTGTTGGAATCTGCAGAGTCTGTAGGTAAATAATTATCAAAAAAAGTTCAACATTTGGACAAACTTTTGTTGTAATAAAACAATTAATTGAAGTGTGGGGAGCTTTAAACATTCTTTTAGCTATAACTCAAACAAATTAAGTCCAATCAAGACCAAACGTGACAGAAGTATGTATGGTCTTGTCCTGAAGACGTATGTACAATATGATCAAAATTTACCAAAAGGGGGCGCTACAATCGGACAAAAACTGATTAAATGGGCTTTTTTATGTTATAGCGCCATCTAGGATTGCAGTGGCACCCCAACTTAATTATGACATCTGGTCCTCAGTCTGATCAAGTATGTGACGTTTTAAAATTTTTGGGGAAAGCATTTTTGAGTTATAGGTGTATATTAGTGTACACATATAGCTTATATTTGACTTGAGGAATACATGCTAGATCTGTGTTATTGGGAGTGGCCTGTAAGCTACATAGTAATAAAAGTGCAACATTTTTTTGTTAAAGTTCAGATCCTTAGGATTCAGCTGATACCGTACATGCCCATGTTAGGTAAATATCCACATAGGAGTACATGCTTAAATCTTTCTGTATGTGCTTTCATGGCTGATCTAAAAATATGGGAAAGTAGTCATTTCTCACCAGCAGATGGCAGTCTAAGACTATACATTGTGCTGTTGAACTACAGTGGCTCTGAGACATTATGCAAAATGCAATGTGGAGCAAAGACCATAAGGCCCAGAAACACCTCCCTTGGCAGCAAGGTCCAGCAGGTGTAAAATGACTCAGCCAAGGAAAATGACATTCTTTGGCCAGATGGTGGCGCTATAGCAAAGGGAAAAGCATTGAGGTCTATATCTCCTACACCGTAAGGCCTAGAGATTAAATCTTTTTGTCCCTTATTCCTTGGCTTAAGACAAACTAATTTGCTGTTGGATCATAAAGCCCAGCCCACTTAGATTTTGAGCTAATTTGCATAATTTGCAAAACATACTTTTGTCAATAAGTCTATGAATTTTTCACCAAGTCCCTTGAGCTTGGTGCCACAACGTTCACATGAGTCTGACCCTAGGTAATTATAGAATTAATTGACATTTTGATTCATGATGGCAAATGAACCTCTTCAGCTTATCACAGGTTTTACTTGAACATCTCTAACTCCATACTTTGCTCAAATGGGTTCAAATTTAAGATTCTACTTATAGAAATGCTTTTAAAGGTAGCATGGCAGCGATGTAGGCCTATTGCTTCCAAACAGGCCTGTTAAGCGAGAACCCCGTTAATTGCCGCTTGCGGCTATATTTATTATTATTCTTTTTCTTTTTCTGCCATAAAACGAATCGCACAGCCCAAACCGTAAGGCCTAGACACTTGAGACTTGTTCAATAGGTAGTAGTCGGTCTCGCTACTCAGGCGCAAAATATCAGCCCAATTGGCCTCAAGGGGGCGCTACAGCGAAGGAAAACGCTTTCATTAAAAGATTTTCCACCCCGTGTGGCGTAGAGACGAAATCTTTTTTTTCCCTGATTCCTTGGGTCCTGCCGAATCAAAAAGGTATACAACCACTAAGCTCCGCCTACTTAGATTTTTTGCTATTTTGCATAATTTGCAAAACCTACTTTTGTGTACTCCTCCGTGGATTTTTGTCCAATTTTCTTGAGCTTGGTGTCAAAATGTTCGCAGGAGCCTGTAGTTTAATAATTATCAAAAAGACGTTGAAATTTCGATTCAAGATGGCCGCCATATGCAAATGAACCTCTTCGGCTTATTTTATGTTTTACTTAAAAATCTATAACAAACTCATGGTTTACTCAAATGTGTTTACATTTCATATTCTACTTTCAGACATGATTCTGAGGTAGCTTGTCAAAGGAGAAGCCAATATTCATATAGGGGGCGCTGTAAATGCTTCAAGTTTATATCTCAGCATCCGTAAGGCGGATCGGACCGCCGCTTGGCATGCTGCTTCTATGGGCAAGGCTGTAGAGGGAAAATTAAGGACAACTCGATTCGAGCAAAATTGTGATTGTCATCGACCAATCAGCTGTCATCAGCTGTTTGACAACCTTAACAAGGTCCAATCATCATGGGATTTGACTGGTATGTCCCTGGGAGGCCTCCCTAAGAGCAGAAAAATTGTCATAACGATAGCCACTAGGGGGCGCTATATCAAGAAAATATTATATATCTCTGTGAAAATTAAGCATATTGACACGCAGTTTGCTTCTTTTTATACTCTGCAGAGGGCCTAACAACTTTGTAATTGCAAGTGTTGTCAAAAAATGCTTTGCTTTTTCTCAGTTTCCAAATGTTCAAAATTGAAACTTTTCGAACTAGTCCGTGGAATTTTGCGATATTCACAAACAGTTGACCTTGTTGGAATCTGCAGAGTCTGTAGGTAAATAATTATCAAAAAAAGTTCAACATTTGGACAAACTTTTGTTGTAATAAAACAATTAATTGAAGTGTGGGGAGCTTTAAACATTCTTTTAGCTATAACTCAAACAAATTAAGTCCAATCAAGACCAAACGTGACAGAAGTATGTATGGTCTTGTCCTGAAGACGTATGTACAATATGATCAAAATTTACCAAAAGGGGGCGCTACAATTGGACAAAAACTGATTAAATGGGCTTTTTTATGTTATAGCGCCATCTAGGAACGCAGTGGCACCCCAACTTAATTATGACATCTGGTCCTCAGTCTGATCAAGTATGTGACGTTTTAAAATTTTTGGGGAAAGCATTTTTGAGTTATAGGTGTATATTAGTGTACACATATAGCTTATATTTGACTTGAGGAATACATGCTAGATCTGTGTTATTGGGAGTGGCCTGTAAGCTACATAGTAATAAAAGTGCAACAATTTTTTGTTAAAGTTCAGATCCTTAGGATTCAGCTGATACCGTACATGCCCATGTTAGGTAAATATCCACATAGGAGTACATGCTTAAATCTTTCTGTATGTGCTTTCATGGCTGATCTAAAAATATGGGAAAGTAGTCATTTCTCACCAGCAGATGGCAGTCTAAGACTATACATTGTGCTGTTGAACTACAGTGGCTCTGAGACATTATGCAAAATGCAATGTGGAGCAAAGACCATAAGGCCCAGAAACACCTCCCTTGGCAGCAAGGTCCAGCAGGTGTAAAATGACTCAGCCAAGGAAAATGACATTCTTTGGCCAGATGGTGGCGCTATAGCAAAGGGAAAAGCATTGAGGTCTATATCTCCTACACCGTAAGGCCTAGAGATGAAATCTTTTTGTCCCTTATTCCTTGGCTTAAGACAAACTAATTTGCTGTTGGATCATAAAGCTCAGCCCACTTAGATTTTGAGCTAATTTGCATAATTTGCAAAACATACTTTTGTCAATAAGTCTATGAATTTTTCACCAAGTCCCTTGAGCTTGGTGCCAAAACGTTCACATGAGTCTGACCCTAGGTAATTATAGAATTAATTGACATTTTGATTCATGATGGCAAATGAACCTCTTCAGCTTATCACAGGTTTTACTTGAACATCTCTAACTCCATACTTTGCTCAAATGGGTTCAAATTTAAGATTCTACTTATAGAAATGCTTTTAAAGGTAGCATGGCAGCGATGTAGGCCTATTGCTTCCAAACAGGCCTGTTAAGCGAGAACCCCGTTAATTGCCGCTTGCGGCTATATTTATTATTCTTTTTCTTTTTCTGCCATAAAACGAATCGCACAGCCCAAACCGTAAGGCCTAGACACTTGAGACTTGGTCAATAGGTAGTAGTCGGTCTCGCTACTCAGGCGCAAAATATCAGCCCAATTGGCCTCAAGGGGGCGCTACAGCGAAGGAAAACGCTTTCATTAAAAGATTTTCCACCCCGTGTGGCGTAGAGACGAAATCTTTTTTTTCCCTGATTCCTTGGGTCCTGCCGAATCAAAAAGGTACATACAACCACTAAGCTCCGCCTACTTAGATTTTTTGCTATTTTGCATAATTTGCAAAACCTACTTTTGTGTACTCCTCCGTGGATTTTTGTCCAATTTTCTTGAGCTTGGTGTCAAAATGTTCGCAGGAGCCTGTAGTTTAATAATTATCAAAAAGACGTTGAAATTTCGATTCAAGATGGCCGCCATATGCAAATGAACCTCTTCGGCTTATTTTATGTTTTACTTAAAAATCTATAACAAACTCATGGTTTACTCAAATGTGTTTACATTTCATATTCTACTTTCAGACATGATTCTGAGGTAGCTTGTCAAAGGAGAAGCCAATATTCATATAGGGGGCGCTGTAAATGCTTCAAGTTTATATCTCAGCATCCGTAAGGCGGATCGGACCGCCGCTTGGCATGCTGCTTCTATGGGCAAGGCTGTAGAGGGAAAATTAAGGACAACTCGATTCGAGCAAAATTGTGATTGTCATCGACCAATCAGCTGTCATCAGCTGTTTGACAACCTTAACAAGGTCCAATCATCATGGGATTTGACTGGTATGTCCCTGGGAGGCCTCCCTAAGAGCAGAAAAATTGTCATAACGATAGCCACTAGGGGGCGCTATATCAAGAAAATATTATATATCTCTGTGAAAATTAAGCATATTGACACGCAGTTTGCTTCTTTTTATACTCTGCAGAGGGCCTAACAACTTTGTAATTGCAAGTGTTGTCAAAAAATGCTTTGCTTTTTCTCAGTTTCCAAATGTTCAAAATTGAAGCTTTTCGAACTAGTCCGTGGAATTTTGCGATATTCACAAACAGTTGACCTTGTTGGAATCTGCAGAGTCTGTAGGTAAATAATTATCAAAAAAAGTTCAACATTTGGACAAACTTTTGTTGTAATAAAACAATTAATTGAAGTGTGGGGAGCTTTAAACATTCTTTTAGCTATAACTCAAACAAATTAAGTCCAATCAAGACCAAACGTGACAGAAGTATGTATGGTCTTGTCCTGAAGACGTATGTACAATATGATCAAAATTTACCAAAAGGGGGCGCTACAATTGGACAAAAACTGATTAAATGGGCTTTTTTATGTTATAGCGCCATCTAGGATTGCAGTGGCACCCCAACTTAATTATGACATCTGGTCCTCAGTCTGATCAAGTATGTGACGTTTTAAAATTTTTGGGGAAAGCATTTTTGAGTTATAGGTGTATATTAGTGTACACATATAGCTTATATTTGACTTGAGGAATACATGCTAGATCTGTGTTATTGGGAGTGGCCTGTAAGCTACATAGTAATAAAAGTGCAACATTTTTTTGTTAAAGTTCAGATCCTTAGGATTCAGCTGATACCGTACATGCCCATGTTAGGTAAATATCCACATAGGAGTACATGCTTAAATCTTTCTGTATGTGCTTTCATGGCTGATCTAAAAATATGGGAAAGTAGTCATTTCTCACCAGCAGATGGCAGTCTAAGACTATACATTGTGCTGTTGAACTACAGTGGCTCTGAGACATTATGCAAAATGCAATGTGGAGCAAAGACCATAAGGCCCAGAAACACCTCCCTTGGCAGCAAGGTCCAGCAGGTGTAAAATGACTCAGCCAAGGAAAATGACATTCTTTGGCCAGATGGTGGCGCTATAGCAAAGGGAAAAGCATTGAGGTCTATATCTCCTACACCGTAAGGCCTAGAGATTAAATCTTTTTGTCCCTTATTCCTTGGCTTAAGACAAACTAATTTGCTGTTGGATCATAAAGCTCAGCCCACTTAGATTTTGAGCTAATTTGCATAATTTGCAAAACATACTTTTGTCAATAAGTCTATGAATTTTTCACCAAGTCCCTTGAGCTTGGTGCCAAAACGTTCACATGAGTCTGACCCTAGGTAATTATAGAATTAATTGACATTTTGATTCATGATGGCAAATGAACCTCTTCAGCTTATCACAGGTTTTACTTGAACATCTCTAACTCCATACTTTGCTCAAATGGGTTCAAATTTCAGATTCTACTTATAGAAATGCTTTTAAAGGTAGCATGGCAGCGATGTAGGCCTATTGCTTCCAAACAGGCCTGTTAAGCGAGAACCCCGTTAATTGCCGCTTGCGGCTATATTTATTATTAGGGGTTCGAGCACGAAGTGCTTGAAACACTATTGTGTTTGTTCTGATTTTAATTTGTTATTATTAGGCTTCCGAGCACGAAGTGCAAAGGAAGCCTATTGTTTTTGTTCTGATTTTTATTAGGGGTTCGAGCACGAAGTGCTTGAAACCCTATTGTGTTTGTTCTGATTTTAATTTGTTATTATTAGGGGTTCGAGCACGAAGTGCTTGAAACCCTATTGTGTTTGTTCTGATTTTAATTTGTTATTATTATTATTCTTTTTCTTTTTCTGCCATAAAACGAATCGCACAGCCCAAACCGTAAGGCCTAGACACTTGAGACTTGGTCAAAAAGGTAGTAGTCGGTCTCGCTACTCAGGCGCAAAATATCAGCCCAATTGGCCTCAAGGGGGCGCTACAGCAAAGGAAAACGCTTTCATTAAAAGATTTTCCACCCCGTGTGGCGTAGAGACGAAATCTTTTTTTTCCCTGATTCCTTGGGTCCTGCCGAATCAAAAAGGTACATACAACCACTAAGCTCCGCCTACTTAGATTTTTTGCTATTTTGCATAATTTGCAAAACCTACTTTTGTGTACTCCTCCGTGGATTTTTGTCCAATTTTCTTGAGCTTGGTGTCAAAATGTTCGCAGGAGCCTGTAGTTTAATAATTATCAAAAAAACGTTGAAATTTCGATTCAAGATGGCCGCCATATGCAAATGAACCTTTTCGGCTTATTTTATGTTTTACTTAAAAATCTATAACAAACTCATGCTTTACTCAAATGTGTTTACATTTCATATTCTACTTTCAGACATGATTCTGAGGTAGCTTGTCAAAGGAGAAGCCAATATTCATATAGGGGGCGCTGTAAATGCTTCAAGTTTATATCTCAGCATCCGTAAGGCGGATCGGACCGCCGCTTGGCATGCTGCTTCTATGGGCAAGGCTGTAGAGGGAAAATTAAGGACAACTCGATTCGAGCAAAATTGTGATTGTCATCGGCCAATCAGCTGTCATCAGCTGTTTGACAACCTTAACAAGGTCCAATCATCATGGGATTTGACTGGTATGTCCCTGGGAGGCCTCCCTAAGAGCAGAAAAATTGTCATAACGATAGCCACTAGGGGGCGCTATATCAAGAAAATATTATATATCTCTGTGAAAATTAAGCATATTGACACGCAGTTTGCTTCTTTTTATACTCTGCAGAGGGCCTAACAACTTTGTAATTGCAAGTGTTGTCAAAAAATGCTTTGCTTTTTCTCAGTTTCCAAATGTTCAAAATTGAAGCTTTTCGAACTAGTCCGTGGAATTTTGCGATATTCACAAACAGTTGACCTTGTTGGAATCTGCAGAGTCTGTAGGTAAATAATTATCAAAAAAAGTTCAACATTTGGACAAACTTTTGTTGTAATAAAACAATTAATTGAAGTGTGGGGAGCTTTAAACATTCTTTTAGCTATAACTCAAACAAATTAAGTCCAATCAAGACCAATCGTGACAGAAGTATGTATGGTCTTGTCCTGAAGACGTATGTACAATATGATCAAAATTTACCAAAAGGGGGCGCTACAATTGGACAAAAACTGATTAAATGGGCTTTTTTATGTTATAGCGCCATCTAGGATTGCAGTGGCACCCCAACTTAATTATGACATCTGGTCCTCAGTCTGATCAAGTATGTGACGTTTTAAAATTTTTGGGGAAAGCATTTTTGAGTTATAGGTGTATATTAGTGTACACATATAGCTTATATTTGACTTGAGGAATACATGCTAGATCTGTGTTATTGGGAGTGGCCTGTAAGCTACATAGTAATAAAAGTGCAACATTTTTTTGTTAAAGTTCAGATCCTTAGGATTCAGCTGATACCGTACATGCCCATGTTAGGTAAATATCCACATAGGAGTACATGCTTAAATCTTTCTGTATGTGCTTTCATGGCTGATCTAAAAATATGGGAAAGTAGTCATTTCTCACCAGCAGATGGCAGTCTAAGACTATACATTGTGCTGTTGAACTACAGTGGCTCTGAGACATTATGCAAAATGCAATGTGGAGCAAAGACCATAAGGCCCAGAAACACCTCCCTTGGCAGCAAGGTCCAGCAGGTGTAAAATGACTCAGCCAAGGAAAATGACATTCTTTGGCCAGATGGTGGCGCTATAGCAAAGGGAAAAGCATTGAGGTCTATATCTCCTACACCGTAAGGCCTAGAGATTAAATCTTTTTGTCCCTTATTCCTTGGCTTAAGACAAACTAATTTGCTGTTGGATCATAAAGCTCAGCCCACTTAGATTTTGAGCTAATTTGCATAATTTGCAAAACATACTTTTGTCAATAAGTCTATGAATTTTTCACCAAGTCCCTTGAGCTTGGTGCCAAAACGTTCACATGAGTCTGACCCTAGGTAATTATAGAATTAATTGACATTTTGATTCATGATGGCAAATGAACCTCTTCAGCTTATCACAGGTTTTACTTGAACATCTCTAACTCCATACTTTGCTCAAATGGGTTCAAATTTCAGATTCTACTTATAGAAATGCTTTTAAAGGTAGCATGGCAGCGATGTAGGCCTATTGCTTCCAAACAGGCCTGTTAAGCGAGAACCCCGTTAATTGCCGCTTGCGGCTATATTTATTATTAGGGGTTCGAGCACGAAGTGCTTGAAACACTATTGTGTTTGTTCTGATTTTAATTTGTTATTATTAGGCTTCCGAGCACGAAGTGCAAAGGAAGCCTATTGTTTTTGTTCTGATTTTTATTAGGGGTTCGAGCACGAAGTGCTTGAAACCCTATTGTGTTTGTTCTGATTTTAATTTGTTATTATTAGGGGTTCGAGCACGAAGTGCTTGAAACCCTATTGTGTTTGTTCTGATTTTAATTTGTTATTATTATTATTCTTTTTCTTTTTCTGCCATAAAACGAATCGCACAGCCCAAACCGTAAGGCCTAGACACTTGAGACTTGGTCAAAAAGGTAGTAGTCGGTCTCGCTACTCAGGCGCAAAATATCAGCCCAATTGGCCTCAAGGGGGCGCTACAGCAAAGGAAAACGCTTTCATTAAAAGATTTTCCACCCCGTGTGGCGTAGAGACGAAATCTTTTTTTTCCCTGATTCCTTGGGTCCTGCCGAATCAAAAAGGTACATACAACCACTAAGCTCCGCCTACTTAGATTTTTTGCTATTTTGCATAATTTGCAAAACCTACTTTTGTGTACTCCTCCGTGGATTTTTGTCCAATTTTCTTGAGCTTGGTGTCAAAATGTTCGCAGGAGCCTGTAGTTTAATAATTATCAAAAAAACGTTGAAATTTCGATTCAAGATGGCCGCCATATGCAAATGAACCTTTTCGGCTTATTTTATGTTTTACTTAAAAATCTATAACAAACTCATGCTTTACTCAAATGTGTTTACATTTCATATTCTACTTTCAGACATGATTCTGAGGTAGCTTGTCAAAGGAGAAGCCAATATTCATATAGGGGGCGCTGTAAATGCTTCAAGTTTATATCTCAGCATCCGTAAGGCGGATCGGACCGCCGCTTGGCATGCTGCTTCTATGGGCAAGGCTGTAGAGGGAAAATTAAGGACAACTCGATTCGAGCAAAATTGTGATTGTCATCGGCCAATCAGCTGTCATCAGCTGTTTGACAACCTTAACAAGGTCCAATCATCATGGGATTTGACTGGTATGTCCCTGGGAGGCCTCCCTAAGAGCAGAAAAATTGTCATAACGATAGCCACTAGGGGGCGCTATATCAAGAAAATATTATATATCTCTGTGAAAATTAAGCATATTGACACGCAGTTTGCTTCTTTTTATACTCTGCAGAGGGCCTAACAACTTTGTAATTGCAAGTGTTGTCAAAAAATGCTTTGCTTTTTCTCAGTTTCCAAATGTTCAAAATTGAAGCTTTTCGAACTAGTCCGTGGAATTTTGCGATATTCACAAACAGTTGACCTTGTTGGAATCTGCAGAGTCTGTAGGTAAATAATTATCAAAAAAAGTTCAACATTTGGACAAACTTTTGTTGTAATAAAACAATTAATTGAAGTGTGGGGAGCTTTAAACATTCTTTTAGCTATAACTCAAACAAATTAAGTCCAATCAAGACCAATCGTGACAGAAGTATGTATGGTCTTGTCCTGAAGACGTATGTACAATATGATCAAAATTTACCAAAAGGGGGCGCTACAATTGGACAAAAACTGATTAAATGGGCTTTTTTATGTTATAGCGCCATCTAGGATTGCAGTGGCACCCCAACTTAATTATGACATCTGGTCCTCAGTCTGATCAAGTATGTGACGTTTTAAAATTTTTGGGGAAAGCATTTTTGAGTTATAGGTGTATATTAGTGTACACATATAGCTTATATTTGACTTGAGGAATACATGCTAGATCTGTGTTATTGGGAGTGGCCTGTAAGCTACATAGTAATAAAAGTGCAACATTTTTTTGTTAAAGTTCAGATCCTTAGGATTCAGCTGATACCGTACATGCCCATGTTAGGTAAATATCCACATAGGAGTACATGCTTAAATCTTTCTGTATGTGCTTTCATGGCTGATCTAAAAATATGGGAAAGTAGTCATTTCTCACCAGCAGATGGCAGTCTAAGACTATACATTGTGCTGTTGAACTACAGTGGCTCTGAGACATTATGCAAAATGCAATGTGGAGCAAAGACCATAAGGCCCAGAAACACCTCCCTTGGCAGCAAGGTCCAGCAGGTGTAAAATGACTCAGCCAAGGAAAATGACATTCTTTGGCCAGATGGTGGCGCTATAGCAAAGGGAAAAGCATTGAGGTCTATATCTCCTACACCGTAAGGCCTAGAGATTAAATCTTTTTGTCCCTTATTCCTTGGCTTAAGACAAACTAATTTGCTGTTGGATCATAAAGCTCAGCCCACTTAGATTTTGAGCTAATTTGCATAATTTGCAAAACATACTTTTGTCAATAAGTCTATGAATTTTTCACCAAGTCCCTTGAGCTTGGTGCCAAAACGTTCACATGAGTCTGACCCTAGGTAATTATAGAATTAATTGACATTTTGATTCATGATGGCAAATGAACCTCTTCAGCTTATCACAGGTTTTACTTGAACATCTCTAACTCCATACTTTGCTCAAATGGGTTCAAATTTCAGATTCTACTTATAGAAATGCTTTTAAAGGTAGCATGGCAGCGATGTAGGCCTATTGCTTCCAAACAGGCCTGTTAAGCGAGAACCCCGTTAATTGCCGCTTGCGGCTATATTTATTATTAGGGGTTCGAGCACGAAGTGCTTGAAACACTATTGTGTTTGTTCTGATTTTAATTTGTTATTATTAGGCTTCCGAGCACGAAGTGCAAAGGAAGCCTATTGTTTTTGTTCTGATTTTTATTAGGGGTTCGAGCACGAAGTGCTTGAAACCCTATTGTGTTTGTTCTGATTTTAATTTGTTATTATTAGGGGTTCGAGCACGAAGTGCTTGAAACCCTATTGTGTTTGTTCTGATTTTAATTTGTTATTATTATTATTCTTTTTCTTTTTCTGCCATAAAACGAATCGCACAGCCCAAACCGTAAGGCCTAGACACTTGAGACTTGGTCAAAAAGGTAGTAGTCGGTCTCGCTACTCAGGCGCAAAATATCAGCCCAATTGGCCTCAAGGGGGCGCTACAGCAAAGGAAAACGCTTTCATTAAAAGATTTTCCACCCCGTGTGGCGTAGAGACGAAATCTTTTTTTTCCCTGATTCCTTGGGTCCTGCCGAATCAAAAAGGTACATACAACCACTAAGCTCCGCCTACTTAGATTTTTTGCTATTTTGCATAATTTGCAAAACCTACTTTTGTGTACTCCTCCGTGGATTTTTGTCCAATTTTCTTGAGCTTGGTGTCAAAATGTTCGCAGGAGCCTGTAGTTTAATAATTATCAAAAAAACGTTGAAATTTCGATTCAAGATGGCCGCCATATGCAAATGAACCTTTTCGGCTTATTTTATGTTTTACTTAAAAATCTATAACAAACTCATGCTTTACTCAAATGTGTTTACATTTCATATTCTACTTTCAGACATGATTCTGAGGTAGCTTGTCAAAGGAGAAGCCAATATTCATATAGGGGGCGCTGTAAATGCTTCAAGTTTATATCTCAGCATCCGTAAGGCGGATCGGACCGCCGCTTGGCATGCTGCTTCTATGGGCAAGGCTGTAGAGGGAAAATTAAGGACAACTCGATTCGAGCAAAATTGTGATTGTCATCGGCCAATCAGCTGTCATCAGCTGTTTGACAACCTTAACAAGGTCCAATCATCATGGGATTTGACTGGTATGTCCCTGGGAGGCCTCCCTAAGAGCAGAAAAATTGTCATAACGATAGCCACTAGGGGGCGCTATATCAAGAAAATATTATATATCTCTGTGAAAATTAAGCATATTGACACGCAGTTTGCTTCTTTTTATACTCTGCAGAGGGCCTAACAACTTTGTAATTGCAAGTGTTGTCAAAAAATGCTTTGCTTTTTCTCAGTTTCCAAATGTTCAAAATTGAAGCTTTTCGAACTAGTCCGTGGAATTTTGCGATATTCACAAACAGTTGACCTTGTTGGAATCTGCAGAGTCTGTAGGTAAATAATTATCAAAAAAAGTTCAACATTTGGACAAACTTTTGTTGTAATAAAACAATTAATTGAAGTGTGGGGAGCTTTAAACATTCTTTTAGCTATAACTCAAACAAATTAAGTCCAATCAAGACCAAACGTGACAGAAGTATGTATGGTCTTGTCCTGAAGACGTATGTACAATATGATCAATATTTACCAAAAGGGGGTGCTACAATTGGACAAAAACTGATTAAATGGGCTTTTTTATGTTATAGCGCCATCTAGGATTGCAGTGGCACCCCAACTTAATTATGACATCTGGTCCTCAGTCTGATCAAGTATGTGACGTTTTAAAATTTTTGGGGAAAGCATTTTTGAGTTATAGGTGTATATTAGTGTACACATATAGCTTATATTTGACTTGAGGAATACATGCTAGATCTGTGTTATTGGGAGTGGCCTGTAAGCTACATAGTAATAAAAGTGCAACAATTTTTTGTTAAAGTTCAGATCCTTAGGATTCAGCTGATACCGTACATGCCCATGTTAGGTAAATATCCACATAGGAGTACATGCTTAAATCTTTCTGTATGTGCTTTCATGGCTGATCTAAAAATATGGGAAAGTAGTCATTTCTCACCAGCAGATGGCAGTCTAAGACTATACATTGTGCTGTTGAACTACAGTGGCTCTGAGACATTATGCAAAATGCAATGTGGAGCAAAGACCATAAGGCCCAGAAACACCTCCCTTGGCAGCAAGGTCCAGCAGGTGTAAAATGACTCAGCCAAGGAAAATGACATTCTTTGGCCAGATGGTGGTGCTATAGCAAAGGGAAAAGCATTGAGGTCTATATCTCCTACACCGTAAGGCCTAGAGATGAAATCTTTTTGTCCCTTATTCCTTGGCTTAAGACAAACTAATTTGCTGTTGGATCATAAAGCTCAGCCCACTTAGATTTTGAGCTAATTTGCATAATTTGCAAAACATACTTTTGTCAATAAGTCTATGAATTTTTCACCAAGTCCCTTGAGCTTGGTGCCAAAGCGTTCACATGAGTCTGACCCTAGGTAATTATAGAATTAATTGACATTTTGATTC
Source organism: Hoplias malabaricus (assembly GCF_029633855.1). Lineage (NCBI taxonomy): Eukaryota > Metazoa > Chordata > Actinopteri > Characiformes > Erythrinidae > Hoplias > Hoplias malabaricus. Next base: position 38,351,878 of record NC_089820.1, read on the forward strand.
ATGATGGCAAATGAACCTCTTCAGCTTATCACAGGTTTTACTTGAACATCTCTAACTCCATACTTTGCTCAAATGGGTTCAAATTTAAGATTCTACTTATAGAAATGCTTTTAAAGGTAGCATGGCAGCGATGTAGGCCTATTGCTTCCAAACAGGCCTGTTAAGCGAGAACCCCGTTAATTGCCGCTTGCGGCTATATTTATTATTCTTTTTCTTTTTCTGCCATAAAACGAATCGCACAGCCCAAACCGTAAGGCCTAGACACTTGAGACTTGGTCAATAGGTAGTAGTCGGTCTCGCTACTCAGGCGCAAAATATCAGCCCAATTGGCCTCAAGGGGGCGCTACAGCGAAGGAAAACGCTTTCATTAAAAGATTTTCCACCCCGTGTGGCGTAGAGACGAAATCTTTTTTTTCCCTGATTCCTTGGGTCCTGCCGAATCAAAAAGGTACATACAACCACTAAGCTCCGCCTACTTAGATTTTTTGCTATTTTGCATAATTTGCAAAACCTACTTTTGTGTACTCCTCCGTGGATTTTTGTCCAATTTTCTTGAGCTTGGTGTCAAAATGTTCGCAGGAGCCTGTAGTTTAGTAATTATCAAAAAGACGTTGAAATTTCGATTCAAGATGGCCGCCATATGCAAATGAACCTCTTCGGCTTATTTTATGTTTTACTTAAAAATCTATAACAAACTCATGGTTTACTCAAATGTGTTTACATTTCATATTCTACTTTCAGACATGATTCTGAGGTAGCTTGTCAAAGGAGAAGCCAATATTCATATAGGGGGCGCTGTAAATGCTTCAAGTTTATATCTCAGCATCCGTAAGGCGGATCGGACCGCCGCTTGGCATGCTGCTTCTATGGGCAAGGCTGTAGAGGGAAAATTAAGGACAACTCGATTCGAGCAAAATTGTGATTGTCATCGACCAATCAGCTGTCATCAGCTGTTTGACAACCTTAACAAGGTCCAATCATCATGGGATTTGACTGGTATGTCCCTGGGAGGCCTCCCTAAGAGCAGAAAAATTGTCATAACGATAGCCACTAGGGGGCGCTATATCAAGAAAATATTATATATCTCTGTGAAAATTAAGCATATTGACACGCAGTTTGCTTCTTTTTATACTCTGCAGAGGGCCTAACAACTTTGTAATTGCAAGTGTTGTCAAAAAATGCTTTGCTTTTTCTCAGTTTCCAAATGTTCAAAATTGAAGCTTTTCGAACTAGTCCGTGGAATTTTGCGATATTCACAAACAGTTGACCTTGTTGGAATCTGCAGAGTCTGTAGGTAAATAATTATCAAAAAAAGTTCAACATTTGGACAAACTTTTGTTGTAATAAAACAATTAATTGAAGTGTGGGGAGCTTTAAACATTCTTTTAGCTATAACTCAAACAAATTAAGTCCAATCAAGACCAAACGTGACAGAAGTATGTATGGTCTTGTCCTGAAGACGTATGTACAATATGATCAAAATTTACCAAAAGGGGGCGCTACAATTGGACAAAAACTGATTAAATGGGCTTTTTTATGTTATAGCGCCATCTAGGATTGCAGGGGCACCCCAACTTAATTATGACATCTGGTCCTCAGTCTGATCAAGTATGTGACGTTTTAAAATTTTTGGGGAAAGCATTTTTGAGTTATAGGTGTATATTAGTGTACACATATAGCTTATATTTGACTTGAGGAATACATGCTAGATCTGTGTTATTGGGAGTGGCCTGTAAGCTACATAGTAATAAAAGTGCAACATTTTTTTGTTAAAGTTCAGATCCTTAGGATTCAGCTGATACCGTACATGCCCATGTTAGGTAAATATCCACATAGGAGTACATGCTTAAATCTTTCTGTATGTGCTTTCATGGCTGATCTAAAAATATGGGAAAGTAGTCATTTCTCACCAGCAGATGGCAGTCTAAGACTATACATTGTGCTGTTGAACTACAGTGGCTCTGAGACATTATGCAAAATGCAATGTGGAGCAAAGACCATAAGGCCCAGAAACACCTCCCTTGGCAGCAAGGTCCAGCAGGTGTAAAATGACTCAGCCAAGGAAAATGACATTCTTTGGCCAGATGGTGGCGCTATAGCAAAGGGAAAAGCATTGAGGTCTATATCTCCTACACCGTAAGGCCTAGAGATGAAATCTTTTTGTCCCTTATTCCTTGGCTTAAGACAAACTAATTTGCTGTTGGATCATAAAGCTCAGCCCACTTAGATTTTGAGCTAATTTGCATAATTTGCAAAACATACTTTTGTCAATAAGTCTATGAATTTTTCACCAAGTCCCTTGAGCTTGGTGCCAAAACGTTCACATGAGTCTGACCCTAGGTAATTATAGAATTAATTGACATTTTGATTCATGATGGCAAATGAACCTCTTCAGCTTATCACAGGTTTTACTTGAACATCTCTAACTCCATACTTTGCTCAAATGGGTTCAAATTTCAGATTCTACTTATAGAAATGCTTTTAAAGGTAGCATGGCAGCGATGTAGGCCTATTGCTTCCAAACAGGCCTGTTAAGCGAGAACCCCGTTAATTGCCGCTTGCGGCTATATTTATTATTATTATTATTATTCCCCCAAATTTCGCCTGAAACGGATCGCACAGCCCAAACCGTAAGGCCTACAGACTTGGTACTGGGTCACCAGATAAATAAGTTCACACTCTACGATCGTGGAAAATAACAGCGTATTTGGCCTCAAGGGGGCGCTACAGCAAAGAAAAACGCTTTCATTAAAGGATTTTCCACGCCGTGTGGCGTAGAGATGAAATTTTTTTTTCTACATGATCCTTGGGTCCTGATGAATCAAAAAGGTACATACAACCACTAAGCTCCGCCTACTTAGATTTTTTGCTAATTAGCATAATTTGCAAAATCTATTTTCGCGAACTAGTCCCTGGATTTTTTTCTGATCCCCATGACCTTGGTGTCAAAACGTTCACAGGAGTGAGCTGGTCAATAATTATCAAAAACATCCTGACATTTCGAAACAAGATGGCCGACATATGCAAATGAATGTGTACCGTGAATTGCAAATTTTACTTAAAAATCTGTAACTCCTTCATGCTTAACTCAAATCTGATGACCTTTCACACGTTGCTTCTAGACATGATTCTGAGGTAGCATCCATTTGCTGTTGCCTGAAATATTATAGGGGGCGCTGTTATAGCTAGCAATGTCTTTTGGCTAATATCTCAGCATCTACAAGGCCAATTAAGTTGACATTTGGCATGCTGGTTCAGTGAGCATGCCTACATATGGGAAATTAAGGACGACTCAATACGGGCACGTTTAATGATGTCAACAGCCAATCAAATTTCAGTTTTATTTCATCATTTTTTTGACAGGCTTAACAATGCCCAATCATCATGACATTGACATAGTATGTTCATGGACACACTTAGTATTTGCAGAAAAATTTTCGTGTTGATAGCCACAAGGGGGCGCAATTTATTTTTTAAACATGAAATATGGAATATCTCAGTGAAAATTTACCCTATCGACATGTTAATAGTTTCATAATATACTGTACGTAGTGTCTAACAATATTGCAATTGCAAGTATTTAAAAAAAAATTATAGATTTTCTTCAGTTGTCAGGTATGTGATTATGGAATTTATCGTACTAGTCCGTGAGTTTTGATCCTATCAACACACAATTGGTCTCATTGCAAAGTGTATTGCCTGTAGGTAAATAATTATCAAAAAAATGTTTAGATTTGGACACGCTGTTGCTGCAATACGTCAACGAACACAAGTGGGCGGAGCCCAATGCACTCTTTTAGCTATAACTCATTCAAACTTCACTCAAATCAAACCAAAATTGGTACACATGTGCATGGTATGACTCTGAAGAAGTGTATCAATTATGATCAAAATGCACATACAGGGGGCGCTAGAATTGGAAAAACTACTTAAAAATATGTTTTTTAATTTGTTATAGCGCCACCTATGGATGCAGTACCAACAAAATGTATTGATCTGTTCTGAAGCACATATGAAAGAAGCTTGTGTTTTTTCATAACATTTGGCAAAAGCATTTTTGACTTACAGCTGTTTATGTGTCATGTTTAGAATGCAAGTTACACACCAGTGCTAAGCAGAGCCTGGATGCCACGCAGTAATGAAATTTCAACTTTTTTTTGATAATTATTAAAGTTCAGGTTCTTGTGATTCTGCTGATACCACATATGTCCATATTAAGTCATTAAGCACAGACTAGTTCGCGGTCAAACATATGTGAGTTATTCTCAGCAATGTATTCAAAGGCATTATTGAAGAGTCCCCCTTCCCCCCTTCTCTTTCTGACATGCTCTCTGCCTCTTATCTCTCTCTCTCTCTCTCTCTCTCTCAGATTCAAATAGCTTTACTAAGAGACAACAGTAGTAAATAATAAAAATAATAATTAAATTATATATTTTTCCAACATTTACAAATTTATATAACATATGAATATATATACACACAAGCTGTATATGTGTACCTGTATAGCATATACATACATACTTATTGGGCATATGTTGTAAGTAGTGATGCATGGGTTATACTGATGTCGGTGCTACCCACTGTCTCTCAGGCAGTGACAGACTGATACACACTGTGCAGTTAAGAGGGCTGAGAGCCCATCATCCAGGGATTATCTTGTTATTAATCTTTTTATATATTGGCTTCTCCTAATTAATCAAATTTCAGCAGCTGTTTCATGACTTAACAAGGTCCTATCATCATGACACTTGCATGGTATGTCCATGGCCCCACTTCCTGAGCACATAAAATGTTTCATAACGATAGCCACTAGGGGGCGCAATTAAATTTATCAACATGCAAATATGGAATATCTCAGCGAAATATAAACATATTAACAAGCAGTTTGCTTTATTTCATACTCTGCAAATTGCCATACAACTTTGTAATTACAACTATTGTCAAAAAATGCATAGTTTATCCACAATAGTCAGGTATGTGAAAATGGAGCTTTTCGCACTCCTCCCTGGAAATTTGTCTTATCAATAAACAACTGGTATTTTTGAAGTCTGTATAGACTGTAGGTAAATAATTATCAAAAAAATCTAGAACTTTTGACACGCTGTTGTGGCAGTTATTTAACAAATATGCATGGGCGGGCCTCGATGCACTCTTTGAGCTATAACTACAACAAACTTCACCCAAATCAAACACAACTTGGTACACATATGTACGTCATTACTCTGAAGTAGTATGCCAAATGTGACCACATTGCACAGAAAGGGGGCGCTACAATTAGACAGCAACTGGTTGCACAGGTTATTAATTGATTACACCGCCACCTAGAGATGCAGTACCAGCAAGATGAGATAGATATATTCTGAACATCATGGAAAAGGACCTTGTGCATTTTCATAACATATGCCTAAAGCATTTTTGAGTTACAGCTGTTTTTTATGTGATGTTTCAACGGCAAGCTGCACATCTCTATTTAAGCAGAGGCTGCAATCACACAGTAATGAAAGTTCCACATTTTTTTGATAATTACTAAAGTTCAGGTTCTTACGATTCTCATGATACCACATATGTCTATATTGGGTTTTGATCCAAGGACTAGTTCTTGATCAAATATATGTCCGTTATATCTCATTTATACCCACCCCTGCAGACTAGCTATGCAGATCCCCCCCTCAGCCCCTCCCTCTCCTTCTCACACACAGACTGTCACCTCTCCCCCTCCCCTCCCCCCTGCCAGTCAGAGAGGGCCAGAGGACAGAGACAATTGAAAACATATCTAAACAAATCAACAATAACATCATGATTGGTTTCTTATTTTTGTTTCAGTGTCCAAGTTTTCAGCTCCACTGTCCGAAGGAGCACTTTACAGAAAGGGGTGCACCTCTTGCTCTGCATACTTTCATTGCTCCCTTTCACATGTTCTTCAATGGTGAGGACACACACACAGCAGATATGCTGCAAATGTATGACCTACTGTCTCTGCCTTTTTTATCTATAATGTGGACCAACAGAGTATGTGTGTGTAACTGTGTAGGCAGTGAGTGGAAACAGGTTTTAAAATTATCCAGCAGCACTGTTCTGTCTGATCCACTCATGAGAGCACAATAAACACTGACATAGCATCACAATGTCAGTGTCACTACAATGCTGAGAATGTATGAGCAACTGTGTCTGAATTTATGTCTATAAGTTTGACCAATAACATATATGTATCTCAGTGTGGACAGTGAGTTGACACAGGTGTTAAAATGTCTAGCAGCACTGCTGTGTCTTATCCACTCATAAGAGCACTACACACACTGACCTATCACCACAATGTCAGTGTCACTGCAGTGCTGAGAATTATCCACCACCCATATTAAATATACTTTGTGGATGTCCTGAACATTGGGTCAGAATCCAGGGTGAAATTCCAGAGTCAGTTCTGTGCTCTATGCTGTCTCTGTAACCCAAGCCCCATGTTCACCTGCCTGCAGAACAGAAATTTACCCACTCATCTACTACCCCTTCTTCTTACAATCCAGAGCACCAAGGATCACATTTTAAAGCACTACAAAATCTATATTCAAGTGTGGCTCCTGTATCAGGAACTGTCATATGCTACGCTCCTGCTCTGCAAAGACTGCTCGCTTTCACCCTGCTCTTCAATGGTCTGGACACCCATACCTCCATACAGCAGGTATGACTCAGGTGTTGGCATTTTAAATCCCTCAGCATCACTGCTTGACAGAGAATAGTCCACAACCAAACACTGCCAGCAGAGAGTGTCTTCTGTCCACTGATAACAGACTCGAGTACAAGCCACTCCACATCATATCTGCTGTTTGGGGCTCCTGAACATTAGGGTGAGAAACCAGAGTGCAACTCCAGAGTGACTTCTGTGCTCTATACTGTGTCTGTCATCCGCTACTAATCCATCTCATGCTACACTTCCAAAGAGATGCCAGAACAGCATGGAACACCTTACAAACACTACACAAACTTCCCCCAAAAGCCCCTACTATCTCAGGACAGCTCATATGAATAAAACACCTTACAAACACTACACAAACTTCCCCAAAAGCCCCTACTATCTCAGGACAGCTCATATGAATAAAACATCTTACAAACACTACACAAACTTCCCCAAAAGCCCCTACCATCTCAGGACAGCTCATATGAATAAAACATCTTACAAACACTACACAAACTTCCCCAAAAGCCCCTACTATCTCAGGACAGCTCATATGAATAAAACACCTTACAAACACTACACAAACTTCCCCAAAAGCCCCTACTATTTCAGAACAGCTCATATGAATAAAACACTTTACAAACACTACACAAACTTCCCCAAAAGCCCCTACTATCTCAGGACAGCTCATATGCTAGCACATTGTTCTCCTACCAGCGAATACCAGCTTGGACCCCGGGAATTGTCGCTTGCGGCTACATTTATTCTTTTTCTCCTGTAAAAGTCATTGTGCGGAAGAGACCGTAGGTCGTACAGACTTCCCACTTGGAGGGTAGATGTAGTTTATGTGCATCTCGGAGGACAACAAAAATTACACTGATTGGCCTAATGGTGGCGCAATAGCAAAGTGAAACGCGTTTAGGTTCATATCTCCTACACCCTGAGGCGTAGAGACAAAATCTTTTTTCCACTGATTCTTTGGGTCCTGACAAATCAAAAACGGACTAGTCAAAATTTCATTTTTCCTACGTTATTATCACGCTAATTTGCATAATTTGCAAAACCTACTTTTGCGATCTAGTTCGGGGATTTTTGTCCAATTCTCTTGAGCTTGGTGCCAAAATGTTCGCAGGAGTCTGAAGGTTAATAATTATCAAAAAAAAGTTTAAATTTCGATTCAATATGGCCGCTATATGCAAATGAACCTCTTCGGCTTATCGTATGTTTTACTTACAAATTTATAACAATTTCATACTTTACTCCAATGTGTTCAAATTTCATATTCTACTTTCAGATATGATTCTGAGGTAGCATGTCAAATGAGGAGCCAATATTCATATAGGGGGCGCTGTAAATGCTACAAGTGTTTATCTCAGCATCCGCAAGGCGGATCGGACCGCCGTTTGGCATGCTGCTTCTGTGGGCAAAGCTATAAGTGGAAAATTAAGAACAATTAGATTCGGGCAAAATTGTGATTGTCATCGGCCAATCAGATGTTAGCACCTGTTTGACTACCTTAACAAGGTCCTATCATCATGGGATTTGACTGGTATGTTCCTGGGAGCCCTCCCTAAGTGCATAAAAATTGTCGTAACGATAGCCACTAGGGGCCGCTATATCAAGAAAATATGATATTTCTCAGCAAAAATTAAGCGTATCGACACGCAGTTTACTTCTCTGTATACTCTGCAGAGGGCCTCACAACTTTATAGTTGCAAGTGTTGTCAAAAAATGCATTGTATTTTCTCAATCGCCAGTTGTTTAAAATTGAACTTTTTCAAACTAGTCTGTGGAATTTTGCTCTATTCCCAAATAATTGACCTTGTTAGAATCTGCAGAGCCTGTAGGTCAATAATTATCAAAAAAAGTTCAACATTTGGACAAACTTTTGTTGTAATAAATCAATAAATCGAAGTGTGTGGAGCTTTAAACATTCTTTCAGCTGTAACTCAAACAAATTAAGCCCAATCAAGACTAAATTTGACATACGTATGTAGGGCCTTACTATGAAGAAGCATATACAATATGACTCCAATCCACCAAAAGGGGGCGCTACAATTGGACAATAACTGATAAAATAAGCTTTTTTGTGTTATAGCGCCATCTAGGATTGCAGTGGCACCACAATTTAATCATGTCATCTGATCCTCATACTGATCAAGCATGTGCAGTTTTGAAATTTTTGGGGAAAGCTTTTTTGAGTTATAGGTGCATTTGTGATTTCTATAATTCATGCTGGATCTCTATTATTTGGAGGGGCCTGTAAGCCACATAGTGATGAAAGTTCAACATTTTATTGATAATTATTATATGCCAGGTCTTTAGGATTCCACTGATACCACATATGTACATGTTAGGAAAATATCCATAGAGTAGTACTCCCTTAAACAATTCTAACATGAAAGACTGTAACTGCTTAGCAACACTATGTTACAGTAGTAAATTCTTTCACCACCAGATAGAACTACAAACCTAAATATTGTTTTTTTGATCTATATGGAGGTTAAGATCCTATTCACCTGCAAAGGTTAATGGTCATACCATATGAATATGAATATTTATCATAATTAAAAATTATAAAGTCTCCTATACCTCTTCAAGTGGCCATTTACCCTCACCAGTTAGAAAATACCCTTTGTTATTGTGTGTTTTATTCTGATGTACTGAGTTTCTGATGTTTATACTTGTTTCTCACAGAGTACAGTGTCCCATTTAATGCCTGACATGTTAAAAGGCAAGAGCTGCACTCTGATTGGCTGTAGTGCGAGGCAACCTCCTCCCCCACACCGCCTCCTGCATTTAAATGCCCACCTGCATTTAAATATTTTAGATTTATATATAACTACTCTATAGTAGCCTGTCCAGAGCACAGGTTGCTCTGATAGTGGCCTTCAGCTCTTCTGCATTGTTGGGTCTGGCGTATTGCATCTTACTCTTCACAATACCCTGTAGATTTTCAATGGGGTTAAGGTCAGGCGAGTTTGTTGGCCAATTAAGAACAGTGAGACCATGGTCCTTAAACCAGGTACTGGTAGCTTTGGCACTGTGTGCAAGTTCCAAGTCCTGTTGGAAAATGAAACCTGCATCTCCATAAAGTTGGTCAGAGCAGGAAGCATGAAATGCCCTAAAACATCCTGGTAGAAGGCTGCATTGATCTTGGCCCTCAGAAAACACAGTGGACCAACTCGAGCAGATGACATGGCAACCCAAACCATCACTAACTGTGGAAACTTTACACTGGCCCAAGCCACACGCTTCTGATGCTGTCTTTTGTTCAAGAGTGGGTTCACACAAGGAATGCGACGCTGAAACCCATGTCTTGCATACATCTGTGCGTGGTGGTTCTTCAAGCGCTGACTCCAGCTGCAGTCCAGTCTTTGAGAATCTCCCTAACATTTGTGAATGGGTTTTATTTAACAATCCTCTACCACATCTTTTCCTTCCCTTCTCCTCTCTATTAATGTGCTTGGACACAGAGCTTTGTGAACAGCCAGCATTTTTAGCAATGACCATTTGTGTCTTGCTCTGCTAGTGTAAGGTGTCAATGGTCATCTTTTGGACAACTGTCAAGTCAGCAGTCTTCCCCATGATTGTGGAGCCTACAGAACTAGACTGAGAGACCAGTTAAAGGCCTATGCAGGTGTTTTGAGTTAATTCACTGATTAGAGTGTCGCACCAGTTGTCTTCAATATTAAACCTTTTCACAAAATTCAAATTATAAATTGTCATTTATAATCATCAAATTAAAAGAAATAAACACTTGACATATATCAGTCTGTGAGTAATGAATCCATATAATATACAAGTTCAACTCTTTGAATAGAATTACGGAAATAAATCAACTTTTTCATGATATTCTAATTTTATGACCAACACCTGTAATATTCAAGTTTATAGTAAGCACTGCTTACACATTATATACCTCACACAAAGACCCTCTTACACCACACACATCACTCAGAAACAAACACACCTCAGAGACTGTAGAACACAAGTCACAAACACAAGCACCTATTACAAATAATCTGACACTGCACATACCTACTTGGCTCAATGTCTAACAATTTTGCCATAGCCACAAATGTCAATACATCCTCTCCCAATCAATTCATACTACAGGAGTTGTCAGATTTGACTTGACTGCCATATTAAGCCAGTTAGTGCTTGAACCCGCAGATAGCCGCTAGCGGCTCTAGTTTTATTTGAATTTGTTATCGTTACCAGCAAGCGCTCGGTGTGTGTGTGTGTGTGTGTGTTTGATGTGAAGAGTGGTGTTCTTTTGGAGTGAATTTTGATTTTTCTTTTATTTTCTACATTTGTGTTCTCTGCTCTTCTTCTGTCTCTCTCTCTCCTGTTTAGACAGGAGCTGTGGGTCACGGCAGGAGGTTACAGGGTTGGTTTGTGGAGTCCCGGTCACTCGTCCTGCAGTGTAGAGCACTGGGTGTGTAACCTGTGTGGTGTGATTACATATGGTGGTGGTATAGGGGACTCCCTCTGAGCTCAGTCTATGCCGTGGTAAGCCCAGCCCTGTTCTACTACTTGGTCTTGTCTAGTAATTATTTTACTGCTGATAGTCCTTCCAGTCCTGTTGGTTACATGAAACTGTTTTAAAACCTATTGTTAATAAATTTGGAAGTGTTGGAAATACGTCTCTGGCCTCTTGGTGTGAACGAACCTGAGTGTCTTTCTTATTTCTTTTTTTCTTTCCTCTGGGCCTTAACGCCCCCTTTTTATTTCCTAGGGGTGAAAGTCCCTTAGGTGGCGTAGTCGTGCTACATCACTTTATTGTATATTCCTCCTGACCACTACCACCTCGCCACACAGACAACAACCTCGACCTGTAGGAAACCTGTTAAAACCATTTTCTGATCATGGCTCTACTTCATCGCATGCCTGAGGAGTGTATTAAATCAGAACTGGACTTGTTTACAGTACCTTTAACACAAACCGCTATTGAGAAACACACTTATGTCGAAATTCCGCCGCTGTCAGCAATATCCGACACTGCCCCACTGGAGTTTTTCATAGCCGGCCATGGTGAAGATTATATGGATCTAAATAACACACTATTATACCTTCGTCTTAAAATCACAAAACCTGACGGAAGCGACATTGATGACGGAGCTGCTGTGGGGTTGTTAAACTATCCTGGAGCTACAATATTTTCACAGGTCGACGTGTCCCTAGGAGACAGGCTGGTATCACAGAGTTCAAGTACCTACCCATACCGTAGCATGATAGAATGTCTCGCCAACTATGGTCGGGACACCCTGGAAACTGTCTTCTCTGCAGGCCTCTTTTATCTGGACACTGCAGGGCATATGGATGAAACAAACCCCGCAAGGAACAATCGCGGTTTGGCAAAGAGGGCCGCATTTACAAACACTAGTAATGTGGTAGAACTGCTGACCCCGATTCATAGCGACATATTTTTTCAGGAGAAATTGATGCTTAACGGTGTTGATATAAAAATTCGCATGACACGTAATAAGGATGATTTCTGTCTAATGCGGCATGACGCGTTGGCATACAAAGTGAATATTCTCTCTGCATCATTATTTGTCAAAAAAGTATCTGTGTCACCAGCTGTAAGGTTGGGTCATACCCAGACATTGTTGTCAACAACGGCTAAAAACCCCATTGACAGAGTGTGTCTAAAAAATTTTTCCATACCCGCTGGGACACGTGTTTCTAACCTAGAAATTTTGTTCTTGGGACTCTACCTAAGTCTATGATAATAGCCATGGTTGATAATGATGCATTCACAGGCGCCTATAATAAAAACCTCTTCTCGTTTAAACATTACAACTTGGAGTTTCTTGCGGTCTATTTAGACGGCCAGCAATTTCCAGCCAAACCACACCAACCGGATTTCCACACTGGTTCCGCCGTGCGCGAATTCTTCCAGTTAGCGCTTGCATCTGGAAGACATCTGAAAAACCAGGCATTGCCAATTGATAGGCAGGATTTCCTACAGGGCTACACTCTGTATGCGTTTAATCTCACACCTGATGAAGAATGCGGTCAACACGTGTCTTTGGTCAAATCAGGTAATATTAGACTGGAGGCCCGTTTCAGACAGCCGCTCCCGCATACTGTAAATTTGGTTGTGTATGCTGTTTTTGACAGCATCACTGAAATCTCTAACCGAAGACAAGTTTTAGTGGATTTTTACTAATGAATACGTTGGAGCTGTCTGCTGTAATGGACAAAGTGGCTGTTAACACACATTTTCTCGGTGTGTTAGCATGTGACCAATTACCAACAAATGGTATATGGAAATTACCTGTGACGGCTATTGTCAATACACACTCATCTGATCTTCCTGGCGAACATTGGCTTGCTATCTACATAAGTGAAGACCGTGTCGGGTGTTTTTTTGACAGTTTTGGAAATGCACCTACCTATGACAAGTTCCCTAAAATTATTAGTGATTTCCTTAAAACAACATGCACGACTTTGAGGTATTCTACCAGACAAGTTCAAGATTTTACATCAACCACATGCATTTCTATACCACATGGTTAGACTGTGTAATTATGAAGAAGTGATGTCAAAATATGGTTTTAATTTAACTAAAAATGACAATATGGTTTCAGCCTTTGTGAAACATTTGTATCCGTGTGTTTGTAAGAACAGGTCGTTTATTTGTATACAACATGTTCAAAAAGGAGAGATGTTTATTGTATAGCCCTGTGTAGTGTAAAGCTGACGAATAAAAACACTGATTTTCAAAAAGATTTTCAACTCTGGTTCGTTTATTTACAAATATACATGTAACAATAATAAAACAACAAATGACAGTTTTTCAAACAATGTGAAAAATATTCAAAACAATCAAGTAAACAACACAATCACACATCAGATAAAATAAAAATAAAATATATAACAATTAGAAGTTTAACCAAACACTTCTGTCTAAAACGGGGGAGAGAAATCTGGGGGGTTCAACACTCTTAACAGGCGATTGCAAAGTGTCTTTCACTGGTGTAGCATAATCAGCAGACTTTTTATTTTTTAACAAATTAATTTTTTGTCTGACAAACTTATTTGGTATGGTAGAAAGAGGGATGTTTAAAACAGCAAAAGCCTCTAGAAACTCGCTCCACCCCCGAGGTCTACGATCATCGCTAACACGGTATGCGGCGGTGATGCTTTTCACCAAGTCCAGAATATGTGACCCTGGGATTGTACATTCATTTAAGACAAATTCTCCTAATTCATTCCAGGAAGACACATCTTTTGATTTAGACATTGTATCTAAAACATACTGAACATTCTGTCTGCTTCGCGAAGATACATATCTAAGAACATCATCGGTTATGGAATGTTTGTTACCTGTCTGATCGACAACATTTATTTCCTTATTAACAGTATCCGCAGGCGGCAATGACAATGTTAAAGTATTGGTCTCCATATCACCATGTTTAGCGATGGTTAAATATCTCTGTAACACGGATGTATAAAGTCTGGCCTTCTCGTGGGGGTCGAGATCCCTCCTGGCCAAAATATCTCTTATCGACGTGTCCAAATCATTTTCTACAATTTGTCGGACAGCGCACCGACTGTTATCACTCTTTAACTTATCCAACTGGTGCTGAGGTACCAAAAATAATTTTTCAGCGTACTCCATGACTTCAGTTTATCTCCCCGCTATCAAGCTTGCTATAAATGGTAAAGCAATGCTTAACAATGGTAAAAGAAAGCCGCCTTTCTGATTAATTATTTTCTTTTTCCGTGAAACACCAACCTTTTTATCTGCGATAAATTTAATTTCAGACTTCTTCTTCTTTAACTCACGATATTGTGTTGATGTGAGAGGTACGGTGCCATTAAGAACATTAAGGGCAACCTCACACAGAGTTAAGATAAGTTCATTAGACGCCGTTTGTAAAATAACACGTCTCTGTGCTGGTGTGGCTTTAAATAAAAGTTTAAGAAGCGGTAGGTTTCTATATAGTCTGTCCGACATACTGATCTATCTGCATATTTTCGGAATGTAAACAACAGGCGTGTTTGAAAGCAGATCTATTCTGAGACGAAAGTTTTCAGGAGTCTTAGCTTTATAATCAATTAAAAGGTGACCGAACGGCTTGCTAACAGCGTTTTGAAAACATTCCATGAAAAATTTGGTGTTGCCGGGGTACATCTGTCTACCTAATACACAAACCTGATTGTTGTCTCTAGGATTTTTAAATAATATGAGATAGTTTGTGCTCAAACTAATTGTCCTACTAGACTTTCCTTGAAAAAACAAATTTTGCATTAAGTAAATGGCACTTAAATTTCTGTGATGTACATACTGTGTAAACACCTTTTCCACTTCGGCATTATTGCTGGCGTCTTTCATAACATCATCAATTATTAACAAATTATTTCTGTTAAGCGGTATGTGTCGTCACATAGCGACGTTGGTATCCCTTGAACAAAAATAATATTTCTTATCTTTAACATTTCATCATAAAGGGGTTGCCAGCAGTCATAAATGTATACTATGTTTTCTATTTTATTTGAAATCAACTCATCAGAACGCTCAATCAACTGTTCTACCAAAAAAGTTTTTCCGGAATTTGATGGTCCGCTTATTACACACGAAAATGGGTGTTGTAATCTAAAATGAAACCCATCAACATTTATCACACCCCGACTGTCATTAGTACCCATAAGGAAGTGTTGAAAAATCAGGCAACAGGACACGTTTGTTGTACACAACTTTAAACCGCTTCACTACTGATTTGTTTTTCAGCGTGAGGTTCTTTTTATTTCTCACAATGCCGTCAGCGCAAGCAAGTATGTGTCGGCTAGTATCGCGATTCGTCACATAATTATCAACAAGGTCAATAAGTGTGTCGAGTCTAATAACTTTTGAGTTTTCAGAGTTTAGCGTTATGCCCTTTGCTTTCATGCATGTTTTACCGCCAGCTGTAAGATAACGTACGTCTTAGGACCTCCCGAGCAGAACTCTGTAATGTAATCACCACCACCAATCTCGTCTGTCAAATCGCCTAAATAAGGCCCCAGAGGGGGTTCCCAATCACCTTCATGAGAAACAAAAATAACACTGTGTCGCTATACAACAACCTGTCTCCCAATTTATCCATTAGATTATACAATTCTAAACGAGCGTGAGCTGTTGTAAATGCGCCGAGGAATACATTAATATCACGTGTTGGACAGCCGAATAGCACCACTTAATCAATGCTGCAGTGTCGGACACAAATGAAAAGTGTTTAACCTCATAGCCGTCACCAAAGATGTGTTGTGAAAACTGTTCAGGGTCCGTTAACACTTCAGACACGGGCAGGTTTTCCCTCATTGAAAAACGGCCCCACAAGCTGTTTAACAACAATTTGTTAATAGAGCGACGCGCCTGGTTAAGGCATATCTTGTCAGGATTCAGTTGGATATTTTCCTTTTCAAAATAATCCCTGATGTATTCGGCCCTCTCTTCCTCTGTGACAGCATGTGCTGGATAACCACTGGCCTCCTGTTTGTACTGTAAAAACGTCTTTACATACTCGCAGAACAACGTCTCTGAACTGTCTGGGAAATGCCAAACTTCGTGGATTTTTGCAACTACATACCCTTTCTCAACAGCCTTCACTAAATCAATACTGACCCATGACCCCGTTATAGATCTCTCTTCATCACTATGCATACACGAACGCAACTGGTTTTCGTGCTCGGCACATGTGCGGCACAGCGGGAACATTAACTTTCCATTACAACGGTATGGTAAAACAGGGTGGAGGAGTTTTCTTGGCAGATATACTGTTGCCTTGACTAGACCATAGTAATCCTCAAGAGGTTGAAAGTCTTTGAAAAATATTTGGGGGTGCCCTACCGGGTATTTCTTCCGGGCCTGGCAGAATGGATACAAGCTGGTGAAGTCCAAATATCTAATTTTCTCACCCTCCTTTGCTTTGTAATACAAATTATATGCATTTGTTCGACCACCAAAAAGTGCGTCTCTTGGTTTGAGCCTTTCAGGAGCTGTGTAATTAGAAATGAACGTGGCAACATCCAAATCATACCTCTTAGCAGATGCCCACTGACATTCCCACATCACTTCAACTTCTAGACCATATGCTCGAACAAGCGTCTCCACCTTGGTATCAAACCGCATTCAATGTCTTGTGCAGGTTAATGTATGCGTTGTTGTGTGTCAGCGCCAGCGTGTCTTTTGGTAGAAAATGTGTTTTGTATACTGCCATACAACATGATGCTAATGTCGTATAATTAAACGCGTCTAGCTTTGTGCACTGAATGAATTCTTCGCAATACTTGATACATGCTTCGCGCAGCAAAACAACGTCGTTCCTGCCGTAAACATACAACTCCTTTTGGAAGTCAAAAACACCGTTTGAGACTGTGTCGTACCATTCGTCAAACTCTTTTTTGTCTTTGTCGTTCATAGTGTCATAACCATAAAAACCCTTTTCAGGGTATGGCCCCACATAGTTCTCATTTTGTTTTAAATTGAATTTGTGTGGGAAATGTCCTTTCTCGGAGCATGTTAGATTTAAGCCTGATGTTGTTTTAGCCAAACGCATTGGAATGAATGAATATGAGTCTATGTAATGTTGCTTGTATGTTTCATCATACATGGAGATCTGTCTACACCCCATCATGGTGATTTTGACAGCGACACCCACACTAGAAAAATATTCCAATAATAGAAAATTGTCAAAACCGGCCGCATTGTGTGCTAACCATGTGTACGCTTGATATTTGAGCTGTCTAAACTTTCTCATAAGCCTTTCTATGCAGTCAGACCCTTCTGCAGTGAATTCTGTACCATCATATGTAATAGCGCAGACAAAATTAGCTTCATGCTTTCCATTTTCAAAGCGTGTCTCAAAGTCGAAAAAGATGTAGGAATTACTGGGTTCTTTTAGTTTGATCGGCTGTATGTAACATTCATGTGTGGTGTCCGATATTAAATCTTCACCACAATGAACACAACGACCCGACACACACTTGTGGGGTTTTGGTTTTATTAAACTTACGTGATAACGATGGCCACATTTTTTGCAATACTTAGTTAGATTGCATGAGGATGCTATCACCCCTGTAGTAGACTGTTGTTTTTGTTTCTTATGCTGCTCATAACAATAGACAGACTTGCAGTAACGCGAACAGTCATCACAATATTTCACACGCCTGGGGTGTTTGTGACACATCGCAACTATATTTACAGCTATGATCTCTGGCGTTAGTGTAGCCCGTATAACAAAACGCACAAACATGCGGCACCCCCATGAACGCTTTCAAATTTTTTACCAAATAATAATGACTGTCATGGAGGTACAGAAACGCAGTCTTGGTATGTGGTTTGTCTTTGGTTTGGTACTTTTCTAATTTACCCGAACGACTCTTGTGGAACACAACTATTTTAATACCATACTTATATTCAAAACGACCAATATCATTAAAACCTACTCTATGGTCACGTGTGTAGCCAATGTTTATCTGTATCTGTTCGGCTATAGGTTCTAATGTGTTATGTGGTACATGCGGATTCAGAAAAAGAGCAATGCAGATTGCAAAACACAGATTGTTTGAGATGTTTGTTGGGCAGAAAAGATTCAGTCTGTTCCTTTTGATCACCTGATCGTGTGCTAGGTCACGCACCTTACGACGAACACCACAATTTTTACCCACGACTATCGAGACAGTCAGCGCCAAACTCTCGTCCGTTTTAATACTGTTGTTACTCTGCATAACCCTTTCAATAGCGTCTGAAAATCTGTCTACACTGTAACCGTCCCTTGAAGACAACACCGTGTTTACATCAGATGTTAAACTACTACCTCTTAAGGTGATGTCGATAACACCACCATCACCAGCCAAGACCCTGGAGAATGACACAATTTCTGACAACACATCGTGTATATAGGACGTGTATGAAGCTATGTCTGTGGATGGCGCGTCATGTAAATTCAGCATCCAGTGAAGCACAACGCTGTTAAACCGATTCCTAGACACTATGGTATAATCGTCTACAACACCACCATTTCTCACCAATTCTGCTATATGACCGTCAGATAAACCAAAGTTAGGAGCTGTTGGGTCAAATGCTGAATGTCCAGGTGTTGTCACACCGCTACCTGTTTGTTCATTGTTTATGTGTTGTGTGTTATTTTGAATATCATGTTCTAGGTCTGCTATAGCTATGTCACATTCTTCGATAAGACAGCGTAGTTTTTCACTTGGATACAACCGCCCCCAAGCATCATATGTTGCGTCATCACATGCAAAATCTGTTGATTGTTCGCCACTACTATCATATCTACAACGCTTAACCGGTTGTGTATGTGATGCTTGCCTTGTGTTTGTTAACCATTCATCCGGTGTTGTTTGTAATAATCCATGTGCGTTACTACTGTTATCGCTGTCTTGTATGTCTACGTCTTGTTGATTTTTACTAAGCGAGTCAATAGCCATGTCACATTCGTCCATAAGACAATGCATTTTTTCACTCGGAGACAACTGTTTCCACACTTCATATATTGGGTCATCACACGCAAAATCTGTCGATTGGCTGTGGCTATTGTTATTATTACAAAGATTTGTCGGATGTGTTTGTGATGTTTGACTAGTGTTTGTCAACCATTCGTCCAGTGTAGTTTGTAATAAGCCATGTGCGTTACTACTGTTATCGCTGTCTTGTATGTCTACGTCTTGCTGATTATTACTAAGCGCGTCAATAGCCATGTCACACTTGTCAATAAGACAACGCATTTTTTCACTCGGAGACAACTGTTTCCACGCTTCATATATTGGGTCATCACGCGCAAAATCTGTAGATGCCATGACTGTTTAGACCTATTTGTTTTTCGATACACAAATTATTGGTTTTTAAATGTCAATGGTTTAAAATAACGCTATTACTTTTGAATGTGCGTTAATGATTTGATTTATTTAACACATACTTGAAAAATAAACCACACTAAATTATCAACACAATAATAATAATAATAACAATTAACTATTAACTATTATTATCTACAAGAAAAGACGGTCCTGCAACAGGGATCCGTGTTGATTTTTTAAACTGCAAAAGTCTGTTTAATTTATACAACAATTCTAACGCTGTTTTACTGTGCGCAACCTGTTTCTTACACAAACCAAGAATATCCTTAACTAAATTGGCATTAGCTGTTTGTTCTTTACACAAGGCTTCAATACGTTCAACCTGTTTCTGAATAATATTGTCGCGCCTGCGGTTTAAACAGCCTGCCTACGCTGTTCAATAGAGATTTTAGCGATCTCCTGCGACATCTGTCACATCAACGTTATAAACTCAACAGGGTTGTTAGCGCAATTACAACCCCCCACCTGGTTTTGTTGTTGTTGTTGTTGTTGTTGTTGTTCGTGATCTTGATTGGATTTTATTTCATCCGTAATAGAGTTCCCAGGTTCGATCAGAGCATCATTTAACACATCATTCAGCACAACAGCAGCACCGTTGTCCTCCTTTACTGTAAAGCTGTTATCATTCCATGTTTTAATTAACTCATCAGACCATCCAGCGGCGCACAGACCAGGATCAACACAGTCCTCATACACCAACAGATCGAAAATGTCCAAATCTATGAACAGATCAAATAATGAAACACTCGTTAACACACAAACATCATGTTATAAATAATACAAATAATATTTAATTGTGTTTTTATTACCGTTTGTTTTGTGGATATCGTCCAATCTAAGACGTTTACCACTACTTGAGCGCAATGTTTGAGCACCACCAGATCCAAAACTATCACGTTTTCCGTGTGGAACAGACACCCTGATGTCCCTTGGGACGCTTTGATTGGATCGGGTAGGACTGCTTGTTAAACACGGCGTAAATGTTTGCGGCGCTTGGTCGTTGCTGGCGTACGTAGCATCCAACGGTTCAACAGCAACAGAGGTGCCGGGAACAACTTCAAACCCTGGCGGTGTTAGGAGATTTGTTGCTTCAACTAAACGTGTCAACCCTACAACAGAGAACATATAAATTACACACTATTGCGCCACACAATCAAAATATAACACCATGAGTTACAAGATGTATCAGACAACCTACCAAGAGGATTTAAATACCCCATAGCATCCACAGTTTCTGAAGAAATGAAAAAATAATCTCATGAATAACAACTAAAATAAAAAAGACACATAAAATAATAAAGAGCAGAGTCATACCTTCACAAAGTTGTGATAAACCTTCAATGCTCCTAATGGCATGGATGGTTTCTAACTCAGATGTACCTAGACAAGATAAACCATGTTAAGTGGGTAAGAAAATATTATATCACCGAAATTCTGACAAAAAATTAGGTAGAAATCTGTAGCTTAACACTTACCGAGAATGTAGGACTCCATTGCTACTTCCAAATAGTGTCTGAATGGCGTCTAAATTGTATCGGTATAGGCTTTGTCACACAGGATTTAAGTTAACTATATATACGTGGGGGCTGTGGGTGTGTCAGGGGTGGGGTGTGGGTGTGAGGGGAAGCCCATATAAGGACATCCTGTACTGACCTGTCAGTCATAAGCCCGAGAATCAAACAGGTTAATTTTAACACCCCTTAAATATTCATGAGGGCTGCTACCAAATGCTATACCACGCCGTTTCTTCCTTGGCGCAAAAGCAAAGTTGGTTTCAGAACTAATAGTTGGTGTAACTGTAGATTCTCTTAAAAGAGACTGATTTACACACACTGTAGACATTTTAAAAAGCGTTTAGCCATAGAAATCCACCAGGGTCATTTTAAATACCACATGCAAGCACAACCCACCCCTCACATGTTGGGGGGTGTGAGGGTGTCAGGGGTGGGGTGTAGGTGTGAGGGGAAGCCCATATAAGGACATCCTGTACTGACCTGTCACCTAGGTCATAAATCAGGGGTCATAAATCATTCACAAAGGTGTTTGACAGAAGGTGTAGGATATATACTACTTATGTACTATTTGTATACATTGCAATTGCTGTATGTTTCCATTGTTTAAAGGTTGTATGAAAAGCACACTTACTAATATTACATTGTCAGATATGTTATCATTGTGGTGGTACCCTCAATTGTACATATTTGTACATTTAATTAGGGAACATGATTATATTACAATTGTAGATTTTAAAATGTGTTGATTTCATACACCCTGTTTTATTTCCAGGACTTTTATTATGTTTTTTGTTATATGACATTTCTATAATGAAATACTACAAACATGTATGTCTCCCACCGGAGAAGAGAATGCAATGTACCTTTAAGTAACAAAACTGGACTTTTAAACACTTGTACCTTTTAGTGACCAATAATGTACCTTTTCCTTTTTTCTGAGAGTGTAAGTTATTTATTAAAGCAGTAATTTCACCATGAACTTGATTGTACCCTTTTCTGAGGGAAGGGAGGTGTGTGTGTGTGTGTGTGTCGGGGGTGGCAGGGCGGTGTATAGAAATAAACTATTACAACCGATAATGAGCCAGATCTGGGCCGAGTCTGGCACTAATGGCGTGCTTCTGGCTCAAACTCGGCCGTGGTCCGGTTATCGCGTTTAGTTATGGCTTGCCAGATTAGGGCCGAGTCATTTGAGCCGCGCCTCAGCCACAACACTCGGCCGAGTCTGTGCCGAAAGTTTCCCAGACTCGGGCCAGAACTATCGGCCCACTCTACGGCCGTACATCACGGCCGAGACAATGCCGACTCCGCGTGCGGTGTTGTGCCGAATTCAGCACCCCCGCCGCGAGATGCATCCCCGGCATATTAAGTCCTAAGGGAGGTTAATCGGCGTTTTATGACAAAACGGGCAAAATATCATGTTATAATAATAATAAAATAAATCGCCCTTTCCCCAGTAGAAACACTCTAGATGTTGAGATGTAAAAAAGAAAAGGTCGCTTATAAATAATAAAATGATATAGTCTACATGCAACACTGCTTTTTCTGAAGTCAGCTTCGACTTATTCTAAAACAAACGTGTACGTTCATTTTCTGACCACAATGAAACTCCTACATATCCTGTCGCAATTTTTATGGAATATTTAAACACTGGAAATAAATAGGAATATAGGACAAAAGCAGCGAATTGTAAATAAAATTACCACTTCATTACTGTACTTGCTAAAATGTTATATCCATGAAAATGTTCACATGCTGCCACTGCCTGAACATAACTGCAATATTAATAGTTGAATTAGAAAGAAATGTACCCAATTTTAATTCTGGCTACATTTCTGTTTTTGCCATGAAACTTATACAGGTATTTTATATTGATCCTATAGGTGTACTGACAAAAACAAACCTTATTTGTGTGTACAGAAAGAGAGTTACAGGGGGATGCTTTTTAAGGCAGTCCACCTGCCTGAAAAGGCACCGTGGTATTAAAGTTACATATTGATGATGTAAGCACCACAACCCTGAATTGGATAAGCGGTTACAGATAATGAATGTATGAATGAATGAATGAATGAATGATGATGCAAGGCTTAGATGCTGAAGCTGGGCCATGGATATCCATTCCATGAAGCTCTCTGTACACATTGTTCTTGAGCTAATCTGAAGGCCACATGAAGTCTGGAGGTCTGTAGCAATAGACTGATGTGCACTATGTGCTGTCCTAGCTATGTCATTTTATGTGACCTTCCATTTAGTGGTTGAATTGCTGTCATTCCCAATTGCTTCTACTTTGTTATAATACCACTGACTGTGGAATATTTAATAGTGAGGAAATTTCACAACTGGACTTGTTGCACAGGTGACATTCTAGGTAGCTCCTGAGAGCGACACATTCTTTCACAAATGTTTGCAGTCTGCATGCCTAGGTGTTTGGTTTTTAACACCTGTGGCCATGCAAGTGACTGGAACACCTGAATTCAATGATTTGGGTAGGTAAGTGAATACTACTGACAATACAGTGTAAATAGAAGTGCTAATAAACTGCATGTATTACTGCTTTTACACACTGCTCATGTACAGGCAGCCATATTGAATTCTAAACTTGGGTTTCATGAGACTCCAGAATTTCTGTGTAGGAAATTCAAATGGAACACAGCATTAAACATGGCCATCCCCATGACCTCTTCTATTGAGCTTAAACTGATTCTTTATCAGTTTGAAAATTTCATAAGAAATTCAGTTATGAAACTACAGTTTAAGTCTTCATCTCTTGTGAGTTACATTTCATAATAATAAATTTATATTTTCATAAGTAAATTTTGCTATGTTTACAGCATAAGTTACGTATTGTTCACTTCATATTGTATATTGTATAGTGTGTAGCTCACTGTGCTCCAGCTCGGAGATGCGCTCATGCAGACTGTTGAGGCCCTGGTCGATGTGCTGGTGGTGGTTCTCTGTTTCTTTGCGCATATTCTTCCTCTCATCCTCCAACAGCTTCACCTTCCACTCCAGATCGCCACCCACATCCTCCACCTGCCCACCAGCCTGCCCTGGAGCCCCCACCAACGCCTCCGAGTGGTTCAGCACCACTGGAACCATCTCCATCTGAAAGAGAGAAAGAGACACACAAACTTCTGGTTATCGACCATTTCAAGATCTAGAAGCTGATTTTCTTTTCAGTGCTCATAATTGCAAAGTTATCCTCAGGCCATTAAACATTTCTCCACATCTCATATGTCCAATTTCAGTGCCGATTTCCTTTTCTAAGAAACCGATTTTTCGCAGCTCCAAATGGTTTCCGACCCATAGTGTTATCTTTTCATAGTGGAAGGAGGGACACTAACAACTATGACTTTGTTGAGAACTGAAGTGAGGCAGGAGCTTGAATTTGTTTTCTGTTTTTCTGATGGGTTGAGTTTGATGTACAAAAACCTGTGTGGTTGTTAGGCTGTAAATCTCATATAATTCATGTGCAAAAGGAAGACAAGGAAGAGAAAACTGAACTCCTAACAAACAACTATGCTGTCACGCCCTCGTCCTGTCAAGTCTGTTTTCCCCGTCATGTGCTCTCTCAGCACATGGCTCTGTTTGTTGTTGTCCATGTCTCCGCCCTTGTCCTGCCTTCTTTCTTCCTGCTTGTCAGTGTTGTTTGTAATCCTGCCCCTTCATTATTAGTCTCAGGTGTCCTTGTGTGTATTTAAGTCCCCTTCTCTCACTTTCTCTTGTCGGACATTTCACCTTTGTAGTGTTTCGTATCCAGTTGTTTCATGTTGTTCCAATTCCTGGTCGTGTCGTTTCCATTTCAGGTCATGTGTTTTTGTTTAAATTCCTAGTCATGTTGTTTCCTCGCTTCGTGTTTGCCCTCGAGTCCGTTTGTGTTTGTTTTGTTATTTTGTTGTTAAATAAAAGTCTGTGTTGTAGCGTGTGCGTCCGCCTCCGTCAGTCTGCCTCGCGAATCCTGACATATGCAAGTAAATCATATTTCATATTTGCATAGAAAATCTGGCAGTGCATCCCGCACTTAAAGTATCATAGAGATTCTTTTACACAGTGAAACATGTAGCAAACACAACCCGGGGTTCCATTTCAGTAAGGGTTTATTTGCTAAATAATAAACAAACAACAAATGCCCAATAATGCCCAACCTTAAAATAAAACCAAATAACATTATTCCAGTGAGTGTGATATTCTGAGTGTAAATGTGTTGGTTTAACTTTTTCCAAATTTTTCCTCGTGGCAGTCCGTATTATTTGAGATTATCATCCAATGCCTAGTTTCACTGGTTAATAAATAATGATTTTAAATAACGTGTGCTGTTGATTTAACAAATACATGCAATCGAGAAGAATCTGAACAAAGCATTTTTCTTCAAATGATCTTATATTTTGTATTTGTTTTATAATTATATATTTTGTATTTACTGTGATTATATATAACTTTATACAATCACCACGCTTACTGAGGAGGCAATTAATTTCTGCACAGTACGGTAAATACAGTGGGTACCCTGCACTGAAGCAAGACACTGCACAATTTAGCAGTCCTTTGCAGCATTTGTAATATGTCCATAGATTTATATATATATATATATATATATATATATATATGAGAGAGATACTCTATTGCTATAAAATTAAGTTAAAACAACAATAGTATATTATGGTGTTTCTATTGGTTAAAATCTTATGTATTCACACAGAGAGAGTGAAATAATGGTTTACTGACAATAAAGTTACTTTGAAGTGTTCTCCTTGTGTCTGCATGTGAAATTGTGAGTGACTGGAAAATGTTGTATGAGAGAGCGAGTCGTCTTCCCCCGAATGAGTGTCACTCGGCCAAAGTCGGGCCAAATGCTGTATAATTTTAATTGGTAACGTGGCATCACTTTTATGAATACATCATTAGTGGGCTGCTGGCAGTTTTTTATTTCACCTGACGGTGGCAGCAGTGTGCTAATGTATAGGATATTGCACCACTGTGTTAATGAACTAAGCTAAACGCCATTCATTATTCTGGGCCAGCAAAGTGATGACAGAATGACATTTGGTGATGACTCCAAAAAAATAAATAAATAAATAAATAACTGACAGTGAAAAACGGCGATTTCAAGAGAGGAATTGGATTTTACATTCTTTTGTACAGAAGCGTATTGCTGCCACACACAATAAAAAAAATCCTCAGTATGTTGTTATTTTGAAATAAGCATCTAATTTTTATGAGATATGTCTGTCTCCATTCTGTCGGTAATACCAATACTGTTCCAACACAAGAGCCACTGAGCCGTGGTTTCACTGGTTCACGCTGCAGTGTCCAGCGATGATCCATTGGTCCAATTGTGTCTAGTTCGACGTCCATGTAATGTTTTGTGTGTTTGGTCTTATTCTCCTGTAAAGTGGCCTAAATCACACACATAACTAAGCAGCGGCTCTGTATGAGCACCAGCTCCAAACTGCATGACCCAGTGAAACCATGGCTCAGTGGCACTTGTGTTGGAACAGTTTTGGTATTACCAACAGAATGGAGACAGACATATCTCATAAAAAATAGATATCTCATAATTACGAAATATTATGTCATTTTTATGACATAATATCTAATAATAACAAGATACTATCTCATAATAACGAGATGCTTATCTCATAATAACGACATGAGTATTGTTTTATCGTGTGCGACAGCAATACGCTTCCACACTACTGCAGCAGTTAATGATCTAAAATGAAGTTTAGTAGTTAATAAATTTAAACTGTTTTGTAAATGTGTTTTTTTATATATTTTGAATACACTGTTATACATTTTTTTATATTAATGATATGTTTGGAATGAGAGACTGGCCCTTTGAAAAAGGTTTGGACAACCCTGGACTATAGCTACCATGTTCACTACCAAGTGGAGGCTAGATGTATTCAGCTCACACCCCTAAGGAATAATAGAGCCCAATCCAGTAGTTTTGTGATTAGTGGCTTCACTAATGCTCTTGTGGCTGAATGCCATCAGGTCCTTTAAATATTCCAGCATTTAGTGTAAAATCTTGACTGCAGCAGCTGCTACTGCAGCAAAGGTGTCCACAACCTTTGGCCGTGTAGTTTTCTTTTATAAAAGACATAAACTCAAGCAACTAAACCATTGAAAAATATTTAGAATAAAGAGGGAACACTTATTCTAGGCAAAAAACCTGTAGCATCTTCCTCAAAGCTGTTTCTCTCACTCATATTTTATGCATGTGTTTTCCCCCAGCAAAAGCTTTATAGAGCAGAGAGAGAGAGAGAGATTTCCCTCACCCACAGCTCTGAAGAAACACATACTGTATGTCAGATAATGCTAATGTTACCAATAATCAATGAAAACGACCTACCAGTTAGCATTATGCAAATGACATCATGCGAACTGGTGGCCTTGAGAGGTTCCTGCTTTGAGATAGAATGATACTGTATATTTATTAAACACTGAAGTATATGGTATAGCAATTAAATGTCTTTCCTTACAAAAAAAAATTCTATGGGTACTCCAGAAACCTTTTAAGAGGCTTTATTTTTAGGCGAGTGGAAAAATGAACGCTCATAAATTCCCTCATTTGTCTTTCCAGATAAACCAAATTAACCCATGGAGTATGTGTGTTTGAGCACAGAAATCACCAAACTCCCTGCTAGACACTGGACAAGACACTTGTATTTTTAAGAGTGTCTAAGCCAACAATAAAAATCACATAGGACTGCTCAGTAAGACTACAATATATTATGATAGGAGTTATTTTATTTGGAATCATGAACGAAATGATTGCTGACTTGCACATGGTTTCATGCAAAGGTTAATACCAGTTTTGATGGAATTTGGTGGCTTTTGCACTTAAACACACAATCACTTTGCAAAGAAAACATGCATCTCTAAAATACTTCATAGAAGAAGAAAAAAAACTTCAAGTGTCAGTGGAAGTCAGTGTTAAAATATTTAATTCCAAACTAATTTGGAGCATTTCACATAATGTGGAGTACAGATGTGTTCAAATGATGTAGCAAATTAAAATTAGAGAGGACTAGAATTAAACTCTGATATAGAACCATGCCCATGAATAACCTGTACCATATATTCACTCACCTCTAACTTTTCTATGCGGTCCTTCAACTGGAGAATGGCTTTCTCCAGCTCCTCCACAGCCCGAGCCGTCTGCAGTTGTGCAGCAGATGTGCTCACATCATCGCCGGCCATGAGTCGCCGGCGTCCAGCTGCCCACACACCCACACTGCGCTCGGGCAGGCTCCTCTCCTCCAGGCCACTCTCACATTCAGAGAGCTTCCCTGTCAACTCCCGAATGGTCCTCTGATCCATGAGGATCTGGTCGTTTTGCCTGAGGACTGTCTGCCGGAGTTCTTCGGCGGTGGCGCTCAGTTGGCTCCAGTCCTCGTCGTCATCATCGTACGGCTCGTCAGCCTGTGACTTCAGGCTCCTGGACTTGCACTCTCCCGGAGGCACGGGTGTGCAGATGAGGCGGCTGAAGGAGAAGCGCTTGGGACCAGTATCGGTAAGCTCGTTACGGAACGGGACCTCGAGGCCTAGGCCCAGTCCACCACTCTCAAAAGATTCCGGACCGTGGAGAGCGCCCAAAGAATCAGGCCCGTGGATCGCGTTCGGTGATTCAGCACGATGGAGAGAGTTCAAGGAATCAGCGCCTCCGGAGTCAACACCGTGGAGTGCGCTCAGTGGCCCCGCGTGTGCCACCGCGCCCGAGGATAGCAGCGCTTCCGCGGACACCGAGTGGTTGTCGGCAGGGGCCTGGAGCCCGGAGGTGCGGGAGCGCGGGTAAACGCTGGCGATGATGCAGATTACCGCGCCAAGGAAAGCCAGCATGCCGGCGGCTACTAGGACTAGGACGAACTTCATCTTCCAAACCAGGATCCAATGTTCGGACGCGTCTTGCCGGGATCTGGATTATTTATTTATATATTTATTTGTTTATAATTATTATTATTATTAATATTTTCTTCCTGCAGATTTGCTCTGCTCCTCCTCCCCGCGTTGCTAAGCTCCTAGTGCTCTGGTTACTATGGTCCCTGACAGGAAGGATGGATGGATGGATGGAGAGAGAGAGAGAGAGATGATGATGACGTGCCCAGGGTAATATAATCCCACCCGTATTCCATCAAGCACCGCCCCCTGCGCTGAGATTGGCTAACAAATCTTTAAAACGTGTTGAGTTTGTATATGAATCGCCAACCAATCCATGTGAAGAAACTTGGTGATTCGCCAATCCTAATACAGGACGTACTTTACTAGCCAATCTAGGCACAGGAGACGGAGTCTTTTTAAATGAAAGTGAAAAGCGGGATTTTCACGGGCAAATTACACTTTCCAAAAGTTTGCAGACAGACTGGTTACATTTAGTTGCACCCAATGTGGACACTATTTTACTGTAAACACCGTTTATATATTATCCAGAAAATAATCAAGACATTAAATGACATGCACAAGAGTAGATGCATATGAGCCCACCATGCTCAATGCCAATAAACCTGGGAAGAGTTTGAGTATCCGGCCTGATTATTGATTATGTAGCTGCAGGGGCGTTTTTCTTGTACCGGGGCACAGCTCTACACTGTTAACTGCTCAAACGTTTGAAAAGATGCTAGTACATTATAGAGTGGCGTGTCCTCAACAGGTTTTTTATTACTGTGGGACATGTCATCATTTGAATAGGGCACCTACCCCAGGAAATGTGGTCTAGTGACGCCCCTGTGAATGTCACAAATCCTTACAACAACACGTACTGTATAATTCAAACGACCGTCCATTAATCGTCTTCATTAAAACCCTTGGTCAGATCATTTAAAATAGAGTGAGGGTCTTACCTGGTTCGATTTTGTTCATTTCCTTGCCTTGCTGCCTTTGTAGCCGAAAACAATTACAAAGAAAATGTTCATATTCATAAATTACACAATATACTCAAATATGTAAAACGCTATAACATTAAAATCACCTGCCTAGTTATATACAAGTTCCCTTTTTATCACACAAACCAATACATGTTGACTAGGTGGGATCTGAACCTTCTAATTTAGGTTTTAAATAGAGGTAGTAATATGTTTTCAGGGGTGCCGTTATGTTAACGTAAGTATAACTAGCTTGCTTAATACACTTTATTGCTTTCTGAGGTTTTGAATCACTCAATCACTGAATAACATCAGCTATTTTTGAAATTGAGGCAGGACTCATTATCCTGCTGAAGAGGTCTTCAAATCTGGACCTTTGATCCAGGTTTCAGGCCTGGTATTACATTATAGCTGCAACTGCTTATTCACCTGACTATCCAGGTATAGTGTCATTTGAAGACTGTGGCATAGATTGTCCGCATAATACATTAATATCAGCATAATAGATTTAGCCCAGGTTTTTATACCAGATGCCCATCCAGATGCCACCATCCCATTTATCCAGACTTAGGACCAGCACTATAAACACACCCGCATGTGCACCTATCCAACTATATTTTAATAAACTTTTTTTTTTTTTTGATGCAAAGAAAAATTTGTCAGAGCTCAACAACCTTGGAGGAGAACACCAACTCTCAGTTCTCCTCAGCTAGACCTTTGCATTGTTACCAGTCCCACACAACTGGAAATGCTGTATTTCTGAGTGAAATGTGCTTTCTCCTCCCTAAACATTAATGACCAAAGTTACAGAACATGTGACCAACAGCTGCTCTTCAATCTCTGGGGTGGCTGACCACCTCAACAGGGTCACATGTATTGCTTCTTCTGAACTAGTGTGTTTGTTTGTTTGTTTGTTTTTTTCAGTCACTGCCATTGCTGGGTTAAATGGCACAATATCTTTGTAGTGCTGTGCACTTCCAAAAAAGCATGTTTCCCAAAATTTTGTGATGGGATCAGTCCAAAAAAAAAGCAATGGTTAGCCACAAGCTGTTTGTATTTATTTATTCAAAGTTAATCAGAATAAATTTCATAATGTTTCGTAACTTCACTCCCATTCTTTACTCACCACCAGGTATTCCAAAACTGCTTTACTAATTAAATAAACAATTACTGAGAAATTTTTAGATTACAGTGATTTGAAGAAGTCAAACATTCAGATGTAACCAAAAGCATACAAAACAACCCTAACATAAAAATCAGATGGAATATAGAGTCAATTAATTACATAATTGAGGAACTCAATAATTGAACTGTGTTGTGAAATGCACTAGCAGATTTTGTTAATCACACAGTTTGCTTTCCAAATATGTAAGATTTTAAAGATGCCCTTTCAGAGATGCAAATGTGAAGGACTAAACAGAAGTAAAATATAGGTAAATATAATTGTTATTCAGGAAAAAAAAAACTCTCCAGAATGGTAACCACAAAGGAGAAGGAACAAACATCTTTTAATAGGAATCTATGGGGTGTGGCGAGAAAACTATATATTGGGGACACAAGGTAATATATTGAGACCACAAAATAATATATTGTGGCCATAATATGTTGAAGGCACCTATTAATACACTGCGGCCACAAAATATATTGTGGAGAAAAGATAATATACTGATGCCACCATATAATATATTGAAGCCACAGGAAAAAATTTAGGGCCATGATATAATATATTGCTTATATAAAGGCTTACTAGGATTTAATTTTTTTTCTGATGTTGTTTTTATTTACTTGCTCTTAATAGATTTTTATTGCTTCTGATTATCCTGTAGCACTTTGAGATTTTCTTGAAATTTAAAGTGCATTACAAATAAAATGTATTATTATTATTATTATTATTGCGGAAATTAAATAAAATATTATATTGTGGCCTCTGTATATTACTCTGTGGCCATAATATACTATTTTGTGGCCCGAATATATTACATTAAAAACAACCACCATATCACCTTAGGGGCAATTTTTTTTCAAAAATATTTGGAGCATTTCTACTAATCCACTTGTCCTAAGGTTTTTATCCCAGTGTGATTCCGTCTGACAGTCCATCTATTCCAACAACTTTAAAAAGGGCAAAAAATAGAGATGTTTGTTCCAACAATATGAAAAGAGCAACAATTGAAGGGATAAAGAGCATCTTGAGTGCCAGAGTGGTGGTGCTGCTATTATATTTGCTTATTTTGTTCCTTTATTTAATTGAATTCCATAAACTGATACTACGGAAGCCCTGAAGGGCAAAATTAAAAGAAAGGTTTAAAGAACATTCCTGAGACTATGTTCCAGATTACTTTTTTCTGCTTGTTACATACAAATCTAAAACATTTTCCTACTTGTGTGGTGAGCTTGAAGGGTAAAAATATATACTTTTTAATGGCTAACACTCAGCATATTATACCAGTTTTGATCAGCAGGAGGAGGTAGATATTTTTCAGTTTCCCCACAGGGATTCACTGAAACAAGAGGAAAAAATCTGAGAAGTTGGGTGCTAACAATTGGCATGTTGTACCAGCTTTGCCCAGAACAGCAAGTTGGAAATCACTAGTAGGAAAAACAATTAGGGAAGAAAAAAATATATATTGTCATGCTTTTGATGGCACAAATTGTACAACTGATTTTCAACTGTTATTGGTGTGTTTAACAGGCAAAAAAAAACAAAAAACACTTAGCCTCAGGAACATACATTTAAATTTTATTTTCATCTAACACAGATAGAATATAAATAAAACTTTTTATTGCGTCAAATCATTGCAGAACACATGGCACTTTCTCCACAGAGGGGGGGGGGGGGAAGAAAAAAAAATATATATATTGCCCACAGCTATAGGTCAGAAATCCAGCCACTCAGCCATGTACACACAGGTGGAGGGTGAGATTTCTCCACCTTCGTGACAGTCATCAAACACCTGGAAGAAAAACAGAAAATCATGATGTTATAGCTTTCGCTTTCAGCAGATACAATGTCTGGGCCAAAAATTAACAGAAAAAAAATGAAAAACTAAAGAGTCGTTTTTTTCTAATTGCAAAAAGAGCAGTTGAAAGACAGCATTATTATTCTACCCATTACCAAGTTCCCTCTTTTTGCTTTTGTTAGTTTGCTGCTCACTGATTAATTCTGAGATCTTAGGCAAAAACGGGTCAATAATGGGTTATGGGCGTTTCAAGAAATGTGTTCCTCTGTTGTCATTTTAACGCAATCTGGATGGAGGAATTTCATCACTGAGTAGGGCCATGTCTTTACTGAAGTGAGTGGTGTAAACATACCACTAACTCTGGATCTGTGGCAGACCTGACATCACTTGAGTTTCTTGGCAATTATATGCAATTATATTTTCAAATTGATGCCAGTAACATGCATAAACAAAAAAAAAAAATGGAAATGGGGCAACAACAGACAGCTAATGCTGTATAATGTTTAAAAAGTAAAATAAAATAAGCACATCTTGTACAATTGTGAAGGCACAATTTTAAAGGAATTCCTTTTTAAAAGGAATGCCTTGCTCATTTCAGAAAGATATTCACATTCTGCATAGATTCATACAGCATTACAAAACAAAAAACAATAATTCCACTTATGACACCAAGTTTTAAAAGTCAGTTGTTAAAAGAAAAAGTGATGCAACACAGTGATAAACAGGCACCTGTCCCAAGTTTGTAAAAAATAATAATAATAATAATAATAAAAATCATAAGACGTGTCATTAATTAAAAGCAACAATTTCAAGCAGCACTATGAGACAAAGCACACATCTCAAGTTTTGGACCTTTGCTGGGAGGACATTTAAGCAACTGGACTTCTCAGAATTCGAGTATGCCTAATCATCATTAAGAGTACAGTTACTCTGGGTCAGCGTGTCTGGAGTGCGAACATCACTGAATTCACTGGTTGTGGGATAACTGTAGTATTTACCGGACAGAGGCCACAGGGAGTTTTAACCAGGCCTGTTGGCTGGATGATGGGGTACACTCCTCTGTAGAGCTTCATCTGACCATCCACACATCCCACTGTCCCCTCTTTAGCTGCAATGATGGTCATCTCCACCTTTCCATCATAAATTAGTGTGTTCAAGATAGTCTCTATGTCCTCCATGGACAGATCCACCTGCACACATGAGCATTGTTTAACCCCTTCATACACCTCCACAACATTACAGATTAGCAAATTCCGCACATGTTCATAACAGGAAGGAATATGTAGGGACAAGATATTCCAACATTCCACTATTAATAATACAGTGATCCCTCGTTTTTCACTGGGGATGTGTTCCAAGACCACACACGAAAAACTAATTTCTGCGAAGTAGAGGAAAGATATATATATTTTTTATGTATTTAACGAGTATTTGGACTTTTAAAACCCTCCCTGTACTTTTAACAACCCACCCTTTGCATTAAACAGTCATTCTATAATGTTTTTCAGCTGGAACTACATGTGATATCCTACCAGTTTCTTTAATAGAGTAAATCCTAAGCTGTGATTTAGCGTAAGTAAATTTCACTCGGATGTGGACATGAACAATACATGTACTGTATGTAAGAAATACTTGTAAATTATATATTTTGTCACCTACAGGCCTAGTCTAATACACAATAATAATAATTTAAAAAATACTTTTAATTTACACACCATAAGAAAATGAAATTTTTTAGGCGATATAGCGGCCATAAACCCCCTTGAAAAAACCCGCTAAGTAGCGAATCCGCGAAAGATGAACCACGAAGTAGCGAGGGATTACTGTATTTTTTTTGGCAGCATCAATATTGTATCTTAGGCCTTAATTTTGATGCATTTCTCTGTACTTAGATAAGAGCAAAAAGCTGTATCTCTGAACATTTAGAAATGAAGTTAAATGGTGGTTGCAGAATTCAAGGAATTGTGAACATCACCAGCTGTGAGAAATAATGAAAGTGAACAAATTTATTTCACACTGGCAGTTTCTATATGATCTGTCATTTTTTTATTAAAGCAACACTACATAAGATTTGCTATATTTACTCCTGGACTCCCCCTATAGTTCAAGTGTTTAATTTACTCTTACAGTGCTGTCCTGAAATCAGAGGAAGTGCAGTTTCTGGAGTGCTGAGCAAGGAGTTATAATGACATTAGTTCTCACTATTACAGATCAATTAAACATTACAGTGATTTATAAGCTGTAATTTTGAGGTAAAATTAAGGCCTAGTGATGCTTTAACATATTTGCAAATATTTTTTTTTACCCCTTTTAATATGGCAATTAAACTTTCTTTAAAACTTTCTTTATCCTAAACTTTTGCCAAATTGTCTGCACAATTATTAGCCCTCTACAATTATATAAATTCATTTCAGTCATATTTAGCCAATTGGTCACCCTAGAGACCCTTTCACACATACACTGTAACTGTTCCAGAATTTGCCCAGAGTAGTTGTATGTGAAAACGCAAACACGCACAAAATTTGCTTTGGACGTTATCCAACAAGACCCCTAGTAGACTGTGTAAATTTGGAGTCGGCGCATGTGCGAGCACAGACGCTAATGTTCAGGGAAAATTACGTGCATGTGCTGCACAGACGCTGACCCATTTTAACATAAACTAGATGGAGGATTTTCATCACCGAGTAGGGCAGTGTCTTTATCGAGGTGAGTGCCATGAAAATATGTGTGCATCATGTGCAGACACACAATAACCTGGAGTTTCTCTAGAGATTCAGGTGTGAAAGAGGCTTAGGACTCCCTACACTTGGAAAGCTGAGACACCACCTAGATTCAAACATGTGCTCTCCTGGTGGTAAGGCCAATACTTGAAGCACTGCACCACTTCTGTGGCTTTTTGTTTCTTACTGTCTAAATACAGTGTCCAATTAAACTCAAGATTTTATTCAAAACAAAGCAGCTCACTTCAGCTGAACATATACCAACGTGCATTCAAAGAAATGTTAGTCAATATTAAATGTCAAGCTGCTGAAAATAAAGTGCCTAAAGTAACAGCCCATGATTGAGACTTGCTTTGCTAATGCCAAGCTCGCAGATGTACTTCCACACTTCATGTGATGTGGCAAATGAGCTGTTCCTCTGCACCATGGGACTCTGTTTACTGTCTCTCGCTGCCTCTGCCTGGAATACACATATGAACAAATTTTCACTGCTGTTATCAACATAGGCGCTGTCCATTATGTCAGAATATTTGCACATTACAAAAAAAGGCAATGTAACTTCTCTATGGAGCAAGAATAAGGTAATATTCTCATTTCAGTTCATGCTTTTTAAAGTCTGGAGTCCTCTCCCTTGATTAAAAAACATTGTCTTATGTTATGAAATTTGAAATGTCGCATTTCCATTCACTCTCAGATTTACTATTTCATTCATTACATTTGCTTGGAACTATTTGTAAATTAAATGAGTAAATATTTGTATTAATCGAGCAGTGTCAACATTTTCATTGTAATCATTTTATATTAGGACTACTCCATCTGTGAATGAAGAAGATGGTGTCTAGAAGGCATACAGAAAGCAACATTTTTGTACTCATGGTTAAAACATTACTCTAAGAAAGTGTCAATATTTTCAATAACTTTCAATAATTGAAACCTCTTTAAGAAGCAAACTTAAACAAAACAAAATTATACAATTAAAAGTGCAGTTATACAGCTAGACAGCTGTGTGTCACTCACAGCAACTAATAAACTCTGTGTATCGATGACTGGAGTAAAATAAATGACAATTGGCAGATATAATCTGTGTGTGCAAGATATCACATGGACAATGTGGACAGCTATATGCAAATTATTTAAATGAAAACAGCAAGTGTGGTTGCACAATCTTGCTTTCTCTGTCAGACATGCTGTATGTATCTCAGGTTTTCTTTGCATTTTCCCATAACCCCAACCCTTATTTGCTCTGTCTGTGACTGCCTGTCTTCAGTTTCTTGGTAAAACAAAAGAATAACTGAGATAATGATATTAAAGCAATGCCAGCCCTATCCACACTATGCTCCACGACTATTGAGCATGTGCACATTGTGATGACGATGATGCTACAATGATATGTAATGCAGTGTTGTGCTATACAAATTAATGTGGTCGGTCTTAAACATGTGGGAAATTGAACCCCTGCTGTATGGATCAAATGATGCTACTCCATAGGCCATACTAGTAAAAGCTTGGCTTTGTGCAACAACTATCAGCTAATCTTAAAATCAGTCATGTTGAATTTACCGAATTAGACTTTGCTTACCTTGCTTTGTAAAAATTTAAAGCACTGCTGATTGAGAACCTCCACAAACTCAGACTCAAAATCCTGATCACTGTACCATGCTCCTCCAGTGACTGAGCGGTCAGGCTGCAGGTTATACAACATATATACCTTCTTTTTCGAGGCCTAAACACAAAAGCCAAAGGTCAGTTAGAAAGAAGTGTCTTGAAAGTTTACTTAATACTTTGGTTTCAGTAAAGCCGTAACTCACTGCAACAGACTTCACAGCTTTGATGAGCTTTTTGCTCTCAAGGTTCTTCAAGATTTTGTTAATTTCAGTCAGAGGAAGGTTGCTCTTATACCGGATATCCCTGCTCCAGATTCCTGTAAATGGGAGCGCATGCATTCTTTAAGGCTTTTAAGGTGGCATTGTGTATGTAAAAGTATGAAATAAAATTTTGAAAGATTCTGACCATATTTCAAATTTAAATGAACAAAACATTTGAAATAATAACAAAAGGTCTAATTACACAACACACTACTTATTCAGATATCAATAGATACATTTATGATCTTTTGGAACCAAATGGCTTTAAATTTGATCATCTCTGGCCTGCAACTTGAACTTGACCAAACATGGTTGTCTCTATTAATGTCTTGGCAAGAACTGAGATGACTGGCCAACAGCCTTCAAGCAATTAAACAGGATGTTTTCAATTGTGGTGAAATGCCTTTCTCTCTTCTTGTTTATGTTCAAAAGCTCTGTGTCTTTTAAAGAGAAACAGTATGATTAAGGTGGAAAAATGACTGTTTGTATGTGGCTGTTTAACTTGTCTTAAATATTTTTATTCATTGTTTCAATTACCAGAGAAACTCATTTGTAATTTGAGTTGGTTAGATTTGTAGCAATTTTGGTATTACTTAAAGGAACACTAGGTAGTACTTTTTCCTTAAAATTACAGCTTGTAATTTGTGATGGTTCACTGACCTGAAATAAAGAGAACAGAACCTCTCATGGGGCTATTCCAGGCTTAGCACTGCTGAAACTGCACTATATATCTTTTAGGGGAAGGTAGGAAACCAACTAAAGAAAAATACCATAACAGTCCTTGAGCAAGACTCCTAACACTGCATTTGCCCACCACTGTAATTCAAGTCTCCTTGCAAGACTCGCTGGATGCGTGCGTCAACAAAATGCCATAAATGTAAATCCAACATTAGCCTCCAAGTTATATAGTGCAGTTTCTGCACTGCTGAGCCCAGAGTAGCAACGGCAGTTGCTCTGTTCTTACTATTACATGTCAGTGTATTATCACAAATTTAACCATGCAATTTTAAGGTAAAAAAAAAAACTACCTAGTGTACCTTTAAGTAATCTGAACCAGCAAAAATAAGTCAACATAACCCAGCGTTTCTCAAACTGTGTGGCGCGTAGGTATTACAGGTGGGGTGCAAGGAATCGAAATTAGATTTTGTATGCCTGTCTTTATTAATGCCTTTCTGTTTTGCCAATAAGGCTTACTCAATAAAAAGCCCCCACTCACAATGGATTCATTCTTTTAATATGTTTAAGGACAAACAGTCATTAAACATATTAAAAGAACATTAGGAGTTCAGAAAAATTTTGCTTGCCTGGAAAAATTGCCTGCAAAGAAGCCAAAGATGAACAAGCATTCATTTACCTTTATTACCAGCATCTTCAATGATCTGGTAAACAAGCTTCTCTTGGTTGTCTGAGCCCTTCATTTTACTGACAACATATAAAGAGTTTCCAGACATTATATATAATATTGCAGATATTACTGGCAGCCTTTCAATAACTGAAAGGCCCTTACCTTGCTGACTGGGCATCTTTAAGTCTGTACAACAAACCATTGCTGCTCCGGAGAAGATCTAGTTGGCCCTGAGCACAGAAAAGTTGGATAGGGCATAAGCATATATATGATTTATGTTTGCATAATGCAGGGTAATTTTTCTAACACATCCACCAATCTCTTACAGTTTCTTACAATGCTGGACATGTTCTTTATTTTGCAATTTGTAGAATAATAAGGACAGAGTTAAATTTATAAAATTTCATAGTGTAAAATTCATTATTATGTTGGTTCTATTGTGTTCTATTGAAGATTTAAGGAAGGACATTTACTATTAGGAGAGAGAGATAAGAGAATAACATTTTTCAGTTGTTGTGCAGTTTAGAGTATATTTGGATATTTTAGAAAATGCTGTTAGTGTTGACAGTGATTTTTTGAGAAATTAAGTTAAATTTATTAATGTTTTATAAAAGTATCTGGATGTGTGGATGAGGCCTGAGCGAGCATGGTATAATCTGGAGTATACCCAGGTATAAAATGCCATCCAGAAAACACAAAGCACTGACATGACAACAAGAGGATAAACATATGGGCTTTGATGTTAACCTGAAGGTTGCACTGTAACCAATGTTTCTTTAAAATGATTTTGATATGGCCGAAAAGAAGGAAAAAAGACAATAGTGTGAGTGTAAAGTAAATAAATTCCCTTGGAATGCATTTAAATGCAATGCACTGTGTGTATAGTTTTTCAACAATATAGTTAACAACAATAATGATAATATTAAAGTAAAAAGAGCTATTGTATCAGAATCTGTATCTGTATCAAAACAAAATCAGCCCATCATTGCATTTTACACAACCAATTCACCTACCAACATAGTGGGAGGAATCCCAGGTAGACACGTGAGAAACACACCAACCTCACATGCTCTGGTTTATCTGCTCTACATTTTCAGCATCTGTTATACACCATGCCTTCACTCAACATATGTGCACTTCATCCCCATGCAGCTGCTCCTAATATTTGATGGGAATGGTTAAGCGCAGACTTTTATTAAACCTAACCTATACAGACTTTTTTTTATTAAAACTCTATGTTTTAAACTTTACTTGACCAGAGGAGGACAGTTCTTTTTTGTGAGTCTTGGATCCTCCCATGGTTTCTTCCTCCAGCTTCCAGCAGTTGTTACTTGCCACTGATGCATTTGGCTTGCTCACCTGGTGTTATTAATTTAGATTTTTGCTTTAATCCTCAATGTCTGTAAAGCTAGTTTTTTTGACAACCTCAGGCTGTAAAAAGAATTATACAAATAGATTTGACCTGACTTGACCAAACTCTTCACAGACTGTCACTCAAAGTGAGGACTGAATCGTCAATAAATAGTTAATCTTTAAATAAAAATGAGGCTTGAATCCACAACTCCAGGACCCTAGTCAGTTATAGACCTCACTAGTGCTCCCGTGACTGAAGATCTTTGTTATCAGTTTGTTAGTGAACAAAATGTATCTTACCACAGACAGCAGACGGTTGATTGCCATGGCTCGCTGCTGAGCCTCCACATGAGGCATGTCGTTCTGAATGACCTGGTCAGTAATCCCATGTGGGAACTGCTGACACAGCTCCTTTACCCTTAACACAGAAAAGTTTGAAATAGTTTAAATGGCTGAACCATAATGAAATCAAACTTTTTCTCAACATGGGTCACAAAAGTTTTTTTAATAAATACATTTTAAAAAATTGTACGTATTTAAAATTGTTTAGAAGTAGCTGCAAAATTGTCTGTCCAATTTTGATTGGCTCAGTTGAGAGAAAATTTTACTGTATTTACTGGATTAGCTTAACCTGATGTCTGCTGCAAAGACACAGTCTAGGGTTGAGCCGTAACAGAATGAGGTGTGTGTTATGATTAATGTATGGGAAATTAATAACTGTAACAGAGATGAAAATGTGGACAAGAATGTAGATGAAAAGGACAAATGGAAACACGGAATGGATAACGGCAGCCATCCCTGCTCTGGTGAAAAAAAATATGTACACAGTTACAAAAACCTTTACAAAAATAAATCTAACGTCAATAACCAAAAATCAGAATCAGAATCAGAATCAGAAATACTTTATTGATCCCAGGGGGAAATTGCAGTTATTACAGTAGCAGCCAGTTGTAAAAGAATAAACACTCTAATAAAAATTTAACACAAAAGGAATTTTTTACAAATATGTACACATCTATAATAATAAATACGGATATACTGTATACAGCAGTATGAGTATTGCACATTTGAGTTGTTACACTCATAATTAAAAAATTTGTTCTATTGTAATTACTGTACATGTGAAAGGTGTCGTGCTTTAAGTGTGGAAAACTTAAGGGGCAAAACAATCTTGTTGTCGAAGTAGGAATGTCACAAAGACAAAACCAAGAAAACACAGAATTAAATATGTACAACAAAATCACAAAAGCACAGACCACAAACACGGCTGTCTAGCAGTGTACACTTTAACACAGTATTTAAAAAAAACAACTAACAAAGAAATAGCTTTATAAATATAAAAAGAATTATTTTCATTCATTTATCAAACATTATTGACCTTATTTCCCTGTTTCAGCATCTTTTCTCACTTTAGCCAAATACGGATCAGGACCACCAGGCTACAGAGACTTTTCTTCCCACATGCCATAACACTCCTGAATAGTTAGTCACTACAAATACATTAAACACTCCATCTTCTGGCCATTTCTAGTTACATTTTGTGGTGTATAATACTAAACAAAACACTCCATGCTCTGTACTTAAACTCTCAGACTAGTGTGTCTTCAGATTCAGCTGAAGAGAGAAGGAATGTGTGGTGGTTTGTTTTTTGTACTATTGCTATCTGATATTTTGTAATATTGTTATCTGATATTTTGTACTATTGCTATCTGATATTTTGTAATATTGTTATCTGATATTTTGTACTATTGCTATCTGATAAGTTGGTGACTGATCTGGATAGACTCATGGCTCAGTCGAGGTCCAGACAGAGGTCTGCCATTTCATCTGTATAGATAATATTTACAATGATAAAGTAATTTATGAAACATTGGGTAATATTTGGCCTTAGACTACACTGTATGTATGCATTACAAACTTGAAATTATGTTTAAAGACTACCAGTCTTTATATTTATTAACAG
This sequence comes from Hoplias malabaricus, assembly GCF_029633855.1. Classification (NCBI taxonomy): domain Eukaryota; kingdom Metazoa; phylum Chordata; class Actinopteri; order Characiformes; family Erythrinidae; genus Hoplias; species Hoplias malabaricus. Next base: position 38,394,005 of record NC_089820.1, read on the forward strand.
TGTTAACATTTTTTATCGCATATACGTAATTTGAATAAACAGAGATACTTGTAGGGGTATAATCGATGACAGGAAGGGGACTTTAAGGCATATACATTCTCTCAAAACTAAGGATGCGTATTTGCAACCATTTCCGAGGTCTGGCTCCTATCACTGCCGCTACAAACAATTCTGACTCAGCAGATTTCTTTACAACGGGACACTTCACAACAACAAAAACGTTGGGTGACTTTGTTTCCATCTTATAGTATAATTATGCGGACATTTTTGACATAGAAAATATAATTATTAAAAGTAACAGCACACTAATGGCCGAACGACCTCAGCCTCTCTCTGGAACTTACAGCGTATTAACATGTTTATAACACATTTTAAGTCTATTAGTCTGAGAGGTATGTTTTAAGAGTATTTTTAAAGTGTAACACTGCATTTTAAAAAAAAAGAATTAAAGTATCTGCAAAGCCAACATCGTATTCTTACCTGTTTTCAATATCCACAGGATCCGTGGACTCCTTTTTGACTTTAACGTCCGCCATTGCTCTTTTCTGAAATAAATATCAGTAGGCTTTCTACTGTTTAAATGGTATATTAAAGAGTCTTGTCACTCCAAACATCATTATCAACACAGCAGCATATTCATTAAGTGCTGCGTCCTAGAGTCCTTTCCTCTGAAAGCGTGTGGTGCCCCATAGAGCGCCTGATCAAAACTGGGCTTAAAACGTCCACGTTTGTGCTCATAACAGACTTCCAATTTTTAAACAGTAATTTATATGAACCTACGACATATCCAACATGTATTATCCATCTTAGCAAATTTAAAACATTTAAATATTGTTGTTTCTAAGCTCATTCCTACTTTTTACCCTTTAGAAAATGCATCAATGTTTGTAAATTATTTCATATTTTTATACTCGTTGCACATAATAAGTACAATTTATTACAATAGGGCAACGCATGGCAATAAAGACTAAAAAATACGGCCGAATCCCAAATGCCTCCTCGTACCCTACACAGTGCACTATGGAAGTTGTGAAATTCTACGCCGAAAGTGCTGTGTTTTTTTCCAATGCGCATGTGCCAAAGCCATTTTTCATACATAGTACGCAGCATTTGGGTGTATGAGCTATTGTTTCTATCCCTACGTAGGACACTAAGTATCTAGCGAGTAAGGAGCCGTTTGTGAATCGACCGATTCGTCCTTAATTCGTCAGTATATTTATTGGAAGTGCTAGTTTATATATTTAATGTAATGCTATCCTAATATGTTCATTGCATTAGGTATAATAATAGTTCACATAATTAATGTGCTTTTGCGTGTTTTATTTAGTTTTCAAGCTTAAAAAAGCCCATTATTACAACGCATACGAGCAGAGGCCTCTTGCCGTTGGCTCAGACGGTTGCTATGGGCGCGCTTTGCTCTGCGGTTGTGTTGTCATTGCGGCGTGGCTGGATACGCGGTTAGAGGTAAATTTATAGTAACATTAAAAAACTGACTACTGTTTAATATAGAAATTAAATATTTAGGCTGTATCTCAACCAGATCAATCCCTATGTAGAGCACTCTGTGAGTTACGAACTTAAGGCTTTTTTCCAAAATACATAGATTGTACCAAATGGCTATTGGATTGAAAAAGAGTTTTCCATAAAGCAGGAGTGTTCGGTTTAGATAGATAACTGAAGCCCAAAGTCAAGCTTTTCCAGTAGGAAAATTCTTTATTTTGGACTTACTTTAACTATCTAATAAATCCTGCTTTGTGGAATACTCCCATTCTCTGCTGGTTGGGTGTCTGTGCCACTGTTTTAAGATTGCACATATATGCAACAAATATACACAAATATGCAACAATTTGATATTGATTCTTATTCCATTTTATAAAGCAAAGTGTTTGTTGCAAGTCTTGCTCTAGTTTTGCATATTTCTTGATCAGCAGGGTGTTTTCCACACAGCAAAATCCTCAACTTTAGGCTAACATTATTTGGCACACTGAAAAATCTTCCTTATGGAATATCCTCCAGTTCTGTGAAATGACAAATGTTAGAAAAAGGAGAAATATTTTGCCAGTGTTTGACATAAATTGGATGGAAATATTAAATAAGGGTATAGAACCCCAGCTTGGTCAGGGTTATAGATTTATAAATGGTTTCAACAGCAAATATATTTATTCATTTAAAACGCAAAATATTTTTTTAAGTGAGGGTTAATTTTTTTCTCTTTCAAAGTAGTACCCCTAGCCTGTCAGGGGCTCAAATGATTTATCATTTGACTTACTCTGATATCAGCTGATTTTGTGTATGTAATTCAGAAGGTATATATCAAGTGTCCTTTACAATAACATAACCACACTTGGTTTGGAATGATAAAAAAATAATAATTATAATTAAATATATATTGTTTTTGCAGTGATGTGTGAATCAGTTTCACATCTCATGCTTTTTAATAATCATTCAAGATTCCTTTATTGTCACTGTGGATAGTACAATGAAATTGAGCAGCAATCCTTCCAGCTCAATTAATCATCCACTAGAATTATAGAAAATGTGCATTTCTAGCTCAATGTTTTGTAGATCTATATTATTCAATAATGATCTTTTCTGTTTGAGAAAGGTATTATAGTAAAGGTACTATACCCTAGGGTATTAGTAGTCCAGTTCCAGATTTGGATGACATTAGCCTCTGAGAATGACTGCTGGCTCAGTGGTGGCTCCATTTATCATTCCTATAAGAGTGCCTCCTCCTGGTAAAGCCAAGCATGAGATAGATACAACCACGCCAGTTGAAATCAAATCAGGTGAGTGTTAATTCACTGTACCATCCTATTGCTGTATGTGGTAGGTAGCAGGGTAACCAAGGGCCACCTTAATAAGAGGCCAGATACTTATTATAGAACTAGTTATGACTAGAGCATCAAAACACAGAGCTGGACTTGTGAGTAAACAAATTTCCAGTAATCAGCAGTAGATATGATACAAGTAATTAAACAAAAAATATCACCTCCCTGGGCAGGACTCCTAATGCCACATTTGCCTAAATGTTACACGATTTCATTCTTAAATGTTGATGTGGCTACTGAATGCAGTGAGGAAATACATAAAAGAATGTTATTAACAACTGTTTTTCTGAGTGGTTTGCAACACCTTTAAATTTATTGGGTCTAATGCTGCATTTAATTGGTGTCGGTTTTATAGGAAAAATGTGTTTCCCACTAGAAGGCACCACACGAACACCTTCTGAATTCAGAAGCTGAATCTTATACATCCAAATTTTCAATGTAGCACAAACAGGTCAAGTTGTGATATAAACACTTTTTGGCGGAACAGTCCATCAACAGTAATATATCAAATAATGATTAATTTATAGTTTTCAAACATAGGCAATGTTGTTTTGCTGTATTTCTGTTCAAAAACATCTGTAGAAATGCTAAAATCTACATGATATGGCAAAAAATCTGGAGAGAATCTTGTTTTTTTTGTTGTTGTTTTTTTTTTGTTTTTGTTTTTTTAACTTGAACACAATCAAGTGCGGAGAATGATTTTGACCTTGGAGGAAACTACCACCTATCTTGAAAGTAGCGTAACCAATTGTCCCATTTTAAACATTCTGACTAAGTTCTGGTCTTATTTTAGACACGCCAGATGTGAGTATTTTCTTTACTCTGGATGGTACTAAGCCAGAGGTATTGAAAAGGCCTGGATTTGGGAGCAGTACTATGACTTACACTGAGGCCATTCGCTTACCCAGTGGGAAAGTTTCTGTCAGAGCCATAGCGGTCACCAGGTACTGCAGCAAACAGCACCATATAAAGATTGTACTTCACTTTTCATACTCCTTTCAATTTATTATAAGTATTTGCTTAAATAAAACGTTGTTAAACATTGTGGAATAAAAGTAAAATATGCAATAATGTTTTGGCACTCTTTTGTTTAGGTGCTTTATAAATTGCTGGAGCATCAGATTGAAAGACACGTCTCTCTCTTCTGTTTTAGCGATGGCCGACAGAGTGCTGTGGTTACTAAAGTCTTCATTGTGGAGCAGGTTCCATCAGAGCTGCCAGAAAACTCAGAGGAAAACCAGGATGAACAGGATTACTCTGTTTTAAACACAGAGCATATTGACTCCACATATGTACATATGCTTTCTTTTTTATCTTAATGTAAATTTTTCACAAATAGGGCAATATTTGATTTGACTAAATTTAATCAATTATTAATACCGCTAATCTGTGTAAAAATGGCTACACGATATATAATCACGATTGATGTTATAATATAAAAAATAATAATCACGATTGATGTTATATAATAAAAAATAATAATCACGATTGATGCTATAATGTAAAATATATAAATATATATAAATAATATTTGAGTAAAATATTGCAGCTATGAACATTAGCTGTTTCTTTTAATTAACCATGAATTAGATTTAAATAGATAATGCATTTCACCATATTTAAAAACATTATTGAAACTTAAGTATTAAAAGAAAACAAAAATTGTAAACTATAAAATGAATTATTTTTGTGATGTGATATTGTTATTTGGGTATTTATTTGGAGTAGTGGTGCCTAAATTTATATCCTTCCAAATTAAAAAGATAACAAAAATTATAAGCTTTAAAATTAATTACGTGTAATTGATTATAATAGAGGGCGGCACGGTGGCGCAGCAGGTAGTGTCGCAGTCACACAGCTCCAGGGTTCGTAGTGTGTTAGTGAATGTGTGTGTGTCTGTGTTGCCCTGTGAAGGACTGGCGCCCCCTCCAGGGTGTATTCCTGCCTTGCGCCCAATGATTCCAGGTAGGCTCTGGACCCACCACGACCCTGAACTGGATAAGCGGTTACAGATAATGAATGAATGAATAAATGATTGTAATAGACTTCTTAAGTATTTTCATAATGCAGTCCAGTATTTTCTGTTGACATAGGCAGTAATGCTTTTTTCAATTAATGTAAATTTTTAACTGTGCTTTCCACATTTTCATTCAAATCCAAAGGATCACAGTGCTTTTCTGAATGGTGCTGGGGATGTTTCTGGGAAGCTTTTAGGTAAGGTTTGTCCCACACGATTTATTTACTTTTCCACAGGGGTCAAAAGAAAAATGCCTGTAGGGGAAGCATGTGTTGTTTTCACTCTCCCAGCATCGTAGTATTGTGTGGCTAAAGGGAGACCAGGCCAGCAGCTTACTGCAAATTGGGAGAAACAAATTAACGTGTGTGTATGTGTGTTTTGGATGTTTTTGATATCCCTGCGACTGGATCCCTACATTCTGGAAAAGGCCTACATTTCTTGACCCAGCGTTTACAAACATCAACTGCAGCCCTCCCTTCCAGACACACACAGGTTAATGTTTATAGAATACAACAGTACACAAAAATTGTTAAAATGCAGAATGTAAAATCTTTTTAAACAATGATTTTAAAAGACAAAATGGATGCTTTATTCATGCTTTAGAAATAGACACACAGCATAGATCATGGAACATATTTTATTAAGGGTGAGGGCAGACAGCTTCATCCATCTTTTTTGAGAGTTTAATGTAGTATGCAGAATAATTTATAACTTTACCTCACACAGACAATGCAGTCCATATTTGGAAACTAAGCTGCTACATTGTGTGTATTTAAAAAAATAAGAAAAAATATATAGTAGCTGCCCTCCATATCGTGTAGAAATTTCATGATGAATGGACCAATAGAAATGTTCCAAAATTACTTGGAAAATTAATTTTGCATTGACTTCCATTGAAAATTAAGAAGGTTTTTTTCCTTATTCTGTAAACTTGATATTTTCTGAGATACATTGGTTTTTCATTGGACAGTGATGATATACTAATCTATCCAACCTACAGCAGTTGGGCTCCACACATTTATGCTGAATATATGAGAAGAACAGATCTCATGACGGTTTAAAGTAGCAAAATGTAAGAATAATGTAAAATAATGAGTATTTTGATCTGAAACACTGAAACTCTTAAGTAGATTACAGTGAATATCATATATGGGTCTTTTATAGTTTTATGTGTGTATAATTTTAATATGATTACAGAAGTGTATGATACTTATTCTGTTGTATCCTTTTTCAGAGATCATCTACGGTGAACAGTGTGTTTAAAAACCTTAACAGCACACAGATGTCTCGTATCCAGAGAGCAACAGATTTCCTAAGGTGAGAGAGAACTGAAAAAAAAAAACTGAACAAGGCACACTCTATGGCTAAAACTTTCTGTAGAAATGCTTATTGAACATTTCTATAGAATTTCTGGGTATTAATTCTATCACCCTTTGCTGCAAATATTTGATTGTTTTCAGCCTTACATAAATGTATGAGATCAGGTATTGATGTTTATGAAATCAGGTTTCAGCGATTCGTTGTTGATCACAAACACCATTCCAACTCATCCCAACTGTATTAGATGGAACTCCTCCACTCCATAGAACAGTTTCACTGCTCCACTAGCCAGCGCCTGGCACATGCAGCTGCTCACAGCCTCCTAGTGTATTCCCAGTACTCCCAGTTTGTGTGGACACACAATTGAACATTTGTTTGTAAAATGGGGACACATTGTAGCTAAATTCACTCACTTTTAGTGGTGACTACAAACATTTGGAATTAATACCATTATTAAAATTAAATTCATTCATTCATTGTCTGTAACCGTTTATCCTATTAAGGGTCATAGTGAGTTTGGAGCATGCGTGGAATCACTGGGCACAAGGCAGGAACACACCCTGGCGGGGGCGTCAGTCCTTTACAGGGCGATACCCACTCACACATTCACACCTATGGACACTTTTGAGTCGCATTTTCACCAACCAACGTGTGTTTTTGGACCGTGGGAGGAAACTGGAGCACCCGGAGGAAACCCACGCGAACAGGGGGAGAACACACCAAACTCCTCACTCGCTCAGTCACCTGGAGCAGGACTCGATCCCACAGCCCCAGTAGCTCTGTGACAGCGACACTACCTGTTGCGCCACCGTGCCGCCCTTTAAACTTAAACTTAATTTTTAAAAATATAGAAAAATAATAAGAAAAGTAATAAATGTGATTAAAAAATATAATATAGATGCAATTTAATAATTCAACATATAATTATTTTATGTACATGATTTGTTTACATGTTCTATGTAATTATCTATCATCTATGTGATTTTGGTTTTGAATCTCTTGGGCTGCAGGTGCTCTAAGTGTTTGAATCATCGCCCTGCTGACCCCTTCGCTCAGTTCTGTCTGCACTGTGGAGCTCCTGTGCCCCCCATCCCGGGACAGAGACTGCCCCCCACTGAGGGTGGACAGGTAAGGGCTGTTTCAAATTACACTGGATTCAGCTACAAACATAGCTGTAGCTAAAGCTGTAACTAAAGCTTCTGTTCTTCTAGGAAGTCTTTGTTTCATATTCTGATGTTGAATATTTGATCCTAAACCACTCTAGCTGACACTTAGCATTAAGCCTGTTTGCCTGGAGCACATTTACAGCTGCCCCAGAGAATCCAAATAAATTTGAAAACACAAAACATGGGAAAATTGTCCATCAGTTTTTAATGGTCACTAATTGTTTGTGTGTGTGTTGGGACAGATGATCCTGTGTGTCCAGTGTAAAAGCATTGTCCCAGTGAACACAAGCTCATGTGTGGTGTGTGAGACCCTGCTGGCTCAACAACTTCAACCACAAGCCAGTCTCAGGCTACAGGTATTTATCTCTCTCTCTCTCTCACACACACACACACACACATATATATTTTAAAAAGCTCTTTTCAGAATGTCCATTTTCATTCATTTAGAATAAGCATCACCCTAGCCCTGAGTTAGCAGCAATGAGGCACAGAGAATCACAGTTCTCTTATTTCTTCTCTTACATCTTTGCGCTGTCTCCTAATATCTCTGCTGTCATCATGTCTGTTTTTCATAGTTTAATCTGCCTTTGTGTACTTGCATAAATATGGGTCCAGATCTGTTTACAGAGAGTTGAGGGTGTGGTATCGTGTAACGAATCCCCTTATACACTCCCAGTCATTGTAGTGCAGCATTCATAGGTACATAATTGTAAAGACTGTAAAGACACAAATTTTATGCAGATTTGTTGACACCTTTACTGAATTGAAGGGATGCTCAGGCAGGGTATAGAAGACCCTTTGGTGACTGATATAAGATATTCCTAGAATAATGCTGTATGCCCTACTTTGCACACATTCCAGCTACCTTGATAATGTGTTGGTAAGGCCAGAGTGCCACACAGGAAACAAACTGGAATCTCGGTTTGGCTTAGAAAAAGTTACTGCTCAGAGGTTACTGCTCTTGTTCATTATCTATTCAATGTAGATATGTTATTTTGAACAGTGTAATGCTAAATGTAATGAGCATTTTCACCCACTGGCTTTTATTTCTATATTAGTCTTTTACAAAAAATTTTACTTTTTCATTATGGTAAGCATTGTGAATCTCTATGTAAAACATCTCTAAAGAAACACATTCAAGTCAATGTAAAGAACAAGACCCATTCATTTTGTTTTATCTTGTCTCCCCATCATTCCGTAAATGCATGGAATATATGTCTACAAACCAACTGCTCAAGAAGAAAATATCTGATTGCCTGTTGCTGTGTCATCATCTAATGCAGTGCCCTTATTTCTTATTTGTCATTTTACAAGGTTCAATGAAATGTGCCTACCACTTTTAACCCCATGGTAGTGAACACACACACACACACACACACACACACACACACACACACACACACACACACACACACACACACACACACACACACACGGTGGCGCAGCAGGTAGGGTTGCAGTCACACAGCTCCAGGGACCTGGAGGTTGTGGGTTTGAGTCCCACTCCGGGTGACTGACTGTGAGGTGTGTTCTCCCCGTGTCTGTGTGGGTTTCCTCCGGGTGCTCTGGTTTCGTCCCACAGTCCAAAAACACACATTAGTAGGTGGATTGGCGACTCAAAAAGTGTCCGTAGGTGTGAGTGTGTGAGCAAATGTGTGAGTGTGTGTGTTGCCCTGTGAAGGACTGGCATCCCCTCCAGGGTGTATTCACACCTTGTGCCCAATGATTCCAGGTAGGCTCTGGACCCACCGTGACCCTGAACTGGATAAGCGGTTGCAGATAATGAATGAATGAATGAATGAATACAAATGTAAACCTAGTACACCTTCCCTTTCTTAGGTCAGCTAGCATCTCTATTATATTTTAAGATAGTGAAATGTCAGAATAATACCAGGGACTAATTACTTTCGTCACATTCCCATGGCTCAGAATACACCCTAGAGGGAGCGCCAGTCCTTCACAGGGCAACACACACTCACATTCACTCACACACATGCAGTTCTTGAGTGGAGATGTGGAGAGAAGAGGAGATGTCTTCTGAAAGTGAGCAGTCTAAATTCTTATTCTAAGTCCCAAAAAGTCAAATTTGTTATTAGAAATTAATGTACATTTATCTCATTACCCTACAGTGTGTTTGTGGGAGCTTGTGATCCTCAAATTAATGTGTTGATGCTCTCAAAAACAATGTTTTTCATAAGTCTATTTAAGCCATTTTGCATGTGCATCAGTTTGCTCTGTTCTAGTGAAAGTATTTTGATATTAGCAATCATGAACATAGCATATTATTACTTATGTTTTTATGTTTTTTTTTTTTTATGACACTTGTCCTTTTTTGACAAAATACCAGGACAATGTTTGAATTACAATACTGGGGTCTCAGGTTTCTACTTTTGGCTGTATATCTTTGGTGGACAACTGAAATTAGCAGTGACACTGACATGTAAAATCTCCAGTTGTGTCTGATACATTTATACTAGTACTACACACAAACACACACTCCTACTACTACTATGTCAGTGTCACCACTGTGCTGAGGATGGTCATGAACTGACCAGTCATGGACACACCATAAGCTGGCTGAGATTGTTTGCATTATAGTTATATAACTGTGCACATGATTACCTAAACAGAAAACTGTTGTTTAGTAAAGCATTACACTAAAAATATTCTTATAATTTATTAAAAATTACTTATCCATCCCTATTGTCCACACAGAGTTCCACATGGCACAACTGGAGTTATGGTCAAATTCAGTATTGCAGTAATGTATTTAAAGAGAAATCACAAATTCATTTCTATGTATAATCATACATTTTTGGATGAATATTTCTATTTATATGTTAAATGATCGTTCTCTCCCTTAGGACAAACTGATCTGTCAGTCATGTGGAACAGGAAACCCCGCCCACATCACCTACTGTGTGATGTGTGAGACCAGACTACCTGAAGCTGACAGTGTAAGATCACAGCAAATCAGACAGCTGCAACACAAAACTAATCATCAAATTTAAGTTATTAATATATAATGCAACTTATCAGAGTAGATCTCGTGAACTGTCAATCAAGGACATTCCCAATTAATGTGATTTCAGAAAAATATATGATCATTTTTAAAGACCATTTATGTATTTATTTTTTTGCCACAAGGGGGCTAATATGAATCTATGTTAAACATATATAACATTTATTTAAACTAGTTTTATACAGGACATAAAACTGTTATTTCACACAAATAAAAATATATATTTTTAATTTACAGGAGAACTAAAACTTTGTGATGGACATAAATGACACAAGATTTTTACCTATTGACATTGGGTTGCTTTTATTGTTTATATAATATTGGTAAAATAACAAAGAATTTAGACACATGATATGAAATTATTTATTGCCCAAAACCCTCAGAAAACCTGAACTTTGATTAATAACATTGGTAAAATCATGTTAAAATAAACATTGATGTTTTAAATAGCTTTTACTGAAGCAGCTTTATGGGATTACATCATATTTCTTTAATTTTGCAAAATATTTTCAACAATGACTTCTTTAAAGCTTTACAAAATCTAGCTTCTGATATTGAATGAAATTGTTTGTTTTGAGGATAAAATTAGATGTATTTTTTATTTTATTTTTTTAGCCTGAGTTGAGTGGTCAGCTTGCTTCTCCTCTGCCGAGTGTGCAGGGGAAAATGGTGTCCTGCTCCAAATGTAACCGGGTTAATCACTCTGACGCTCGATTCTGTGACTGGTGTGGAGCCAAGGTGAGAAAAATCCAGTGAGATCCACAAGCAGATCTCCAGTGAATCATGAGAAATTAAAAAAAAAAATAAAAATCAAAATTTAATTTTAACAGCTGTGGGCAAACGTGTGGGCACATGATCAAAGTAAATTTTTTACATTTCAAAAAAATAACCTTAGAATAAATTATATTAATGATATTTGTCACCTCATACAATAAAAAATATGTAGGTTAAGTATAATTTTTCATTATAATTTTTGTAAATGCAAATATTCTTATAGAATTCCTTCCTTACACAGAAACATTAATTACTGTTGTGTGTGTGTGTGTCTATATCAGCCTGGCCATGCGGTCAGTTCTCTGACTTGCTCCCAGTGTGGAGCAAGTAGTCACCCTTATTCTAACTTCTGTGGAAGCTGTGGTGTGTTCCTTGAGGGTCCACCTCGACTGACCACAAAGCAGCGGGGTCAACTAAAGGGCACTCTGGAGGAAAAAGAGGTAAGCTCTTAATAGCAATGACTCAAATATAGGTGTTGTCCATGCACTTTTGGTCGTATATTGCAATAGCTATCAGCCGATCTCCATAGGCTTCTCCTGTAAGTGCAACCTGGCAACCAGTATCTCTGAGTGTGTCCTCTGCTGAAGTGGATGTGTCCAGGGCAAATGCAGCTGTGTGTGTGGATGCACAAACACAGACTGCTGGCCTGGTCTACCCCTCCAGCACACAGCTGCAGAAGCAGAGCCAGCAAAGGGAGGCAGAGCAAAGCAGACAGGAGAAGATGAGTGACAGGAAGCCCCTCCTCACTGCCATTAGCCCCGGACGAGGTACAGCAGTTTAATAACGCACATTCCTAGATACTCAAAATCCAGAAAGTGATTGTTGGAAATCACTCACGTCTCCAAAACTGTAACTTTACAAAAGAAGGAAAATACTTTTTTAACTTTCATTTAAAGTTACTGTAGCGAGTATTAAAGGAACAATATATAAAATGTTTACCTTAAACTTACAACTTCAGAATAATTATGCTTCTTCACTGAACCGTAAAATGTAGAAATGGGGGGCATAAAATGTAACAAGTTTGTGTGTCACAACAAATATGATCAAAAATGGTCCAAAAATACTTAATAAAGGGACTTTATGTACAATTTGGTCCTGAAATTAAGTGTTGGGGTGGTTTCCTACCCTACTGCAAACTATCATAGTGCAGTTTTTCTCCCTGTTCTCCCTATTACAGGTCAACGAAGCATCACACTGACTTTAAAGTGGTAATTTTCAGGAAAAAGTACTACCTACTGTTTCTTTAACTCAAATGTAATTATTTAGCCAAGACATACTGGGTGTCCAGTGCTCACCCAGTACCAGTGCATATGCAGAACTAGAGTAGAAGGTCTTACATCATCAAAGAGGAACATATTCTTCGTTTCAAAAGAAATGTTGGATAGGAATGTGTGCACAAACTTTTGGTCATATAGTGTGTGTTTATGTACGTGTGCATACAGGGTTCTGGAGGAAGCAGTTGGATCATATATGTGCTCATCTACGCAGCTACACACAGAACAACAGTGAATTCCAAGCCCTGATAGGAGAACCCCGGATGGGCAGGGTAAGACAACTTAAATAGAAATGTATGCAATTTTATAAGTTCATAAGTGAATTCACTGAATATCAAATGTCTGATATCAATGGAAACTAGCTTTTAGGAATAAAGATTTTAGGAATAACCTGTTTTCCTGGCAGTATCCTGGCAATCTCAAATACTCATAAAGCTTAGCAAATGTGTGATGTCAAGTGTCCTGCCATATGGGCATTTATGCAAAATATACATTGGTATTGCTGTAAAGACAAAATACGTTTTATTTTTTTAATATATTTTTTCATCATCAGAAGATGTCCTTTGCACAGTGTTAAACCAATACAAATGTTAGGATAAAGTTTCTACTTTAAAATACAGAAATTTTAAAGAATGTCCTTGTAGAGTGACGATACGCTGATATTAATAAGAACAACACTGGTATATCAAGTATGGTTGATGATTCAAAGCTAGCTAGCTTAGGAAATGTCTTAATTCTTTTCCTGTAACTTCTATTGTGACAAAATAAATAATTTTGAAAAATCAATAAATCAGGCCAAAATTGTCAATTTATCAACACTATTAATTGTAGCTATTATAGCCAGGAGTGTATATGCACCAATCAGGTTCAAGATTAAACTATTGTGTTAACTTTTTTAGTGTAATAAGATGGATGTTAATTAATTTCATAAGAAATTTTACTTTTTTTTCTTTTACTTTAACATTCAGAAGTTAGCCTAGTCACATAAGTGGCTTTTTGGTCACCTTTTTCTTCCCCATGAAAGATCAGAGTCCAGATAATGTTTTAGTGCCTCAAAGTCTGGGTAAACTACCCCCAAGCCCTGTTTATGGCACAAGGTCTCCAGGGGGCAAGAACAGAATTCTGCCTAAGCCACAGGGACAGAGACTATAAATGATTAACTTCTTCCCTCTGTGAAATGGCTTTAAAGAATCTTAAAACTAAAGAATCAAACATTCCTTAACATCCCTAAAGGTTTATCACATGGTAAAATGTGTTGTAAAAATGAATTCCAGTTGGACAATCAAAAATGGAATTATAATTGTGTTTAAAATGACATTTTGTATGAACTTTTATTCAGGAATCACCAGAATCTTCACATAGCAGCTGTCTGTTATCTGCTAGATACTATATGTGTGTTATTTGGTTTTGGTCTGAATGATATTACTTTGCATCAACGTATAATTTCTTTTATATTGCATCCTAATTAATCTCTCTCAAATGTAATTCACTTGCTTTAGGCTACACTGAAACAACTATGCTCATGTGATAACTCATGTTGTATTAGGAATATTGGTTGTTTATCACTATAAAAGCATAGTTCAGGAGATGTAACAATTTTGGCCATTCACTCCTAAAGTCAAATGTCGTAAATTATATGTGATGTCACTACTTAAGTGAGGTTCTAGTCTAAATGAACATTCAATCAGGATTAGAACAGGGGAAGAAATTCCCTCACCCCAGTCCCTCAGGACCAATCAGACGTCCAAGGTGTTGATCCAGAGGTCCAGTTTTAAACCGTTGGCTCTGAAGAATTGGCTTTCAGTCAAGTCAAATCAAAATCAAAATTCAAATCAAATTTTATTTATATAGCGCTTTTCACAACAAAAAGTCGTCACAAAGCAGCTTTACAGAGATCCGGGTCCAAGCCTCCTATGAGCAAGCCAGGGGCAACAGTGGCAAGGAAAAACTCCCTCAGCACACGAGGAAGAAACCTTGGAAGGAACCAAGACTCATACGGGGAACCCATCCTCCTCGGGTCGACACCGGAGACGCAACAGAGAACAGAAGTAAAAGTGAAATGACCGATGAAGGGGTTATAGTAATATAAATGTAGTATATTAGTGATGATGGAGAAGCAGAAATGAAAATGGTGAGGATGATGATATTAGTGATGTATGAGTCTGATGAAGGAGGAGGTGATCAGGGATTCAGTGTGAGTTAAAATTAGGTGCAGAGTTAATCTGAGATAAAACAGCATGGCCAAGCATCATAGTGTAGATGAGACAAGGCCAGGATCTTGTACAGGACACGGGCTGGATCAGGGCAACACCTGGAGAGCAGCAGGACATCTCAAAGCATGAGTGAGAGACAGGAGAAAAAAAGCCAGACAAAGGGAACAAATAAAAATACAGAGGTTAGTAGGGTCATGGTAAAGAACGGGGAAATTTGTCCTGCGAAAAAAGCTTCCACTGGTCAGGCAAGAGAACCCAGCGACAGACAGCGTGTTGGCGGTTACTACAAAGCTAACTAAGAATGCTGTAGCTATGGTGATATGACAGGATTAATACAGAACAGTGATAATATGAAAACCAGCCCGAACACCAATATAGAAGGAGTAACCTGAAGGTGAGTGATTAACCAAAAGCTTGTTTGAAAAGGTAGGTTTTTAATCTAGATTTAAAGATTGAGAGTGTGTCTGAGCCCCGAACAGTAACCGGAAGGCTATTCCAGAGTTGAGGAGCTTTGTGAGAAAAGGCTCTTCCTCCTGCAGTGTTTTTCTTAATGCGAGGAACAAAGAGTAGATGGGCGTCTTATGAACGAAGTGTACGTGACGAGCGATAAGGTATGAGAAGTTCAGTAAGATACTGCGGGCCTAAACCATTTAGAGATTTATAAGCTAAGAGGAGTATTTTATAGTCAATGCGAAATTTTACAGGTAGCCAGTGTAGGGACGAGAGAACTGGGGTGATATGTTCGAATTTTCTAGCTCTAGTGAGCACCCTGGCTGCTGCATTTTGAACTAACTGAAGCTTGTGTAACGCATTGCACGAGCTCCCTGCCAGGAGCGCATTGCAGTAGTCTAGACGTGAAGTTATAAAAGCATGCACTAGTTTCTCTGCATCTTTTAATGATAAAATATGCCGAATTTTGGCAATATTGCGTAGGTGGAAGAAGGCGGTTTTGACTGTATTGGATATGTGGGTATCAAATGTGAGAGTTGAATCAAAGGCTACCCCTAAGTTTTTAATGATGGCATTGTGTTTTACTGTTGAATTATCAATAGCAGCATTTCTGAGTGAATGTATCTGAGTATCTTTACCTAGTAACAAGACCTCAGTTTTATCAGAATTTAACATGAGAAAGTTTTGCATCATCCAGTCTTTAATTTCAGTTAGACATTCTGTTATTTTATGTAGACAAGCAACATCATTGGGTTTGGCTGATATATCCAGTTGTGTGTCATCAGCATAACAGTGGAATTGAATCCCATGCTTAAAGATTAGTCGACCCAGTGGCAGCATGTAGAGTGTGAACAATACAGGGCCAAGCACTGATCCTTGTGGAACACCATATTTAACTAAAGTATGATTAGAGGATTTATTATTCAGATAAACAAATTGGTAACGATCGGATAAATAAGATCTGAACCAAGAGAGGGCAGATTCTTTTATTCCTACCAGATTTTCCAGCCTATCCAGAAGCATCACATGATCTATGATATCAAATGCTGCACTAAGGTCAAGCAGCACCAGAATAGAGATATAGCCCTTATCATGAGAAAGGAGTAAGTCATTAGTTACTCTTGTTAGAGCCGTTTCTGTGCTGTGATTTGGTCTAAATCCAGACTGAAAAATGTCATGAATGTCATTGTTTTGTAGATAAGAGCACAACTGCTGTGACACGACTTTTTTCTAGAATCTTAGCAATAAAAGGGAGGTTTGATATTGGCCTGTAGTTTGCGAGTACAAGAGGGTCAAGATTGGGTTTTTTAATAATTGGTTTGATTACCGCTAGTTTCAGAGGTTTTGGTACATATCCAATGTTGAGGGATAAGTTTATTATTGTGAGCAATGGTCTAATGACTTTAGGTAAAATTTGTTTAAATAATTGTGTTGGTACAGGATCCAGTAAGCATGTAGTTGATTTAGATGAGCTAATTAAACTAAGCAAGTCATTTTCATCGACAGAATTCAAGTAGTCTAAGTGCACCTCAGAGCTGGCGGGGGGTTCATCTACGGGAGCCGATGTGACATTGGACTGATTTTGGATTTTGAGGCGAATGCAATCAATTTTATCATTAAAAAACCTCATAAAGTCATTGCTACAGAAATCAGAGGGAACAATGGGGTTGATTTCCTTTTTGTTTCCAATTAAATTTGATACAGTGCTAAAAAGGAATCTAGGGTTGTCTTTGTTGTTTTCTATAAGGGAAGAGATGTACTGTGATTTGGCTTTAGATAAGGCATGTTTGTAGTCGGTGAGGCTGTGCTGCCATGCAATTCGGAAACATTCTAGTTTTGTGTGTCTCCATTTACGTTCATGGTTACGAGCAGCCAGTTTTAATGCACGCGTGCTGTCACTGTACCATGGAGCAAGCCTTTTCTCTCTAAATTGTTTGGTCTTGACTGGTGCAACACTATCTAGGTTTGTACACAATAAGTGTTGTAGGTTGTTTGTAATGAGCTCAAGGTCATTTGGGTGAGTTGGAAAAGAAATGGTGGTAAGGTCTGGAAGGTTGTTGATAAACTCACTAACTGTTGAGGATGTTATAGTGCGCTTTCTAATGTAGCGTGGTTGTGGACAAATATCAAAGTTTCACGCAATTTCATATGTGATTAGATGGTGATCAGAGATGGTCTCATGTAGCGAGAGATTGGATAGATTCTTTATCTCAATGCCCCGTGTTAACACTAGGTCCAATGTGTGTTTGCATTGATGAGTGGGCCCAGTAACATTCTGAGTGAACCCTAGCGCATCCAAAATTGATTCAAATGCAATTTTAAGTGGATCATGGTCCTTCTCAAAGTGAATATTGAAATCACCAACAATTAAGGCCTTTTCTGATACGATAACTACACTTGAGAGAAAATCAGAAAATTCACAAAGAAATTCTGTATAAGGGCCAGGAGGACGATAGATTGTGATGAGCATAAATGAGTGCTGCCTTTTTGATGCAGTGACTTTAAGAGTAAGTACTTCAAAGGATTTAGTATCATAACTAGATTTTTGTGTTGTGTCAATGGTAGGGTCATAGATTGTGGCTACACCACCACCACGACCAGATGTTCGTGGGCAACTGTAATAGCTGAAGCCAGGGGGAGTGGACTCATTTAGGGCAATGTATTAATTGGCTTTAGCCCATGTTTCGCAGAGACATAATGCATAGAGTTTGTTATCAGTAATAATATCACAGACAGTGAGTGCTTTGGATGTTAGAGATCGTATATTTAAAAGCCCTAATTTAATGCTGGAAGTGCTGAAATATTGCGTTCGCTGCAGTGCCTTGGTGTTAATTCTAATTAGGTTGTTAAAACTGATTTTTGGGCGTTTGTGATAACAAGCTTTGCGGGGAACAGACACAGTCTCAATGCTGAAAAATGTATTAGCGTTGAGTGGGTGATATGGACATGCTACTCATCATACTAGCAGTAGAGAGATGGTCAGGAGGAACATTAGGAATTTTAATATTACTTACCTGCTCGCTATCCATTCCACCTACCTGACTGATGTGACTGGGAATGACCAGTCAGTTCCGGCGCAGAACCACCTCAAAGTCAGTTTTTCTTTAGTGAGTTTTTGTAGTCAGTCCTCTGAACCCTGAAAGCTGTGGCTCTCGTAACAAGTCATTCTTTAGGCATGATCCTTAGGCATGCTTTTGATCCTGCTTCCAACATATCAAGAACTGATTTTATATTAAATTTTTTTGCAGCCTAATATATCCCACCCCTTGACAGGTACCATTATACGGATATAATCGATATTATCAAGTCATCTGTCAGTGTTTTTAATCTTGTGCCTGATCATTTTGCAAGCTATCCTGTTTATCCAGTGTAGTACAATATGTTTTCTGCTCCTCAGTTGGTCTCTGCAGTCATTGAAGAGGACAGCTATGAGGTCAGCCTACGAGTTAATTTCATCTCTGCTGCTCCACAGAGATCCAGGGTAAAGTAGCAATACTCAGAATTCTTAAATATGTACAACAGAATAAAGCCATATTCTGCAAAATGTCGGTTTATGGCAGTTGACCTAAAATATCTTTGAAAAAAACAACAACAGCTGAGTACAACTTCTAAAAAGTCTATCAGCAAAATACCTGAAGTTTGTTTGGCTCTACCTTTGGTCCAAAATAAAATGTTCACACTCCACAATGAGATGTATGAGTACCAGTAAAGCAGTCCATAATCTGTCTATATGTCCAGCACTCTATAGGTTTATTCATAATGTGCAAGTTTTATTTTATGATGCACCCATTGTGAAAATATATGTTTAATTGTGAACCTATCTTATATAATATATAGAAAATTATTAAATGAAGTGGAATGCTCTGGAGCTGTTGCACATATTTGTGCAGAAATATTCCAGCATCTAGTGTAAAGGCTTCCCAGCTGATTTAGCTGATGAAGCTGTAACTGCAGCAAAGGGGAGCAGACATATTATTAATACCTTTCATTTCAGAAGAATCTGAAACCAATACAAAAAAGTAAGTCTTAAATGCAAGTGTTTAGTATACACCTATGATTGTGTGCTTTATGTCCTGTGGTTTCTGTGCAGTCATTTTCTGGGAGTCAGCTCAGTGGAACTCTGACTGAGATACGCAACCTCAGTGCTGTCACAGAGGGCAGAGGTAAACTAACAAGCACACACATACATACATGCAAACATGCACACTATATATATATATATATATATATATATATATATATATATATATAGATATATATACACACACACACACACACAGAGGTTGGACAATGAAACTGAAACATTGCTGGTGGAGGAAAACGATTCCTGACTCGCTCCTCCAAAACACCCCAAAGTGGCTCAATAATATTTAGATCTGGTGAATGTGTAGGCCAAGGGAATGCCTACACTTAAATTAATGTTGAATACATTTTTGTATTTTTTAAAGTTCAATCTCAAGATTTGACCTTTCAGTTTCAGTTTGTTTTTTTTGTTTTTTCAAATGAACAAAACTTTTTACACTAATATAGCTCCATAAATGTCCCATTTAATTTTTTATGTAGAGGCCAATACAAATACAACACAAAGAATGACTGGTACCAGAAATATTCATAGAAAAATTAAAATATATATAAAAAATGAGGACATAGTGGGGACATGTTCTATCTAAAAGTAGAGCTTTATATTCCCTGTTTTTCAGCACTGACCTGCTGCTCTCAGCTCTGCAGCAAAATAACCCCTTGTAGGAGGGACTGTGACTCTATTGGCTGCTGTGTGGCTAAATAAAAGTGACGACCAATGAGAACCACGTTCTCTGTTTAGGAGCCGTGGAGTATCTATCCCTTGTTCTGGCTGAAAGAGAGCTGCGTGTTTCTGTCTCAAACCATTGCCATAATAGTGTGTCCTAAAAAAATTTGGAACAAAACTCGTCCCGTACTGGTTCAAAATGGAACGCATATTTTAGTGTCCAAATACCAGAGGATTTCATATTTTACGGGACGGTTGGCAACACTAGTTCCACATCCAGATAATCATCCAACAGGCTAATCACAACAACATCATGATGTTGTTTTCCCAGGAGCTCTAAACACAAACGGCTCAATGTTTTTTAAAATAACACCTTAATGTATTAGATTCACAGCTCGTAATGTATTGAAACCCCAGTATCCCCCAGAGGAAAAAATAAATAAATAAAAAAAAATTACATTGTGTATTGTGTCACCCCTACTGTTCACTTATTTCACTTATCAGATGTCACAGTAACAAAATAATCATTCACTTCACGTCAGTGATTTTAATATTGTGCCTGATCGCTGTATATACACCATGCTCACACTGACCTCAGGTTGTTTTCTGTTTTTCTAATGTGTGTGTGTGTATGTCTTTGCTTGGGCAGTGTGTGAAAATGCGATAGCAGCATCCTGCACAAAGAACCAAAGAAAGAGCAGCACTTCAGATCATCAACCAGTTAGTATTCCTTCCAAATACACAGCCTTTGCTTTCATAAAATGTCAGGACAAGTGTTCTTACATGTGTTCCTGATATAATGTACACAGGTAATGTAAATATAATGTTTTCACCATCAAATTTTAATGTACAAAAAGTGTTAAGTATATTTTTTAAAAGGATTTTTTTGAGCAGGTATCAAGTAGTTAACATTAATAAAATACAATCAAATACAATAAAAGGTTTCTTTAGAGAAAATATTTTTGTATGTGTAATAATGCAGGTGTGTAGGAGTAAGGGAAGGAGGTAAGTGCAAGAGGTTTTATTACAATAACTTAAAAGGAAACTAGACAAAGGCATGCTAAACAAAAGGGTAAAGCACAGAAGCTAAGTAACTAAACAAAAGGGCTAAATACAGAGGCTAAGGAGTTAAACACAAAAGACTAGGCTAAACTATAGCCTAGGACTATGGGAGTCCTGTCCATTAAAAAACAGGAAGAAAGGGGCTAGAAATGAATTCAGAGCAACTGATGGACTACAGTCTGTAACTGTAAAGTTGCATCTATATAGGAAGTGGAGCTTATATAATTGACAGTAAATATTGAGACAGTTTTAACAAGAGGTTTAATAAGAAGCTGTTTTAACAGGACATGTTGTTATGACAGTGAAATGTCTGTAATGCAAAGCCACTAGTGAATAAATTCCCAATTCCTCCAAAAGTTAAGGAAATTCATTTAAAGGTTCTGTCATCTACCTATCCTGTTAATAGTTTTTGGTAGACCCTACTATTTGCAGTTCCTGTGATTCACATTGTGAAACCTTTATATGTGTATTTCATATCTTGTGAATATGACAAAAAAGCAGTTTAAAAATCCAACTGTAACTTTTTTATAATGAACATTTTGTTGGTTCTGATAACTGTATTTTGCTGGTTTTCTTACAATGCTTGTGCAGAAAATATATTAAAACAAGTAGTTAGTCACAAACCTCACTTTATTAACTGACAAAATATTGTCTTTTTAAGGAATCCAAAACCAGTCTGCTTCTGAAGGAGGTGGGTCCAGGGGGGAGGGGTCAAATCTCAGTGGTGCAGCAGTTATTAGATGAGGTGACATTTAAATAAAAAATAAAAATTTTATTAGCGATGTTTAGATTGTGTATTTTTATGACTATGGACAATCCACTTTGTTTCTTTGTTTATAGGGCGCTGACCCCTCATGCTTGGGCAGTGATGGGCGTCCTGCTCTGGTTGCTGCAGTGATTTCTGGACATCATGACATCATACCTATGCTGGTGCAGAAAGGTGCTGATATCGATCAGCAGTCAGGAGCGTGAGTGACAAGTGTTACATTTAACTGTTACTAAATAAATGTATACAAACTACAGGCTGTAGTCCATTTACTATGGGATGTAAATGTAAAAAGCATTGTGAACACAAACACTGAGTCTTTTTTCAAATCACATTTAAGCTATTTTCCTGTAAGCCTGAAAACTGTATCTCTGTGTCTTTAAAGCTGCCATCTAATGCAAACTTTATACAAGTTTAGACATCCCTTGTCAAATTACATTTTTGTTGATTAACAGGAAATACACATATATTTCTTTAGTGCTGAGTTTAATGTAAATATAAAATATAAATGTAACTTTTATTACTGTACAATATTAACAAAATTACAAAGCCCATATTTTTCACCAGCATGTTATATTCAGAAAACAAACAGCAATGGAATATTCATACGTGTAAGATGTGTACCTATATTAGAAAGTTAACAAAACATGTCATTTAGCCAGGGGCATGCAAACAGTTCTGACAAGTCTGAAAATTAATGGACAGTGTCTTTGAAAAAACCTGTATGCAAATATTTGGGTTGTTCTGAAGTAATACAGTGTATATGATTATAAAATATTTTAATTTCTAAATTTGCTGGTGCAGAGAGAACTACGATATGTTATGTCAAATCTACCAAAGAATCAACAAAATATAGCAATGCATTTACTTCACTCACCTTATTACCAGTGCCTCACCAGCATCCTTGCCTCTAGGATCAGTATGCTTCTTTCAGTCAGCAAAAATGCTGTCTGCCCAGCATTTAGTGTACTGGGGCTGCTTAGAACACATATCCTTTGTAAAATATCACAGGGGTATAGTGTTTGTACTTTACATGACGCTTTAACAGTTTCTCTGCTGGGTGCTAAATGATTCACACCAGCCTTAGGGTTCTTTTCACAGAGGTTCTTGCTAGTGGTATCGCTACTGACCCCATGTTGTTTAAATTATAAAGGTGATGCTACTACCAGTCATTCCTTTTATTTTTCTCATGCCCACACAGTCCTTTTAAACAGTATTAAACAGCATTGTCACACAGCTCCAGGGACCTCCGGTTTCCTCCCACAGTCCAAAAACACACGTTGGTAGGTGGATTGGCGACTCAAAAGTGTCCGTAGGTGAGAGTGTGTGAGTCAATGTGTGTGTGTCTGTGTTGCCCTGTGAAGGACTGGTGCCCCCTCCAGGGTGTATTCCTGCCTTGTGCCCAATGATTCCAGGTAGACTCTGGACCCACCGCGACCCTGAACTGGATAAGCGGTTACAGATAATGAATGAATGAATGAATAAACGACATTAGTGTATAAATACATTTTGAAATGTATTGTGATATACTGAAATTACATATCAGATTAACATTTTTATATGCTGAAAGGTGAGAAAACTGGCTTTATCTCGAAAGAGCCAGTATGATTTTAAAAATGACTGTGAATGTTTGCCTGTATACAGGTAATCATTTAAAAAGTAAGCAGTGTAAATATGTGTCTTGCAGGTTGAAAAAAACTGTTCTGCATGAGGCTGCGGCTCTGGGGAACAAGGGCCTTCAGAGTGCTGAGATTCTGCTTGGGTGAGAATTACACTGAGCTTCACCACATTAAAGTAGTGATAGTTTGCCGCACAGACATTTTCCTGTATCTGAAATTAAATGGATCAAGCTAAGATAAGTTCAGCATTTTCAAACACCACAACTTGTTAATGTCTGTTCACTACATTCACAGAACAATCTGTATGGCTGCAACTAGTGTTTCATCTGCTGAACGTTTTTATTCCTGTCTGAGCACATATAGTGCATTGTCAGTCAAAAATATTTTTAGTGAGCTATAAGATTCATATTATTGGTTTAATTATCTTTGATGTGCACTATATAAGGAGTATGGCGCTACTTTGGAACATGGCTCAAGCTCCTGTACTGATTGATAGAAATGAACAGAGCTCTGTTTACAAATATGCTACAAATAAATCACTCACGCATTTACACTTACGTTGCTTTCATTTTAACGTCTAAATGAGGACTACAAGTGTTGACAGATACAATAAAACAATTTGAATTAGTTTTATTTGAGGTGTGTGAGTAATGTGTAGGTCCCCAGTGTGGCAGCTACTTTGTACTGTGACGTAAAATGCAACCCATGAATACAACAGTAATAGTCAATCAAGTAATTATCAAATGATAATAATTTGTACTTATTTCTAATAGTAATGTAATTTTTAAAAATCCACAGGTCACTAGATTTGTCATTACAGTGATCCCTTGTTTTTCGCGGGGGATGCGTTCCAAGATCACCTGCGAAAAACAAATTTCCGAGAAGTAGAGGAAAGATTTTTTTTTTTTTTTTTTTTTTTATGTATTTAACAAGTATTTGTATCTTATATTTCACGGTTTTCCTAGATTTTCCCCCAATATCCACAATATAGCGGCCATAAGCCCCCTTGAAAAAACCCGAGAAGTAGCGAATCCGCGAAAGATGAACCGCGAAGTAGCGAGGGATTACTGTACTTCATTTTTAGAAAATAACTTGCTAGAGGTGTCTGAAAGTTATCAAATCTAGCCACAAAATTATTAAGTTGGCATCACAGATCTTAACACTTTTACTAAATTATTCATTAAAAATAACAAAGTGCATAAAGAGGCTAATGGTTTTTGTGGAATAATTGGAATTAATTAAGCTTCATCGTAAAGCTGTGTTGAACTGTCTGTTTTTCTGGCGTGATTACAGGTGTAATGCGAGTGTGAGCAGGCTAAATGCTGAGGGTCAGACCCCATACGATGTGGCAGAGTCAACAGGCTGCAACTCAATGATTTCCCTGCTGACTGCTCAAGGGGGACGGAGCCTAAACCAGACCCTCGAAAATACCAGAAGCACTTCTGGTCTTGATACAGTCTCATAGAGTGCTGAAACAACCAAACAAAATGGTCATATTTCACTACATTTTTTCATGTAGTTTTTATCATTTTCATTGGCCATTTGTTGCTCTGTATATTTTATTTCCCCCTTATACCCTGTTCTTAAATGGACCCCCAGAGGACCAACACAGAGCATTCTTAGTGCTGCAGTGACACTGATGTTGTGCTGATGTGTTAATGTGTTTTGTGCTGGTAAGAGTGGCTCAGATACAGCAGGAGATTTTAAACACTTTGACCACTCACTAGCTGTGTCTCAATTTAGGGGTTGCATCCCTTGAAGGACACATTTGTAGGCCGATTATGTCACCACAGCGTGGCTAGACTGTCCCATTTCAGAGTCTCTTTTATATGCGGCTGACAAATGTGTCCTTCTTTTCCTGAGAAACTAAAGATGCAACAGGATTATCCTTAACCAGCCGAGATATCCCATGGTTCATTGAGTGCCGGTGGGATTTCAGAATATTGTGGCATTAGCAGATGAGTGAACAGATTGTTAAACGTACTACTTAACATCAAATAATGTAATATTTTGAAGAAAAACGTACTCAAATGCAGTGGGGTGGGGGGGGGGGGGGGGGGCATTCAATCAAAAGGGCTATATTTCAAACTATTATACTAAAACTATGATTTATTTATTTATGATATATTTTTTGTGAAATCCACTAATAAAACACTTTCATCTACAGTTGTAATAAACTGGTAAATAATTTAAAATGAAAGTTTCTGGCTCAGCCTTTAAGGCACAGGAGCTTCAGGAACAAACATGAGCGACAATTAGTAACGGTAATTAGTAAAGGACACTCATCAGCCCCTGAATTGAGACACCCCAACTGTCCACTCTATTAGACACACCTATCTCATTAAACCATTTTGTAGATGTAAAGTCAGAGTAACTGTTGCTGCACAGTTTGTGTTGGGCATTCTCTAGTCCTTCATCATTGGTTAATCAATCTCGATCCAGCAGTGACACTGAGGGGTTTAAAAACTCCAGCAGCACTGCTGTGTCTGATCTACTTGTACCAGTACAACACACACTTAATACACCACCACCATGTCAGTGTCACTGCATCACTGAGGATAATCCACCACCCAAATCATACATGCCCTGTGGGATTTCTGACCATTGAAGAACAGGTGGTAGGAGGCTAAATTTAAGTTAATGTAGCAAGATTTTATTTTATGAAACATTCAGGTCATTTCTATAGGTCAGTTTGAAAGGGTGTTAATGGTTGGTAGAATTAAAAATGAAAGAACTTCAATGTCAGAGCCACTGCCTGTCAGATTTTAAAAAGTATCTTAACATAAATGGAAGGGATGCAGATAAGTTTACAAAAATATTCTAAATCAAATCATAACATCAACAACATTTTGTAATCTGAAAGTGTGATCAAAATTAAAACAACTTTCAGAAAAGTTGAATGATAAAAATAGGATTTTGATGGTTATAGCTTTCAAAAATTAGTAAGACATTCTCAACTGGATTCAGATTAGGACTATGGGCTGGCTGTTTTATCATTTCAACATTAACAGCTTCAGGGAAGTGCTTTAACTGGTTTGCAGTGTGACAAGGGGCACTATTGTCACAGCAAAGAAAGAGCATATTGCAGAAGTATGTTCCAACAAACTGCATTAACCATGTAGATATAGGCAAAGCTCTGAAAACATCCCCTAAACCACAGGGCATCGTCCTTCAAATTTCACACAATTTGGGTTCAGTCTTGATGTTTCCCAGATGTCCTCCATCTATCTCTCATATATATATATATATATATATATATATATATATATATATATATATATATATATATATATATATATATATAAAAAATAAATAAAAACACGTGTCCTCAGCTAGCATTAGCCTAAAATTTTGATGACAGTTTAGGTTACAGCAGAGTTGCAAGAGTCTCTTAAGCCCAATTTATACTTCTGCGTCGACCCTATGTTGAGGTTGGTAAAGTTAGGTTTATATCAGATACTCAGGTATTGCCCCTCCTCTTGCTCACAAACCAAGTCCTAAAGTCTCTGAAACTTAATTTTCTTAAGCGTGGAAAATCAGAGAACAAATTAGTCATTATATTTTGCCAAAATACCACATCTTTTCATTGCATGGAATACATTTACTGAAATAGCCGTAATGGGCGCCCAAGACGCTTAGGGACCATCAACAATGTGCAGAAAAATTTAAAAACGTAAACTATGCAAATAGATGAGGAGCAAGCTAGTGATACTTATACAGGGTATCTCCATTTTTGATGAAAAAATGAGCCTCTAAGAATAAAAATGAAAACCATTACCACAGCAAAAACATAAAATCAAATCCACTCTAGGATATTTGTGTTTGAGCAACAGTGGAACCAGTCAGTGCATAGTTACCAGCATAATGTGCATATCAGGTACCTACCTTCTCAATACCACAAAACAATACTGCGGTAGATGATGTACAAAGAGTATGTATGAATGTAGTGAAATGACAAGTAAAACAGAGTAAACATTAAGGAATAAGAGCCCCCCCCCCCCCCCCCCCCAAAAAAAGTACCCCAATATTCTTGATTTGCAAAATTGTTATAGTTAATCTGTTAAGTAGCTCAGTTCAGTAGCCTTCTTTTCAAATGTCAGCATTTAGGACCACCACCTGCTCTCTCTTTTCCTTGGCTTGTCGTCTCAGGGCATTTGACTTTTATTTGTGCTGCCATTTTGGTGCCAGCAGAATTCTCTGCTGCTTCTGCCATGTGGTCAGCATCTTTTTGGAGACTCTCACATACATCTTCCAATGATCTCTTCGTCCTTTTAAGTTCCTCAGGTTTCTCCACCACATTTTATTTTGGTCATCTTTTTACTTCTCTCTACATCCAGGTATGCTCTGTACCTAGTGTGTGCTGTGGCACAGTAACAGATTTTTCACCTGTAATTAGAACAGAAACAATGCCATGAATTATATTTGATGCAGAAGAAAAATGTCAACACAGCATCACAATTACAATAGGAAAGTAGCTTGTAACCCAATAAACCCATGATACCATAGGTGTGCAATCAAATCTCTCGGGATATGTTGACCAGGCTAATACTTCAAACCAAAAGACTTTATCTTATAAAGAGCGTTAAAAGACGTGTTAACAATATTCATGTTGATAACAAAAAAAGAAAACCATAATTTAACATTCCATTCTATTCCTATAGTTAACCTGCAGATATCCTGCCTGCCAACTGTTTATCCTGCACAAACTTCTGGATGAGTGCCTGTATTTTCTGCAAAAAGGCATCTGGGTTTGAGTGCATTTCCTTTGGGTTCAAACACATCATATTGTGCACGACAGAATACTTCAGAGGGCACTTATCCAGAGCCTTCTTATAGATGTTCATACAATCTGGCAGTATTTTCTGAACTGAAGCACACCAAGCCAAAAAAAAAAAAAAAAAACACCATACCATGGCTTGTCAAATTTCCAGGATCTCTCTAAACACTAAGCAGAAGGTTAACATTACCTCAATTGTACATTTAAAAAATAAATAAATAAATAAATCTCTCACACCATGTTATTCACACATTTGTTTGACACATCTAAAAGATATCAATGAAGTCCCACTTTGATGGCAGCTGCTGCACTTCCTTTGGACTGAACCAGTTTTTGACCTGTGACATCAAGCTTGATTAGTTTATATGGATGTATCTTGCTTGATACATTATTTAGGGAGATTCTGAAAATAAATTAACTGACATGAATTTTAAGTGTTTGGCATCTTATTTATTGATGTTGTGAATAATTATCCGTATCAAATTTTCCAGAGCATAACATTATCTGATATTTAGCCAGAAATGATTGAAAGGCTCGTGATAAGGCCATGAAGGAAAAAATTAAATTTGGCCAGCAGAAGGGGACCCATTTGGGCTTCACAAATGCTGTCAAATGATAATGTCCCTGGGTTCTTCAGTCTTTTGACTTCACAATGTCCACATATTTCACAATTGAGGGCCAGACTTGCAACGCTTGTTCAACAGCTAGCAAATTTTCCCACCACCTATGGCCACAGAAAGGCAAGGTGAATGTTGAGGATAATGTTGCAGAAGTGAAGTATTCTCTTCTGGCTGGTACACAGTGGAAGAGATGATGCAATGCTTTAAGCACTTTTTCCACCAACTACACTTCAAAACCACTTTTAGACGCATTATGAAGGATATGTAGACCACACCTTCTGAAAATTTGAATTTGTGTTCCAGCAAATTGCTCAGCATGCTCTTTCTGCAGGAGTTCACAAATTTCTAATTAACAGAGGGTCCATCCATTGACAAGGAGAGCATATTCCTGAGATTTATTTCCTTTGTACATTCCTGAAATTATGACAAATACAAACATTTAAAAAAAACAAAAACAGCCCTTATTCCTAAAGCATTGATACCTAGAACACATGCATATAAAAAAAAGTCAAACATTTAAATAAAGTTTAGTTTATTGAGGATAAGGTGTGCAAAGACAAATTTATATAGAAGAATAGCCTCATGCCACACACACCCTGACCAGCACCAGCTACCCACCTCTGCCTACCAGCAGACAGCCCCCTCAGAGTACACAGCATGTCTATGTAGGTAACAAAAACTCCTTGTCTCTGACTATGCTTATAATTTAGAACATGGAAACATTCAAAATAACTAGGACCATACTGTTCAATTAAGAACAAGCTGGCTTAATTCCATCATGGTAGAAAAACTGGGTAGCTTTTGCAGCTTAGTCACATTTATCCACTAGAGGTCCTAAACCAAAACCTAACTATTGTGAATTTTCTTGCCAATAAATATTATCTAATTTAAATACTGACATTTTTAAGCATGTTTTTGTCTTAATTACGTTGTTGAATGGCTTACCTCAAAGTTATCCAGTAAGTCTTCAGCAGTGGAGTGACCCATAAACTATGATCCCAGACACCGGAACTGCCCTCGAGAACCATTTGTCCAATACCTGACTGCAAGTCCAGTTGTTTGCTTTTGGTGGTCCTGTTCATGCTTTCGTCAAACATGACAAAGCTGCCTTGATTCACACTTGACAGAAGCTCTTTTTTATGTACGGAGCTTTTTGCACATTCCGATCATAGAAGTCATTAACTATGACTTTTGGTATATTTTCCCTTTACAGCTTTTAATCAAACCCACCCACCTATTACCAAAAAAACAACAACCTCAGACTACAAAAAATTTAAATATAAAAGTCAGCTTATTTTCTTTAGTCATTCCTAACCTTGTAATTGTAGGCTAGCCTATAGAACACATCATGTTAACTATGTTATGGGCTAACATCAGTTGAGCTTAAATACATTAACAGCTTTGTTCTTTACATAGCCCATAATAATCATCCACCGCGGTCACGCCATCTGCACTTCGCGAAAACGCAGTCACGCCATCTACACTAGGATTTCTTGTGCGCTTCTACATCACAGTTTACGGTAGAACGTGTGCGAGCGGGAGGGGGGACTCGCAGAAAAGCGCAGATATTGAAAATTCATAAGAAATTAATTTAAAACATAATTCAATTCAGTTAATATTAAAAACAGGCCTGATTGGCTAAAAGAACGGGTTGTTACCAGAAAATCTCACTGTTGTATTGAAAAACATGTCCTCAGGTACACAGGGTATAATATTTATGTGCATTTACTGTAAGAATTAGAAGTAATAGGCTTGAAAAAAACTTCAAAAAACCCTATGGATATTAAATTCCATAAAATGGTTAAATCAAACTGTTACCAGACCACTCCACTGCATTCTTGAAGAGCATGTTCTCAGGTACTCATGGTATAATTTTCATACATTTTTACTGTAGGAATATGAAGTAATATTATTTGATGATGTTTAATTTACATATATGGACAATTTTGAGTTCTATTAAAGGGTTAAATCAAACTGTTACCAAACCATTCCACTGCAGTCTTGAAGAGCATGTTCTCAGGTACCCAGAGAATAATTTTTATACATTTTTACTGTAGGAATTTGGAGAAATATCATTTCAAACTTATAAATATGCTGTTTAATTTACAAATATTGCAAAATTGTGAGAGCTATTAAAGGGTTAAATCAAATTGTTACCAAACAACTTCACTGAAGCCTTGAAGAACATGTTCCAAGGTACCCAATGAATAATTGTCGTACATTTTTACTGTAGGAATTTGGAGTAATAATATTTCAAATCTCATTAAAATGATGTTTAATTTACATATATGGCAAAATTGTGAGTCTTATTAAAGAGTTAAATCAAATTGTTACCAAACCATTCCACTGCAGCCTTAAAGAATATGTTCTCAGGTACTCAGAGAATAAGTTTTATACATTTTTACTGTAGGAATTTGGAGTAAGAGCATTTCAAATTTCAGTAAAAATGGTTAAATTTGCAAATATTGCAAAATTCTGAGAGCTATTAATGGGTTAAATCAAACTGTTACCAAACCACTCCACTGCAGCCGTAAAGAATATGTTCTCGGGTACTCAGAGAATAATTTTTATACATTTTTACTGTAGGAATTTGGAGTAATATCATTTCAAACTTATAAATATGCTGTTTAATTTACAAATATTGCAAAATTTTGAGAGCTATTAAAGGGTTAAATCAAATTGTTACCAAATCACTTCACTGAAGCCTTGAAGAACATGTCCCAAGGTACCCAGAGAATAATTGTCGTACATTTTTACTGTAGGAATTTGGAGTAATAGCATTACAAACTTCATAAGAATTTTGTTTAATTTGCATATAAGGCAAAATTGTGAGTCCTATTAAAGGGTTAAATCAAACTGTTACCAAACCACTCCACTGCAGCCTTGAAGAACATGTTCTAGAGTACCCAGACTATAATGTTCATACATTTTTACTGTAAGAATGTGGAGTAATAGCATTACAAACTTCATTAGAATAACAACACAATTCTATAAATTGCAGAATTCTGAAGGCCATAAAATGGTTAAATCAAACTGTTACCAGACCACTCCACTGCAGCCTTGAACAACATTTTCTAGAGTACCCAGGGTACAAATTTCATACATTTTTACTGTAGGAATTTGGAGTAATATTATTTCAAATCTCATAAAAAATGATGTTGAATTTACATATATGGCAAATTTTGAGTGCTACTAAAGGGTTAAATCAAACTGTTACCAGACCACTCCACTGCAGTCTTGAAGAGCATGTTCTCAGGTACCCAGAGAATAATTTTCATACATTTTTACTGTAGGAATTTGGAGTAATAGCATTACAAACTTCATAAGAATAACAACACAATTCCACAAATTGCAGAATGCTGAAGACCATAAAATGGTTAAATCAAACTGTTACCAGACCACTCCACTGCAGTCTTGAAGCGCATGTTCTCAGGTACCCAGAGAATAATTTTCATACAATTTTACTGTAGGAATTTGGAGAAATATCATTTCAAACTTATAAATATGCTGTTTAATTTACAAATATTGCAAAATTTTGAGAGCTATTAAAGGCTTAAATCAAACTGTTACCAAACAACTTCACTGAAGCCTTGAAGAACATGTTCCAAGGTACCCAGAGAATAATTGTCGTACATTTTTACTGTAGGAATTTGGAGTAATAGCATTACAAACTTCATAAAAATGATGTTTAATTTACATATATGGCAAAATTGTGAGTCCTATTATAGGGTTAAATCAAATTGTTACCAAACCATTCCACTGCAGCCTTGAAGAACATGTTTCAAAGTACCCAGAGAATAATTGTCGTACATTTTTACTGTAGGAATATGGAGTAATATTATTTTAAGTCTCAAAAATTTTGTTTAATTTGCATATATGGCAAAATTCTGAGTCCTATTAAAGGGTTAAATTAAACTGTTACCAGACCACTCCACTGCAGCCTTGAAGAATATGTTCTCAGGTACTCAGAGAATAATTTCTATACATTTTTACTGTAGGAATTTGGAGTAATATCATTTCAAAATTCAGTAAAAAAATTTAATTTGCCAATATTGCATAATTCTGAGAGGTATTAAAGAGTTAAATCAAACTGTTACCAGACCATTCCACTGCAGCCTTGAATAACATGTTCTAGAGTATCCAGATTATCATGTTCATACATTTTTACTGTAAGAATGTGGAGTAATAGCATTACAAACTTCATTAGAATAACAACACAATTCCACAAATTGCAGATTTCTGAAGGCCATAAAATGGTTAAATCAAACTGTTACCAGACCACTCCACTGCAGTGTTGAGTAACATGTTCCAAGGTACCCAGAGAATAATTGTGGTACATTTTTACTGTAGGAATTTGGAGTAATAATATTTCAAATCTCATAAAAATGATGTTGAATTTACATATATGGCAAAATTGTGAGTCCTATTAAAGGGTTAAATCAAATTGTTACCAGACCACTCTACTGCAGTCTTGAAGAACATGTTCCAAGGTACCCAGAGAATAATTGTCGTACATTTTTACTGTAGGAATTTGGAGTAAGAACATTTCAAATTTCAGTAAAAATTGTTAAATTTGCAAATATTGCAAAATTCTGAGAGCTATTAAAGGGTTAAATCAAACTGTTACCAAACCACTCCACTGCAGCCTTAAAGAATATGTTCTCAGGTACTCAGAGAATAATTTTTATACATTTTTACTGTAGGAATTTGGAGTAATATCATTTCAAACTTATAAATATGCTGTTTAATTTACAAATATTGCAAAATTGTGAGAGCTATTAAAGGGTTAAATCAAACTGTTACCAAATCACTTCACTGAAGCCTTGAAGAACATGTCCCAAGGTACCCAGAAAATAATTGTCGTGCATTTTTACTGTAGGAATTTGGAGTAATAGCATTTCAAATCTCATAAAAATGATGTTTAATTTACATATATGGCAAAATTGTGAGTCTTATTAAATGGTTAAATCAAACTGTTACCAAACCACTCCATGACAGCCTTGAAGAACATGTTCTAGAGTACCCAGGGTACAATCGTCATAGATTTTTACTGTAAGAATTTGGAGTAATAGCCTTGCAAATTCAGTAAAACTTTTTAATTTGCACATATTGCAATATTGTGAATGCTATTAAAGGGTTAAATCAAACTGTTACCAGACTACTCCACTGCAGCCTTGAAGAACATGTTCTAGAGTACCCAGATTATACTTTTCATACATATTTACAGTAGGAATTGAGTAATATTATTTTAATTCTCATAAAAAAATGATGTTTGATTTACATACATAGCATTTTTGAGTGCTATTAAAGCGTTAAATCATACTGTTACCAGACTATTCCAATGCAGCCTTGAAGAACATGTTCTAGAGTACCCAGAGAATAATTTTTACTGTAGGAATTTGGAGTAATAGCATTGCAAAATTCACTAAAATATTATGTTTAATTTGCACATATTGCAAAATTGAGTGCTAATAATGGGTTAAATCAAAATGTTACCAGATAATTTACAAGAAACTGTCCACTGTAGTCTTGAAGTACATATTTTCAGTTTCCCTGGGTATAATTCTCATAACTTTTTACTCTAGGAATTTGGAGGAATAGTATGGTAAAATTCAGAAAAAATTATAATTTAATTTTATGAATCTCGTAATGTTTAAGACCGTAAAAAGTTTATAGTACTAGGTACTAATTACCAGGGTTATGTACTGCATTTACAAAGAACATGGTCTCAGGTAAGTATGTTTTTTTGTTTTTTTGTGTGTTCGGAATAGTAATATTTAAAATTTCCCTAAAAATTATGGTTAGATACAATTGCAGTGTTACCAGGGAGCCAAGTGCAGTCTTTAAAACCTTTTTTCTTAGGTACAATGTGCATACGATTTCATTATCGTTTAGTTTTGGTATTGTGGGTAAAAGCAGTTAATGATTATCTCCTGCTAGTAATTCATATTTCCTGAAAATGACAGTTATAATAGAATTTTAAAAATGTTTAAAAATGTTAAATTCAAAAAATGCTAGAGATCATGTCTGTAGTCTTGAAAAGAGCTTTTAAAGTTTGAAAGTTATTGTCTTATTGTTGAATTTAACATTTTTAAACATTTTTAAAATTCTATTATAACTGTCATTTTCAGGAAATATGAATTACTAGCAGGAGATAATCATTAACTGCTTTTACCCACAATACCAAAACTAAACGATAATGAAATCGTATGCACATTGTACCTAAGAAAAAAGGTTTTAAAGACTGCACTTGGCTCCCTGGTAACACTGCAATTGTATCTAACCATAATTTTTAGGGAAATTTTAAATATTACTATTCCGAACACACAAAAAAACAAAAAAACATACTTACCTGAGACCATGTTCTTTGTAAATGCAGTACATAACCCTGGTAATTAGTACCTAGTACTATAAACTTTTTACGGTCTTAAACATTACGAGATTCATAAAATTAAATTATATTTTTTTCTGAATTTTACCATACTATTCCTCCAAATTCCTAGAGTAAAAAGTTATGAGAATTATACCCAGGGAAACTGAAAATATGTACTTCAAGACTACAGTGGACAGTTTCTTGTAAATTATCTGGTAACATTTTGATTTAACCCATTATTAGCACTCAATTTTGCAATATGTGCAAATTAAACATAATATTTTAGTGAATTTTGCAATGCTATTACTCCAAATTCCTACAGTAAAAATTATTCTCTGGGTACTCTAGAACATGTTCTTCAAGGCTGCATTGGAATAGTCTGGTAACAGTATGATTTAACGCTTTAATAGCACTCAAAAATGCTATGTATGTAAATCAAACATCATTTTTTTTATGAGAATTAAAATAATATTACTCAATTCCTACTGTAAATATGTATGAAAAGTATAATATGGGTACTCTAGAACATGTTCTTCAAGGCTGCAGTGGAGTAGTCTGGTAACAGTTTGATTTAACCCTTTAATAGCATTCACAATATTGCAATATGTGCAAATTAAAAAGTTTTACTGAATTTGCAAGGCTATTACTCCAAATTCTTACAGTAAAAATCTATGACGATTGTACCCTGGGTACTCTAGAACATGTTCTTCAAGGCTGTCATGGAGTGGTTTGGTAACAGTTTGATTTAACCATTTAATAAGACTCACAATTTTGCCATATATGTAAATTAAACATCATTTTTATGAGATTTGAAATGCTATTACTCCAAATTCCTACAGTAAAAATGCACGACAATTATTCTCTGGGTACCTTGGAACATGTTCTTCAAGACTGCAGTAGAGTGGTCTGGTAACAATTTGATTTAACCCTTTAATAGGACTCACAATTTTGCCATATATGTAAATTCAACATCATTTTTATGAGATTTGAAATATTATTACTCCAAATTCCTACAGTAAAAATGCACGACAATTATTCTCTGGGTACCTTGGGACATGTTCTTCAAGGCTTCAGTGAAGTGATTTGGTAACAGTTTGATTTAACCCTTTAATAGCTCTCACAATTTTGCAATATTTGTAAATTAAACAGCATATTTATAAGTTTGAAATGATATTACTCCAAATTCCTACAGTAAAAATGTATAAAAATTATTCTCTGAGTACCTGAGAACATATTCTTTAAGGCTGCAGTGGAGTGGTTTGGTAACAGTTTGATTTAACCCTTTAATAGCTCTCAGAATTTTGCAATATTTGCAAATTTAACAATTTTTACTGAAATTTGAAATGTTCTTACTCCAAATTCCTACAGTAAAAATGTACAACAATTATTCTCTGGGTACCTTGGAACATGTTCTTCAAGACTGCAGTAGAGTGGTCTGGTAACAATTTGATTTAACCCTTTAATAGGACTCACAATTTTGCCATATATGTAAATTCAACATCATTTTTATGAGATTTGAAATATTATTACTCCAAATTCCTACAGTAAAAATGTACCACAATTATTCTCTGGGTACCTTGGAACATGTTACTCAACACTGCAGTGGAGTGGTCTGGTAACAGTTTGATTTAACCATTTTATGGCCTTCAGAAATCTGCAATTTGTGGAATTGTGTTGTTATTCTAATGAAGTTTGTAATGCTATTACTCCACATTCTTACAGTAAAAATGTATGAACATGATAATCTGGATACTCTAGAACATGTTATTCAAGGCTGCAGTGGAATGGTCTGGTAACAGTTTGATTTAACTCTTTAATACCTCTCAGAATTATGCAATATTGGCAAATTAAATTTTTTTTACTGAATTTTGAAATGATATTACTCCAAATTCCTACAGTAAAAATGTATAGAAATTATTCTCTGAGTACCTGAGAACATATTCTTCAAGGCTGCAGTGGAGTGGTCTGGTAACAGTTTGATTTAACCCTTTAATAGGACTCAGAATTTTGCCATATATGCAAATTAAACAACATTTTTATGAGACTTAAAATAATATTACTCCATATTCCTACAGTAAAAATGTACGACAATTATTCTCTGGGTACTTTGAAACATGTTCTTCAAGGCTGCAGTGGAATGGTTTGGTAACAATTTGATTTAACCCTATAATAGGACTCACAATTTTGCCATATATGTAAATTAAACATCATTTTTATGAAGTTTGTAATGCTATTACTCCAAATTCCTACAGTAAAAATGTACGACAATTATTCTCTGGGTACCTTGGAACATGTTCTTCAAGGCTTCAGTGAAGTTGTTTGGTAACAGTTTGATTTAAGCCTTTAATAGCTCTCAAAATTTTGCAATATTTGTAAATTAAACAGCATATTTATAAGTTTGAAATGATATTTCTCCAAATTCCTACAGTAAAATTGTATGAAAATTATTCTCTGGGTACCTGAGAACATGCTCTTCAAGACTGCAGTGGAGTGGTCTGGTAACAGTTTGATTTAACCATTTTATGGCCTTCAGCATTCTGCAATTTGTGGAATTGTGTTGTTATTCTTATGAAGTTTGTAATGCTATTACTCCAAATTCCTACAGTAAAAATGTATGAAAATTATTCTCTGGGTACCTGAGAACATGCTCTTCAAGACTGCAGTGGAGTGGTCTGGTAACAGTTTGATTTAACCGTTTAATAGCGCTCACAATTTTGCAATATTGGCAAATTAAACAATTTTTACTGAAATGTGAAATGCTCTTACTCCAAATTCTTACAGTAAAAATGTATAAAAATTATTCTCTAGGTACCTTGGAACATGTTCTTCAAGGCTTCAGTAAAGTGATTTGGTAACAATTTGATTTAACCCTTTAATAGCTCTCACAATTTTGGAATATTTGTAAATTAAACAGCATATTTATAAGTTTGAAATGATATTACTCCAAATTCCTACAGTAAAAATGTATAAAAATTATTCTCTGAGTACCCGAGAACATATTCTTTAAGGCTGCAGTGGAGTGGTTTGGTAACAGTTTGATTTAACCCTTTAGTAGCACTCAAAATTTGCCATATATGTAAATTCAACATCATTTTTTATGAGATTTGAAATAATATTACTCCAAATTCCTACAGTAAAAATGTATGAAATTTGTACCCTGGGTACTCTAGAAAATGTTGTTCAAGGCTGCAGTGGAGTGGTCTGGTAACAGTTTGATTTAACCATTTTATGGCCTTCAGAATTCTGCAATTTATAGAATTGTGTTGTTATTCTAATGAAGTTTGTAATGCTATTACTCCACATTCTTACAGTAAAAATGTATGAACATTATAGTCTGGGTACTCTAGAACATGTTCTTCAAGGCTGCAGTGGAGTGGTTTGGTAACAGTTTGATTTAACCCTTTAATACGACTCACAATTTTGCCTTATATGCAAATTAAACAAAATTCTTATGAAGTTTGTAATGCTATTACTCCAAATTCCTACAGTAAAAATGTACGACAATTATTCTCTGGGTACCTTGGGACATGTTCTTCAAGGCTTCAGTGAAGTGATTTGGTAACAATTTGATTTAACCCTTTAATAGCTCTCACAATTTTGCAATATTTGTAAATTAAACAGCATATTTATAAGTTTGAAATGATATTACTCCAAATTCCTACAGTAAAAATGTATAAAAATTATTCTCTGAGTACCCGAGAACATATTCTTTAAGGCTGCAGTGGAGTGGTTTGGTAACAGTTTGATTTAACCCATTAATAGCTCTCAGAATTTTGCAATATTTGCAAATTTAACCATTTTTACTGAAATTTGAAATGCTCTTACTCCAAATTCCTACAGTAAAAATGTATAAAACTTATTCTCTGAGTACCTGAGAACATATTCTTTAAGGCTGCAGTGGAATGGTTTGGTAACAATTTGATTTAACTCTTTAATAGGACTCACAATTTTGCCATATATGTAAATTAAACATCATTTTAATGAGATTTGAAATATTATTACTCCAAATTCCTACAGTAAAAATGTACGACAATTATTCTCTGGGTACCTTGGAACATGTTCTTCAAGGCTTCAGTGAAGTTGTTTGGTAACAATTTGATTTAACCCTTTAATAGCTCTCAAAATTTTGCAATATTTGTAAATTAAACAGCATATTTATAAGTTTGAAATGATATTTCTCCAAATTCCTACAGTAAAAATGTATAAAAATTATTCTCTGGGTACCTGAGAACATGCTCTTCAAGACTGCAGTGGAGTGGTCTGGTAACAGTTTGATTTAACCGTTTAATAGCGCTCACAATTTTGCAATATTGGCAAATTAAACAATTTTTACTGAAATGTGAAATGCTCTTACTCCAAATTCTTACAGTAAAAATGTATAAAAATTATTCTCTGGGTACCTTGGAACATGTTCTTCAAGGCTTCAGTAAAGTGATTTGGTAACAATTTGATTTAACCCTTTAATAGCTCTCACAATTTTGCAATATTTGTAAATTAAACAGCATATTTATAAGTTTGAAATGATATTTCTCCAAATTCCTACAGTAAAATTGTATGAAAATTATTCTCTGGGTACCTGAGAACATGCTCTTCAAGACTGCAGTGGAGTGGTCTGGTAACAGTTTGATTTAACCATTTTATGGCCTTCAGCATTCTGCAATTTGTGGAATTGTGTTGTTATTCTTATGAAGTTTGTAATGCTATTACTCCAAATTCCTACAGTAAAAATGTATGAAAATTATTCTCTGGGTACCTGAGAACATGCTCTTCAAGACTGCAGTGGAGTGGTCTGGTAACAGTTTGATTTAACCCTTTAGTAGCACTCAAAATTTGCCATATATGTAAATTCAACATCATTTTTTATGAGATTTGAAATAATATTACTCCAAATTCCTACAGTAAAAATGTATGAAATTTGTACCCTGGGTACTCTAGAAAATGTTGTTCAAGGCTGCAGTGGAGTGGTCTGGTAACAGTTTGATTTAACCATTTTATGGCCTTCAGAATTCTGCAATTTATAGAATTGGGTTGTTATTCTTATGAAGTTTGTAATGCTATTACTCCACATTCTTACAGTAAAAATGTATGAACATTATAGTCTGGGTACTCTAGAACATGTTCTTCAAGGCTGCAGTGGAGTGGTTTGGTAACAGTTTGATTTAACCCTTTAATAGGACTCACAATTTTGCCTTATATGCAAATTAAACAAAATTCTTATGAAGTTTGTAATGCTATTACTCCAAATTCCTACAGTAAAAATGTACGACAATTATTCTCTGGGTACCTTGGGACATGTTCTTCAAGGCTTCAGTGAAGTGATTTGGTAACAATTTGATTTAAGCCTTTAATAGCTCTCACAATTTTGCAATATTTGTAAATTAAACAGCATATTTATAAGTTTGAAATGATATTACTCCAAATTCCTACAGTAAAAATGTATAAAAATTATTCTCTGAGTACCCGAGAACATATTCTTTAAGGCTGCAGTGGAGTGGTTTGGTAACAGTTTGATTTAACCCATTAATAGCTCTCAGAATTTTGCAATATTTGCAAATTTAACCATTTTTACTGAAATTTGAAATGCTCTTACTCCAAATTCCTACAGTAAAAATGTATAAAACTTATTCTCTGAGTACCTGAGAACATATTCTTTAAGGCTGCAGTGGAATGGTTTGGTAACAATTTGATTTAACTCTTTAATAGGACTCACAATTTTGCCATATATGTAAATTAAACATCATTTTAATGAGATTTGAAATATTATTACTCCAAATTCCTACAGTAAAAATGTACGACAATTATTCTCTGGGTACCTTGGAACATGTTCTTCAAGGCTTCAGTGAAGTTGTTTGGTAACAATTTGATTTAACCCTTTAATAGCTCTCAAAATTTTGCAATATTTGTAAATTAAACAGCATATTTATAAGTTTGAAATGATATTTCTCCAAATTCCTACAGTAAAAATGTATAAAAATTATTCTCTGGGTACCTGAGAACATGCTCTTCAAGACTGCAGTGGAGTGGTCTGGTAACAGTTTGATTTAACCGTTTAATAGCGCTCACAATTTTGCAATATTGGCAAATTAAACAATTTTTACTGAAATGTGAAATGCTCTTACTCCAAATTCTTACAGTAAAAATGTATAAAAATTATTCTCTAGGTACCTTGGAACATGTTCTTCAGGGCTTCAGTAAAGTGATTTGGTAACAATTTGATTTAACCCTTTAATAGCTCTCACAATTTTGCAATATTTGTAAATTAAACAGCATATTTATAAGTTTGAAATGATATTTCTCCAAATTCCTACAGTAAAATTGTATGAAAATTATTCTCTGGGTACCTGAGAACATGCTCTTCAAGACTGCAGTGGAGTGGTCTGGTAACAGTTTGATTTAACCATTTTATGGCCTTCAGCATTCTGCAATTTGTGGAATTGTGTTGTTATTCTTATGAAGTTTGTAATGCTATTACTCCAAATTCCTACAGTAAAAATGTATGAAAATTATTCTCTGGGTACCTGAGAACATGCTCTTCAAGACTGCAGTGGAGTGGTCTGGTAACAGTTTGATTTAACCCTTTAGTAGCACTCAAAATTTGCCATATATGTAAATTCAACATCATTTTTTATGAGATTTGAAATAATATTACTCCAAATTCCTACAGTAAAAATGTATGAAATTTGTACCCTGGGTACTCTAGAAAATGTTGTTCAAGGCTGCAGTGGAGTGGTCTGGTAACAGTTTGATTTAACCATTTTATGGCCTTCAGAATTCTGCAATTTATAGAATTGGGTTGTTATTCTTATGAAGTTTGTAATGCTATTACTCCACATTCCTACAGTAAAAATGTATGAAAATTATTCTCTGGGTACCTGAGAACATGCTCTTCAAGACTGCAGTGGAGTGGTCTGGTAACAGTTTGATTTAACCCTTTAGTAGCACTCAAAATTTGCCATATATGTAAATTCAACATCATTTTTTATGAGATTTGAAATAATATTACTCCAAATTCCTACAGTAAAAATGTATGAAATTTGTACCCTGGGTACTCTAGAAAATGTTGTTCAAGGCTGCAGTGGAGTGGTCTGGTAACAGTTTGATTTAACCATTTTATGGCCTTCAGAATTCTGCAATTTATAGAATTGTGTTGTTATTCTAATGAAGTTTGTAATGCTATTACTCCACATTCTTACAGTAAAAATGTATGAACATTATAGTCTGGGTACTCTAGAACATGTTCTTCAAGGCTGCAGTGGAGTGGTTTGGTAACAGTTTGATTTAACCCTTTAATAGGACTCACAATTTTGCCTTATATGCAAATTAAACAAAATTCTTATGAAGTTTGTAATGCTATTACTCCAAATTCCTACAGTAAAAATGTACGACAATTATTCTCTGGGTACCTTGGGACATGTTCTTCAAGGCTTCAGTGAAGTGATTTGGTAACAATTTGATTTAACCCTTTAATAGCTCTCAAAATTTTGCAATATTTGTAAATTAAACAGCATATTTATAAGTTTGAAATGATATTACTCCAAATTCCTACAGTAAAAATGTATAAAAATTATTCTCTGAGTACCCGAGAACATATTCTTTACGGCTGCAGTGGAGTGGTTTGGTAACAGTTTGATTTAACCCATTAATAGCTCTCAGAATTTTGCAATATTTGCAAATTTAACCATTTTTACTGAAATTTGAAATGCTCTTACTCCAAATTCCTACAGTAAAAATGTATAAAACTTATTCTCTGAGTACCTGAGAACATATTCTTTAAGGCTGCAGTGGAATGGTTTGGTAACAATTTGATTTAACTCTTTAATAGGACTCACAATTTTGCCATATATGTAAATTAAACATCATTTTAATGAGATTTGAAATATTATTACTCCAAATTCCTACAGTAAAAATGTACGACATTTATTCTCTGGGTACCTTGGAACATGTTCTTCAAGGCTTCAGTGAAGTTGTTTGGTAACAATTTGATTTAACCCTTTAATAGCTCTCAAAATTTTGCAATATTTGTAAATTAAACAGCATATTTATAAGTTTGAAATGATATTTCTCCAAATTCCTACAGTAAAAATGTATAAAAATTATTCTCTGGGTACCTGAGAACATGCTCTTCAAGACTGCAGTGGAATGGTTTGGTAACAGTTTGATTTAACCCTTTAATAGAACTTAAAATTGTCCATATATGTAAATTAAACATCATCAAATAATATTACTTCATATTCCTACAGTAAAAATGTATGAAAATTATACCATGAGTACCTGAGAACATGCTCTTCAAGAATGCAGTGGAGTGGTATGGTAACAGTTTGATTTAACCATTTTATGGAATTTAATATCCATAGGGTTTTTTGAAGTTTTTTTCAAGCCTATTACTTCTAATTCTTACAGTAAATGCACATAAATATTATACCCTGTGTACCTGAGGACATGTTTTTCAATACAACAGTGAGATTTTCTGGTAACAACCCGTTCTTTTAGCCAATCAGGCCTGTTTTTAATATTAACTGTGTTGAATTATGTTTTAAATTAATTTCTTATGAATTTTCAATATCTGCGCTTTTCTGCGAGTCCCCCCTCTCGCTCGCACACGTTCTACCGTAAACTGTGATGTAGAAGCGCACAAGAAATCCTAGTGTAGATGGCGTGACTGCGTTTTCGCGAAGTGCAGATGGCGTGATCGCGGTTCCATAACTGACGTGTAATCATAGCATTAATACTCATCTCACAGTGCTTTTACGTTTAGGTCTAGCATGTAGCAAACAAATCATAGTTAACGAGAAAAGATACGTACAACTGCTTCTGTTTTATACACCTAATATTTTAATACTGATACATATAATAGTTTATTTAATACTAAACAACCAATGTGTTTTGTATATCTAATAC
Organism: Hoplias malabaricus; assembly: GCF_029633855.1. NCBI lineage: Eukaryota > Metazoa > Chordata > Actinopteri > Characiformes > Erythrinidae > Hoplias > Hoplias malabaricus. The sequence continues at coordinate 38,437,934 of NC_089820.1, forward strand.
TTTATAATGGAATATTTCATCACTAAACAACAAAAACAAGTGTTTTTTCCACATTATACTGATGAATAGTTTAACGAGAAGCCAAGAAATATAATTTATTCAAGAAAACACAAACGTTTATACACCTACAAAAAAAAACACTAACATTACCACACCACATTCCCTACAACTAACACTTTACACAGGATAAATTAATTGAGAAAAAGCAGATTATAAAGCTAATGGTGTTTACACAGGCTGTTTACTGAACGCTGTGCTTTATACAACATTACACGCACCAACAACACTGTTACCGTAATCTTTATACACCATACTTAAAAGTTTTACTAAATTCTGACCTTTTAACCGCTGTTTGCTCGCTGTAGAACTGATAAATCGAGAATTAAGCGACTCGTTTTTAGAGGACACATTATAAGCCCCGCCGCCAGAGACGCTCACAGCCATCGGCCAATCAGGCGTTCGTACATTCCACCGTTTCAATGAGGAGCTATTATCAGACAGCCACCAGCCAATCGGGCGTTAGCACATCCCACCGTTTCATTTACGCACTCTGTTTGCGTCTCCTGGCCAATCATTGCAGCGGAAGTTTGAAACAGGCCAATGAGAAGCAGCAGAGAGGCGGTAAGTGTGAAACAATTTAGTTGTTTAACAATTAAAAAAATTAAGTTAGTGCTCACCATTTCTTAAAAAGGAACATTTACAGGGGTTGGACAATGAAACTGAAACGCCTGGTTTTAGACCACAATAATTTATTAGTATTGCATAGGCTCTCCTTTTGCTGCCAATGCAGTGTCAGTTCGTCTTGGGAATGACATATACAAGTCCTGCACAGTGGTCAGAGGGATTTTAAGCCATTCTTCTTACAGGATAGTGGCCAGGTCACTATGTGATGCTGGTGGAGGGAAACATTTCCTGACTTGCTCCTCCAAAACACCCCAAAGTGGCTCAATAATATTTAAATCTGGTGACTGTGCAGGCCATGGGAGATGTTCAACTTCACTTTCATGTTCATCAAACCAATCTTTCACCAGTCTTGCTGTGTGTATTGGTGCATTGTCATCCTGATACACGGCACCGCCTTCTGGATACAATGTTTGAACCATTGGATGCACATGGTCCTCCAGAATGTTTCGGTAGGCCTTGGCAGTGACACGCCCATCTAGCACAAGTATTGGGCCAAGGGAATGGCAGCCCAAACCATCACTGATTCACCCCCATGCTTCACTCTGGGCGGTACGCTTCTTTGGGGCTTCTCCACACCGTAACTATCCCGGATGTGGGGAAAACAGTAAAGGTGGACTCATCAGAGAACAATACATATGTTTCACATTGTCCACAGCCAAGATTTGCGCTCCTTGCACCATTGAAACCGACATTTGGCATTGGCATGAGTGACCAAAGGTTTGGCTATAGCAGCCCAGCTGTGTATATTGACCCCGTAGAGCTCCCGGCGGACAGTTCTGGTGGAAACAGGAGAGTTGAGGTGCACATTTAATTCTGCCGTGAGTTGGGCAGCCGTGGTTTTATGTTTTTTTGGATACAATCTGGGTTAGCACCCGAACATCCCTTTCAGACAATATCCTCTTGCGTCCACAGTTAATCCTGTTGGATGTGTTTCGTCCTCCTTGGTGGTATGCTGACATTACCCTGGATACCGTGGCTCTTGATACATCACAAAGACTTGCTGTCTTGGTCACAGATGCACCAACAATTTGTCCTCTTTTGAATGTCACCCATAATGTTGTGTGCATTGCAATATTTTGAGCAAAACTGTGCTCTTACCCTGCTAATTGAACCTTCACACCCTGCTCTTACTGGTGCAATGTGCAATTAATGAAGATTGGCCACCAGGCTGGTCTAATTTAGCCATGAAACCTCCCGCACTAAAATGACAGGTGTTTCAGATTCAATGTCCAACCCCTGTATGTTTCACATGATATGTGTCTTAATTTTATATGATAGGCCATTACTCTTGTTTAGTCAGAGGTAGAGAACAATTTGTCAGACAAAAAATTAATCAGTGAACCAGCGTACACTCAAGATAAAGTAACACTAAACAGTTGTAGAGTCTTTCCTGGTTTATGCTGTAAATAGTGGTTATTTTATTTCTTTGAAGGACTGAACTCTTTTAAAATGTACTTAAATTATTACCTAAGTAAATAGTTTACATTGAAAGAATACACAATTATTTAGTTCTGCTTCAAGTGTAAGAGGCTGAAAGTAATTCAGAATTTTTTTTTCACACATCACTGAATATGGAGTCTGAATGTAAGTTTCTTTAAATAGTGAGAGATCATCATTCATTAATTCATTCATTATCTGTAACCGCTTATCCAGTTCAGAGTCGCGGTGGGTCCAGAGCCTACCCGGAGTCATTGGGCGCAAGGCGGGGATACACCATGGAGGGGGCGCCAGTCCTTCACAGGGCAACACACACACACACACACCTACGGACACTTTTGAGTCGCCAATCCATCTACCTACGCGTGTTTTTGGACTGCGGGAGGAAACTGGAGCACACGGAGGAAACCCACATGGACACGGGGAGAAGAGAGATCATCATGAGAAGCACCAAAAAAACTACTTATGCACCAAACATCCCCACTGACTTCAGCAAAATAGGGTATAGCCCCAAGCATTCTCTCCCGCCTACCATACACACACACCCCATAGAAGTGCTGAGAACATGTCTGAGGAAGACATACAACAAACTCCCATCCTTCCAGAACATTTACCAATCGTAACACCTGATAAAGACTCAAACTCACAGCAGACTACAATCACTGAGCATACAACCTGTTTACCAGGCTACCATTTGGTAAACTGTACAGAGGCATCTGTACTACTACTTAACAAATTGCTTTTTGTTCTCAAATGTCTGATTTTTCATGAAACTACTGAAATGTGTCTCTTCATATGCTTGTATGCATTGATGTCAATGCTGCTATTCTCTTTCATCAGACATATATGGACTGTATACTTTGTCACTTTATGGTGATAGTTATGGACAGTTACTAAAGATCACCACATCTGTGCGCACATATTTATTTATTCTTATTTATAGCTATGACACTGCAGTTTGGATGTCTTCTGTCTTTGGACTATAGTTAGCTATAGTCATATCTTGCACACATGCTTATTTATTAAAATTCCATAAAATTATTTATGGAGCTGCATATTATTATATGTTTAGTGCATTTCTGCATGTACAGTACATGTTAGTCATCTATTCTCCTGTATACACTGAATTGCTGTCATTTTCTCAGCATCACCGCAAGCATTTCAGTGTGTGGATGTCCTTGGCATGGTGAATATGCCAAAGAGGAATGTGTGTGTGTGTAATTCTCAAATAAATCTTGGTGAAAAAAACAAACTTCATTACATTTATTTGGTTCATTAGAAAGATGAACAATATATAATAATAATAATAATGATAAAATTTTATGAAATCATGAAAAGATAATTATGAATACCACTTTAATTATGGAGTCAAAAAAGGGTCAAAAAGATTGAGTTTGTAAAACAATACTCACAAATGTAACGGACTTCGTAACTGCGTTTGAGCAACTACATACACGTAAAATTAAAATCCACAAATGTATTGGAAAGCACAAATTTAAAACAACAACAACAATAATAATAATAAATTAAAAGCACAAATGTGTAAAAAAAAAGATTTGCATTTGTAATTCGAATGTCTGAATCAGTACCTTCTCAAACGGCTTAAAATGTGCAAGAGCAGATCTTTTTAAGGATCCAAATGTGACAGTGGGAGTTTTTGAATGAGGTGGACAAGCAGGGATGTGGCAGACAAATCCCCCAACACCTCCACCGGTCTTACATGTACCTGCCACCCACTTTCCCTCACCTCAGCCGCCAAATCTGCATCCTTCAGCTTTCAAATGCTTCATCAACTGCATCCTCAAATGGAACTGTTAACTCCGTTAAACTATCCGTTCACTTTCAGAGTACAGCACCATATCTGGCCTCAGTGTAGTTAATGCAATACACTCTGGGACCTGCAGTGTTTTACCTACGTCCACCAGCAATTTCCAATCTCATGCTTCACCCCATCTACCAATATTTATAGCCTGTACATGCTCAAATACATTCCCCCTCATGCACAAAGCTAATCACTTTATTACTACAACCACTTGATGAGTTTTTACCTCTAAGAGTTTGCTGTCAAACAAGCATGCTTAAACCCTTAGCACCTAATTACGTCTCCATGTATACCTCCCCTGTGACAAACTAACCTTACGAGCTGATAGAATATCACCACAACCTAAAATTATTTGCACTGATAATCAGGAAATCGGTGTAGGCTACAATGAAACAACGTCAGATTTGTTCATTTACTTACTGTAATATAATGACATTTACAGTATCTTCTGGCATTAGCTCCTCACTACTACATAAACTCCAAATGGTCCAGAACTCTGCTGCCCGTCTCCTCACCCACACCCGGTCCCACCACCACATCACCCCAGTTCTCCACAACCTCCACTGGCTTCCTGTTAAATATCGTATTCAGTTTAAAATCCTCCTTCTCACCTACAAAGCTCTCAATAACCAAGCTCCCTCTTACTTATCGGACCTTCTTCAACCATACACACCTAATTCTCAGATCTTCCTCAGCTGGTTTACTCACCATCCCCCCTTCTAATCTGCGTAGTCTTGGAGATCGAACCTTCTCCAGACATGCCCCCCGCCTCTGGAACTCCCTTCCTCCAGAAATTCAACAGTCAACATCTCTATCACTATTTAAATCCAAACTTAAAACACACCTGTTTGCGGCTGCATTTAATCCCTCTGTTTCTGATTAGCCCTTGTTTGTTTTTACCCTTGTTCCTGTTTTGTATCATTGTATGTTATGTAGTGTTATGGATGTGATTGTGTTTATGTGTTCATCTGATTGTAACAGCGTCTTTGGGTTACTGAAAAGCGCTTTAAAAATTCCATTTATTATTATTATTATTATTATTTTAGGCTGATGAGATACTTTATAGAGAAGTTGGCTAATTAAAAAACCTAAAGGCAAGACACGGCAAGTTTGTTTATAGAGCACCTAATACACACAAGGGCAATTCAAAGTGCTTTACAGAGTGAAAAGAAACAGTTAATATGCAGTTAAATTAAGAGCAAGAATTTAAAAAATTCATAAAAGGCATTTAACAATATTAAGAGTGCAATAAAAGAAAATACATGATTACATTTATTCAAGCAATCTAAACGATACAATAAAGGAAAAACCACTAAAATACCATTACAGAATTAAAAGTGAAAAGTATTTTAAATTGAGCTGTAGCTGCTCAAACAGGAAACCTTTCAGTCTTGTTTTAAGTGTCTAAAGTTGGGGCTCTTATGTTCTAATGTTCTCAATCAGCTGGTTCCATTTAAGAGAGACATAGCAGCTTCTCCATGTTTAGTTTTCACCTTAGGCAGGACTAAATAAAATAGCACAGTAGTAGTTTAACTGTTAATATAGTATTTTGTAAAATACATGAACAGATCATGTTTCACAGTTGTTCTGTAATTTCAATCTCATTTTTGAGGAGAGATTTATTATATTTCTGTTTTGTGTCATTTAAACTTTTGCTGAACATTTCACATAGCACCAATGTTTAGAATTATACAAAAAAAAAGAAGATAATTTCGAAATGGGTTCCCAGGGGCTTTAATATGCATGAGTACGGCCCTCCAGGACTGTTCCCCACCCCATTTGCAAAATAGTTTAATGTTATGGGGATTGATGTATTTTATAACTTGATTTAAATGTCAAGACAATTATCTAAAATATTTGTTTTATTAAATTAATTATATATTTTTTTACTTAAAGCTTTTTAAAATATGTTTGTAAATGTTTTCATGTTATAAATCACTGATTCTTGAGAATTTGGATAAAACAGGTTTTTATTTTGAAAAATAAAAAGTTAAATTAAAAAACTGAAGGTATATCATTATAGATCAAGTTCTTGGCTGTTCAGCAATGTACCGTTGCAACCTCCTCACTTTGTACCATTTTCATAAAATAGGTGTTTTTCCAGTTATTACTTTTGTTTTTGTCAACACCGACTGACACAACAACAACAAATGTTTTTGTATTAAAAGTGACTATTACTTTAACTCAACAGCATTGAAGAAACATATTTTAAGCATATCAATTTAAAACAAGTAAAACTCCCTCTAATGGTGGTGAATTTAGAACTGAATTTAGTGGCCTCATAACAACATACAATTCTAAAATTCACTCAAGTCAATGGTGTCTTGCTGAACAAATATATTTAATCTTCTGTTCCAAAAAATAACAATCCTGAGCACTGTGATAAATATTTTTCAAGGAATATAGAGTACAGTTAAGCAATATCATTATTAAAAGTACCCCATCCCCATATAATCAAATGCCAAATCATCACAGTAAAAAATCATTACCAGTAGGAATAAGATAACTCTGCTTCTGCTGTTTCTTCTCCTTCTCCCCTCGACAGATAGCTGCTGCTTAGCCATAACTTTCTTACATACGTTAAGTCAAAGTTAAGTGTAAAGGCTATGAAATTACAGGGAATTGCAGTGAATATTAGATTTGGTTAAATGTTGTCATGCCACTTTCATTTGGCTTTAGTTATTGGAAATGCATAGTCCACAAGGGATATTGTATACTATGTGCTATGTAGTATGTAGGTAATTCATGCACTATGTGCATTTCAAATGATGTAAGCCAAATGAACATGGCATAGTAGTGAACTGAGAGAGAGGGAAGGCACACCTCATCCCCTAGGTACAATATGTAAAAAAATATAGAGGGAATTACATAAATTAAAAAAAAGAAAAAAAAAGCGGTTAATGAAACATTAAAGGTCATATTGGTATTTGCTGAGATCAAAAATTATATTCTAGCCTCTGCTGAGGAACATTTGGAGGGTTTTGTCACCACCGTCAGGCTGTACGTGACCAACCTTTCACATGATATGCATGAGTTGTTCACATTAGCCGCCTTGTTTCCCCTCTGTTGCTAGCTACTTTAGATGTCTTATTAAAGTATACATTTATATCATAATCTAATATTTTTTATAAAAAAGAGACGGTGTTGACATGTTATGGTTGTGACAGTAGCAGTGTCCAAAAATATGAACAAATTTAAGAGAAAATAGCAAATGTACGGGAGCTTGAGTGATCTTGAAGCATGCAGTAGAGCTGAAAATAGGGTGCCCAGTGATGTAGTTGACATTGTAGTTGCCAGATTTTATTGCTTTTTATAAATATCTGACGGTGGTGACGAATATGTGAGAGACATTATGAGCGACCACAAAATAATAGCTAAATAACAAAACTACTGTTTATAGTTTTTAATACATATTACAATGTTCTCTTTCATGTGGTTTCAGTTCAATTATTAGTTTTTGTATTGTTTTTTGTTTTTAATAATGTTGAAATGATTATCTCCTATCCAAGGACAACTAATTTTGTAGGCAATAGGCCAGCATATAATCCTTAAATAAAAATAAAAAATAAACTTATAAAAGAACCTTAAATATTTGCAAAGGACCCCTTGATTATAATCTTTTCATTCATTCATTCAAATCAAATCAAATCAACTTTATCAACTAAATCAACGTTGTCACAAAGCAGCTTCACAGTTTCAGAACAGAACATTTAAATCAAAGCCCAATGCGAGCAAGCCGAAGGTGACAGTGGCGAGGAAAAACTCCCTCGAGGCTGGAGGAAGAAACCTTGGGAGGAACCAAGACACACAAAGGGGACCCATCCTCCTCTGATCAAACTATAAATTGAATTTTAAATTATCACCAATGAAGTGTCATTATGCTACATAATAATAATAATAATAATAATAATAATAATAATAATAATAATAACAATAATAATAATAGTGACATCAATCTTGGGGCATAATAGTAGTGCATCAGATTGGAAGAATCAGTCAGTGCTGCTAATCTGAGTCCATTTCTACTTCAGTGTAGTTGATCATGGTGAGTGTTCAGTAATTCAGTGTGAGTGTTCAGTGTTCAATAATTCATTCATTATCAGTACCTGCTTATCCAGTTCTGGGTTGCAGTGGGTCCAGAGCCTACCTGGAATCATTGGGCGCAAGGCGGGAATACACCTTGGAGGGGGCGCCAGTCCTTCACAGGGCAACACACACACTCACACATTTACTCACACACTCACACCTACGGACACTTCTTTTGAGTCGCCAATCCACCTACCAACGTGCGTTATTGGACTGTGGGAGGAAGCCGGAGCACTCGAAGAAAACACACGGGGAGAACACACCAACCTCATAGACAGTCACCCGGGGCGGGAGTCAAACCCACAACTGCGACTGTGACTGTGACACTACCTGCTGCGCCACCGTGATTATAACCCTGATTCTTTAATAACCTTGAGTCTTTTCAGCTGACCTGTGCCACAGGGGGAGAATGTTTTGGGGCTTGCAAGTCATGACTCATGAGATTGAAGAATAATCAAAGATTAAATTAAGTGTTTAATTTTCTTTAAAATATTTGTAACTTCCAAATTTACCATTTTCTGCCTGAAATTACATGTGCAAATCCTGAGGCAGTGAGTTTACTCTACTCATGTTTTAATACAGAAAATCCTACAAATTTGTAATAGAACCCATTTAGAAGTATTGAAATGTATCTGAACTGGTGAAAAACACACACTCACGGAAAATGTAGGCACTTTTCTGAATTTCCTTTTGTAATGTATATGTTAGTGAGCCCCAAACTGGAGCCCCAATAATGTTTTCTTTTGAAACCTGTCTCCAGGGGTCTACTTTCACTATACAAAATTTGGAACTGGTACTTCCTACTGATTTGAAGTTATTGAAGCTGGAGTAGACAGTGAGCAGGTGGCCTTTCCAAGTGTCACTTTGGAGTCTCCAAAGACTCCAAGCTCTCCATAAAGAAAATTATGACTTTTACTGCAGGAATATATTGCATATGTCTTATCTACACCTTACAAGGTTTTTCTTTCCCTTCCTTGAGAATCTAGTCTCAAGCACCCCTCCAAGTGGCCGTTTACCCTCACCAAATAGAGAAAAGAACTTTTGTTTTGCTGTATTTTATTCTAAGTTCCCTAGTTCAATTCTGATGTTTATACTTGTTACTGACCCAGTACTGTGCCCCTTTAAATGCCAGACATGTTGGAAGGCAGGAGCTTCACCCTGATTGGCTGTTAAATATTACCAACAACTATGAGAGATATAATGAGTAAGCCTGAAAATTAAAATTATTTAGTAATCTACTTTATAAAGTATAACAAAAGAACCCAATGAAGGAAAAATTTGTAAATTGATTTGTGAATGGAAAAGTGCTAAAATTTTGTCTGACATTCTGTTTAATCACTGGTAGTCTGCCCAGAAAATGCTGTGCAAAACGCCAGTGGACCTCCAACTAATCTAAAAAGGTACAGTAATACCTTGACTTACACAAGTTTAATTAGTTCTCTAAATCAATTTGCTCGTATATCAAATTAATATTCACCATTAAAATGAATTGAAATGCTATTAATATGTTCCAGCCCCCAGCGGTAAGACTGAGATGCACGGCAAGACAGGGTTTAGTTAGTAACATTAGTTCTATCTGCAGGTAGTGTTCTATCAGCAGGTATGTGTGTGTCTATGTTGCCCTGTGAAGGACTGGCGTCCCTTCCAGTGTGTATTCCCGCCTTGCGCCCGATGATTCCAGGTAGGCTCTGGACCCCCCGCGACCCTAAATTGGATAAGCGGTTACAGATAATGGATGGATGGATGGATGAATGAATAAAGCAGAGCTGTAACTCTCAGCGCCGCCGCAAAACAACCCGCTGTAGGAGGGACTGTGACTCCGTTGGCTGCACACTGAATGATGGACAGATAACTCTAGCTGCTGATTGGCTAAATAAAGGTGACGACCAATGAAAATCGTGTTCTCTGTTTAGGAGCTGTGCAGAATCCACCCCTTGCTCCGACTGTGTGTGTGTGTGTGTGTGTGTGTGTGTGTGTGTGTGTGTGTGTGAGAGAGAGAGAGAGAGAGAGAGAGAGATGCGTGTTTCTGTCTCAAACAAATGTAACACAATTTATTTCGCTACTGTTTTTATAACCATATTTATTATTTGGAACAACTCTAACAGCGTCAGTGCTTAGCGCCGCTTAAAGCTCCACATTTTTTGTACCTGGATAGTGCCTGCCCGTAGCACCGAAGGACTCCGCCAGAGACTGAAGGGAGACAGAGCTCCGTTTACGCTCTGCCATTGTGTTTGTCTTCAGACTTACTGCCTCTGCGCTTACGCATTACGCACTTACCCAGGCGGAAGAAAAGGTAGTTCCCACAAAACGCGTATCATTTAGACAAGATCTTAATAGTTTAGTTGCTTTCCACTGTGTTCCTCCTAATGGTACACATTACGTCAAATGACTGAAGTATCAAGAGTATCGATATTTCCATTTGGGAATCGATGTTAGAGCATAAAGCTTTGGTATTGCTATTTCAGTCAATCAATCCGCACATCACTTTTTGAGGGAGATTGTTGCTGGAAGCCATTTAAAATGATATGGCGCATACATTGATACAACAGTAAAGGAGGTTCGTGGATTCAAAGGCCTGTAATTATTAATAAACGGGTTTGAAGTAGGTTTCGCTCATTCTGATAAAAGTACCAATATTGACGAGCACTAGTTAGCTACCTAACGTAATCAACACCTATGCAAGCGCTAACTATGTTAGCTTAGTGCAGACTAGATACAATTTAATCCCTTCGTTTTTAGGTTGAAGTCCTTTTACTTAGCAGTAACATTTAATTCAAAAATAAACCTGGTTTACGGTTAAATGCATGGTAGCTATCACTGCCTTGCTTACAATGCTAACACAGTACAAATTTTATGGTTGTAATTTTGTTAAAAGTGTGCGTTGTGTGGACTGGATATGCTAGCTACACTTGTCAATGTAGTCATGAAGAACCTCACGAAGAAGAATTGCATGATGGCTTCCAGAATTTACAAAGGGAATGACTACTGAAAATATATTGATGTATTAAACGTCCTTTTACATTTTTACTTAAGTGAACCAACATAATGGGAAGTAAAATGGCTAAATTAAGCAGAGCCAGCAAATGCCCAAAGTTGCTGACAAATATAGATGGGCCAACATTATGTATTATATATATATATATATATATATATATATATATATGTGGCTCAGTGCAAAATAATTTTGTACATTAATATTTTAGCAGAATGTAAACTGAAAGTGCTTTTGAATGTGAAATGTTATGGCCACACTCAACTAAAATTTTATATCAATATTGTGTGTTTCATTGTGCTATGTCACGTCCATTTCTGTTTCTCTATAGTGTGCACCAAGTACAACATCATACCAAGTATTTCAGCTGAAAGACCAGCACTGGAACACTGCGGAAGAGGAAACCAGAGTGAGTTGAGATATTCTGTTGTACTGCACTAGATAAGGCTATAGATGCAAATCTGTGTCATCAGACTTATCACCTTTGAATTTGTAGCACTGAATTTTTTTGCTCTGAAATTATGCATCTGAATTATTATGTTTTTGCACTAATATTATGCATCTGAATTTTGCTGCTTTTGAATTTAAGTCTTCAGATTTACACTTCTGAATATTGTGCTTTGAAATTATGCATCTGAATATAATTGCTCTTGAATAGAACTCGTGAATTTTGAAGAACACGTTTTCACTGTTATTATTCAAGGTTAATGCAAGGTCAGTGCAAAAAAAAAAAATTCAGTGCTACTCAAAGGTGGTAATATTTCAAAGTCAGATGAGACAGATTTGCTTCCATATAAGGCTTTCATCACAACCTTTTGTATGTATCATGCCTTCAACACTGAATACCCAGCACACCTGTAAAAACAAGATATTTCTCCAGACATGCATTTTAAACATCAAAGTGTTTTAAGGTGTTAGCTCTGTCCCTATAAGCTACAAAAACAAACTAAACAAATCAGTTAATGTCTTTCTGGTGAGTACACCTGAGTAATTTTCCTGTTTATCCTGTTCTGTTTGACAATTACAGGCTTTCCATGATCATACACTGTATAGAAATGCCTGATGTTTATACACTTTTATAACGCAACGCAAGTTAGACTGGGTTTTTAACTCCAGCATATTAACAAAATAAATAAATAAAAACACAGCACTGAAATTTCATTCAGGTAACTCGAAACAAATCGGGCACTGTCCTCTTTCAAGTCGAACGTTTGGGTCCACGTCGGCACAGAAAGGACAAACGAAATTGACAAAGTGATTTGCTAGAACTTTCTTGTTAAAATAAAGCACACAGGCAAATCAAATCAAATTTATTTATATAGCGCTTTTCACAACTGATGTTGTCACAAAGCAGCTTCACAGAATTCCAGTAAGACAAAGATTTGACATGAAATGTAAAAACAAATGTAAAACCCTCAACACAACAGACATGCATAGCCCCCCATGTTTGTCATCATCCTGAAGTGATTGTTGAGAAAACATTTAAAGTTACCACTGTGTAACACACCAGTGCTCGCCGGAATCAGTGATTCCTCTAGAAGTGTTTTTTTTTTATTTTATTTTTTTTTTTTTAAAAGCAGTGATGGCAGGCACCCTCAACCCCAACACACCCCTGCCGGTGCGGCGCAAAATGAATTATAAAGCGAAGAAAAATACATAAACTACACAATTGATTTAAACAAATAAAATATAGACACACAACCAGTAAGCACTTTAAAATAGTGTCATAGCCACAACTAATGTTACATATTTTAGAACTAGAAAGCATTTTTTCCATACAGAACTATAGATCATAAAAAAAAAAGAAAAAGACCTTAAGCCCCTAGCCTCCCAAGATAAAGAAATGCTACCTGGGTATCTTCTTCATTAGGTATGTTTCTCTTTTCTGAACATTATATGGGTCAGTGACAGATAAGGTTTGGCAAAATGATCAATTCAAAAATATGTTTAAAACTTTAAAACAAAACATGCCTGAGGTTTGTGAAAGTGTATATTTTGTACTTCTGTTGTATTCATATTATTTAATATTATATTTATACTATTTTTAAGAAAAGATTTAACTGACAGCCTGTAAAATTGTCAAGTGGTGTAACCACAAAAAATTACAAATATCTTATATTTCACAACTCCTAGAGTTCATGCAATTGCTCTCATAAAATTAGTAGTTTATTTTGCAATATCCCATGAGAATGTTTTATTATATTTTTTCTAAATTTAGATTATATGGATTTTTCATTGTACATTGTCCGCAAAAACAGTCCAAAAAACACACTTTGGTAGGTGGATTGGCGACTCGAAATTGTCCGTAGGAGTGAATGTGTGAGTGTCTGTGTTGCCCTGTGAAGGACTGGCGCCCCCCTCCAGGGTGTATTCCCGCCTTGCGCCCAATGATTCCAGGTAGGCTCTGGACCAACCGCGACCCTAAATTGGATAAGCGGTTACAGATAATGAATGCATGAATGAATGAATAAATAAGGAGTTCAAAAATACATACCCAGTCATAATCATTGCAAATATGTGAAAGTGCAGCACAAATATACACAGTGTGAGATTAAAGCAGTTAAGTAAAAAAAAAAAAATCATTTACATCTAAGAAAAAAAAAAAATATTTAAATGTAAATAATTCATCCATCCATCCATCCATCCATTATCTGTAACCGCTTATCCAATTCAGGGTCGCGGGTAAATAATTCAATAAAAGAAATATTTTAGATAATTTTCTTGACATTTAAATCAAGTTATAAAATACATAAATCCCCATAACATTAAAATCAGTTTGCTAATGGGGTGAGGAACAGCCCTGGAGGGCTGTACTTAAGCGCACATTAATTCATAACTAGGTCTGTGTTGTGCCGGACACTAACCAAAATTCAGCCTACTGCTTAAAATGTGTGCAAATTCAAGTGCATTTGAATGTTATGTCGACGTCATATTCATAACCAAAATCTCGCACAAGTTTTCATTGTTGAAATTTGTCTGTATTTTTGTGTTTGGTTTATGTGACGTCGCCCAAAAAAGATGTCACATCAACGTTGTGTGCCCACTAATTCAGGTCCTAAGTGTTCAGGAGACACAAGGCAGAAAATGTCTACAATACAACGGCGCCACCTCGCGTTTAGTGAAGTAAGTACAACTGAAGGAAAAGGTGATTTAGGAGCCCAAGGCAGTTTTCTTAGCATATATTGGGTGATTTCAGGCAAAACATTAAAATGAGGAACGCTTCACGATTTTGCGTGTCATCCTTGCGCCTCTGACCGAGCGATCTTCGCGCTTAAGTGTTTCACAATTCCCGCCTCTCTAGTGCTTCTCATTGGCCTGTTTCAACTTGGCCTGTTTCAATTGTTTCAATTCCTGCTTCAATGATTGGCCCGGAGACGCAAACAAAGTGCGTCATTGAAACAGTGGGATGTGTTAACGCCGATGGCTGTCTGACAATGGCCACACATTGAAACTGTGGGAGGTGCTAACGACTGATTGGCCGACGGCTGTGTGATACTGGTTCCTCATCGAAACTGTGGGATGTTCTAACGCCTGATTGGCCGACGGCTGTGAATGTTTCAGGGGGCGGGCCTTACAATGGCTCCTCTAAAACGAGTCGCTTCGTTCTCTTTTTCTCAGTTCTACAGCGAACAGACAACGATTAAAAGGTAAGTGCTGCTTCTCGTTCATTGCTTAGACTTTAGTAAGACTTTTACGATTTGTGTTTGGCGTTTAAAGATTAAGGTAGCAGCGTTGTTGGTGCGTGTGTCGTTGTATACAGCGCAGCGTTCAGTAAACGGCCTGTGTAAACACTGTTTTATGTTTATAATCTCCTTTTTCTCAATTAAATTACACCGATTTTATAAAATGTAGTAAAACTGTAAGTGTTTGTTGTAGGGAATGTGTTCTGGTAACGTTAGATTTCGTTGTAGGTTTGTTAAACGTGTTTAACAAGTGTTTACAATTGTGTTTACGTGAATAAATGATATTTCTTGGAATCCCAGACGTTAAACTATTCATCAGTATAACGTAGGCAAAACATCTGAGTTGTTTTTGTTGTTGTTTAGTGATAAAATAAGCAATTATAAGTGTTAGGTGTACAAAACCCATTAGATGTTGTTGTTTACTGATTAAAATATTATATTAAAAGCATCAGGCTTAAAAAACATTAGTTGTTTAGTATTAAAATAGTCAGTCATATGTATTAGATGTATAGTTTTAAAATATTGTATGTGTTAGGTGTACAAAACATTGACAAGTTGTATGAAAGAGACCATTTCCACTAATGCCAGCTTCTTTAAACCTCTTCTCTGTGTGTAATCATGTGTTTTGTGGATCTGTTTACCAATTTAATATTAGTTTAATACAAAGAAATGATCCCTTTTTTTCTTTCTGCAGTGTGCCTCTTAAATGCATGAATTTATGTTGTCCTGTCTTTCTATTGTTATGCTTAACAAGCCATTATGGACCCATTCAGAGGGAGTCATTCATCATTATCAGCTGCCATTAACACATCACAGCTATTATCATCATGTTATGTGTTACATTAAGTAGAGCTTTCAGTTGATTGCTTATAGTACTTATAAACATTTAGGTCAGCTGTGAGTTTTAACACCTCAGCCCCCTGCCCCTCTACTGTTTTGTATTTGAATAAGATGATCTCTGGGTCTGAATGTTGGTCTGATCTTTTTATTTTTGTCTTAAAATATTGTTTTTACAGAATGGATTCCCGACCGGTGTTTCGCTTCGAGGCAGACGGTGAGGTCACCCTTCGACCCACACCCGAAGCAGTTCAGGCAGCGAGAGAGAGCTTGCCCGGTGTCGGATCTGGTGCGTCCCGCCAGGCCCAAAACCCCAAGACTGTCTTGACAGAGGCCAGGAGGAGAGTGGTGGCCGGAGGAGGAAATCCGTGGGATAGCCAGCTGCTGGCCAGCCAGAGTGCTCTTCAGTTTGGCCGGTACCAGGGGAAACCCTTCAAGTGGCTGCTGGAGAATGACCTGGGCTATGCAGTCATGGTCCTTTCTGGACACCAAACGGAGCGCGAGTCTGGAAACAGATGCGACACTCCACTGATGAGCAACAAAGACGCACTGCTCCAGTACGCCAGCTCCTTCCCTGAGGTTGCTCATGCCATTCAGCGACGTAAGGGACGGGATACGCAGGCGGACGACTGTCTGGTGGGCTTTGGAACTCACAAGGGAAACACATACAAGGAACTTTATGAGTCCAAAGACAAGGAGAAAAGGAGGTGAGAGCACATTTTCATTTACATGTTCTATATGAGTACGTAGGGTGTGTTCATGTTGGTTTTACTATTAGAAGCAGTAAGAAATTAATTAATTGTAATTGTTTTTTTATTTTTTGACAGTTATGTCCAGTGGCTTAGGGTTCAGTCATGCAGGCGTGGGACAAAGATGGAAGCTCTTCAGATATACATACAGAAGAGGGATGCTGAGCCGACACAGCAGGGGCCCCCTTCCTCTCAGTCTGCCACTGCAACGTCCACCCCTCTTCCGGAGTCTTCACCCAGAGAGTCTGCACACCCTTCAGGTGAGTTTTAACAGCATTAGTTCAGGTCATCAAGCACATTCTATAGTGTGAGCTCAGCTTTAATTGCTAATTATTTGTCTTTTTCAGAACCCACAGACGAGGAAGTGCTGGCATCTGCCATGGCGATGGAGACATCAGGTTTGTCCTCTCTAAACTCTGATGCTTTTGTGTAAATAACAATACATTTGAAACACGGTTAATGTGTGATAACATTTTGTTGTATGTCATGTGTTATCTAGACCTCGAAAGGTGATGCTGGAGGGGTCACGGTAAGTGGCGTGGCCCGTCGAACACTGTAGTACTGGAGACTTTAGTTTGTCACTGTGCACGTCCTGTCCGAGTAGTAGTAGTAGTATGTCCTGGTGGTTTTTGACGGTCTGCTTACTTGTTTATGCTTCTCTTTCATCAGCCCCTCAATCACCCGTCCCGATGACCTCCCCTGCCCGCGCGAGGCAGAGTGCCGCAATGACGCCTCCCCAACCAGTGACCCCGAGTCGTTCGCCGAGGATAGCCGCTCAGAAGAGGGATGCACCCCGTGCGTCTTCCGAGGTGAGATCACTGTGCCCGCAAATTGTTTTGCTTATGTTTATAAGAATGTACTCGTGAACACATACTGACGGTCATGTCTTCTGTAGGGTCCTGTGCTTCCAGTGAGCTGGAAACATCACCTTCCAAAGGAGCAGCACGAGTGGATCAGCCGTGCCATGTTCAAGAGGGATGCTGCAGGGAGAGCTGTTCTAACCGAGCAACTCCGGATGTGGTGGTTTCCTCCTCCTCCGCGTCCTGTCCTTCACCAGCCTCCGGCTTCCCCCGCTGCCTTCTTCACCCGGCCCTTCTGCATTTGGATGCCCTACCGTATGTGGGCGTTCAGGCTGTCGTGCCAGCAGCCCGAATGCCTTCGCGCTGCTCATCGCTTGACGGCGTGCGGCTTGTACAAGACGGTCAGGAGGGTGCTCGACTTGGACGGCTGGTACTACTTGGCCACGGAGTACCTCGAGTGTCGTCGCTGTCACAAGAAGGTGGCGGGATGGTCGCGGGACGTCTTGGAGCAGCTGGATCCTGCGCACCGAGCGTTGTTTCCAGCCATTCTCACGTACAGGTACGCACGCACACAGTAGTTATTCTTCGAATGTGCGTCAGCCGCTGAAGCCAGTTTCTTGATCTAAACGTTTGTGTATGTGTTTGACAGGTTGTCCTGTGACGTGAAAGTGGTCCGGCTGATGCGCGAGCGGTCCCTCGGCAACAGCGTCACTGCGCTGTACCACAAGCTTAAGGAGCAGCACAGCGAGACCTGGATGACCAACACGATGCGCTACCTTGCGGTGTGCAAGAAGTTCCGGGTCCCTGGTGCTGCGGCACAGAGTTTGGAGGCACCGCCGCAGATGCTGCCTATTCCCTCGCCCCACTGGCTCCTCACTGTCCACGCAGAGGACATCCGATCGAGGATCAGCGAGATGAAGGCCAGGATCACCTCTGTTTTTGGATCGGTCTTAAAGATGGATTCAACAAAGAAGGTAAGAGATTTTTTTAAAATCCATTATATTGTGTTAAAGTATAGCCAAGCGCTAGGGTGGACGCAGTACCCTGACGCTGTATGTTTTTGTTTTTGTTCAAGGTGACAAAGAAGCTGGCTGGAGATGCCGCTGGGACAGCGGCCTGGGCCACCAACGTGGGGAATGAGTTCGGGCAGGTCCTCATGTCTGTGCTCACGTCCCACGAGGGAGACGGGCTGCTGCCCATGGCAGCGGGGCTGATGGGGCGCTACCGTGACGCTGGAGTCCCTCCGCCCAAGCTCATGTACGTGGACAGGGACTGCTGCTCTAGAACGGGGAGATCGAAAGTGGCTGCCATGTTCCACGAGTGGGAGGAGCTCGTCGTCAGACTGGACGTGTGGCACCTGATGAGAAGATTCTCCGTGGGAGTCACCACGGACAGCCACCAGCTGTACGGCATCTTTATGGCGAAGCTGTCTGCCTGCATTTTCGAGTGGGATGCCGGGGACGTGGCTCGTCTGCGAGAGGCCGTTCAGACGGAGCTGAAAGGGAAGGGCATCACGCACTCGACAGAGGACGAGCTCACCGCCAAGCTGAGCGCAAAGCTGCTCGCTCGGCACTGTCGCCGTCGCACACGTGGGGCGCGGGAAACCAAGCAGCTCATAGATCAGCTGCTGGTGGCTTTTACTGACGTGAAGGACACGATGGGCATCCCCCTGTTGGACAAGGAACGGATGGATGTCATTTGGGACACGCAACGGCAACACCTCGATTGCATCCAAGATCCTCCTGGAATCCAACTGTACACCAAGACGGGGCAGGTGACGAAGGGAGGGGTCGTTCTTCCCGTGTACCGCTGTGCGCGTGGTTCCACATCCCTCGAGTCGTTCCACCTTCACCTCAGCCATTTCATTCCTGGTGAGTTTCTTTATTTTTCTTCTTCACTTTGTGATTGTATGCATGTGACTTCATGGTGGAGTGATTTTTACATATGTTTTCTTTGCCCTACAGGCAGTTCTGCCAATGCCGAGAACTTCCAGGCATACCTCCTGGAAGGGCTGGTGAGGTGGAACGAGGACCGCGCTTCATCAGCCGTGAACCGGTCGGAGCAGGTGCTGCGGTGTTACACTGGCCACATGCAGCACGCGCTCAACCAGCTCAGTGAGGAGATGCTGGGCTGTAAACTGGTGGAGGACTACACCAAGCCCAGAGAGTACACAGGTAACGTTTTTGAACGCGAATCATCGTGCTGTAACCATATAGCCGATCTATTTTCATTCGGCACAAATAGCCACTCTTATTAAACTGCTGTGTGATCGTTTGCGTTTCAGGTGAGCTGATCGGTGTCGAGTACCTCTTCTCTCAGCAGTGCAAAGAGCTGAGGGACGACATCGGCCGGGACCCGGATGCCCCCGACGGCACCCCCGACGACCTGTCGGAATGGGAGGACGAAGGATTCGGTGAAGCTGAGTCCTATGTCGGAGTGGACAATGACCCCACCGTTGACCCTCTGTCATTGGATGATCCCGTCCCGAAGGTGGCTGAGGCCGAGGCTGCGGCATCTCCTCCCGCAAAGTCAGAAGACGCTTCCGCAGACCCGGTCCTCCCCTCTCAAGAACCGGAAGCAGAAGAAGTAAGTGCTTTGTTTTATACATGTGAGCGTTTAACCATACATGGAAAAGGGAGCACGATTAACCTGAACGTCTGTCTTGTCAGGTTTTCAGAGGGCCGGACGGAGCGCCAGGATACGAATGCGTGGTGAGGCTGGCCAGGTACCTGGTGGACTTGCGCGACGAAGCCTGTCTCTCTGAGAAGCAGGTCGCCGACATCGTCGCCCTTTGGAACCGTCTGCCGGACGTCGACAAGCAACGTGTCTCTTACCAGCCGAGGCACAGGGAGCGGCTGCTTCAGGGACGCTTTAAGGCCAGCCATGCAAAGTCCACGGTCTCCAGCGGGGTCGAGAGCTTAAAGCGGTAGGTTAATCATACTCCTGGACAAAGAATTTAATGCTGCGTGATCTGTGCTGGCACATTTATGTTTAATAACGTGTTCTGTATTATTCTGTTTCTCCCAACAGCTGCTTGTTGGGTGAAGGAACGGGACCTGCGCAGTGGCCAGATGCAAGCCGCCTTGTGGAGGCCATTTGCTTGGAGCTGTGTGACGTTCACCCTCATGGCCGAAGGGTCGCTGGAGCGAGGGTGAACCGCTGGGCTGCGATCCTGCAGGACTACGGCAGGATCAGGAGGCTGGTACTGAACAGCCCAGGTCTCGTGCAGGCGACGTCGCTTCAGCTGTACGAGATCAACCAGCGCACCCTCTCTGTGTGGTAAGACTTTTAAGCCGACTTTTATTAACATCAATGCTAGGAACGCTCTCTTCCAGCAAGCACTGAATAACACTGTTCTCTCTTTCTTTTTCTTTTTTTTTTTTAAAGGCACAACAGCATCCAGAAGAAACAGGAGCAGACGGTGTTGGCGATGGAGATTCCGTTGCCCAAGCCGAGCCTCACAGCTGCCGTTCCGTTGCCGCAGCCTAGTGAGAAGGTGCCGGAGGAGTACCCTAGGACCTTTTCTTTCCCCACTCCTCCGGACCTGTCGGGGCAAGCGGCACAGCGAAGACGGCCTGCTACCGCAGCTCCTGCGTCTGCTCCGCCGGTGCAACTGCCACAGCCTCCGGCTTCCGGAGGAACTGTACTGTTCCTTCAGCCTTCGGCACCTTTGACGAACCAGCCGGCACTTCTCTTGCTTCAGCCGGCGTCTCAGCCATTCCAGCCGACCCTTATGCCAGGACCTCCCCAGCCAGTACAGCCGACCCAGCCAGCTCAGCCCGAGAGAAAGTGGAGCAGGACAACAGAGTGGAGGAGACGGAAGGAAGCGGAAGCGTTGAGTAAACATCAGGGTTGTTCCACGCTTCCTGCCAAGTTCCACCAGCAAACCCACTACAGATGCTCCAGCTGTGGCCAACCAAAGACTAGGGAGTTCGGACATAGCAGGATAGGCAACAGGTCATTCTGTGCCACTGCTGAAGGAAAGACGTTAGAGGAGTGGCTGGCTGAGCAAGAGGAGCAGGGGGACCGCTGACTTTTTTTTTTTCACATGGACGCTGGTATTTGCAACAGCAGTACATCCACGTACATCTCTATACACACAATTTCACGCACAATCCACTGTGTAATTCAGACTTGCTACTTAACCTGCATATGTACTTATCAATACTGTACTTATATATAGGATGTGATGAGACCTTTTGTAAATAAATGAGCCCTTCTTATTTATATGCAATTGTTGCGAACGTTTTCACAAACTTGGAAAACATAAAGTACTTTTATAAGCTTGTAAATAAACCAGTTAAAATGTATTAACGTTTCTCGTGTCGCTCAATAAATGTATAGTATTTTACCATTGACAAAGCTCACACTAATACTACTGAAAACATACAATGTTTATACATGCACTAAAAAGCACATGTTGGAGTGTTTACGAATTCAAAATGCCCCAGTTCTATTGGTGTCTGCCTTGGCCACTGAGAGCCCACCACATGGCTACTTAGTCCAGAGTTGCTCCTCCTCTTAAGAGGGCAACGGCAGAGCAGAGGGGACGTGGGGCCCGCCGGTGCCCCGCGGACCCTTTGCTTTGGTTTTTTCTCACGTCCGACGCCCTGGAGCGTGTCCTCGGCCGGTCAAGAGACCCACGGTGGCGTCTTTGGGCCGGATCGGGTCGCGGGCCTTCGCGGGGGGGCCGCAGAGAACATTGGGTGGGGTCTTTTGCGCAGGGGCCATGCTAATCTTCTCTGTATCGTTCCAATTTTAGTATATGTGCTGCCGTAGCAAGCACGAACAAGCATGTCCCACCGCCCAGATATATAACCAAGACACAGTTTATGTTTAACATCTGGGGTAGGGGTTTCATACACTTTTATAAAACCACCTCTGTGAGTGGAGATCTCTTCAAACATATCTGTTTAAATCTGCATTAATATCTCAAAGTAGACATAGTGGCTTAAATTATTAACCTTTATTTGGTTCATCTGCAGTTTCTCTGGGTGCAATTTGAGAGACATGCAGATAACATGGATTTGGAACGGCTCTGATAGGCTGCTTCTCCATGACGTATTCACCCCATTGTCATTCTTCACATACCGACCCCCGCTCCGGCAGAGTTACCGTTGCCTCCCCCACGTTTTACTGCCCTTTCGTCTGGAGAAAAACAAAGACGCACACCCTCCCATGTCCCAGGAGCTAGAAAAGACTCAAAAAGAATGGTTGTATACCCAGCCAAGCCTCTGAGAAAGACAGAAAGCAGCAAAGTAATAGCTTTACTGCTTTCTCGAGTGTCGTCTGTGTAGCCCGGAAGTGGCAGTAGCTATGTTTACGCAGACAAGATTTCCCAGAACAGTGCAAGCCTTCAGGACCCTATGCATACAAAAAGGAAAAGTTACAAATGTTTCAAAGTTCAACCCCTACTTTCATCTTTGATGATTCTTCAATCTCATGACTTTCAAGTCCAAACACATTCTCAGGACAGGCAGTGTCTTACGAGTCATGGGCTAGCTCTGTATATTCAGTCACAAGCAAAAAATAACAATACACAACAGGTACCCTTAAGTCACAAATGTACATTTCTAAATTTACATTTTAAAATACAGACCAATTTCTTCTTGGTTGCGATTTGTCCTATGCAAGAATCTGAATCAGAGGCAATTTAAAGTATTATAGATGAAGAAAATAAGCACACATTCAAAATTTACATCATGTTCTATTGCACTTTTTTTTTTTATATTAATAAAATTTCTTTTGAGTTATGAAATCAGACTCTCCGTGAACTTGTGGGCAGAGCGTCTGTGGCTGAGACTACCGTGGTTGTTTACTAGGCTGTGCCATCCTCCGACACACCTGGGCCTCTATTGTGATATGTTTAGCTTTCCGTAACCTCATGTTCATGTCTCGCAACACTACATCGCTATGTAAACTGCAATATCAGTGCTGGGACCAATCAGAAGTTACAAAACCACAGATTAGCGCATGTACAAATCAGGTGAACAATATTCAAGCGCGTGGACCAGTCAGTGTTTAGAAAAGTGTTAATCTCACATTGCCAGACATTCTAGAGTATAGCCTACAATAAGAGGATACTCAAATCGCCAGTAAAATATTTAATTAAATAAATAAACGCCACAGTAATTGCACCGGTTTGTCAAAACCTACCTACATTTTAAATTATTAATTTAACAGTTAAAGCAAATTAGACTGATTATAAATAATAAGATATATTTAAAATTAGAAATTTAATGACACCTAGCCTATTTAATCCACTTTAAATTGTCAATTATTTAGGAAACCTTACCTGAATGATTATAGGCTTTTTTGCCTATGTGAGATTATCTCACTGATACACACATTAGTACTTGGGCTGCGACTGGTGACGTTTCCCCAAGTCCACAAGAACGCAAGTACAAACAAGAGTACACATGGTCACAGATATTTTGCAGATTTGTGCCTCCATCTGCCACACTGGATACTGACTAAATGGATGTCTTTTACTTGATAATCAAAAATGTTACTCCTGCAGATCTCCCTGAATCCTCAAATGAATTAATTAATAAATAAACAAACAGACAAAACAACAAATAAATATTTAAATCCACAGATCTCAAAGGTTCATTCAATTATTTTTTGATGTTACACTGTGGTTTGAACTGTGTAATCTTTGTTTTTTGTGGGGTCGTCACAAACAGAAAAGATGAAGGCTTATGAGAAGATTCCGCTCTGAAGGTGGCGGTAAGGAGAAATAATGTCGTATTTCCCGTCGCCCTCAAGCACTGAAGAAAACATTGTCCCGTACACTGTTGTTAACGCGGTTTAGCTAGTCGGCTAATTGCTGCAGAACAGTAATGTCTTTCAAATATGTCTACAGCTTCTAAAGTAGTCCTCGGAGTCTCAGTAGTCCTCACAGTCAGCACGGTGGTGGGAGTTCACCTTAAACAGAACTGGGACCGGCGGGTAAACAGAACATGGAGAATATGAGGCTGAAAATTGACTTCTTTTTCGAATTATCCGTTCCACCTTAAACTGTCCTGCAGCCCCACACAAGGCGCCTCTGCAGTGAACGTGACCAGATGGAGCTGTTGTATCATTTAAGGTGGAATTGAACACTTGATTAAGAAGCCAATTTCAGCTTCGTAGAGGTTATGATTAAAAATACCGTCAAAGGCAATGCAGGAGAACGAACGATGAATGCTTATATACTGTTGGAACAAAAGTAATGAAATGGATTAATAAATTTGATATCGATGGTCAGTATACAGTAATATTTCGCTTTACCAGCGTGGGGTGTAGTTCTCATGGAAAATAAAATTAAATCAACACGTTTTTCGTTAATCGTCAAAAACCTCTCGTAGTTATGAGACATATCTCGTTATTACAAGATATGTAAAAACGGCAGAGGGCGTCACGTCACCACAAGCAGACGACTTCTGGTCACGTTTAAACTGACACTATTAACGGAGTCGTCCAGATTTCCTGCCTCTACAACCCATTCAGTACACATTCTATTATGACAA
Source organism: Hoplias malabaricus (assembly GCF_029633855.1). Lineage (NCBI taxonomy): Eukaryota > Metazoa > Chordata > Actinopteri > Characiformes > Erythrinidae > Hoplias > Hoplias malabaricus. The sequence goes on from NC_089820.1 coordinate 38,462,535, forward strand.
CCGCGATAGGGAAATGCCTTAAATATTGTCAGTACTGATCCCCCCCTCCCCCCAATTCCCCCAATTTGCAAATATCTTACAGAGACTACGCGAGGGAGTTCTGCGAGACGTGGAATGTTTTGAACGCAAACGTATGAACCTGCGAGCGCTCGAGGAGCCGATCCAGCTGACCAAAGAACTTGTGGCTGAGAGAGATCATCAGGAAACCAAGGTGACCAAAGTGTCCTGAAGAGCCCACTTGAAAAGGTAGAAAAATTTGTTTTATTACTGAACAGACACCAGCGCAGTCTTTTAAGTTCCACTGTCTTTTAATGTGGCATGTATGTGACATCAGTCTGAACAGGTCACACTCCTAAACTGGCCCACATATGCAAAAGAAGAAGGCTTCAGGCACGCTGACCAGAGTTAAAAGTCTGTATATTCAGTCCTAAGCCTTTTCCTTTTGAAATGAAATATTGGAAGTGCACTGGTTTTTCAAAATAAAACAAAAATGCATTGGTCTGTGTACTTTTTGATCAATTATTTTCACTTTTAAAACGGATATTAAAAAATGAAAACAGATGGCTGTTTAATTTTATTTTCATACTTAAATCCATATAGTGTTAAACAATTCCTTTTTTAACTAATCGCAAATTCGCAAAGAACCAGAAACAGAAAAAGGGTCCGTCTTTTTATTTCTCTTTTATTCTCTTTTTATAAGCGAAGTTTAAACCTGTCATCAAGGTAACTCAAGGCGCGTAAATACAAAGCGATAAGGAACACACAAATGTCGCATAAAATCCCATCTGGCTGTTCAGACTGCGTCACAGTGTTGCAGTGCTGCAGATATAGATTGGATTTCAATGAAAGTGGCCCAGATAAGATGAAAATCTGCTGAGAATCAGTTTTTGCTGTTCACACAGACGCACGCACCACACATCTGTGTCACATGTGAAGAAAATAATTGGATTAGGGCCACTTGCTGCTGTGTAACTTTAGGACCCATCCACACAGATCCATTTCTTTTTAAAACAAATTAGATATTTGTCTTCATTTGGACCTACTGTCCACAGAAAAACGCAGTTTTAGGTCACAGACAATGGAGGTTTTCACAAGTCCTCTGCAAGGTGGAGATTTTTGAAAACGTCACTGTTCTTGTGTGGATGAAAGAAAACTGAGGTTTACGGAAACGCTTACGTCTGAGCTTTTACGCTGCAAAAAGCTCCTCACTGGTAGTAAATTACATTAAAAACTATAATGCTATAATGTATACATTCAGATGTCACTAGATTTCAGATTTCTACGTATTAAATGATGTTGTATTAGATAAATATTATGGACATTTAACTAGATTCAGCAATTTCATGACTAGTGCATTAGATAGGGATTTTAACTGATAATTGTCCTACAAATATGATGCCTCCCAGATTTCGAATGCATTAATCTGGCAGTGTTTTTATTTTATTAATATTTTTATTATTATTGTTATTGTTGTTGTTGTTGTTGTCTTCAGGAGGAGGCATGGACAGCAGGGACCAGAGGGGCTTGTCTGGGGCAGACGAAGAGGCCATGTTCACATCAGCTTCAGAAGGACTTGAGGAGGGGGAAGTGGAGGGGGAGACCCTCCTGATTGTGGAGTCAGAGGACCAAGCGTCAGTGGACCTCTCTCATGATCAGAGTGGAGATTCCCTGAACAGCGATGTGGGAGAGGACGGAGAGGGCAGCTGGAGCGAAGACATGTCTTTCTACTGTGACAAGTGCCACAAATGGATCCCTTCTGGTGAGGGGCCTGCACAGTGTCTATGCATGAAGGGTTTGGGGGGTGCTATGGAAAGTGTTTGTGTTTCCCTTGTGTAGATAAGGAAGTAGAGTAAAAGTATGTGGCACATTAAGCTCATGTAGGACAAGAATCAAGTATGTATGTTTGTAATGGTTTCATAATAACTCATTCATAATCACAGAAGACAACCTGCAGGGTTAATAATTTGTGGTACATTGTAAGGACAAAAAGGGTCTTCAACTTCAACCATAACATTACAATGACCTCATTGTTTCTAAGATCACTGTCCATTTTATCATCTCCATTTACCGTACAGGTGCATTGTGCAGTTCTGCAGTTACGGGCTGTAGTCGGTCTGTAGCTCTGTATACATTTTAAGCCCCTTGGTTACCATGTTTTTCAATGGTCAGCACCCAAAATGACCATTTCAAAGCAACAAGGAGATTATTTTTATTTTGTAGCTGATCTGTGTATGTGTATGTTACATAGACATAAGTATAAATCACTACAGACAATGGAGTGAGTAACATTTGGCCGATAGAATTCTAACAAAAAAAAAAAAAAAAAAAGAAACTAGACCTGTTTTGAGTCATGTCTGGTTTAAATATAGTCATCCTGTGGACTCCCCATCAGTTCCTTTACAGAAAGTTTCCTGTGGCCTCAGTTCCATCTTTTTTTTTTTATTATTTATTTTGTTTATTATTATTTATTTATTTATTTATTTTTTTCCCGTCTCTTGGTCATTTAGCCCAGCTTCGAGGGGAGCAGCCCAGTTACTTGAAAGGAGACAACTTCTTCAAATTAATTTGCTCTGACTGCTCTGAAGATGGCAAGGAGAACTTTGAGAGGATGCGACTGACCTGGCAGCAGGTGTGCGCTTATGTGCCTTTTAAAGGCATACAGTAGTTAAACAATAGTAGTTGATGATTGTTTAAGATGTCAGCGGGCTGTTTTTCACTGTTTAATCCAGGTCCAAAACTATAAAGCAGGGTTGTCTTGTAATTATTAGCTGTAGGTAATGTGGACAGGAAATATAGCTGTAGCTATTATGTATTTAATTATTCTGTTCATCTCATGCCTATTATTATTAATCAACTAATGTGGCTGTTAATGCATTTTTACATTTTGCCTCATCTATTATGGAAATGAAAGGCTTACTTGACTAAGGTTAAACAGATTTATTAAAAACAGATGTATCTGTATTCAAAATTGTATGGCAGTGTTTTTATCCTTCTGTGTGGTAACAAAACAACAATTTGTGATAATGTCAATGTTGTAACAATTTTTTTTAAACAATCCATAAGTGCAGATTGACGTTATAAACTAACGATTGTCTCTCTGGTGTGAAGCTTTTGTCCTTGATAGTGGTATTTGCAGTTAAGGTTTATGTATGTGTTCGGATGACGTTCTGTCTAGGTGGTGATGCTGGCAATGTATAACTTGTCTCTGGAGGGTACAGGAAGGCAGGGCTATTTCCGGTGGAAGGAGGACATCTGTGCTTTCATAAGTCGCCACTGGACCTTCCTACTGGGCACAAGGTTAGTGAGGGGCAAATGCACAATATTATACATTTTTGATGGTAGTTTGGCAGAAGAATTCTCTTTATACGCTTATAATCCAGATACCACAAATGAAGTCAATTGGAGGCAGAAGTCAATTTTTGTGGGATCAAAACCTGCCTCGGGTCACTGTCTGTGAGGAGTTTGGTGTGAAATCCCAGAGTTTGTGTGGGTTTTCTATTGGTGCTCCATGTGCATTTTGAAGATTTGCAAGGTCATATGCTTATTTGATACTTTTAAGTTGAATCTGGTATTTTTGTGAGGGCTAAAATCCAACTGCTACATGTCTTTTGAAAGTGGTTGGTCCATGGTCCATAATCCAGGTCCCTGTACTAAGCAGTTTCTGTTTTGTGTATTTCTGTCTGTGCTCAGGAAGAAGACATCCACTTGGTGGAGCACGGTGGCTGGGTGTCTGTCCGTGGGCAGCCCCACGTTTTTCCGTTCGGGAGCTCAGGAGTTCGGGGAGCCTGGCTGGTGGAAGCTGGTCCAGAACCGGCCACCTACCTTAAGGCCAGATGGGGAAAAGACCTCCACTGCTGCCCTTAAAGCCAAAGGTGGACATCTACTCACACTGGGGGCAGATTCTTTGTCTAAGCTTGTGTTCTCCCCATGTCCTCATGGGTTTTTTCTGGGTGCACCTTCCATAGTCCAAAAACACGTGTTGGTAGGTGGATTGGCGACATGGAAAATTGTCCATAGGTGTGGGTGTGCGTACCTCGCTACTGGAATGCACCACGTTGAAGTGCCAGTCCGAAAGCCCAGATTAATAGGGGAGGTTTGTCAGGAAGGGCATCTGGCGTAAAAACTGTGCCATCTCGATTGTGCAGATCGGTTGTTCTCCTCTGCGACTTCTGACGGCTGCAGCCGGAAGAAGAAGAATTCATTGTCTAAGCTTGGCTGCATTGCAGATATTTCCAGATCACCCCCCCCACCACCACCATTCCCAATAAATTTTTTGCCCATGACTGTATTTGAATGCTTGAAATTATTACTATTGTGTACTATTCATATGTAGGAATGCATGGATATAATTTAAGTTTTGCACTTCACGAGTTTCTTCATGAAAGCTCCCTAAATTGTTAGTGATAAGGCATACGTTAGACATAAGTGTGTCTATCTCTGTTGTCCAGCTGTGTCTAAGCCATGTCTGGACCCCACCATCACAGTGGAAGGTCTGCGGAAGCGTGGGGGACGTAACCCAGTGGAAAGTGCAATGCAGCTGAAGGAGAAGCGCTCTCGCACGCAGGAGGCCAAAGACATCCGGAGGGCACAGAAAGAGGCAGCAGGTTTTCTGGATCGAAGTGCCTCCTCTACGCCGGTAAAGATGGGGAACCGCTGCCGCCGGCCAGAGCTGTTACTGGAGAAAGGCGAGGTCATTGACTTCTCCTCACTCAGTTCCTCAGACAGGACACCCCTCACGTCCCCATCTCCATCCCCCTCACCAGACTTCTCCGCCCCGGGAACTCCTGCCTCTCACTCAGCTACGCCCAGCCTACTGTCGGAGGCCGACCTTATTCCAGATGTCATGCCTCCTCAGGCGCTGTTTCACGGTTAGAGCCTAAAAACACTACTATAGCGTTTACTAATAAATCTGCATTTACTGCACTTGGCATTAATTTATAACCTATGCTGTTACAGATGGTGATCATTTTTCATAGTACAGTTAATGAATCTGAGGAAAAGATGGAATTTTGGTGTCAAAGACCCTAAATATACAGCCAAGATAACTCAACTGGTTTCTAGAAAACATTAAGGCGTTTGCATTTACAGGCCTGTCTATTGCTTTAAGTCCGTATGAAAATTAATTACAATTTTTCTGGCTGTGAATCCATCATTTAACCTAATCTAATTTTAGACAGTCGTAACTTAACAACAGCATTGAATTAGTTCTTGCAGCAGGCATTTTTAACAGTTTTTCCCATTTTAAAAACATCACTCCTTCGATTGCTATAATGAATACAATTTGTTTTCACATTGTGGTATGTTGTAAATTATTTGTGTGTGATTATCTTCTAGATGATGAGGAACTTGATGGCGAGGGCGTGATTGATCCTGGCATTGAGTACATTCCCCCTCCTAACGTGCCACTGGCGGCAGGTGCTCTATTTGTGCGAAAGAAGCCGCAGCGGCCCGCTGATCTGATCAAGCAGGAGCCAGAGAGTGAGGATGAGGAGCGGGGCCTTGACGCAGAGGATGAGGATACTCAGAATGAATGTCTGAGGTCCAGGGCTCCTACTGACAGTGAGCAAAAGAAGGAGAAGGGTACTGCTTTGTACATGATACAAGTTATTATTCCAATACATTTTTACAAACATATACTCTCACTTGTAATTCACTAAATTAGGGATGCATAAATGCCATTTTTTTCCCCCCAATACTTAGAAATTAAATAAAACCGGAGTATTGGGTAGTTATAAATTAAAATATTTTTATTAATTTCTGTAACTGTCCATCTTTTATTTAGCATTTTCCCACATTACACCACCAATAATTTGAATTTCCCTCTGGGATCAATAAAATTATATATAAATTTGTAACATGAGATGCAACAAGCTCTTGATATGCCTTTGTACAGTGTTGTGCATCTTTGGTAAGAAGTTCCTCACTTGGGAGTGTTTATTTATTGGCAGTGTTTATTTAAAGGCAGCAGCCTGATCTATGGCCTTGGATCCAATTCAAAATTCGCGAGCGGAGAGTATAATTTCATTTGAGGAAAAAACACGCAAGGCATCGAACTGTGCTCTCACAACTGGGAAAACATTTCCCGGGAGGAAAATAAACTTTGAGTGAAGAAAAATCCAACTTGTTCGAGGACAGTGAAAACAGCTCTCGGGTTCTCCCTGGCGTCACTGATTGTGAAATAATTACAGATTGCCCATATTTTGAGATGTCAGCTCATTAGCGCAGCAATGTGCACTAGTATCAGATGCTGGTATTGGAGCCTCATTTGCGATTACGAGTAAATGAACGCAGTCTCTACACTATATCAGATTTCCAATGGGGCCGAGTGGCTAAGGTGTATGTAAAATAATGCCTTTAAAACTATATATAAAACTATATAAAGAGGGAAGTGCTTGTGTAAATGAGTGTGATTCAAAGCCACATAAAAAAAAAAAAAATTAATGCTAAATATATGATGGGCTCCAGACACTTAAGTCACCAGTGGCGACAGGTGGCAAGTTTTGATTATTATTATTTTTTAAATTTATTATTATTACTTTTTACCTTTGAAGATAAAGGCTGACTTGAAGCATCCAATCACATGGATGTGTCTGGCTATCAAAAAATGCCTGTGTGCTCGTGGGATTTTGACAGTGATTTTGAATGTAATCATTGTTAAATTTTTCAAAGAGTTTCAGTTGAATTAATGAATACATTTTTCATTCATTCTTTCATTAATTGCTCAGCCCTCGAGAAGATGGAGTCTGGACCCCGCTATGTTCTCCTGGGCCTGTATGAGGAGCGCATGCTGCTACGAAGGCTGGAGTCCTGTCCTCAAGCTCTCGCGGTCACTCCTCAGGCCAAACGACTGAGACGGAAGTTGCTTTTGCGGCAGGCAAAACGTGAGAGAGGGCTCCCTTTGCTGGACGTTGACCAAGCTGTCAGTGCTGCCCTCAGTCTGGTAGGGGGAGTGTACGGCGCTCAGGCTGGTGTGGCCATTCGAGAGGCCAGAAAATACAGGACCACTGGGCAGGATCTGCGAATTCTTGACCGCTTTCAGGTACCACCACTCTCACAATAGTTTTTAGCTAAAGCATACTCACATCTACATTCATAATCTTCTTTCATGTGGCTGGTCTATACCTATTGCTGACACACTGCAACTAACTGACTGCATCGCTTGATTTTCCGGACCCACCGTGACCCTGAATTGGATACGCGGCAAAACGCAATGAGTGAATAAAATATGTAAAATAGGTTATAAAACATTCTGTACCATTAATCAGAAGGGCACTCAGTAGTGCAAACGGGAAAGTGCAGGTGGGTGTGTTTGTGACACAGCATTAATCAGTAAGCAAATGTAAACACTGAGGAAAAAAGTTTCAGCGATCAAAGCACAATCACACACCAAGTAAAAACAGTGTTCAGAAAACAAGAGAGGAACAAACTCCCAGCAACATTAGGAAAAAACATCCCATATTTACAGTACAGGCCTCCTCGTTGAACCATGAGGATCAAAAATACTAAAACAAAATAATCGTTCATTAATTGTAATCGTGGTAAAATGTACAGTTAATTGTGATATTGATTTACACTAATGTCACCCAGCAATAGTAGAAATGGATCTGTTTGTTCTCTCTCTCATGTCTATAAAACATTGTTAGAAGGCTGCTGCTGTTCACTGAAAAACAGGAGCTCGATTGCTTGTCCTCCATTGCTTACATGTTCTGAGGAAGCAGGCTGAGGAAGCATCTTTGGTCCAACCTCCTTTTCTTATACCTGCAACACATTTTCTCTGGCCAATTAGTGATCAAGGTGCATTTGCAACATCATGCAAACTGGGCTTGTTGTTTGTGTAAAGTTGAGCACAGTGTAGTGATTTGCACAGTTCAGCTTGAGTAGCCAACTAGTTATTAACATGCTAACTAGCCCTTTAACATAAGCCAACAACAACATTAACATGGATATAAAGATGATTATACAGATTATTCGTTCTTTGGGCAGGAATTCGGTTCATAATTTTTATATTCAGATATTCAAAGTTTTTGATAAATGTGATTATCATTGAAGGCAACCCTCCACTCCACATGTATTCAGCCTTTGTCAACATAAGTCTTGAACGAAGCCTAAAACAGCCTAACACGCTACGGCAACCTACTTACAACAAAGCATGGCCAAGTTACAGTTAATTTTGTCAGCTTTACATCCCAAATTAGAACACCTTCATGAAGCTCTGGTTTATTCGTGCATATTCTGTGCCCTTACTGACACAGAGTAGCACACGAGTTAGCGAAAAACACAACGAGCGGAGCCATGCTGGGAGCCGATGTGCAGACTTGATTTTAAAGCGGGTACTGATTTTCTGAACAATACGGCTGGCCCCAAGTATTTGGGTATTCAGATATTTGTTCGTTGGGTAGGTCCTCTCAACCCACATTCAGTAAAAACAGTGCTTTCCCCACTCCACCCATATTCAGGCTCATCAACATTAGCCTTGTCTCTGAAATAAATCTATTCATAACACAGGACACAGATAACATTGTTTTTTTTCTTTGTGGTAAGAGAATTATGTCAGTTTTTCAATGTCATTATCTGGGCAGATTTATCAAAAGGTACATTTACATATGTCTAGTGTAGGGATGCATAAATGCCATTTTCTTTCCAACCAAGTACGAGTATGTGTATTTTTGTACTCGCCTATACCCATACATACTTAGAATTAAGCAGTCAGGAGCATTTTGTAATAGTGTAGTTATTAATGAAAACACTGTTGTTTAATTAAAAACTATTGTTAATTTCTGGAACTGTCCATCTTTTATTTAGCATTTTCCCACATTACACCAGTAATAGTCTGAATTTCCCACTGGGATCGAAAAAGTAATCTATCTATCTATCTATAAATTGGTAATATGAGCTGCAACAAGCACTTAATATGCATTTGCACATTGTGTTATGCATCTTTGGTAAGACAGTTTCCGTCATACAGTAATGGCTGGTGTTGTTAACTTGTCTTCTGGTGGTTTCAAAATGAAGAGAGGAGACCAGTCTGGATATAATGCTGTTTATTGAGCGCTCTGGTTGATCCTCAGACTGATCTCAGAATGATCTGGTTACAGGCTGAATCTCAGACTGATCTAATGGTTTGTAAGATGCACACATCTTTATACCCATTTTACAACTTCACACAAGGATTGTTCTTTACCTAAACAGGATCTGGAAGCACCAGACATAGTCGTAACACATCACTGTCGTGAACAAGCCATAAACATCATCTGAGTTCCTGGTGCACTGTCGTAAAGCTAACAGCTGTTCTTATCAGAGGTGTTTAAGACAGGGAATGTGTGATCTCTAAAACAGTCCAAATATTACATTAGAAATGGTACAATTAAGATAGAGGAAAAGAAACAATACAACACTGGGAAGTTTCGCACTTGGGAGTGTTTATTTAAGAGCAGCAGCCTGATCTATTCACCAAAAAAAGCTGTTATAAATACATATTAAACGAACTGTTCATCTCACAGCACCTCTATAAAACCTATTGGATCCAATTCAAAATTCGCAAGTTTGGAAAACAAATTTGTTTGAGGAAGAACCACACCAGGGAACCAACAGTGCTCTCGCAAACGGGAAAAGGTTTCCCGGGAGGAAAATACACTTTGAGTGAAGAAAACAGCACAGTATACTCAGTGCTCTCTGGTTCTCCCTGCAGTCCGCTTTGCTTGGGTTTGCAATCACTGATTGTTAAATTATTTCAGATCGCTGACATTTTGAGTTGTCTGCTCATTAGCACAGCAACGTGCACTAGGCACAAAGTATCAGATGTTGGTATCGGAGCCTCGTTTGCGAGTACGAGTAAATGAACACAGAATCGGGCAAATACCCGATACCAGTATCGCTATTAATACATCTCTATTGAATACTTTTTTTGGATTTGAGTAATTTTGCGTGCTGTGCATGTATACAGTGTTTACATATTTTAAATAAACCATTACAATAATAAAATTATTAACATTGAAAACGTTTGTTGTGTTCAGATTACAAGTTTGACAATGTTACAGAATTTATAATTATCAATATAGGAAAAAAAAAAAAAAAAATGAGCATCACGCAGAATGAACTCATTACACACTTGGGCTAAACAGCGTCGGTGTGTTAGATGATTCAAATGTGGCTGATTTTGCACTGCTGCAAAATTATAGCCTTTTTTTTTTTTATATGTATATGAAAAAACATGAAAGTGTGATATTTGTGCTTCAGCTGTTTTACTGTCATGCCCTAATCCGTTTTTTTATGTGATGGCTTGTTATTTTTCATTTACAGATACCCGCATCATGCACGAAGGGCTTCTACCAGTCCGGCGTTTCCTTCTGGCACAGACTTATGGGCTCTGATGCTTGCATAGACCAGGGAATTAAGAGTCCTTACACATCCAGAACTCTTAAACCTTATATAAGGTACAGGAGTGAGTGCAAAAATCCAAACGTCTCTATGGGTGCTTGACACTGATCCTAAATGTTTGCCACAAAACCCATTCACATTTTCCCAGAGATATATGCCTGTGAATATGTGCTTTTTAGAGTGTAACCAGGAGTCTTTGAAAGTAATGCAAATGGTACCCGTCAAACAAAAATAGGACAGAATTTATAAATACATATTAAACAAACTGTGCATCTCTCAAAACCATTTCAAACAGCAGATACACTGTCAAGAGAAGGTTTAGAATAGATACTGCAGTTGTTTGGACCAGTCACAGTCGGGAGGAGTTTTAGACCAAATGTTTTGGGATTAGTACCAATCATAGACAGGGGAGGAGACTTGTAACAAATAGCATTGGAATTAGGACCAATCATAGAATCATGTCAGCAAAAAAAATTAGGATGTGATTAAGTAGTTCATACTGCAGCAGCCATTCTCCAAACACAGAGCTGTTTTATTGCAGAATTGTTTTTTTGAATCAATGCCCATTTTTAAAGAGAGTTTTCACTTCTATCTTAGGCCTAAAATGCTCTAATGTTTTTGCAGGAGAGATTATGAGACAAAGCCACTGAAAATGAGTTTACTGGCAGAGATCCGAGCATATCCGCACAGGAACAACTCTTCCTGGGTCCCACAGCCAGATGCACCTATAGACTATTGTTATGTACGGCCCAACCACATCCCCTCTGTCAACTCCATGTGTCACGACATGTTCTGGCCAGGTGAGTACCGAACCGAAAAGTTAATCATATCCACTGTGTGTGAGAGAATTTTACAGCTTTTTTTTTTATTTAGCTGTTTTCTATTTTGTACTTGACACCCTACTGTTTGTAGCTTGGAGCCTGTAAAATAAACACTTATCAGCCATTAAATTACTACTGCCACCTTTTTTCAATGGTCAGGATCCCTGCAGGATCACAACAGGGCAAGTATGATTTAGGTGGTGGATCATTCTTAGTGCTGCAGTGACACTGATGTGGTGGTGAAGTGTTTAAGTGTGTTGCGCTAGTCTGAGTGCATCAGGCATAACAGTGCTGAAGGAGTTTTTAAACCATGTCTTCTCTGATAGACACACCTACTTTGTTCCTCCACCTTGTAGATGTAAAGTCAGAGACAGTAGCTTACCTGTTGCTGCATTTTTGTGTTGGTCGTCCTCTAGTCTTAGTGCAGAAGGAATGTAGCTATTGTATAGTACAGTACAGCTCTGAGGGCAAGAGGAATGTAGCCTCTGTACAGTGTGGACACAGGATGACGTTGGCTGGATATTTTTCACACCACACACCCTAACACAATACCACTATTGGTACTAGTGTCACTGTAGCGCCGAGTATTATACTTGAGTTGAGTTGAGTGGTCTTGTGGGAGTCCTGGCCATTAAAGATCAGGGTAAAACGGTCCAGGCAAAGTATGCAGAGCAAGAGATGAACTAATTAGACCTCTATGTACTAACAAATACTAATTAGTTACTCACTGGAGGAGGAGTTGTTATTGGGAGATGGTGGAGATGGGTTGTCAGCAACAGGCAATGTAGGACAAGATTTAAATTCTCCTACTGTGCTTAAAGTACCCTGATTAAAAAAACAACAAGCGTTCTCAATGCCCCCTGTACTGTTTATTGATGTTTCTATACATGACGTGTGTGTGTGTGTGTGTGTGCGTGTGCTCAATGCATTTTTAGGTGTTGACCTATCTGAGTGCCTGCAGTATCCAGACTTCAGTGTGGTGGTGCTTTATAAGAAAGTAGTGATCGGATTTGGCTTCATGGTGCCAGATGTGAAATACAATGAGGCTTATATCTCCTTCCTGTTGGTGCATCCGGAGTGGAGGAGAGCTGGCATTGGCACCTTCATGATCTACCATCTTATTCAGGTTAGAACAATTCAGAAAACAAAAAAACAAAGATAAAATAGCTATAATATGTTACATATAACATTATTTTTAAGCAGTTTGAAAGCAATTTTCTGACATTAGCATTTCATTCATTCATTTAAAAAGATGTGGAATAATGTGCACTATAGTGCCAATTTCTAAAAACACATTAGGTTTTCCCATTGAGAAAACTGCTTGGGCCAAAATTTAGTTTTGACATGATCCAAGCTCCAGAAAATGACAGCTTATTAGGTTTATATAAAATCTCTCTCTCTTGCTCCCTTTCTCTGCTTCTTTAGACATGTATGGGGAAGGATGTGACTCTTCATGTCTCAGCCAGTAACCCTGCCATGCTACTGTATCAGAAGTTTGGCTTTAAGACAGAAGAGTACATCCTAGACTTCTATGACAAATATTACCCAGTGGACAGTAAGGAGTGCCGGCATGCCTTCTTTCTGCGACTGCGGCGCTGAGTTGCCCCTCACTCCTGTTTGGACAGCTGGCTGTGGGCTGGAATCACTTTTTAAACTGATCTTCACTGACAAGGCAAAAGCTCCAGAAACTTAGACAGCAGAGTTTACAAACCACAGAGTAAATTGTTAGACTCTGTGCAGTTCTGGAGCACTGGACAGTGGCACAGGATTTGTTTGGGATATTTTTCTTTCAAATGAAACAATGAGTTAAATGTAAAAGTGCAGAATGGCTGCCTAAAAGTAACTGCAAGTCATTATAGGTTTGTATTACCAAGCAACAGGCCCTATGGGCCTAAGGTGGATCTTTTTGATTAAGTAGACGTATGAATGTTGATGAGTAAGAAAGTAGACTTTGTGTTGTTGTGTGTGTGTGTGCGTGCTGTCTTTTGTCCGTCCTGTATGTTGTATTTAGGAGGGAGTTTGTCCTAAAATGTTTATTTATATATATATATATATATATATATATATATATATATAAATCCACCTATTGAAAGTAGCAAGGAGGTCTTAAGTTACAGATTATTTAGACATGAACATGAATTATTTTTTTTAAACCATTAGATCACCTCAGGTTTGCATTCCCATGGAGTTCTGAGAGACCCTCCACAGTTATTACATACACATCAGTCAGATTAAAATGTATTATTTAAATGTATTTATATCTACATTAAAGTGCATAGTTTATGAAGTAGTTAATTACAAATAATGCGTCAGTATATGACCTTTCCTGACATAGAAGCCACACTTTTTACTAAGGTTTTTGTAGTGTTTTTAAGGTGGTTCTTGATGTTCTAGTGTCTCAGTAGGTTATAACAGAGATAGCATAGAGCACAGAACTTACTCTGGAATTTCACCCTGGTTTCTCATCCTAATTTTCGGGACCCCCAAAGAGCAGATAAGATGTGGGTGGTGGATCATTCCCAGCACTGTATTGACAGACATTGTGGTGATATGTCAGTGTGTATTGTGCTCTTATGATTGGATCAGCAGATCAGTGCTGATGGGAGTGTTCACTCACTGTCCACAGTGTTAGACACGCCTACCTTGTTGGTCCACTTTATAGATATGAAGGCAAAAAAATAGCTCATCTGTTGCATGTCATTTGAGTTGCTTGTACTCTAGTCTTTCATCAGTGGATACAGGACACTGTCTGCTGGATATTTGGTTGTGGACTATTTTCAGAACTGCAGTCATGCTGAGGGTTTTAAATTTCCAACACCCAAGTCATACCTGCTGTATGGGTGTCCTGACCATTGAAGATCAGGGTGAAATTGAGCAATCGTTGCACTGTCCACACTGTTAAACACACTTACCTTGTTGGTCAACATTATAGATATGAAGGCAAAAAAATCGCTCATGTGTTGCATCTCATTTGAGTTGCTTGTGTTGAGGAGTTTAAACCCCCAGCACACAAATCATTCCTGCAGCGTGGGCGTCTTGACCAATGAAGAACAGGGTGAAAGGGAGAAATGAAATAATGCAGAGCAAAAGGTGGAGCCCTCTCTCTAATTGTAGAAGTACATTCTGATGTGGTGGTAAGTGTATGTTGTGCTGGTACAAGTGGATGAGACAAAGCAGAGCTGCTTGGGGGATTTTAAATCACTCTGTCCATTGAAAACATGGACACTGAATGTAGAAATAAGGAGATGGTCATAATGTCAGTGATTGGTGTAGATCTGCATTTGTGTCTCTGTTCTCTGGCTACTTAAGCGTAGTGACATACACGTTTGAGTTATAGTTCAGAGTGCATCAAGCTCCACCCATGCATATTTGTTGAATAGCTGCCGCAAAAGCATGTCAAAATTTCAAACTTTTTTTTTTATATAATTATTTACCTGCAGACTGCAAAAATACCAGTTGTTTATTGACAGGACAAGTTTCCAGGGAGGAGTTTGAAATGCTCCATTTTCACGACAATAGTTGTAATTGCAAAGTTGTAAGACACTATGCAGGAGTATTCAGTAAAACAAATTGCTTGTCGATATGCTTAATTACTTAAAACGTAAGTAGCACCCCCTAGTGGCGATCGCTATGAATTATTTTTCATGTGCTTAGGAAGTGCTGCCATGCACATACCATTCAAGTGTCATGATGATTGGACCTTGTTAAGGTTATCAAAAAGCTGCTGAAATCTGATTGGCAGATGGTGGGCATGTTTTTTTTCCGAAAATGACTTCATCGTCATTGAATCTGATTCAGGACATTACCCACTACATGCATACCAATAGTCATGTCATTCGGACAATCCTGTGAAGCGTAACAAATTTTTTTGTTGCTATAGTGCCCCCTAGGCTTGCAGATGCACAACAAGTAATCATATCTTCCAACCCTTATAGAGATCAACCATGTGAAATATTGTAACATTCGGGGAAAGCGTTTGCGAGTTATAGCTGTAAGTTCAGGTTCTTAGGATTCTGCTGATACATTGAGTACATTTCCATGGACTAGTTCGCGCTCAATATTGAGTGATTTTGCATATTATACAAATTAGCTCAAAATCTAAGTTGGGCATAGCTTATGGATTCTTGAAGCTTTTAGTAGGGTCTGACCCAAGAAATGGGAAGGGGGAAAAAAGAATTTCATCTCTACATCACACGGGGTAAGAGATACAGACGTCAAAATGTTCCACTTCACTATAGTGCCACCATCAGCCTGATCGGGCTGATTCCCGAGTAGCAGGAGGGTTTACTACCAGTTAACCAAGTGTCAAGTCTGTAGGCCTTACAGTTTGGGCTGCCCATCTTTTTATCAGGGAAGAGGAGGAAACGGAACAAAAACAATAGGGCTCCAGCATTTTAAGTGTTTGGATCCCTAATAAAAAAAACATTGCAACATTAATTTTTATTTGTCTTATTTGATTACCTGAGTTTATCTTGTTCAGCAAACTTCAACTGAGTGCAAGATATAACTGACAACTAATGAAAACCCCACATTCAATATCTCAAATTAGAATATTAAGACCAATACAAAAAAAAGGTATTTTGAGAAATGCTGGCCAACTGAAAAGTATGAGCATGTACAGCACTCAGTACTTAGTTGGGGCTCCTTTTTCCCGAATTACAGCAGCAATGTGGCGTGGCATTGAATCGATCAGTCTGTGGCACTGCTCAGGTGCCCATGAGAGCCCATAAATAAATAAATAAACACACACATATACAACTTTGTCTCAATCTCTCCTGCAAAAACATCACAAACATTAGAGCATTTTAGGCCTAAGATAGAAGTGAAAACTCTCTTTAAAAATGGGCATTGATTCAAAAAAACAATTCTGCAATAAAACAGCTCTGTGTTTGGAGAATGGCTGCTGCAGTATGAACTACTTAATCACATCCTAATTTTTTTTGCTGACATGATTCTATGATTGGTCCTAATTCCAATGCTATTTGTTACAAGTCTCCTCCCCTGTCTATGATTGGTACTAATCCCAAAACATTTGGTCTAAAACTCCTCCCGACTGTGACTGGTCCAAACAACTGCAGTATCTATTCTAAACCTTCTCTTGACAGTGTATCTGCTGTTTGAAATGGTTTTGAGAGATGCACAGTTTGTTTAATATGTATTTATAAATTCTGTCCTATTTTTGTTTGACGGGTACCATTTGCATTACTTTCAAAGACTCCTGGTTACACTCTAAAAAGCACATATTCACAGGCATATATCTCTGGGAAAATGTGAATGGGTTTTGTGGCAAACATTTAGGATCAGTGTCAAGCACCCATAGAGACGTTTGGATTTTTGCACTCACTCCTGTACCTTATATAAGGTTTAAGAGTTCTGGATGTGTAAGGACTCTTAATTCCCTGGTCTATGCAAGCATCAGAGCCCATAAGTCTGTGCCAGAAGGAAACGCCGGACTGGTAGAAGCCCTTCGTGCATGATGCGGGTATCTGTAAATGAAAAATAACAAGCCATCACATAAAAAAACGGATTAGGGCATGACAGTAAAACAGCTGAAGCACAAATATCACACTTTCATGTTTTTTCATATACATATAAAAAAAAAAAAGGCTATAATTTTGCAGCAGTGCAAAATCAGCCACATTTGAATCATCTAACACACCGACGCTGTTTAGCCCAAGTGTGTAATGAGTTCATTCTGCGTGATGCTCATTTTTTTTTTTTTTTTTCCTATATTGATAATTATAAATTCTGTAACATTGTCAAACTTGTAATCTGAACACAACAAACGTTTTCAATGTTAATAATTTTATTATTGTAATGGTTTATTTAAAATATGTAAACACTGTATACATGCACAGCACGCAAAATTACTCAAATCCAAAAAAAGTATTCAATAGAGATGTATTAATAGCGATACTGGTATCGGGTATTTGCCCGATTCTGTGTTCATTTACTCGTACTCGCAAACGAGGCTCCGATACCAACATCTGATACTTTGTGCCTAGTGCACGTTGCTGTGCTAATGAGCAGACAACTCAAAATGTCAGCGATCTGAAATAATTTAACAATCAGTGATTGCAAACCCAAGCAAAGCGGACTGCAGGGAGAACCAGAGAGCACTGAGTATACTGTGCTGTTTTCTTCACTCAAAGTGTATTTTCCTCCCGGGAAACCTTTTCCCGTTTGCGAGAGCACTGTTGGTTCCCTGGTGTGGTTCTTCCTCAAACAAATTTGTTTTCCAAACTTGCGAATTTTGAATTGGATCCAATAGGTTTTATAGAGGTGCTGTGAGATGAACAGTTCGTTTAATATGTATTTATAACAGCTTTTTTTGGTGAATAGATCAGGCTGCTGCTCTTAAATAAACACTCCCAAGTGCGAAACTTCCCAGTGTTGTATTGTTTCTTTTCCTCTATCTTAATTGTACCATTTCTAATGTAATATTTGGACTGTTTTAGAGATCACACATTCCCTGTCTTAAACACCTCTGATAAGAACAGCTGTTAGCTTTACGACAGTGCACCAGGAACTCAGATGATGTTTATGGCTTGTTCACGACAGTGATGTGTTACGACTATGTCTGGTGCTTCCAGATCCTGTTTAGGTAAAGAACAATCCTTGTGTGAAGTTGTAAAATGGGTATAAAGATGTGTGCATCTTACAAACCATTAGATCAGTCTGAGATTCAGCCTGTAACCAGATCATTCTGAGATCAGTCTGAGGATCAACCAGAGCGCTCAATAAACAGCATTATATCCAGACTGGTCTCCTCTCTTCATTTTGAAACCACCAGAAGACAAGTTAACAACACCAGCCATTACTGTATGACGGAAACTGTCTTACCAAAGATGCATAACACAATGTGCAAATGCATATTAAGTGCTTGTTGCAGCTCATATTACCAATTTATAGATAGATAGATAGATTACTTTTTCGATCCCAGTGGGAAATTCAGACTATTACTGGTGTAATGTGGGAAAATGCTAAATAAAAGATGGACAGTTCCAGAAATTAACAATAGTTTTTAATTAAACAACAGTGTTTTCATTAATAACTACACTATTACAAAATGCTCCTGACTGCTTAATTCTAAGTATGTATGGGTATAGGCGAGTACAAAAATACACATACTCGTACTTGGTTGGAAAGAAAATGGCATTTATGCATCCCTACACTAGACATATGTAAATGTACCTTTTGATAAATCTGCCCAGATAATGACATTGAAAAACTGACATAATTCTCTTACCACAAAGAAAAAAAACAATGTTATCTGTGTCCTGTGTTATGAATAGATTTATTTCAGAGACAAGGCTAATGTTGATGAGCCTGAATATGGGTGGAGTGGGGAAAGCACTGTTTTTACTGAATGTGGGTTGAGAGGACCTACCCAACGAACAAATATCTGAATACCCAAATACTTGGGGCCAGCCGTATTGTTCAGAAAATCAGTACCCGCTTTAAAATCAAGTCTGCACATCGGCTCCCAGCATGGCTCCGCTCGTTGTGTTTTTCGCTAACTCGTGTGCTACTCTGTGTCAGTAAGGGCACAGAATATGCACGAATAAACCAGAGCTTCATGAAGGTGTTCTAATTTGGGATGTAAAGCTGACAAAATTAACTGTAACTTGGCCATGCTTTGTTGTAAGTAGGTTGCCGTAGCGTGTTAGGCTGTTTTAGGCTTCGTTCAAGACTTATGTTGACAAAGGCTGAATACATGTGGAGTGGAGGGTTGCCTTCAATGATAATCACATTTATCAAAAACTTTGAATATCTGAATATAAAAATTATGAACCGAATTCCTGCCCAAAGAACGAATAATCTGTATAATCATCTTTATATCCATGTTAATGTTGTTGTTGGCTTATGTTAAAGGGCTAGTTAGCATGTTAATAACTAGTTGGCTACTCAAGCTGAACTGTGCAAATCACTACACTGTGCTCAACTTTACACAAACAACAAGCCCAGTTTGCATGATGTTGCAAATGCACCTTGATCACTAATTGGCCAGAGAAAATGTGTTGCAGGTATAAGAAAAGGAGGTTGGACCAAAGATGCTTCCTCAGCCTGCTTCCTCAGAACATGTAAGCAATGGAGGACAAGCAATCGAGCTCCTGTTTTTCAGTGAACAGCAGCAGCCTTCTAACAATGTTTTATAGACATGAGAGAGAGAACAAACAGATCCATTTCTACTATTGCTGGGTGACATTAGTGTAAATCAATATCACAATTAACTGTACATTTTACCACGATTACAATTAATGAACGATTATTTTGTTTTAGTATTTTTGATCCTCATGGTTCAACGAGGAGGCCTGTACTGTAAATATGGGATGTTTTTTCCTAATGTTGCTGGGAGTTTGTTCCTCTCTTGTTTTCTGAACACTGTTTTTACTTGGTGTGTGATTGTGCTTTGATCGCTGAAACTTTTTTCCTCAGTGTTTACATTTGCTTACTGATTAATGCTGTGTCACAAACACACCCACCTGCACTTTCCCGTTTGCACTACTGAGTGCCCTTCTGATTAATGGTACAGAATGTTTTATAACCTATTTTACATATTTTATTCACTCATTGCGTTTTGCCGCGTATCCAATTCAGGGTCACGGTGGGTCCGGAAAATCAAGCGATGCAGTCAGTTAGTTGCAGTGTGTCAGCAATAGGTATAGACCAGCCACATGAAAGAAGATTATGAATGTAGATGTGAGTATGCTTTAGCTAAAAACTATTGTGAGAGTGGTGGTACCTGAAAGCGGTCAAGAATTCGCAGATCCTGCCCAGTGGTCCTGTATTTTCTGGCCTCTCGAATGGCCACACCAGCCTGAGCGCCGTACACTCCCCCTACCAGACTGAGGGCAGCACTGACAGCTTGGTCAACGTCCAGCAAAGGGAGCCCTCTCTCACGTTTTGCCTGCCGCAAAAGCAACTTCCGTCTCAGTCGTTTGGCCTGAGGAGTGACCGCGAGAGCTTGAGGACAGGACTCCAGCCTTCGTAGCAGCATGCGCTCCTCATACAGGCCCAGGAGAACATAGCGGGGTCCAGACTCCATCTTCTCGAGGGCTGAGCAATTAATGAAAGAATGAATGAAAAATGTATTCATTAATTCAACTGAAACTCTTTGAAAAATTTAACAATGATTACATTCAAAATCACTGTCAAAATCCCACGAGCACACAGGCATTTTTTGATAGCCAGACACATCCATGTGATTGGATGCTTCAAGTCAGCCTTTATCTTCAAAGGTAAAAAGTAATAATAATAAATTTAAAAAATAATAATAATCAAAACTTGCCACCTGTCGCCACTGGTGACTTAAGTGTCTGGAGCCCATCATATATTTAGCATTAATTTTTTTTTTTTTTATGTGGCTTTGAATCACACTCATTTACACAAGCACTTCCCTCTTTATATAGTTTTATATATAGTTTTAAAGGCATTATTTTACATACACCTTAGCCACTCGGCCCCATTGGAAATCTGATATAGTGTAGAGACTGCGTTCATTTACTCGTAATCGCAAATGAGGCTCCAATACCAGCATCTGATACTAGTGCACATTGCTGCGCTAATGAGCTGACATCTCAAAATATGGGCAATCTGTAATTATTTCACAATCAGTGACGCCAGGGAGAACCCGAGAGCTGTTTTCACTGTCCTCGAACAAGTTGGATTTTTCTTCACTCAAAGTTTATTTTCCTCCCGGGAAATGTTTTCCCAGTTGTGAGAGCACAGTTCGATGCCTTGCGTGTTTTTTCCTCAAATGAAATTATACTCTCCGCTCGCGAATTTTGAATTGGATCCAAGGCCATAGATCAGGCTGCTGCCTTTAAATAAACACTGCCAATAAATAAACACTCCCAAGTGAGGAACTTCTTACCAAAGATGCACAACACTGTACAAAGGCATATCAAGAGCTTGTTGCATCTCATGTTACAAATTTATATATAATTTTATTGATCCCAGAGGGAAATTCAAATTATTGGTGGTGTAATGTGGGAAAATGCTAAATAAAAGATGGACAGTTACAGAAATTAATAAAAATATTTTAATTTATAACTACCCAATACTCCGGTTTTATTTAATTTCTAAGTATTGGGGGGAAAAAAATGGCATTTATGCATCCCTAATTTAGTGAATTACAAGTGAGAGTATATGTTTGTAAAAATGTATTGGAATAATAACTTGTATCATGTACAAAGCAGTACCCTTCTCCTTCTTTTGCTCACTGTCAGTAGGAGCCCTGGACCTCAGACATTCATTCTGAGTATCCTCATCCTCTGCGTCAAGGCCCCGCTCCTCATCCTCACTCTCTGGCTCCTGCTTGATCAGATCAGCGGGCCGCTGCGGCTTCTTTCGCACAAATAGAGCACCTGCCGCCAGTGGCACGTTAGGAGGGGGAATGTACTCAATGCCAGGATCAATCACGCCCTCGCCATCAAGTTCCTCATCATCTAGAAGATAATCACACACAAATAATTTACAACATACCACAATGTGAAAACAAATTGTATTCATTATAGCAATCGAAGGAGTGATGTTTTTAAAATGGGAAAAACTGTTAAAAATGCCTGCTGCAAGAACTAATTCAATGCTGTTGTTAAGTTACGACTGTCTAAAATTAGATTAGGTTAAATGATGGATTCACAGCCAGAAAAATTGTAATTAATTTTCATACGGACTTAAAGCAATAGACAGGCCTGTAAATGCAAACGCCTTAATGTTTTCTAGAAACCAGTTGAGTTATCTTGGCTGTATATTTAGGGTCTTTGACACCAAAATTCCATCTTTTCCTCAGATTCATTAACTGTACTATGAAAAATGATCACCATCTGTAACAGCATAGGTTATAAATTAATGCCAAGTGCAGTAAATGCAGATTTATTAGTAAACGCTATAGTAGTGTTTTTAGGCTCTAACCGTGAAACAGCGCCTGAGGAGGCATGACATCTGGAATAAGGTCGGCCTCCGACAGTAGGCTGGGCGTAGCTGAGTGAGAGGCAGGAGTTCCCGGGGCGGAGAAGTCTGGTGAGGGGGATGGAGATGGGGACGTGAGGGGTGTCCTGTCTGAGGAACTGAGTGAGGAGAAGTCAATGACCTCGCCTTTCTCCAGTAACAGCTCTGGCCGGCGGCAGCGGTTCCCCATCTTTACCGGCGTAGAGGAGGCACTTCGATCCAGAAAACCTGCTGCCTCTTTCTGTGCCCTCCGGATGTCTTTGGCCTCCTGCGTGCGAGAGCGCTTCTCCTTCAGCTGCATTGCACTTTCCACTGGGTTACGTCCCCCACGCTTCCGCAGACCTTCCACTGTGATGGTGGGGTCCAGACATGGCTTAGACACAGCTGGACAACAGAGATAGACACACTTATGTCTAACGTATGCCTTATCACTAACAATTTAGGGAGCTTTCATGAAGAAACTCGTGAAGTGCAAAACTTAAATTATATCCATGCATTCCTACATATGAATAGTACACAATAGTAATAATTTCAAGCATTCAAATACAGTCATGGGCAAAAAATTTATTGGGAATGGTGGTGGTGGGGGGGGTGATCTGGAAATATCTGCAATGCAGCCAAGCTTAGACAATGAATTCTTCTTCTTCCGGCTGCAGCCGTCAGAAGTCGCAGAGGAGAACAACCGATCTGCACAATCGAGATGGCACAGTTTTTACGCCAGATGCCCTTCCTGACAAACCTCCCCTATTAATCTGGGCTTTCGGACTGGCACTTCAACGTGGTGCATTCCAGTAGCGAGGTACGCACACCCACACCTATGGACAATTTTCCATGTCGCCAATCCACCTACCAACACGTGTTTTTGGACTATGGAAGGTGCACCCAGAAAAAACCCATGAGGACATGGGGAGAACACAAGCTTAGACAAAGAATCTGCCCCCAGTGTGAGTAGATGTCCACCTTTGGCTTTAAGGGCAGCAGTGGAGGTCTTTTCCCCATCTGGCCTTAAGGTAGGTGGCCGGTTCTGGACCAGCTTCCACCAGCCAGGCTCCCCGAACTCCTGAGCTCCCGAACGGAAAAACGTGGGGCTGCCCACGGACAGACACCCAGCCACCGTGCTCCACCAAGTGGATGTCTTCTTCCTGAGCACAGACAGAAATACACAAAACAGAAACTGCTTAGTACAGGGACCTGGATTATGGACCATGGACCAACCACTTTCAAAAGACATGTAGCAGTTGGATTTTAGCCCTCACAAAAATACCAGATTCAACTTAAAAGTATCAAATAAGCATATGACCTTGCAAATCTTCAAAATGCACATGGAGCACCAATAGAAAACCCACACAAACTCTGGGATTTCACACCAAACTCCTCACAGACAGTGACCCGAGGCAGGTTTTGATCCCACAAAAATTGACTTCTGCCTCCAATTGACTTCATTTGTGGTATCTGGATTATAAGCGTATAAAGAGAATTCTTCTGCCAAACTACCATCAAAAATGTATAATATTGTGCATTTGCCCCTCACTAACCTTGTGCCCAGTAGGAAGGTCCAGTGGCGACTTATGAAAGCACAGATGTCCTCCTTCCACCGGAAATAGCCCTGCCTTCCTGTACCCTCCAGAGACAAGTTATACATTGCCAGCATCACCACCTAGACAGAACGTCATCCGAACACATACATAAACCTTAACTGCAAATACCACTATCAAGGACAAAAGCTTCACACCAGAGAGACAATCGTTAGTTTATAACGTCAATCTGCACTTATGGATTGTTTAAAAAAAATTGTTACAACATTGACATTATCACAAATTGTTGTTTTGTTACCACACAGAAGGATAAAAACACTGCCATACAATTTTGAATACAGATACATCTGTTTTTAATAAATCTGTTTAACCTTAGTCAAGTAAGCCTTTCATTTCCATAATAGATGAGGCAAAATGTAAAAATGCATTAACAGCCACATTAGTTGATTAATAATAATAGGCATGAGATGAACAGAATAATTAAATACATAATAGCTACAGCTATATTTCCTGTCCACATTACCTACAGCTAATAATTACAAGACAACCCTGCTTTATAGTTTTGGACCTGGATTAAACAGTGAAAAACAGCCCGCTGACATCTTAAACAATCATCAACTACTATTGTTTAACTACTGTATGCCTTTAAAAGGCACATAAGCGCACACCTGCTGCCAGGTCAGTCGCATCCTCTCAAAGTTCTCCTTGCCATCTTCAGAGCAGTCAGAGCAAATTAATTTGAAGAAGTTGTCTCCTTTCAAGTAACTGGGCTGCTCCCCTCGAAGCTGGGCTAAATGACCAAGAGACGGGAAAAAAATAAATAAATAAATAAATAATAATAAACAAAATAAATAATAAAAAAAAAAAGATGGAACTGAGGCCACAGGAAACTTTCTGTAAAGGAACTGATGGGGAGTCCACAGGATGACTATATTTAAACCAGACATGACTCAAAACAGGTCTAGTTTCTTTTTTTTTTTTTTTTTTTGTTAGAATTCTATCGGCCAAATGTTACTCACTCCATTGTCTGTAGTGATTTATACTTATGTCTATGTAACATACACATACACAGATCAGCTACAAAATAAAAATAATCTCCTTGTTGCTTTGAAATGGTCATTTTGGGTGCTGACCATTGAAAAACATGGTAACCAAGGGGCTTAAAATGTATACAGAGCTACAGACCGACTACAGCCCGTAACTGCAGAACTGCACAATGCACCTGTACGGTAAATGGAGATGATAAAATGGACAGTGATCTTAGAAACAATGAGGTCATTGTAATGTTATGGTTGAAGTTGAAGACCCTTTTTGTCCTTACAATGTACCACAAATTATTAACCCTGCAGGTTGTCTTCTGTGATTATGAATGAGTTATTATGAAACCATTACAAACATACATACTTGATTCTTGTCCTACATGAGCTTAATGTGCCACATACTTTTACTCTACTTCCTTATCTACACAAGGGAAACACAAACACTTTCCATAGCACCCCCCAAACCCTTCATGCATAGACACTGTGCAGGCCCCTCACCAGAAGGGATCCATTTGTGGCACTTGTCACAGTAGAAAGACATGTCTTCGCTCCAGCTGCCCTCTCCGTCCTCTCCCACATCGCTGTTCAGGGAATCTCCACTCTGATCATGAGAGAGGTCCACTGACGCTTGGTCCTCTGACTCCACAATCAGGAGGGTCTCCCCCTCCACTTCCCCCTCCTCAAGTCCTTCTGAAGCTGATGTGAACATGGCCTCTTCGTCTGCCCCAGACAAGCCCCTCTGGTCCCTGCTGTCCATGCCTCCTCCTGAAGACAACAACAACAACAACAATAACAATAATAATAAAAATATTAATAAAATAAAAACACTGCCAGATTAATGCATTCGAAATCTGGGAGGCATCATATTTGTAGGACAATTATCAGTTAAAATCCCTATCTAATGCACTAGTCATGAAATTGCTGAATCTAGTTAAATGTCCATAATATTTATCTAATACAACATCATTTAATACGTAGAAATCTGAAATCTAGTGACATCTGAATGTATACATTATAGCATTATAGTTTTTAATGTAATTTACTACCAGTGAGGAGCTTTTTGCAGCGTAAAAGCTCAGACGTAAGCGTTTCCGTAAACCTCAGTTTTCTTTCATCCACACAAGAACAGTGACGTTTTCAAAAATCTCCACCTTGCAGAGGACTTGTGAAAACCTCCATTGTCTGTGACCTAAAACTGCGTTTTTCTGTGGACAGTAGGTCCAAATGAAGACAAATATCTAATTTGTTTTAAAAAGAAATGGATCTGTGTGGATGGGTCCTAAAGTTACACAGCAGCAAGTGGCCCTAATCCAATTATTTTCTTCACATGTGACACAGATGTGTGGTGCGTGCGTCTGTGTGAACAGCAAAAACTGATTCTCAGCAGATTTTCATCTTATCTGGGCCACTTTCATTGAAATCCAATCTATATCTGCAGCACTGCAACACTGTGACGCAGTCTGAACAGCCAGATGGGATTTTATGCGACATTTGTGTGTTCCTTATCGCTTTGTATTTACGCGCCTTGAGTTACCTTGATGACAGGTTTAAACTTCGCTTATAAAAAGAGAATAAAAGAGAAATAAAAAGACGGACCCTTTTTCTGTTTCTGGTTCTTTGCGAATTTGCGATTAGTTAAAAAAGGAATTGTTTAACACTATATGGATTTAAGTATGAAAATAAAATTAAACAGCCATCTGTTTTCATTTTTTAATATCCGTTTTAAAAGTGAAAATAATTGATCAAAAAGTACACAGACCAATGCATTTTTGTTTTATTTTGAAAAACCAGTGCACTTCCAATATTTCATTTCAAAAGGAAAAGGCTTAGGACTGAATATACAGACTTTTAACTCTGGTCAGCGTGCCTGAAGCCTTCTTCTTTTGCATATGTGGGCCAGTTTAGGAGTGTGACCTGTTCAGACTGATGTCACATACATGCCACATTAAAAGACAGTGGAACTTAAAAGACTGCGCTGGTGTCTGTTCAGTAATAAAACAAATTTTTCTACCTTTTCAAGTGGGCTCTTCAGGACACTTTGGTCACCTTGGTTTCCTGATGATCTCTCTCAGCCACAAGTTCTTTGGTCAGCTGGATCGGCTCCTCGAGCGCTCGCAGGTTCATACGTTTGCGTTCAAAACATTCCACGTCTCGCAGAACTCCCTCGCGTAGTCTCTGTAAGATATTTGCAAATTGGGGGAATTGGGGGGAGGGGGGGATCAGTACTGACAATATTTAAGGCATTTCCCTATCGCGGTTGTCATAATAGAATGTGTACTGAATGGGTTGTAGAGGCAGGAAATCTGGACGACTCCGTTAATAGTGTCAGTTTAAACGTGACCAGAAGTCGTCTGCTTGTGGTGACGTGACGCCCTCTGCCGTTTTTACATATCTTGTAATAACGAGATATGTCTCATAACTACGAGAGGTTTTTGACGATTAACGAAAAACGTGTTGATTTAATTTTATTTTCCATGAGAACTACACCCCACGCTGGTAAAGCGAAATATTACTGTATACTGACCATCGATATCAAATTTATTAATCCATTTCATTACTTTTGTTCCAACAGTATATAAGCATTCATCGTTCGTTCTCCTGCATTGCCTTTGACGGTATTTTTAATCATAACCTCTACGAAGCTGAAATTGGCTTCTTAATCAAGTGTTCAATTCCACCTTAAATGATACAACAGCTCCATCTGGTCACGTTCACTGCAGAGGCGCCTTGTGTGGGGCTGCAGGACAGTTTAAGGTGGAACGGATAATTCGAAAAAGAAGTCAATTTTCAGCCTCATATTCTCCATGTTCTGTTTACCCGCCGGTCCCAGTTCTGTTTAAGGTGAACTCCCACCACCGTGCTGACTGTGAGGACTACTGAGACTCCGAGGACTACTTTAGAAGCTGTAGACATATTTGAAAGACATTACTGTTCTGCAGCAATTAGCCGACTAGCTAAACCGCGTTAACAACAGTGTACGGGACAATGTTTTCTTCAGTGCTTGAGGGCGACGGGAAATACGACATTATTTCTCCTTACCGCCACCTTCAGAGCGGAATCTTCTCATAAGCCTTCATCTTTTCTGTTTGTGACGACCCCACAAAAAACAAAGATTACACAGTTCAAACCACAGTGTAACATCAAAAAATAATTGAATGAACCTTTGAGATCTGTGGATTTAAATATTTATTTGTTGTTTTGTCTGTTTGTTTATTTATTAATTAATTCATTTGAGGATTCAGGGAGATCTGCAGGAGTAACATTTTTGATTATCAAGTAAAAGACATCCATTTAGTCAGTATCCAGTGTGGCAGATGGAGGCACAAATCTGCAAAATATCTGTGACCATGTGTACTCTTGTTTGTACTTGCGTTCTTGTGGACTTGGGGAAACGTCACCAGTCGCAGCCCAAGTACTAATGTGTGTATCAGTGAGATAATCTCACATAGGCAAAAAAGCCTATAATCATTCAGGTAAGGTTTCCTAAATAATTGACAATTTAAAGTGGATTAAATAGGCTAGGTGTCATTAAATTTCTAATTTTAAATATATCTTATTATTTATAATCAGTCTAATTTGCTTTAACTGTTAAATTAATAATTTAAAATGTAGGTAGGTTTTGACAAACCGGTGCAATTACTGTGGCGTTTATTTATTTAATTAAATATTTTACTGGCGATTTGAGTATCCTCTTATTGTAGGCTATACTCTAGAATGTCTGGCAATGTGAGATTAACACTTTTCTAAACACTGACTGGTCCACGCGCTTGAATATTGTTCACCTGATTTGTACATGCGCTAATCTGTGGTTTTGTAACTTCTGATTGGTCCCAGCACTGATATTGCAGTTTACATAGCGATGTAGTGTTGCGAGACATGAACATGAGGTTACGGAAAGCTAAACATATCACAATAGAGGCCCAGGTGTGTCGGAGGATGGCACAGCCTAGTAAACAACCACGGTAGTCTCAGCCACAGACGCTCTGCCCACAAGTTCACGGAGAGTCTGATTTCATAACTCAAAAGAAATTTTATTAATATAAAAAAAAAAAGTGCAATAGAACATGATGTAAATTTTGAATGTGTGCTTATTTTCTTCATCTATAATACTTTAAATTGCCTCTGATTCAGATTCTTGCATAGGACAAATCGCAACCAAGAAGAAATTGGTCTGTATTTTAAAATGTAAATTTAGAAATGTACATTTGTGACTTAAGGGTACCTGTTGTGTATTGTTATTTTTTGCTTGTGACTGAATATACAGAGCTAGCCCATGACTCGTAAGACACTGCCTGTCCTGAGAATGTGTTTGGACTTGAAAGTCATGAGATTGAAGAATCATCAAAGATGAAAGTAGGGGTTGAACTTTGAAACATTTGTAACTTTTCCTTTTTGTATGCATAGGGTCCTGAAGGCTTGCACTGTTCTGGGAAATCTTGTCTGCGTAAACATAGCTACTGCCACTTCCGGGCTACACAGACGACACTCGAGAAAGCAGTAAAGCTATTACTTTGCTGCTTTCTGTCTTTCTCAGAGGCTTGGCTGGGTATACAACCATTCTTTTTGAGTCTTTTCTAGCTCCTGGGACATGGGAGGGTGTGCGTCTTTGTTTTTCTCCAGACGAAAGGGCAGTAAAACGTGGGGGAGGCAACGGTAACTCTGCCGGAGCGGGGGTCGGTATGTGAAGAATGACAATGGGGTGAATACGTCATGGAGAAGCAGCCTATCAGAGCCGTTCCAAATCCATGTTATCTGCATGTCTCTCAAATTGCACCCAGAGAAACTGCAGATGAACCAAATAAAGGTTAATAATTTAAGCCACTATGTCTACTTTGAGATATTAATGCAGATTTAAACAGATATGTTTGAAGAGATCTCCACTCACAGAGGTGGTTTTATAAAAGTGTATGAAACCCCTACCCCAGATGTTAAACATAAACTGTGTCTTGGTTATATATCTGGGCGGTGGGACATGCTTGTTCGTGCTTGCTACGGCAGCACATATACTAAAATTGGAACGATACAGAGAAGATTAGCATGGCCCCTGCGCAAAAGACCCCACCCAATGTTCTCTGCGGCCCCCCCGCGAAGGCCCGCGACCCGATCCGGCCCAAAGACGCCACCGTGGGTCTCTTGACCGGCCGAGGACACGCTCCAGGGCGTCGGACGTGAGAAAAAACCAAAGCAAAGGGTCCGCGGGGCACCGGCGGGCCCCACGTCCCCTCTGCTCTGCCGTTGCCCTCTTAAGAGGAGGAGCAACTCTGGACTAAGTAGCCATGTGGTGGGCTCTCAGTGGCCAAGGCAGACACCAATAGAACTGGGGCATTTTGAATTCGTAAACACTCCAACATGTGCTTTTTAGTGCATGTATAAACATTGTATGTTTTCAGTAGTATTAGTGTGAGCTTTGTCAATGGTAAAATACTATACATTTATTGAGCGACACGAGAAACGTTAATACATTTTAACTGGTTTATTTACAAGCTTATAAAAGTACTTTATGTTTTCCAAGTTTGTGAAAACGTTCGCAACAATTGCATATAAATAAGAAGGGCTCATTTATTTACAAAAGGTCTCATCACATCCTATATATAAGTACAGTATTGATAAGTACATATGCAGGTTAAGTAGCAAGTCTGAATTACACAGTGGATTGTGCGTGAAATTGTGTGTATAGAGATGTACGTGGATGTACTGCTGTTGCAAATACCAGCGTCCATGTGAAAAAAAAAAAGTCAGCGGTCCCCCTGCTCCTCTTGCTCAGCCAGCCACTCCTCTAACGTCTTTCCTTCAGCAGTGGCACAGAATGACCTGTTGCCTATCCTGCTATGTCCGAACTCCCTAGTCTTTGGTTGGCCACAGCTGGAGCATCTGTAGTGGGTTTGCTGGTGGAACTTGGCAGGAAGCGTGGAACAACCCTGATGTTTACTCAACGCTTCCGCTTCCTTCCGTCTCCTCCACTCTGTTGTCCTGCTCCACTTTCTCTCGGGCTGAGCTGGCTGGGTCGGCTGTACTGGCTGGGGAGGTCCTGGCATAAGGGTCGGCTGGAATGGCTGAGACGCCGGCTGAAGCAAGAGAAGTGCCGGCTGGTTCGTCAAAGGTGCCGAAGGCTGAAGGAACAGTACAGTTCCTCCGGAAGCCGGAGGCTGTGGCAGTTGCACCGGCGGAGCAGACGCAGGAGCTGCGGTAGCAGGCCGTCTTCGCTGTGCCGCTTGCCCCGACAGGTCCGGAGGAGTGGGGAAAGAAAAGGTCCTAGGGTACTCCTCCGGCACCTTCTCACTAGGCTGCGGCAACGGAACGGCAGCTGTGAGGCTCGGCTTGGGCAACGGAATCTCCATCGCCAACACCGTCTGCTCCTGTTTCTTCTGGATGCTGTTGTGCCTTTAAAAAAAAAAAAGAAAAAGAAAGAGAGAACAGTGTTATTCAGTGCTTGCTGGAAGAGAGCGTTCCTAGCATTGATGTTAATAAAAGTCGGCTTAAAAGTCTTACCACACAGAGAGGGTGCGCTGGTTGATCTCGTACAGCTGAAGCGACGTCGCCTGCACGAGACCTGGGCTGTTCAGTACCAGCCTCCTGATCCTGCCGTAGTCCTGCAGGATCGCAGCCCAGCGGTTCACCCTCGCTCCAGCGACCCTTCGGCCATGAGGGTGAACGTCACACAGCTCCAAGCAAATGGCCTCCACAAGGCGGCTTGCATCTGGCCACTGCGCAGGTCCCGTTCCTTCACCCAACAAGCAGCTGTTGGGAGAAACAGAATAATACAGAACACGTTATTAAACATAAATGTGCCAGCACAGATCACGCAGCATTAAATTCTTTGTCCAGGAGTATGATTAACCTACCGCTTTAAGCTCTCGACCCCGCTGGAGACCGTGGACTTTGCATGGCTGGCCTTAAAGCGTCCCTGAAGCAGCCGCTCCCTGTGCCTCGGCTGGTAAGAGACACGTTGCTTGTCGACGTCCGGCAGACGGTTCCAAAGGGCGACGATGTCGGCGACCTGCTTCTCAGAGAGACAGGCTTCGTCGCGCAAGTCCACCAGGTACCTGGCCAGCCTCACCACGCATTCGTATCCTGGCGCTCCGTCCGGCCCTCTGAAAACCTGACAAGACAGACGTTCAGGTTAATCGTGCTCCCTTTTCCATGTATGGTTAAACGCTCACATGTATAAAACAAAGCACTTACTTCTTCTGCTTCCGGTTCTTGAGAGGGGAGGACCGGGTCTGCGGAAGCGTCTTCTGACTTTGCGGGAGGAGATGCCGCAGCCTCGGCCTCAGCCACCTTCGGGACGGGATCATCCAATGACAGAGGGTCAACGGTGGGGTCATTGTCCACTCCGACATAGGACTCAGCTTCACCGAATCCTTCGTCCTCCCATTCCGACAGGTCGTCGGGGGTGCCGTCGGGGGCATCCGGGTCCCGGCCGATGTCGTCCCTCAGCTCTTTGCACTGCTGAGAGAAGAGGTACTCGACACCGATCAGCTCACCTGAAACGCAAACGATCACACAGCAGTTTAATAAGAGTGGCTATTTGTGCCGAATGAAAATAGATCGGCTATATGGTTACAGCACGATGATTCGCGTTCAAAAACGTTACCTGTGTACTCTCTGGGCTTGGTGTAGTCCTCCACCAGTTTACAGCCCAGCATCTCCTCACTGAGCTGGTTGAGCGCGTGCTGCATGTGGCCAGTGTAACACCGCAGCACCTGCTCCGACCGGTTCACGGCTGATGAAGCGCGGTCCTCGTTCCACCTCACCAGCCCTTCCAGGAGGTATGCCTGGAAGTTCTCGGCATTGGCAGAACTGCCTGTAGGGCAAAGAAAACATATGTAAAAATCACTCCACCATGAAGTCACATGCATACAATCACAAAGTGAAGAAGAAAAATAAAGAAACTCACCAGGAATGAAATGGCTGAGGTGAAGGTGGAACGACTCGAGGGATGTGGAACCACGCGCACAGCGGTACACGGGAAGAACGACCCCTCCCTTCGTCACCTGCCCCGTCTTGGTGTACAGTTGGATTCCAGGAGGATCTTGGATGCAATCGAGGTGTTGCCGTTGCGTGTCCCAAATGACATCCATCCGTTCCTTGTCCAACAGGGGGATGCCCATCGTGTCCTTCACGTCAGTAAAAGCCACCAGCAGCTGATCTATGAGCTGCTTGGTTTCCCGCGCCCCACGTGTGCGACGGCGACAGTGCCGAGCGAGCAGCTTTGCGCTCAGCTTGGCGGTGAGCTCGTCCTCTGTCGAGTGCGTGATGCCCTTCCCTTTCAGCTCCGTCTGAACGGCCTCTCGCAGACGAGCCACGTCCCCGGCATCCCACTCGAAAATGCAGGCAGACAGCTTCGCCATAAAGATGCCGTACAGCTGGTGGCTGTCCGTGGTGACTCCCACGGAGAATCTTCTCATCAGGTGCCACACGTCCAGTCTGACGACGAGCTCCTCCCACTCGTGGAACATGGCAGCCACTTTCGATCTCCCCGTTCTAGAGCAGCAGTCCCTGTCCACGTACATGAGCTTGGGCGGAGGGACTCCAGCGTCACGGTAGCGCCCCATCAGCCCCGCTGCCATGGGCAGCAGCCCGTCTCCCTCGTGGGACGTGAGCACAGACATGAGGACCTGCCCGAACTCATTCCCCACGTTGGTGGCCCAGGCCGCTGTCCCAGCGGCATCTCCAGCCAGCTTCTTTGTCACCTTGAACAAAAACAAAAACATACAGCGTCAGGGTACTGCGTCCACCCTAGCGCTTGGCTATACTTTAACACAATATAATGGATTTTAAAAAAATCTCTTACCTTCTTTGTTGAATCCATCTTTAAGACCGATCCAAAAACAGAGGTGATCCTGGCCTTCATCTCGCTGATCCTCGATCGGATGTCCTCTGCGTGGACAGTGAGGAGCCAGTGGGGCGAGGGAATAGGCAGCATCTGCGGCGGTGCCTCCAAACTCTGTGCCGCAGCACCAGGGACCCGGAACTTCTTGCACACCGCAAGGTAGCGCATCGTGTTGGTCATCCAGGTCTCGCTGTGCTGCTCCTTAAGCTTGTGGTACAGCGCAGTGACGCTGTTGCCGAGGGACCGCTCGCGCATCAGCCGGACCACTTTCACGTCACAGGACAACCTGTCAAACACATACACAAACGTTTAGATCAAGAAACTGGCTTCAGCGGCTGACGCACATTCGAAGAATAACTACTGTGTGCGTGCGTACCTGTACGTGAGAATGGCTGGAAACAACGCTCGGTGCGCAGGATCCAGCTGCTCCAAGACGTCCCGCGACCATCCCGCCACCTTCTTGTGACAGCGACGACACTCGAGGTACTCCGTGGCCAAGTAGTACCAGCCGTCCAAGTCGAGCACCCTCCTGACCGTCTTGTACAAGCCGCACGCCGTCAAGCGATGAGCAGCGCGAAGGCATTCGGGCTGCTGGCACGACAGCCTGAACGCCCACATACGGTAGGGCATCCAAATGCAGAAGGGCCGGGTGAAGAAGGCAGCGGGGGAAGCCGGAGGCTGGTGAAGGACAGGACGCGGAGGAGGAGGAAACCACCACATCCGGAGTTGCTCGGTTAGAACAGCTCTCCCTGCAGCATCCCTCTTGAACATGGCACGGCTGATCCACTCGTGCTGCTCCTTTGGAAGGTGATGTTTCCAGCTCACTGGAAGCACAGGACCCTACAGAAGACATGACCGTCAGTATGTGTTCACGAGTACATTCTTATAAACATAAGCAAAACAATTTGCGGGCACAGTGATCTCACCTCGGAAGACGCACGGGGTGCATCCCTCTTCTGAGCGGCTATCCTCGGCGAACGACTCGGGGTCACTGGTTGGGGAGGCGTCATTGCGGCACTCTGCCTCGCGCGGGCAGGGGAGGTCATCGGGACGGGTGATTGAGGGGCTGATGAAAGAGAAGCATAAACAAGTAAGCAGACCGTCAAAAACCACCAGGACATACTACTACTACTACTCGGACAGGACGTGCACAGTGACAAACTAAAGTCTCCAGTACTACAGTGTTCGACGGGCCACGCCACTTACCGTGACCCCTCCAGCATCACCTTTCGAGGTCTAGATAACACATGACATACAACAAAATGTTATCACACATTAACCGTGTTTCAAATGTATTGTTATTTACACAAAAGCATCAGAGTTTAGAGAGGACAAACCTGATGTCTCCATCGCCATGGCAGATGCCAGCACTTCCTCGTCTGTGGGTTCTGAAAAAGACAAATAATTAGCAATTAAAGCTGAGCTCACACTATAGAATGTGCTTGATGACCTGAACTAATGCTGTTAAAACTCACCTGAAGGGTGTGCAGACTCTCTGGGTGAAGACTCCGGAAGAGGGGTGGACGTTGCAGTGGCAGACTGAGAGGAAGGGGGCCCCTGCTGTGTCGGCTCAGCATCCCTCTTCTGTATGTATATCTGAAGAGCTTCCATCTTTGTCCCACGCCTGCATGACTGAACCCTAAGCCACTGGACATAACTGTCAAAAAATAAAAAAACAATTACAATTAATTAATTTCTTACTGCTTCTAATAGTAAAACCAACATGAACACACCCTACGTACTCATATAGAACATGTAAATGAAAATGTGCTCTCACCTCCTTTTCTCCTTGTCTTTGGACTCATAAAGTTCCTTGTATGTGTTTCCCTTGTGAGTTCCAAAGCCCACCAGACAGTCGTCCGCCTGCGTATCCCGTCCCTTACGTCGCTGAATGGCATGAGCAACCTCAGGGAAGGAGCTGGCGTACTGGAGCAGTGCGTCTTTGTTGCTCATCAGTGGAGTGTCGCATCTGTTTCCAGACTCGCGCTCCGTTTGGTGTCCAGAAAGGACCATGACTGCATAGCCCAGGTCATTCTCCAGCAGCCACTTGAAGGGTTTCCCCTGGTACCGGCCAAACTGAAGAGCACTCTGGCTGGCCAGCAGCTGGCTATCCCACGGATTTCCTCCTCCGGCCACCACTCTCCTCCTGGCCTCTGTCAAGACAGTCTTGGGGTTTTGGGCCTGGCGGGACGCACCAGATCCGACACCGGGCAAGCTCTCTCTCGCTGCCTGAACTGCTTCGGGTGTGGGTCGAAGGGTGACCTCACCGTCTGCCTCGAAGCGAAACACCGGTCGGGAATCCATTCTGTAAAAACAATATTTTAAGACAAAAATAAAAAGATCAGACCAACATTCAGACCCAGAGATCATCTTATTCAAATACAAAACAGTAGAGGGGCAGGGGGCTGAGGTGTTAAAACTCACAGCTGACCTAAATGTTTATAAGTACTATAAGCAATCAACTGAAAGCTCTACTTAATGTAACACATAACATGATGATAATAGCTGTGATGTGTTAATGGCAGCTGATAATGATGAATGACTCCCTCTGAATGGGTCCATAATGGCTTGTTAAGCATAACAATAGAAAGACAGGACAACATAAATTCATGCATTTAAGAGGCACACTGCAGAAAGAAAAAAAGGGATCATTTCTTTGTATTAAACTAATATTAAATTGGTAAACAGATCCACAAAACACATGATTACACACAGAGAAGAGGTTTAAAGAAGCTGGCATTAGTGGAAATGGTCTCTTTCATACAACTTGTCAATGTTTTGTACACCTAACACATACAATATTTTAAAACTATACATCTAATACATATGACTGACTATTTTAATACTAAACAACTAATGTTTTTTAAGCCTGATGCTTTTAATATAATATTTTAATCAGTAAACAACAACATCTAATGGGTTTTGTACACCTAACACTTATAATTGCTTATTTTATCACTAAACAACAACAAAAACAACTCAGATGTTTTGCCTACGTTATACTGATGAATAGTTTAACGTCTGGGATTCCAAGAAATATCATTTATTCACGTAAACACAATTGTAAACACTTGTTAAACACGTTTAACAAACCTACAACGAAATCTAACGTTACCAGAACACATTCCCTACAACAAACACTTACAGTTTTACTACATTTTATAAAATCGGTGTAATTTAATTGAGAAAAAGGAGATTATAAACATAAAACAGTGTTTACACAGGCCGTTTACTGAACGCTGCGCTGTATACAACGACACACGCACCAACAACGCTGCTACCTTAATCTTTAAACGCCAAACACAAATCGTAAAAGTCTTACTAAAGTCTAAGCAATGAACGAGAAGCAGCACTTACCTTTTAATCGTTGTCTGTTCGCTGTAGAACTGAGAAAAAGAGAACGAAGCGACTCGTTTTAGAGGAGCCATTGTAAGGCCCGCCCCCTGAAACATTCACAGCCGTCGGCCAATCAGGCGTTAGAACATCCCACAGTTTCGATGAGGAACCAGTATCACACAGCCGTCGGCCAATCAGTCGTTAGCACCTCCCACAGTTTCAATGTGTGGCCATTGTCAGACAGCCATCGGCGTTAACACATCCCACTGTTTCAATGACGCACTTTGTTTGCGTCTCCGGGCCAATCATTGAAGCAGGAATTGAAACAATTGAAACAGGCCAAGTTGAAACAGGCCAATGAGAAGCACTAGAGAGGCGGGAATTGTGAAACACTTAAGCGCGAAGATCGCTCGGTCAGAGGCGCAAGGATGACACGCAAAATCGTGAAGCGTTCCTCATTTTAATGTTTTGCCTGAAATCACCCAATATATGCTAAGAAAACTGCCTTGGGCTCCTAAATCACCTTTTCCTTCAGTTGTACTTACTTCACTAAACGCGAGGTGGCGCCGTTGTATTGTAGACATTTTCTGCCTTGTGTCTCCTGAACACTTAGGACCTGAATTAGTGGGCACACAACGTTGATGTGACATCTTTTTTGGGCGACGTCACATAAACCAAACACAAAAATACAGACAAATTTCAACAATGAAAACTTGTGCGAGATTTTGGTTATGAATATGACGTCGACATAACATTCAAATGCACTTGAATTTGCACACATTTTAAGCAGTAGGCTGAATTTTGGTTAGTGTCCGGCACAACACAGACCTAGTTATGAATTAATGTGCGCTTAAGTACAGCCCTCCAGGGCTGTTCCTCACCCCATTAGCAAACTGATTTTAATGTTATGGGGATTTATGTATTTTATAACTTGATTTAAATGTCAAGAAAATTATCTAAAATATTTCTTTTATTGAATTATTTACCCGCGACCCTGAATTGGATAAGCGGTTACAGATAATGGATGGATGGATGGATGGATGAATTATTTACATTTAAATATTTTTTTTTTTTCTTAGATGTAAATGATTTTTTTTTTTTTACTTAACTGCTTTAATCTCACACTGTGTATATTTGTGCTGCACTTTCACATATTTGCAATGATTATGACTGGGTATGTATTTTTGAACTCCTTATTTATTCATTCATTCATGCATTCATTATCTGTAACCGCTTATCCAATTTAGGGTCGCGGTTGGTCCAGAGCCTACCTGGAATCATTGGGCGCAAGGCGGGAATACACCCTGGAGGGGGGCGCCAGTCCTTCACAGGGCAACACAGACACTCACACATTCACTCCTACGGACAATTTCGAGTCGCCAATCCACCTACCAAAGTGTGTTTTTTGGACTGTTTTTGCGGACAATGTACAATGAAAAATCCATATAATCTAAATTTAGAAAAAATATAATAAAACATTCTCATGGGATATTGCAAAATAAACTACTAATTTTATGAGAGCAATTGCATGAACTCTAGGAGTTGTGAAATATAAGATATTTGTAATTTTTTGTGGTTACACCACTTGACAATTTTACAGGCTGTCAGTTAAATCTTTTCTTAAAAATAGTATAAATATAATATTAAATAATATGAATACAACAGAAGTACAAAATATACACTTTCACAAACCTCAGGCATGTTTTGTTTTAAAGTTTTAAACATATTTTTGAATTGATCATTTTGCCAAACCTTATCTGTCACTGACCCATATAATGTTCAGAAAAGAGAAACATACCTAATGAAGAAGATACCCAGGTAGCATTTCTTTATCTTGGGAGGCTAGGGGCTTAAGGTCTTTTTCTTTTTTTTTTATGATCTATAGTTCTGTATGGAAAAAATGCTTTCTAGTTCTAAAATATGTAACATTAGTTGTGGCTATGACACTATTTTAAAGTGCTTACTGGTTGTGTGTCTATATTTTATTTGTTTAAATCAATTGTGTAGTTTATGTATTTTTCTTCGCTTTATAATTCATTTTGCGCCGCACCGGCAGGGGTGTGTTGGGGTTGAGGGTGCCTGCCATCACTGCTTTTAAAAAAAAAAAAATAAAATAAAAAAAAAACACTTCTAGAGGAATCACTGATTCCGGCGAGCACTGGTGTGTTACACAGTGGTAACTTTAAATGTTTTCTCAACAATCACTTCAGGATGATGACAAACATGGGGGGCTATGCATGTCTGTTGTGTTGAGGGTTTTACATTTGTTTTTACATTTCATGTCAAATCTTTGTCTTACTGGAATTCTGTGAAGCTGCTTTGTGACAACATCAGTTGTGAAAAGCGCTATATAAATAAATTTGATTTGATTTGCCTGTGTGCTTTATTTTAACAAGAAAGTTCTAGCAAATCACTTTGTCAATTTCGTTTGTCCTTTCTGTGCCGACGTGGACCCAAACGTTCGACTTGAAAGAGGACAGTGCCCGATTTGTTTCGAGTTACCTGAATGAAATTTCAGTGCTGTGTTTTTATTTATTTATTTTGTTAATATGCTGGAGTTAAAAACCCAGTCTAACTTGCGTTGCGTTATAAAAGTGTATAAACATCAGGCATTTCTATACAGTGTATGATCATGGAAAGCCTGTAATTGTCAAACAGAACAGGATAAACAGGAAAATTACTCAGGTGTACTCACCAGAAAGACATTAACTGATTTGTTTAGTTTGTTTTTGTAGCTTATAGGGACAGAGCTAACACCTTAAAACACTTTGATGTTTAAAATGCATGTCTGGAGAAATATCTTGTTTTTACAGGTGTGCTGGGTATTCAGTGTTGAAGGCATGATACATACAAAAGGTTGTGATGAAAGCCTTATATGGAAGCAAATCTGTCTCATCTGACTTTGAAATATTACCACCTTTGAGTAGCACTGAATTTTTTTTTTTTGCACTGACCTTGCATTAACCTTGAATAATAACAGTGAAAACGTGTTCTTCAAAATTCACGAGTTCTATTCAAGAGCAATTATATTCAGATGCATAATTTCAAAGCACAATATTCAGAAGTGTAAATCTGAAGACTTAAATTCAAAAGCAGCAAAATTCAGATGCATAATATTAGTGCAAAAACATAATAATTCAGATGCATAATTTCAGAGCAAAAAAATTCAGTGCTACAAATTCAAAGGTGATAAGTCTGATGACACAGATTTGCATCTATAGCCTTATCTAGTGCAGTACAACAGAATATCTCAACTCACTCTGGTTTCCTCTTCCGCAGTGTTCCAGTGCTGGTCTTTCAGCTGAAATACTTGGTATGATGTTGTACTTGGTGCACACTATAGAGAAACAGAAATGGACGTGACATAGCACAATGAAACACACAATATTGATATAAAATTTTAGTTGAGTGTGGCCATAACATTTCACATTCAAAAGCACTTTCAGTTTACATTCTGCTAAAATATTAATGTACAAAATTATTTTGCACTGAGCCACATATATATATATATATATATATATATATATATATAATACATAATGTTGGCCCATCTATATTTGTCAGCAACTTTGGGCATTTGCTGGCTCTGCTTAATTTAGCCATTTTACTTCCCATTATGTTGGTTCACTTAAGTAAAAATGTAAAAGGACGTTTAATACATCAATATATTTTCAGTAGTCATTCCCTTTGTAAATTCTGGAAGCCATCATGCAATTCTTCTTCGTGAGGTTCTTCATGACTACATTGACAAGTGTAGCTAGCATATCCAGTCCACACAACGCACACTTTTAACAAAATTACAACCATAAAATTTGTACTGTGTTAGCATTGTAAGCAAGGCAGTGATAGCTACCATGCATTTAACCGTAAACCAGGTTTATTTTTGAATTAAATGTTACTGCTAAGTAAAAGGACTTCAACCTAAAAACGAAGGGATTAAATTGTATCTAGTCTGCACTAAGCTAACATAGTTAGCGCTTGCATAGGTGTTGATTACGTTAGGTAGCTAACTAGTGCTCGTCAATATTGGTACTTTTATCAGAATGAGCGAAACCTACTTCAAACCCGTTTATTAATAATTACAGGCCTTTGAATCCACGAACCTCCTTTACTGTTGTATCAATGTATGCGCCATATCATTTTAAATGGCTTCCAGCAACAATCTCCCTCAAAAAGTGATGTGCGGATTGATTGACTGAAATAGCAATACCAAAGCTTTATGCTCTAACATCGATTCCCAAATGGAAATATCGATACTCTTGATACTTCAGTCATTTGACGTAATGTGTACCATTAGGAGGAACACAGTGGAAAGCAACTAAACTATTAAGATCTTGTCTAAATGATACGCGTTTTGTGGGAACTACCTTTTCTTCCGCCTGGGTAAGTGCGTAATGCGTAAGCGCAGAGGCAGTAAGTCTGAAGACAAACACAATGGCAGAGCGTAAACGGAGCTCTGTCTCCCTTCAGTCTCTGGCGGAGTCCTTCGGTGCTACGGGCAGGCACTATCCAGGTACAAAAAATGTGGAGCTTTAAGCGGCGCTAAGCACTGACGCTGTTAGAGTTGTTCCAAATAATAAATATGGTTATAAAAACAGTAGCGAAATAAATTGTGTTACATTTGTTTGAGACAGAAACACGCATCTCTCTCTCTCTCTCTCTCTCTCACACACACACACACACACACACACACACACACACACACACACACACACAGTCGGAGCAAGGGGTGGATTCTGCACAGCTCCTAAACAGAGAACACGATTTTCATTGGTCGTCACCTTTATTTAGCCAATCAGCAGCTAGAGTTATCTGTCCATCATTCAGTGTGCAGCCAACGGAGTCACAGTCCCTCCTACAGCGGGTTGTTTTGCGGCGGCGCTGAGAGTTACAGCTCTGCTTTATTCATTCATCCATCCATCCATCCATTATCTGTAACCGCTTATCCAATTTAGGGTCGCGGGGGGTCCAGAGCCTACCTGGAATCATCGGGCGCAAGGCGGGAATACACACTGGAAGGGACGCCAGTCCTTCAC
Source organism: Hoplias malabaricus (assembly GCF_029633855.1). Lineage (NCBI taxonomy): Eukaryota > Metazoa > Chordata > Actinopteri > Characiformes > Erythrinidae > Hoplias > Hoplias malabaricus. The sequence goes on from NC_089820.1 coordinate 38,504,466, forward strand.
AGGGCAACATAGACACACACATACCTGCTGATAGAACACTACCTGCAGATAGAACTAATGTTACTAACTAAACCCTGTCTTGCCGTGCATCTCAGTCTTACCGCTGGGGGCTGGAACATATTAATAGCATTTCAATTCATTTTAATGGTGAATATTAATTTGATATACGAGCAAATTGATTTAGAGAACTAATTAAACTTGTGTAAGTCAAGGTATTACTGTACCTTTTTAGATTAGTTGGAGGTCCACTGGCGTTTTGCACAGCATTTTCTGGGCAGACTACCAGTGATTAAACAGAATGTCAGACAAAATTTTAGCACTTTTCCATTCACAAATCAATTTACAAATTTTTCCTTCATTGGGTTCTTTTGTTATACTTTATAAAGTAGATTACTAAATAATTTTAATTTTCAGGCTTACTCATTATATCTCTCATAGTTGTTGGTAATATTTAACAGCCAATCAGGGTGAAGCTCCTGCCTTCCAACATGTCTGGCATTTAAAGGGGCACAGTACTGGGTCAGTAACAAGTATAAACATCAGAATTGAACTAGGGAACTTAGAATAAAATACAGCAAAACAAAAGTTCTTTTCTCTATTTGGTGAGGGTAAACGGCCACTTGGAGGGGTGCTTGAGACTAGATTCTCAAGGAAGGGAAAGAAAAACCTTGTAAGGTGTAGATAAGACATATGCAATATATTCCTGCAGTAAAAGTCATAATTTTCTTTATGGAGAGCTTGGAGTCTTTGGAGACTCCAAAGTGACACTTGGAAAGGCCACCTGCTCACTGTCTACTCCAGCTTCAATAACTTCAAATCAGTAGGAAGTACCAGTTCCAAATTTTGTATAGTGAAAGTAGACCCCTGGAGACAGGTTTCAAAAGAAAACATTATTGGGGCTCCAGTTTGGGGCTCACTAACATATACATTACAAAAGGAAATTCAGAAAAGTGCCTACATTTTCCGTGAGTGTGTGTTTTTCACCAGTTCAGATACATTTCAATACTTCTAAATGGGTTCTATTACAAATTTGTAGGATTTTCTGTATTAAACCATGAGTAGAGTAAACTCACTGCCTCAGGATTTGCACATGTAATTTCAGGCAGAAAATGGTAAATTTGGAAGTTACAAATATTTTAAAGAAAATTAAACACTTAATTTAATCTTTGATTATTCTTCAATCTCATGAGTCATGACTTGCAAGCCCCAAAACATTCTCCCCCTGTGGCACAGGTCAGCTGAAAAGACTCAAGGTTATTAAAGAATCAGGGTTATAATCACGGTGGCGCAGCAGGTAGTGTCACAGTCACAGTCGCAGTTGTGGGTTTGACTCCCGCCCCGGGTGACTGTCTATGAGGTTGGTGTGTTCTCCCCGTGTGTTTTCTTCGAGTGCTCCGGCTTCCTCCCACAGTCCAATAACGCACGTTGGTAGGTGGATTGGCGACTCAAAAGAAGTGTCCGTAGGTGTGAGTGTGTGAGTAAATGTGTGAGTGTGTGTGTTGCCCTGTGAAGGACTGGCGCCCCCTCCAAGGTGTATTCCCGCCTTGCGCCCAATGATTCCAGGTAGGCTCTGGACCCACTGCAACCCAGAACTGGATAAGCAGGTACTGATAATGAATGAATTATTGAACACTGAACACTCACACTGAATTACTGAACACTCACCATGATCAACTACACTGAAGTAGAAATGGACTCAGATTAGCAGCACTGACTGATTCTTCCAATCTGATGCACTACTATTATGCCCCAAGATTGATGTCACTATTATTATTATTGTTATTATTATTATTATTATTATTATTATTATTATGTAGCATAATGACACTTCATTGGTGATAATTTAAAATTCAATTTATAGTTTGATCAGAGGAGGATGGGTCCCCTTTGTGTGTCTTGGTTCCTCCCAAGGTTTCTTCCTCCAGCCTCGAGGGAGTTTTTCCTCGCCACTGTCACCTTCGGCTTGCTCGCATTGGGCTTTGATTTAAATGTTCTGTTCTGAAACTGTGAAGCTGCTTTGTGACAACGTTGATTTAGTTGATAAAGTTGATTTGATTTGATTTGAATGAATGAATGAAAAGATTATAATCAAGGGGTCCTTTGCAAATATTTAAGGTTCTTTTATAAGTTTATTTTTTATTTTTATTTAAGGATTATATGCTGGCCTATTGCCTACAAAATTAGTTGTCCTTGGATAGGAGATAATCATTTCAACATTATTAAAAACAAAAAACAATACAAAAACTAATAATTGAACTGAAACCACATGAAAGAGAACATTGTAATATGTATTAAAAACTATAAACAGTAGTTTTGTTATTTAGCTATTATTTTGTGGTCGCTCATAATGTCTCTCACATATTCGTCACCACCGTCAGATATTTATAAAAAGCAATAAAATCTGGCAACTACAAGGTCAACTACATCACTGGGCACCCTATTTTCAGCTCTACTGCATGCTTCAAGATCACTCAAGCTCCCGTACATTTGCTATTTTCTCTTAAATTTGTTCATATTTTTGGACACTGCTACTGTCACAACCATAACATGTCAACACCGTCTCTTTTTTATAAAAAATATTAGATTATGATATAAATGTATACTTTAATAAGACATCTAAAGTAGCTAGCAACAGAGGGGAAACAAGGCGGCTAATGTGAACAACTCATGCATATCATGTGAAAGGTTGGTCACGTACAGCCTGACGGTGGTGACAAAACCCTCCAAATGTTCCTCAGCAGAGGCTAGAATATAATTTTTGATCTCAGCAAATACCAATATGACCTTTAATGTTTCATTAACCGCTTTTTTTTTCTTTTTTTTAATTTATGTAATTCCCTCTATATTTTTTTACATATTGTACCTAGGGGATGAGGTGTGCCTTCCCTCTCTCTCAGTTCACTACTATGCCATGTTCATTTGGCTTACATCATTTGAAATGCACATAGTGCATGAATTACCTACATACTACATAGCACATAGTATACAATATCCCTTGTGGACTATGCATTTCCAATAACTAAAGCCAAATGAAAGTGGCATGACAACATTTAACCAAATCTAATATTCACTGCAATTCCCTGTAATTTCATAGCCTTTACACTTAACTTTGACTTAACGTATGTAAGAAAGTTATGGCTAAGCAGCAGCTATCTGTCGAGGGGAGAAGGAGAAGAAACAGCAGAAGCAGAGTTATCTTATTCCTACTGGTAATGATTTTTTACTGTGATGATTTGGCATTTGATTATATGGGGATGGGGTACTTTTAATAATGATATTGCTTAACTGTACTCTATATTCCTTGAAAAATATTTATCACAGTGCTCAGGATTGTTATTTTTTGGAACAGAAGATTAAATATATTTGTTCAGCAAGACACCATTGACTTGAGTGAATTTTAGAATTGTATGTTGTTATGAGGCCACTAAATTCAGTTCTAAATTCACCACCATTAGAGGGAGTTTTACTTGTTTTAAATTGATATGCTTAAAATATGTTTCTTCAATGCTGTTGAGTTAAAGTAATAGTCACTTTTAATACAAAAACATTTGTTGTTGTTGTGTCAGTCGGTGTTGACAAAAACAAAAGTAATAACTGGAAAAACACCTATTTTATGAAAATGGTACAAAGTGAGGAGGTTGCAACGGTACATTGCTGAACAGCCAAGAACTTGATCTATAATGATATACCTTCAGTTTTTTAATTTAACTTTTTATTTTTCAAAATAAAAACCTGTTTTATCCAAATTCTCAAGAATCAGTGATTTATAACATGAAAACATTTACAAACATATTTTAAAAAGCTTTAAGTAAAAAAATATATAATTAATTTAATAAAACAAATATTTTAGATAATTGTCTTGACATTTAAATCAAGTTATAAAATACATCAATCCCCATAATATTAAACTATTTTGCAAATGGGGTGGGGAACAGTCCTGGAGGGCCGTACTCATGCATATTAAAGCCCCTGGGAACCCATTTCGAAATTATCTTCTTTTTTTTTGTATAATTCTAAACATTGGTGCTATGTGAAATGTTCAGCAAAAGTTTAAATGACACAAAACAGAAATATAATAAATCTCTCCTCAAAAATGAGATTGAAATTACAGAACAACTGTGAAACATGATCTGTTCATGTATTTTACAAAATACTATATTAACAGTTAAACTACTACTGTGCTATTTTATTTAGTCCTGCCTAAGGTGAAAACTAAACATGGAGAAGCTGCTATGTCTCTCTTAAATGGAACCAGCTGATTGAGAACATTAGAACATAAGAGCCCCAACTTTAGACACTTAAAACAAGACTGAAAGGTTTCCTGTTTGAGCAGCTACAGCTCAATTTAAAATACTTTTCACTTTTAATTCTGTAATGGTATTTTAGTGGTTTTTCCTTTATTGTATCGTTTAGATTGCTTGAATAAATGTAATCATGTATTTTCTTTTATTGCACTCTTAATATTGTTAAATGCCTTTTATGAATTTTTTAAATTCTTGCTCTTAATTTAACTGCATATTAACTGTTTCTTTTCACTCTGTAAAGCACTTTGAATTGCCCTTGTGTGTATTAGGTGCTCTATAAACAAACTTGCCGTGTCTTGCCTTTAGGTTTTTTAATTAGCCAACTTCTCTATAAAGTATCTCATCAGCCTAAAAGATACTGTAAATGTCATTATATTACAGTAAGTAAATGAACAAATCTGACGTTGTTTCATTGTAGCCTACACCATCCATCCATTATCTGTAACCGCTTATCCAATTTAGGGTCGCGGGGAGTCCAGAGCCTACCTGGAATCATCGGGCGCAAGGCGGGAATACACCCCGGAGGGGACGCCAGTCCTTCACAGGGCAACACAGACACACATTCACACCTACGGACACTTTCGAATCGCCAATCCACCTGCAACGTGTGTTTTTGGACTGTGGGAGGAAACCGGAGCACCCGGAGGAAACCCACGCGGACACGGGGAGAATACACCAACTCCTCACAGACAGTCACCCGGAGCGGGAATCGAACCCACAACCTCCAGGCCCCTGGAGCTGTGTGACACTACCTGCTGCGCCACCGTGCCGCCCTTGTAGCCTACACCGATTTCCTGATTATCAGTGCAAATAATTTTAGGTTGTGGTGATATTCTATCAGCTCGTAAGGTTAGTTTGTCACAGGGGAGGTATACATGGAGACGTAATTAGGTGCTAAAGGTTTAAGCATGCTTGTTTGACAGCAAACTCTTAGAGGTAAATGCACTGATGAGTGGTTGTAGTAATAAAGTGATTAGCTTTGTGCATGAGGGAGAATGTATTTGAGCATGTACAGGCTATAAATATTGGTAGATGGGGTGAAGCATGAGATTGGAAATTGCTGGTGGACGTAGGTAAAACACTGCAGGTCCCAGAGTGTATTGCATTAACTACACTGAGGCCAGATATGGTGCTGTACTCTGAAAGTGATAGTTTAATGGAGTTAACAGTTCCATTTGAGGATGCAGTTGATGAAGCATTTGAAAGGAAGAAGCTGAAGGATGCAGATTTGGCGGCTGAGGTGAGTGAAAGTGGGTGGCAGGTACATGTAAGACCGGTAGAGATAGGTGTTGGGGGATTTGTCTGCCACATCCCTGCTTGTCCACCTCATTCAAAAACTCTGATGGTTAATAATTATCAAAAAAAAGTTGAAATTTCGATTCAATATGGCCGCCATATGCAAATGAACCTCTTTGGCTTATCATATGTTTTACTTACAAATTTATAACAATTTCATACTTTACTCAAATGTGTTCAAATTTCATATGCTACTTCCAGATATGATTCTGAGGTAGCATGTCAAAGGAGGAGCCAATATTCATATAGGGGGCGCTGTAAATGCTACAAGTTTATATCTCAGCATCTGCAAGGCAGATTGGACCACCGTTTGGCATGCTGCTTCTGTGGGCAAGGCTATAAGTGGACAATTTGATTTGGACAAAATTGTGATCGTCATCGGCCAATCAGATGTCAGCAGCTGTTTGACAACCTTAACAAGGTCCAATCATCATGGGATTTAAATGGTATGTCCTTGGTGGCACTTCCTAAGTGCATAAAAAGTTTCGTAACGATAGCCACTAGGGGGCGCTATATCAAGAAAATATGATATATCTCAGAGAAAATTAAGCGTATTGACACACAGTTTACTTCTCTCCATACTCTGCAGAGGGCCTCATAACTTTGTAGTTATAAGTGTTGTCAAAAAATGCATCGTATTTTCTCAATCGCCAGTTGTTTAAAATTGAATATTTTCAAATTAGTCCATGGAATTTCGCTTTATTCCCAAACAATTGACCTTGTTAGAATCTGCAGAATCTCTAGGTCAATAATTATCAAAAAAAGTTCAACATTTGGACAAAGTTTTGTTGTAATACATCAATTAATCGAAGTGTGTGGAGCTTTAAACATTCTTTCAGCTGTAACTCAAACAAATTAAGCCCAATCAAGACCAAATTTGATAAAGCTATGTAGGGCCTTACTATGAAGAAGCATATACAAGATAACTCCAATCCATCAAAAGCGGGCGCTACAATTTGACAATAACTGATTAAATTAGCTTTTTTGTGTTATAGCGTCATCTAGGGTTGTAGTGGCACCACAATTTAATCATGTCATCTGATCCTCATACTGATCAAGCATGTGCAGTTTTGAAATTTTTGGGGAAAGCGTTTGAGTTCTGGGTGCATTTGTGATTTCTAGAATTCATGCTGGATCTCTATTAGTTGGAGGGGTCTGTAAGCCACATAGTGATGAAAGTTCAACATTTTATCCATAATTATTATAGGCCAGGTCTTTAGGATTCCACTGATACCACATATGTTCATGTTAGGAAAATATCCATAGAGTAGTACTCCCTTAAACAGTTCTAACATGAAAGACTGTAACTGCTTAGCAACACTATAATACAGTATTAAATTCTTTCACCACTAGATAGAACTACAAAACTAAATATTGTTTTGTTGATCTATATGGAGGTTAAGATCCTATTCACCTGCAAAGGTTAATGGTCATACCATATGAATATGAATATTTATCATAATTAAAAATTATAAAGTCATCTATACCTCTTCAAGTGGCCATTTATCCTCACCAATCAGGAAATACCCTTTGTTATCGTGTGTTTTATTCTGATGTACTGAGTTTCTGATGTTTACACTTGTTTCTCATAGAGTAGAGTGTCCCTTTTAATGCCTGACATGTTAAAAGGCAAAAGCTGCACTCTGATTGGCTGTAGTGTGAGGCAACCTCCTACCCCACACCGCCTCCTGCATTTAAATATTTTATATTTATATATAACTACTCTATAGTAGTCTGTCCAGAGCACAGGTTGCTCTGATACTGGCCTTCAGCTCTTCTGAATTGTTGGGTCTGGCGTATTGCATCTTATTCTTCACAATACCCTGTAGATTTTCAATGGGGTTAAGGTCAGGCATGTTTGTTGGCCAATTAAGAACTGTGAGACCATGGTCCTTAAACCAGGTACTGGTAGCTTTGGCACTGTGTGCAAGTGCCAAGTCCTGTTGGAAATTGAAACCTGCATCTCCATAAAGTTGGTCAGAGCAGGAAGCATGAAATGCCCTAAAACATCCTGGTAGATGGCTGCATTGATCTTGGCCCTCAGAAAACACAGTGGACCAACTCCAGCAGATGACATGGCAACCCAAACCATCACTAACTGTGGAAACTTTACACTGACCCAAGCCACACGCTTCTGATGCTGTCTCTTGTTCAAGAGTGGGTTCACACAAGGAATGCGACGCTGAAACCCATGTCTTGCATACATCTGTGCGTGGTGGTTCTTGAAGCACTGACTCCAGCTGCAGTCCAGTCTTTGAGACAGTCCCTGACATTTTTGAATGGGCTTTATTTAACAATCCTCTCCAGGGTGCAGTTACCGCTTGTACACTTTTTACTACCACATCTTTTCCTTTCCTTCTCCTCTCTATTAATGTGCTTGGACACAGAGCTCTGTGAACAGCCAGCATTTTATCAATGACCATTTATGTCTTGTTCTGCTCGTGTAAGGTGTCAATGGTCGTATTTTGGACAACTGTCAAGTCAGCAGTCTTCCCCATGATTGTGTAGCCTACAGAACTAGACTGAGAGACCATTTACAGGCCTTTGCAGGTGTTTTGAGTTAAATCACTGATTAGGGTGTGGCACCAGGTGTCTTCAATATTGAACCTTTTCACAACGTTCTAATTGTAACGACACCGGAATGGGGCAGACGCTTGCAGACGAAGACAGGATATTATTTACACAGGGAAGAACATACACGAGGCAGAACCTAACATACAAGATAACTGAAGACACGTACAAACAGTCTCAGTAACAGAAGCCGGAAGACAACAGAAAACACAAACACGAAAGAAGCACGGTAATCAAAGTCCAAAAATAGCAGCTCAGTATAGCAACGCAACCGAAGGCAATACTTCGCAATGAGCATAAAACAGTCTGTCCTAATATACCCACATGCTGAGTTATCCAGGTGACACTGATTAGAACTCAGGGGATGATGAACGAGGAAGCCCTCCCTGATTGGCTGACTGTGGGCATGTGACAGGAACTTGGGACAGAGTGAGATCCTGGGAATTGAAGTCCAACCTGTCCTGAGGGTTCATAGACAGGTAGGGAGACTTGTTAGGTATGACAGTATTCCCCCCCAAGGAGTCAGAGGATGCCAAAAGACGAGGACGCCGATGATGAGCGTGCCCTCCTCCTCCTGCGGCCTCCAGTTGGGCCCTCGTGGATCCGCCTTGGTGTGGATCAGAGGAGTCCCTAGAAATGCGCCCTCTGGGAAAAAGGTTGGAGGAACCCGCGGAGGGACTCCTCACACGCCTCTGAGGCCGGCCTCTCGGTCTGGGGCCAGGCTTCTCTGGATGCAGTTCATGGAAGTCCTCCTTAAGGCCAGGATCCAACACATCTCCGGCGGGTACCCAACTACACTCCTCCGGTCCATAGCCCTCCCAATCTACTAGATATTGGAGATTACCTCTCCTCCTCCTGGAATCCAGCAACCGTCGGACGGCATACACAGGAGACCCCCTGAGACCAGCTGGAGGCAGAGGCATGCTGTCAGGCGTAGACTCGTCTAACGGACCGGGGTTCACAGGCTTTAAGAGGGAGACATGAAATGTATTAGATACATGATACTGAACAGGTATGTGAAGTTTATAGGTCACTTCATTGACTCTCCGAATTATTTTAAAAGGACCAATAAACTTGGGCAACAACTTTTTACTCCCCTCTGAAGATCTGAAATCCCTGGTAGAGAGCCACACTCGGTCCCCTGGGAGATACACGGGCGTCTCGCCTCGACGGTTGTCTGCCTGTCTCTTATGACGGCGTATAGCCTCCTTGATTTGCTGATGAGTTTGCTCCCACACCCGTTCACTACGCTGCATCCAATCATCCACTGCAGGTACCTCAGAGTGAGAAGCTGTCCAAGGCATAAGCGGGGGTTGGAAGCCTAAAATACACTCAAAAGGAGTTAAACCAGTAACCGAGCTCGTCAGAGAGTTCTGAGCAATCTCCGCCCATGGCAAGAACTGGGACCAGTCAGCCTGATTCTCAAAACAATATATTCTTAGAAATTTTCCCAATTCTTGGTTCATACGCTCACACTGACCTTTAGACTGGGGGTGATACCCCGACGTGAGGCTAACATTCACTCCAAGCATCTCAAAAAAGGCTGACCACACTCGAGAGGTAAACTGGGGTCCTCTATCTGACACTATCTTCAGGGATACCATAGAGACGGAAGACCTGGTTAAACAATGTCTCAGTGGTTTGGAAAGCTGTAGGGAGGTTAGGAAAAGGGATAAACCTGACTGCTCGTGAGAACCTGTCTATTATCGTAAGTATAACTGTGTGGCCTTGTGACAAGGGCAAATCAGTGATGAAATCTACAGCAATGTGTGACCAGGGGGAGATGGGACTGGTAAGGGCATAAGCTTGCCTGCAGGGAGGGTTCTAGGTATTTTACACTGAGAGCACGTGGAGCAAGAAGAAACAAAGTGATGCACATCAGAAGACATGTTCTCCCACCAATATCTACCCTTGATTAACTGCATGGTGTGAGTTTCCCCTGGATGGCCAGAAGTGAGGGCTGAGTGGGCCCAAGTAATAAGTTTGTCTCTACACTGCTTAGGTACAAATTTTTCCCCCTAGGACATTGAGGAGGAATACTACTCTGGGAAAGTGCCTGATCTATCTCCTCATCAATCTCCCATCGAACAGGGGAAACCGAAACCGATGGTGGTAACACCCGTTGGGGAGTAGTGGCTGACTCTGAATTCATGTATATTCGAGATAGGGCATCAGCCTTAATATTATGGGTGCCCGGGAGATAGGATATGGAGAAATTAAAACGAGAGAAAAATAGAGACCAACGAGCCTGACGAGGATTCAGTCTCTTAGCAGATTTCAAATATTCTAGATTCTTGTGGTCTGTGAGCACCACAAAAGGGTGTAACGCCCCCTCCAGCCAATGGCGCCACTCCTCTAAAGCTAATTTAATGGCTAGGAGCTCTCTGTCACCAATACCATAATTACGTTCAGCGGAAGACATTTTGTGCGAATAAAAGGTTATGGGATGCAATCTCTTAGGTTCACCAACCCTTTGTGATAAAATGGCTCCAACTCCCACTTCTGAGGCATCTACCTCAACAACAAAGGGCTGAGAGGGGTCCGGATGTTTTAAAATGGGGGCGGTAGTAAACATCTCCTTTAAATTCTCAAATGCCCCCTGAGCTTCCGTATTCCAGATCAACCCTTTAGAATTACCCTTTAGCAAATTAGTCAAGGGTGAGGCCTTGCTGCTAAAATTTCGTATATAAAACGGCGATAGAAATTTGCAAACCCTAGGAACCTCTGTAGATCCTTGATGGAAGTTGGAGTTGGCCAGTTCAAAATAGCATCAATTTTATGATCATCCATTACAATCCCCTCGGAGTTGATGATGTAGCCTAAGAATGATACAGAAGAACGATGAAATTCACACTTCTCTCCCTTCGCATACAACTGATGTTCCAGGAGATGGGTAAGCACATTTCTCACATGTTGAACGTGACTCTCCCTATTCGGGGAGTAAAATAGTATATCATCGATATACGCAATAACATATACACCAAGCATCTCCCTTAAAACATCATTCAAAAAGGCCTGAAACACTGCTGGTGAATTTTTTAACCCAAAAGGCATTACAGTGTATTCGTAGTGCCCCCTAGTGGTAATAAAGGCTGTCTTCCACTCATCACCTTCACGAATTCGGATTAAGTTGTAGGCACTACGGAGATCTAATTTAGAAAATATAGTAGCACCGCGAAGCTGTTCTAAGGCGACCGGGACTAGAGACAAAGGATAAGAATAGGTTCTTGATATCTGATTAAGCCCACGGTAGTCTATACAAGGTCGAAGCCCCCCATCCCTCTTTTTAACAAAGAAAAACCTGGCTGCAACAGGAGAGGTAGAAGGCCGTATAAAACCCTGTTCTAAAGCCTCCTTGATATACTCCTCCATAGCTCTCTCCTCACCCTGTGTTAAGGGATATACCCGGGACTTGGGTAGAATAGCACCCTCTATCAGGTCTATAGCACAGTCATATTCTCGGTGAGGAGGAAGCTGGGTGGCCTTAGTTTTACTGAACACTTCTATAAGATCATTGTATTCTGAGGGAAGATCAACAGGGGTAAGAGTATTTGGACTCTCTATGGTGGTGGACTGAACTTTAACTGAGGGGAATTTAAGACAGTGGTAGTGACAATATGTTGACCAGGATATAATCTCCCTCTCTGCCCAGGAGATAACAGGATTGTGTCTCTGAAGCCAGGGTAACCCCAAGATTATTTCATAATCAGTTGAGTTAATGACAAAATAACACGTTCTCTCTCTGTGGAGAGCACTAACAGAAACAGAAATGGGTCTGGTGATTAGAGAGACAACTCCTTCTCCCACTGGATCCCCATCCACGGCTGACAGTCTCATTGGGGTATCAAGATGTTCGACAGGGCTCTGGAGCTGCTCCACCAGCCTGGAATGAATAAAATTTCCCTCCGCTCCGGAATCTATTAAGGCTGAAAACACAGCAAGAGACGTAGAGCAGTCAAACATCACAGGGAGGAAAAAGGACTTGGATACCAACCCCAACGTAGGTATACTCACCTCATTAGTCTATTCCACGTGCTTTCCTGGGGTCGGTGCCATGGTTCTACGAGGGCAACTCCTACACTCCCGTATCACATGACCGGGAATCCCACAGTACAGGCACAGACCTCTCTGCAGACGACGGAGCCTCTCCTCTGGAGACAAGCGAAACCCATCCCATTGCATAGGTTGGGGTGGCTCTGGATCTGGGTGAGAGTCCTCAGAGCGATCCCGATGCACAGGGACGATCCGACGTGGAGAGCTGACGGCTGAATTTGACGTAGGGAGTCTCCGTGAACCTCTACCACGTCTCAATTGATCGAGCCGAATAGCCAGAGAAAAGATCTCGTCTAATGACAAGCCATCATCCTTACAAACCATCTCAGTCAGAATGTCAGAATTTAATCCATTTCGGAAGGCTATGATCAAGGCAGGGTTGTTCCAACCACTACCGGCTGCAAGAGTCCGAAATCTTAGCGCATACTCCGACACAGATTGAGTACCCTGTTTAAGTTGTAACAGTAGTTCCCCTAAAGAGCGTCCCTTATGCGGATGATCAAACACAGTTTTGAATTCCTGGATAAATTTCTCGTACGTGTAAGACTGAACGGTGGTCCAAACGGCCGTAGCCCAATCTAACGCCTTGCCTGTTAACCGAGAAATCAAAAACGAAATGCGCTGTTGATCCGAGCTAGCAGGAGAATTGGCAAAAAAAAGAGAACACTGTAACAAAAAACCCTTGCATTGATTAGGGGAACCGTTAAACATCTCTGGTTTACTGACCAAGAAAGGACTTTGCTCAGTTGTAACAGGGGAAGAAGGGGGATGAGCAGGAAAGCTCGTAGGATTCTGCTGTTAAAACTGAGAAACAAGTTGTCCCATATTATTTGTCAAAGCCATTAGTTGTTCATGCTGCACACGTTGATGTTGAGTAAGAGTGTCTAGGGACTTACTTAGCAAATCCAGAAGTTGGTGGTGTTGTCCCAGTAATTGTCCCTGGGTACTAACAGAGGTATGAATCGCGTCGGTATCCGCCGTCTGCATAATTTGGCGAAGTATTACTGTAACGACACCAGAATTGGGCAGACGCTTGCAGACGAAGACAGGATTTTATTTACACAGGGAAAAACATACACGAGGCAGAACCTAACATACAAGATAACTGAAGACACGAACAAACAGTCTCAGTAACAGAAGCCGGAAGACAACGGAAAACATAAACACAAAAGAAGCACGGTAATCGAAGTCCAAAAATAGCAGCTCAGTATAGCAACACAACCAAAGGCAGTACTTCGCAATGAGCATAAAACAGTCTGTCCTAATATACCCACATGCTGAGTTATCCAGGTGACACCGATTAGAACTCAGGGGATGATGAACGAGGAAGCCCTCCCTGATTGGCTGACTGTGGGCATGTGACAGGAACTTGGGACAGAGTGGGATCCTGGAAATTGAAGTCCAACCTCTCCTGACGGTTCATAGAGAGGTAGGGAGACTCGTTAGGTATGACACTAATATTGTTCTAATAATACTGAATTTGGGGTTTTCATTAGTTGTCAGTTATAATCATCAAATTAAAAGAAATAAACACTTGAGGTATATCAGTCTTTGTGTAATGAATGAGTATAATAAACAAGTTTAACTCTTTGAATGGAATTACTGAAATAAATCAACTTTTTCATGATATTCTAATTTTATGACCAACACCTGTAATATTCAAGTTTATAGTAAGCGCTGCTCACACATTATATACCTCACACAAAGACCCTCTTACATCACACACATCACACAGAAACAAACACACCTCAGAGACTGTACAACACACGTCACAAACACAAGCACTTATTACAAATAATCTGACACTGCACATACCTACTTGGCTCAGTTTCTTAACAATTTTGCCATAGCCACAAATGTCAATACATCCTCTCCTGATCAATTCATACTACAGGAGTTGTCAGATTTGACATGACTGCAATATTAAGCCAGTTAGTGCTTGAACCCGCAGATAGCCGCTAGCGGCTCTAGTTTTTATTGTTGTTGTTGTTTTAAATTTGCGCATTCCAATACATTTGTGGACTTTAGTTTTACGTGTATGTAGTTGCTCAAACACAGTTACAAAGTCCGTAACATTTGTGAGTATTGTTTTACAAACTCAGTCTTTTTGATCCTTTTTTGACTCCATAATTAAAGTGGTATTCATAATTATCTTTTCATGATTTCATAAATTATTATTATTATTATTATTATTATATACATTGTTCATCTTTCTAATGAACCAAATAAATGTAATGAATGTTATTTTTTTCACCAAGATTTATTTGAGAATTGCACACACACACACACACACACACACACACACACACACACACACACACACACACAAACATTCCGCTTTGGCATATTCACCATGCCAAAGACATCCACACACTGAAATTCTTCTGGTCAGACTGAGAAAATTACAGCAATACAGTGTATACAGGAGAATAGATGACTAACATGTACTGTACATGCAGAAATGTACTAAACATATAATAATATGCAGCTCCATAAATAATTTTATAGTTTTTTATAAATAAGCCTGTGTGCAAGATATGACTATAGCTAACTATAGTGCAAAGACAGAAGACAATCAAACTGCACTGTGTGATGGAAATTTGTTTATAGAAATGATTCATAATCAATAGAGATATTTTTAATCAGCAATGACCACGCATGCTTGTGTAAAATGAAATTGTTTTATTCCTAATTCTCTGTGTGAGACAGCAGACTTGTGTGTGTGTGTGTGTGTGTGTGTGTTTCAAATAACAGCATATTGACACCGTTCAATCAACTTCCTTTGTCTCCAGACCACAGAGGGAAGATAACTGAGACCAAAGGGGTAGAGGGGGATGCACAGGTCATGTTTGGAAAGGTGTTAGAAATACAGGAGAGAGTGGAAAACAAATGGTGGGAGACTTGGAGTCGTGGGGGAGTCATGGGAACAGGATACATTGAAAAGTGATTGAAATGTAAAATAGCGAACAGATGGTGAACTTCAAAGAGCTTTCCAGGTATAATAGACGCAAACAAAGAAATGGTCAGTAGAGAGGTGAAAAACAGCGTTGCACGCAGCACCCTCTCTCACGTTAATAAATTGCTGTTTTATTTGATGCCGACTCAGAGACTCAGCTTTCTTATTTCTGTCATAATTTTCCACCACAATTTGGCGTAGTCGGCAGGATGAGCAACGGATTGTGGCGGAGAGAGGAGCAGTGAACACGGACCAAGGACGCTCTCCGGCAGAGACTGGACCCAAAGGCAGGGAAGAAAAAAATTTGTACCATGGGGGTACGTGTGACTGATCATCCCTCCGCTAACAATCCAAGCCTCATCTACAAACATTGGTGGTGAGTGACAGTCTAATTATTTGAGATTAATGATAGTTTAAACTATTCCTCTCCACCCCCTTTTAAACACTCCGTCCTGGATGAAGTTTAGTTACATGACGGTGCAACGAGTGAAGAGTAGCCTGCTCATAGCGAGGCCTCTAGTGATAGACATTCACTAGAATGACAAAAGGAAAGAGTAGCCTGCTCATAGCGAGGTCTCTAATTGTTAGACGTATGTAGTGTATTGGGCAATGTTTTGAACTTTGTGGCTATCCGTAGTGCTGTTCAGGGAGAGTAAAAGATGATGGGTAATGTAGTCTGACGGGCTGGTCGGAACAGGTTGAAGGAGAGCTGGTGTACGTTTTGTTTCCTACTGCAGTAAACAGATTATTCGTTCTTCCGTCTCTGTGTGGGTTCATTTTTGTTGTGGATATAACATAAAACTGGCGACGAGGATCGACGAACTTGTGCTGCACTCGTCACTGAGTGAAACTTGTCGGCTGGAGCTGTGAGTGGCTGCCGCTAGCTGCATAGGTACGAGACAGAGACTCGCCTGTGTTTTATGGGGAGGAAGATTCCATACAAATTTACGCGGGTGGGAAAGAAAGTAACAAAAACGGAACAGAAAGAAAATGGCTGTGTTAACTGGAGCTTTTGGACCATCTGAGGAGTCAGTGGAGACTTGGGGAGCTTACACTGAGAGATTTGAATTCTTTGTAGCAGCAAACAGCATCAAAGATGAAGTGAAGGTTGCAACTTTCCTCACTGTGATGGGAGCAAAGGTATTTAGCCTGCTGAGGAGTTTAGTCCAGCCACAGAAACCAGGTACTCTTTCATACACCAACATTGTTAAAGTTCTAGACGCACACTTCTCACCCAAGCCACTGCAAATTGCAGAGAGGTTTAGGTTTCACAAGCGGAACCAAGAAGATGGGGAAACCATTGCACAGTATGTTGCAGTACTGAAGAGGCTTAGTGAACACTGTGATTTTAAAGATAATCTGGATGATGCTCTACGTGACTGGTTAGTGTGTGGGTTGAGAAGTGAGGCAATACAGAAACGGTTGCTCACAGAAGCTGGCCTAACTTTAAAGACAGCTATTGAAATAGCATTGTCAATGGAATTGGTGGCAAAAGAGGCACAAGAGCTAGGTGCTTCAGCCAGAGTGCATAATGTGACAGCTGGACATGATAGGCCGACGACAAAGCAGTGTTATCGGTGTGGTAAAACAGGCCATTTACCTACTGGGTGCTGGGCAAAAGAGCTCATTTGCCATAAATGTGATAAAAAGGGCCATGTTGAACGAGCCTGCATGAGTTCTAAGCACAAGAGTGGAACTCGTCACAATAAAACTGAGAGTGGGAAACAAGCAAATTTCCATTACAAAAAGAAAAATGTGCACTGTGTAAGAGAGACACCAGTAAATAGCAGTGAAAGCGACACGGAGAATGCGCTGCCCATAAAAATACTGACAGTAAAGGGGGGCTCTGCAGCCTATGGCACCACAGTTCTAATAGAAGGGCATCCCATAAGGATGGAAGTTGATACAGGAGCTGCTGTCTCACTAATATCAGAGACACTTTATACAGAGAAGCTACACCATGTAAAACTGAAACATTCCAATATCCAGTTAAAGACCTACACGGGTGAGACAGTACCACTGCTTGGCAAAGCTCAAGTTAAAGTAGAGGTAAATGGACAGGAAGCAATTCTGTTGCTCTATGTGATCAAGGGGGACAATCCAGCACTTTTAGGAAGGCCTTGGCTAGAGAAATTGCGGTTGGACTGGTTAAAAGTACAATCAATATCAACTGAAAAATCTAGCTTGACAACAGTGCTAAAGCGACACAGCTCGGTGTTCAAAGATGAACTGGGGTGCTTGAAAGAAATCAAGGTGAGACTCCAAGTAAATCCAAATCATCAGCCAAGGTTTCTTAAAGCAAGAAGTGTTCCATATGCTCTCAAGCCAAAGGCTGATGCTGATATTAACCGTCTGTTGGAACAAGGTGTGATTGTACCTGTTTCCCACAGCGACTGGGCCACCCCTGTGGTTCCAGTCCTAAAACGAGATGGTTCAGTTCGTTTGTGTGGAGATTTTAAGGTTACTGTTAATCCAGCGCTAGTAACTGAACAGTACCCCCTGCCTGTAATTGAAGATCTCTTTGCTGGGCTGGCTGGTGGCAAGAAATTTAGCAAAATTGATCTCTGCCAAGCATACCTACAAATGCATGTGGACGAAAGCTCTCAGAAGTATCTCACAATTTCAACCCATAGAGGATTGTTTATATACCTCAGATTACCATTTGGTATTACTTCAGCACCAGCACTATTCCAACGGGCCATGGACCAGATTCTAAGTGGTCTTCCAGGGGTACAGTGTTACCTTGATGACATTTTAGTTACTGGGCGTAATGACACAGAGCACTTAAACAACCTGGACAGAGTACTGGGGCGACTTGAAGAGTATGGTCTACGTGTACGGGAAGACAAGTGCGACTTTTTCAAATCTTCAGTGGAATATTTAGGCCATGTCATTGATGCTGATGGCCTACATACTGCCCCGTCAAAGCTGAAAGCAATTTTGGATGCTCCTGTCCCAGAGAACGTCAGCCAACTTAGGTCGTTCCTGGGTCTTCTGAACTATTATGGGCGATTCATACCCCATTTGGCTACCTTATTGAAACCAATGTATGAATTGTTGTGTGATGGCAAAACATGGAAATGGTCCAAAGAGTGTGATAGGGCTTTCAACAAAGCAAAAGCCGCACTCACAAATGAGACAGTACTGACACACTTTGATCCCTCTTTGCCCCTTCAGCTGGCGTGTGATGCATCTCCATATGGGATTGGGGTTGTAGTGTCTCATATCTTACCAACTGGAGAAGAGAGACCAATTGACTTTGCATCAAGAACTCTGAGTAAGGCAGAGACAAAATACCCTCAGATCGAAAAAGAGGCACTTGGAATAATTTTTGGTGTGAAGAAATTTCACACTTACATCTTTGGACGCAAATTCACTCTGTTAACAGACCATCGTCCACTTACATCCATTTTTGGTTCACACAAGGGTTTGCCAACACTCGCTGCAAGCAGACTTCAACGCTGGGCACTTATCCTTAGCGCTCATGACTATGAGATTAAATACCGGAAATCATCAGCTCATGGCAATGCAGATAGTTTGTCGAGACTTCCATTGCCTGATTGTCCGCAGCACATGGACCAGAACATCTTTTACTTTCAAATGGTGGACAACACACCTGTCACTGCTCACCAGGTCAAACAAGCGACCAGAACAGACCCTGTACTGTCAAAAGTACTTGACTGTCTAATGCGAGGGCAGTCACTGCAAACTCTGGCAGCTGTACCTGAGTTCCAACCTTACTTTTCACGGGGGAAGGAGTTAACAGTCACCTCTGGATGTTTGCTGTGGGGCATGCGTGTGATAATTCCACACAAACTGAGAAGACCAGTGTTAAAAGAGCTGCATTCTGGACACTGTGGCATTATCCGTATGAAGGAGCTGGCACGTAGCTATTTTTGGTGGCCTGGACTGGATAGGGAAATTGAGGAAACTGCCAAATCATGTCCATCATGTCAGTCAGTTCGAAATATGCCAAGCCCTTCTCCACTACATCCATGGGAGTGGCCAGCAAATCCATGGCAACGTGTGCATCTTGATTTTGCAGGGCCAGTAGAGGGTGCTATGTTGTTAGTAGCTGTAGATGCCCATTCTAAATGGCCTGAAGTCTCAGTCATGCCTACAATCACTTCTGAGGCCACAATTCAAGTTCTGAGGGAAATGTTTGGACGGTTTGGGCTACCAGAACAAGTGGTTACTGATAATGGCCCATCATTCGTGTCTAGAGAGATGGAGGAGTTTCTACAGAATAATGCCATCAACCACATCCTCTCAAGTCCTTATCATCCATCCACGAATGGGCTAGCTGAGAGAATGATCCAGACCATAAAACATGCGCTGAAATCATCAAAACATGAAGCTCCTCTCAAGCAGCGTCTAAATACTTTCCTGCTAAAATATCGCAACACCCCTCACGCATCCACTGGAGCATCTCCTGCAGGTCTACTCATGAAACGACAGCTTCGCACACGACTTGATTTGCTGAGGCCCACACCTACCAAAACACATGTCCACAACAAACAAAAAGCCAGGTCATCCAACGCAGCAAGTGTTCTAAAGACCGACACTTCTCTGAGGGAGATCATGTCCTTGCTCGCAATTACTGCACAAAAGAGAAGTGGGTTCCTGCAGTTGTTCTTCAAAGGTCTGGACCTGTTTCATACAAGGTTGGCACTCAGGACAACCAAGTTTGGCGGAGACATGTTGAGCAGTTGCTTCCAAGTCAATCTGCTGGAACTTCAGTGGCAGAGGACTTGGATCTAGTTTTAGCTAGTGAACTGTCAAACCTGAATATGCCAAAGACATCTTCTGTTCCCTCTCCACAAGCTTCCGCTGTCTCTGTTGCTCCATGTTCAAATGGAACTCTAAGAGAAACTCCTGCTCTAAGAAGAAATCCACAGAGGACCAGAAATCCACCTGGTCGTCTTGATTTGTAAAAAAAAAAAAATAGGGGCAGAATAATCCCCTGGGTTTAGTAGGGAGTAGAGGCAGTCTACCCTCTCTCCCACATAAGAGACTTTGTTCTGCTGTTCTGTTGTTAATGTGTATACAAGTGCATAACTAATGTTTGTACCTTTATCATTTAAGGGGGAAGGAGATAGGTAGTGTATTGGGCAATGTTTTGAACTTTGTGGCTATCCGTAGTGCCGTTCAGGGAGAGTAAAAGATGATGGGTAATGTAGTCTGACGGGCTGGTCGGAATGGGTTGAAGGAGAGCTGGTGTACGTTTTGTTTCCTACTGCAGTAAACAGATTATTCGTTCTTCCGTCTCTGTGTGGGTTCATTTTTGTTGTGGATATAACAACGTACTTTTAGAGTATAGGTCCAGACCGTGGGAAGGAGTGCTAATAGTGTTAAGTAGGTAAAAGGAGGTGAGACGCTGTTGTTGGGGCTAAATTTCTCTGAGTCACTAAATCAAGTAAGAGAACAAGATGGGATCCCAGTTAACAAAAAAAAAATGTTTTTTTAATTATACTATATATTTTTTTTTTTGTGCATTTTTTTAATATTTAGTATGACGTATAGATATATTTATGTAGACTGTATGCAAACATGTGTATATAAATAAAAAATAATAATAATTTAAAAAATCCCCTATTTTGCCACGTAGAGGTCACTCAAAAAGCGGGATTCATTTGATAAGGTGATTCGGTTGAGTCATTGGTTTGATTCAGATTGAATCATTGAGTTGATTCATTGAGGTGACAATTTGATTCACTTGAACCTTACATTTGTTTCATTTAAGTTTATGATACTTTGTTTCAAATTTCAACTTGTTGAAATTGATTCATTAATTATCATCGAATTTGTTGAGTTTGGTGATGGTTTGATTGACTTTTATTCTAAATATTTGAGATTTTAAAATTATTATTAACGATGAGATTCATTTTATCCCCAGTGTGATTAATGGTTACCGGTTATTGATATGAATTGAGTCATTATTGATTCGAGCCAACCAATTTACTTAATATAAGATCTGATTTGACATGTTTTACACTCTAAAAAGAAAACAGTTGATCCAACTTAATTGAATTGCTTCAATTGGTAACAAGTAATTCAATTAAGTTTATCCAACTTAATTTTTTAAGTTTAACCTTAAAAAACTTAAAAAATTAAGTTGGATAAACTTAATTGAATTACTTGTTACAATTTGAAGGAATTTTCTTTTTACAGTGTAGAACATGTGATAACTGAGAAATCAATATATCACATTTTGATTAATACATTTATATCACATTTATTAGATATGCATGTGTGTGAAACCCCATGAAACCTGACATGGCATGAGATAATTATAAACTCATGTAGCCAAACACACAGCTTTCACAGCTCCGGTCGCCGCCACACAACTTCCTGTAACAGATCAAGAGAAACCCACACTGCAGGCTATTCAATCCACTGCCACGGGGCAGAGCAAGCTCAGTGGTCCAAATCACGGTGCATTATGCAAAATAATGTATGGGTACAAACGTCAACGAACAGACCATGTCACTCAGAAACATACATAAAAGATTTAATTGCTATTGCTCATGGGAGATATCACATAAGCAAAAGGAGGGAATGATAAAATATGATAGCCAGACACTGGTATGCACCCAGACTCTCTATACTCACCCAAAAGTTTTGTTCAACATGCCTCACGTGTGCACAAAACACACACAAGCACAAACAACCCCTGTCGCAACAATCTGTAGGTCACCCCCCAGCCACAGAGCCATTCCATTGGCAGATTGATTTTGTGGAGCTAACACCAGCAGAAGGGAAGCAGTTTCTCCTGGTCTGTGTATCCATGTTCAGTAAATGGGTTGAAGCTTTCCCCACAGGTATTCAAGATGGCAAGGCAGTAGCCAAAACATTCCTCAGAGAAATAATCCCCAGATGGGACCTGCCACAACACGTCTCGAGTGATAATGGCACTCCATTTGTACATACAGGCCTAATTAGTCTAACTAAGTACCTAGGAATAGACATAAGAAAACATTGCAACTACCACCCCGCCAGTGCTGGGGCAGTAGAAAGGTTAATGGAACCATTAAAAATGGTCTAGCAAAAATTACACAGTAAACAGGCCTTAATGGGTTAAGTGCCTCCCTCTGGTCCTCTGGCAAGCAGAACCAGACCACAGAAAAGAACTGGTCTTAGTGCCTTTGAGATAGTGTTTGACAGGCCTCCCAACACGGGGTTAGGTCCACCTCCACTTGATAATCAGTTGTTTGACCCTCTCTCTCACAACATATTGCTTCTCTAGACGCTTCTGCCCATATCTAAGCAGGTGAAAGCAGTACTGCCGCAACCAGCCAACCAACCCTTCCATGACCACAAACCAGGTGACTGGGTGCTGATACAGGACCTTCGCAGACAAAGGTGGAACCAACCCAAGTGGACTGGACCACACCAGGTGCTCCTAGTGACCCACACGGCTGTGAAAGTGGAAGGACTAGGGACGTGGGTACATCATATTCACTGCAAGAAGGCTCCAACCTCACCTGAAGAAACAACAACTTAGGAGTGATAATAATGGTCACCCCAAATGACTAGTAATGATGACAATAGGACTGGGCTGTCTGCTGGCCATAGGGACACTGTGTATTTAACCACTGAACATGACTTTAATGGCTCTGATGAGGTGTACTTCAGACATCCAGGGAAGAATGTTTTTGGCAGTATGCACAGCCCATACATCAGGTGTAAATAATACTTCTTATGCCTGTGCTCTGATACCACATGCTGGAGCTGACCCGTTTATTCTTGAAATATACACAGACACATGACACAGTGAACGAAACTTGGCTCAATGGTGTTCATAGGAATGCTGAGGCTTTTCTTAGAGGGAAGCGAGGACAGCCAGAAGCTGATGTTCAGCTTAGAATAACCGACACCAGGGTTTTCCCAATTTGTTTCAGACGCTTCGACAGAGAAAAAAACACGGACACAGATTCAGAAATACAAAACGAGTGCATCGAATTGGAGGATGGGGGTGAAAACTGTCCCAGACTAACAGGTAATCAGACTAGTAGCTGGCTAAGGGGTTTAGAGCCTAGTCAATGCAACAGCACAGTGCACCTGGTGAGAGATTCTGAGGGATTAACCACCCATTCGGATACCTGATTGGTATAGATTATTGTTATATCTGCCCAAATTACAGCGGGGTCGCTGCGCTTTAGTACGTTTGAGTGCACACATAACATTGTATTCCATACACCCCCGCCTCCGCACCCGACACGACTCATTGCATGACTTAATCGTGCCAGATGAACACAAACTAACTACTGAAGGTGAACGATTTGCTGAAATAATATTCCCAATGTATGGAGTGGGAGCCTTACCCAGGGATCTTAACAGGGTCCTCTATAAACTGGCTACATTCGTGAACCAAACCATTAAAGGACTAGAAGGAGTAAGATCTGAACTAACAGCATTAAGGTTAATGACCACACAGGACCGTATGGCACTCGATTTACTCTTGGCAAAGGAAGGAAGAGTCTGTAGCATGATTGGTGAACATTGTTGTACTTATATTCCTCCTAATGATGCCCTGGAATGTAATATCAGCACGGTTCTGCGCCAAATGCATACTGTGGCCACATTAGTGGCCGGGTTAGTTCATGGCCTGGGGTTTGGGGCTCTATGTTCGCTAGTTTACGTAGCATATTCTTCATGATTTTACCTATTCTCACACTGCTGGTGTTTTTGCTTTGCTGCAGACCATTGCTGTGCAAATGTATTGTTGAAACTTTGTCTCATCGTGTTCAAGCAAATACCAGTTCCTGCAGATCACAAAGGACTCTAAACCTGATGAAGTAGATAAAGACCTGGGTTGGAACCCAGGGTTTGATGGAGATAATCTGTAAAATGATTGATTAAGAATCAAAGGAGGGAAATGTGATGGAAATTGGTTTATAGAAATGATTCATAATCAATAGAGATATTTTTAATCAGCAATGACCACGCATGCTTGTGTTCCTAATTCTCTGTGTGAGACAGCAGACTTGTGTGTGTGTGTGTGTGTGTGTTTCAAATAACAGCATATTTCAGTTCAATCAACTCCCTTTGTCTCCAGACCACAGAGGGAAGATAACTGAGACCAAAGGGGTAGAGGGGGATGCACAGTGCATGTCTGGAAAGGTGTTAGAAATACAGGAGAGAGTGGAAAACAAATGGTGGGAGACTTGGAGTCGTGGGGGAGTCATGGGAACAGGATACATTGAAAAGTGATTGAAATGTAAAATAGCGAACAGATGGTGAACCTCAAAGAGCTTTCCAGGTATAAGAGACACAAATCAAGAAATGGTCAGTAGAGAGGTGAAAAACAGCGTTGTGCGCAGCACCCTCTCACGTTAATAAATTGCTATTTTATTTGATGCTGACTGAGAGACGCTTTCTTATTTCTGTCATAATTTTCCACCACAAGTGTCATAGCTATAAATAAGAATAAATAAATATGTGCGCACAGATGTGGTGATCTTTAGTAATTGTCCATAACTATCACCACAAAGTGACAAAGTATACAGTCCATATACGTATAATGAAAGAGAATAGCAGCATTGACATCAATGCATGTAAGCATATGAAGAGACACATTTAAGTAGTTTCATGAAAAATCAGACATTTGAGAACAAAAAGCAACTTGTTAAGTAGTAGTACAGATGCCTCTGTACAGTTTACCAAATAGTAGCCTTGTAATCAGGTTGTATGCTCAGTGATTGTAGTCTGCTGTGAGACATGTCTTCCTCAAACATGTTCTCAGCACTTCTATGGGGTGTGGTAGTTATTTTGGTGCTTCATGATGATCTCTCACTATTTAAAGAAACATACATAATGTTTCTCCAGAAAACGTATGTTACAATTAAGTAAGTTTATTGTAAAAAAAAAAAAATTATATATATATATATATATATATATATATATATATATATATATATATATATATGAAATACTCTACAACTGTTTAGTGTTACCTTACCTTGAGTGTATGCTGGTTCCCTGATCAAATTTTTTCTGCCTCCTCTGACAAAATTCGTCACCTCTGACTACTAAACAAGAGTAATGGCCTCTCATACAAAATTAAGATACATATAATGTGAAACGTGTTAATTTTTAAGAAATGGTGAGCACTAACTTACTCTAAGCAAACCTCGCTTCTTAGTTATAGCGGTACTGACACAACACTTGATAAATATTAGTTACCGTTCTAGCAGATTCTGTCTAAACTCTTAAATCCAGGTTTAAGTTCTACCTAAAACAAAGCTGTAAGTTCCCCAGCATTTCAACTTAGTGTGTAGTGGAGTATGGACCAAATATGAATATTGGACAATGAAGGAATAATGAAATGAAAGGTTTTAAATTAAACCTTTCTCACTCTGACCAGGACCTTCGTCTGGTCCCGAAGTCAACATTCCACAGGACTGTTTGAACAACGGGTGCAAAGCCCCCACACACGCACACTCATAAGCTAAGAGCATCAAAGAACCCTTTAACGTAACATATGGCATCTGGATCCCCTAACCTCTTCAGGAACTCGAGATAACTTTTATGATGCTTTTAGAGAGACAGGAACTTCAAACAAAGAAGAGAGCTTTTACGGCCGCCTATGACAAAGTGGCGCCTCAATATCCCTTATCTTTCACGGGGATCAACAGATGTTCAAACCAAAGTGACCTCGAGTGAACTCCCGTGAATCACCAACCGAAACACGGATTAACAACGACACCAAATGGACACTGGCGGAACTACACCTCGCTCGGAGTCGCCGCAAGACAATAGCGAAAATAGTCAAACTCTGAGTTATTTGTGTATAAACAAATGTATTAATGTCACTTTTCTGTACCCTCAGATGAATGCCGATCTCCTAATGAAATGATGTATAATGCCGATTGTTTCCATTACAAAGATCAGTTTTGTCTCTGAATGAGAGAAAATGGATTAATGTTTTATTTTTCAGCGTATCATCACGAATTGGACTTGAACAATGTACTCAAGATGGGACCTTATGTAAATGTCTGATATTAATAGTCCAATGTACTCATTGTTATATGTTGATAACAGGTATAAGAATTTTGATACGAGAAACTCATATTCCTTATGTAGGAATCACAGATTCAAACACCCTCCTACTCTCTCTCTCCCTCGCGAGAGTCACGTGAGCCTGGATTTGTGTCCAATCCGAAAGAGGACGCCTCCCGTTAGAGCGTGACCGCGCCAGCCTTGAAAAGGCAGAGTAGCCCAAAGCAAATGAGTTCGAAATTTGAAGAGTCGCGAGGACTCTACAAAAGTAACGGACCACTGAAAAGAGAGGACGCCGAAGACAACAACCACGAGGAGATCCGAGAAACCTTAAACAACAAAAAAACGCTGTCTCTTCCACGCCGACAACGAAACAAAGGAACCCTCTCAGAGACTTCAGAAAAGCTTACGAGAGACGTCTCGAAATTAGCTAAGAGTATGAAGTTTAACTAATAAGTCGAATAATTTGAATATCTTTCTTTTCTTTTAATCTTGTTTATGTTTATTACCTACCTAAGTTTAATCTCACGACTAATTGAAGCAGGGGAACTTATTCGTGGCCAGAATAAGGAAACACTGCCGAGGTACCATAGAGTCTTAGAATAAGTGAGTTTATTGAAGCGGTTTTTCAGTTCTGGAGCTGCAGCAACCAGCGAACTTTCGTCTAAACGTCCATATTTTGGACTCTCCCACTCCGGACCGAAGGCCGAAGAGAGGATCCTGCCGCCTGCGTCATCACCCTCCGGGTACGCCCGAGACAACTCAATCAACAAGAAAGACCTCCACGCTAAACCAGCCTGGACGCTTCTGCGGTAAGAACCGCGAGACTAAGTGAGACGCCTCCATTCCCAGGATTCCAAAGAGCCTCTGCATCCAAACGAGTGGTAAAAACCCGACGAAAAGTAAGCTAAACTTATGCACTTCCAGAGCTGAACACCGAATTAAGTTCTTGATAAATTCTGTATTAATTAAACCTTAGTTAGTAACCTTAGTCACAAGTTAGAAGTGCCTAGCTCACCTTAAGGTCAAAATCAGTTCCCCCTGCCGGACACCGTGAGATTACAGGGTTGTGCTATGTTAACTAAATATCTTCTTTTTATTAATAAAACTCTCATTATTTGAAGTCACAGTGTTTGCAATTTATTCATTAGAATTTCTGAAAATCCTGAAGAACTCATTTAGCATGATTATTATTCATTCTCAAACTAATTATTAATGTTTTAATTGCTTAAACCAATTATAAATCTTAATTAATATCATTAAGTCAAATATCAGAGGTTGGAGGAGTTTGAATAAGGTCAAGGCTATAAAACAAATTATAAAATTATATATATATGTATCGGGGTGTATGACCAACATCCACTACATATAAAATATATATATTTTATTGGCGCCCACGCGAGGCAGGAAAAAGGCTTTTTAATGAGCAAACTGCAAAACACTGAATATCAGCTTGGGTTTATGAAATACTTTCCACTGTGTGTGTTGATGAATAACGATTGAGATTCAAAGCTTGATGTGGGTAATTTCGTGTTGTGTTTGTTACTGCTGAAAAACTGTTCTGTGATATATACCGGTTAGAAAATAAGCTTGGTTGTTTTTGAAAGAGCGCGGCTCTGCGCCAATTTGCATGCATTAAATTGAGGCCTTGGGCACGTCTAAATAGCGCGAAACTCCGCTTTTAAGACTTTGCCTTCGGTTCGACCCCTTGGCCGCGAATCCCGGCGAGAGACCACCGAACCGAATACCCCCGTTCGTTTTAAACTGGGTCGCTACCAGCGTTAATAACGAGATCGCGCGCTAGGCGATTGGGAGGTTATTAGACAGCCGAAAATACGGCTTGTGTGAAGAGCTATCTGCTCTTGTCAGCTGTTCCAGTTAATCTGAACGCGTATTCAGAAAGGAACGAACCCCTTTGAAGGGGCGGAGCTGAAACTAAGGAGGGAAATTCAAAACGCCCCCAAAACAGAGGAAGACAAATTCCCTCTTGTGGTATAAGTGCGTAATTGCAGGGAAAAATACTTCATAACTAGCGTCTATTGAAGCGTGTCCTCCCTTGCTCCTCCTTGTGGTCAAGTGGTGCTACCCTTGACGTTTGATTCCCGTACACCCTCTAGTGGTTGGGAGGTTGTCCGCCGAGACAACATAAGTGTTTAGCAGCCCTCTGGTGTTTAAAAGTTGTCATTACAGATGAAAATCTTTTAAAATACCTTAGTGTAAAATCTCTGTTCCCCTTTTAAAATTTTAATTTTTAATTTTTTGATAGAGTATCTGAGCGTTTAAAATCTTTATTCCATTTTAGATTTTAATCTGATAACACCCTCTAGTGTTGAAACTTCCCGCTACAGTGGAAATTCCCATTTGTGTTAGTGTATCTGCTGGTACCGTGTCTATTGGGACTCTCACCAGCGCCGACTGGTGTCCATTGCTGCTATTGCATTGTAACTTGCTTGTCGCCCTCTGGTGTCCTAGTCTGGTATTACAATTTAAGTTCAACTTAAATACTGAAGCTCGCTGTTGCCATTCAGACTTACCTTCAGTACCCTCTGGTGGAGAAAACTTGCTATCGCAATTGAAATTGTCGACCAGTTCACACTGATAAGACCTGGTATCACAGCTCTAGTGGCTGTCTCTAAACTCTGCACATCTGAATAATTACAAGTAAAGGCTTGGAAGCATAATAAGTTGATACAACTACAGCAGACAGTGTGCAGTAATTAGAGATTGACACTTTAACTTGATACCAGATCACAAACGCAGTTAAAAGAGAGAGTCTTTTAATCTCGCTATTCTTAATAATTCTTTAATTCGGAAAATTCTTTTACTTTCATAATTCCTTAATTGGAAATTATATCTAATAATAAAACTCACTTAATATTAAAATTCCTTCATCCAAATTTTTCGACAATTCTTTAATTCAAAATTTTTAATAATTTTAATTATTGAAAAAAATTTTTTTCTCTTTCTCTCTTCTTTTATTCACTCGCGCATAGCAACTTTCACTCCACCCTCTCCTACTAACAGACTTCCCTTAGAGATTCACAAGTGAACTCTAACACCATACATACTAGCAGTTACTCTTAGAGCACTCGATACAGGTGAATTTAGTTCAGATTTAGTTAAGAAAAGGGATTAGCGGAATTAATCCTAACTAAATAGAAGTAAGTTACACCTCGCGGTTAAAACACAGCTAACATGGCAGAAGGGACTTTTTCCTCGGAAGTATATATAGAAGGTTTGTGGGATGAGGCATTCTCTGTTCTGACCAGCATCACCAGTGATGTGATGCCGGGACTCGCAGAAACTGTGCAGAAAACCTCACAGGCGCATCGTGACCACATGGTGGCTAAGTGGGTAGAGAACCACTTAACCGACATCCTCAAGGGCAAGCCCCTAACTGAGGCATTAGGTCAGATAGCCCTCCTCGCTGTAGTACAGCTAAGAGCCAGCGAACGTGAGCTTGAGGTATCAAGGCGACAGCAGGCAAAGGTAGAGGCAGAGTTAAGTCAACTTCAAAGCGAAATAGCTGAAGGGAACACGCTGCCCCAGGTCACACCCGATGTGCCACCTAGTGCCGCTACAGAAAGACAAGGCCAGCAGGAAGATAGTGAGGATCAGGAACCAGACTCAGGGACCGTAACCTTTAGAGCTGCTGCAGCACCTCCTCTGGTATCAACGGGTATTTCCCCTTCCCTTGTGTCTCCTGTCAGTCGTCCCTTACAACGCCCTGCTAGACCCAGAGCACTGCAACCCAGTGTCTGGTCCCCTCAACCTTTACCCTCTCATGGTCCCTCATACAAGGACCTAGATAAAATCGCGCGTAATATAACCCGCTTTGATCCCAAACCTGACGGTTCTAATGATATCTTTTCCTACCTAAAAGATATTGACTTCTACCTCCAAAGGTTCCCCGGGATCACCATAGATGACAGACTATATGTGATTAAACTGACCTCCAACCGAGACGTCAGTAACTTCATTGAACGTCAGTCAGACTATGTAAAAGCGCGATATGATGTGCTGTGCCAAGCACTGGAGGAAGAATTCTCCAATCACCTGTCACAGACCGGACTGGCCGCTGCTTTGAACATAAAACAGCAACGCCAGGAATCCCCTCAGCAATATTATAATCGACTCAGACAGGCGTACTTCGGACCTAGAAATGACTCCGGAATGGAGGAAGAGTTAAATTTCAAATCACTATTTATCCAAAACCTCCATCCCCACACCAGCCACCAGTTGGGAGTCTCAGCTTGCCCTCGCACCCTGTCTAGCAGGCAGCTGCGTGATTTAGCACTCAGAGGTTTCCTAAAATCCCAACAAATTCCCAACAGGCGGTCCGAAACACCCCAAGTCTTCAATGTCGACTCCAGTTCCCCACATTTAGAGTTAGAAGGTGCCACCCAGGCCGATCCACCAAGATCCGCCCTGAACCCTTCCTCCACTCCGTGGACCGATGAGGGCCCGAAACCTCATCCGCCCTCACACCAATACAAGCGCTACCCTCCTCGCAGGCCAGACAGAAATCACGACAAAGATTTCTGGAACCCTCGGGACAGGGCTGGGTATGGTCGTGACTATTACCCTGTAGAAAACCGCGGTGCGGGCCGTGGAAAACCATCACATCCCCATAAGGGATATGAGCGAACAGCTCCGAACCAGCTTTCTAATTCCTATAGAGAAAAGAAAGAAAAATACTGGTATCAAAATAAAGAAAATCACGCTAAAGACAAGCTTAAAGACAAGGAACTCAGCTCTAAGGAGTTAGAGGACATCCGCCGAATGCTTGCAATGATTTGCAAAGAGAAAAAGAAAAAACCTGACGTTCTTTCTATCACCTCTTCGCGGTCTAACCCAAAGCCATCCTCTAACACCCCAAAGATGTTAGAGAGTTATGTAGGAGAAGTGACAAGCGAAGCTCCGTCTTCTAGCGCACCGCGCAATCTCCTCGTGACCCAAACAAACACTGAAAACCCGATGATACAGGGGGGTGACTTGCAACCACCCTCCAGTGCTGTTTTGGTTGTTCAGTTAGACGGTAAAGAAGGTTTAACGCCAAATGACCCCTCAGTCATTGAAGGCGACACACCCGTCCGACAATTCATGGGACACCTAACAGAGAAAGGGGTTGCACGCAAATTCTACTTGTCCACCATTGTGGAGAGAAGGCTAGTACATGAGGCCCTGTTGGACACTGCATCAGATGTCACGCTCATGTCTTCCGCCTTATTCCACCAGGTTCGAGCCATTGCGCGGCGTGAAAATCGCGAGATACAGCTCCAAAACTGTTCTCTTAAAATTCAGCCGTATTCACATGCAGGCCTCACTATCCAATCTATGGCACTAATACACTTAGCCATTGGACCAATGACTTTAGTGCATCCAGTCCATGTGTCTCCTCTCGAAACAATTCCCTTCCTCATCGGCAAAGATCTCCTTAATCGCTTCGAACCACTGATTGACTTCAAAAGGTCAAAGATCTGGGCACAAGTGCGTGAGCCTCTACCCATCTGCACCCCACACCACCGGGAAGCTCAGTGTTGCCGTCTCGAAATCCGGCCTGAATCAATAGGAGATCCACCAAGTCAGATCCCTCACTTCGAGGAAGAGGAAACTGAGCCCATGGCAGCCACGCCAGAGACAGCAGTCTCTCCCTGGCCCCCTAGTGCCATGTTAGAACAACGGAACACATTCCTGTGCACTTTCACACAGCCGTCCACAACAGACGCTCCCGGCCTTCCCATCGTGAATGGTCTCACAATGCAGGACTATCATGTAGACAATGCAGTTCTGGCTCTATGGACCGACCAGTCCGCCATAAGCCAAACCCTCTTTAACACTCTGCGCCTCACTCAACCAAATATTCCTTTGGTGAGCAGTCCTTGTCGTTTTCCTCTTAACCTGACATCAAAAGCAATGTCACCCACTGATGGAATTTGCGCTTTAACCGTCCAGTGGAACAAAAGGGTAATCACCCATTATTTCTTAGTCGTCCCTAACTTACCGCACGACGTTTACATTGGAAGTGACTTCTTGGTGCGCCTCGACGTCCACGTAGACACCCTCAATGGCGTGCTGTGGTCTTTGACTGATGTTTCAACGGAAACCTGGTCCTCTGATCTCAGCAACCTAGGCTCAGGACAAACTATTCCCGAGGTATGTCAGGTCACTAACCAAGGTTCACTGGTGGTACCTGCGAACGCAGCAAATGTACCCATCCGCTTAGTCATGCGACCTGGCCAACACTTAAGCCACGCGCATGCACTTTTCCAACCGTCACCTCAGTTCTTCGAACTAGGCCTCACCCTCGAAGCCACACCTTTGGTGGAGACGCGAGCAAGATCCACCTATCTATTCGTACGGAACGAAACCACTCAACCCTTGACGATCCCTCACTCATCCCCTCTGGGTTGGTTAGTCAGTACGAAATTCCATGACTTCGAGTTGCGAATTCCGATCATAGGACCAATGCCTGAATCCCTGCTTCTTGATCAGGCAGAATCAAAGGTGTTCTACACTCATCCGACGCGAGCTGTTGCTCTCTTCTCAGCTCTGGACATGAGTAACGACGCCATTTGCAGGATAGATCTCGCTGACGACAATCAAATGACGATCACGGTTCTTTCCATAGATTCATCCCCGGAATCCTCCCGGGAACCATCTCTTCTTCCCGAAGCGGGAGAAAACACTTCAAATCCACGTACTTCAAAAGAACTATCTGACTCCGAATTTCGTATCCAAGTCGAACAAGTTCTAAAGGAGGCCGACGCCCTCCAAAGCAAAGAAGAACGTGAGAAACTCTGTGAAGTGCTTCTTAAATATCAAAAATCTTTTTCCAAAGATTCAACGGACTGTGGTCTCACTGACATTCATTCAGTACGTATTCCCACTCGTCCAGGAGCACCACCCACGTTTGTCCGCCAATACAAAATTCCGTTGGCATCCTATGAACCGGTACAAGAAATCATTGATGACTTGCTGGAAAAGGGCATAATTCGACCCTGTAACAGCACGTACTCGGCACCATTATGGCCCGTCATAAAACCAAATGGTAAATGGCGCTTAACCATCGACTATCGGAAACTAAATCAACAAGTTCCCTTGTCTCGATGGCCGATGACACAATTGGAGCAAGAACTTCCCTCGGTCCGAAACGCTAAATACTTTTCCACCATCGATGTAGCCTCTGGCTTCTGGACCATCCCGGTGCAAGCAGAAGACCAACACAAGCTCGCTTTCACTTTCGCAAACCGACAGTACACATTCACTCGGTGCCCTTTTGGATATGCCAACTCACCCGCGGAGTTTAATATTTTCTTAAACAAAGCATGCCCTGATGCCCGCGAGCGAGGCACCCTCATATATGTGGACGACATACTCATGCGTAACCACTCCCTACAGGCACACATTGACGAGATTGATCATGTTCTTGACCAGCTTACAACAGCAGGTGCGAAAATATCACTCTCCAAATGTCAGTGGTGCAGAACAAAAGTGAATTACGTCGGTCTGCTCGTAAGCACTGATGGTGTTGAACCACAAGTGAGTCGAGTGCAAGGGGTAACAAACCTCGCAGCACCCACCAATCTTAAGGAACTCCGCAGTTTCTTAGGAGTATGCAACTACTCACGACAATTCATAGAGAACTATGCGGACCTAGCTCGTCCACTTTATGACCTCCTGAAAAAGGACACTCCGTTCACCTGGGGCGAAGCCCAGGAACACGCCATGCAGGCACTAAAATCGAAACTGTGCACGGCCCCATGCCTTGCCTATCCTGACAGTAGCAAAGAATTCTACCTAGAAGTAGGGTTCTCGAACCACTGTCTCAGCTCCGGTCTGTATCAATTACACGATAGAGACAAACGTGTCATAGCCTATGCTAGTAAAACTATGCTGGCTGCCGAAAACAAATACAGTGACTGCGAAAAAGCACTACTAGCAACAGTGTGGGCAGTCAAACATTTCTCCAACTACCTAGGTGGTCAGAAGGTGATTGTTGAAACTCATCATCAACCAGTCACTTTCCTAAACAGCCAACGAATTCGAGAGGGTGTAGTAACTAACGCTCGAGTAGCATCATGGCTAATGGCTCTCCAAAGCTTTGACTTAGAGGTGCGTTACGCGCAAAACTACAAGAGCCCCCTAGGCACAGGCCTTGCGTCCTGCAGGCGATGCGAAGGAAACATTCCTTCCCAAGTGCCACAAACTCCAGAAACCCTCTTACCCACCGTGGCTAACCACCACTATTTCGATCCTAACACATGCAAAGACCTCGTCACTGCGTATGTAGATGGTTGTTCGTTCCGCCGAGAACACACCCTGATGGCAGGGGTGGGTATTATCGGAATAAACGGATGGCCTCACGAACCCCTAAGTTTCAAATTGGGTGCTCAGTCCTCCCAATATGCTGAAATAGCAGGAATTCTTATCACAATCCAGTCTGCAGTCCAGAAAAGCATAAAAACGTTGGTGATCTGCACAGACTCCAACTACGCGCGCCTAAGCTTCACATGCCACTTGAGACTGTGGAAAACCAACAACTACACCACGTCAAACAAAAAGCCAGTTAAACACAAAGAGCTTTTCGCGGCATGCGAACACTTGGTAGACACACATGACCTGCAGATCTACTGGAAGAAAGTGAAGGGTCACTCCCGAGTCCCGGGAGATGACAAAGAATTCAATGATCAAGCAGATAGCTTAGCCAAGCAAGGGGCCTGCGAAGGCACATCGTGGACATTCGATCCCTCCCTTTTTCCAAACCCACCCGACATCGAAGTCCTAGCTATCACACGGTCTCGAACTGTAACAAAGGCGTCGCCTGACAATGCCAAAACTACCATTGTCTCTATTAACCCTGCTTTTTCGGACGCTGACTTAGTTACTCTCCAAGCTCGAGACCCATCCATTTCTAAAATGCTTAGCCATGTCTCTGACCCATCTACTAATCCCATCGCAGCACAAGATCTTGACACCATACCAGGCCTTAAAGACCTATACGGCGCCAAAGCGTCCCTCCAAGTCGTCAAAGGCTTGCTAGTTCATGCCACTGACTCGCACACTTCACCTACGTTCGTGGTTCCTCAGTGCCACAGGGGGGTGATGCTGATGCACGCCCATGACTCCCCATCTGCGGGACACAAAGGGGTCAAAGCAACACACCATGCGCTCAAGCAGGTGGCATATTGGCCCCACATGGTAAAAGATGTGGCTGACTACATTAAAGGCTGTCTGGTATGCTGCCAATTTCAACCCTCGAATCCTCTTCATAGAGCCCCCTTGCAAAAGAAAGGAGTATCCTTCCCTTGGTCAAACCTCCAGATAGACTGGGTTGGACCACTCACTCGAACAGTAAGAGGTAACAAGTACTTCCTCACAGTCACGTGTGCATTCACTAAATGGGTAGAATGCCTCCCCGCACCGAATGACACAGCGCTAACCACTGCATACTTACTGATGAACCATGTCTTCTCACGGTTTGGCCTACCCAGCCGTGTCGACTCTGACAGAGGGACACATTTCACAGCTGAGGTCATGCAGCAGCTCTGGCAACTCTTAGGAGTAAAAGCCAGCCTTCACATTAGCTACCATCCTCAAAGCTCAGGTCAGGTAGAACGAGCCAACCGAACTGTTGTTAGCATACTGAAAAAGTACGTAGCAGTAAACCAACGAGACTGGGATGTCAAACTCCCCCTCGTACTGATGGCCATACGGGCGACCCCGCACGACGCGGTCGGGGTCTCACCCTTTGAGTTGATGACAGGGAGACAAATGACTCTGCCTCTACATCTGTTATATCAGCCAGGTGAAGCTAGCATAGCCGTAGCCTACACCACTCATCAGTATATGGAGGACCTGCAGAAACACCTCAAAGCTACTTTCGCCTTTGCCCAGCAGAAACTGGAAAGAAGTGCAGAAGGTCGCAAAGCGTACTATGATCACAAAGCATCCCACGATGAACTCCAAATAGGGGACAAAGTATGGTACTACATCTTTGTCCAACCTGTTGGAAGGTCGCGAAAAACAGGGGGGAATTTGGCCCGCAAATTCCTACCCCGATGGTCCGGTCCCTACAAGATAACAGACAAACTGTCCCCCGTTGTTTACAGGATCAAAATAAACAAAGCTCGGGGCAGTACTGAATTCAAATGGGTCCACCGCAACCAAATCCGACCACACACAACCCCCATGGGACTTGTAGGGGATACTAACGCTTGTGTTAGATCATAAACGACAGAACCAAAGGCAGGAAGGGTGTTAGTTAACAAACAACTATAACCTTCTACTCACACCTTAGTTCTCCTATCCCCTTTCCCTTTTTCTCTCACTCTTTAGCAGGCAACGAGCTTCTAACCAGACTGAGGACACTCAGGGTGCAAGACCCTAGTCCCTCATCGTCAATTATTATAGAGTGCTTACCCTAGGAAAATTTTATCAAAAGGGGGGTACCGTGAAAAATTTTATAATTTGTCTAAACGACTCGCCATAAATACCCTAAATCTAACCATGAGCATCTCTTCCGGTAGGATGGCCCCGCTGCTCATTCTCCTGATCGTCGGCTCCCTAGGAACCGCCGTGCTCCCTGAAGTGATTGAACCAGGTCCTGACTCAGGAATAATACTGAAAGACCAGCCGGGACTGCTAATCACTAATTGCCGCCTCCATACCCAGAGAGTATTTATACGGTTGAATCCCGCCGAAGCGTGTAGCAAAAACCTACCGATAACCACGCTGCAGACTGGCCGGAATGGAGTTAGATGGACTGAGGAAGCTATCAGCCATGCTGAAGCCGACGTAACTCACATGCTCCGCCAGCTACAAAAGTTTACCGTAACGCAATCAGAACTAAATGGTTTTAATAAACGACCTAAACGCTTCATAGGTGGATTGTTAATGGCAGCTGCAACTGTGGGATCACTACTAAGTCTCGGAACGTCCGCCGTCAATGCCGTCAATGTAGCCACTGTTAAACGTCAAGTAGGGGAATTACAAACGGAAATTCCGAACATTAAAACCCAATTAGACAAACAGCAGCAGCACCTGCAAACCATTGGGCAAACCCTACGTGGCACCGTCGTAGTGCTCAACGCTCACAGTGTCGCCTTGAACAAAACGCTCCAGACGGTTAACTCCATGCTTTCAGTAGTACAGCTTGACCTTGCCCACATCCAGCTTGTGAATATGTTATTGTCTGATATGCTACAAGAAATTGGCTCCTCTGTAGATAGCCTAGCCATGGGGAGAATTCCTCCCTACCTGGTGCCCCTATCCTTAGTACAGGAGATTTTATCCACAGCAACTCGAGAAGTAGTTACTGATCTCCAGGCCCACCTAGCCTATACCTTAGGTAGCGCCATCCCAATTTATGTTG
Source organism: Hoplias malabaricus (assembly GCF_029633855.1). Classification (NCBI taxonomy): domain Eukaryota; kingdom Metazoa; phylum Chordata; class Actinopteri; order Characiformes; family Erythrinidae; genus Hoplias; species Hoplias malabaricus. The sequence goes on from NC_089820.1 coordinate 38,542,021, forward strand.
ATCCTCAAGACCGAGAATTAGCATTCATTATTAACCTTCCCATAATGGCGCCTGAAAACATATACCGTTGAAAGATGTTGTCAACGTTGGCTTCTGGCAAGATTCTGCCTACGTTCGTGTGAAAACAACATCTCTTGTAACATACCAAGACGATAACCCTGACCTATATCTGGTACCCAATTTGCTTATGTGCACACTCACTAAAGACATTCACTACTTGTGCCCTAGCAAACCTTTCATTCGTGACAGCGCAAATGGGATCTGTGGCCTTAAGCCTATGATGAGTAATACTCAATGCCCGGTAGTCGTCACGCCCCGACGTTTGGTAACCAGTACTCAAGCTGAAATTGTTGGAAATCGTTGGTTGGTTAACACCCCCTTTAGAGAGGCCCTACTAACCTATGATCAACATGACACCTCAGAAAGGGTACTCCTTCCTAGCCAAACCTTCTGGGTAGACGTCCCCGTAAACGCAATCTTACATGTAGGAGACCTGGCCCTGTATCACCTAAACCCTGACCAATATGAGAGCGACGTAGAAATCTCAGAGTTCTTCTCCAAACACACCATCGAGCTAGATACTAAAACCCTAACTCGCCTAGAATATGAGGGAACCCAAGTCATTGACCTCACCCCCATAGATAACACTCTTAGAGAACTATCGTCTCAACCCCTATGGCCAGTTCAGCCTGTCACCTATGCATGGTCCACCCCGGACACCTTACTAGTTACCCTGGTAGGATTAGGATATCTTTTGACCTTTGGTATAGCTTGGTTCTATTTCAAACGCACTCGAGCCCTCCAGAGCAGGTTAGAAACTTGGTCTAATAAAATGGTCAAATTCGTTAGACATAAGAGAGCCCAGAGAGGTGAACCCCCAAGTTTTAGATATGAAGCCGAAGGCCATGTCGAAGAATCAGCTCTCGAGGTCGCGTTTGAACAAGACCTGCCCCTAAATAATTAGGATCCCTTCAGCCTGCAAACATACACATTCCATATGCACCCATACACTAATAGTAATACATCAGCTCTGGAAATGTGTTTGAATATGCTTGCTGATCTCACCTTCCTCCACAGCAAAGTTTCTTTTCAGCTCCATGCTCCCTGCAGAACCATAAAACTGAAAAGAAAGGGGGGAATGTAGTGGAGTATGGACCAAATATGAATATTGGACAATGAAGGAATAATGAAATGAAAGGTTTTAAATTAAACCTTTCTCACTCTGACCAGGACCTTCGTCTGGTCCCGAAGTCAACATTCCACAGGACTGTTTGAACAACGGGTGCAAAGCCCCCACACACGCACACTCATAAGCTAAGAGCATCAAAGAACCCTTTAACGTAACATATGGCATCTGGATCCCCTAACCTCTTCAGGAACTCAAGATAACTTTTATGATGCTTTTAGAGAGACAGGAACTTCAAACAAAGAAGAGAGCTTTTACGGCCGCCTATGACAAAGTGGCGCCTCAATATCCCTTATCTTTCACGGGGATCAACAGATGTTCAAACCAAAGTGACCTCGAGTGAACTCCCGTGAATCACCAACCGAAACACGGATTAACAACGACACCAAATGGACACTGGCGGAACTACACCTCGCTCGGAGTCGCCGCAAGACAATAGCGAAAATAGTCAAACTCCGAGTTATTTGTGTATAAACAAATGTATTAATGTCACTTTTCTGTACCCTCAGATGAATGCCGATCTCCTAATGAAATGATGTATAATGCCGATTGTTTCCATTACAAAGATCAGTTTTGTCTCTGAATGAGAGAAAATGGATTAATGTTTTATTTTTCAGCGTATCATCACGAATTGGACTTGAACAATGTACTCAAGATGGGACCTTATGTAAATGTCTGATATTAATAGTCCAATGTACTCATTGTTATATGTTGATAACAGGTATAAGAATTTTGATACGAGAAACTCATATTCCTTATGTAGGAATCACAGATTCAAACACCCTCCTACTCTCTCTCTCCCTCGCGAGAGTCACGTGAGCCTGGATTTGTGTCCAATCAGAAAGAGGACGCCTCCCGTTAGAGCGTGACCGCGCCAGCCTTGAAAAGGCAGAGTAGCCCAAAGCAAATGAGTTCGAAATTTGAAGAGTCGCGAGGACTCTACAAAAGTAACGGACCACTGAAAAGAGAGGACGCCGAAGACAACAACCACGAGGAGATCCGAGAAACCTTAAACAACAAAAAAACGCTGTCTCTTCCACGCCGACAACGAAACAAAGGAACCCTCTCAGAGACTTCAGAAAAGCTTACGAGAGACGTCTCGAAATTAGCTAAGAGTATGAAGTTTAACTAATAAGTCGAATAATTTGAATATCTTTCTTTTCTTTTAATCTTGTTTATGTTTATTACCTACCTAAGTTTAATCTCACGACTAATCGAAGCAGGGGAACTTATTCGTGGCCAGAATAAGGAAACACTGCCGAGGTACCATAGAGTCTTAGAATAAGTGAGTTTATTGAAGCGGTTTTTCAGTTCTGGAGCTGCAGCAACCAGCGAACTTTCGTCTAAACGTCCATATTTTGGACTCTCCCACTCCGGACCGAAGGCCGAAGAGAGGATCCTGCCGCCTGCGTCATCACCCTCCGGGTACGCCCGAGACAACTCAATCAACAAGAAAGACCTCCACGCTAAACCAGCCTGGACGCTTCTGCGGTAAGAACCGCGAGACTAAGTGAGACGCCTCCATTCCCAGGATTCCAAAGAGCCTCTGCATCCAAACGAGTGGTAAAAACCCGACGAAAAGTAAGCTAAACTTATGCACTTCCAGAGCTGAACACCGAATTAAGTTCTTGATAAATTCTGTATTAATTAAACCTTAGTTAGTAACCTTAGTCACAAGTTAGAAGTGCCTAGCTCACCTTAAGGTCAAAATCAGTTCCCCCTGCCGGACACCGTGAGATTACAGGGTTGTGCTATGTTAACTAAATATCTTCTTTTTATTAATAAAACTCTCATTATTTGAAGTCACAGTGTTTGCAATTTATTCATTAGAATTTCTGAAAATCCTGAAGAACTCATTTAGCATGATTATTATTCATTCTCAAACTAATTATTAATGTTTTAATTGCTTAAACCAATTATAAATCTTAATTAATATCATTAAGTCAAATATCAGAGGTTGGAGGAGTTTGAATAAGGTCAAGGCTATAAAACAAATTATAAAATTATATATATATGTATCGGGGTGTATGACCAACATCCACTACAAGTGCATATTTTTGCTGCTGCAAAACAAACCCATGTATGAGAGGATATGAACGCCATTGGCTGCATTATAAAATGGACAGCTAACCCTGGCTGGTGATTGGCTTAATAAAAAAGTCACTGACATCAAGGCTTGCTTGTGTAATTGGCTGTAGTTGAAAATGATTGACTTATGCTCAAGTTTGAAGCGGTAAGAGGCATCATAAATGCTGACATAGAATTTATATTTGAGGGAACACTTTCATGGCAATTTATATATATATATATATATATATATATATATATATATATATATATATATATTATATATATTCCTTGTGTATTCACATACTTGGTCAAAATCTGATTCTGATTATTTATTTTTGTTTTATAGGCACAACGACATGCAGAAAAATACAGCAGCCGTCCCACTACCTGAACATAGGCCACTCAGAGACATTCTGGCCAGATGAACGAGAACAAAAACTTTTGCTCTTGAAGTAAATGTGGCCAAACTTTGGCTGGCCACAAAGCTTGCAGGGGAGGCTGGCAGGATCCTGCTGAACACAAACCTCCTCCTTCAGCTCCTTCAAGACAATCCTATGTTGCTCCATTCTCCTCTTCCACCTCTACATTGTAGCTGGTCACCTCTGCTGATATTAACAAAATCACAACATGAAATCCAAGAAGACTTATTTTAAACATAGCACAAAAAGTAAGAAAATTTGCTTTTAGTAGATTATTTCTTTATTGTAACAATGCTTCTTGGCAATAAATCTTATACTGTTGGAAAGCCTGTTAATTTCCCTTTTAAATTGTGCCACATTTGTAAGGAACATGCATTTGTGGGATGAGCAGTAGAGCTGAGTATGTGGGTTGCGCTCATGACAAAATTACCAAATCCTCTCTGGCAATGTCAAACAGGTTATTCTGCCATTGACTCATTTGGTGTTTGGTGACTGGATAATTGATGTTTGAAGAAACAAGACATTGGCAATTTACAATTTATTCATTTAAAAACAGGAGCCTCAGCAGTGTGTGAAATAAACATACACAGCCACATCAGCCTGGTCACCAGCCTGGTCACACTGCTGTGGGATGACATCCCATTCTTCAACCAGCATTTGTTGCAAGTCAGCCGATATGGTTGTGTTGGCACATACAGCATGCCCAAGTTGATCCCACAAGTGTTCAATGGCGTTGAGCTCAGGACTGCTGGCAGGCCATTACATCATCTCCACTCCCAAATTCTGTAGGTAGTCTCTGATAAATCCCTCTCTGTGGGCACAAGTGTTGTCATCTTGGAGGATAGAGTTTGGTTCCAGACTCTGGAGATATGGGATTGCCACTCGTTGCATATTTTGATCTCTATCGCTATGCATTGAAATTGCGTACAATGATGACAAGCCTCGTTTTTCCAGTGTGAGAGATGCCACCCCACATCACACAAAACACTCTACTGCCCATCCCACAAATGCATGTTCCTTACAAATGTGGCACCATTTAATAGGGAGATTACCAGGCTTTTCAAACAGTATAAGATTTATTTCCAAGAAGCATTGTTACAACAGAGAAATTTACTTATTTTTGTGCTATGTTTACATTAACCATACATTAACAGGTCTGGCAAAATTCTTTGGGGCTCCTGCTCTTACCTCACTTTTGGGCCCTCAAGTTCTTTCAGGAGATGCTCCCTCCTTATCCTCTCTGATTTGGAGATGGCATTTGGCCAGCCTTTGGAGCAGGACTTGAGATGCTTTCCTCTTCTTACTCTCCTGTTTGTCTGGAAGTGTCACATTAGAAGCTTGGAGAGCATGCACCCTATCCAGCTGCTTTCAAAACATTTTCCTTCTCTCTCTTTGCTTGATGGAAATGACAGGCAGCCAGCGTGTAAGGCAGAATTAACTTGCTCACTTTCTCTCCCTATCTAGGTGCAACACCTCTGGCTTTAAGGCATGTATGTGCCACCCCAAATGGCAATGGATTTGGGTGGCACTGTGGCGCAGCAGGTAGTGTCGCAGTCACACAGCTCCAGGGACCTGGAGGTTGTGGGTTCGATTCCCGCTCCGGGTGACTGTCTGTAAGGAGTTGGTGCGTTCTTCCCGTGTACGCGTGGGTCTCCTCCGGGTGCTCCCGTTTCCTCCCACAGTCCAAAAACACATGTTGGTAGGTGGATTGGTGACTCAAAAGTGTCCGTGTCTGTGTTGCCCTGTGAAGGACTGGTGCCCCCTCCAGGGTGTATTCCCGCTTTGCACCCAATGATTCCAGGTAGGCTCTGGACCCACCGTGAGCGTGATATTTTGCATACAGCACATGGAGAGTCTTAAAAGGGCAATGGCATGAAGAAGGCTGAGTGATAAAATGATGACCTCTTTTGCCCGCGTGACCCAGAGTGCCCCAATAATCCACCCCCCTCAGTGACCCCAAGTCGTTCACAGAGGAAAGCTACTGAGCAGAAAGAGGCACCCCATGCTTATTCTGAGGTGAGGTCATCATGCCTGTGAATTGTTTTGTTTGGTTTTTACTGCATAAAAGAAAGAAGGGCAAATTATGTTTATAACAATACACTTGCGAACATGTACTGACAGTCATATGTTCTGAAAGGGGGCGGCACGGTGGCGCAGCTCCAGGGACCTGGAGGTTGTGGGTTCGATTCCCGCTCCGGGTGACTGTCTGTAAGGAGTTGGTGTGTTCTCCCTGTGTCCGTGTGGGTTTCCTCCGGGTGCTCCAGTTTCCTCCCACAGTCCAAAAACACATGTTGGTAGGTGGATTGGCACTTGACTTCCTGTACAAGATGATCAGGAGGGTGCTTGACTTGGATGGCTGGTACTACATGGCCGTGGAGTACCTTGAAAGTCATCATTGTCAGAAAAAAGGTGACAGGATGTTCATAGGATGTCGTGGAGCAGTTGGAACCTGCACATCGTACATTGTTTCCAGCCATTCTCATGTACAGGTGTGCTCACACAAAGCAGTTATTCTTCAAGCACTCACTACAACCATTGAAGCCAGTTTCACACCTCTTTGTTGTTCAAGCTTTGGAGTACTTAAACATGTAGTTATAGAGCCTTGGTGCTGCTAAGCCCCCTTTGTTCTCATGTAACAGTTTCCTGAGGCCTTTCTGCATTCTTAATCTAAATGTTTGTGTATGTTTAACAGGTTGTCCTGTGACATGAAAGTGAGTTGGCTGATGCGTGAGTGGTCCCTTGGCAACAGCGCCACTGCACTGTACCATAAGCACCGAGAGCAGCACAATGAGACTTGGATGACCAATACAATGCTCTACCTCGCCACACTGGCTCCTCACTGTCCACTCAAGGATCAGTGAGATAAACGATCTGTTTTTCGATCAGTCCTAAAGATGGATTCAACAAAGAAGGTAGCATTTAAAATTTTGTATGACTGCTAAAATATAGTCAAGTACTATGGTAGAAACAATATATTGATTTATTTTTTTTTTTTTGGTTCAAGGTGACCAAGAAACTGGCTGGAGATTTAGTCACCAACTTGGTAAATGAGTTTAGGCAGGTCCTCATGTCTGTACTCACAACCCACAAGGGAGACGGGCTGCTGCACAGCGGGGCTAATGGGGCACTTCCGTGGCGCTGATGGGGACTATTGCTCTACAGCAGGGAGTTTGAGAGTGGCTGCTATGCTCCACGAGTGGGAGGAACTTATCAGGCTGAACATGATGCACCTAATGCGAATTCACAGTGGGAGTCACCACAGACAGCTACCAGTTCTACAGAGTCTTTATGGCAAAGTTATCTGCCTGCATTTTTGAGTGGGATGCTGGATACATGGCTTATCTGCAAGAGGCTGTTTAGAGCTGAAAGGGAAGCAGGGCATTACGCCCCTGACCGATGACGAGCCCACTGCCAAGCTGAACACAAAACTGCTTGCTCGACGCTGTTGCCGCCACACGAGAAACCAAGGAGCTCATCGATCTGCTTCTGGTAGCTTCCAGTGATGTCAAGGACACAGTGTGCATTCCCCTGCTGTACAAGGAACAAATGGATGTGGGACACACAACACCACCTCGATTGCATCCAGGATCCTCTGGACTCCAGCTCTAGACCAGGACAGGGAAGGTTACCAAGGGAGGGGTCGTTCCTCCTGTGTACCTCTGTGCACGTGGTTCCACATTCCTGGAGGCATTCCACCTTCATCTCAACCATTTCAATCCTGGTGACTATTTTACTTTTAAATTTGGGATTGTGTGCATGTGTGTTCATTGTGAAGTTACTTAAAATTATTTTCTTTGCTGTACAGGCAGATCTGTGAATGCAGAGAACTTCCAGGCATACCTCCTGGAAGGGTTGGTGAGGTGGAATGTGGATCGTGCTGCATCAGCAGTAAACCAGTCAGAGCAGTTGCTGCTGTGTTATAATGGCCACCCTCAACACGCCCTCAACCAGCTAAGTGAAGAGCTGCTGGGCTGTTTAATCATGAATGGAAATGGGAGCACAACTAACCTCAATTTTTCTTGTCAGGGTTTTTTTTTTTTTCTTTTTTTTTAAACAGGGCCGGATGGAGCTCCAGGTTACGAGCTTGTGGTGAGGCTGGCCAGGTAGAGCAACTCCTTCAGAGATGTTTTAAGGCCAGTCATTCAAAAGACCACCGTATCCAGTGGGGTTTAAAGCTTAAAGTGGTAGCTTGATATGTTTCAATGTTCTTGACAAGGATTTTAATGCTGTATGATCTGTGCTGGCAAATTTATTTTTAATAACACGTTCTGTATTATTCTGTTTCTCTGAACAATTGTTTGTTAGGTCATCTGCTTAGAGCTGTGTGCCATTCACCCTCATGGCCGAAGGGTCACTGGAGCGAGGGTGAACCGCTGGGCTGCGATCCTGTAGGACTACGACAGGATCAGTAGGCTGTTTCTGTATAGCCCAGGTCTCATGTAGGCAACGCCACTTCAGTTGTATGAGATAAACCAGCACAACCGTTGTGTAGTAAGACTTTTAAACTTACGTTGTTGATTAACATCAATGCTTGGAAAGCTCTCTTTAACAAGCACTGAATAATACTGTTCTTTCTTACTTATTATAGGCACAACAGCCTGCAGCAGAAACAGGAGCAAACATTGTTGGCAATGGAGATTACTGTGCCAAAGCCAAGCTTCTCAGCTGCCACTCCATTGCCAGAACCAAGTGAGAAAGTGGCTGAGGAATACCCTAGGACGTTGGTTTTCCCCACATCTCCAGACCTGTCAGGGCAAGCTGTACAGTGAAGACAGCCTGCTACCACAGCTCCTGCTTCTACTCCACCTCTGCCTGTGCAACTGCCATGCCAGCCACAGCCTCAGAAATCCATACCAACGCTACTGTTTCTTCAGCCATCTGTGCTCCGCCCGAACCTTGTGCCTCTGGTGAACCAGCCGCCACTTCTTGCTTCAGCCGACATCTTAGCCACTCCAGCCAGCCCTTATGACAGGACCTCTAAATCAAATCAAATCAAATTTATTTATATAGCGCATTTCACGACTGATGTTGTCACAAAGCAGCTTCACAGAATTCCAGTAAGACAAAGATTTGACATGAAATGTAAAAACAAATGTAAAACCCTCAAGTGAGCAAGCCAGGGGCGACAGTGGCAAGGAAAAACTCCCTCAGCTGAGGAAGAAACCTTGGGAGGAACCAAGGCTCACAAGGGGTGACCCATCCTCCTCTGGTCAGTCTACTGGTGATGATAGTTAGTAGTCCATGAGAACTTCAGTGTAGGGACAGCTTCAAGGCACTTGGTGGTTGCTGGAGCATGGGCAGCTGGTCTGAAGCGTGGAGGAGGGTCTCGACAGTCATCCATCAGTGTCCAGACAGACAGGTGGGCAGTCGTTTACTCGGAAAGATGTAAAGGGATGGAATTAGTTTTGAACTGTTTTGTGTTTGTAAAGTAGAAAATATGAAAATTTCCAGAGTGTGGCTAATGACTCCGGCAGATCTGACTATGACAGCTTTAACTAAAAGGAGAGAACCAGGAGGACACACAGACACGGGAGCATCCTGAAACACTGGCATCCCTCCGCTCCACCGTCAACAAACCTGAGTGATCGCGAGAAGCGGCGGGACGACAGCACCAGCGTCTCAGTTTACTATAATTCCCTGTGTCCATGTCCATGTTCCTACCTCCCCAGTCAGCACTTCAGCAGTCAAACTGACTCCTCAGCCAACCCAGCCTGAAAGAAAATGGAGCAGGTCAACAGAATGGAGGAGACGGAGGGAAGCCGAAGCATTGAGTAAGTAGCAGGGTTCCACACTTTCAGCCAAATTTCACCAACAAACGTACGTGGTGCAAATTATCAGTATGTTTTTTTTTTTCGTCTTCCTTCCAATGACAATACATTAGCACTAGAAAATGGCATCTCATGTTTAGCACTATGAGTATGGTAAGGGAGAAACCGTTCTTTCCTGCTTTTTAGAATTTATGACTTGATAATTGCAGGGGTCAGTAAAATGCATGGTCAGTACAGTTTTAGTGCGTGACCTCAAGGTACGTGGGAACCTCATGAGAATGATACATAATCTATTTGATGGAGAACACAGACCTCACGCACTTCACGTATGACACGTGAAACAAACCGACTCTGAGAAACTATATAAACAGGAAAGTGTCACTGATACAGGGAGAGTAAGCCAATGTGCGTTTGCAGCTCTCCTGCTGGCGAGAATCTGCAGAATAAAGTTCCATTCTCATTCCTAAGGCAATTGATTTTTGGTGATTTGTTTGTGTTTGAATTTTTTTCTTCGAATGTTCTACAAATGTTCCAGTTGCGGGCAGCCAAAAACCAGAGAGTTTGGACATAGCAGGATAGGGAACAGGCCTTTCTGTGCCTCAGAAGAAGGAAAGGCATTAGAGGAATGGCTGGCTGAGCAAGAGGAAGAGGGGGATCACATGAAACATGGACACTGGTATTTATAACAGAAGTACATCCATATACGCTGTCCCTACACTGAAGCTGTCCCTACACTGAAGTTCTCATGGACTACTAACTATCATCACCAGTAGATTGACCAGAGGAGGATGGGTCACCCCTTGTGAGCCTTGGTTCCTCCCAAGGTTTCTTCCTCAGCTGGGGGAGTTTTTCCTTGCCACTGTCGCCCCTGGCTTGCTCACTTGAGGGTTTTACATTTGTCTTTACATTTCATGTCAAATCTTGTCTTACTGGAATTCTGTGAAGCTGCTTTGTGACAACATCAGTTGTGAAAAGCGCTATATAAATAAATTTGATTTGATTTGATTTGATATACACTATCTATATATATATATATTGTTCATTGTTTTTCTTGCATTTGTATTTGCTCTTAAATATGCTTTTAAATGTTATAATATTGATACAGTAGTCAGCACTATATGCGCTCAATAACTTTTAAAGTTAATATATAATACTACTGTACTGCTCTACTCAAGATATTACATTCATTGCAATTTATCCTGTATATAATTCAGACCTGTTACATAATATTTCATATTCTGCACTACAGAAACAAATGACCATATTTTACTTTATGTGTAATTTATGTGTACTTATCAATAATGTACTTAAATATATAGGATGTGACCTTGGTAAATTTATTTGACATAATATATATTATACATAATACAATTTTATATATATATATATATATATCGGGGCGGCACGGTAGTGTCGCAGTCACACAGCTCCAGGGGCCTGGAGGTTGTGGGTTCGATTCCCGCTCCGGGTGACTGTCTGTGAGGAGTTGGTGTGTTCTCCCCGTGTCCGCGTGGGTTTCCTCTGGGTGCTCCGGTTTCCTCCCACAGTCCAAAAACACACGTTGCAGGTGGATTGGCGACTCGAAAGTGTCCGTAGGTGTGAGTGTGTGAGTGAATGTGTCTGTGTTGCCCTGTGAAGGACTGACGTCCCCTCCAGGGTGTATTCCCGCCTTGCGCCCAATGATTCCAGGTAGGCTCTGGACCCCCCGCGACCCTAAATTGGATAAGCGGTTACAGATAATGGATGGATGGATGAATGTTGATATTCTACATGGGTGAGTATTACACTTAGTGATAGTTTGTAGCACAGACATTTTCCTTTATCAGAAATTTAATGGATCAAGCTAAGACAAGTTCAGTGTTTTAAACACCACACTTTGTTAATGTCTGTTCACTACATGCACAGAACAGCCAAGCGTCTGTATGGCTTCAGCTAGTATTTCAACTGCTGAACATACTTATCTGTCCATGCAGATATAGTGCGTTGTATGTGGGTATGTATCTTCAGAAAAAATATAATTAGTAATAATTGAGTTTTACTTATGTCACAATGTCTTCATGATTTAAAGTTAAAAATTAATTATGGCCACAGAGTTCATGCAGAATTGTAATATTGTTTATTTATTTGCCAAGTGGCATAGCAAAATGTCATTCCCATCAAAACTACAAAAACCCAGTTTTTAAACATGAAAAGGAGATAACAAACAGGTTATTTTAACTCATTTATGTATTGTAAACAGTTAATTTTAAGATATAACTGATTAGTGTTTTTATAACATTCAACACAAGTTTTCGCAATTCAAATTGTTTTCATATATATATATATATATATACACACACACACTTACATTTTTCATGTAACAGCACAAGATTGTAGAACAACCATTTTAAAACTACTTTTGCTACTTTCTTTGAAAAAGAAAAATGTGAATGAGACGTGCTGTTGAGATATGGCAAGAGATGGTATGTGCAGAGAGCAAAAGAGATATATATATATTTTGTTTAGCACCCCCTAAAACAGATTTAATGACGTCCATGCTGTTCAGATTTGTAATTGTAACATTAAATAATCAAATGCGGAAAGCCATTCATATGCAATACAATGGCACCATATCGCACTGTTTGGGTATTTTGCCAGTTTTTTTGCCATATACTGGGGAGAAGTAAATTGTAATATTTTGGGGATTTTTGTGACAAAAATTTTAAAATGAGGAACGCTTCAAGATTTTGCCTATCTTCCTTTTATAAAATGTAATGAAATATGAGCATTTTGTCTGGTTGTTTAAACTCTCAATGAAAATGTGTCAAGGCCAGAGGTGCGCCTGGTATTTTTGAGGGTCTGGTTTAGGCTCCACCCCCCTTGAGCAGTCAGCAGGGAAATCATTGACATGGAAAACATTGTATGAGATCTAATACATTTTGTAAAAGTGTTAAGACCTGTGATGTCAACTTAATAATTTTGTGGCTGGATTTGACCTCTCTATAAAGTTATTTTCAAAAATTAAACAGTGACACACCTAGTGACCTGTGGATTTTTAAAAATTACATTACAACTAGAAATAATACAAAGTATTATTTTGATATTTTACTCGATTGACTGTTACACCATGTTGAAAACAGTGTATTAATGGGTTGAATTTTACATCACAATACAGTGTAGCTGCCATACTGGGGACGTACACATACACACCGCTCTAATAAAACGGTAGTGTTTAAATTATGTAAATATTTAAATACATTTTAGTGAAGGTAATATTCTCATTATTTACATGTATTTAAAGTGCAGATTTTAATAGCCTTTGACTAGTGTTAGCAAATCCATGACCTAGGATCTTTTTTCCTGAAAAAGTGAAATCGTCATTACTGCAACATGAAGAGCCCCTCCCCCAGGCCTAGATCCAGAGTGGATGCCAACCCTATTCTGGGCAAGGGAAACCGTGTCCTTGTTGTTTTGGTCTGCTGAGAGCTGAGTTGGAGTTCCACTGGCATTTGCACAGCGTTTTCTGGGCAGACTACCGGTGATTAAACAGAATTTTAGACAAAAGCCACATTTTAGCACTTTTCCATTCACAGTCCTGCTTACTCATTTTTCTTCATTAGGTTTTTTGTTATTCTTTATAAATTAGATTAGTAAATAATTTTAATCCAACACAGTGTCAACATTCTCAGCATAATAATTTTATCAGGATTACTCTATTATATCTTGGTAATATTAGTAATATTAGTATTAGTTTGCTTTCCAGAATAAAAGTCTGTGCATTGAAAATCTGTTTGAGGAGATTAAAAATTAGTTATATCCTGTACACAGGACAGTAATCCAAATTGTACGATGGTGGACCAGCAGTGGTCCACAGTCAGTGGTGTGCCAACGTTTTTACGGCAGTGGGCCGATATATACTCGATGTCTGGGAAGTTATAAGGTGAGGGCATGGACGTTAGATCTGTTTTAGGGGGTTATAGCATCCCACCTAGATGTTTTTTAGCCTTCCCACCCACTGATGCACTAATTGAAAAAGCATTTTGCTAGCAGCCCTTAGACACATAACACTGATGTGACATCTTTTTAGTTGGATTCTAGTCACATCATCACATAACCCAAACACAACCAATTTTCAACATTTAAAACTTATGCGAGATTTTAATGTGAATATGACGTCAACAAAGCTGAAATGCAATTTGAATTTGAATTTTTAAGCAGTATGTTGAATTTTGGTTGTGGTTTGGATTCAGTTCTTATCTACAGCATTTTCATTAACATATTCCTAACCATTTCATGGCTTTGCTATCGCTATTTTATTTACTGTTTACCATTCATAAAAGAAGCTTCTCCAATACCCCACTTAAAACCAAGGAGGCAGGTCTCCTGATCTATAAATCATACACAGCCGTCAGCCACAGCTGCTGGGTAGAATGAGTTGGAGATCTACGGCTCACTGACGTTCAAATCAAAACACTGGGATCTACCTTACTGTTCACTAGCAGGCAACAAAGCGACAAGTACGACGGAATTTAAGGGCCACGGCGTTTGGGGGAGTGAAGAAAAAAATTCTCAGAATAATTGAGAAAATCTCTCGGAGTAATTCTGAGAAAAAAAATCTCTGAATAATTCTGAGAAAAAGAAATCTCTGAATAATTCTGAGAAAAAATCTCGGAGTAATTCACAGAATATACTCGGAATAACTGAGAAAAAATCTCGGAATAATTCTGAGAAAAAAAAAATCTCGGAATAATTGAGTAAAAAAGGTCTGTGTGCCATGAGTAACTCACAGTCTGTGTGCCATGAGTAAGTTGTAAAAGAAGCAGTCACTGAAGTGAACAAAATTAGTTATTAAATGCATCCACACAACATGACGACCACGTCAGTGCAATGCATAAGGCTTTAGTTTATTGTACGAGTCCGAGCCCTAACGCGATAGAGCCTCGTGGGCGCCGGAGTTCCACTCGCTCTGGATCTAGCATTTTCGTGATCACTAATTGTATCATGTTGAACTACCTGCTATGGTTCGTGCACCGATTCAGGGTTTAAATACTAATCACAATGTGGTCTGTGGTGGAAAATTATGACAGAAAATAAGACAGCTCTTGAGTCTCTGAGTCAGCATCAAGTGAGATAGCAATTTTTTATTAACGTGAGAGAGGGACGTGCGCGCAATGCTGTTTTTCACCTCTCTGTTGACCATTTCTCGATCAGCGTCTATTATACCTGGAAAACCCTTTGAAGTTCACCATCTGTTCGCTCTTTTACATTTCAGTCATCTTTCAATGTATCCTGTTCCCAAAACTCTGAGTTTCCCACCATTTGTTTTCCACTATCTCCTGTATTTCTAACACCTTTCCAGACGTGCCCTGTGCCTCCCCCTCTACCTCTGTGGTCTGGAGACAAAGGGAGTTGATTGAAGGGAAGGCGTCGACGTGTTATTTGAAACACACACACACAAATAAGTCTGCTGTCTCACCCAGAGAATTAGGAATAAAACAATTTCAGTTTACACAAGCATGCGTGGCCATTGCTGATTAAAAATATCTCTATTGATTATGAATCATTTCTATAAACAAATTTCCATCACAGGTCTTGATGTGGAACAGAAAGAGTTTATTCCAGAAATCTATACCATAGCATGCCTTAAGCAACACACTGCAATTCCACAGTTACACTGTGTGTCTGCTCCATTATACGAAGCGAATAATTTTGGAATCTTGGAATAATTCTAAGAAAAAAATCTAGGAATAATTCTGAGATTTTTTCTCAGAATTCTGACTTTAATCTCGGAATCTTTTTTTTTTTTCTCCCCCAACGCCGTGGCCCTAAATCTCCGTCGTAGACAAGCATCAGTCATTTCCCATGGAAGAATACAATTTGTAGCAGAGTTTCAGCGGCAAGTGACACAGCTACAGAGCAAAAAATCAAGTTGAGATTTTCTGAACTTTATGCAAATTAGTTATGACGCAGTGAAGCGATCTTCTTAACGATTGGCCTCAAGAAATTCTTTATATAGACAGGGTCCGAAGTTCAGCCAGCTTCTGCTCTCTGAACACACCCACCCCCTAAGACAACAGGAGTGGCAAGCTGTTAACATTAAATCGCTTTCGTCTGACTATCTTTAATTAAATTTTGGATATCTACAACATAATTTTGACTAGAAACAATTAGACTAGTCAGAATTTCTTTTAAGATATCTCTAATGATGTCAGCGAATTCGTCATCTGATGAGCCATACATCCTGAATTAGTATTAAAGATCTCAAATTCCACTATAAAAAGACATTTTCAGGTAACTGAATTATAGTCATTGCGTGCATGAGTCCCCCGTGTGCGGCCTCTTATCTTATTATCTTATTACCTGTTACGTAAGGCAGCCCCTAATTAGTGGCCAAATCGCGCCAAAGTGGTCTCGTTCGTTCGTGCCTCGTTTGTACCGGTTTGTGCCGTTAAAAGAAACGCTAGTACCATTTTCCTTCTTGCGTTATTCGGCCATAAAGTTTCAACGAGTGACGTCACTCAGCCCCTCATCAACGTCTAAATTGCTCCAAAGTGGTCTCATTCCTTAGTGCTGTGTTTGTGCAAATTCTTGAGTTATTCAGCCATAAAGTTTAACAAGTGAATTCGCTCAGCCCATCATCAACGTCAAAATCGCTCCAAAGTGGTCTCTTTCGTTAGTGATTGCATTTTAATAATGAATTAGTAACCAATAATGTACCTTTTTTCTTAGAGTGTAAGTTATTTAATAAAGCAGTAATGTCACCATGAACCTGATTGTACCCTTTTCTGAGGAAAGGGAGGGAGGTGTGTGTGTGTGTGTGTGTGTGTGTTGGGGGAGTGGGGGGAGGGGGCGATGTAAAGAATGTGGCCCACATCTAAAAATAAAAGAAAATACTGGTAACTGTCTGGAAAACGATGTAATAAATGTTAAATAAAATAATCATTATTTTAACTTGTTAAATGCCATACAGTTATAGGTAAGCTCTGTTAATATTGTAATATTTTAGAATATTGATGTAATGACTGGGACACGAACGACAGAAATGATTATGATAAATAGGGTTAATAAGGAGACGGTGCCTTGCGGAAGGGAGGAAATTGTTATTTAAGTTTTTGAAGACGACAGCTTTAAAATGAATGAACTCTGAATGAGAAAACGGAAGGTGGCAGAAGCGAACCGCTGTAAAAACACAGAAGAATATGATGAAGATTCGTGCTCTTTTCTGTGACCGCGGCGCGCGAGCAGCTCTCACCGGCCTCAGGGAACAGCTTCATCCCGTAAGTATTTCAACTTAACCTTATATTTTCGGATACATAAGTATTTTGGTATCGCCCAAATGTAGTTAACATCGTTAATGTTACGTATGTTATTTTATAAACTGCTATACGTTACATACCTAATATTGAAACCACGGTAAAGTTAGTTTTCTTTTCGATTAAATACGTACTTTCCTGTCGCCGCTAACAACAGGTGACAATCTTCAATAGCTTCGTTTTCACTGTGTTTATAAACATCAGATTGGCCGTGTTAGATACTTGGCGTGATGGGGAAGAATGCACACCAAATGTGTTTTCATACTGACCTCTCATTAACAGTTACATTCAGAATTTAGGTAGGTAAGTCTCTCACTCAGTCTGTCTGATCTGATTCACCCAGGAGGGGTCAGGTAGTGAGGACTGTGGACACAGTGAAGGATACCAGACACTGTGAGAAGTAGTGAAGCAGAAAGCTTTATTAAAGACGATGTTAAAGTTCTAACTGTGTAATTCTGTTTTTGGAATCTGTTCTTTTAAATGTTAAGCCTTTATTTTTTTAATATAAAGTGTACATTGTGTTTGATATCATGCACATGATTTATTTTATCAATAAAATGATTGATGGATGGAAAAATCTTTTTTTTAATTAATTTTTAAATTTATTTTTTAATAACTTTTCAACCAAGTTACATTAAGACTTTAAATACAGCTGTGCATTGTAGACATTAATCACACTAACCATGCACACCCTTTGGTTTGTCTATAAAATTAAATTCTTGATTTTTGTTACATTTTTTAAAAATTTAAAATCAATAAATCTATAACAATTTGCTTAAAATATGAAAAAATGTACAAAAATTGTTATCATTCGAGAACATTAGTTGTCCATTTATTTAGTATTTGCTACAATATAAAAAAAGCTATCAGCTCTGCTGAACCACTGGTGGTTTCAGACTAGTAATTTTCACATTCTCTGCTTCATAACTTTTTTATTTTTTAAAATATTTGCTTTAATATATATATTAAATAAGGATTGCACATGATTTGCTTGAGGCAGATTTCTCATTTATCTTTATGTTAAAGCAAATATTATCATAATAAGCAAATATTTGTGCATTGTTCTCTGTGTCCGTACCATTCAGAATATGTCACTCTGTGTCAGATATAACCTTATTTTGAAAAGTTATTGACGCCGGAAAACCGAATATCGAAAAGAAAACTAACTTTACCGTGGTAATATTGAACCGTTTTCTTTTTTCAAATGACTGTAAAAAAATTCAGATTTAGTTGATTATACTTGAAATAGTGTGTTGGGAATAGAACTCAATTGTGTGATAGTTCATCTAACTCGAAATGTATTGTTCTGATCAACCTGTAGGCACAACATAAAAAAATGTGTTGAGAAAATTTGTTTGGAAAAGTTACTGATCAAAATAAACATGCGCATGCTCTGTCATGCGAATGCTCAGTGGGAGGTTCGGGAATACGCGCGAAGGACGGTTGACTTCTCTTTTGTTGTGGCTCGAAGTTTGGAGAAGTTCAAGATTGAGGTAAATAACTAGTTCACAAAGCATTTTAAAGTTACGTTTCTAGTTTTAACACTATCTTAAAGCCATGAATATGTGAGGGAAATTGCCGTGGCATTGTTATGTTAGCTAACTTTGCCACCTCCAGTTATGAGCCGTTTGTTTCATTTAATCAAATGCCCAATGTAACAGACTCAAACAGGCTGTGTAACACGCCTGAGCAATTTCTTTTAGGTTCTATTTTGAAAATGTTAAGTTGGCATCTTGTTGGCTGGCTTTTTTCTGTTCCACCTTATATACTGGAGTAGGTAACATTATATTGAGCCTCCACAGTGTTTGCTGAGCTGTTTAAGGTAGAACGAAAAATTCAGGAAGCTGTCTACAACAACGCTCCTTTAGTCTGATATTTATATGAAGGCAGCAGGATGTTATTACAAGATTAAGCCGTAAAAGATACAAAAATAGCCGTATTGTCTGAATCGGTTCAACAGATGCACAGACATGAATCAGTTTGGTAAAAACGTTTCTCATTACTTTTCACATTAGGTATTTCACAATAGTGTTCAAACCTACTGTTTGTTTTTTGTTTTGCTTTTAAAAACTTCGTAGGTGTCTAACAGCACTAGTACTATACCTAACACTGTACCTAGTAATGTCCGTTTATCAAAACATTTAGCTAAATGTAAAAATAATAATAATAATAAAAACATACACACACACACACATATATATATATATATATATATATATATATATATATATATATATATATATGTGTGTGTGTGTGTGTGTGTGTGTGTGTGTCTGTGTGTGTGTGTGTGTGTGTAAATAAATTACAAACACATTAAATAACGGTACATCGTTTGTGGTTCTGTAATTGCATTTACAAACTATACTTGTGTACACTGACAATACTAACACTAATATTGTTTTCATTTTTAAGGGAAAAAGGGATACATTAGATGAAGTGGAAAATCTCTTTCACAAGCCAAGACCCGGATGTTCGGTTAAAGCACCACAGAGTACGCCACGGATTCCATGGTACACGCTGGCCCTGTTTTCACTCCAATTGTGTGTGTTCCTTTAAAACAGCTGGTTCCTTGAGATGTCATCTTTCAAAATGTCATAGTAAAGTATCTACATGTCATCAAAGTTCTACCTTCAAATGTGAGCTTTGTGATTACAAAGATGTTTGCGATATATCCCTGCAGGGCTGAGTGAGGATTCCTTGGATGAATAGAGAAAGGCAATGAGGGCTGAGATGGATAAAAAGGGTCCAAACATGAGTTGGAGCAAACCTTTTTTTTATTATTGTATAGTATTTCTAACTCAATATTTATTTATTTATTTTTTAAATGATTGCCATTTTTTTAAAATTTGTAGGCAAAATTGAATAATTATACAACACTATACAGCCTTCACACTATGACCTGTAGTCTATTCAGCCTCCAATCCCTATGCCCCAATCATGTTGAAATGCAGTAGCAACAAATGTGCTTAAAATAAGCAACAAACCTTTTCATCTAGATTATCAAGAATGGCCTGGACATCTCCTCCAAAGGCTGCCATTCTATTCCTGTACAGTTTAAGGAGTTTTGGCACATGTGTCCAGTGCACCATGCAACTGACTCTTGAGGTTGATGGCAGTTATTCTACGAAACTCACTGCATATCTAGAGAGAGAGAGAGAGAGAGAGAGAGAGAGAGAAAGAGAGAGAGAGAGAGAATACAGATTATCAGTCACGTGTCCCAGTCATTACATCAATATTCTAAAATATTACAATTTATTAACAGAGTTTACCTATAACTGTATGGCATTTAACAAGTTAAAACAATGATTATTTTATTTAACATTTATTACATCGTTTTCCAGACAGTTACCAGTATTTTCTTTTATTTTTAGATGTGGGCCACATACGATTAATACGCAGTATTTAATAAAATGCTCTGATCAGTGTAGTGTGCTAACTGCAATAGCAATCGCCTCGCCAGCCGACAGTGCCAACGTGCAGCCGCAAATGGGCCAGATGCACCGTGCCGCATTCACGCTGAGCCTCAGCTAGCCGACAGTGCCAACGTGCAGCCGGACTTGGGCCAGATACAGGGTGCCGCATTCACGCCGAGACGGCAGCCAGCCGACAGTGCCAACGTGCAGCCAGAATTGGGCCAGAAACGGCGTGCCGCATTCACGCCGAGACGGCAGCCAGCCGACAGTGCCGAGCCTGAGCCAGAATCGGCCCAGATCTAACTTGCTAGCTGGGTTGAAGACGGCAGTCATTACGTTATTTCAACGTTGAATCAACGGCTAAATGTTTACTGGGCACCGGTTTAAATAAATATTTCTTAGCCTATAACTCAAGAAGTAAATGAGCACAAATTTTTTAACGGCACAAACCAGCACAAACGCAGCACTAACGAATAAGACCACTTTGGAGCGATTTGGACGTTGACGAGGGGCTGAGTGAAGTCACTCGTTGAAACTTTATGGCTGAATAACTCAAGAAGGAAAATTGTACTAGCGTTTCTTTTAACGGCACAAACGAGGCACGAACGAATGAGACCACTTTGGCGCGATTTGGCCACTAATGGGGCTGCCTTAACAGGTAATAAGATATAATGTCTAATTCTTCAAAAACGGTACCAGCACAAACGATGATTTTAGCGGCACAAACGCAGCACTAACAAAAGAACACGTTTTTATTCTGTTTCTCAGCATATGAGGGGCCAGCTTCACGGAGGTTGGAAATATTACACATTTTGCTTATTTTCTTGGATGTTATCTCTATAGAGGAAGCAAGTCCAAAAAGGCAACTACACTTAAGGAACAAGCTAAAATAAAGCAACTCACGCTAACTTTACTCTAAAACGTAAATCCAATATAATATGCAGACCAAGCAACGTTTACATGGCGCGAAAATGTGCTATATAAGTCAGCTATGTCTTGACTAGTCTAAATTTGACTAAATAATAAGTTATCTACAATCACATTCAGTCAGAATTATCATTAAATATATCAGAAATACAAAAGGCTATAGGGCAAGCGGTTTAAGCTTTAAATAATTTTTTCTTGATAACAAGAATTCAATTTACACATGTGGAAATTCCTTTGTTACTGGTAAAAAAAAGCTATGTTAGTAAGAAATTATATCTTACTAGTAAGATTTCTATTGTCACTAGTGAAAATGTATTTTCTGATATCAAGAATTGAGTTTTTATTAGTAAAAATGTTTCCTCCATTAAAATGGTGAAATTCTTGAATTATCACTAGTAAGAATTAAAATTTTACTAGTAAGAATTTAATTATCAGAAAAAAATCTCACTAGTAAAAATGTAATTTTTTTGTCAGAAATTACATTATCACTAGTAAAAATTTAATTTCAGAATTTGATATCCAAAATTCCTGATAGCCGAAATTTTACTAGTAAGATTAA
The DNA here is from genome assembly GCF_029633855.1 of Hoplias malabaricus. Classification (NCBI taxonomy): domain Eukaryota; kingdom Metazoa; phylum Chordata; class Actinopteri; order Characiformes; family Erythrinidae; genus Hoplias; species Hoplias malabaricus. The sequence goes on from NC_089820.1 coordinate 38,563,655, forward strand.
AATTGTCACTAGTAAATGTAACAATTAAAATGTGTAAATTGAATCCTTGATATAACCTCGACCCTAAAATGGAGAAGCAGAAAAGAAAATGTATGTATGTATGAATCCTTGATATAAAGAAAAAAAAGTATTAAAAGCTTAAATGGCTTGCCATAATAGGCGAATAAGTATGGCAAGCCATTTTAGCTTTTAATACTTTTTCTCATTATCAAGATTTCAATTTGCACATGTGAAAATTCAGGTGTTACTAGTAAAAAGTTATTTTTACTAGTAAGAATTTAAATCTTACTAGTAAGATTTCAATTGTCACTAGTGAAAATTAAATTTTATAGCAGAAATTACATTTTCACTAGTAAAAATAAAATATCTGATATCAAAAATGTTTTTACTAGTGAAGATTTTATTTCTGATATCAACAGTAAAATTTACTTGTAAAAATGTTATTTTACTAGTGATAATTCAAGAGTTTCTCCATTCATTTTAATGGAGGAAACATTTTTCTAGTTTAAAAATAAATAAATAAATAAAAAAAATCAAGTATTGATATCTAAAATTAAGTTTTCACTAGTAACAATTTAAATCTTTATCAAAAATTTAATATTCACTTGTAAAATTTCAATTTTTGATATCATCAATTGATCTTTTTTACTAGTGAAAATTTCTTTTTTATATCAAAAAATAAATTTCCACCAGTAAGCATTCAACTAGGAAAATTTCAATTCTTGATATTCAAAATAAAATTTTCACTAGTAACAATTTTTACTAGTAAAAATTTAATTTTTAATATCAAGAGTTTATTTTTTTTTACTAGTGAAAGTTTTACTAGTAAGAATTACATTTTTAGAATGAATAATTAAAAAGAATTAATAATTTTTACGAGTGAAAATTTTTTTACTCATAATTTAAATCCTACAGATACCCTTAATATAGGGGGAATTTAAGATCTTTAGTTAAGATCTTTAATTATGACTAGTCAGAACAAAAGGCAAGATATCTCTAATAAACTTTTTGACTAGTCATAATTTAACTGTAGATATCTGAAATGTAAGTTTAGGTAAATTCAGACATCTTGAATTGGAGCTTCCATTGAATTCAGTGGTAAATTTGACATCATTTACACTAGTCAAAATGTAATTAAAGATATCTCAAGTTGTTAATGTGCCTAGTCAAAATATAATTAGAGATATCTTAATTTAGAATTATGTCTTGTCATAAATTAATTGCGGCGCAGCAGGTAGTGTCGCAGTCACACAGCTCCAGGGGCCTGGAGGTTGTGGGTTCGATTCCCGCTCCGGGTGACTGTCTGTGAGGAGTTGGTGTGTTCTCCCCGTGTCCGCGTGGGTTTCCTCCGGGTGCTCCGGTTTCCTCCCACAGTCCAAAAACACACGTTGCAGGTGGATTGGCGACTCGAAAGTGTCCGTAGGTGTGAGTGTGTGAGTGAATGTGTGTGTGTCTGTGTTACCCTGTGAAGGACTGGCGTCCCCTCCAGGGTGTATTCCTGCCTTGCGCCCAATGATTCCAGGTAGGCTCTGGACCCCCCGCGACCCTAAATTGGATAAGCGGTTAATTGCAGGTATCTAATGTAAATCCAGTCTCACAATTTAATGTTAAAACAGCTTATGTCTGCAGCCAGACCCTTCTCAATCATGGAGCCTCTCAATAATTCCCAGAAGTTAGCAGCAGACACCAGCCGCGCTGAAGTGAGTGTGATGCACGTTTAAAGTTTAAGAACATTAAAGAATGATATTTTATATTATCTGCACATCTATATCAAATTAACACACGTTAAAACATGCTATCATATAGGGAACTATAGCAGTAAATTAGGATATAGGATTAATTATTAAATTATAAACATAATGATCAGCCTAGAAAGTACCTTCTCAATGTCATTTTGTGATCCATTTCATTGGGAATTATAGAAAAAAAAATATTTTAGAGTGATGTTTGTTTGGGGAAGTAAACATAACACAAAAAAGTAAGGAAATTTGTGTTTGGTAGATTATTTCTTTGTTGTAACAATGAATCTTGGCAATAAATCCTATACCCTTGAAAAGCCTGCTAATTTCTTTATTAAACATGCATTTGTGGGATGAGTAGTAAAGCTGAGTATGTGGGTTGCACCCATGAAAATATTGCCAAATCCTCAAATTAACTTATATGTATCTAGTAAAGGGAGATACAGCCCAATATTGAGCATCATGCCAAACTCAGCTTACGATAAAACATTTACTGTTGGACTGTATTGATTTGGGACATGAGAGGCAACAGATCCTAACAGCAAAGTCGATAACAGAATTATTCAACAATACGAAAGCATCAGCACTCTGACCCATCACCAAGACTGTGGGATTTATAATAATGAATATATGCATGTATTATTACTTACCCTGTGTCTCTGGTCCTGTTCCTGGGGGGAATGGTAGCAAATTTTTGTCTCTCTTTGTACTAGCTGAAGGGCCCACGGTGAAGTATAGAGAGGGGGAAGAGAACTGAATCCGGGAACCTGTAAAAGAGAAAAAGTAAACAAGTTAAAAATTATGTATATATGTAAATACTCACATATGAAGTAGGAATAAGATGTGCATTTAATATCTGTCAATACTTTTATGGTTGTGCATGAATGTCCTCCTGCAGTTAACTTTGTTACCCCTTAGCCAGAGTTGGGTTACTCCAATTAGAAGAACGGTGGGGCTAAGTTAATAAAAGGGGATAGAAGCCTGCAGTAAGGGAGAGTTAGAGGGAATAGACAAAGTGGTAGATCAACAGCTAAAAGAAGATTGGATGTCTATGAGACTTCACAGTCTCTGACAGTAATTGGCTACTGTTAGTCAGTGAAGTAGATGGGACTGTGATACAGACAAACTAGTCTGTTTAGTCCCAGCCTGATATTTTTAATGACTTTGTTTTCTTTTTCTGGTACCACTCTTATCGTGGTGTGAGTTATATTCGAGTCCTGGCTGTTCCTTGCTGAGTGAACCCTCACCTTTTCATCCATGTTCACCACACTGCAATTTAGACATCACTACAAGTCTCAACATATCTGAAGTAAAACTGTATTAGTAAGTCAGTTACATCTTACTACCTTTCTTGCCATGAATGTGGCCCTATGGGCACGTATGGCATTAAATACAAACTAATTAACCTAAAATGAACACTGCAGTATTTAGGGCAGACTGACTTGATGTTTATGCTCTTTCCAGAGGTTATGACTGTATATTTTACAGATACCTGTATATAATGAGATTTGTTTTTCTACCTGTAGATGATATTCAACATTTGTTTTGTAAGGCAGCAGCTCGTCCAAAGGCTAGTCAGGTGAGAGGATTTTTACAGTTTAAAGAAAACTTTCTAATTAGTTTTAATTGGCTCTGGGTTAAAAAAAAACCTGATAATTTTTTTATAATATATCCTTATATGAAAGTAAATACAAATTTAATTGAGAAATTATTTCTGTTGTCAAATTTCAAATTCAGGCATGTAGGTTATTAAACAGAATTACAACTATAGAAAAAATGAACATTGATTATACTAGCCTATATTTGAGTTTATTTGGGACCTGCTACTGTAAGTAACATTGTGGCTTTGCTTTATCTGTACCTCGTTAAAACATTTGCTAATATGAGGCATTTACACTTAGACCCTCCTGATTAAAGCTTGGTTCTAATCAAAGGAAGCATACTTCAGGTGTCACCCTCCAAGCTTTGTAGTGTGGGAATTTCAGTGGCTATATTTGGGATAAAATCTGGATCATCCTTGTGAAATGTCATGTCCGTGTCCAAAACACTGGAGAGTTTGGCCCACTTAGTGATTTTGCCGCTAGATTTAGTGACTTTTCAGACCTCCTGGCAAGTTAAGTACAAAAAAAAAAAAAAAGAGTTGCCCCAAATCTAGCTACTTTCTGTACAAACCTTATCTACTAGTTAGAACACTGACACTCACCATGAGCAAGAGACATATCTGTCTCCATGGCCCCTCTGCTTCCAGAGATGGAGCTGTAGTATGATATGATGAATATGTATTAATTTCTAATAAGAAATTGTGACTTTCCGAGAGTATTTGATATACGCTTCAGAGACACACCAAGCAAGATTGGAATTTGAAGATAAGCTTTTCAGAAAGAACTGACCCCAAATTGGTGCCTGGCTGTCTGTGTCAGAGAGTCATAAAACTGACTCTATAGGTCCTTTCAAGGAAAGTTTATGACCAAGTCTTGGGGGATCATGGAACTCTTCTCAAAAGCAGGATGCAGAGAGACACTCCTGACGATCAGTTTAACTTTAATTAAAACATAATTCCCATTGGTTTAAAACAATTTGAAGTTACATATGTGCACAACTGTTTGAAATTAATGCCATTTGGACAGTCAAAATGGGTGGGATTAATTTACATGTGTTTAAAGTCATTTTTGTTTATATGAATTTATGTAAAACCAAGGTAGCCACATACTATGTGTTTAGTTGGTTAATAATTATATAGAATATGGTTGTCTTTTTCTTAATGATATTACTTTGTGTTAACATATAATCTTGCAAAGTATGATTCAGAATCCTGGGATATTCACTCACCAGGGATGGCCAAGTCTTTGTCTTGTCAAGTGTCATAAATTCTATGTGATGCCACTATCAAGGTACAGAAAACATCCAATCAGGAGGAAGAAAAGCTCCAATTCTCCCTCATTGAGGATGAATCAGGTATTCAGGGCGGGTTTTCTAAACTCTGGTTAAAAACCTGTGGTGCCAAATGACAGGGGCTTTTAGGCTTCCTCTTTTTCTCTGCTGATCGACTCTTCACTTCAAGGCTCCAGACACTTGGGGCGTTATCTCTTTTAGCCTTTTTCAAGAGTAAAGTGTAAAATGACCTGAGTTTTTGAAATGACTCTGCAGGCGTCAGACTCATGGCTTTCTTAAACAGCCTTGGACCTTTGAAGCGTGGTCCAGATAGAAACTACAGATTAAGAAAAGCTATAGTTTAATCCTAGCGAACGCCACACCCAGAGCATGAAGGCAACCTTAGACCTCTGACCCTCAAAACGATGACAACGCCACGAAGAGGACGGCCGCATGCACCTTTAGAATGATCTTCTGAGATGAGGCCCCAGGCGAGACCTGCATGGACGTGTCTCTCTCTCACAAGGCAGAAGATCAGCGACGACGAACAATCCCCACAGAGACCTTCAGAACGCCACCAGCTCCGATGGCATATATTATTTAATTTTGGCGCCCAACGTAGGGCCTCTGATTAATAGTCGTGATCAGAAGTTATGATACCTGTACAAGAAAATCGCACACTAATGAGTTAAGCGCAGCCTTGTGCTTCAGCGATAAGGGCGGCCTGTTTAAGATACAGGTCTCAGAACTGGTTCCTTGCAACCGTAGCCCTATGAACCCTATGTATATAGCTATTAAAGATTAAAAAAAAACACAATAAAGAATTATTTAAGCTTTTTAGTTTATATTTGTTGATCTAATGCATTATTATTTGATGTGAAACCTACAAAAACCTTGAAAACCTATAAATCAATAATAGGAATATGTTTTTACTGATGACTCATAGTTTTCTGCCCAGAGACAGCGTGAGATGACGTCATTTGAGTCAAAACGAAACTGAAAGTAAACGCCTTATTTCTGATTATAGCGAATATCATTAAAATCTCTCATGACGAACATGACACACAAATTTTGAAGGAGCACCTTGATTTTTAGGTGGTTTTTCACACTGGATTACTCCCAGAGGCTTCACAGCACCTCGATAAGAGCGCTATTTTTAGAAACGGTAGGATCTGCGCTTTCTAACGGTATACGGAGCTCACAGACACATTCAGACATTCAAGACTTACAAAGCTGATTATATAAGGTGTGTTTCTACCCCGCAAAATTGTCCCCTCTAATTCATAACTAGGATCTGTTCCTAAATTAAGCCTGGAATGTGAGCGATGATTGTCATTTCACTGTTGTTTTGGTTTAATGATTAGTGTGAACATGCTTTTCATTCGTGAAATTATTAGGCTGCCACTGTGCGCCTAATTGTGAAGTAATACTGTGGGTTTATCAGCTGTGCTGCGTCACTGTAATCTCCTGCATGAAAAGCGTATGACACACCCGTGAGAGGTTAAATTAATCACTACGCACGAATCTCCGTGTATGTGTGCGTTCTGAATCGCCCAAAAGTCTGAATTCCAGCTTTTGATCGGCAAATTTTTTACCTCCGATAAACCGCTTGTTATAATACGTTCAAAAATGCAGGAATTGTTTGTGAGAAGTGTAGATTCAACCCATAAGTAGTGAGACAATGAGTCCCGTGCTCATAATTGCACGCAGAATTTTGTGCCTTGAATATGTAAAACAACGTGAATAGTGAACTCGCTCTAAAGCGGCACAAACAAAGGTCCCTGTTTTGTTTTAAGACTGGTAATGGTGTGTTTTCCCTTCAGTGTCTGAACTGGAATGGTTTAAATTACGTCAAACCAGTGAACCTACCCCAGGGGGAGGAGTTAAGTAAATAAGGTGTCGCCACTGACCCAGACCTGGAAACACCAGGAGCCCTGTGGCTGACTTGTGCTATTGCAACTGAAGTCAATTTATGGTGCCCCCTTTCGTATGACTTGCGCTACTGCATTTAAAATTTCTCTGATGCACCCTTGTGTATGACTTGTGCTATTGCAACTGAAGTCAATTTATAGTGCCCCCTTTCGCATGACTTGCGTTAGTGCATTTAAAGTTTCTCTGGTGCACTCTTGTGTATGACTTATGTAAGTGCAAGTTAATTAAATGCAGTTGTCTTTCATAGAGTATAGTAAATTCACATAGAAATTGTAAGCTATATTTGTTGTACTGATTCTATCCTTTACTCATTCTTCCATAAGTGGAAGTAACCAATTACAGATTATAAAATTTATATTGGTTGAGGTGAAATAAATTAAAACTGCACATCTAACTAAACATTAATTAGTATTAAATCTGACACGCAACCCAGTCATCAAGCATCAGTGGTAAGACCCCTGACTGAGGTGTATTTGTAATTAGCAAGCTCATCAGGAGCCACAGTGTCAGAATATACAGCCATGATCCACAGCGCTGAGCCCTCTCACATGGCAAATATGATGTCACAATTAATGGCCCTCCATTTAATGGAGAAACCTAAAGGTGAGGACTTAATAAAGGTAGCCAGCCAAATGGCTACAATAGCAATAGAAGAACTTAAACACACTTTCTAGGACATAGAATAGAAGCAGTAAAAACACAAATGATGAGCCCAGAAATGGAGAACATCAGAAATGCTGATCGTTTAATGGCACTGCATGCAAAAACAGCAGAACTTGCTGCAGTCAAAGATGAACTCCAATCGTCTCAGCACCTGCAGTCAGAGACAGAAAGCAAACTAAACATTGCTAAAGCAGAGCTAGAGAAGGTACGCTCACAGCTATTTAGCAACCAACAGAGAACCACTCACATTTATAGGGAGCTGCAGATTCCAAAGTCCAAAGGTATTCCTGAGTCACCTTTCCCAGCACCACCAGCCTCTACACCAGCTCCACCACTGGAGGCTAACAGAATCCTCCCAAACACAGCTGAATATAGGTTCTCTCAGTTTAGCTATGTGCCCTCAATACAGTACCAGACTCCCTCCTACAGGGACCTGGACAGAATCGCGCACCACATAACTTGCTTCGAGCCAAAGCCGGATGGCTCCAATGAAATCTATTCATACCTAATAGACAAAGATTTCTTTTTGCAAAGGTTCCCCGGAGTCATGGTTGATGACAGAATCTACCTGATCAGAATGACATCCAGCAGGGAAGTCAGCAGTTTCATTGAACTGCAACCTAACTATGTCAAGAGACAATATGATGTGCTCTGTGATGCTTTGGAGAAGGAGTTCTACAATTAGCTGTCACAGGCAGGACTGATGACAGCACTGCAAGTTAAACAACAAAGGCAGGAGTCACCCCATCAGTTCTATCACCGCCTTAGACAAGCTTATTTCGGGCCCCGAAATGAACCAGGAATGGAAGAAGAGTTGGATTTCAAAACACAGTTTGTTCTAAATCTCCATCCCAACACTAGTTATTACCTAGGGGTTGCAGCATGTCCACGCACCTTGTCTAGCAAACAGCTGCGTGACTTAGCACTCAACGGCTTTTTAAAAGACCAGCAAACTTTAAATCAACAACCAGAAATGGCATAAAATTTTTGCCGTTACACTCAGCCTTCCCCCATGGAGCTAGACGAAGCCCCTAGCTGAATCGTGGTATCCAAAACCCGTTTCATCTCACAGGCTTACAGAAAATCGGGAATAATAAACCTTTACAATCCAATAGGAGTTCTCCTCACTCCAGTCCTTACTGGTCACTTAAACCCCTGTGTTAATCAGTTAATGTCAGGGCACCCTCAGAATAAATTCACCGCTAGTAGGCATGAGAATCCAGCACCCAAGGAAAATATTTTGGACCACGGATGGTCCCAAAACTCTCTCACACGCGACAAAACCCTGGACAAAAGCCCCTGTCCTAACTCGACTAATGAGAACTGGCACCAGTGAGAAAGCTCAGATGATGTGAATGAGTCTGAAGTATCTGGAATTAACACAGAAATTCCAGTAACCGCGGAACAGGTGTTTTCGCAACCGTGTAAAAAGGAGCGTCAGACAGCTGACCTCTTCTCAGACACCTCAGGTGAATGGCATGTCCCAAGGACCCCTGCAATTCAGACTTGCAAGTCTGACCAATTTAATAAGGGGGGTGAAAATCAGACTCCTCTTAATGTCACGGTTGTTCAAGGTGATCCACCTGCACCACAGTTCCTGGGCCATTTAACAGAAAGGGGGGGGTCGTAGATTAAACCTGACCACAGTCCTGGAAAAGAAGCTTGTACAAGAAGCTCTCTTGGACATTGCATCAGACATCACTCTGATGTCATCCACACTCTTTGATGAAGTGTGAGCTGCAGCAGACCACGCACAACGGAGATTACAGTTACAAAACTGTTCCCTCCAAATTGTGCCTTATTCATACACTGGTATCAAAATAAAGTCTGTGGCAAGAGTGCTCATTACAATAACCCATAAGTCTGGTTCACCCTGTATATTTGTCTCCTATCGAAAACATTCCCTTCCTTATTGGCAAGGACCTGCTCAACAGGCTTGAACCACTGATTGACTTCAAGTGTTTGAAAATCTGGGGCCAGGTTCACAAACCCCTGCCCATCTCACACTCACATCACCTTGAAGCTCAGTCCTGTCACCTAAACACCAGGTACACAGAGACTAGTAACACCTTTCACACTCCAACAATGACAAAGGATGCCATGAGCCAGAGAATCTCAGCTCATGATGAACAAATGACTGTCCACGCAATAACAGTCCCTTTTGCTAACACCCATTTGGATCCCAAATGGCCTCCAGAAAGAGATAAATTAAAAGACCTGACAAACCAGGTTTCATTCAATTCCCAAGTGCAGGATAAAAAGGGATTAAAGTGAAACATCACATAGTCCAGCAAAATACATACAACACACAACAAGATAAGGGCAGCTTGCAAAACCCCTCAGAGCCGCATTTGCAGTCCGCCAGCAGAGACTGGAAAAGAGCAAAAAGGGGATGCAAAAATGGTAATGGCCAAAATGTGTTCCATGAAAGGCTGAAAAGGGGGGACAAGTTGCAAAAGTACAACTCAGTTAAACTGGCCCAAAAGTTCATGAAAAGTGAGAAACAGGCTCATAAGCTCCTGCCACATGAGTCAGACCCACACAAGGTCCTAAATCTAGAAATAAAAATTCTTATTTCTACTTCAAGCATTGTATTCCATTCTAACTTGTGTATCGCTGTCCATCGCCATGCACAGCTAATTCATTAAGCTGTAGTGGAGTATGGATCGAATAAAGAAATGAAAAGTTCTGAATGAAAGACTCTCCACTCTGATAAGGATTTTTTGGAACAGAACCCCACATTCCACAGAATTGTGTGTGTGCGTACAGACTCTGCTCCCCTCCCCACACACACACACGCACACACATAATGTCTACATCAAAGACTGACCAAGACACTTTCCAATGACCCCCTCCGTCGTCTTCAGAATTGGAAAGATAACACACCCAGTTTATGATGCTCTTAGGCAAAAAGAAGATCAAACAAAGTGGTAAAGACCAGAATTAAAAAGGACCCTTTTATGGCCCTTGGCACCTAAATGGCTCACTGGTTATCTCTTGCAAAAATCAACAGATGGCTAACAGGATTGACCTCGCCCTGAACTCCTGTTAACTCATCCGCACAGGACGAATAGCATGGACTAACAGCGACCCCAAGTGGACAGTTGCAAAACCATGTTTCGCCCTGCGGCCGTCTAAATACATATAGACTTAATCGAATTTTAATAAATATGTTTTATGCAAATATGTATTAATGTCACCCTCTGTTATTCTCAGGTGAACGTCTACCAACTAATGAAGTGATGTGTATTACTGTTTCAATCATGAAGGAAAGTTTCTGTCTCTGATTAGGAAAACGAATTAGTATCTAACTTCTAGCATAATATTGTAGTGGGATGTAATCGTAAAATACCCAAGATATATATACGTAGATGTTTGATATTAATAATCCAGGACACTCATTGTGCTATACCACAAATATGTATAAGTAATTTTTGTGTATACGTGAATCTTTTTGCGAAGTTTTTTGTGAAGTCACGTGAGCCTCAGACCCAGGATCCAATCAAAGGAAGGATACCTCCCAATTGGGCGTGACCGCGCCACCTTTGAAAAGAGAGTGCCCGACTTCTTCTCGCGCTTCTCGCTTCCGCCCTTGGCTCTCGCTTCTGCTCCTCCCAGAGCTCTTCTCTTTTCCTGCTCTCCAGCAACCTTCTCACGTTGCGCTCACTCTTCAAGTGTGACGCTCTTCATTCTTCCTTACGCCGACGAAACGACTCAAAGACTCTAAGAAGGACCGCACTCAGCTCCAAGGGACGCCTTGTGCAAGTTAGCAGTGTGATACAGATACTACAACGTAACGTTGAGTAACTCTAAGTAATCTTTGTATAATCGTGTTTATGTTTTATCGCCCAATCTAAGTTTAATCTCACGACTGATCAAAGCAGGTGAAACTTATTTTGGTCAGAATAAGATATCACCCCTGAGATTAGTTGATAGCGGATACATTAGCGTTATAAGCTGACTTCTGAGGGCATCACTTCTGGAGACTCGAGTAACAAGCGAACGACTCTGAGACGCCCCCCTCACTCAGGGGACAATCCAGCCAGGCCAGCAGTTCTCCGTGAAGGGGATCCCCCGGCTGACGTCATATCGTCTAAGGCCAAGAGTGTCTGACTCAACCTGGAAGGAATCCCCTTTCTAGCGAGCCTACCTTCAATGACACGGGGAGGATAAGAAGCAAAAACACGGAGAACGGAGATTGAAACTGTGGGACCCGATGGCTCGGTGAAAAAGGTAAAAAGAGTAAGCAAGCAAACTTTACTCACTTTTCAGAAGCTGATGCGTAATTAAGTCTCTTGATACATTTATACATTAATTAAATCTCATTTAGTAACACATTAGTCAAGTCATATCGCCTAGCCTATCTTTAGATTCGAACTAGTTTGACCTGCGTTGATCCAGTGAGAATTCCTAAGGTCGTGCTACGTCTAGTAAATACTCTCTTTTCTGTTAATAAAATATTACCATTGTTTGAAATAACAGTGTGTGGAGTCTGTTCACTAAAAGTCTGAAAATCCTGAAGAACTCACGTAGCGATGACAGAATTCACTCTCTAACTACTTGTTAATGTTTTTCTCATTTAAGTCAATCATAACAATTATTATCATTAGTCAAAACGTCAGCAATCAGAAGAGTTTGAATAAGGTCAAACGCTACAAACAATATATAAATATATATATTATATATATATATATATATATATATATATTACAGTGTATACACAACATACACCACAAAGCCATGATGAACGATTCAAAAGGGGGGTTTTAAAAATATTTTTTTTTCACTCTGGAATACATATTTTTCTGTGTTTCTTCAGCAATCATGTGATAATGCTCACATTCAATGCCTAACAGGCCTATACCCACTAGTCATGTTAAATCAGAGTTTTTAGTAGTTAGCTTAACTATAGAGGAACACCCTGCTTATCAAGTAATTATCACTAAGGCAAAGATTTGTTTTTAAGTATTTGCATGAATTACTACCCTTGAAAATTTCCTTTGATAACAATACTTCCTAGTTAACAGATACTTTTAAAGTAAGGGGAACACTCATACCAGCATATTGGATCTATATTGGTGCCCCTTTCTTGTATGGAATTATAACTTCTAGTTCAGATTCCACTTCAGAGTCAAGAACCCACGGCGGGTAATTCATTAATAATAGTTAATTCTAGCTAATTCTGCTGTATAATATGTGAAGATGACCTACTTGTCTAAGCTAACATTAAGACAGCTAAGGACACTACATATTAGTTAATGGCTCCCATACATGGAGTTTAGCAAAATGAATTAAATAATTAATTATTAATAAAATAATCATTGATTATCATTGACTCCGCTATGTAGTGCTAATGCCACCGCAAAGTGTGCATACTATTTCCACTACAGAGCAACAAGAGACAGTCCCCCCCCCCCCACCCCCACCTCTCTGCAGTTCCTCGGCTCTCAGAGACAACACTGTGGGTGACACCACACTCTCCATGGTTCCTCGGCTCTCAGAGACAAAGCTGTGGGAAACATCGTTGTCTCTGTGGGTCCACTGGTCCCAGAGACGGAGCTGCAGCAGCTCTTTCTCCCTGCTCACCTTCTGCTTCCAGAGGCGGAGCAGCACAGTCAGTACAAACAGATCAGAATGAGCTACAAAAGTACAAACAGTGCTGCCAAAGACACATTTGCTTCTTTTTACATTTAATTTATTGTTTTCAATGAACCCCTGAGCCAAGATAACAGAATTGATTGAGATATTCAGTTTTATTCAAACACATACCTTATGAATGTATGACATGGGACCAAAGGCGCGGTTGGTCCTGGAAATGGCAAAACGTCACACATAGCATCACACTTAACAAGTGGATAACATTAACAATTATTAAAGTGTAAGACAAATGAAACCTAAATAAGCAATTCATTATATGACATTTTGACTAGACATCTGATAATGTATTGAGAAAGTTTCTTTCACTTTGGATCTTATTGTAAGAAATGAACATTTTAAAATAATAGTTTTTAAACTGGAAATACAGTATTTGCAAAATACACGGGCAGATCCTGTTTTGCTATTGTTAAAAAATTAACCAAATAATTATTTAATTAACCAAATTGAAAACCACTGATACACTATGTGAAATAGAATTATACCAAAGGAAACCTGGTTACTGATTAAAGTAAGCCTGCTGAAAAAGTCAGTTAAAATGTTCATGCAATAAACACTGCAGTATTTAGGGCTGACTTAACTGATGTTTATGTTCTTTCCTGATGTAATGACTGAATATTTTACAGATATCTGTATATAATGAGTTAATAGTTGTTCACAACTTAGTTTTGTGTTTCTACCTGTAAATGTATATTTGAATATTTTTGTAAAGGCAGCAGCTTCTTGTCATCTGCAATCACATGCAATTAAATGCAATTAAAAAAGAGTCTGAGATTTGTTAATTCTCTTGAAAATATATTCAGAGGACAAAAGAAACAAAAAAAATATTTCCAATGTTTTTATAGAACACTTGTAAAAGACTGTATATTTTAAATATACACAGAATATGAATTTGAACTTGAATTTGAAGACTGCAACAAACTCCAGAAAAGCTGGGACTAGAGGTGTAATACGTGTCATTGTTTTATATTAGTATTCAGGGACTGTGGGTGGAAACTAGAGCACCCAGTGGAAACCCACATGGAAACAGGGAGATAAAACCGAGCTCCTCACTAACAGTCACCCAGATTGGGGCTCTAACCCATAACCCCAAAACCCTGAAGCTGTGTGACAGCGACACTACCTATTGTCATGCAGCACATACTATATTCAAATGTCCTCTACTATATCTCAGTATATAAAGTCACCTAGATATTTAGGTGATTCACCATCCAAATCATACCTGCTCTGTGGTGGTCCTGTATGGATCCTGACAAATGAAGAGCAGGGTGAAATGAGGATAAGAAAGTATGCAAAGAAACTTAAGAACTACAGTCTGTAATTGTAAAACTGCAGAGTGCTCCTGTATGGTCAGTGGAGGACAGTGAGTATAGATGCAGGCAGATGTTCATAATCCAGTGTAAATTCCATAATTCAGTGTGAATTGATCAATTAATTTCATAAGAGATCCTATAAAGAATGGCCAACTACGTAACAGCGCATTGCATTGTGGATAGTTTTCGCCATTTCAGAGGACCAGCTCCATAGCAACCGAATAAAACGATGAAAAAAAGCACCGCGTTTCGTTCACCTACTGATAAAAGTGCTGGTGGCCGCTGGGAGCACCTGCTTCAAGCGCTGTGCTGTTTTCACCTATAATCTATTAAAGCACACATTAAATTTATCTCTCTTCATGTCGTTTCTTTCAAAATGCTTATTTCCCCAAAATTGTATATGTTCTCATAAATATAATCGTCTTTAAAACATTCTGTCTAGGCCTAATTGTTTGTTGCTTTCTATAATGTTTAGTAATTTTAGAATAATTTTGTTTAATGCATGTAAATTACTATTATTCAAGCAAGACAGGATCAATAGGATTCATGGGTGGTACTTGGGGGCTTTGATTTAATAATAAATGGTACTTGGTCTAAAAAGTTTGAGAACCACTGCCTTATAGGAATAAGCTGAAGAAGATCACAAAGGATCGTCATATAGAAAAAATAAAAGTTAGTAACGGATCCATATCCGTATGAACATAAAATTGACAGTTGATTTAAACGAGCTACCACAAGTTATGTTCCCCAACTTGTTCCACAGTTTTATTTTCCAATCTGGAAAATCGAAAAAGCAGCACTCCATTTGTAATTGGTTTTCCACTCGAGTCGTGAGAATCATTATGGCAGTTATTAATACAACAACCTTTTCACCATTTCACAGAGTTTCACTGTGTTTTATGCTGGATAACATTCACAACACTGCAATGTTTATGTATCCACTCTCTTCTGCTTGTCCTCTTTTCCCAAAAAGCCTTGCGTTGCTCACAGCGGTTGACGTCATCGATAACACTTGGAGTGTGAGTATAGAACATGAATAAAGTTGTGTATATTTAATGTTATAAACAGTCTCGTTTTTTCATTATACAGCATAGATAACTAGACAGTGTGTGATAGCTTAACTTAGTCTACAAAACATTAAAAGTTGTTATCTGTTCGTTTATGACATCATGCTTCAAAACGAACTGTTATCCTAACATTAGCTTGCTTATTTAGCATAAAAACCATAGTAAAATTTTGTCATATCAAACTAGATATCATATTATTAGTACGACTTAATACTTCTGACAATCTTAACTAGCACATTAATAATAATTCTAAAGATGATAAAAGAATAGGGCGGCACGGTGGCGCAGCAGGTAGTGTCGCAGTCACACAGCTCCAGGGACCTGGAGGTTGTGGGTTTGATTCCCGCTCCGGGTGACTGTCTGTGAGGAGTTGGTGTGTTCTCCCCGTGTCCGCGTGGGTTTTCTCCGGGTGCTCCGGTTTCCTCCCACAGTCCAAAAAAAACACACATTGCAGGTGGATTGGCGACTCAAAAGTGTCCGTAGGTGTGAATGTGTTTGTGTGTCTGTGTTGCCCTGTGAAGGACTGGCGCCCCCTCCAGGGTGTATTCCCGCCTTGCGCCCAATGATTCCAGGTAGGCTCTGGACCCACCGCAACCCTGAATTGGATAAGCGGTTACAGATAATGAATGAATGAATAAAAGAATATATAATATGTCTGAAGGACTGGCGCCCCCTCCAGGGTGTAATCCCGCCTTGCGCCCAATGATTCCAGGTAGGCTCTGGACCCTGAATTGACAGTGACCCTGAATTGGATAAGCGGTTACAGATAATGGATGGATGGATAATATGTCTTTATAGTGCATAATATCTGCGTAGCCTGTCTTCAGTGTATATGTTTACTTTGTATTCAGTGTATATGTTTACAGTGTATATGTTTTTCCATTTTAAGTCTACAGGTGTACAGTTCCATTCAGTTGATACAGTTCTCCATGGCTATCTCCACTTTGAGACACTTACAGAACATGATTATCAGTACTCTTGTGTGACCTGTGGTGATCATCCACCAGTTGTTATGATTTAAATGTTAATTACAGTCCAGATTACTCTAATATTTTTCTATTATTTTTTTTTCAGCAAGTGACATTACACAAACCCCAGACAGCTTCAGTGGAGAGTCACTTGCAATGGAAAGGATTTGTCGAGGATTTGCAAACAAGTAATGCAAGGAAATATTAATAAGCAATTATAAAATATGTTACAAATTTTTCAGTGACTGCAGAATTTAAAAATGAACTAACACTTGAAGACTTGGTATGGCTCTGTTTACATGTCTCAATATGTGACTTTATTTCAAATCTGAGATATATTTACATATTTCTTGTGTTCTAATATTCCCAAGGGGAATTCCATTTGCAGTTCCAACAGCTTTTCACTTTTGGGCTCCATGGATAGGCAAAAAACTTGCAGCTCAAACTTTGTCCTTAACACAGAATTTGAAAAACTCCATCCAACAAAATCAGCTGAAGTGCTGATTGATGAAATGAAAGACCAACTCAGAGAAGAACTCTACAAGCAGAAGGTGAAAACAATATTTATAATATTTTTATTTTTGAAGTGTTTTACTGGCCATTATTTTCCTTGAAAAAATACAGCTATTTACACATCTTTGGGATTTTATTTGAAATGTTCAGGTGGTTAGGACATTATGTAGTGTGTGTGGAAATTAAGTCGAGGCAAACATATGACAAGATTTTCCAAAGATTTGGGCTGTTTTAGGTAAGTTACATTTCACATAGTGTTTGTGGGTGCTGCTGATATTGGTCATTTTAAAACAAACTTTCTTTGTTAGGCAATTTTATTATAAGCATTGTTACTCATTGTATTGTATTGTTGAGATATTAATTTATGGTTTAGGAAATCCTGTATCCTCACAGACTTCCACGGCTGGTCCAATGGATACTTGTGTGACAAGTATTCAGTAATGCCTGTGGAAGGGGTGGGGGGAACACATGGTGCTCTTGTCATCTTATTCATTTTAGTTTGAAGCATATCGTAATTGGCAACAATATTCACTGGATGTTTTAATTTGCACCCGACAGCAATGTTGACAGTCGGCTATTCAGAGAGAGTTAAGCTTTGGGGAAAAAGATTGAGATCCTATCCAGAAGCAACTGGTAAGGTGATTAGTACAAATATTAATTCTTTGTTTGGGCACACAGTAATATCTGACTAATAGTTGTTGTTTGTAGCTAAGCTACATGCTTAACACAGGAAAAGCCAGAGCAGAAATAATAGTACTGCTGGTTTAATATTTCTCTGTAACAGTTGAACCTGTATTGTTTGTGTGTTGATTGTTTCTATACCAATGTGTAAGTGTCTTTGGGTTTTAGAAAATCGCTCTATAAGAATAAAGTATTATTATTATTAAATATTATTATTAATTTTGAAAGAAGGGCCCCTGTGCCTCACAAGTAAATATGTCTGGAGCTTGGGGTTACAGAGATACATGTATTGTCATGCAAGTACTGGGAAGAAAGAAGGGAGAAGTCATGTCATATTTGTTTTCATATTTCTTCCATGATGAACTTTGTATGTTTCAAGTAGATTGGGAATGCCTGCATGAAAATGATTTGTGAATCAGTTCAGCAACATGTAAGTAATTAAACTGATTACAGCTGTTACTGTATCATTATTCATTTTTATGTTATTGTTTTTTTCTGTAGGGCAAAGACATTTACATAGAAGACATGTATGTTGTTCCTACATGGAATCATGGACAAAGCAACATATTTGCCAACTTTCCAGTGAGTGTTTATAAAATAGCCAAATTTGTATGTGGTCCAAATGTAGACCTGTATGATACATTTTTTCTTTTTCATTCATATTAGGAGGATGTTGATATGAAATGGCGGCACGGTGGCTTGGTGGTTAGCACGTTCGCCTCCCAGCGCTGGGATCTTGGGTTCAAGTCCCATCTGGGTGGAGTTTCCATGTTCTCCCCGTGTCTGCGTGGGTTTCCTCCGGGGGCTCCGGTTTCCTCCCACAGTCCAAAAACATGGAGGGTAGGTGAATTGGCTTCTCTAATAACTGTCCTGGTGTGTGAATGAATGTCTGTATGTGTGAGCCCAGATATGGATTGGCGCTCTGTCCTGGGTTAAACCCTAGTGCCCGATGCAGTCCTCCAGGTGGACGGTCGTTTCTGGTTGAGAGTACGCTGTGCGCGTTTGGCTGCCGCTTCTCGCCAGTGTGTGTGAATTAAGCGTTCTGAGCAGTGTAGATTGTAAAGCGTCCTTGGGTGTCTAGAAAGGCGCTATATAAGTGTAACGATAATAATAATGAAAGACCTCTTAGTCTTTACAGCATGGACCCATGCAAACAGGCCAGACCACTTTGTTCTCCATGTAAGATAATGTTAACTTTAACCATCCTGGAAGCTGGACTGAGAAGATTGGACATGATATTATAAACGTGCATTTACTGGTCATTCTGCAAAATACAATGAAATGTGAACACACACCTGGAACAGTGGGCAGCCATCCCTGGCACCTGGGGAGCAGCTGGGTGTTAGGTGCCTTGCTCAAGGTGCCCCTCAGCCATGAATGTTGAAGGAGGAACCAGTTCCGATCCCAAGCCTGCTTCTATAACCATTAGGACACAGCTGCCCCTGAATAGTTATTTATAATCAGCTTCTCTAAATATTACTATTACTTTTACTCTGCACTCCATATAGAAGTAATCATGTGATACAGGAGACGGCAGCTTTTATCTGTGAGTCATGTATTGTGTTTTTGTTTTTTCTTTATTTAAAAGGGCTTACCACACCAAATCTGTGGAAATGACTGTGGCATTTTTATGTTTATGGTAAAATCCTAATGTTTAAATATACAGCCAACATTGTCCACTCTATCAACATATTATCAGTAGACTGTGAATAATAAAATATTTAAGACCATACATGCCTCTGGCACTCTTACCAGTGTGTCAGTTTTTTCCTATGAAACAAAATAATCATTTTGTTATTGTTTGGGCCTTGGATAAGAATATCAACAAACTTCCAACAATCAAATATTTTACTTTGTAGCTCATTTATTGGAACTTTATCTCTAACATATGTATTTAATGTAATGGAAACAATCAATTCCCACATATAATTTGTTTCTGTAACTTCACTTTCCCATAGGGTGTAATCAATAGAAAGCCTCTAAAGTGGTTTCCTCATAAACCCTCTTCCCAGGTGCCTGTCTATACCTTGACAGTGAAGAATAGCAGGACACACTTTTTTCCTATCTGAAGTCTCTAGTGCATAGAACAACACGCCTGAGCTTCAAGGATGAAGTGCTGTTCATCTGCAATGTTCTGTTTCCAGAAGTAGGCCTAATAATGTAATGCATTTGTACTTAATCCTGCTAATGCACTTTCAAAATCTAGTCATAACCGTATAATCCGCTGTGGTGCTACATTATTACTGACCTGTGTGTAATGGTTTGCTGTTCTATATTCTTTTTTGCTATAATGGTATATTTCAATACATATAGTTAAAATGACCCCTCTTCCTTTGGTAGGCCATCACATATGCCCTGGCTGTAATAAAGCATGTCTCCTTGGAGCAGGCTGAGCATGTCTTCCTCTGTGGTCCTGTTTATCACAGGTAAGAGTAGGGAACATTCAACATTAATTCAAAGGGTCTGTAACCCTTATCCCATTTAGAGTGGTGGTGGGTCCTGAGCCTACTTGGAATCACTGGGTGCAAGGCAGGAACACACCCTGGAGGGGTGTGACACACACACACACACCTACGAACGATTTTGAGTCGCCAATCCACCCACCTACATGTTTTTGGACCGTGGGAGGAAACCCACACCAAACTCCTCACAGACAGTCACCCGGAGCAGGACTTGAACCCACAACCAACACTTTTTTGGGGGTGAGGGATTTCAGGGAATTACATGTTGTTGAATCTTGGTGATTGTTATTGTTGACAAATAAAATATACATTATGGACCCAAACGTTTTGTGTCAGATATTTGCTTAAGATCTAGCTGGATGAAGTGACTTGTAGCGTAATAACAGTATTTGAATTAGTTATGTTTAATGGTGATTATCACTTATAATATTTATTATTATTATTACTGAATTTAGATAATTTATCAGAGATTGAAATACTGTCAACGCTAGGGGTGAGTTTTCAGGATTTTCAGACTCTTAGGAATAGACTCCACACACCATATTATTTCAAATAATAGAAATACTTTATTAAGTGGAATGAAAATAAGTTGATAAACGTAGCAAAATCATCAAAATCTCAACGGAATCAACGCAGGTAAAACCATCCCGATTTTAATAATTGGCTAGGCTATATGACTTGTGACTAATATGTGTTGCTAAATGAGATTTAATTAATGTGTAAATTTATCAAGAGACTTAATTAGGCATCAGCTTCTGAAAATGAGGAATTTATGCTTGCTTACTCTTGTCGCTGTTATAACCAAGCCGATGGGTCCAGCAGATTTAATCTTCGTTCTCCGGTTCTTGGCATCCTGTCCTCCCCGTGTCAAGGCTGAAGGTAGGCTTGCTAGGGAGGAGATTCCCTCCAGGATAAGTCAGCCACTTTTGGTGTCCTTAGACGGTATGACATCAGTCGCGGGATTCCCTTCACAGAGAACTGCTGGCCTGGCTGGATCGTTCAGGAGTGAGGGGGGACATCGAAAGGAAGCTCGCTGATCATAAGTCAGATTATAATGCTAACATATCAGCTATCAACTAATCTCAGAGGTGGTATTTTATTCTGGCCAAAATAAGTTTCACCTGCTTTGATCAGTCATAAAATTAAACTTTGTTTGGGCTACAAAAACGACGAACACAAAATAAAAGTTGAAAGTTACTGACAGAGGTAATCGACTTTTTCACTGTTTTAACTTCTGTATTGCACTGCTAACTGACACAAGGCATCCCGTTAGTTTGCATGAAGATAGATATTTTAAGAGTCTTCTTGAGAACCGGCTCCGTCAGTTTCAGAAACGGAAGAGCGTAACAAGAAGTGTGAAAGAAAAGTGAAGAAGCAGAGGTGAGAGTGAACTTTCCGAGCGAACTCCTTTTTCATAGGCGGTGCGGTGACGCCCACTTGGGAGGTCGCCGTTCTGATTGGTTCCTGGATTTGGGGAGTACACGTGACCGTCTCAAGTTCCAGAGAAATAAAAATCACTTATTGTTTGGCGAAAATGGAACATCCTAGAATCAATCGTATATACTTGAATATAACATATGGAGTATACTGGAGTATATTACCAACTATATATATGGAGTATATTACCAACTATCCTAGTTATTAGAGATTAATTAACATTCTTCTAAATTGAGGCAGGAATCTTTCTTCGTGATTAAAACATTAATTCACGTCACTCGATTAGTTAGTAGACAGTCACCTGAGAATAACATATGATATTAATAACACATTGCATAATACATGCTTAGATTCAGAAGAAACATATGTGTTCGAAATAACCCAGTAAACAAGGAACGTCCCTGGATGTTCAAAATAGGTCTAAAAGTAGTTTGTCCGTCAAGGACATATTTTAAACGTCAATGGACGTCCAAAATCCATCTTAATAAGTTAGTTAAGTGGTGACCAATCAATAACGTCAGTGAACGTGCAAAACGCATTTTATTCAAGTAATTTATTTCGGGACCAATTAATAACGTCAATGGACGTCCAAAATACGTCTAATAGTCATCTTTTCAATGTTGAGTGTTTGGACGTCTTTTCAACTTTAATTTTCAACCTTAAGAGAACGTTGATTAGACGGCAGTCATTACGTTATTTCAACGTTGAATCAACAGCTAATTGTTTACTGGGAATTCTCTTTTGAGAGGGAGAGAGAAAAATGATTAGGGTGGCATATGATTTCGCAAATGTCCACTTGGGGGCACTGTTGGTCCATGCTGTTTGTCTGGTTTGAACTCGGGTTGAGAGGTCACCATTAGCACAGTCCTGGGGCCATCTGCTGATTTTGCGATAAGATAAGCAATAAGGGTAATAAAACACTGGGGGTTCCTGGGTTCTCGGGTGAGTTCTATAATCCAGTCTTGAAGGCTCTGATTGATCTTTTAGGCTTAATGGAGTCATAAAATTGGGGGTACCACTTAGTGTGGTCTGGATCCTTCTCCGAGCATCTCAGGGTCACTGAAGAAGGGGGTTTTATAGTCATTAAACATTCCACGCTAGGTGTGTGCATGGCTGCTAGCACACACACATTCTGTGGAATGTGAGGTCTTCATGAAAGAAAGTCAAAGTTTGAATCCTAGCGTTTTTTCATTTCTTGATCCATACTCCACTACAGACTGCAAAGGCAATGCTTATGACAGACTTAATCTTTATTTTACACAATTATACAACATGCTGCCACTCTTAGCAGAACAAGCCTTGGAAGGAAATAGTTTTGTCCATTAAACCTAACAGTTCATTTGGGATTTGAGGGTCATGAACTTGAGAAACCTTATCCTTCACCTTACCTAAACGTATCTTAGAGTAGAATAAGGTGTAGAACAGTATGTTTACTTGTGAACTGAACAGAGGTGTGTAAAAACAGATGGTACTGCAACAGCAGAACAACTTGGGATGTAGTTGTGTCCCTCGAAACTGACCATGTGTCCCTCGAAACTGACCATGCCAAACATACATGACTCAGGTTTATTAGGGGATGGGGGTGCAGGACATGATAACTCTTCACATGCCTTAATGTACTAAATCAACAACCTAGGAAGGTAACTTTCCAGCTTTCTTTAGAACTAGGATATTTGTGGTGGTTATATTCTGTATACTACATAAAAAATATTGATTGATAAGGCTTAATTGGCTGTAGGGGTATTTATTATTTGGGCCATTCCACCAAATGGGTGCCATTTGCATTTTTCAACACTGAATCTTAAGACATATTTAGACACAGGTTCATTAATGTATTTATAATGTAATTTATTTAACATCTGGATAAATGATGTTTGTGTGTGTGTGTGGTGGGGGAGGGGGTGTAATGGTTATTTTTTTTAGAAAGAAATGTTTTAGTGGCAGGAATGTGTGGGGATATGCTCACCTGTGTTTTTGTGGTGATTTATAAGATTTCTGTGTTCAAACGGTGTGTTATATGCTTATACTTCCTCACAGCAATGGAGGTGTCAGTGTGTGTGTGAATGTGTATGTCTGTGTCTACCCTGTGTCCCGTGTGTTAATTACACACAAGAATAATAGAGCATTAGGTTACAGTAGCAATGGTATTATTTATTTAGGATCATTACATTGGGTTTGCGAACTGCAATGCTGTAACTGCTGAACTGAACTAGCTGAACTTGGACCTCCATCCTGTGTGGTTCCTCGCTTCCCTTTAAGGTACTTTAAGTAACACCTAGCCCTTTCACTGATCTCCTTATCTACAAAATTAGACATTAAGCAGGCATTTATTTACAGAAAAAAAGTTATATTTAACAATTAGATTAGCAGCTCTTAACAACTCCTAAATTGGTAGAATGTTGTTAGCACACAACTAAAAACTAAAAACTAAAACTAAAAAGATCTGGAATCATTTACCTTCATAATCAAAAATAAACTACTCAAAAAATTATTTATGGCCTTTTCGAGTTTTGCTTGTTTTTCCCCGACAGCTCATCAATGGTTCTGACCATATCGTCCTGTCTAAAGCGTGGTAGTTCGGCTAGAGCCAACGAATAATAAAACCTTTTAATCTTAATAGCGGAGACGCTATTAACCGGAAATAACTTTACACAGCACCTCACCCGGAACTTGGCCCGTCCTCCTTGCGTGAAAAAGGTCCATTGGTCAGAATCGGACGGACATTGTTTACGCAGAACCGAAAAAGTACAGAAACACTAACTCAACACCTTACGACACACAGAGGCGCAGACAGCAGCACGTTATATATATATATATATATATATATATATATATATATATATATATATATATATATATCTCAGTAAATAGCGAGATATATCATCAGACATGGTGTGGGCTTCAGGGATAAATAGAAATGTTGAACAAAAGAAAAATACGGAGGTCTCCAGGGGAAAAACGAGAAGCGATATACCACGCAGGAAAAACGTGCCGGTGCTCTGATAAGTTGTGCTACCTTGTCGAAATGTGCGCAGACCCAAATATGTTTATGTTTTCTGGCATTATACAATCTTAGGTTACTGTTATTATTTGCTTGAGTGTTCCAAGCAACAGTAATCACTCGCAACTTTTTTCAAGGGGGCTTATGGCCGCTATTTCCAAGTACATATCTCTTCAGGCTGGAGGCCCGCAAGTGGGCGGAAACCAGCAAGTGGGAGGGGCGTACACAGCAAGTGGGGATCTAGATCTTTTGTGCGAATGTAGGAAAATCAGCCTTTGTGATTTGAAAAAAGGGCATAGTTTATCTTCAACAGAACTAGGTAACCTCTACTAGTTTTAGTTTAAAATATTACGTTTCAGTGAAAACGAAATACATAGCACTCCTGATATTTTAATTATATATTTTTGGTAATCTGATTATGGGGTGAACTGCAAACTTATGAAATCCATTAGGTCTCTCATGTCTACAATCATTATTTTAATTTGATTACAGAATTATAGGACTGTATTATTTGTTTTGTACTCAGCACAGTATTGGATTATAATCAGTTTAAATATGTAAACCCTTAAGTAACACTTATGGCCCACTATTCAAATATTTAAAGCAGCTCCTTTCCATTAATGGACATGGGAGAAATTGTGCTAATAATTTGCAAATAATCATAATATTCAGCAAACCTACCATGAGTACTCAGTCATAGTGGGTGTATATGACAATAGAGTCAGTGCCTGTAGCTACAAATTAGGTGAACTTAACTTAGTTATTGTTTAATCAATTCCAAGATAGCGGTGCAACCTTTCAGGAAATTTGACTCAATTAAGAATATAAACAGACATTCAGAGAAGTTCACTGTACTTCATTTAGTTCCTTTGCATGGTTTTAAATATTTTTTTTATAGAAGTATGTCCTTGTTGTAGAGTATTATGTATTACTCTTTGTGTTCAGATGATCACATATGCTTTGATTTGGCATCAGAACCCGGTCCTGGAACATCCTACTCACAAAATTAGTTGAATCAAGTTTGTTTGAACAGGTAGAATAGGTTCAGAATTGGATAACACTGGCTTAAACTGTCAGAAAGCCTCCCTTTATTATTGCCTGGATTGTGCATGTGAATTTGTAGAAGGACTATCATTCATTCATTCATTGTCTGAAACTGCTTATCTAATTCAACTCCTCACAGACCGTCACATGGAGTGTGGCTCAAACCCACAACCTGGAGCTGTGTGACTGCAACACTACCTGGCGCACTACCGTGCCGGCCGAAGGCCTATCAATTTATTTTAATATAGTTCATTTATTCAGTTTAATTTATTTCAGAAATACACCATATGTACAAATATTTGAGGACAAATTTGTAATCAATATATTCTACATTAAGTTGCAACCGTTACTAACACAGATGTGCACACACTGCCTCTCTAATCCCTGTAGAGAAATACTGACAATAGAATTGGATTCTCTGGAGTAGAGAAACATGAACCTAATGCCAGGCGAAAAATATATAGCACCCCAGCACTGAGCTGTGCTGATGAACCCATATTTACTGTCATGTCTTTTGTTAGGTAGTGAGTAGTAGCCTATATGTAAGCAAACATGATCATTCTCAGTACATGTGGTCTCAGTTAAATGGTTATTCTCTTTATTTATTGCAAGAATTTCACATATTAAGCCAACCACAAACAAGTCTGTAAATCACATAATGCTGAAAATGTACTCCATATAATGTACTCAATGTTTACAAGGTACAATATTAACACTGAAAACAAAACAGTTATTACATGATCACCAGGCACAGAGCTGTACTACAAAATACACAATAATCTAACACAATATCCCAAAGAACTCACTGACATTCTCTTAAACTTCCAAACAATGCTCAAACAGAGCAATTTGAGCTGCGTTAGTTATGGAAATTTGTTAGAAGAAAGAAAATATCTAGGATACCTATTTTATGCAGGGCATTTTACGCAAAGCAGGACATCACAGTTAACCAGACAGCCTAGGTTTCTAAAAGTATCAAACTATAAACATTGTCTGAACTATAATGTACCAGGTGCCCTGCAGTCTAGTATCTGTGCCTTAAGAATTGAGGTGAGGGCCCTACAGTCCAGTTTACATGCCTTAAAATTTCTGGGGTGAGGGGCATGGCGTAACCACAAACATCGCATTGACCCTGAGACCCTGCTCATCAACACAATCTTTTAGAAACAGCTCCATATCAGCCATGTTGTTAAAAACAAATAAAAAGGGTTCTTTAGCCTCTGGGTCGTCTCCAGAGCCTTTACGACAACTACATATTTCGAAGCCAGCGACGTGCTTGAGTCGTGCTTAAAATGTTCTTCCGCGCACACTTGGAGCTGTATCACCCACTTGGAGTTGTACCACCCACTTGGAGCTGCCTCCGGCCTGCAGAGATACCCTTCTCGCTATATCGCGGATATTGAGGGAAAATCTAGAAAAACCGTGAAAGATGAATAGCCAATAGTATTTTTTTATTATTATTTACATGTATTAGACTAGGCCTGTAGGTGACAAAATATATAATTTCTTACGTACAGTACATGTATTTTTCATGTCCACATCCGAGTGAAATTTACTTACGCTAAATCACAGCTTAGGAATTACTCTATTAAAGAAACAGGTAGGATATCACATGTAGTTCCAGATGAGAAAACATAGAATGACTATTTAATGCAACAGTACAGGGAGGGTTTTAAAAGTCCAAATACTCGTTAAATAAATAAAAAATATCTTTCCTCTACTTCGCGGAAATTTGTTTTTCGCGAGTGGTCTTGGAACGCATCCCCCGCGAAACGAGGGATCACTGTACACGCCGAATAAAAAAAAAACGAATGAAAAGTTTACTGAGATAAAAAGTTTAAAACCTGCACATATGCTCAGCAAATTTTCTTGTTTTCTTGGAAGTTGTGGCTTGAGAAAAACTCAATCTGCTGCATGCTTAGCTCTCACAAACTAGTCCATGTTTTGCTAGCAGTGTTCAAACCTGCGTAGCTCATTTGCACCACCAACCCCCCTGCAATAGCTCCCCCCAACTTTGGGAACCACTGGTGCAGCAGATGATGAGTTTTCTCAAGCCACAGCTTCCAAAGGAAAAACAAGAATATATGATGAGGCATATCTCAAAGCAAGCTCATACCAGTCACTGAAGGGATGAGGGGATTAAATGTTTAGGCTTTTTCTCTCAGGAAGCTGTTTTGTAATAAATTTGTTGTGCTGGGAAGCATTTAGGAACAAATATGTTTAACAAAGGCTTACTTTATTTTTGTTGTTTGCTATAATGTAAAAATAATACATTATAATAGCTTGGAAGTAAAAGGTGTGTGGGTTTTTTTGTTTGTTTGTTTTTGGTGGTGGTGGGGGGTGAAAGTGGGGGCGTGAAAATATTCTCCTCTACAAAAGGGGGCCATGGCAGAAAACGTTTGGGTTTGGGAACCAGGTGTAGAGGAAGATGTTTGAGATTCAGCCCTAATGGTGTGGCGGTATAATTGAGGAGCGTCGCAGACACCAACGCAGAAACTATATGCTCGCAATGGCATAGGGCTCTTGCGTAGTCTCTGCGTCACATGGTCTGACTGCACTCTCAAGCTCTTTACAAAACAAATATACACAGTAATCTGTTCATCATTGCATGGAATTTTGAATTTCTTCATCCACTATTAGGTTATTTACTCTTTCCCACTGTCTGACATTCAGAGGAGCCTGTTAAGGTTAGGCAAGGTGTTAGAATAGTCACTTTCAGACATGACCCCCATGACTTTCACAACAAGGAACAAATAATGCCAGTACAGATTTGTTCATAAAGCCTGAAACCTGGAAAAAAGTATTTTAAAGGGCATGCCTCACTCCAGTACATTTTTGTTCAGTTTTTTTGATGGACATGCATTCATTGCGTTTCAGTCATTTACTGATCCAATTACTCACTTTCAGGCCAGGTTCTAGACTGATGTGTGCGTCTGATTGGATGTGTGCGTGGCTGACGTCACCCACACAGCTAACAGCTTTCTAAACAGAAATAATCCAAAAGCAGAGACACAACACAAGCTCCTGAGACAGTGAGAGGGAGACAGGGCTAAACTTTAATGTTACATGCGCTTTAGAGACAGGCTCAGAAATAGGGTGCTTAATTGAACTGGGGTTACATTGGACAGAATTATAGGGCCACAGTATTGAAATAATGTATATAAATAAGATTCAGAGAATAAAGTAAGAATTCTGAGACTAAAATTAGAAATATTCGCTGCACGTATAATGGGGCACACAAACACGGTTGTAACTGAGGAATGCAGTGTATGGCTGAAGTTATACTATGGTACAGATCATTCCTTCATTCATTATTTGTAACCCTTATCGACTCCCCCCCCCAACGGTGTTCGGAAACTCAAATAGGCGTCTTGCATTTGATGTAGATGGTGGACAAGAACTCTAGAAATTGCACTTAATTTAATGCAAAATGACGAAAAAGTGTGTTGTTTTTGGCTGCAATAATTCAATGTACAGTGGCACATCTGTGCACAAATGGCCAAAAGATCCCAAAATATCCAGAAAATGGACTAAATTTGTCAACTTTAAACGGGGACTTTGGAAAGGACCATCCACTCACTCGGTTATCTGTAGTGCTCATTTCACTGGCACTTTTCCAACAATATGGGCATGTAAGGAAACCAACGAAAGGTGTTCAAGAGCCTCTGTATACATGGAGGTAAACAGGGTAAGTACACATACTTCGCCTGTTTTAGTTGGTGTTAGTTAACGTTAGCTTGACTTGGTGGCTCAGATTATACTAGGCTACGTATCACTAGTTGCATTACAGAGGTTTATAGTGTCGGATGAATTAGAGTTCGACTTCGATCACATTTACAAGAATAACGGTACCTCTAAATTTGAGTTTAGCTTATTGATAGGCTATTGTCATGAATAATGTTGCTTATTTAGCTAGCTAGATACTGTCATAACAGTCAGTAATAACGGTGTTTTAACACGGTGTTGTTCAGCTGTTGTCCACCAGTGACGTCACACAGTTGCGTTCAAGAATTTCCTTAGCGAGCTCGGGTTTTTCTGTCAATTTAATAAAATTGTCAGTTTTAAAGAAAATTAAGCATGCTATTTTCATTTTAATTCATACTTATATGTCAGTAACTAAAATAATGTGAAATATTCATGGAGGTCCATTAAGTGGTGCTTAGCCTTTAACGATCACGAAAATGATCGATCCAGAGGGAGTGCCCACAAGGCTCCATTGCGTTATGACTTATGGACTCATACAATAAACTAAAGGCTGCACTGATGGACTTATTCATAATGTTGTGTGGATGCGTTTAACAAATAATTCTGTTTACTTTACTGAATGCTTCTTTCACAACTCGCTCTATGTCACACAGAGTCTGTCTGTATACATATTATAATAAATAATAACCCAAACAGTATTTCTCAAAATATTCCGACTTTATTCTCTGAATTATGCTGACTTTTGTTCTCAGAATAACTCCAACCTTATTCTCAGAATTATACTGACATTACTTTTACTAGCTTAATTTCACTCATTCATTTATTTTCACTCATTCATTCAGTCTTAGTCACATATTCTGAGTTAATCAATCAGTTAGTTATTTAGATTCAGTTTGACTCACCTTGATTCGTTTTCACTCTTCCATTCTGTCTTAGTCATTTTCAAACTCTCTCACTCCTTCACTCTTTCTTTTCCTCTCGTCAAAGTGAGAGTAGCTGAAAATCATTAACCTTCCAGAGTTCCCATATTTACAGTCACCTCTTGCCAAACAATGTGTGTAACGTTTAGGAAGCAAACAAACCTGTGTGAAGAATATGGTGTGTGGTGTAGAGTGTTCTATTTGTAGTATGTAATTGTAGTCTCCAGTGGTTTATTCTGTATAATACACTATAATTTTACTATGCAATATATTACTGTCATACACCTATATAGTTTGTTAACAATTTTAAGGCTGCAATATGCAAATGACCACTTTACAGACTTTCATATCAGGCTGTTTGTTTCCATCCAAATTTTAGTTATATGTGAGTTTTATCTGGATCCATTAAATGTAAACTATTTGGTCAGTGTATCTAGTGGCCCTTAAAAACTACTTGGACACTTAACTGTTAAAGTATTTTTAAAATTGAGGGTTTTTGACCTGATGGAAATAGTACTTACATAATGGCTACAAATTATTCCTGATATCCCTCTGAGCACACAACTTATTTAATCTCCATAGCATGAAATAGGATGCTCTGGAAGGCCACTATGCTCAATGCAAAGTTAACTAGAGAGATATAATTCCCACAGACACTGAGCTGTGAAAGAGTAGACCTGTGATTTCAGAGGTGATGCAGCATTATGTACAATGGAACTAATCATCACACATTATTACCAGACCTCACCAATGTTCCTTTAGCTGAATGCAGCCCAGTCCTTACAGCAATGTTCCAACATCTAGTGTAAATCATTCCTAGAGAAATACAAGACAATACTCCAACAAATGGATGGAAAAATCCCAATTGATGTTCCAATTTCAGATGAAATTTTGGTTGAGTTGATGTCCATAAACTTCTGGCTATAATGTTTGGATTCAGTTTAGTACTACACTGAACAATCAATGGATTTGGAACCCCTACCTTGTGTCTACATTCACTGTTTATTTTATCAGCTACACTGACCAGGAGCATTTTGTAGTTCTACAATTACAGACTGTAGTCCACCTGTTCCTCTGCATTCTTTCCTATCCACCCTGTTCTTCAATAGCATGGACCCTGTTGGTCCACCTTGTAGATGTCAGAGATAGTATCTGTTGCTGCAAAGTTTGTGTTGATCATCCTCAAGTCCTTAACCAGTGGACACAGGACTCTTTTGGCTGGATATTTTTGGTTGGTGGATATTCTCAGTACAGCAGTAGACCCACTTGTATCCACTCGTATCAACACAACACACACTAACACATCACCACAATGTCATTGTCATTGCAGTGATAAGAATGATTCACCACCCAAATCATACCTGCCCTGTGGTGGTCCTGTCCATTGAGGAGCAGGGTGAAAAGGGGATATGAAAATATGCAGAGACACAGAGTGCTCCTGCATGGTCAGTGGAGCTGATAAATATGGCCAATGCGTGTAGATAAGGTAGGTGTTTCTAATTCAGTGAGTGTTCAGTATGTGTGTATTGGGGGAGAAAATGAGAATTTAGAAATGCGGGGGAGGAGGAGGAGAAGGAGGGCGCATCGACCCTGACCCCTAAAAGTGATGACGAGTCTTTAGAGTGTTGTCTCTTTCAGTGAAGTTTGTCCCGCGAAAAGAGTGAAGAAACTTTAAACTTCGTTAATTTAATCGCACAATGAGCTTCTTTATCTTTTCTAAGTTTTGGCGCACTTGAAAGACGTTTATGTACTTTTGTTGTCTTAATCGAAACCTAATCAAGTACATAAGCAAATCTTACGAAACCGAAACGTAGAATGAGACAGACGCTGTCAGTCAAAAAAAAACCAGAAACATGTCAATAACAAACTTACAGGTTTATGTTTTCATTCTGCGTTTTTCGATGAGAGTTTAGCTCTGTTTTTTATGTTTACACTTGGCGCACATTCCAGCGTTATGCGAATTTGGACTACAAACCCCATTCATTAGCCACGACACCTCCTTTTCTTTCTCCGAGAGGACTTTCTCTAACGCGATTGGTCTGTGTGTCTTTGATCGAAGGCTGTTCGTCAAATTAGAACTCTTTCTACTCGGCTTGGGGGCGGACCCTCTGCCAGCTCACAGAAAGTGCCACGACTCCACAGTCTGCGAGTCCAAATCAGTGACTGAAAACTTGGACGGCTGGTAAGTCTCCCCTTTTTTCCGGTATGTCCGGATTTTAGCCAAATATTTAAAGTTAATTTAAGATTATGACATCAGGCAATTGTTAAACAGCGGATGTCTTTCCTCAAAACCACCGAAAAGGCGTTCAAAACTTGTTTGATTTCAGGATGTGTTAAAGGTTTTTGTGTAACGTAATCTTGGTCTGAATCCCAAATGCCGCCTTTCTCCCTATTAACTGCACGGCATAAAGACATGCCTGTTGGTTTTTGAGTTTAGAAAAACTTCAGTTTGGGTCCATGTGTAGGCTAAAATATATAAATGTAATCTTTAATGTAGTGTGTGATTTGTAAATGCTATACTTTTGGGACCTACTTGTGTAGTACGTAGTGAGTAGGGAGCGATTTGGTATTGAGCCTTACTCTGCCGAGAAGAAAAGCAGTACAAATTTTTCATTCTCCCTGAAGAAAACACGTCTCTTCGTCTCGTTTGAATGGGCTAATTCTTAAATATTCCCCGTGTAATTTGTGTATTGTTTGTTTGTTTTTTAAGTTTAAGTTTACTCTCACTGTTTTGAACAAAGTCGTTAAAAATGAAGCTAAAAATGAAGCTGGCCCAAAGTTAAGAATGTTTCAGTCCTTAGACTTTCCCCTCACAAAAAAGTAAAATATTTAGTTTTGATTAAACTTATATTACGTTACTTTAATGCCAGCCTACTGACTTGAGAGCAACGAAAACGTTCTCACGGGCTTATGTACACGTTTCACTCTCTGGAAGAGAGGAGAGTGTGGACCCTTTATTCACTAAAGGATGTTGATATTCCACAGACTTAGACGTAGATAAACTTTATTATCATTCAAATTTACACCGCACAGTGCGCATTAGCACGAAATTACATCGCATTGACTCAGGGTAGATCGCACATAAACAGTAGCAGTAATATTATATATATATATATATATATATATAATGTAGAGCAAAGTGTAGCGAAAATGAGTCTGATTATATTTATTTACCAGTTCTGTCTGTAGCCACTCATCAAAAGATGCGTGATGCGTTCATTCTGAAATTCTGCATGTAAAGTGAACTCCAGCTGGCAGTTTGCAAAGGTTTCAAACACTCAGTTTTTTGCATCTTAGTTTCATATTCCATATATGAAGTGGCAGGCACCTTTTGAAACTTTAACAGTATTTAGGCAATATGAGATATTAGACTACTTTAAGAAATGTGAGGGACAGGTGGTTTTCCATGATATGGGTAATTTTAAGGTGATATGTCTCATTAAATTGTGTGCTTTCTGAGTCAGAGAGTTCATCAGAGTTTATAGACGGGAGACAGCAGTTTTTTAAAAAAAATTATCAAATATGAAGCATCTGCTTTTTTCCTGTACATGAAATAACATTTTTAGACTCTGAAGATGCCAAAATGACCCAGAACCAGCTTGAATAAAGCATTCTGTCAATTGGCAACGTGGAGCTATTGATGTTATGCAATAGCAGAGATTCTGCCTAAGGGGTTAATGTCTGAAACTGCTTCGTTGCTCATCTGCCCTGAGTCAAGCATATTGCAGCTTGGGCATATATTTATCTGCAAGTAACTATTCATCTCTGGATAGTATGGGGATATTTCACTATGATATATTACAATATTCTCTCCAGATATGCTTTTTTTTTCTCTTTAAATTGCATTAATCTGTAAATCAGTGCACATGTTTTGTTAGAAAAAGAGCATAATTAAACCAATTTAACTGACACAATATATACAACTCTGAATAACAAAACATTTAATTATTTGAAATATGTAAATTATTATTATTTATTACTTTTTTCATAGTTAAATATGGCAGTAGTGCTGACATGGACTCATTATATGACTAGGACCAGTACACACCCATACTCCGAGAAGTACAGGTGATAGGTATTTGGACAGGTTTTTTTTTTTTCCTCCTTTCAGTTTATTGTGTTTGAGATTACATTAAAGTCTTTGGTTTACTCAAAGGGTATATACATACTTAATCATTGAACTATTTAGAATTACAGTAATATTTAACTTAACACCAATTTAAGGTGACCATATGTAACCAGAAAGCTTGTTTACCAGTCAGGTGTTGGTCTTTGTGTCATTGCATTATATTGATTCATCTAAGGATATGTAGGTATAGACATGTCAATAACTATAAAAATACACCAGCATAACCTCAGAAAACTAATAGCTAGGAAAAAATAAAAACAATTGTACTAGTGTCTATTCTGTACACCGTAATGAACTTGTGCCATAGAGATGGGAAGATCAATGAGGCCCATGTGTCCGCTGCTGTTTATCTGTGAAACATGGTTAAGGTAGTCTTGCATGGCAGCCAACAAAAAGCTGTTCCACTACTTTGATCCATCCACGAATAAACCAGAGTAACAAATTTTCCGGAAATTTTTTCTGGAAACTGCCAAGATGCTTGTAGCTCTCAATAAATAGTATCACTGCAAAGGCCAATACATCCCTATCTAATATCAAATAAGAAATTTTCTTTGTTCTTTAAATCTATAAACAAAATTTAAATCAAAATTGAGTCTTTGTCATGGTAAGCTTAACATATTTATTTGTATATTTACTAATATGTCAATGAAATTAAGAACATATAGTCTGCTTTTCTCTGTATTTGTAACACCACAAGGTAGCTTTTAAATTCAGAATATTATTTCTATAAAAATATTGATTAAATAAAATTGAACACATGATGTGCCATGCGACGAGTGGGCTAGAGGTGTGTAGGGCCACCCAGCGCTTAAGTGTGAAGCTGTGTTTTCTCTGGAGTAACATTGAATAGCTTTCGGATTTGTTGGATTGGCTTTAATGATCCAGAACTAATCACCAACATTAGTGCTTAATCTCACTAATAATCATGTTGCTGAATGCTCTTGAACCCTCATTTTCTAAAGTCTAGTGTAAAGCTACTGAGAGATTAAAATTAGCTACTACTGAAAAGGGGGAGATAAATTTTACTATAGCAATGTTGGATTAACATGTGTTAAGAAAAGATCAATCACATATATATATTCCTATTTTTAACTGATCAGAGTTATATATATTTTTTTTACATATAGTGCTATTGTCTTGCTTGGATCTTTCACAGTTTTGCACCACATAATAGTTTTGGTTACCTTTAGGGAGAGTCTGTGCAGAAGTTAAGGCCAGTCAGCATTTCTCTTCAACTATGGGCGTCTCTGCATGTGGTGTGTTTTGTATGTGTGTCACATCCTGGTGGGATCTTGAGAGCCCTTTTAAAGAAACACTTTAAAAGTGTTTCTAGAAAGTACTATTTGGATCTTTTTTGCTACTGTGGCTCCCACTAGTGGAAATTTACAGCCCTGTACTGAAATCAGTGGGGAAGGGATGGTCTTTTGCCTTCTGCCTAAAGTTACATAGTGAAATTAATGCAGTTCTGAGCCTAGAGACAGAAGCTCTATTCTCCCTATTACTGGTCAGTGAAGCTATAATTATAATTATATTGCTATAATTGGTCAGTGAAGCTATAATCTTATGTTAATATATTACATAGTGTTCTTGTACAACACTCTGGTCAGAAGATTTCCAGCTAATGCAATTATACGTTGATCACTGGGATGTGTGTGTGGAGGGGGATGTATTTTGCTATCACTACTACAGACTAATCACAGGAAATGAGGAGTGCCATGTGCAGGAGTGGAATGAAGTGGGCTAGAGTGGGATGGCATGATCTTTGGACAGTATTGCATAACTTGCTGTCCTGTGGTTGAGAGTTGGGGAACTGCCATTTTTCTATGAAAAGGGCTTTGAGAAAGGGGGAGGAATTAAGGGTGATCACATGTCTGGTTTTCAGCACCATCTTTTTACTTTTACCTGCGAAGGCTGCTTTTAGTAGTGGATCTAGGTATAAGGGTTAAATGCAACCTTCATGATTGTTATACAAAACACATTTATAAAATTCAGAATGTTTCATCACAATTTGCTAGTTCACCAGTCTGTTTGCATGCTGGAAACAGGACTAATGTAAGTGGCATGCTAGGCATAGAAAAGACAAAGGGGCTAAATTATATTAGAAATTCATTGCAAATTTAGTAATATCATTTGACCTTGACTCGGCACGGCTTGCTTTTTGTACAAGGACAGCTCCCCCTGTGAAATGGAACTGGTGACGTCACAAAACCCCATCTCTAACGGGAATCGCAGGCTTTGAGAAGCACACCAACGGCTGCTGTAAAGTCAGGCACTGTTTACTCATTGTGTATTCGTGTGTTGTGTTTCAACTGAACATGGCTCTGCACCCAGTTCTCACAGATCCATTTTCCTTGTTGCTTTTGCTGGAAATTTTCTGCAGCCATCAGTCCAAGGAGCATTTAAGACTCTTCAAAACACCTCAAGGTAATGGTACAAGCTGCCGCTGTGAGTCAAGTGGCGAGTTTGTGCTGGATTTGAATGAGCTCTGCATTTCGGGGTGATTTACACCACCATTGGCTCTCTGGCCAATCAGTGCTCTGTAGGGTTTACACGTCATGATTTAGTACCTACTTGGCACAGTTGGAACTCGGCGCGAGCAGGGACTAAAAATGTATTTGGTTCTAGGGACCAGGTACCAGATTTGGCTAGTGGAAAACCAAAAGAGCCGAGCCATGTCGAGTAGCATCGTTTAGGTTCCATGCAGTGGTAAGCACCATAATCAGGGGTCTAGGCTAACTTTTTGCACTGGTGCACTTAAACATTTTCTTAGTTGAACCCAAATTTTCACCTGCATCACATTTAACACAGCAGTTTTACAAGTTATTTTACAAGGAGCCCACCTACCTGAACGTTGAGCCAAAATGTGACATTTTTTGACAGTTGCACCTAGGTTTGCAAAATTATGGGAAGTTGGGAAATTAACCATGGGAATTATGGGAATAAAATGGGAATATTCAAAGCTGAAGGTGAGAAACTTGTATATAGTTGGTAAAAAAATATATACTGAAGCATAATCTTGGCTAAAATAATTAGATATGATACAAAACCAGTTGAAGCAAAGCTGCTTCTCAATCCCAGGCACGTTACAGACTGAAGGGTTACTGAGACTACACTCCCTGCACTGTTCATTCCTCCATCAGCATGTCCAGATAACGTCTAGAAACTTGACACTCACCTAATGAAAGCGCACATTTGGACCAAAGCACTACCTCAAGTCAGGTAAGTTTTGATGAGGTTCATATTTTTATTGACAATAATAACATTGAAACATTTAAGCAACTATTAAATCAAGGTGTAATTTTGCAGTTGCTTGCTATCTGATAAATCAGAAAAGCTCAGTAGGCTAGCAAGAGGTTATCTTACCAAGGCTTATCAATTTCGGCCTACATCATAAAATGTGTCGGTTTATTTATACATAAATTGTACCCTCTGTTCCTTTTCAAGAAAATGATCTGTGACGCTGTCGTACCAACAAGGCGTTTTTTTCCAGGGACTTGACTAGTGTTCTCTCAATGGCCAGCAGAGCTAGGCTGCTTAAATGGCTTGGCTCTTGTGAAATGTGTCCGCCTGTGAGTGCTTTGTGACGGTGGAGGGGCTCAGCAGCACCCGCTGGTCAGAAACTGCGATAGAAATCAGAAAGAGTGATAGAAGTCAGTCTCCAAACACATGCAGCTACAAAAAACCCCACCAGAAATAGAAGCTCGATTTGTTGCTAGTCATTTTTAACATAGAAAATGCCGCTAAGAGATTTAAGAAAATCTCCGGTTCAACTCAGAACAGAATGAACATGTAATGTTCCCACGGATCTTTACACCAAAGTATCGTTGATTCGCTCATTTAGCTGTCAATCAAAAAGGGATTCAGCCTCAGAATCATGCAGAAGCTGAGCGTCCGGGCCAGCCCACTGCCCCAAAGACCCCCAGAGACGCTGAGCGTCCGATGGGTGGGACAAAGCCCAGCATTTATCAAATGACTCGTCTCGGGGAATGATTGAGAAGCCGCATTTTTACCAGTGATAAGAAGCTGATTCTGAACAAAAGTTGAGCGCGTTGTAGAGCATATTTTTTCAATGACATGTACACACAATAGTATATATTTGATCACTTATTTTTTTGACATTTTAGGGGAAGCTGAGCTTCCCTTGCAGTCTTAGAGCAATCGCCTCTGCTAGCTACCTATATTATTGTTGCCTCAACGAGTTTCTGTAAGCAAGAGTTACTACTTATTTATTTAACGTTTTGAAGAAAATTAGCTTTAGTGTTTTTACACTTAGTCATTTTGTTTAACAGAAGAATGCCACGTGCATCAACTGTGACATCGCAGGTGTCAGTTATTATTTCTATTATGCCTTCATGCCTGCTGTTGACAAAGAAAATGGTATGTTGATATACAGGTGCTGGTCAAAAAATTAGAATATCATG
This sequence comes from Hoplias malabaricus, assembly GCF_029633855.1. Taxonomy (NCBI): domain Eukaryota; kingdom Metazoa; phylum Chordata; class Actinopteri; order Characiformes; family Erythrinidae; genus Hoplias; species Hoplias malabaricus. The sequence continues at coordinate 38,602,176 of NC_089820.1, forward strand.
GAAAAAGTTTATTTCAGTAATTCCGTTCAAAAAGTGAAAATTGTATGTTATACTCATTGATTACACACAGACTGATATATTTCAAGTGTTTATTTCTTTTAATTTGATGATTATTACTGACAACTAATGAAAACCCCAAATTCAGTATCTCAGAAAATTGGATTATTACTTAAGACCAATACAAAAAGGATTTCTAGAAATGCTGGCCAATTTAAAAGTATGAGCATGTACAGCACTCAATACTTAGTTGGGGATCCTTTTGCCTGAATTACTGTAGCAATGCGGTGCTGCATGGAGTCGATCAGTCTGTGGCACTGCTCAGGAGCCCAGGTTGCTCTGATAGTGGCCTTCAGCTCTTCTGCATTGTTTGGTCTGGCATATTGTATCTTCCTCTTCACAATACCCCATAGATTTTCTATGGGGTTAAGGTCAGATGAGTTAGCTGGCCAATTAAGAACAGGGAGACCACGGTCCTTAAACCAGGTACTGGTAGCTTTGGTACTCTGTGTAGGTGCCAAGTCCTGTTGGAAAATGTAATCTGCATCTCCATAAAGTTGGTCAGTAGCAGGAAATATGAAGTGCTGTAAAACGTCCTGGTAGACAGCTGCGTTGACCTTGGACCTCACAAAACACTGTGGAAACTTTACACTGGACCTCAAGCAACGTGGATTCTGTGCCTCTCCTCACTTCCTCCAGAGTCTGGGACCTTGATTTCCAAAGGAAATGCAAAATTTACTTCCATAGTTATAGTAGAGTGGTCCAGAGAACATAACTTTGGACCACTCAGCAGCAGTTCTTTCCTTTTTGGAAGCGAGACACTTCTCATGCTGTCTCTTGTTGAAGAGTTGCTTGACACAAGGAATGCGACGCTGAAACCCATGTCTTACATACGTCTGCGTGGTGGTAGTTCTTGAAGCACTGACTCCAGCTGCAGCCAGTCTTTGTGAATCTCCTCCACATTTTGAATGTGTTTTGTTTCACAATCCTCTCCAGGGTGTGGTTATCCCTATCGCTTGTACACTTTTTTTCTACCACATCTTTTCCTTCCCTTCACTTCTCTATTAATGAGCTTGGACACAGAGCTCTGAACAGCCAGCCTCTTTACAATGACCTTTTGTGTCTTGCCCTGCTTGTGTAAGGTGTTGACAGTTGTACAAAAAAACAACCATTAAGTCAGCAGTCTTCTCCATGATTGAGTAGCCTAAAGAAATAGACTGAGATGCCATTTAAAGGCATTTGCAGGTGTTTTGGGTTAATTAGCTGATTGGAGTGTGGCACCAGGTGTCTTCAATATTGAACCTTTTCACAGTATTCTAGTTTTGAGATACTGAATTTGGGTTTTTCATTTCATTTTCCCAAAATTTCCATGGAAAGTTTTAATTTTAGAATATTTCCAAAGTTCCCTTGGAAAGTTACTGGAAATTTATCAGACATTTTCCACCCTTTTCTTGGCTTAAGAATAAACGGCCAACTATGTACAACAAAATGAGATGTAGACCAACAACATTGATTAAAAAACAATATATAAATAAACAGTTTTAATGTAATTAAATTTGTGGTCAGCCCTCCAGCATCCAAGTCAGCATATGTCTGATTCAGTAACAGCTCCAGTACTTAAGGTGGAATAGAAGAAAAATAAGTAAACCTAGCTGCTTTTACTCCAGCTTGCAGTTTTGTCCAGGCACCTATAACTGTTTCACTGTTTAAGGTGTTTAACGAAAACGTCAAATATGCTGGTGTTAGTGTGTGATTGTGTGAATATCGCAACAGCATTTAATGTGGAACAGAAATGTCAAAGAATTTAACGTAGCACTTAAAAATACCTGTCATTTCTTAAGAGTAAGCAACTTTTAGATTGTACCGGTGTGTTTTGGAAAGTTTAAACGTGTGCTAGACAGTATAAAAACATAGGTATATGTTAATATTCACTTTTCTGTTTCAAAGTTTGGGTCTGTGTTGGTGCTGTAATTAGTGTTGCGAGGCTTTTAAGGTCGTGGAGAGTAGCTGTGCAGTGCACGCCACATCTAAATATATTCCTGTGGTTGTGTTCATAGTCTATTTTATTATTAACCATCCAACCTCAAGAAGAAGAATCACAGGTTTACCTCACTGCTGTTAAATACTGCTGTATCTGTAACTTTTATTTTATCATAAATTAAAAGAAATTGTTTATATATCATATCACTCTGAACTCAGTTTATAATCTCCAGTAGATATAACAGATATTTATTTATTTGCAGAAACGGAAGGACAGGACTGAGCAAAGATGGATGTATACGATCCTCAGACTCTAGGAATTATGGTGTTTGGTGGCTTCATGGTGGTATCAGCTATTGGCATCGCCCTAGTTTCTACTCTTTCCATGAAAGAAACATCATATGAGGAAGCCCTGGCCAAGCAAAGACACGAACTAGCCAAGACCCATCCTCCGCGAGTTGACAAGAAGAAGAAAGCATCAGAGAAGAAAACCAAAGCCAAGAAAAAGGAGGAGAAACCCAATGGAAAGCTTCCAGAACAGGACTCTGGTGCTGAACCTGCTTCGGAAACTAGCGAACTAGAATCTGACCCAGAAGCCACATGTGCACCTCAGCCTGTTCCTATAATCAAGGCCTCATCTTTTCCTAAACCTGTGCTTCCTGAAACTAGAGCCGAAGTTGAGGTTGTTCAAGCTAAGGCTGCTGTAGTTGCTGCTACTCCTGATCCTTCCCCAAAGGACAAGAAGAAGAAGAAAGTGGCAAAGGCAGATCCAGCCACCAACAAGCCAGTAGAGGTTTCTGCAGAGACCCTTAAAAAGGAGCCGTCCCCCAAGGCTGCCAAGGAGCCGTCCCCCAAGGCTGCCAAGGAGCCGTCCCCCAAGGCTGCCAAGGAGCCGTCCCCCAAGGAACCAGCTCCTAAGGTTTCCAAGGAACAAGCCCCCAAGGTTGCCAAGGAGTCGACCCCTAAGGAACCAGCTCCTAAGGTTTCCAAGGAACAAGCCCCCAAGGTTACCAAGGAGCCCATTACTAAGGAACCAGCCATTAAAATTGCCAAAGAACCAGATGCAAAGATTGTTAAGGAACAGGCTACAAAAGTTGCAAAAGAACCTGTTGCTAAAGAACCTGCTACCAAGGCTGCTAAGGAATCTGCTGCTAAGGCTGCCAAGGAATCTACAGCAAAGTCTACCAAAGAACCAGCCGCAAAGGTTGCCAAGGAACCTGTTGCTAAGGAATCTGTGGGTAAAGTTTTCAAGGAGCCTGCCCCTAAGGAAGCATCTGCAAAGATTTCCAAGGAACCAGCTGCTAAAGTTTCTAAAGAACCAAAAGTCACAAAGGAACAAGCACCAAAGATCACCAAGGAGACAGTGGTCAGTGAGGCTGTCAAAATGTCTGCTGCTCCACCAAAATCTGAGGAACCCAAGCCTGAAAATCCTACTAAGAAGAAGTCAAAAAAGAAGGCAGAGACAGGTTGGTGTTTTAGGGTTACAGCACAAATGAAATTGTGGTTAAGAACCGAGGTTGAAACTATGGGAACCAGTAAGACATTTGTTTCCATCATGCCATCTTGACCTTGCTTGCTTTCAGTGACCTTACAGATAACTGGTAAAACATTGGTTAGGTACCATGCAACAAATGGAAATAGAAGGAATTTGGTCATTCTTGCATTTAAAAATTAAATAATAAATCTCTAATGACATTCTACCTCAAACTTCTTTTTCTATTAGCCATGTCTGCGGATGCAGCCGATGTACCTCTTCTGTTACCATTTAAGACACTTGTGGCCACTCTGAGCAGCTCTATGTTCAGTGAATCCGAGATCCAGAAACTTCTGGAGATCATAAGTGACAAGGCAGGAGCTGATACCTGGCAAATGGTAAAAACACAGCCTCATTTTCTTTCGCTTCTGTCTCTGTTTATCTGTCTGTGCTGGTCAAATGTTACAATTCCTACGATAATATTCACAACTGACAATTTATCTATTTGATCCTTTGTGCCTCACTGACAGTCTCTTGCTTTACATTTGCTGTCTTTCTCTCTTCAGGCATCTCAGAAGGGCGACCCCTTGGCTGCTTTGAAGAAGCAGCTGGAGGAGAAAGAAAAGCTCCTGTCTGCTGAACAGGAGAACGCAACTGCAGCCAAGACACGTCTCCGTGAGCTCACTAAGGTAGTGCCTATGCTACCTACATATCAGTGGCGGGTGCTGGTCTTTCAAGGAGGGGAAGCTCAATTTCGGCCTACATCATAAAATGTGTCATAAAATGATCTTTGACCCTGTTGTACCAACAAGGCGTCTTTTCCAGGGACTTGGCTAGTGTCCTTTCAATGGCCAGCAGAGCTAGGCTGCTTAAACGGCCTTGCCCCATGTAAAGTGTGTCCGCCTGTGTTCCCACGGATCTCTACACCAAAGGATCACTGATTCGCTCATTTCGCTGTCAATCAAAAAGGGATTTGGCCTCAGACAGATCATCCAATCATCATGCAGAAGCTGAGCGTCCGGGCCAGCTGAGGCCAGCCCACTGCCCCATAGACCCCCAGAGACGCTGAGCGTCCGATGGGCGGGACAAAACCCAGCATTTATCCAATGTCTCGTTTCGCTGCTTCGCTATTGAACTCTGTGGGCACTCAGCGTCCACACCGTTTAAAGCACTGAAGCTCCGGGAATGATTGAGAGGAAAGCCGTGTCTTTACCAGTGATAAGAAGCTGATTATGAATAAAAGTTGAGCGTGTTGTAGTGCATATTTATTCAATGACATGTACACACAACAGTATATATTTGATCACTTATTTTTTTACATTTTAGGGGAAGCTGAGCTTCCCTTGCAGTCTTAGAGCAATCGCCGCTGCTACATATTTTCCCCAATATGTGCAATACCGCGGCCACATTTGTTCTAAATTTACAGCTTTTTTATTTTTGCGTAACAGGAGTTGACCACTGAGAAGAGCAAGCTGGTTTCTGTGGAGACGAGAATGAGCTCTGTGCTGAGCGCTCGTGAGCAGGAGATCACTGCTCTGCACGCCCGCATGAAGGCTTCCTATGATGACCATGCCCTCCAAACTCAGCAGCTCAACAGCAAGGTCAGAGTGCAAAGTCTTTGGATAATATCTATGCACATTTTGTGTTTACAAAATAAGCAAATGTTTACACATTTATTTGTTGTTTTTTCTGAATTTTTCAAATAGTTAAATAAGAAATTACATATATTATTAATTTAATATAATTAATACTAATATAACATTTATTTTCTTATAGTGTGTTCTTGAAATAAGTTATTTTCAGTGTTTTTTCTTGTTGCCAAGAATATAATTATCGCCAGAATACCCTGAAATATTGTTATATTATTTTAGGGCCATATTGCCCACCCCTACTACCAACATAAAAAGTGTGGAACAAGACAACCCAGCTGGTTATATGTGATTTCCCTAAGTCAGCAAACAAAGAATAAGAAGAGAAATGTGCAAAACCAGCAACAATTTGTGTAAAATGAAACAACCAAGTTAAAACTGAGATTCTGAGTGCCTTAAGGCAACTGCTCTGGGCTGTGCCTGAGCTCTGGGGAACTGTGTGTAGCTAAATATGATTTAAAGGAACATGCCCAATAACCAGCCTTTCTTAAAGAAAGGAATGAAGGGATGTTTATTAATATGAAAATGGTGTAGTGATGTTTGATTGTTATGATATTTTGACTGAAGCATGACTGTTTAGTTAATCTGTGGAAAGGGGTATTAAATGTCCCTTTCAAGGTGCCCTACGAGATCTAAGGCATGATTTATGGTAACAAGTGCCCCCACAAGTGTTCCCAGCAGGAACCAATAAACAGTAGGTTCTTCAGCTTGAAAAGTGGCTGAATAATTGGAAATAAGACAAGAACACACTCAGTTTGTGTGTTTCTGGGGCTGTATTATATTATTATTATTATTATTATTATTAACAAAACTTTGTGCTCCTTTTTTTCATTTCTGCATATATTAATCCTGCCCTCCTTATTTTCTGTACAACACAATCACATAATAAAAGGCACATGTAAACAAAGACATTGATATGAAGCACCAAAACTTCTCCAGACCATCCAATGAAAAGTGTAATGTATTTTGAGCTTTCTGTTTTTGAAATGCCAGAAACAGGTTTGTGACATTGGCGATATGGCTAATGGCGTTCCAGCAAATCTAGGCTTGCCTATTTTCTCTTGGTTCTTGTTTCTTTATTCCATCCAGCAGTCTTTGTAGTGTGATCAAAGAGGAGTCCATATTTCCAGACTTTCTTGGTTAATATTTCCTCAAAACCGGGGACTAATCACAGTTGTTGCAGTCTGTGTTGCCACAACGCATAGTTGGAAGGTGCAGGTTACACTATGTGTTCAGGTAGGGCACAGGGGAAAAGGTTAAGCAGTACAGCTGGATCAACCATTTATTTTCTTATTTTTTTCTTGTCTCTTATCCTTTGACCTTTATTTCATCTTAAGCATAGGAATGTTTTGAGATGATCATATATAATGTTACAGATTCAGAGCCTGCAGGAACAGCTGGAAAATGGTCCCAGTGCCCAGCTGGCCCGTCTTCATCAGGAGAACACCATCCTCAGAGATGCCCTGAATCAGGCCACCAGTCAGGCTGAGAGCAGGTACACACCCCCCCCACACAGGCATTCTTGAATCCTATTAGAACGTAATGTCTAAGGTGGAATCACACTGGATAAGAAATCTTGGTGAAGATGGAACTAACTACTCGATTCATACATTGACATGGCCCACAGGTTGAAAAACACTTTTCTAGTTCTTCAAAAATGACAGCAAGGAGATGGCAAAAAAAGTTCCTAATTTTTCACACAGTTATTATGACTGAAAATATAAATCGTTTAATGGTAACTTAATGAGTAGTCCATAACATGTATGTAGGCTGCTATTGTGCACAAAACCCACCAACAGTTACCAAAATTTCTCTCCTCCGAGTGATCCTTTAGGTTGTTTGTGGATTTGAGCGTTGTGTTGTTTAGCAGCAGAGCTTATCCTTGTATATGAACAGTATATTTAATGACTAAACAATTCCTCCAGCTCCCGTGGAAAAACTCCTTTCCCCAGGATATGATACATATTCCCCACATGTTCATTCACACAGGACTAATATAATCTGGGGTTATTTTTTACTGCCCACTGCGGAAAAGGCTCAGGAATCTTTCCTGAAACGGGAGTGTACATGTTGGGAAAATGAGTGACATGGTCTATTGTGAGGGGATTAAAACTACTGAAATACTTAGTTAATAATTAATTAATTCACTCTGAATGGGGCAATATACTATCCAACCTCAAGACTTATTGAGAGCAAGTACATCCAAATTTATACTAAGAAACCAGGTTCTTGCAAAAGTAAGTATACATGGCCATACACTATAAAATATAAAAGGAAAAAAACTGTCTTCTAGGCAACACATCTTCCCCTCAGGGCTTGTATTTTGCTGAGAACACAAAGAGGAATGTCTGATTGTGTCTTTAGTGTTGTTCCTCCTGTAGTTTGCTGTCTCTGTCAGTATATGTGCCCTCAGGCTGAAGACAAGTGCTTTATAGCCTTGACATTAACAAGTGAAGGCTGTTTAAGCAGTCATCACCCACTCTTTTTTTTTTTTTTTTTTTTTTTTTTTTTTTTTGTTTCCCCTCTGCTGTTATTATTATTCTGTCTGGCTGCTCTGTATATTACAAGTTTATGCATTCCACTCTCAGGCAGAATGCAGAGCTGGTGAAGCTGAGGCAGGAGTGTGTGCATCTGAAGCGTGAGTTAAGCGACCGAACTGAGGCCCAGAATGCAGAGGAAGAGCACAGAAAAACTCTGGAATCTAAAGTAGCCGCTGTCGAAGAACAGTTGAATCAGGCTAAGGTGAGCACACCTATTTTGAGATCATGTCTCAGCAGAACAATAGATGTGTTGTAACTGTATACCAAAATTTAGTGTGTTAAATATGTAGGCTATATGTTATATTTATAGAAGATATTGTATTTTTCCACAGTTTGAAGAAAGTATATAATGTGTGTTTTTTCATTTTTATTTCAATATAATAAAAAGGAGAAATCAGATCTTATATTCAGTGCAAATACCATAATGTATGACCTAGTTACAGATTGGTACAAAATTAGTAGGAAAATGCCTAGTTACATTTTAGTCACTGTCCAATTAAAAACTCCAAAATCTCCCAAATAGCAACTTTACGAGGAAGGGAAAAAAGCCTTCTTGAATTTCAGTGGAAGTAAGTGTAAAAAGAAAAGCATTTTTATTGTTCCATTCATTATGACATTTTCACACAACGTGAAGGACTGCTGCAGAGTTAAAATGATGTATTAAACTAAAATGGACAATTTTGAAGAAGGTTTTGTTCTGACTAAAGTAAGTCATAAAATAAAAATAAAATGAATTTTCAGCCTCATTTGGGCAATGTCCATGTTTGTCTCTCTGTTTGGCCATACACACATTCGCATAGACAACCATCTGCATCATGAATGTAATTATTCACATACTTGCCTATGTGCTACAATTGTATCTGGAGGCTGGAGGGCAGACTAGAGAAAGATGTGGGAAAGTGCTGACTTGGTCATGCAAGCTTCCTTCAGAATTTTGATACTGCTAATCTCCTACACTGCTCCTACTGATTTCTGAGGATGTACATAACCAAACGCACGCAGGACATATGTGGCAGCCATCATACTTGCGTAGTTAGCATCAGGTATATCTGTAGCCTAATATAATTTTTAGTTAATTTGTCAGTGCCACCATAGCCCACGAACAGCATTTCTTAAAACAAGTCATGAGACTCATGGTTTTGGTTTACTACCATTGCATGACAATGTTTTGTATTAAATAGAAATTATTAATTGTTATATTGACAATATACATCAATTTGTGCCTTCCAGGTTACTGTGGATCTACCACAGAATTTAAAATATTAATTAATAAATAAAATTTGAATTGTGAAAGGTTTTCTTAAAGTAAGGGTAGGTGATTTTGTAGAAGCCAGTCAGTGTGGGTGTGGTTGGAAAAAGACCTCTTTCCAAAGTCACTCCCCTAATTTGAACACTTGAATGTATACACAGAGATTAGTACGCAGAGAGAATAATCTTTATTGTACGTCTAAACATGGACATCGTTAGACCTGTTTTGAACCAATATGGGGAGCACTTTGTTACGTATTTTTGAGGTCACACTTTTATTTAAGACAGAAACACGCAGCTCTCTCTCAGCTGGAGTGCAAATGAGAAACACAGCCAGATAAATATTATACATAACTAATTAGCTGACATTGTTACAAAGAAACAGCTATTCTGACTACATCTAACTACGTGTTAATCAGATTTGTTGTTTATATAAAAAAAATTGCATTTAAACGATAAAAATCCCTCGATGTAGCTCACACACACATTGAGCTAGACACACACACACACACACACACACACATATACACACACACACTCAGCTCCCCACAAACACACACATCAGCCATAACATTTTGACCACCACTCTCTACACTCACTGTCCATTCTCTCAGCTCCACTGACCAGACAGGAGAACTTTGTAGTTCTTCATTTCGTAACTGTTGTCCACCTGTTGCTCTCTATACTTTGTTAGTCTTGTTCTTCAATGGTCAGGAGCCCCACACAGCAGGTATGACTGGATGGATAATTCTCAGTACTGCAGTGACACTGATGTGGTGGTGGTGTTTTAGTTTGTGTTGTGCTGGTAAGAGTTTTTAAAACCCTCAATGTCACTGCTGGACTTAGAATTGTCCACAACCAAAAACGTTCTGCAGTCAGTGCCGTGTCCACTGATGAAGGACTAGAGGACGATCAACACAAACTGTGCAGCGACAGTTGAGCTACTGTCTCTGACTTTACATATACAAGGTGGACCAATGAGGTAGGAGTAACAGCGTGGACAGTGAGTGGACACAGGGTTTAAAAACTCCAGCAGTGCTGCTGTGTCTGATCCACCAGTGGGTGTTCATAATGTTATGGTTGATTGAGTGTTGTCTGTTTCCATTTTCAGTGTTGCCAGTCAACTTATTTATGTAGGTAGTTTCGTATGCACAAACGAATACACGTGCAGGGGTGTATTTTGGGCCGGTAAGTGGATTGTCAGTTAAGCTATTCAGTCCATTTCTTCTGTCCAAAAGAAATGATTGGATGAAATATTTACAGTTTTGCTAATTTTTTGGCTTATGTACACAACAAATCTCTTTCTCCATGTCATCAGATCTTTAAACTTACTTGCTGATATCAGGATGTTAAGAGTATTAACAAAAATATAACAAAAAAAGACAAATCACCTACCCTAGCTTTAACGTACAAATTTACAAATATATACAAATTTATGACTTATGACCATTTTTCTGAAAGTTCAAAACAAAAGTTATTTAATATAATGCAAGGTTCTTGTTGTGACCAGTTTCTCTTGTTGTCAATTTCTCTAGAAGAAGCAATGGTTTGTGTCTGCATGTTTGTAGGCTGGTCATCTGGAGGCAGAGCAGGCACTTCAGCAGAGACTTGAGCAGGTCAATGCAGAGCTAAAGCAGGTTCAGGACAAAAGTGATGACCTGCAGACTCAACTGGACAAAGCTCAAAAGGAAGCCAGCATGGTCAAAGGTGAATTAACAATGATGTGCTCTCACAAGCCAGACCTCTGTATATCAGCAGAAAATCTGACTGCTTTTTTTTTTTTTTTTTGTAGCCAAGAACAAATTACCTTTGGCAGAAGCCAATCACTACAATCTGCTCTTTATTGCTTATCAAAGGCAGTCAGGCGCAAGTTTGAATGCACTGTGGTTATTTTTATTCAAGTGTAAATAAGAAATTAGGCACAGACATTTGCAGATAAATATCAGATTAAAAGTGAAAAATGCATTTTTTTGTGTAATAATTGTAGTTATTTGCTGGGTTAAATATATCGAAGTGTTGAAACTCCTAAAATGACACTTTAAATGTTATAGCACAAGCATACTCTTTTCCATATCTGTTAAATCACAAATTTTGCATGTGCTTATAATGTACTATACACCTGAAATTTTTTTTCTGATACTGAACTGTGGTAAAACACTTTTGTTTTGTTATGTTTGTTAAGATCTGCAGGAGCGCGTTTGTGGTACAGAAACAGAGCTTAAGGCCAAGTGTGCAGAGATGGAGTCTTTTAAATCTCAGCTAACTGAAAAAGCTCCAGATCAGGCGGAGGCACAGGTATTTTTCCAACGGTGGCACAGCAGGTAGTGTCGCTGTCATACAGTTTCAGGGATCTGGGGTTAGGGATTTGAGTGCTTTGTGTGTTCTCCCAGTGTCTGTGTGGGTTTCCTCCGGGTGCTCCAGTTTCCTCCCACAGTCCAAAAACGGTAGGTGGATTTGTGACTCGGAAGATTGTCCATAGATGTGAGTGTGTGAGTGAATGCGTGGGTGTGTGTCATCCTGTGAAGGCCTGGGACCCCCTCCTGGGTGTGTTCCCGCCTTGCACCCAGTGATTCTGGGTAGGCTCCGGACCCACCATGACCCTGAACTAGACAAGCCGTTTTAGACAATGAATGAATGATAAAACTACATTCAGAATTAAATGTGAAAAACTTAATTGAATTTGTAGCTCACACACTCATTTATTTATATTTAAACTCCACCACATGGGGAGCTGATTGCAGAACTGCAGTTTTACACCAATAGTTTCACTCTAGCTCTTTCAGGCCAGTGGGCCAAACACATGCAGTAATTGTACAATGTAGACAATAACAATGATTGCTGGTTATATATGTTGCCATGACTATTTCCAGTCAGGAAGGGATATTGTTGCCAATATACAAGTGATGTCACATATGCTAAAGTACATGTAGGTATAAAAGTACTTACACAGTACCTATACCTACACATATTAAGTCTATGTATAAAACATATAAATATAATTTTTGACTTTGTGGTGAAATTTAGTAGTAACTGAGCAGTGTTTTGTGCTGATAATTGTTTTAGCTAATGAAGATATTCTTTGGCATACACTGATTTGATTTTTAGAGTTTCTATTGACCCTGGCAACAAAAGCTAAACTTTTGTAATGTTTACTCTTTTAGTGTACACATTAATTCAAACAAGAGTTTGCTTTAGTCTTAAGGTTAAAAAGTAACATTTAGCCTAATGCAAAATGTCACAAACATATTGGAAACCCACTTGCACTGCCCTGAAATTTCACACAGATGTTAGTGCAACAAAGGGCTGTCATTCAGTGCTTTGCTTCAAAGAAAATGTCCTTGTTAAATTAAGAATTAATCAAAATATCAATATACACAAAATTAATCCTTTTTTTTCACAGGTGGATAACTCTGCAGAACACGAGCAGCTAAAAAACAGGTACGTCAGAGCAAATAAATGTAGAAAATATAACAGAATTCTGTTAAAGGCATAGTTTATGGAGAATTCTAGCTTGCATAAATACCACCACAGATCTGAAGCATAGATGCAAAGTGTCAACCTATGGGATCCATGCTGCTTTGAAATATTGAAACTGATTTCTCTGGAGTGAATAGCTTTGGGAAGACTGGGGGTGAAGTTTGTGATCCAGAACTGATAAGCAAACACCAGTACCTGACCCCTTATGCATTCTTGGCTGAATGCCATCAAACCTTCACAGCAGTGTTTCGGCATCTTGTCCAAAGCCTTCTCAGAAGAATAGAAGCTGTTTTGCAGTGAAGCGAGCACAGATTCAGACTTGGACAAAAAAGTGCCTGAAAACTTTTGCCCTTGTTGTTGTTGTTTTTCCATAATGTGAGAGACCACAAGCATGCTTGTTTGGGATTATTTTTAACTCAACATGGTTTAAGACCTATGAGTTAAGTTCACAGACATGCAGTATTTGCAGTGCGTATTTGTGGAGTATTTTCAACATCAGCCTTAACTCTACTCTAAAAGTTAGGGTTTTGTTTAAGTTTGCTTGTTAGTTTTTCTCCTCATTCCATATATATTTGTCTTTCTCTTTGTACCACTTTTTAATGATGAAAATTCTGATGCTTATTTTGGGGATGGAACTGGCCCCCATAAAACATCAAACTAATAGGGCAAGTTATATTTGCCTGATAAGATAGCCAGTGAGTGGGCACAATGTTTTTAACATCTGATCCACTCAACATAAGCACAACATAAACTAACAAATAACCACCGCCCTAGTGTCACTGCAGCATTAGAATAATCCACCACACAAATCACGCCAGCTTTATGGTGGTTTTGTGGGGGTCATGACTGTTAAATTGCTGGGTGAAAGGGAGCTAGTGAAGTATTCAAAGAAACAGATGAACTGCAATGTGCAGCTGTAAGATAAGTGGAGCTGATAAATTGACAATGAGTGTAGAAACAGGGAGGTGATTTTTAGTTTTAACTTTTAATTTACTTATTTATTTATTTATTTATTATTATTTTTAATGGCTGATCTGTGTTTCGTTTCCATTGTAAATTTAACGTCTTCTCTCCCGCTCTGATAGCCTGAAAGAGAAAGAGGGAGCTGTACTGTCTTTACAAGAACAACTAGAGACTATGAAAGCCAGTGTGAATGAGGTAATATTTACCTTATGTTTTCAGTTAAATTTTTTCTGATGCAGAAAAATAGAATTTGATGATTTGCAGTGGTTTATAATCTTAGGGACCCACTGCTTACCACATCATGTTTTATAGGAGTCTCTGAAACATGGAATCCATTAACTTCTTTTACACTGGGGTTTAGAACTTTAGCAGTGGTGTGTGTAACAGACATACACTGTTTTTTCAGGCTCAGAGCTCAGTGCAGCAGCTGCAGCACAGTCTTGCTGTGAAAGACAGTCATGTGGCAGCACTGGAGGAAGAGTTGAAGCAGCTAAGAGAAGCAAACAAACAGCAAGAAACTTCAGTAAGGGCTAATCCTCACTGATACATCCTTGTTTACTCCCCTTATTCCCTTCCCCTTGACATCCTGCCTGAATAACTACTGTCTGATTCAATGTTGGAAATTGAACTATAAACTTTAAGCATATAACAAATGAATTGTGTAATATTTGAATTACAGTTTATAAAATATATAATTTTCAATAAATTTCCAAATTAAGTGACCTATCTCTTCTGTTTCTGCAGGCAGAATCTTTAGAGGCAGAGCAGCCCTTCGAGAAGTAAGAAGTTATATATTGCATTTTGCAGTTATGTTTAATTTGTGAAATGTCAACAACAATATATTTTTAATATTCCTCCTTTTTCCAGCTTGGAGAAAGACGCACGTTTGATTTCTCTGGAGGAGGAGCTTCAGCATCTGAGAGAGGAAATGGAGCAAACAAAGAGCAAGAGCACTGTGAGTTTTATAATAAAAAATATGACAAAAAACTTTTCACTTACCTGTGCATATTCATGAATGGGTGTGTTTAGGAGCTGCGAGAGAAGAACTTTACTGCTGTTGAGGCTCTAGCTACGGCTGAGAGACTGAATGAAGAGAGACTGAAGCAGGCCAGGAACGCTCAGGTACGCACACAAAAACCCATTTATTTAAACCTTAATAAAGTTGTTCCTTCGAAAGCCTGTTAAATAGTAGATTGCATAGATTCAATATCTGCATTAAGCATTTAGCAAAAACGCCAAATTGTCTAGACATGAATGTTTAAAATAATTATTTGTGTCTTTATGTGTATAGAATGAGGCTGAGCAAAAGCTGAACTCTTTACAGAAGGAGACCAGAAATGCCCTCCAGACTATCTTTCCTCACATCATGTTGGAAACTGAACATGTAAGAGTCTTGCAAGCTAGACTTCTGCTCATTCTGAAAGATTTTGTGATGACGTACTGGCATGCAAAATAACCACACAGATTTAGGATACAGACCATTTTTAATACAAGATTACAACAAAAACAGTTCAACTGGGAGCAAAGTCATATGCGTTAGAAAACACACAAGCATATGTTATCTTGATTCCTAGCTGTTAAATGCCTCTTAAACTTTGATATTTTATTGTGACTTTAAGTTATTCATTTTTTACTTCTTACTGCCCCTTTGTTTTAGATGGTCATAATAAAAACTGTAAAACGTAAAGAAACATGGGGAAGGGTTAGGTTAGATGGCATCAATCATTTCTATTAATACTATAATTATTAATCATTAATAATTTTATGTATATTTGGACTATATCCCACTGTCGTTCAAAAAATTGCAACAATTGGAGTAGGATTTTTTATTTTTATTTTACTATAATACAAAGCAAAAACTGTATTTCCGAACAAGGTTATTTGATACTTTTTTTTTTTTTCCAATTTTGAAAGAACAGGGTTTGACACTGAATAATTTTCATTTCAGTGTTTTGTCTTTTTCCCCCTGAATGAAACATTTTTTTTTTCTATTCATCTTTATCAATAATGTGTTCTTGTTCATTTAAGTGTGTTTGTGTGTGTGTGTGTGTAGAGTAACTGGCTGGAGGCATTGACACTGAAAGCAAAGGAAACACTCTCACTCACTCAGAGGGAAATTATCGAGGGGCAGAACACTAACACACAGCTAACAGTAAGAACACACACATCACATACACATCCAGTACAGAACTGCAGCTGGTGGTCCTGAGAGAACATAAGTTATCTTTGTGTGTATTTCAGGACATGCAGCAGAAGCTGACGGAGGCTGAGAACAGTCAGAGCACACTGCAGGCCCAGTGTGACCAATACAGGACCACTCTCAGAGAAACTGTGAGAGACAGAACCCACCCACCCCTCACCCATTAAAGAGAAACACTATTTTTCATTTAATGAGTATAAGAAATAAAAATCTGTTGTTGATAATCTGTCTCTGCAGGAGAGCATACTGAAAGATCTCCAGGACAGTGTGGAGGAGGGAGAGCGAGTGTGGAAAGCAAAGCTCTTTGAGGCTGAGGAACAATGTCTAATGGTAAGCACAGTTTTATTTAGATGTATATTTAGAAAATAATTATATGGATGGTAAAACTCCCTGTATTTCGTGTGTTATGTTTTCTGATCTTGTTATGTCTCCCAGACTCAGTCTCAGGTAAAGGATCTGCAGGAGACGATAGAAATTCTGAGGACAGAGAGCCAGGGGGTAAGCACAGTTATATATCATAAAATATATATAATATACTGAGGGTAAAACTCCCTGTACTGAGTATGTGAAGTTTACTAATCTTGTTTTATGTCTCCTAGGCTCTGTCTCAGGTGAAAGATCTGGAGGAGACAATAGAAACTCTCAGAACAGCGAACCAGAGCACAGAACAGGTGGTGACAAATAACAAAAACATTTTAAATATTGTCTTCAATATCCACATTATTAAATGTTATTCATTACGACAATGGCCATTTCTACTCAGGTACACAACTCTTGATATTCACTAGTCAGTATTGGTCTAAATATTATAAATAACTCTTTGGCTATTGGCCAAATACTTTTTATTTTTAAAGGAAGCTGCCAAAGCAAAAGTATATTTTTGAGTTTTATAATAGACAACTTACTGTGGAATATTTGGTATAAGGCAGTGGCGCCTCCTTTGCTACAATAGCAGCCTGTAATTTTTGGAGGAAAAATTTACATTAAATATAGTAACTTCGCAGTGAGGATTTTTTTTGGCATTCAGCAATGAGCATAGAAGTGAGGTCAGTTGCTGATGTTGGATTTGTTTTAGCTCACAAACACAACTCCAAATCACTCCAGAGAACGCAGTTTCACTCCTCTTTAGCCTAATGTTAGCTGAGGCTTGGCTTTGAGCACAGTAACCCTGATTAATAAGACATAGCATAGTTTACGTGCAAATGCTATGCCTTTTTTTTTTTTTTTTTTTTTTTTTTTTTTTAAAGGCCCTAGGTATTTGCATGGGTGTCCTAAACAGATCCCCTGTGGATATAAAGAGCAGACTGTACAATGTGTGTTTTAGAGCTGCTTGTATTCTGCTCTCTCTAGTTCAGTACATGTTTGAGTTTCATTGCACTTAAGTTTTGTGGTTAGTTCGTTACTGCTCTGTAAGTTTGTTACTGCTGTTGCTCCACTTGGTTACTTCCCTTATTTCAGTTCATTCATCAAATGCAGATTAGTGGAACAAATCAGCTGCTGTTTGGAATGTAGTTTAGTGTATATTTGCTTCTGTGGTTTGCACTGGCGTTAACAAGACTAAAAATTGCATGTGTTTCAATGCAAGCGCGTGATGATTAGTTTGACCTGCTTCAATTACTTGTATACTACATTAGCTCAGTAGCTCCAGTGCAAAACTAAAGAGCATAATTTAGCCCATAAGCACATCTCTGATAGACTACATTTACACAGGGGAAAATAGCAGTGTTTCCGCTACGTGTATTTTGCATAGTGGAAACACTGCCGCTGCTTAATTATTGCCACTGCTCCATCAGAATTTAAATACTTACATGAAACTACAATTACAAAAGCAGAGGGCTTTAATTTTGGAGTGAGGAATTCAGGAAGTGGAAAAATGGCAGCACTGCTTCTATCTCTACACACTGTAGAGAGGAAATGTAGGAGAAGAAAGAAAAAAAGGTAGATAAACTAGCCAAAGTTAAGTTAGATAGGTTATACAGTTGAAAACATTTAGAATGTTACTTTCACTCTTTACTCTGTATGCTTTGGCTCAATGCTTTCCCCAGGTGCTTTAATTCTACATGTATGTATTCTGTGTTTGTGTACAACACTACCACAACTCCTCTTTCCCCTCCAGCTGAAAGGACAGGTGATGCTACTTGAGGCACAGCTGGAGAAACAGCTAGAGTCCATCAGCTTTAGCCAGACATGTATTCAGGAAGTGGAAGAGGTAAAGCCTGCAAGCCCTACCATGTTTTAACTTAAAATAAGCTAATTCACTACTACTTTTAAATGAACACATTTAATTCACATTTCTGTGTCTCTTACAGCTGAAGAAATTGTTGTCAGCCACTCAGTGTCTGTTAGAGTCTGCCCAATCAGAAGCTCAAAAACAAAGTTCTGAGCTATTATTGGTAAGTGCACCATCACTTACTGTGATGTGGTAGTGATTTATGTTCGAATGCCAGATTCTGTAATTCCCCATCACGGTGTTAAACTGTAATTAACCACCACTGTTTTATCTGTAATCAAATCAAAGTTCCTTCAAATCAAAGCTGTACTTTGAAAAGCAGACGAGAGACTTTCATGTGTGGGTGTGGCGATTGCTTAAGGTGGAGTGATTGCTGTGCATTGCAGGTCAGGCAGCAGCTGAAGGACGTGACTGGGCGCATGCAAAGCAAAGAGGAGAAACAGACCAGCCAGGTCAGGCTGGGAAACAGCCCTTGTTTGTGTGTGTGGATGTGCATATATGTGCTTACAGAGAGATGGTGGCTTTCCTAACTGTTTCTTTTTGCAGTAGTTTTAAATTTATAACAATTGCATGATAATGTAAACTTTGCTGAATGCTATGTGCAGTGTGCATGCATTTCTAAAGGCCTTTATAATTTGGTGCCCCCTCTGGCAGAAGTGAAATCTGTCCCAGATGTAACAAATATGTGACTAATACAGTTATGATTTTCTGCAGAAAACCCTGTTTTGAATGTAGCACAGTTTATTAATGTTCAATAATATATTCGTCTGATTTATTGTTTTTTCAGATTTTTTTTTCCAGATCTAGAGGGTTTTTATTGCTACAACATGCTGAAGCACTTAGTGGAGTTTTAAATAAAGACGATTTTAGTGTTGGATATTTTAAATAGTATTTACTTGCCTGATATCTATGGTCTCATACTAACTTCTCTCAGAATTGTGTGCTTTTGTTTTCTTGTACTCTTGGCTGTTTTACACATGCATGAGCCTCTGGCATGTCTTTTCCTGCCTCCTTCACTCATATGTCTGCTATAATGGTACCTTGAATTTGACCTCTGGGCTCCATTGACAGGTGCTGGCACAGTTGGAGCAGACAGAATATAGGCTGCAGACTGAGGAAGGTGTTCATCTGCAGCTGGAACACAACTATGAACAGGTAACATTTGTACCGTAAACATGTATCATAATTTGGTATGATTTAAAAAAAAAGAGTAAACAAAACATTTCAGTTACTGTAGCAATGGAGTATGTGGAAAAATGTGGGTGTACGCCAAATAGGACCCCTGTAAGAGCAGAGGTACACATATGTAGGGATGGGTGGTGTCCATGTTTTTCATACTGACATGCAGTCTCAATTTTATCACGGTATACAGTATTACCGTGGGGATGGGGGGTGGTGCAATTTTGAGCTGCAATGAGCCTTATATCTATGAGCACAAAGTCAAATGAAGGGTTTTCTGAGAGTTTGTGCTTTAGCTCAGCACAGCCTGGCAGTGCACACCAACACGTGTTGACAATAATATCCTGTTTCTTAGCAGGTAACAACCAACAAACAAATGAACAACAATAAAAACAATAAATACATTTTCCGAGCTTAAATCCTTTTCACTGTTTGCCCTTTCCCCCATTTTTTTTAAATCTTTGTATAAAGAAAGCCCAGTTTCAGTTGCTTTCTGGACATAAGCAAAGGCTACAGACAGACGTGAGCTATTTGGATATTATAATAAAAAGGGCAAAGCAAAAATGAGAAAAACAGCCAAGAAATACTCTGGAGACCAGAATGACCAGAGGCATAAATAGAGGAAAAATGAAGCGAAAATGCCCCCTCCAGGGTGTATTCCCTGCCTTGCGCCCAGTGATTCCAGGTAGGTTCTAGATCCACCGTGACCCTGAATTGGATAAATGTTTACAGAGAATGAATGAATGAAAGAAGCGAAAATTCTGTACACATGAAGAAAAAATAGAAGAAAACTCTCAGCTGAAGGAAAACGTGGCCATTCTTCACATCATTACAGCCTTAAAACAAGGTTTAACACAGCACCGCCCGCCTTTACCTACTGCTACAAGCGCAGAGAGCCGCTGTGATCATCTGCCCCAAGCCCCTGCCGCATTGTTTTCACCTGTAGCCTATTAAAGCACATAACTGATATTACATTGACCTCTTCTCGAAACGCTTATTGCCCATAAACTTTATATGTTCTCTTGAATGTATAATTGTGTTTAAAACATTGTTTAGGCCTAGTTATTTGTATTCTCTACATCACTTTTTTTCATTTTAGATAATTTTGTGTTAAACATGCAAATTTCAAGTAAATAATAAGCAACTAAAACATGCAAAAATTCAAGCAAGATTTTGTCTTATGCCCCCGGAACAAAGGAAGAACCAGGGGCACTCATGTTTCTGTGGTAAAATCTTAGGTTGTTCTCTAAGACTGGTAAATATAGGTGGTGATAATTTGATTTAACTTTAATAATTTAAAAAGTTAAAAAAAATTTCAGGATTTTTTTTTATTTCTGTAAAATCCTAAAGTAAAACACAAAGTTATATCCTTTGTACATTTTATACCTAATGGGTCTCAAGAAATGACCATGGCAAATAATACTCATAGGGTAAAGCATACTAATAAATGCAAAAATGGTGTTTATCAATACATTATGTTAAAGTTTATTATCTAACATGTTAACATACCCACTATTTGTCTTGTGTAACAAGTACTAAATGTATGACAAACTTTACTGTTACTAGCCACCTCCTCATCAGGCCCTCCACTAGGTGACCTCCCTAAGACCTTTGCCACAATTCAAATACTGGTCTAATTGTAGAACTAAATGAAAATTGGGTGCTGGTTTTCTTTCAGGCGCAGAAGTGTTTGAGGGATCTGGAGGCTCAGTTGGAGGAGCTAAAGGCAGCAGGAGAGGGATCCTCCACTGAGCTGAAGGTTTGTACTGCAGCACTAAATCTATCACACCGTCCACACTACACTGAAGAGTGGTAGTTTCACTGTGTGTTTGATTGTGTTATACAGGAGAGGCTGGAGAAGGAGGTAAAATTGATGCAAGAGCTCAGTGAAGCAGCTGTTAAGCTCCAGCAGTTGCTGAGGAGCACTCAGGAGGAACTGACCAAAGAGAAAGAGATGGTCAAGAACCTGCAGGAGCAGTTACAGGACAAGGTAAAGCATGACCACTTACTTCACTTTACTCTGCTTCTAATGATTTCCTGCATGGCTAGTGCAGCTGTAGAATATCTCTTAAAATATAGCATCACCTCAACCCCTATATGTAATTTAAGCACAGACAGTGCTATTTAAACATTTTGAATTACCAGTATTGGATTTAAATATATATATATATATATATATATATATATATATATATATATATATATATATATAATCTCTTTCATTCTAGGCTTAGGGTAATAAAACAATTATGTATTAAAACAAGTCAAGCAAGACAAATCGATATTTTAGTTAATTGTATTTTATAAAAATTATGAAATGTTTGAATCCTGTAATCACTCATAATGGGGAATCACCCACATTTTCTGCAGTGTGTACATCTCTCAACCCAAAGCCCAAACAAATATTTTTGATGGCAAAAAGTCTCAGACAGTGGCCCTGTCAAACACTCAGTCAGGGGCAGACTAGCACATTTGGTAGCATTTGCTTGAGGAGCAAGTTTCTTTTTTTCTTGTAAATTACGTTCATATTTTTCTTATGTTCATCATCATTGGGCGCAAGGCGGGAATGGGGGCGCCAGTCCTTCACAGCGCAACACACACACACTCACACCTATAGACAATTTTGAGTCGCCAGTCCACCTACCAACGTGTGTTTTTGGACTGTGGGAGGAAACCGGAACACCCTGAGGAAACCCACTCGGACACAGGGAGAACACACCACACTCCTCACAGACAGTCACCTGGAGGAAACCCACACAGACACTGGGAGAACACACCACACTCCTCACAGACAGTCAGCCGGAGCAGGAATCGAACCTACAACCTCCAGGTCCCTGGAGCTGTGTGACTGCAACACTACCTGCTGCGCCACAGTGCCGCCTGTATTACGATATGATTAGGCCAAAAAAAAAAAAGGGGGGTCTGGACTGTCTGCCCAAATAGCATGTCTGCCCACTGGGAAAATGCCAGATGGCCAGTCCATCCCTGCTCACATTTTAAAATCTCAGCTCGTTGCATATTCCAAAGTCAGTGTGGTGAAAAGTCCCTTTGCCTAGCAGCCTAGATAATCTCCATCTTATTGCAGTCTCATGGCCATTCCTCAGTTAACAGTGGAAAAAAGTCCCTAGTCAGTGCAGCAAAGTTCATAAACAATACAAACAGTAATGAAAATGCAGTGATTTTCACCCTGGATACGAGGCTGTACAAAAGGTCTGGACTTAACACGATTGTGAGTAGGGACCATATGGATTTCTGCTGATGTGGGATTTTTCCACAAGACCTTTCTGCAGCTCCAGTCTCTGGATTTGGTAACAGAAACACTACTGAGTGAACACTGTGAGTGTGGCTGCTTGATACCACAAACCACTAACTGAGACACCCTTTATTACAGCTCTTGCACACATTCTCCTTTCTTAAACTGCATGCATAGTGAAAAAGATATTGGAAGCATAGATCTTTGGTACTGAAATAACTATCTTTATAAATACAAAAATTAAATTAAGTAGTTTGAAAATAGCAAGGGAGAATTTGTCACTGCATTTGTTGAGATCTATCCATCTATAAAAACACATACAGCACTTGTCACTTTATTAGTCACCCATTCCTTTTTTGTTTGTGCACCGCTCCTGAGCATTACATTTCATTTTATTCTTTTCTATGGATATTTTACCAGCTGTGGGAACACAAATGAATAGGTTTCACTTACAGCAGTAGAAGTCACACATTTTATAAATGTTGTATACAAATTATATAACTCTAACCAATAACCTGGATAACAAGAATATGCAAATGAAACTTGCACAAAACAAAAATATATAACAAATAAAAATAAAAAAACAGGCCTTGTAAACCACAACACTGACAGCTATTATGTTGAGCTGTATTCACTCATTGTGTGTTCTCATGCTGTTTTTGAGACTGAACACTTGCATGAGTTCAGACAAATGAGTGTAGTATTTTCGTTCCTTGTTACACCG
This sequence comes from Hoplias malabaricus, assembly GCF_029633855.1. Classification (NCBI taxonomy): domain Eukaryota; kingdom Metazoa; phylum Chordata; class Actinopteri; order Characiformes; family Erythrinidae; genus Hoplias; species Hoplias malabaricus. The sequence continues at coordinate 38,625,090 of NC_089820.1, forward strand.
TCCAGCCCTTGCTGGAGTTTTTCATATGCCATCAATCTAAGAAATGTTTGTTTTCAAAAGACAATGATGTAATTTTACCAGCTGCCATTGTGAGTCAGATGCAAACAAATGTGATCTCTACTGTAGCTCAGAGAATTTAAAAATGGCTCGTTTGTCGCAAGTCTCATTGGCCAGTCAGCGCTCTACAAATTTACATGTTCCGTTTAGTCCTTACCCAGCTTGAACCACAAGCGAGCAGGTACTAAAAAAGTTGCAGGTACCATATTTGCCTAATGGAAAAGCAGAAAACTGTAGAGTAGGTACTTTGCAGTGGAAATTTGGCAATAATGTTTTGGACTTAATAGTACCCCCTGGTGGAGCAGTTCCTAAACATGACTGAATATGGTTACAAGCCAGTACCACAACAAACTTCACCTTTAAATAGAATCCAGTTCAGTTTGATGGCTGAGAATAAATGTATATCAACAGTCTACTATTCTACTACAACTACTATTCTCCAGCATAGTGAAGTACCCATCTAGTGCTTTCCAGTGAAGTTGCCAGGGAGTGTAGTATAGTTTACAGTGTGAAACAGAATTGTCTTTTCTTCCCTCCTGTACAGGAAGGAGAGGAGCTGAAAGAAGGAACTTCTGTGTGACATCACATCCCAACAGGAGGGAGGAAAACCCTGAACTTCAAAAAATGCCTTATTTCTCCTTTTACATTCTTGTCTTTATACTCTCCTGTATTGTAGTGGAAACTGCATAATCAATGAGGAATTTAAAGGGAGGGGAGTGTCATAAATGGGGTCCAAAGGGAAGGATGTGGCAGTGATGGATAATGTTTTAGCTTGATGTTCTTTTTCTTTTTTTTTTACAAGCCTCTTCACATTCCTAAGACTTTCAGTACTCAGTGTTAATAAAAAAAAGGGCAAAGAGCTCGTGCATTAGGACACGTGCTGGTGTGCAATCACTAATTTTTTTGCAATGACTATCCTTAACATGGAAGCAAAAAGAGAAGGACCATTTTCACATTACGGTGAATCATTGCTGGCCTTACACTTATTTTTAGCTGGCTGCTGACCAAATGAGACGTAAAATTAAATAAAAAAACATTTAAGGGATTATAATGATTTGTCTTGTTGTTTGTTTATTTTTTTCTTTGGGTTTTGTAGTTGACTTTCTTTGTACAATGCACATATACAGCAGTGGATCTTTTATTGCTATTGCTGTATATTGTCCTTAAATGTTAGGGTTTTTGTTAGCTTCGGTCAGGGAAAGATTTACAGCTTGAGTGCTTGATCCCTTTACATCAAAATGGAAATTTGACATTTTTTTAAATTGTTGTTTTATGTCTTAAGTGTAAAAACATATTTGGTAATTTACATCCTACATTCAGCATAGAAGTGTCAAGCACAAAATAATTGATGTGTGTTCTTGAGGGGAAAATTTGTGGAAAATAATTGCTTTGATCATACGTTTGACTTCATTCTTGATTTGTCTAATTCTGAATATTATAAACTTTGTTTTATTTAAATTCAGTGATAAATTGTTAATATCATATCATTTCTATAATGCTTCCAATTCCCTTTCCACTGCATTCAGAAGCTTTTCCAAACTTTTTCCAGAGCAATATAAATTTGTGTCATCAGCAAATAAACCAACCTTTAACAAATTATACACTTACAGATACAGATATCATTTATATATAACAGAACTAATTTAGGTCCTATCACTGAACTTATGGGATCCCACAAGTGACCTTCAGAAGTTTTGATTTTATGTTATTTATTTGTACATATTGATATCTGTCACAAAGATAACTCTTGAGCTATGAATATGCTACTCCTCTAATACCATATTTCTCCAGTTTTTTTATTAATAGGTCATGATCAATTGTATCAAATGCTTTTTTAAGTCTATAAACAGCACCAAAGTATATTCCTTATTGTCTATTGCAGTAGATACCTCTTCTACAAGTTTACTCACAGCCATCTAAGTGGACCTATTTTCTTTGAATCTATACTGTTGGTCACTCAATAATGTATGCTTTTCTATGAATTATCTAGCCTTTGAACAAAGAATTTTTCTAAGATTTTTGAAAATTGTGATAGCAAAGAAACATTTCTATAATTGGAGTAATCTATAATTCTATAAAGTCTATAACTGGATAATTATTCATTCATTATCTGTAAGCCTTATCCAGTTCAGGGTCGCGGTGGGTCCAGAGCCTACCTGGAATCATTGGGCGCAAGGCGGGAATACACCCTGGAGGGGGCGCCAGTCCTTCACAGAGCAACACACACACACACACTTTTGTGTCGCCAATCCACCTACCAACGTGGGAGGAAACCGGAGCACCCGGAGGAAACCCACGCGGGCACAGGGAGAACACACCAACTCCTCACAGACAGTCACCTGGAGGAAACCCACACAGACACTGGGAGAACACACCACACTCCTCACAGACAGTCAGCCGGAGCAGGAATCGAACCCACAACCTCCAGGTCCCTGGAGCTGTGTGACTGCGACACTACCTGCTGTGCCACAGTGCCGCCCATAACTGGATAATTAACTTCCACATAATTAAATGAGTCTAGCATTTCATTTATTTTCAAAAATTCATAATTTATTCATTATGTTGAAACGTAAATAAAGGTTTAAATGTGCTGACTCTGTCACCAAACTTTGATACACTGAAAAAAAGGGTGAGCAACAACACTGTTCCCAGTAAAACTGAATAAGGTAAGTAGGCAATCTTTATTTCTTAGGTTTCACATGTAATTTATGTATATTAGTCCACTCCCCATAACCCCCACCTCTCGGCCCACCTGTCAATTTTTAAATCCCAGTGTGGCCCTTGAGCTGAAAAGTTTGTCCATCCCTACTTTAAATACAGAAATATTTCAACAAGTTATCAGAACAAAGGTTAACCTACAGTGCTTGCCAAAATTTTGATAAACAAGCAAGCAGCATTTACAAACAATCATTTCAGACTCTGCACCTTCCTCCCTCAGAATACTGCCTTAATACACGTCTAGCTTCAGACATAACAATTATTTAAAAACACCAGCAGCATTACTGGGTCTGATCCACTTGTATAAGTGCAGTGCACATGAATGCCTCAACAACATCAGTGTCACAGCAGTGTTGAAAATGATCCACCACCCACATAATAGCTGCCCTTTTTTTGTTATGTGGGGTATGACAAAGTTTAAGGCCATGTGATTGAAAATAAATGAAGAATTCTGATAAATAATATCTCAATTATTCTGATAATAATGTCGGAATTATTCTGAGAATATTTTCTGGATAATTTTGAGAAGAATTCTGAGAATAAAGTCAGAGTATTTAAAGAAACACTGTTTGGGTTATTATTTATTATAATTTGTGACAGTCACAGTCTGTTCGCCATAGAGCGAGTTGTGAAAGAAGCAGTCAGTGAAGTGAACAGATTTATTTATTAAACACATCCACACAATATGACGATTAACCCCGTCAGGGCAGCCCCTGACTGCAATGCAAACGAGTCCATAAGCCATAACGCGATGGAGCCTCGTGGGCATTCCCTCTGGATGGATCATTTTCGTGATCAATTATTGTATCATGTAAAACTAGATGCCCTCATCTGAACGGGTTCGTGCACAACCGATTCAGGGTTTAAATACTAAACAAATTCTGGTCCTGATGTGTCAGAGGACTAAGTATTTATTCCTGAAATCTATACCATAGTACGCCTTCAGCAATACATTGCATTCCTCAATTACACTGTGTTTGTGTCTGTCCCATTATACGTGCAGCGAATTACTTTAGTCTCAGAATTCTGACTTTATTCTCGGAATCTTATTATTCTATTATGCTGTGGCCCTAAACTGACAATTGAATATAATAATAAAAAAGAACATTTTTATATCAGAGACTCTACGTCACGTCGTGATTTTTGGTTGAATCTCAAAAGGCTTCACGCTCCCTCCATGTAGGTCACAAAATAATCTACATTTTAACACAAAAGAATGTAGCAGAGTGTTTTGAAGACTCTGCAACTCCCTATTTACTTTATAGTGCAATGTTTTGGCGTAAAAGTATAGTTTCTTAACTGAAGTGGTGGACTATGTAGGGAGCACGGAGGCATTTGGGATTCAGCCGTCTACTCCACCGTCCACGGCGCTGATTGGTACGGCTCTTTCGCCCTTGGCGCTGATTGGTTCAGTCCATCTTCGGTGCTCATTGGTCGTTTCTTTCAGTCGTTAGAGTCATAGGTAAACATGGCCGCGTGCATTTGTGCTGTTCGTTGCTGTGCGCGTCTCTCCGTGTCCGTGAGCGCGCGGCGGTGCTCTGGTCTGTCTCGCGCTCACGGGCACTTCACGTCTCAGCGGGCGCGACGGACGTTTATTGAGTTTTTCACGGAGCAGCACGCTCACCGGGCCGTAGCTTCGGCGCCTGTGCGGCCGCGCGGAGACCCGAGCCTGCTGTTCGTGAACGCGGGAATGAATCAGGTACAAACTCGTCACCAGCGATTCGGTACCGACTCTAAAACAGAATCAGCTGTAAAACATTTTTTTCTCCGTCAAATTGGGTGAAATTGCTTTATATCCGCGCAGTGTTTGAAATCAAATCTGTTCGAGTAGATCGAGTAAGGAAGTTTTTTTTAACGCATTATAAAGACATAATAATGACAGTAAGCTATGACTGAGACGAGACCTCTTTAGGAAATTAAATAGAAAGTTCTATTTTGAGAAACTAAAATGTCAGTTGTTTTTCAAGCGGCATACTAGTATTCTGTAGTAAAGCATAATGAGTTTGTTAACATATATGATTCCCCCCTCTTGTAGTTTAAGCCCCTCTTGCTGGGTTGTGCAGACCCAAGAAGTGAGATGACCTCGTACCGGCGGGTCGTCAACAGTCAGAAGTGTGTCCGAGCTGGAGGGAAACACAACGATCTGGAGGACGTGGGCAGAGACGTGTATCACCACACCTTCTTCGAAATGCTTGGGAACTGGTCTTTTGGGGATTACTTTAAGGTACTCATTTGATTATTATTTTTAAAGAGCCCATAATATACACTTAGAATTTATTAATGATCTTATACAAACCATCCTGAAAATCCATACACAGTATAATGGACAGCCATTGTGTTTAATTTCATTCCTTCATTCATCTTCTACAGTGTCATCCCTATAAACGCCATGGTGGGTGCAGACCCACCACCAGAAAATATACCAACAACATAAAAACAAAACAGGGGAGCAGATTAGAGTCACATAAAATCAAGGTAGCAGGCTAAAGACTGTATGCTGTCATAAACAGATGGGTTTTGAGCAATGATTTGAATATGTCCAGGTAATCGATATTGTGGATGCCCAGTGGGAGGGCGTTCCAGAGACTGGGGGCTTAGCGGCAAAAAGCTCTAGACCCCATGTTGGTCAAAAGGACTGGGGGTGACAGTGATGCTGATGGATAAGGAAGATCTGAGAGTCCGGCTGGGTCTGTTTACGTGAAGAAGTTTGGCGAGGTATGCAGGGGCGAGGTGGTAGATGGCCCTAAATGTGAGCAGTATATTCAAAATACAAAAATTTAACAAGGAGCCAGTGGAGCTGTTTAAAATCGGACTGATGTGATGGATTGATGGGGTTCAAGTGATGATCTGGGCAGCAGCATTCTGAATCAGTTTTAACTGGATGGACTTGAGGTAGAGACAAGACAGAAGAGAATTGCAATAGTCCAGGCAGGATGTGACCCATTTCAAACCCATTCCATGAAGCTCTCAAAACACTGTTGTCGAACTAATCTGAAGGCCACATTAAGTTTGGAAGTCTGTACTGATTAACACTGCAGAAAGTTGGTGACCGATAGGTACTATGCACCTCAGCATCCACTGACCCCGCTCTGTCATTTTTCATGGCCTACCACTTTGTGGCTGAGTTGCTGCTGTTCCCAAAGATTTCCACTTTCTTATAATACCACTGACAGTTGACTGTGGAATATTTAGTAGCACAGGAACTTCACGACTAGACTTGTTGCACAGGTTTCATCCTAACAAAGTACCAAGCTGGAATTCACTGAGCTCTTGATATCGACTCATTCATTCAAAAGTGTTTGTAGAAGTTGTCTGCATGCCTAGGCACTTAGTTTTATCCACCTGTGGCAATGGAAGTGGTCAAAACACCTGAATTTAATGATTTGGATGGGTGAATGAGTACTTTTGTCAATATAATGTATTTTTTATGTTGAGTCATATGGATTAATGTGGTAATATTTCTGGACATATAACATTTATAACAATGTGTTAAAGAGGACATATTATACCGCTTTTTCCCCACTATGGTGTTATACTGCTTTTTCCCCACTATTATTATGGGGTCATTAATGAAACATCTGTGACATATTTGGATCAAAATACCACAAAGATAAAAAAAAAAACACAGCACTTGCTTATCATATATAAACAGCCTTGGAACGGGCAGTTTCAGCCACTTGAAGACAAAACATGAGGTGTGTTGAACAGAAAAGCTGGCTATTTAGTCATTTTGGCTTAGTTTCCTTTTTTTCTCCTTTCTTTTTTCAGTATATTTAATAAGTACTGTAATTTCTCCATGCTCATTGTGTTTCTTTTGCTTTGTTTAATCTCGTCTTTGCACTCTCACATAGAAGTCAGTCCAGCACTGTGATGGGAGAAACAAAGAATACGAGGTGGGGCAAATCAGAAGTGCCTCTACTATAATGCAGCACACAATCAGAACTACTTACAGATGTTTTCACACTTAGGCAGATCACAAAAAACTGACTGCGTTGTTTTATTTCACAGTTCCTGGCTCCAGATCACCAAATCAGTGTGCGAATGTACTCAAAGTGATTTTATTTTTCCATATTATTCCCCCTTTAAAGTAGAGTTGTTTTTTGTCATTACTGTTTTTAAGGTGGAAGCTTGTGCGATGGCCTGGCATCTGCTAACAGAGGTGTATGGGATTCCTGCAGAGCGTTTGTATGTCTCCTATTTCATTGGAGATGATGCAAGTGGCCTCCCGCCCGATGAAGAGACACAAAATATCTGGCTCAGTCTGGGGTACGGTCAATAATACACAGTGTCACTCACAGCAAACTCAATAACTCACCATCACCAAGTCTGTAAATCACGCATTCAACCCATAGCGGTACTGACCCCAAGTTTGGGATCCCCTGCTTTAAATGTTTACTTACAAAGGATGATTTACATAATTGGAAAAATGAATGACTATGAAAATATTGTGGTTGCTTTTTCTGCTGGTGGTTCTACCACTTTGTGCTGTTGTGAGTAAACGACTAGACCTCTGTATCATGTCTAGTGAATATAAGGCAGATGGTACCCTCGAATGGACTGAAGTAGCAGTTGTTTAATGTTCAAGCCTTTGCAGCTAACCATAGAGTAGCATGCATATTTATAAAAACATGGCAGGCTGCTGAAAAAATTATAGTTTCATCGTCCAGACAAAAATGAATTAATTTTACCTCCTCTGATCATCAGAGTTTGTCCAGACCATGTGCTCCCGTTTGGAATGAGGGATAATTTCTGGGAAATGGGTGATACTGGGCCATGTGGACCCTGCACTGAAATACACTTTGACCATGTGGGGAACCGCAATGCTGCCACACTTGTCAATGCAGACTGTCCAGATGTTGTGGAGATCTGGAATCTGGTGTTCATGCAGTACAACAGGTGGGTATCACAACACAAAAATCCTTTTCAAACATGAACGCCAGAGAATGCTCTAGAGAAACTCTGGAGTGTTCCTTTCCTACGTGTAGTGCACAGCAGGAGATTTTGTCAGTTGTGTTACAGTGGAAGATGCTCAGTGTGCTTTAGGCATGCTGCAGCATGTGTAAATTCTCCTGGACATTAGTGGGGAGCTAAAGTTTGTGGGAGCTAAACATGTAGCAGATGATGAGTTTTCTCAAGCCACAGCTTCCAAAACAAGAAAATATGATGAGGCATATTTCAAAGCAAGCTCATACTAGTCACTGGAGAGACGTGGGGATTAAACATGTCATTTTTGCAGAGCATATGTGCAGGTTTTAGGCTTCTTCTCTCAGGAAGCTGTTTTATATTCATTTTTTGTGCAGGGAAGCAAAAAACTTTTTTATTTTTTTCAATAAGTAGTTGCAGTTTTGTGTGAAAGTATAAATATACTCCAGTGGAGACTGCAAGTAAAAGGTGTGTTTTTTTTTTTTTTTTGTTTTTTTTTGTGTAAGTGGGGGTGCGAAAATATTCTCATCTACAAAAGGGGGGCACGGCAGAAAAAGTTTAGGAACCATTGGGTTACACATTCACATACCAAGGTTAAAATATTTATTTGTTGTATAATGACTTGACCTTAATTTACCTCAATAATGTTCGTGTGGCTGAATGCTAACAGATTCTAACAGCAATGTTGCCGCATGAGGTGTAAAACCTTCTCAGTTGAATAGAAGCTTTTACTACTTTATTTCAGAAGACATTTTGGCAAAGCATTTGTTCAAAAACTAGTTGTGTGTTTGTGTGTGGATACGTGGGTGTGTTTAGGGAGGCTGATGGAGGGTTACATGCTCTTCCGCAGTGCAGTGTTGATACGGGGATGGGACTAGAGAGACTGGTCACTGTGCTCCAGGGAAAGCGATCAAACTATGACACTGACCTCTTCACACCAATACTTTCTGCCATCCACAAGGTAACACACTCTTGCTCTCATATTTCTGTATAATATCTCTCTATTTCATCTCATTTCTTCTGTAGTAGCTAGCTAGAATGCTAATGTCATAAACTTCATAAATAAGTATATTAGTGATTTCTTAATTTTATAAGGTTTCAGGCAAACATGCAACTGAGCCATGGAGTTATCATGCAATTTTCAGATTTATTAGCTTCTAATTACGAGTTACTAATATTATGTCTTAAAGGAGCAAGCTGTAATACTGACACCAAGCATTTAAAATCAGAATAATACAGTTTCAAAACAGTGGAGAGAGCTTTTTGCCTCCTCCCCATCCTCCCCAGACATGAAGCTCGACCAGGGGTGCGTTTCCCAAATGCATTGTTGCTATTAGCAGCTTACAAAGTTTGAGCGATGCAGTTGTGATGCAAGTTTTTCCTAAAACCATCGTGGTAACTAGCATGGTGTGATCCATCATTAAATTAAACAGGTGTTTCTCAAATGTTGTTACCTGATGTTTTTGAACTATGAATGACCATTATGAAATACATTGTGTGAGCTTAGAGAAGTTTTAAGAAAAGGAACAGGAGAGCAATATTTTAGGATTAGGATTAGCAGCTTTCGTTCCCCACACTGTGTTATGATATTGTTTTCCAGCAAAACTCTTTCTCATCTTGTCCCACTTGAAGTAGGAAATGGGTAGAAGGGAAATAGATCCAGACAGCATCAATCAGGATCTAATACAGTAAAAAGTTACTCATTATACTACATTGTTGCTGTAGAATTTTTTTTTGGCAGCAGTGGCAGGCATCCTCAATCCCACAGCCTCCACCACCACAGACACACACGCATGCCCCCAGCCGGTGCTGTGCAAAATGAGTTAAAACGTGAAGAAGCATACATGCACTACACAATATATCATAAGCTATTTTCATAACTTCAGCTGCATAGACTGCAGCCTGGCTTAGCATACTTAATTTTCCATGATTTCTGTTTAAAAAAAGAGCTCCATGACTATTATAGGGAAACTATGCCAGAGTATATTGCAAAAATATTCTGTGATAAATTACAAGTTAAGATACTAGTAATTCTTTGTATGGGGAGGAATAAAACAAATACATGTGTAAGTTAGAGTAGTATACATGACAAACTGGATTGAGGAATATTTTTTTTATTATAATTGTCTCAGTGTAGCTTTGATGAATTTATGTATTATTATGAATTTAAAATCTCTTAATTTTGTAAATACATGTTGGGGTCAAACTTGGTCGTATGATTAATCCCTGTTAAAAATGAACGCATTAGCATTAGGCAGTATGTGCCAAACCGAAAGTAACATTCTAAATGTTTTCTATTAATTTAATGCTAGCTAATTTAATCTAGAGCCATATAGAGGGAGAGTTGCACCAACGAAAGTCTAGAATGCTTGGTGGTCAGGTGAGTCATGCAGGCAACCCACTGTTACAGCCTTTATTCCAACTGAATCCTAATTTTCCATTCTACCTAAAATGACGCAACACTGGGGTGTGCTACAGTGCTGTGTCTGAACCATTTAAGGTGGAACGTAACCGCAACTATGTGCTATTCTACTAATCTCCAGCTCCTGCTGCAGCGTGTATACCGCACTGAATATGTTTTCTCATCCACAACCCAAAATTTATACATTTTCTTCAGTGGTCAAAATATGATCAAAACATTTTAGGCACTTTTTCAAATTTAGTTCGGAATCTTATTTGAAATCTTCCTTTAGAATCTTCAAAGACCCCAACGTCTCCATAAGGAAAATGGTTAATTTTACTGCAGGGGAAAAAAAAGTCTTATCTAAGCTTAATGGTAACATTTTACATTTTACCTTTTTTGAAAAACTAATCTCATGCACCTCTCCAAATGGCTTTTTACCCTCACCAAACATGGTTGCTTCCCTGCTTCCTTGGTTGAGCATCGCCCCTGATTGGTCTACAGACTTGATGGGCATGTCATTAAAGCTACACAGCCATAGCAGAGATCCACCAGGAACATATTTAAATAATTTTTAAAATATGTTTTACTTTATTTTGCATTTTTATTTATTTATTTATTTTTCTTTTTGTTAGTAATCTTTACACATAAACGAGGATTACTAACGAGTGGATTGATGGAAACACTCAAATTTGGTCTTGTTTTGAAGGGGACAACCTATAAGCACTGGTGTGTTGGTGTGTGGGTTAATTTCTTGTGAGCTTTTCAGGCTTCGTGGTGCCACAGGTGTGTTTTTTTATTTTTTTGTGAGGAAGAGATCTCATATATGGAATAAATAATTCAATTGGTTTTAATTCAGCAGTTCGACATAGCGTACGGACTTACATTATTGGTGTCCCGGGAGTTTGCCCATTCAACTGATACATGAATTATCAGTCCCTAATCTAGTGCCATGCATGCGCATCAGTATCTGCTTCATGAGGTGTGTCCCGAAAAGTGCCTTGTGTACTACATGTAGGGAATAGTGAGTAGTGGGCCATTTCCAACACGCATATGGTATCTGTGCTCTCGGTATCTGATACCAATACAGTGTTTAAGTGCAAGTATCGGTGCCGATACCAATTCAGCATCGGTGCAACACTAGTAAAATATAATATTAACTCTGTTCACTTGGTCATTTCATGGCTGCAGGACATTATGTTTGCAGACCTGGCAGCAGTGGGTTTGGACTGTAAAATGATTGGACAGAGGGCGGATCACTCCGGACTGGGCTCTTCTCAAAGACAATATACATTTTTAGCAATGTTATCAGTGTTTTAGCTTTCACTGTTTCCTTAATCTATGATGACACTCTGGATATTTTATGACTAAGTACAGTAAATACCTTACAGATTGCTTCTTTAACTCTAGTTCAAAATTTACTTCAGGCATCAAACATGACTATGTTCAGATTTCAAGAATAACTGTGTAAATTTGGTATAATTTTGATAAATAGTGTCTGTGTGTGTTTATAGTGCAGCAAAGCCCCTGCATACAGAAGCCAGACGGGTCAGTATGATGGAGGCAAAGTGGACACGGCATACCGTGTTGTAGCTGATCACATCCGCACACTGTGTGTGTGTATTGCTGATGGAGTGTATCCTGGTATGACTGGAGCAGAGTGAGTTCCTGACAGCACACACCTATTTCACTGTGTACATTTCCCCAGTATACCATCATATATATAGAATTTATATGGAGCACAACATAATTGTTGGTCTATGAGCCTAATAGTTATTTCTTGTCTGCAAATTAAAATCAAGGTTGATGGACCAGAATGACTAATTTGGTTTGTTTTATGGCTAAGCTATTGTTAGTCCTTAAAGATTCTAATAAAATGTTTTTAAGTCATGTAAAAATGACCAGGCTCTTCATTAAGGACACTTTTTTTCCTGCCAGTATTTTGTGTATGGTGACTGCCCAGTTATATTATTTATTTATCTGTCCACATATTTTTACGTCATATGTTAAATTATTGATATCTGTGTCCTGTTTATCATGTACTGAGAAAATGTAAATGTAGGTATTATAGTGGGTAACACCCCAGCCTTTTACACAGTAGACTAGGGTTTGTTTCTGAGCTAAGACATGAACACCTTACTGTACAAGTCATGGGGCAAGTCTCTCTACCTCTGTAACTTCAGCACTGGTAAGTTTCTTTGGGTAAGAATGGCCACTCACTGAATGCTTAAATATAAGTTGTGATGAAAATTTTTGCCATACTGCCCATAGTTATAATAATAATATTAACCATAACATATAAGGTTATTTGTGCTATGATGGTGTTACTGTTCGTGTGTTTTAGGTTAGTTTTGAGGCGTATACTACGCCGTGCTCTACGCTTCTCCACTGAAGTGTTGCAGGCTCCTGAGGGTTCGCTGGCGAGCCTTGTGCCCATGGTGGCACACATTCTGGTGAGAAATGTTTCACACACAATTCACACACATTACTGTTCTGTGATGCCTCACAAATCTCGTAAATTATGCTGTGATTTAAAAGGATTAAGCCATCGTTCCATCTTTGGTTTAAAACTAATTACAACTTATGTATTTAATAATTCATTCAATGATTGTCAAAGTTCAGCCAAGTATCCATTATGCAGTCTCCAAGAATAATGCAGAACCAGGATAATGTCACTTCAGATACCAGGAAAATGCTGTACTGAAACAAAAAAATGAAGTACTCTAACAAACCATCTAGTACTCTAACAAACCATACCTGAAATATAAATTCATATCAGATTTATAGGTACCTCAGATTTTTTTTTCTCTGCAAATAGTTGTTTTGCTAAACAAGTTATAATTAGGTGATTTTATGTTTAGTTGTTAACATCAGTTTCCTAAAAACATTTCTAAGGACAAAAAAGTCTGAGAATGGATTCGCATCATGATTTGTTACCTTAATCAGGGTTTGTAGTTTTATGTTGCTCGAGGAAGGACAAACTGCCTCAGATTGTGACTGACAGGGTTCGTACGGGTGCTTGAAATCCTTGAAAATACTTGAAAATTCATGTTGTATTTTCCAGGTTTGAAAAGTGCTGGAATTTTGGATAAAGTTTTTAAAAATGCGTGAAAATGTAACTGTATTTCTTTCACAACAAATAGCTGAATAGTTTACTTATTAGATGGAGAAATAAAATAAGTTGCAGAGCCTGAAACGAAATCTGCTCCACATGTACTTGTTAGCGCCTATGCGTGTGATAGTCATTGGAATTCTGACTCTCTTTGGTGAACCAAAATCATTTGACTCTGCTCACCCAGAAATGCAGGCTCTTTGAGTTCTTAAACGGTTCTTCGTTATACTATGACGGAGAAAATCACCCTAACATTCTGCCCTGGTTACAGAAAAGACAGAAAGGAAACAATGAATTAATGGCTCTTGGCATCGTTCGCCTAAAAGCCCAGGCTGAAATGGCTTGTTTGCGACCAATGCACTGCTTTTCTAATATGTGATTGTAATCTGCCAGTGTGTTTGTATGCCATGTATGACCCACCTCCCCAAAGACACAGTAAGTCAGAGTGAACTCAGGAAGCTGCCGTTTTAATTAGCACTGGCTAGAAAACAACAAATACAAACAATGGATAAGACAATTACAGAACCCAAAAATAGCCTGCTGCAAAGTCTACAAAAAGCACCTGCAGATTTTCACAATAGGAGAGTCTGCACTCTTGAGGTTCAAATGTACAGAGCCCTGGAAGTTTAAAAAAAAAAAAAGAAATTGCAATTTCTGCGCATGTTTTAGTTAATTCCAGTGAATTTGGTGGTGTTGTCATTTAAACACACGCCTATTATAAAAATATATAAAAAGTGAAGTAATAATTTTGAGTATGTATTTAAATTAATAAATATAAGTAATAGTAAACTTAGCATTTAAGTAATAGCTATGTTGTCTGTCTTATTGTATCAGTTTTAGTACTGGAAAAAAATGTTATGCCATGTCTACTATAGCAGTATTAATAATCCTTTTCTCTTTATGTTCCCTCAGGGTGATGCTTATCCTGAACTTCACACAGAATCTGACCGTGTGAGTATCTGAGAAAGAACTCACTGGTCACTTTATTAGAAACTTTTATTTGGTTACGAGATACACCCACATTTTTAATTCCAATTGCTAGCGAATTAATGAACTTTTATAAGTACCATTTCTAGTCAAGTGGCAAAGTTAGTATTGGCCCGGTAGACCAGTTCATCCAATATACCTACTGCAGTATTATATAAGATTTTTGCTGTATACCTTCAGTATAGGTAGTACCTACCTATACTATTCATATTCCCATTACGTGTATCCCACAAACGTTAAAAAAAAAAAAAGTCTGTTAACCCATATAGCAAATTCAGCAATATATTAGTCTCTGATTCATTCTCTCTCTCTCTCTCTCTCTCACTCCCTCCTTTAGATTATGGAGATCATTAACATTAATGAGGCTCAGTTCCTGTCATCTCTGAAGCAAGGCAGGAGAGTGATTGACCGGACACTCAGTAAGATGGACAAAGACACTATCCAGTTTCCAGGTAAAAAAAATAAAATAAAATTTTGTTACAGCAAATCTATGTACTGGTTCAAAGAAGAAATAAGCCAGATTTACCACAATGAAATATTCAACAATAATTATAAACATGATTATTTATTACTTTACATATGTTTTTAATATTAAGTTTCCCATTAATTAATGAGCTTTTAATTCTTAAAATGGGCATATCCTAATGCTCAAATCCTTATATTCCCAGAATCATTTGCTAAAATCCCATATAAATATCCCATTATTTTAATCTTCAGGTTCTTTATTTTCTTTCAAAGTCTTTCTAAAATCTGTATATCTTAATCTAGCCCTTCAATCCCTGTTATGACACAATTTTGTAGTAGTTGTCGAGGTTCAGTTTTGGTTGTTGATCTGCAGCCTCTGTAGCCTGGTCACTACACCGTAACCTGGGTTTCCCTCTGGATCTCATTGAACTAATGCTGGAGGAGCACTGCATGACCCTGGACAAATATGGGTTGGAGCAACTCATAGCTGAACACGAGAAGGTGGCACATTTTAATATCTGTATTATTTGTATCTTTTTTTAATTAATTAATTAATTAATTTTTATTGTTATTTTTTAAACAACTTTTTCATGATTTACTCACTAATAGTTCCAAGTTTTAGCTAGGACTTGCCCTTTTAATTCATCACACAATAGGTTCCAACAGAGAGAATGAGAAGCACATGCTTCCTCTTAGACATGTGAAGCCAAATACTACTACTTGTCAGAACTGCTTCTAACACAATTTCATTGGCATACAAAATGCTAGGAGGAAAACAGTGAGGCTACGTTCACATTAGTCTACATTTAGATTTGTTTCTCAGATTGGATATAGCTGTCTTCATGGTTTATATACATGAAGTATGTACACTTATGTACATATACATGAAGTATGTACATGCAAATGATCTGTAGCTGGCTGTAATGTGAGTGAATCTGTCCCTGACATGGCATGCATGCACACATTGATACATCTCCATCCCATGTGTCCCTAAGCCGTGTGGTGTGCATGATACAGGTCCTTACCGGCCTCCGAAATATGTCTAAATAGTTCATATTGGTTTATATTCAGCGATCACCTCCATGTCTCCTTTTCTGATGCATCATTTTGGTGGATAAGCAATGGTGTAGGAAGCAAAGGACATTTTGAAACACAGCCTGCCTGCCTCTGTAGATGATGACAAGAGCCCTAACCACATAAAGATATATGAGGCATAAAGATATATGAAATTAATTTGGCATGTCATATGCATTTGATTTGTGGGCATGCGACATAAAAAGTGATTCAAAACTGATGTGAATAGATGGGATTTAGCATGTCCACACAGCACTTAAAAATTAACATCTGTTTCATATTAAATTTAATTTTTGTTTAAGAGACGCCGTTTATACATTTTTAAGGATGTTTATGAAGCCCCAGTGTCTGTAAATGGGTAAAAATCCAAAGGGTCTCGGTTTGAAATGACATGCCGAACCGAGATGAGGATATTGCTCTATGTCTGCTCCATAGGTGGGCTACATTGACTTATTTTTGCTGTTGCTAGAACTTCATGAAAGTAAACATAGACTGCAAGTGCTAGAAAGTTAAACAACTCGTGTAACAACTGGGTTTCTGTGGTAAATCAAACGATGAATAAAAAATTGCAGGCAAGTTAGACTTCAGCCACATACTAACAACAGTTGTTTATTTTCCCCCAAACATACCATTACATCTGAAAAAACACTGAGCTCCTGAATATGAAACCACTGGGATAACTGCATTTCCCCACAATTGTAGATGCTTCCTTAAAGCCAATACATCAGACTTGAGTCACTTCAGCCTGGTTATGTGAATGTAGCCTAACTGCCCACATCTCTAATATCAGCTAACAGACACCAGCACTGATTACCAGTATGCTTGTTATGAGAAGAGAGGAAGGGCCATCCTACCCATCCAGAGAGAGTGAGGCCAGCTGTGATGTGTTGGGCTCCTGGCTTTGGATGGCATAAGCATCACTGCAGAGTGAACTGGCAGTCTCCCAATGATAAGGCCAGCACATTGGCTGTTACACCACTTGGGAGCCCCTAGTTTTGTTTTTAAATAGTGACACCAGTGAAGCTGAAAAGGAAAACGTAACGAAATTTTATATACATACATTAAATCTGACATGAGAAATGTCTCTGCTCAAAGTAATCTCTGTTAGGAAAGTAGACTTTGGTTGCAGTCACTTGCCACAATGACTGCAAGTCCTTGGGGCTCTGTCTTTTTCAAAGGTGAACCATTAGTTCAATTAAATTAAGTATCCGCTTTTGACCAATCCATGCCAGTGAACATATACTAGTGAGCACTGAGCACACATACATACCTGGAGCGCTGGGAAGCCAGCCACAGTGTCTGGGGAGCACAACAACCCCAGGAAGTTACAAACAATTTTGCCTAAATATTTTAATTGTCTGTGTATATCTTTCATACCAGGAGGGCCAAAAAGCCACAGTTCTTGCTTTTTATGATTAGAAACACTGCATGACCAGTACTCAAATAAGATGCTTTTGTGGTGTCAAAATTAGGCCAGTATGTGCATGTTGTAATGTAGTGAAATGCAAATATGTGATTTCATATGTGTTTATAGTTAATCTCTGAATCTAATGTTTTATATTACATCACATGGACAGTTGCTCAGTCCGTCTGAAGGGGGCGCTGAAGAGCGAGGACTCCACCTTGACCTACAGAGTCTCTCAGAGCTCCAGAGCAGAGGAGTTCTTCACACTGATGACTCTCCCAAATACAGCTACAGCCTTCAGCAAGACGGAACATACTGTACTCAGATCTTCTATGTTCTTATAGATTTTAATAGGAGAGTCCAGGTTCTACTTAAGAATTAGTATTTCCCAGAGATTACCTCTTTATTTCCAAGTAAAATATATATATATATATATATTAGTTATTATGGAATAATTTGTAATAAATAATTGAACTAGAGAAGTTTTTCCATTAAAAGTAATTTTTCTTCTTTTTCCCTCCTCACATTATCTCAATGGTTAAATCTCTTTTTTCCTGTGTTTTCCCCATTCTTTTGTCTTTCTTGCTCTCTCATATCTGTCTATCTCAATTTTCTTTTCTCTCTCTCAGTGTTCTCTTCATGTAAATCCACAGTGCTGGCTCTGTACAATGGTCAGTCTCTGGTGTCTGAGGTGTCTGAGGGTCAGCGATGTGGAATAATTCTTGACAAGACCTGTTTCTATGCTGAGCAGGGTGGACAGACACATGACCAGGGCTACTTTTGCAAGGACGGACTACAGGTAACACAGAATCATCATGATAGACAATCAATCATGTTTTAAAGCTATGTTTTAGTTTTGTGCCTTGATTAGGATCTAAAGAAGATACAGTCATTTCTAACACAAGAAAGTAGCACATGCGGGCAATCATGTTACGAATAGTGTTAGTACAGAATTTATTATACATCCAGGCCACTACGCTTATCATTGGAGGATATCTGATCGCTCCTTGAAAGTATCAAGCAGAATTCCATGACCCAGGTATTGGTGTGTATTTTGGTTTTTCAAGATGTTCTCTTGACTGGTGCCCCCTCCAGAGTGTATTCCCAATGATACCAGGTAGGCTCTGGACCCACCGTGACCCTGAATTGGATAATTGCAGATTACAGATAATGAATGAAAAATTAATGAATGAAGATGTTCTCTTGACTGGCGTCCCTCCAGGGTGTATCCCAATATCCATAAGCCTAGTTATTTGAAATAAAAAAAAAAATTTGAATCCATAGACAAAGAAAATTTTACTTGTAAAGAGCACTGCCATTTAAATCAAGAGTTTTAAAGACAGGGTCTTACATACAATACTTACATATTTTTACTTTACTGTTGACTTGCTGTCACCTTGTGTGTTTCCAGGACGTTCTGTTTCCTGTGGAGCATGTGCATCTGGCTGGTGGTTACGTGGTACATAATATCACAGCAACTGAAACTCTCAGAACAGGAGACCAGATAGAGCTTCATGTGGATGAGGTACACTGACACACATCCATCCATCCATCCATTATCTGTAACCGCTTATCCAATTTAGGGTCGCGGGGGGTCCAGAGCCTACCTGGAATCATCGGCGCAAGGCGGGAATACACCCTGGAGGGGACGCCAGTCCTTCCTGACACACATGCATATGATTAAAATGCTCTCATGTTTTCTCCTATTATATCAGAGCTATTATTACAAAAACATAGGAACACTGCATTCTCTATACCTATGCTTTTGTAATAAACTCTCTGATGTAATATGAGACAATTTGAAATATAAGTACCTCTCACGTCCCAGTGTTCAATACTGTTCTTTTCATCATAGTTTCATCATAGGTTATGTCACAGCCATGAATACATGTACATATGACCCTCTTTTCAGCCTACTGCCCTTTAGCTGCCCAAACCTTTGAAATAATGTGTTTTTCTGCTTATATTGCTTAATACTGAGGAAAATTTGAAGAAAACACCATTCCTAGTGCTATTCTAACTGAAAATAAGTTGGCAAGTAATTTAGGACCACCATTATAAGCTTGTTTTGGAAGATTAGGTTAAATATTAAAAACAGTGCACACATTCATAATAGTAAGTTTTGGTAATTGTTTTATTGTGTGTGTGTGTGTGTGTATTTTTGTTTTGTTAGACTCAACGCCTGGCCTGCATGGTGAAGCACACAGCCACTCACATTCTAAACTTTGCCCTGAGGGAACTGCTGGGGTCAGGGGTGGTTCAGAGAGGATCCCACATCACTGCTGACCGTCTACGCTTTGACTTCAGCTCCAAGGTAAAAACATACACCTGAAACAAATGCAAGTACCTGGCCTATGTGTCTGGTGAAGTGTATTGGGCAGCACTGCAGCTTTGTACAAAGAGGACTGGGCTTTGATTCCCAGCCTGGGTAACTACACCAATATGATGAGAGCTTAGGCAAGATCCATAACACTACATTCACTTCTGTAACATGATTAAAAAATTGCTTATCACAGAATGCATGTCTGTCAAAAACAAATGTAATTGTGTTTTCAGGCTTCCCTGAGTGTCTCCCAGCTCCAGGAATTGGAGAGGATTATACAAGACATCATTCAGGAGAACAATGTGGTGCACATGCAGGAAGTTCCTTTAGCCAGAGCCATTCAGATTGCAGGATTAAGGACTGTAGATGAGGTATGTTTACACCATTCAGTGTGCTTTTCCTAGTGTGCGAGACCTTTAAAACATGACTCATTTAAAACATGCATACATGGGTTTGTGTAAGGTACAACATCTTACTGGCTATGGCAGTTTAGGCTTAAATACAGCTACTCCAGAGTATTGGCCTATTAGGGGTGACTACAAACTTATCAGCAAAGTATAATTACATAATGTAGTCAGAGTTAACTCAACAAATTAAAAGGTTGGCATATCTTCCAAGAAAGAGAAAAAACTTAGTAGAAGAAAATTCGTCATGGCACCATCTATTGCAGTTACCTAATGCACTCATTTGCAGATGCTGTTACTAAAACACAGTGAGAAAAAGATCTATATTTATATAATGAAACATATATTCTAATAAACACAATTTTTGTTTCTGCTACAGGACTTTTTATAATATATCATCCATAATCACATAGCGTCATTCTGTGTGCTGTAAACAGGCTCTGAATATTTTGTGTATTTCAGGTATATCCAGATCCAGTGAGAGTCGTGTCAGTGGGTGTGCCTGTTTCAGACCTGCTTAGCAATCACACACACAAGCATACCTCAGCCGAGCTCTGCTGTGGCACGTAAGAATACATTTAAACATGTTTCCACTCTAAGTGTCGACTATGATCAGGAGATCATGATTTGCATCCCTGGTGATGTCTCAGTCATCCATGGCTCTTACATAATATAACAGAGCCGGACATTTAGTTTCCTCCTTCAAGCGTGTTAAGCTGTTGTGTTAGTGACAGTTTCAGGAAGCATATGTTTTCCCTAAAAAAGAAAAAAAATCATAAAGGGAAAAACGTTATATTGTAAAGGAAGCACAAAATACTATATTGTGTTTTTGGTTTAGGCATTTGCTGCGGACTGGAGGAATCAGGGACCTTGTTATCGTGTCAGAGCGTCAGACGGTGAAAGGCATCAGTCGTATTATTGCTGTTACTGGGGATGATGCCAGACAGGTGAGATGATTATTTTAGATTTTAATATTAAACACTTATGGCATTATTCCACTTTCCCTGACTATGCACTGATGTTATTAAACACTTTTTCTAGCTCCATTTAGACCAGATAAAGACTATAGTCATTCCTCACTAAATAAATGAGGGATAGTTACATTTATATAGTGTTTTTATTTATATAGAGATTTTGCTTTAAAGGAACACAATGTAAGAATTGGCTTTTTTGTCTCCTGAGCACCTCCTACCTGCTGTTGAGTGTAATTCACATTTACAGTACTATCATGAAATCAAGTCTCACACACCTCTCTCTCTCTCTCTCTCTCTTTCTCCCTTGCTCACTCACTACTCACGACTGGCTCTCGCACACACACTCCCTGTCTCTTTCTCACAGACAAACACACACCTCTCTCGCTCTCTCTCCCTCTTACTCTCTCACTCATTGAGTGATGTTTACAAAAGTAAGCAGTGAGCAGGGGGAATGTGTGTAATCGAAAAAAAAATTAATGTTGACTACATGTTAACACCCATATATTGCTCATATTACACACTGGACCATGTTATTACAAACATAAAGTGTAGCTTTGGTGGTACACTAGCAGTTATAACCGCAGCAACCAACAGTAAAGCACTAATTACCAGAATCAATGTGCAATGCTAAAAACTGAGCTAATCCGGCTAAAGTTAACAGGTGCTACCACCCGCCCTCGTTCAACAGTAACCCTCAAAAACAGATAATAACATTATCCTCAACAAATCTTGGGTTCCATCTACAAAAAGTGTAACTTCAGTCACTTAATACACGTAGCAACTGGCGAAAAAGCACTTATCACAAAAATCAATGTTTAAGGCAAAAGATGAGATACTCCGGCTAAAATTAGCAGCTGCAAACCCTGGCTCACTGCACAGTAACTGTCAAAAACTTATTACAAAACTTTCATCAACAAAACTATCACTAACTAGCACCGCAACACATGAAAAAAGGCAACAAATACTGCTCCAACTTGTCCTCATGTCTGTTTCAGCTCACTCTACTGTGAAAATTCAGTCCAGTATTACCTCTTGTATGGCCGCTCATTTTCTCTCTCTCTCTCCTCCTTGATCTCTCTGCCATATAATGTCCATATCGGGAACACAGCTAGATTCTTCTTATAGCTAGGCAACATCCACCTGTAAACTATGTGCCGTTAAGCGTTAGCCATTTCTCGTGAGAGTCCTTCACCCCGTGATTCAGAAGTTGCTTAGTGCAGTAAACCAGTACATAGCCGCAACAGAGGCTTCTCCCTATAACAGATCAGTGGAACATTACAATCATTTAGAAGCTCCAAGTTTAAGGTAGAAATGATATATAGTGTTTATTTAAAAGAATATTACGCGTAATATTTTTACCTTAAAATGCAGCTTTAAAATTATTTTGGTTGTTTACTGTCCTGTAGAGATATAGGGATTCTCTGTTGTTGCTAATCTGGGCTCAGCACTGCAGGGGAAGAGTAGGAAACCACCCCACCTCCCCATTGATTTTAGTACGGTGCTTTAAAAATGAATCACACTTTGGGGAGCCCCACATGCAGTAGAAAAAAATGTTTTAACAGACACCAATGTGCAGCACCCACATGGACGGTGTGACGGCAGCCAGTCTGCACTAGCACATTGTCCACACTTTAACTATTAGGTAACGAGGATGCGAGAAGCATTGATTAGGTCAGCTGATTAGAAGTCCAGAAGTGACCACAGTGGCAGATATATCCAGGACACAGAGGTGATGCCCCTATACTTTTTCAGGGAAAATGCCCAGGGATAGTTTATGACAGAGAGTCAGGAAATAGATTTTGTGCACTCTCGTTTTGCATTCACTGTACTCTGGCAGTGTACTGTACTTTTTTGAAGGTCCCACATCCAAGTACCTGCCAGGCCAAAACCTGCTCAGCTTAATTGGATTTGAATGTTCTGGTGGCAGCTGGCATTTTCTGACCACTCTTAACATTGTGATACTGACATTTAAATCAGCATACAAAGTGTGTCTAGTAAATGGTGCTCATAAAATGGCCAACATTTATTGGTAAAAATTGGGTGTACCTATTACATAAAAAAAAAAAAGAAAAAAAGGATGGTGTCTACAAGTACGAGGTTGGTGTTTCTAATGAAGTGGCCAGATTCAGTAGCCAATGTTACATTTCTCTGTGTCTCAGGCTTGGGAAGCAGGGCTAGCCCTGCAGGAGGAGGTGGAGTCTCTGGCAGTGAGGATCAATACTGACAGCGCCCCTTCATTACCCACCACTCAGAGGCTCTCTAAAGAAGTTGGCCAGTTGACAGATGTATGTATCTCTCCATCCTCTCTGTTCCTTTATGTTCTCTCTAAACCAGTGATTACCAACCTTTTTACGTATAAGATCACCTTTTGAAATCTGAACAAATGAAAAATGTAATATTATTAATGCCAGGTTTAAGCTAATTAAAATAACAAATATGTACATGTCCCCATCGCCTCCAATAACATAAAAAGAAACTGTTTACTTACTTCATTAATGTACAGCTGAGTGTTGGCTATGGTGGTACTCAGTGAGATGCCTGAGGCTGCAAACTGCAAGTACTTTGTAAACAGGTCTTCTGTGCTACCTATTGATAATTACCCTGCCTAGGAACACTGCGCATGCAATTTTGAATGATTTCAGACCCACAATTTTGAATGTTTTCCTCTTGTGCGCTATACAATATTAAGCTTACTGTTATTTCCAACTTTTCAAAACTGTACATGCTGAATCAAAAGTGGAAGAAAAAGTATCACTGTAATTACCATATCTTTCCTCTCATACTGGGATTTAGGTTTTTCATATCACCTGCTTATACGTCTGTTGGGAGCATTTTAGATATACTTCCTTTAGCCTATAGAATTATTCTACCTACTGTCAGATTTAGGCAGCTGTACTTATAAAATTACACTATGGTAGGACATTTCGATAGCACAACTCTACAGAATACTTGGGATACTTGGGTATAGTGTGACTCTCACTTATGCATTCAATAATTATGATATCCATTTTGAAACTGCAACCACCAGCACTGCTGTCATGTTGGCAGCTCTATTGGTAAGGGACATGAATTTGAGTATCAAAATTTGCTGACATGCCCTGAGAAGGACTGGCGCCCCCTCCAGAGTGTATTCCCACCTTGCGCCCAATGATTCCAGGTAGGCTCTGGACACACCGTGACCCTGAATTGGATAAGCGGTTACAGATAATGGATGGATGGAAATTTGCTGACATACATCCAGTGTGACAGCAGCTTTTATATATCCCTGCTTATCTAGCAAACCACTTTGGTTACAGATAGCTATAACTTAAATGTGAAATACGTGAAACTAAAGGAGCTCTATGGTTTATCGTGATCGACTTGTATGGTCTTGGAGATCACCAAGACCATACCATTGACCATACCAACCAGACCGTTGATTGCAATTGACTGGTTGGCAACCACTGCTGTAAACCCATCCCCATTTTCTCTACTCAAGCAGTTAGTCAAAGTGTTGCTTCGGATATAGAGAGTGTTTTTAAATTCCAAATTGTTTGTGTGTGTGTTAGGCTGTGGAGAGTACTCCTATCCCACAGTGGCAGAGGAGAGAGCTCCAGACTCAACTGAAGGCTTTACAAAGAAGTGCCAACACTACCATTAGGAAACTGGAAATTAAAGAGGTACACACACACACACACACACACACACACAGAGAGTAGCAAACATTAATCTAATTTTGCGCAAGTCCTTAGATTAAAATTTGTCCACAATATGGCCATGTTGTTAACATCATAAAACACATTGAGTGGCACAATAGTGTCGCTGTCACACAGTTCCAGAATCGAGGAGCTTTTGGCTCTGGAACCAGGTACTTTTTCAGTCCCTGCACATGCCGGGTTCGAACCATAGGTGCTAAATCGTGATGTGTAAACACTGCAGAATCTGATGGCCAGAGAGACATGTCAATTGCCACAAAATCCAGAGCCCATTCAAATCCAGCACAAACCCTCCGCTTGTAATATTTCTTATGTTACAGTAGCTTTCACGTTCATTATCACACTCACTACAGCAGCTCGTAAAGAGGTTTATATGCTCCTTGGACAGATGTCTGACAAATTTCCAGTGAAAGCCGAACATGCAACAAGGAAAACTGATCTGTGAGAACTGGGGCGCAGAGCTGTTTTCTGTGAAAAAAACAACACAATATGAATAAACAGACCAAAAGGTTTCTGGTGCTGGTGTTAAAAGCTACCTCAGTTTACACAGAACCATATTGTGTGAAAAAATAGAATCGAAAGAGGTGCAGATACATACTACAAGTAGTAAATGATTGCATTCTATAATATAAAATGAAATTCAAAAAGATGGACCTACACTAAAACTGATGTTCACATGATGTATGTATTTGTCCTGTAGTGTTGTTAATTACTGTGTTTTGTATTGCTCTGTAGGCTGCAGCTAAAGCTAAGGAGCTTCTGAGCAGACACTCTAAAAAAGCAGTGCTAGTGGACACTCTGGAGACTGACTCTATATCGGTAATGCTTAGTCTTCCTGCTTACCTTTCATGTTTATGCTTGTTTTTTCTTTAAACATTTCCTTATGAACATATTTAGGGTGTATCCCATTTAATCCTAGCCCTCTATTTTGCCTAGGAGTAGGGGTGTGTCAGTTGTCATTTACAATAAGAGGTGGGTTTGAGAGGATGGGCTATATACAACTTGAAACATTCTTCGTTTAATGTAGTTTCAATGCATTATGCTCTTACTTCATAACAAACATAAAACATCACTAATATATTGCTGATGTCTAGGAGTACCACCTTAAAATGGGAAGCACCTGTGGCTACTGCAGAATTTAAGGTAGAACTGGAATTGTTGAACGAAAGATGCTGAATAAGCAGCATAATTTAACATTTGTATCACGGAGAGTGTGTGATAATAAATGATTGTGGAATGCTTTTGAAGCCATGATGCTTTAAATTTAAGTCCAAAAGCTTTGATATCGCTGCAGTTCTATTTCATGCCTCCTGACCACCAGAGGGCAGTGTAACCTTGTGGATATTCCCATGGGCACGTCTACTGGACCGAGTAAAAATACCAACAAAGTCACATGTGACCCAGCCCCTATAAAGGGCAACTGGACATGTATGAATGTCCTCTTTTTCCTCTCGCACTCTGGACCGTTCACAGCTCACGGAGCTGCAGTTTTTTTCTGCCCTCATGAGCTGTTCTCTACTACATCTACTTCATCTTTAACTGTGCCACCCAGCGCTTGTGCCCGGGCTGGGGAAAACTTGTTACACGCTTGGAGTGTGTGAAGGCTTTAATTGCGCAGCTCCAAGTTCAGCAGCCGCCGACTGCGGACCAGCCCCTCACTGACGCTTCTTCTTTTGGGAGCGGCTCTCCTCTACTTCCCAGTGCGGGGTTTTTGGATGATGACATGCTCTCCACGGCCGCTACGGATACTTTATTCGCATCCGAAAGTGGTGTCGGTTCCCTGTCTGCTTTGCGTCTGACACGCCTCATACTCATGTGGGCGTTTGGGAGGCTGGCGTCTCTGCGGGCAATTGATCTGCCCGGGTCTCTCAACCCGGTGGCGGACTCTTTGTCAAGACAGAGGCTCGACCCGGGAGAATGGTACAGAAATCGCTGGAAGCTTTTCTCTGCATGGTGCAGTACTTTGGAGGTGTCTCCTGCCTCTTGTGGCCTTTCTGTGGTGCTTAATTTCCTTCAGCATCTGTTGGATGCGGGGAGATCTCCATCTACACTGAAAGTCTATGTTGCTGCTATCTCTGCCCACCACATGAGGATAAATGGGTAAATCTGGGTGCCCATAGACTGATCTGCAGTTTTCTTAAAGGTTCTCATCACATCAGACCTTTCAGGACTCCTCACAGTCCACAGTGGGATTTGCACTGTGTGCTGGATTATCTACGCGGGCCCGCATTTTGAGCCGCTTTCTCTTGCTGATGCTAAATGGGTTTCTCTTAAAACTGCCTTTTTGTTGGCAATTGTTTCAATGAAATGCATCAGCGAGTTACATGCACTTTCAATTAGTGCCACCTGTTTGCATTGGTGGCCCGACTTTTCCGGTGTTATTCTGTGGCCGAATCCTGTGTTCCTGCCTAAAGTGCTGACGCCCTCTTTTGTTAACCAGTCTTTAGAGTTGTCCACACTTATGGATGAAGACTCTAATCTGCCTTCTGTTTTGTGCCCTGTTCGTGCACTGCGACAGTACATTTTAGTTAAGGAGCCCATTTGCCGTACTGATCAGCTCTTTGTCTGTTTTGAAGGCCGTACTGTTGGTGGGCCACTTTCTAGGCAAGGTCTTTCACACTGGGTGGTCCAGGTGATTACTTCAGCCTATACAGCGTCTGGTATGATGCTTCCTGGCACAGCTAAATGTCACTACTAGATGTGTCTCCACAACCTGGGCTGTGCTTTGGGGGGTCCCTCTCGCTGATGTCTTTTCAGCGGCGACATGGTCATCCCCAACTACCTTTGCAAGGTTTTATCGGCTTAATGTGGCTGCTCCTTCGGGCTTGAGCTCCTCTGTGTTGACAGCCATGGGCCTACCTTAGGATGTGCTGCCCTCGTGACCAAGTTGGTATGCGTCATCCACAAGGTTACACTGCCCTCTGGTGGTCAGAAAGCATGAAATAGAACGCTAGTTACGAATGTATCTGTGGTTCTATGAATGCTGGATGACCGCCAGAGTCATTTGTCCCTTGGTCAGATCGTGGTTTGGTGAGATGTTGTCAGAGGACGTTCATACATGTCCAGTGGCCCTTTATAGGGGCTGGGTCACATGTGACTTTGTGCCAGTAGACGTGCCCATGGGAATATCCACAAGTTACACCGCCCTGTGGCGCTCATCCAGCATTCATAGAACCACAGTTACATTCGTAACTAGCGTTCTGCAGCAGGCTGCGTGGTGTTGCTTTTTGTGTTCTCATGATGTATCAGGCTCTTGAAGTCTTGTCCCGTTTCAAAGAGGATGACTTTAAACACTACACATTTTAACTCAGTTTCAAGTGGCAAGATAACACTTGAAAACAAAGGGTGTGTGTAAAATTAAAAAAATTAACACCAGTGTTATGAGCGGGTGATAATATATGATAGGTTAACACGTCTGAAGTCATATGATGCCTTAAATATATCTAAAGTAAATTAGGGCTCCTCATCGCCACATATTAGCATACATCTACTTTAAGAACACTGAGATATATCTATATATTTCACAAAAAACAAAGCAAAGCCAAACAATCAATCAAACGAACCCTCAACCCACAAACGAAGAACCCCCCCAAAACAGTCCTTTTTGTCGCTTTTTTCTTTTTTCCCCGTCTATGAGAGCGTGGGTTGGGGTTTGTGGAGATCCTTGATGTAATCGGAGATAATTAGTCCCACCAGTTTTATCACAGTCCAGAAAGGGTGTGTAGCATGTGAGAGACGTAAATCTGAAGGAACGTTGGTATGGCTAAACCTCCAAACAGTCCTCAGTCCAAGCCACCTGCACATTGGCTAAGTACCTCCTTCTGCATAAGGGGGTGAAAATGAGTCCCCAATCACCATGCTCTTAGCACCTTAGCATTAGCATGTTAGTATTTTAATATTAGCCTTAGCATGGTATTAGCATTGTGGCATAAGTAGAGCTTGAAACTTAAGGTTTCTCAACAAGAGGTTCTCCAAAGCAGAGCATTCATGTTCCTGTAGGATAACTCTCTCTCCCTTCTACCTGGCTTCCCCTATTTATACCCTCAGGCATGTTAACCTCCCTACAGCCCCCTAGAGGATAGAAGGATGTAACCAGGTTGGTTACAAGGCTCTTGAAGGGTTGTCCCTTTATTATAGAGCATTTTAACCATTGCACCTTGTGATATTGTTCAAAGGATGGCACGCAGAAATAAGAGTTAGGGGTAAAAATAAGGAATGGGGTACACCACTAAAGTTAGACATGTTCATTTTGAGTTAATGTGCCTGTTAACTGAATTGTATTTAATGATAATTTTTCTCTGCAACCCAGGGTTCAAAATACTCCAACATGGATTCAAGGGTGGAATAGTCAAATTAAAGTTAGGGAGATAATTTATATTTTAATTAAGAGTACATTTATATTGCATCATTATTAGCACAGGTGAAGCCTATTAAATGAACAAGTGTTGGCTTAAGAAGCAGAATTTTAGCAGCCAAAAAAAAAACGTAAATCCCAGACAAAGCTGTTTAAATGCCACATCTATTAAATGTATTACAATGTTGAATTTGTTAAGATCATAGCTTAGATTTGATCTATTTGGAAACAAATTTCATGACTTTTTTTTGTCATGATTGCTGATCCCGTATAAGCTTCTGTATTCTGCTTGCTAGCTATGTTGCATGCATGCCTAATACTAGCAGAGTCAAAAAGAATTCAAAATTTCTAAATGTCATTGGGTGGCATGGTGGCGCAGCAAGTAGTGTCGCTGTCACACAGCAGCAGGGTCCTGGGGTTGTGGGTTAGAGCCCCACTCTGTGTGACTGTGAGGAGTTTGGTGTTGTAGTGGAGTATGGACCGGACAATGAAAAATCAAAATGAAGAAATAAAGAAATGAAAAGTTTTGAATTAAATCTTTCTCACTGTGACCAGGACCTTCATCTGGTCCCGAAGTCAGCATTCCACGAACCGCACCCTTCCTCCCCTCAGGAACACAGAACAAAGAAGAGAGTTTTTACGGCCCTCTTTTACGACAGGGGCGCCTAAGAGTCGCGCTTGTTATCGCTTACAGGATCAGCAAATGGTTAACCAAAAGTGACCTCGGTTGAACCCCCGTTGACTCATCTACACGACAACCAACGGCATGGACCAACAGCGACCCCAAATGGACACTGGCGAAACTACGCCTCGCTCGGGGTCGCTTAAACAAATGACGGAAATGAAATCAAATTCTGATTAAATGTGTATAAACAAATGTATTAATGTCACTTTCTGTGCTCTCAGATGAATGCCCACCTTCTAACGAAATGATGTATATTGCTGTTGTCAACCATGAAAAGAAGTTCTGTTTCTGATTAGAAAAGTGAATTAAACACCAGAATTAATACTTCTATCGTATTATTGTAACTGGGACGTAAACACAACGCACCCAAGATGAAATCTTATGTAAATGTTTGATATTAATAATCCAGTACGCTCATTGTTATATGTTACTAAAATGTATAAGGAATTTCAATACGCGAAATTTATATTCCGTCTGTGAACCGCTGATTCAAACTCCCCCTCCTCCCTCTCTCTCTCGTGAGAGTCACGTGAGCCCGAGCTTGCATCCAATCGGAAAAGGACGCCTCCCATGAGGGCGTGACCGCGCTGGCTTTGAAAAACAGTTCAGCTCGGCACACAGTTCAAGAAAAAGGAGAAGCAGTAAAACGGAGAAGAGAGAACAACAACAGTTCAAGGAAATCCGAGGAACTTTGAAACAACAAAGAGATCAGCAGAGAACCTCGCCTCAAGTCCAAACCTCTCCAAAGCGAGACGCTTCCTTCTTCAAGCTCAACCTCTCCAAGCGAGACGCCTATCTCTTTTCCACGCCGACGAACGAACAAAGAAAAACCTTAAAGACTTCATCAAAGCTCACAAGAGACGTCTTGAATTAGCTAAGAGTATGAAGCCTTAATAATACGTCGAGTGATTTGAATATCTTCTTTTCTTTTAATCGTGTTTATATTTTATCGCCCAATCTAAGTTTAATCTCATGACTGATCAAAGCAGGTGAACTTATTCGTGGCCAGAGTGAGAAACACCGCCGAGATAAAGGAAGTCGTAGAATAAGTAAGTTTATTGAATCGATTTTCAGTTCTGGATCTGCAGTAACTAGCGAAACTCCTCGTCCAAAACGTCCATATGGGTGGACACTCCTGCTCAAGACCGTAAGCCAAAGAGAGGATCCGGCCACCTGCGTCATCACGCTCCGAGTACGCAGAGGCGACTCAACCTACGAAGAAAAACCTCCACACTGACTCAGCCTGGAAACTTCCGCGAGAGAACCGCGAAACTAAGTGAGACGCCTTCACTCCCAGGACCTCAGAGAGCCTCGGTATTCAACGAGTGGTGAGAATCGACGAAAAAGTAAGCTAAACTTACGCACCTCCAGAGCTGAAAATTGAATCAAGTTTCTTGATAAATTTTGTATTAATTAAACCTCAATTAGCAACACTTTAGTCACAAGCCAGAAGTGCCTAGCTCACCTTTAAGGTCAAATCGGTTTCCCCTGCGGTGATGCCGTGAGATTACAAGGCTATGCTATGTTAATTAAATATCTTTCTTCTTGTTAATAAAACTTTCATTATTTGAAATCACAGTGTATGCAGTTTGCTCATTAGAATTTCTGAAAATCCTGAAGAACTCACTTAGCTTGATTATTACCCATTCTCAAACTAATTATTAACGTTTTAATTGCTTAAGCTAATTATAAACTTTAATTAATATCATTAAGTCAATATCAGAGATCATAAGAGTTTGGATAAGGTCAACGCTATAAAAACAAATATAAATATATATTCACAGAGGTATCACGGTGTATGACCAACATACGCTACAGTGTGTTCTCCCTGAGTCTGCATGGTTTTCCTCCCACATTCCAAAACACACATAGGTAGGTGAATTGGCTACTCAAAAGTGTCCATAGGTGTGAATGTTTAATTGTGTCACCCTGTGAAGAACTGGCACCCCCTCCAGCATGTGTCCCCATCTTGCACCTAGTGATCCTGGGTGAGCTCCAGACCCACTGCAACCCTGAACTGTATATGCAGTTACAGACAACGAATGAATGAATCTCTGATGTTTGTCTAGGAACTTTAATTAAGCTGACTTAAGCCCAGGGCACACACAGGTCTGACACACTTCTGAATGAACAGTCAAAGTGGATTAGTATGTGTTGGTGTACTGGTAATGCAGACTGAGTTTCTGTGTAGTGTTTTTACTACTTTAGTAGTACTTTACTACTCATAACGAATTCAGAACTAAAGAAACTTGCAGAGGTTGAGGAGCAGTTGCTAATGATGATGTTCATAAGAATGTTGCTGATGTTGTTGATGATGACATTGTAGGTGGTGATGAAGACTGTGAATCAGCTCAGTGAGCATGCTCCAGACTCCCTGATCATGCTCCTTTCTCACCTTCAGCCATCAGGAAGAGTGCTGTGTGCTTGCCAAGTGCCCAAGGTAAGACACACAAACATACACTATATGTTCAAAGGCATGTAGGCAAATCTTATAATTACAACCATCTCTCAGTATCTGCAGTAGATTGTTCAAGTTTAACAGTAAGTGCTGAAGAGAGACTGAAGATCAGTGAAAAGGTTAGAGAATACAGCAGGGTGCGCCTACACATCACTTCATTTGTGTGGATTTAGTTTATTGCTCAGGGTGTGGCAAATTCAAGTTTGGCTTTTTGAGACTTTCTGGAATGTTTTTCTGATTTTATTCGATTTTGGTTAAACCTACAGAAAATGCAGGGCCTGTTGTAATTAATTTAGCTACTTTAAGATGTGCTTCAACAGTGCACACGCAGCTTGTTGTGATTTTTTTAAATTATTATTAGAAATGCCTAAAATGAAATTAAATGGTCTGGATCAAGTTCCTAAAGTCCCCCAGCTTTAGGCTGTGGAGCTGTGTTTTCAGTAATTATATAATTAGTACCATTGGACTATCTTATTTCTGAGTTAGAGTGCCAGAAATAAGCTTACAGCATCATACTTGAATTATGAATAAATCCTCAAAGCAATTTTCCAACATCTAGTATAACACCCTTTCAGTTGATGAGAGAATGTTACTGCAGCAAAAATGAATACACTTGAAATTATCACTCTTGCTGGAAGTCCGTGTCCACAACCTTTTGCCTTTTTGCAATAGTGTGTAAGTGGCAATGTAATATTTAAAATATAAAAAATATATTCTCTCTCTGTAGGGTCATGTAGCTGTAACTGCAAGTGAGTGGGCTCTGGCAGTTTGTGGGCGTTTGCGGGGGAATGCAGGGGGCTCTGCAACAGTTGCTAAAGGGGTCGGAACAGCAATGGACATCACTGACCTCCAAGAGACAATACGATTTGCTGAAGAGTTTGCCCACATCAAATGCCAGCACACACAATGACATTCTTGCAAACACACACATACGCGCGCACACACACACCCTGACACCTACATTAATCTGCCTTCATGCGCACATACACACAGAGTGGACACATGCGAAATACCCACACCCAGGAACAGAATTACCTAAGATGTCTTTGAACAGATCACAAACTGGCAATTTTTTCTCTTTTGTATGTATGTATGTATGTATTCCTTTGTTTTAAAAGGAAGCCTGTTGTTTTTTTTCCCCTCTCCCCTCAGTAAATATTTGTAATGTGAAATTCCATTCTTTTTAATTAGTCTGTTATTCCCTTTCTCTCTCTCTCTCTCTCACTCACACCTTGGCTTACTCACTGTCATGTCTTTAGAGTTCAACTTTATTTCTTCTCCCAGGATGATATAAGGAAGTAAGTATCAACGCCAACATGTTATTTGTAAAAAGATGACTTGGAGCAGAAGCTGTTTATATAGCAAAGATGCTTCTGAATACCCTTTATGTCAGAAGAAAATGTTGGATGAACTGGTGTACAAAAAATGTGTGTTCATATAAATAAGGTGTAAGGTTAATAGCAGACATTAATGTAATGTACACCAGTTTTGAGTGTAGCATAAGTCAATTGTCCAGAATATTTTTTGTTTACTCTCTGCTGTAGATGGTTAGATGAAACTTTAGTAATTCCTTCTAAAGAGAGGTATACAAAGACAAAATTCACGTCAAGATTCACAAAGACAGTATCCATGTGACAATAGAGGCCACAGAGCAACAATAGTGCTGAAGCAGCTGTGTGTACAAGCTGTGTGTGTTTGCACTTTCCTTACGTGCTTTTGAAATGCAGAGGATGTTTTTATTACACTTAACTTTGCTTGAAGAAATATAAGCTACAAGGATCCGATTCCAAAAACCTGGAATAGTGTCCCAGAATTTTAGGAACACAAGTAATACAGCTGTAAAATATAGCTATTAAAGAAGCTGCATATGTCTTCCTACATATATAATATGTAACAGTGCTATTATTTAGTTAATTTAATGTACATTCTACAACATCTTGTTGTTGAGTAAACTCCTCAGGATTAGTTTTATACTTCTGCTGATATTTTTCAACCATACAAGACATAGCATCCACCTTAAACTACAAAAACCCAATCATGATGTTTTTGTAAATAATGAACAAATTTTTATTTCTACAAAACATTTTCTTCAGTAAAATCAAATGGATTTCTTTTACTGGGTATTATGTCAGTAGACATCATTAACAGTTTAAAAAATAATAATAATAATTTGCAGGACATACAACTTTAATAAATTCCGATCTTTAGTCAAGCTGGAGGAAATGCCATTCATCTGCAGTAAATGTTGCTGTAAGATTAGCCCAAGGCCAAGCAAAGCCACTGAAACAAAGACATTAACAATGTTAAATTTCCATATTATCATGCATCATAAGGAAATTTTATGACCCCATGACCATATTTATTATTACCTACCTGCATAATATCCAGCTCAATCTTCCCTGTGTTTTTCTTATCAAACTTCTGGAATGTTTCTGAATAAAACAGAAAAAAAATAAGTATAAACATATATGTCTTAAACATGTTACTGACATCTAGTTTAACCAAAGATTATTTCCTAAATTACGTTAAGGGTTATTGAAGCTATTTGAATTTTAAAAATAATAAATGCTTTTGGCTGGTAAATTTAAACAGTACATGTGAATAACTTTTCTGCAGTTTACTCTAATGCAGAGGGCAGCATTGTCTGAAAAGTTTCACTCACGGAAAAGCAATTCCAGCCGGATCACACAGCTCACAAAGGCATCAAATTCAATGGCACTTTCCAGATCAGAGTAACGTGAGACAATTACTTGTAACACTGAACTGTTCAGCGTGAAGCCTGAAAAAAAAACAATTTGAGATAATGAAATAATTACTTACACCAAATGCTTTAAAAATCTTTGTTAAAATTTTACTGTTGTTAAAATTAAGTTGTTACTTTATGATGCCACCGCAACACACTTTGAGGAATATGCTAACTGTTGGCTAAGAGATACCTAGGTGGCTTGAAATCAGATCTCTAAACATGTAATTCACTTTCATACTTTCATCTGTCAGATAAACCAGAGCTTCTGGTTTTCTGGCCCTTGGCACACTCATGCTTTGATCATAACTAGAGTATGATAATCAACATGATTATAACAAGCAAATACATCTACAGCTTGATCATGAGAAGTGGAGTTTATCACTTGTAATCTAGTGATGTGAACACTTGGTCAGAACCAAACTTATTCAACTTAAAGAGAAAATGTGTACCTGCTTCAATCAGAGCTTCTCTGATCTCGTGGGAGCTTATGGTACCAGATTTGTCTGTGTCACGGTGCTTAAAGACTTCCTGCAGACATAACAATAGAGTTGTTTACAGTTCCAATCAAAATTATTTACAATTTTCATTTTACAAATTTCAGCTGAGTTTTTCCTCCAAATTCAACACAAAATGCCAGTTTTAATGTACTTTAGTACTTGGTAGAGCAACCATTTGCTGTTATGACCTTCTGCAAACGTTAAGACAGACACCAGCTTCCGGCAGTGTTCCTGAATCTTAACTCATTCCTAATAGGCCAGGGATGGGCAATCTTATATGAAAAAGGCCATTACGGCTGCTGGATTTTAGTTCATTCACTTCTGTGGCTTATTTAAATGGTTTTGAACATATTGGAGCCAAGAATTCTTGTGCTTTTACGTTTGTATGTGTGTACATCTTGCAGATCAGGTATTGAGATCATGTGCCTTACTGTTCAAACTGAAACCTCAGTGCTTTCTTCCACTATATATATTGTTGCAGTACTTTTGCAATCACTCAAGGGTTTTTGACCACCTCAGGAATCTGTTGGCAGCCAACGATTGCTGTATAAACCAGCTGCATGGTGAACTACTTCAGATTCTTAGAGAATGTGGTGTGTATGGTTCTATATAGCACTTGTTCTGTTGTAACAAGCCAAAATTTGTAACAATAAGAGAACACTTATATACAGAAAGTTCTACATTGAAGCTTAACACCTTTTTCATCAAACTGAAGAACCATTTCACCAAGAATTTGTTGTGTAGTGTATGTATTTTTCATACAGGCTGCAGGCGGAGGTGTGTGGGGGGTTGAGGGTGCCTGACACCACCATGAACCAGAACCACTGCCTTAAAGAACACTTGAAGAATCCTTTTGTTCAGAGTTGGCAGATTTCTCCTCTGCAGTGTTAGCCACTGCCTAGTTTTTCAGTGAAGCAGGCTGGGTTGGTGAGCTCGCAGTGCATGATGGGATGCAGTGTACCATGAAGATAGCTCTGCTGTAGACTGCAAATCAGAGTGGATCTGGGTACCTTTTAGTGTACTGCAAATTTTCAGTTTGGTCATATACTACATACAACTTTTAGCTAAATTCAGTATGAATACAGCCTGAAGGGTAGGCTTAAAACAGTATCTGTTGGAACATTCAGTGGCTGCCTTGCACAAACAAGATAATTAATACTAAAAAATAGCAGTGATTAACTAA
The DNA here is from genome assembly GCF_029633855.1 of Hoplias malabaricus. Taxonomy (NCBI): domain Eukaryota; kingdom Metazoa; phylum Chordata; class Actinopteri; order Characiformes; family Erythrinidae; genus Hoplias; species Hoplias malabaricus. The sequence goes on from NC_089820.1 coordinate 38,661,551, forward strand.
AATTCTCTAATATCATTCACAGTCAACACGCCCTTAGCAAATCCACAATTTGATGTGTTTTATCTCACGCACACCTGATGCAACAATATGAAGCCCTTGAATAATTGCATCAGCTCTGCTTTAGACAACACCTAATTTACAAATGTTTATGAGGGAATCTGTTCAGGGGTGGAATCATTCTTAGACTGCAGTAGTCATTAAAAGTGTCCTTTGGTGTTGAAAATTTAGAAACTACTTGATTCATATTAGTTATGTTAAGCCATTCAATGGTTCTTGTTTAGTTTAGTACAAATGGCTTATTATTCATTGATTTTGCTAATAAGCCTAATTGGGGGTTGAATCATGTTGATTGCTACTGTAATTAATAAAACCTCTATACTGTTATACTACTTGTTATATACAAAATATAAATAAATACAAAATGTATTTCCTGACAGCTAAATAATCAGCAAATAAATAAATGAATAGTACCAAGTATATAAACTGCTCTAAGGTGTATAAGTGAGATGTGCAACATCAAAAAGAAAAATAAGCAAACAAACTGTAATACAGTATGTCTGTAATTTACCATATATTTTTGCAACTTCATCCAGAAAGTGTGAAATTCCAGAAGCCCAAGTGTTCCATTACCGTCTTTCTGAGAGAAGTCAAGGACAAAACGGGCAAATGATTCAAACTGTATCCCAGATTATGTTTCATGTGTTCAAGATGAACTGATTCATTGTTAAGTGACAAAAAAAAACAAAAACAATTGTTTGACCAATGCTTTAACTAAAAAAAATATATATTTTAAATACCCATATATTTAGCCTGTTCCTATATTAAACATGCATGTTTTAATTCACGTATAAAACATTTTCAAACATGCCTTTTTAAAATATGTATTTAAAAAATGCATAATCCAATATATAATCCAAATAATATTGGTGTACATGTGGTTGCGGAATAAGCTTGGTGGAATGTGGTTGCAGAATAAGAGGTTATTACAAATATGGTCAGTGTTGTAGAAATACTGACAAATTTTAGTTTAGTGGGTAACTAGTTTCCTCACAGTGAATGAGGATCCATTTATATTAAGCTCAGGTTGGAACAGCAATAAGCAACACATACAAATAAGTGTCCTTGGGCAAGACTAATAACACTGCTTTTACCTACAGTATTGTGCAATAATCTTAGGCACCAAAGATTTTTTTTTATTATTTACCATGGTTAATCTTGTCAATAAGTGTGGTTCTTGTATAAAGTTATGTATGTATAATTGAATTACAAAATTCTTCTAATTATAATGTATGTACATTGACACAATAGTGCATTTTAAATAATAAAAAGATTATTGCACAAAACTGGATATTTGCAATATACATTTGCTCTGTAAGAATCTTATCAGATACCCTAAAAAGCAAATATCAATATATAAAGGATACATCAAGCAGACTGATGATGTGGCGGCATGTCTCAATACTGAAGCCATTAGTTTTCAGGTCAGTTCCTGTGTGACACAAAACAGAACAGAGAACCAGACTCAAGTCAGTAAGTCATAACAAATGCCTATGAAGTGAAACAAATATACCATTCCATCTGACACTTGGCACTGAGCCTGGTTATTATGGCGCTTTTCCACTCCAAGCAAGCAGAATATGGCCGTAATGTGACATGTAAACTTTGCTGCGCGCTGATTGGCCAGCACCATAAAATGCAGATCTCTAGCACAAACTAACCATCTGTTAGAGATGGTGTTGTGTGACGTCACCAGCTATGATTTAAGGGGGAGCTGGGCAAATGGAAAAACAATTTGAGTTTGGTACCATGCAACTGAAAAGCATCATTAGACTCCAGAGTTCTATTCTAATGACAGTACTATTCTATGCAGTTTATACACGTTGTGGATTTGTATTATACAATTGTTTGCTAACTTCTGGATGTACAGTGTATCAACCAACAAAATTAAGTTGATATTTCAGTTTTCTTCTTAATTCTAGTAGTATTTTTAATTTTTTTAATAGTATCCTCTCTGAATACAACAGATAAGAGAAAATGTGTGAACGTAACAAAAAATGTCTTACGCTGAGACACAATTCGGTCCAGAATCTTCTGCAGCTCAACAGCTGAAATTTCAGCGTCCTGTTGAACACAGATGCAGGGTCTTGGTTGAAAAAGCCATGGAAAAATGCCAATCAATGTAGATAATGTTCATAAACATTGACGTACAGTTCCAGCAATCTGCTTGAAGAGGTGCTTGAAATGTGGGTCCACATCTTTCTCCGAGATTTTATCCTTTCAAGGAAAAGCATTATTATCAAATCACATTATATGGATATATGCATTTATCTTTGTTCTTCTGTATTTCCTTAAGCAGGTACAAACCCCATTTCCAGAAAGGGGTATTTTCTATAATGTAATATAAACAAGAATCTGTTATTTGTTAATTCTCTTGAAGCTTTATCTATGTGACAACACCACAAAAAAGGATTGCAAATAGTTTCTCCATAGAGCTCGAATGTATTTTTTAAATATAAACACATTTGAAATTTGATGCTTGAAATACACTCAAAGGTGGGTCAGTGGCATATTTTCTACTGTGTTACTGTGGGGGGTCATTAAACACATGCACTCTGGGTTGCCGTGCCATGCTGTTGTAGCACATACAAAATAAAGCCTGCCTTTGTCTTGCTGAAATAACCATAGACTTCTTTTACAGTGTCCAGCGTATGTCAGTCTAAAAATTGAATGTTTGCCTCCACATCAATGGAAACTCCTCACATATTTAAGTCACCCATGCTGTGGTCACTGATGCAACCCTCTACCACAAGAGATACTTTTGCATAAAGGAGTGTTCTATAAGGATATTCCCTTAGCACAGAATACACAATGTTTAATTTTTTCATGCAAACAAATTGAAACATGGACTCCTCTGACCACAGCCCTAGAGTCTTTTCTTTTGGACCATCTGAGATGAGTTTGGGTCCTTTAGGGGTTCCACATAGAACTTATGTATGGTTTCTCCTTGTGTAATAGTTTCAGATTGTGGTTCTTGATGCAGTGGTGGACTCTGATAAGTGAGTTTTTTTAATTACTCCCAAGACCAGGTAGTCATATTTATCACTTTAGCATGATAGTTTTTATGCAGTGCCATCTGACAGTTGAAGGTCATGCACATTCAACACTGATGCATGCGAGATATATTTCCAGATTTCTTGAATCACTTTACAGAAATAAAAAAAAGTATGATAGATGATATAAAATTTAAGTTCATTGCATACTTAAAATATTTTCTGTTTAATCTCCCATGAATTTTGTCATAAAGTGTTGAGCCAAGAACTAATTTTGCTGGCAAACTTTTCATGAATGAATACCTTTTATGTTGACCTGCTAAGTGTAATGCTTCAAAAAAGTCTGACATAAATTTTTCTTATTATTTTCCCCCTGGCCCTCCTTTTTGATGGTGTGTTGCAAGCGTCAAATAAAAAATTTGTTCATATTTACAAAACACAATTGTATTTTACACAGTGTCCTAACTTTTTCAGTAAATATGTTTGAACTTGAACTGGTATGTTTTAATAGAACAGACTGAAAAAAGAACACAATAACTTAAGGTTAAAGAATAACTTAAGGTCAAAGACAAAAAAAAAACACAATGTGCCATTGATGTGACATACCACACTTGTGTGTAAATGTTACTGGAGTGCTAATAGTGCCCTCTTGTGGGAAATCCTCGGTCTGCTAAACATAACTAAATGAGTGAGTTACAATTATTTAAAACTGATAAATTTGAAAATGGACATTTATTACAATCACTTGCAAAACACACAGGTAAATATCTAAATCAACCAAACAATAAATGTATGGATCACCTTCATACTAGCTGAGTGCCATAAAGTAATTTCTTAACTATTTTTATTTTTGATTCATTGCATATTCTTGTTCTCACATTTAGTTCATTTATCCCATATTTAAAAATTAAGATATCTTATTAGCCAAAAGGTATAAACCCCTATATATACCACTAATAGTCTATATTTCAACTTGCTTACCTGTTTAATATTTGCGCAGATGTCTGACTCCATCGGTCTGAAAAACACAAGGAAATGTTTTTTGGAATTGTAAATGTCTAGATTGAACTGATCAAATCATGCAGCTAAAGCAAATGTTTTTAATGGAAATATAACCCTGCTTTATTTCTGATTCAGGTTGTGTGTTTTCATATTGCTCTATAAATTTAGAGAGGTTCTAGAATAAATCAAATGCTGAATCTAGAATCTAACTTAAATCTGCCTTTAAATACAAAAACAATTATATTATTTACTATTTATATAATAATATTTATAGTGTTTCATTATTAAAATGCATTAAATGTCATGTAATTTCTAAATTTGCAAAGCTACTATTTTAAAACGTTTTAAAGATGGATTTTAAATATGGTTTTAAAGAGAATATGTTATACGAAAGCACTCTAGAATGGAAAATGCGTGCAGTAACCACCAGGCACCACACAAAACCCAGTTGTTAACTTGATTATTTGACATTATTTGTGCTCTGCTTCCTGGGATAAAAAATGTAAAGCACTGTACCCAGCAGTAGCCTGCTTCTCAGTGAAAACTCGCAGGATGAAGGTGCCTTTGCGATGAGGCTCGAAGGTGGAGGGAATGATGACATATTCTCCGGGTGGTAACTTGAAGTGGGTGCACACCTCACGCATGTTTATGAAAGTGTCACTCATGGCAATAGCTTTCTGACGCAGTAACACATCAGGACCTAGGTGGATGTTATTGAGACCTTTGTACTGCATTACACAGGAAAATATCAAAATACAAAAAAAAAAAAAATTGGTTATAAGTCAAACATATATAATCTAAATTATATTGGTTTCCATGTGGTTGTGGAATAAGATTTGGGTCTAAGAGGTTATTACAAATGTGGTAACTGTTGTAGAAATACTGACAAATTCTAGCATAGTGGGTAACAGCACTGCTTTCCTCACAGAAAAATGAGGTTCCATTTATATGGAGTTCCTTCCAAGGTTTCTTCTTCGTGTGCTGAGGGAGTTTTTCCTTGCCACTGTTGCCCCTGGTTTGGTCATAGGAGGCTTGGACGCGGATCTTTGTAAAGCTGCTTTGTGACGACTTTTTGTTGTGAAAAGCGCTATATAAATAAAATTTGATTGATTGATATGGAGCTCATGGTGGAACAGCAATAAGGAATTCGTACAAATAAGAGTCCTTGGGCAAGACTAATAACACTGCTTTATTGGTTAAAATTAATCCAGATCATAATGAGTAAGCTAAAGAACAAGAGTGTTTACAGACATGCAAATGTTTGGGTGTAAAATTTGGGATGGTTAAAACTATTTTCTGATTAATTTTTGAGTGAAAATTCACATTCTGTACACTCCTGCACATAACTATTGCTGATTGTAGGAATCTGCACAACAGTGAAACATAATATTAGCTTGTGAAAAAGATATGGCACATTTATTAATATAATTTTCTCTAAGATATTCATATGTTAGCATATAAGCAGAAAAGTATGGGCATTGAAACTTGCTATATAAAAATAACAGCTTGACCAGAAGCATGTGAACTTTTGCATACAAATGTAAAGCGGGATCTTGTGGATGCTGTTTAAGGGAAAATTGCTGCAACAGCCATACATACCTCGTCTGGAACCTGTAATAAAAATGAGAATAAAGTTATTCTTTTGCAACTTACATACAGCACTAAACTTGTAATTATTGGATTAAGCAACTTTAAATAAGATTTCAATTTCTTTAAATAAGATTACGATTATTATCATTATTACTGCAATATTGTAAATATACCAAGCACAATGATTCTATTAAACAAGAATTATCTAAACTTACTAGCATGTATTATTCTATTTCACAGTAATCAGTGACTTTCAGTTGACTGGGAATCTCTTGATGATTCTCCAATTTTGGTGGGAAACTCTTGTTAACACTGATGTAACCTTGGTAATTACACTGGAAATTTACATCAAATTTTTCATGTTACCTTGTAGATAGCAAATCCAATAGTGTTAAGGTCTCGTCCAAACTGTCGTTCTTTGCGTCCATCTTTCTGCATTAGACCAACCAGAAATGAGCAGCCATCCACTCCATCAAGGGGATCATCATCCACATCCTCCAGCTTTATTACATACTGGGGGTTTGAGCAGAACGTTGCTGGACAAACACAAGATATAATTTTATGCCAATGACTAAACTGATCCCAAGGTATGTTACTTTGAATTACCTCCTAACCACTGATTTACAGTGATCAGATAATCAGAAACAGATAGTCTGTTTATAGAGGACTGTCTATTACATCACACCCAATATTATAAATAACAAATTTGATTTAAATCAGATGCATTTTTTTACACCCTTTTTACATGGAAGTGGCACTGCGCAATAAGTAGTATTGCTGTCCCACCACTTCAGGATCTTGGGGTTGTGGGTTCAAGCCCTGCCTCGGGTGAGTATTTGTAAGGAGTTTGGTGTGTTCTCCCTGGGTCTGCGTGGGTTTCCTCCCACAGACCAAAAACACATTTGTGGATTGATTATTGAGCATAGTGTGTGTGTTTGTGTGTGTCTATTTATGGTTGTTTTAGTGTTTAGAAGTCTAGGGCATGTACACAGGTTGTGTGTGCATGGCCTACAGGTTGTAGAACTGGGAAATAGGAAAGCTAAGCAGATAGTGAAGTACTGTTCAGTCTCTGCAGTTATAGGGAGCTAGTTTATCTGGAGAAGACTCTGTTACCTGTACCCATGAGAAGTGCATATTGTGAACTTTTTATATTATATTTTATTTCATAGGTTAAAACCAAATAAAGTATTGAATTGTGTGTGTGTGTGGAAAACATTTATTTTCTCTATTACATTTCTGATATAATCTGAATATATCACCTCTCCTTTACATTATGTGAAAATTGAATGCTGAACAAATTATTTGTTTCATAAATATAATCTATATTTACTTTTGCTTCCTTTAAAAGTTGAAGACCGCTAGTAAGAGTTGTAAAAGAATGATTTCAGTAAAATAATGATTTCCACGTATGTAAAAATGACTATTTTAGAGATGTGAATATAAATATCTGAATTATGACGATAGTTACCTGGATAACACACATCCCTGTATATTTGTAACTTAGAATCCCAAAAAATAAAATAAAAGCACCTGGGTTGTTCCTACAGCCTCCAGCAGTACTGCCCACTCTCCAGGTTCCTTCAAACTGGTGATGGCCCCAGCGGTGCACGTCATCACTACTCAAAGTGTCTGGTGTAAGGTTACAGATTTCCAGCTTAGAGTACTGCTGAATCAAGTCTGCATAGGCCATCCTGGAAGACAGTTGGAAGGGTTTTTATAGTAATTTTAAATAAACTGAATGTGTGATGACTGCCTGTGAGGAGTTTGGTGTGTTCTCCCCATGTCTGTTAGTTTCCCCTGGGTGCTCCGGTTTCCTCCATAGTCCAAAAACACATGTTGGTAGATGGACTGGCTAGTCAAAAGTGTCTATAGGTTTGAGTGTATGTGTTGCCCTCTGAAGGAATGGTACCCCCTCCAGGGTGTGTTCCTGTCTTATGCCCAGTGATTCCGGGTGGGCTCCGGACCGATCGCGACCCTGAACTGGATAAGCGGTTACAGACAATGAATGAATAAATGAATGTGTGGTTTGCTGCTCTGGATCAGTAATACACTAATGAAAATTTCATCCTCACCAGAACTCTCCGTCATCTGCTGAGTAATCCAATTTGGCTTTCTCCTCCGACAGCACCTTGTCCCACTCTTTGGAGCTGAGAAAGAGAAAACTGTCATTTTTTGCTTAACAAGCCAACATGTATCACATTTAAATAGGCTTTACTGGAGGAGGACACAATGGCACATACTAGTCCATAATTCTCAAAAAATAAAAATAAAAATAGATAAATTAAAATGTGTACAACAAAATTCAGGTCAAGCAAACTTTTCATAAAAACTCTGTGTAGTTCCACCCATTTTGGATGAAGGCAACAATTCACATTTTTTCAGAAAGCAAGTAATTTTTAAAAAAGTTAGATTAATTGACTTTAAATCACAGTTGCACTATAAATGTTCACTTTTATGTCTTGTCATTTTCAAAATTATTTACAGGCTACAAATTTTATGTGATGAAATTAAATCTGATAACAAACAACTTATAAACAGTGTAGATGTTTTGACCAATCACTCATTCTGGGATATCACAACAAACTGGCCAACTGTCACAATACAAGTTTCTAGTCACAAAAATTGGATATGGTGACCTTCTGGTCAATACAAAACAGCTTTGATATCTAGATCAGTATTAGCTCACAATAAATTATTATATATTATATATTCTATTCTATTCTGTTCTATTGTTCTTTCTATGTTGCTCCAATCATTCAAATCTAGTAGAAAACAAATATAAATTGTTAAAACAAATGTGGCAAAAGGGTTGAAGGAACCACTTTGGTATCTTAAAATATTTAATTAAAGCATAGTTGAATTTTAAATACATTTAAATTAAATTTAAATTTATTTTCACTTTGTCAATGATATTATTTCAAAGAACATTTAATGCCGAATAGTGCATTGTTAAATTATTTGACAATTTGGTGCAATAAACCCACTCATCACTCCAGGCACCGGTCCACTCCACCTGACCCCATGGGTTCCTGATCCGAACCAGCTGAACTGGAGTTCCATTCACATGGACCTACAGCAAACATAGGAATTATTGTGGACTCAGCAGTTCTTGCTACAAGTTTCATTGTTCAGGTTCCAACAAATTACTAGTTAAAAATAGAGGTCATTTGAATATAAGTTTTAAAATTTTACATTTGCTTGCCCAAACATAAAATTGTCCACATACAGATAACGATCTATTATTAGTGTTCATTAGATTTGCATTTTTCTAAAAGTGAAAGAATGAACAAACTCACCATCAGGTGACTGATGCAAATATCTGTTTAAGCCATTAAGGCTTGCGTTAAAGCAAACATATGATCTTATTAAACATTATTTGCACACTGAAAGTAAATATTATTACGGAGTTTCCACTTTTGTGGAACCATCCGTACCACTACAAGCAGTGCAAAAAAACCAAAACCCAATTGAATTAAACATGTCTTCGATTTAAGCTCAAATGAAGATATTAATTTATTTATTCATTCTTTCATTTGTTCATTCATTTTCTGTACATCTCTCCCCCTTTGCTCAGCACAATGGTTTACTAACATTAACAGAACTAAGTAGTTAGTGTTATCCTCCAAATACATTTCGAGTCTTCAAAGATGCCATTCTGATTTAACATTTAAGGAGGCGTTTGCTGACATTGTTCTTCCAGTTCCGTGGCACTGCTTGATGTGGAAGTTCTTGCTATTAGGTGGAATACAAAATAATAAAACTGGGGAGAAAACTGGATGACAATACCAGTATATGAAAAATGGCATCTATGACAAATAAATTACCTCATCCATATGTAGGTGATTGTGGGTGTGTATGCAATTTGCACTGATGTTTGATTTAATGTGTGCATATGTGTATTAGAGAAGAAGAGAGAGAGTCAAGTCTGACCACTTCTGCTCCGGTGACAGAGTAGGCATGTCCCTTCACCAGCTTCTGTCTGGTCATCGCTTCGCTTTCGTAGGAATTGGTGATCTGTTAGGAAATAAAGCACCTTTTTTCAAAGCAAGGTCAAATAACGCATTTTCATAACTATCATATCAATTAGTATAATAATAATAACTAAGAAAAACAAATATAACTTATCTATGTCTTTTAGCTAGTTGCAGTTTTTAACTACAAGGGTAACGTTAATTGAACTAACTCTGCTTTGACAAACAATGTGGTTAAGGGATGTTGCATGGCTGTTGCTATGTCCTAGGTGTTTCTTAAGACATTGTCAGGCTTTTTCTTTTTGTTAACTTGTTGTTGATAATGTCTATGCGAACTGGGGTGACAGAAATCCCTTGTGACCTTATTTATGGTAGTTACATTTGAAATCCTAGAACATTCCTCTGTTCATTTCCAATGGGAAAGAAAATAAATAGTGTATTTGGAAAAGCAGATTAAGAATCACAGATCTAACTGGTTCTGTAAGCATAAGCCTCCAATTCCCAGGCTCTACACTCCTGCAGAATTTTGCATCCCTAGCTTTGTCAAGACAACTTAATTACTACAGTTATTCTGTATGAAAATCAGTGTTGGATTTTGTGCTTACATCTATGGAGCAACCCAACAGAGACCCCCGGTTCAGTGCTTTTTTGATGATGTTGAAAAGGGTGGGTGGAGCTTTCCTCAGCTCGTAGCTCTCAGAGATACCACCAGTGAAGTCCTCGAAGCCCTCAGTGGTGGAGCCTCCAGACAGGGCCTCATAAGAGGTGTTCACCCTGTTGAAAAGCAGGACTGCAGTCAGAGATGCCAGAACCTTATTTACTGTTTATTTATACATGTAGTTCCTTCCATCTACCTGAAGCCTCCCTAACCCACGTCACTTAGCATAATGCTAGCTAATGTTAACTAATTAAGGCAGCTCTCCTGTTTCAAGTTCTGCTGTGATGTTGGAAGTTCATAAGCAGTGAGTATTTCATCTTGTCTTTCAGGTAGCATAATTTTTTGTTGGCCCTGCAGCTCCTGGTTTTTGTCACCACATGGTACACAAATCCAATTTTCTGTGCCACTTTAATAAATCACTCAGGATTAATGTTTTTATTTGAGAATGGTTGATATATTCAATAATCTATATACTGGAGAAATTTCCTTTAAAGACATTAACTTTGTAAAAAATCTTATTTATCTCACCACATTTATCATGATGAATTAAAGCCTGAATTTGAGGATTGTCCAAATAATGGTTAATAAATAAAGGATAATCTCTTTCCAGCCACTGAACAAACAAATGTATGTATGTATGTATTTCAAATTGAAAAGAACAAGCTAGTTGGGTGAGCTGGTATAAAATCTATATACTCTAGTTCAGTTGTGGTCTGTTTGCATAGGTTTGAGCTCCAAAATACTGGCTGTATCTAAATGAGGGGTGTGTACTGAAGAGAAAGAATTTAGTCATACACTATACATCATTAATTCATACTCTAGGTATGATTTTAGAGTTTGTGTGCTTTGTGGGACGTGTCTTCAGCTAGCAATGTTTGCTAAACTTGCCTATAATCACCTCCTACTAGCTGCCTCAGACAGGTACTCCTAGTGTAATGCATGCACACACACACACTCACTTGGGGGAAAAGCATCAGCTTTGTTTACACATGGGAAAATACACATACTCACTTAGCATAGGCCTTCTCCAATAGGGCACTCCAGAATTCGTTTCCCTCTTCAGAGTGGACAAACAGTAGCTCACCATTTTTGGTGGGCAAACGGTCATCAATGACAACATCCACCCACTCACCATACTGCCATAACTGTGGATGAAAATGTGTAGGTAAATGTAAATGGTGAGGTATTTAGACAGATGCTTTTTAAATATTCCCAATAGAGGGTCCCTGAATCCTATGAAACAGATCAAATCAAATCAAATAAAACATTTTTGTATAGGGCTTTTTACAACTGATGTTGTCACAATGCAGCTTCCCAGAATTCCAGTAAGACAAAGTTTTGACATGAAATGTAAATATGTGAAGAATGTAAGAATGTAAAAAAAAAAAAAATCCCCAGGTGAGCAAGCCAAGGGTGACAGAGGCAAGGAAAAACTTCCTCAGCTGAGGAAGAAACCTTGGGAGGAACCAAGGCTCACAAGGGGTGACCTATCCTCCTCTGATCAATCGACTGATATCTCTTAAAGATGGCTATAAACACATTTAAAAACAAAACAAAGAATAAACAACTGTAAGTTCATTCTAATGAGCAAACATCTTATATTCTGCCAATTGATATTATATCTTTAATTTACACTTGGGATCCAAAGCTTTTTAAGTGTTCATCCAATGCGGTAGGCCACCCCCTTCTAGGAAAAAATCCACTGTAGTCATGGCTAATACTAGCATGCTAAGAAGCCTGTCTTTATATATTATCTTAAGCAATGCTAATTTATTTCAGTTACTTTTTGTTTGATTTAGCTTTATTTAACTGACTTAAAACCATCACCTGACCTTCTAAGACTGTATTATTATAGAGGAGAGATGTGAAAGTTACATCTAAGACAAACAAGGTTATGTTTGTTAACATTCTGATTTGGCTGCAGGACTTTTTTTTTTATCTCAACCCTGTCAGCCAAACTCTGCATTTCTGTGGCTATGTTGTCGAGTTTGCCGTTTATTTCTTGGCCAAGAGTAATGTCCTGCCCAAGGTGAAAAATATCACTTTTGAAATCAGGTTTGGGGTATTATATGGCCTCTCCAGCATGTTACCATACCGGGGCATTTGCCAGAGTTGGTTTTATCTTGAATGTTGTCATTTTTCCTTCCTTTTCTGGCATTGAGTTAGTCTTTTCCCATTCAGCCATATGGTGAAGTTGTAAAATGGGAAAATTATTTGCAGTTCAGGAAGACCTGAATTGGTTCTAACTTCTCCATCAGCAAACCAGAAATACATTTTTGCTCATTATTTTAATTATTATTATTATTATTTTTTACATTTTTAAAAAAATTTAATAAACTTCTGTTTATTAGCAACAATTTCTTAAAGATAGAAACTAACTCATGAGACTCAAAATTTTAAGTCTTATTGTCACAGTCACATCAAGAAAACCATGTATCTTAAGCACTGAAACTTTGAGGCAATAAAATATTTTTGAAAGCTGTGTTTTTAACACCTTTTAAAACATTTATATAAGACATATACTGTAAGTCATAGTAGAGAGGAACACAAAACTTGTCCCCAAAGTAACACTTAAGAATATATCCTTTTAAGGGACAAGCAATTTAGTATATGGCAAACCAAATATTTGGTATATTTTTATATGTGAAAACAAAGCTACAAATAAGACACTGTTTAAAATAAATTTATTTTTTTATTACTCAGTAGTTGGTAGTAGTCTGGTCTCTGTGAATCCCACTCCCTCATTTAGTGAATAAGATTTTTTGGCATATACATTTCAAACGTGTGTGCATTTTACATATCAAATTAAACTACAGAACTGTATGTTTAAACCTTTTGACTTAGGACAAAAAAATTACTGAGTAATCTAAAGTAACATTTTATGTCAACTTGGGCATGTCCTGAATGTTTGCAGTATTTTATTTTATTTTATTTTTTAAATTGTTAATTTTGAGAGACAATCACCTCTTCACTTGTAACCATCTTCAGGATCCATTTTGCCTCTTAATTAATTTATTATTATTATTATTATTATTATTATTATTTATTGTATTCACTCTACAATTTGTCTAGATCAGAGAATATAATGTAAAAGTGATTTAGTGTACATTTAGTGACAATAATTCTTCATTGTTTCAGAGTTACATTTTAAGGCAGCTAAATAACAGACATGGTTTAGCAGCAAAATAGAAACTCCTGCTGTCCACCATGCAAAACTGGATGGTTGATCATTCTCAGAACTGCAGTAACACTATTTAGGGGAGGTGTGTTTGTGTTCCACTGATATAAATAGATCTGACTGAATTGCTGCTGGAGTTTTTAAAAACTGGGATTTACTATGTTGAATTTCCACCTTATGGTTGCAAAGTCAAAGACAGTCAGCATTACTGCTGTATTATTAATGATCCACCTCTGCCTTCTGGTGGTCCTGTGGGGGGTCCTGAACACTTAAGAACAGGGTGAAATGAGGCGAACAACATATTCAGTGCAAAATATGGAACTACAGTCTTACAGCATGTAGGACTACAACGTGCAGCCATTTAGTAAGTCAATAATATTAAGAAATAATGTGTCAGAAGGAAAAAAAATTAGTAGACAAAATAAAGTCTATTAGAATGTGTGTATAGTATCTCAGGATGATTTTTGAAATTTACACATTCCTAATTTTGATTACTTCTATTTATTTATTCATTGCCAATATAACACAATAAAATACTAACTGATAAATGCTACAGCTGCTTACTTTTATAAGCAGTTAAACTAACAAGAAATTAGAGATACTTTGAGTAACTGACTATGTTACTGTCTGTGAGATTGAGATTTGTTTAGCATTAATATACATTTATCATCCAAATCTGAAATAAAATTAAATGAGCTGAAAATTCATATTTTGGATGCTGTCAGCTGCCAGTTAGTCTAGTTAAACAGTCCAGTGTGCGGGTGTAAATTCTGAGAATTTTTGTTTGTTTGTTTTTACCCAACGGTAAAAGGTATCAGTCAATATTACATATTATTACAATGTATTTACAGAGTGTTTTGTGTTTTAAGAAAACGCTATATATGGCCTCATTTAAACACATTGAGGTTGGTAATACATGGACATGGGACAGAAAAACCTGTTGAATATAAATGACAGTGCAGAAAAAGAAAAATGCCAAACTGATGTAAAGTATCTCTGGGTTTTCCTAGACTTTTCCTAGCCTTTCAACTGGAAAATCACTTGCTTCTTATTTATTATAATCTGATAAGAATCCCACCTGAAAATGGAAGATGCCCGCATAGTCCTCTGTAAAACTCTGATCAGAAGGAACCACACGAGCCAAAATCTCCTTGTCCAGAGTCAGGGAGGCAATGGCTGCCAGTAACCAGCAATCACCTGTATGTGTCAAAAGTCAAGTAAATCGTTAACAGACAATCATGATACATGTTGCTGAACTAAAAAGCTAAACACAGCTAAAGTAGATGACTGAGGGCTTGTGGATTTGTAGATTTTTTGTGGATCTGTATACATGTCCAAATGTTAACAGACAACACTTTTAATATGTAAATTCATCTAGTATAACATACACCCATTAAGGAAAGATGTTTAATTGTTTACACAGGGCCTCATATATGAAACCTTCATAAGAACATGAGCAAACTGCATATTTTTTAAATAAAATGGACTTTCCTTATTTGTAACTTTTGAGCAAATTCATGGAGGCTGCTTAAACACTTACTTTTTAGTAAAACGTGTATGTTAGTAATACCAAATGATCGCAAATTTTACATTTCTTTACAATTAACATATTCTTATGATAATCCACGCCCATTTATTTCATATAAGGAAGCACTTGGACTGAGGAATCACAGCAAAAACCTCAAAATTCTACAGATTGCACTCTCTCGCCAGTTACAGTGTATCAAATGGAACATAGCTTAAAATTTCTGGGGTGACGCTGGTTAATTTCAGTGTCTTTTGGATGTTGTGCACAGTTATACGCATTTTCAAGAGCAGGTGTAAATTTTGTTCATACCTAGGAATGTTTTGATGAATCCAGAAATAACTGTGTAATAAACATTAAAGCAATGTATTAATCTTTATAATTGTAGTCTTATTTTTAAGTGGTACCCTGGAATGCTTTGAAGCAGCTGTATATGAGTGTAAAATCACCATGCCTAATACGTAGTGTCAGATCTAGGGAAATAAATCCACAGCAGTGAAACTGTGTTTTTGTAGTGATAAAGCCCCATCTAGTATCTTTAGATGAGACAGAATTCCAGAACATCTAACATCAGTAACATAACGACTAACCCTTTTCCAACACATATCCTAAAGTTTTCCAGAAGATCAGAAAGTGTAACTACAGAAAATGATCTATTAATAAATACCTTTCAGTTCATGAGATGTCCAAAACCCTTTGGTTATACAGTTAAATTACAGTACCATAAATTTTTTAGTGTCCCAGAAACCACATTATTACAAGAGGGATTTTGACATTTAGGCAGTTTGCACAATTATAATTGATAGGTCTTATGCTTGCATCCTCTGGAAGCCTACTTATCCTAGACCTACAAAACCTAAAAATAATCTTGACTTAAGATATGTTAGCCTTAATATGGTGTATGCATAAAATATTAATAATAGAGAAAAACAAATTAAATATTTCTGTAATGATAAACTGATAAAATCCCACTTATACTCAGCTGCCATTTTTGCTGTGCCATCAAATTGTTTCCACTCTTTCCTGCTAAGCAAATAATATTTAATATATGTCAAATTTAATTCTTTAAATTAAAATTATTTAGATCTTTATGGTGATTTGATCATTCAGTGATTCAGTTACCGTTCTACCACATTAACATTAATGATGGGGAGTACTGATTGATCTCTATCAGTCATGAAAATGCAGTTCGACTGCTTCATAGACTACTGCTGGGGGATTTATCTGTCTGGCAGAGTCTTGTTATTGAGCACATTGACTTAAAGCTCATGTTACAAAAGACCTTAGGCTCAGGTTAGTAATGCTATGCCTGAAAAGTAAGATTAAATCCAGCTGATGAATGAAATTTAGGTTAGGATCACAGCTGAAACTGTATGTATGTGTAGGCAAACTACATGATTACATGTGTTTGCAGTGACTCAGCTCAGATAAAAGAGAACTAATGTAAAACTTGTGGCTGGTTGTTATTGTGAGACTGATCCTCAGCAGTAACGCCCTGATATAGGCCCTGTGTGTGTGTGTGTGTGTGTGTGTTTTCTGACTTACTGGGATCAACTGCTTTGTGTAAGTTTGGGGTGGAGATTGTGTGGGAGTGAGCTGCAAATGTCCACCTTACACAATATCAACAGGTTATGTATAGGCTTCTATACTGTGAAACCAGTCTGTACAAATAGTCATGGTACAAATATTGCTTTTCACACTGAAGATCAGCATGGCGAGACAGTATTGAAACCTTTGTAATGAGTCATTCTCTATATGGCATAGATGCATAAATAATATATTTCCATGAGTTATTAACACAACAGGGTCTCTAAAACATTTAGAGGCATGATTGCTCAAAAAGAATACCTTTACAAGGTAGCCCATTTTCAATATGCAAGCTTATCTCACCTAAAGCTCCCTGACGGATGTCCGTCCTGGTAGCTCCATTGGAAATGAATTGAGGGTTTGCACACAGCTCCTTAAAATCAGTATTAACAGACAAATCATTAAGAAAAATGCATTAAGCATCATAATCATCAAAACTTTCAACAAAATCATAATTAGCAGCCATAACATTTAGCTCATGTATTTAGAAATAGAAACAGAAAACAAATTTAAAGTAGAAACTGCAAAAACATCTTTAGCAAAACAACTAGAACAACCAGGAATTTCATTTAGCAAAATAAATAAATCAGAGTAACAGTTCGGCAGCTAAAATTGTATATTGGCAGTAAATTCGGTAAGATTTTACATCCAGCTTAGCTTCATAATTTAGCTTTACTTTTGGAAAATTTTACTAAGCTTATTAAACATTTTAACCCATCCAGCACTTCTCTCAGCTGAAGCAGGTTTACTACAAAGCATAGCCCCTCTTACTGCTCAGTTCTTTGAAATAATTACATTCCAGTAAAAACTAAACTACTAGGATAGGTGCTTTAGAAAATAAGGAAATCAGAAAATGTAAATATGTTTCATGTCTATCCAAATAAATAACCCATATCTACTGGAACATTGTATGAAACTGCAGAAATATTACATTTTAATGTAAGTTTAACTTAAGTTTTTTGTATTTTCTTAATGTTTTTGATATAGTCTTCTTTAAAGCAGATTTTGCAACTAAAGTATGTGGAAAAGTCACGCTCAAATTGTGTGTTTGTTCATTATGTGAAAGTAAGTGAGCACATCCTATAGGCTACAGAAAACACATATTTGCATAGCATCGTTGTCCAATTACTATACAAAAACTACATTTGAACACAGCAGCTGTCCTTCACACTGTAAATACTTCATGATGAATAGACCAATAGAAATGCTCCAAAACTCCAAGACGTTGAGAAAGCTTTTTCCTTTTATAAAGCTGGTATTTTGGACATACATTGTTTTTCATTGGACAGCAAAGATATTTTTATTTAATAGGTATTTAATTTACAATTACTGTTTACTATGTGAATTCAATAAATATTTCATGAAGCGCTACAAATATTGTATATTTTCTATAAATATTATTCTGGACAAATATGAAACACTTTAATTTGCAGAAACAAAAGTTCATCACTAATGCCCTTACCCATATGTAACGCCCTGAACACCTACCTTTGGCCGTTTCCATTCGACCCCAGCAGTTTTGGAGGAGTAGCGGCCAAACTGGTTGTAGCCGAGAGAGCTGCTTTCAGCGGGAAATGTGGGATCGCAGAAGAGGGTCCGGCGCTGCAGGCAATCTCTCTGCAGACTCTTAAAGTCCTGGTTGTTGAAGGAAATGGCATTCTCATTGCTTCCCAGTCCATCCTCTTTGTCCTGCTTCCTGGACAACTCGGTAGCGATGCTGGACATCCTGATGTTGACTTGATTGTGTGTCTGTGATGCTGTTGGAGTGTGTGATGCCGAGGTTATGAAGGGAAGAGCGGGAAGCGGGTGGGGCCTTTGTGGATTCTACCTGTTTAACTATCCACAGGGTGAGGGGTGGAGCATACCTTGTTACCTGGCTGCAGGGGGAGGGTATGGAGCTTGCCTGTTTTCCAATATGCTGTTAGTGTGACCTCTGCTGGAGACAAAAAAGCTCTGCATATTAAGGGAACTTTTACACCCCTTGCATTTTTTGGTAGGTATTAAATAATAAAGAGATCTACTAAGAAATAGTATGTTGTTTCATACAATATTATATTTATTAAAGATTTTATAGCTTATTAATATGACACAATACAATGTACAATAGATTTAAATCTGTCTTCTGTATTTAACACATCCGTGGCACTGATTACACACACAAACACACACACATACACACAAAATGGTGAACACATACAGCGGACAGCCACACCCAGTGCTTAGGCAGCAGTTGGGAGTTGGGTGCCTTGCTCAAGGGCATTACACACACACACAAGGGGCAGTGAACACATACCTTGGGCAGCGGGCAGCCACACCCAGTGCCTAGGTAGCAGTTGAGAGTTGGGTGCCTTGCTCAAGGGCATTTCAGCCATGGATTAAGGGAGGCAGTCCAGGCTGTTCCTTCACACCCACTGCCCCCAGTTTTCCTGCCGGTCAGTGGAATCAAACCAGCAGTCTTCCAGCCCTAAACCTGCTCCTCTAACTTTAGGTATATAATATTTGAAAATACCCAAAACACCATGTTCTTTCAGAAAACATTGTATATTTAAATAATTATAATAAACATATTTTCCAGTATGTGGGAGATGCCATATTATCAAGTAAATGGTTTTAATTATACCAAGGATTATATTGTGTGTGTGTGTGTATATATGTAAACCTTATTTTCAAAGGTCATTTATAGAATACGTTATTTGAAGGGGTGGGGGTCCTAACCCTAAGAGCATTTAACTGAGCTATGTAACTTTCATTGTTTAGATTATACCTAAACAATGAAACAAATTTATCCATCTATCCATCCACTTAATAAAAAAATGATATTGATATTT
The DNA here is from genome assembly GCF_029633855.1 of Hoplias malabaricus. Classification (NCBI taxonomy): domain Eukaryota; kingdom Metazoa; phylum Chordata; class Actinopteri; order Characiformes; family Erythrinidae; genus Hoplias; species Hoplias malabaricus. The sequence continues at coordinate 38,680,940 of NC_089820.1, forward strand.
GAGCTTGATATTATATTTGGGGATTTGAAGGAACTCGCAATATTTAACAGTGTATAAACCCCGAGAATTAATATACAGTGTAATCATACACCACCTGTTGGTAAAAGGGAGAAAATTACAAAACAAAGCTGTTATTTTAATTCCAAGAAGCAGTCAGTTTACAATGTAAATAGACTACAATTCATAGTAAGCTTCAATTCACAAAGGAGAAGAATCCATATCCTGCTTCAGACCAGGATACTAATTTGCTTTAAAGTTATAGCATGGAGATATAACGAATAAAGTTAATACATTACTAAATAGTAAATGTTTATCATTTAAAATGTCTCTGAGATGGCAATATTCAAAACAGGGACTATCCTCATGTATAATTGTTTGGACAAATAACACCAAAGTTTCAAACTATGGAATAATTCTGGTATTAATAAGTATTTACTCAGTAATAACAAAACACAGTTTAGTGAAATGCTATGCTCATACATTTCATACAGAAATTAAGAAGACATTTATTGATAAACAACACATTGTGGTAATCTATTTAAAAGTTATTTGCTTACCTTTTGGCCATTCTGATGTTTGTTGTAGTGTAAATGTCAGAAATACTTATTTATACTTATTAATATTTTTTGAAAATTTGGATGTTATCTCTTGGGAGATTTTTATTGGACACTCAAAACCTGGGCCAATCTCTGACAATGGGTGCGCCAAGAGGGTGATTATGTCCACTTTTCCATATTCTGATTCAGTATGGCAAATATCTGCTGATACAATGTTGAACATTGAGTCTACTGAAGAGTGAAGTTTCATTGAATTCAACCTAAAAGGAACATGAGGAACTATGGAATATGTTTTGGTCCCATCCAAGAAGGAGAAAGGAGATGAACATACAGAGGCAAATAAAACCAAGTTGTAGCCAGTGACTGAACCATTTTAAATTGAAACCACGCCCTAAAAGAGTGCTTAGTAACTCTGCTTTGGTGAATGGTCATTGCTATGTTAGACCTATAAATGTAAAAACTGAACATTGCCAACTTTTTCTCTCACAAATCTCAGCTGTTTCATAATTAATTAGATGAAATTTATTGCTGCCAAAAATGGACCTTCTATTGTAACAAATGTGACATTGTTACAATAGAACAATGGTTTGTAATTATAGAAGCATTTATAGCACATTTTCTACCAATCAGAAGAACCCCTTCATGATGCAAAGAACCCTTTAATTATGCATTTAATACCAAGTTCTACAGGGGTTCTCCAAAGGTTTTAGCAGTTGTGGCAAGCACCCTCAAGCACAGTAACCCCCCGCCCCCCAACACACACCTCTGCCCCCAATCGGTGCAGCACAAAATAAATAAAAAACAGAGGTTTTTTTTTCATAACTTCTGTTGCATAGACTGCAGCCTGGCTTAGAGCATTACTTTTCTATGACTTCTTTTTTAAAAAGAGCTCCATGGCTCTATCATAGGGGAACTCTGTCTCTCAGTCAGGAACTCTGAGTATATTGCAAATATATTCTGTGATAAATTACAAGTTAAAATACTAGTAATTCTTTGTATGGTGAGGATTAAAACAAATAAATGATTAAGTTAGAGTAGTATACATGACAAACTGGATTGATGAATATTTAGGGTTCAAGCACTCAGTGCGTAGAACCCTATTGTTTTTGTACCGGTTTTTTAGGGGTCCAAGCACTGCAAGTGCTGGAGCCCTATTGTTTTTGTTCCGATTTTTTAGGGGTCCAAGCACTGCAAGTGCTGGAGCCCTATTGTTTTTGTTCTGTTTTTTCTGCTTTTTTATGGTCCTAACACGTAGTGTAGGACCATATTGTAATTGTTAGGATTTTTAGGGGTTCGAGCACGAAGTGCTTGAAACCCTATTGTGTTTGTTCTGATTTTAATTTGTTATTATTATTATTATTCTTTTTCTTTTTCTGCCATAAAACGAATCGCACAGCCCAAACCGTAAGGCCTAGACACTTGAGACTTGGTCAATAGGTAGTAGTCGGTCTCGCTACTCAGGCGCAAAATATCAGCCCAATTGGCCTCAAGGGGGCGCTACAGCGAAGGAAAACGCTTTCATTAAAAGATTTTCCACCCCGTGTGGCGTAGAGACGAAATCTTTTTTTTCCCTGATTCCTTGGGTCCTGCCGAATCAAAAAGGTACATACAACCACTAAGCTCCGCCTACTTAGATTTTTTGCTATTTTGCATAATTTGCAAAACCTACTTTTGTGTACTCCTCCGTGGATTTTTGTCCAATTTTCTTGAGCTTGGTGTCAAAATGTTTGCAGGAGCCTGTAGTTTAATAATTATCAAAAAAACGTTGAAATTTCGATTCAAGATGGCCGCCATATGCAAATGAACCTCTTCGGCTTATTTTATGTTTTACTTAAAAATCTATAACAAACTCATGGTTTACTCAAATGTGTTTACATTTCATATTCTACTTTCAGACATGATTCTGAGGTAGCTTGTCAAAGGAGAAGCCAATATTCATATAGGGGGCGCTGTAAATGCTTCAAGTTTATATCTCAGCATCCGTAAGGCGGATCGGACCGCCGCTTGGCATGCTGCTTCTATGGGCAAGGCTGTAGAGGGAAAATTAAGGACAACTCGATTCGAGCAAAATTGTGATTGTCATCGACCAATCAGCTGTCATCAGCTGTTTGACAACCTTAACAAGGTCCAATCATCATGGGATTTGACTGGTATGTCCCTGGTAGGCCTCCCTAAGAGCAGAAAAATTGTCATAACGATAGCCACTAGGGGGCGCTATGTCAAGAAAATATTATATATCTCTGTGAAAATTAAGCATATTGACACACAGTTTGCTTCTTTTTATACTCTGCAGAGGGCCTAACAACTTTGTAATTGCAAGTGTTGTCAAAAAATGCTTTGCTTTTTCTCAGCTTCCAAATGTTCAAAATTGAACCTTTTCGAACTAGTCCGTGGAATTTTGCGATATTCCCAAACAGTTGACCTTGTTGGAATCTGCAGAGTCTGTAGGTAAATAATTATCAAAAAAAGTTCAACATTTGGACAAACTTTTGTTGTAATAAAACAATTAATTGAAGCGTGTGGAGCTTTAAACATTCTTTTAGCTATAACTCAAACAAATTAAGTCTAATCAAGACCAACCATGACAGACGTATGTATGGTCCTACCCTGAAGAAGTATGTACAATATGATCAAAATTTACCAAAAGGGGGCGCTACAATTGGACAAAAACTGATTTAATTGGCTTTTTTATGTTATAGCGCCATCTAGGAATGCAGTGGCACGCAACTTAATTATGACATCTGCTCCTCAGTCTGATCAAGCATGTGAAGTTTTAAAATTTTTGGGGAAAGTGTTTTTGAGTTATAGGTGTATATTAGTGTACACATATTGCAAATATTTGACTTGTGGAATACATGCTAGATCTCTCTTATTGTGAGGGGCCTGTAAGCTACATAGTAATAAAAGTGCAACAATTTTTTCATTCATTCATTATCTGTAACCGCTTATCCAGTTCAGGGTCGCGGTGGGTCCAGAGCCTACCTGGAATCATTGGGCGCAAGGCAACAATTTTTTGATCAGTATTAAAGTTCGGATCCTTAGGATTCAGCTAATACCACATATGTCCATGTTAGGTAAATATCCACATAGGAGTACACGCTCAAATGTTTCTATATGTGCATTCATCCATCCATCCATCCATTATCTGTAACCGCTTATCCAACTTAGGGTCGCGGGGGGTCCAGAGCCTACCTGGAATCATCGGGCGCAAGGCGGGAATACACCCTGGAGGGGACGCCAGACCTTCACAGGGCAAATATGTGCATTCATGGCAGAGCTAAATATATGTGAAAGTAGTTATTTCTCACCAGCAGATGGCAGTCTAAAACTATACATTGTGCTGTTGAACTACAGTGGCTCTGAGACATTATGCAAAATGCAATGTGGAGCAAAGACCATAAGGCCCAGAAACACCTCCCTTGGCAGCAACATCCAGCAGGTGTGAAATGACTCAGCCAAGGAAAATGACACTCTTTGGCCAGATGGTGGCGCTATAGCAAAGGGAAAAGCATTGCGGTCTATATCTCCTACACCGTAAGGCCTATAGATGAAATCTTTTTTTTCCCTTATTCCTTGACTTTAGACAAACTAATTTGCTATTGGATCATTTAGCTCAGCCCACTTAGATTTTGAGCTAATTTGCATAATTTGCAAAATATACTTTTGTCAATAAGTCTTTGAATTTTTGACCAATTCCCTTGAGCTTGGTGCCAAAACGTTCACGAGTCTGACCCTAGGTAATTATAGAACGAATGTTGACATTCTGATTCAAGATGGCCGCCATATGCAAATGAACCTCTTCAGCTTATCACAGGTTTTACTTGAACATCTCTAACTCCTTCATACTTTGCTCAAATGGGTTCAAATTTCAGATTCTACTTATAGAAATGCTTTTAAAGGTAGCATGTCAGCGATGTAGGCCTATTGCTTCCAAACAGGCCTGTTAAGCGAGAACCCCGTTAATTGCCGCTTGTTATTATTAGGGGTTCGAGCACGAAGTGCTTGAAACCCTATTGTGTTTGTTCTGATTTTAATTTGTTATTATTAGGGGTTCGAGCACGAAGTGCTTGAAACCCTATTGTGTTTGTTCTGATTTTAATTTGTTATTATTATTATTAGGGGTTCGAGCACGAAGTGCTTGAAACCCTATTGTGTTTGTTCTGATTTTAATTAGGGGTTCGAGCACGAAGTGCTCGAAACCCTATTGTGTTTGTTCTGATTTTAATTTGTTATTATTATTATTATTCTTTTTCTTTTTCTGCCATAAAACGAATCGCACAGCCCAAACCGTAAGGCCTAGACACTTGAGACTTGGTCAATAGGTAGTAGTCGGTCTCGCTACTCAGGCGCAAAATATCAGCCCAATTGGCCTCAAGGGGGCGCTACAGCGAAGGAAAACGCTTTCATTAAAAGATTTTCCACCCCGTGTGGCGTAGAGACGAAATCTTTTTTTTCCCTGATTCCTTGGGTCCTGCCGAATCAAAAAGGTACATACAACCACTAAGCTCCGCCTACTTAGATTTTTTGCTATTTTGCATAATTTGCAAAACCTACTTTTGTGTACTCCTCCGTGGATTTTTGTCCAATTTTCTTGAGCTTGGTGTCAAAATGTTCGCAGGAGTCTGTAGCTTAATAATTATCAATAAAAATTTGAAATTTCGATTCAAGATGGCCGCCATATGCAAATGAACCTCTTCGGCTTATTTTATGTTTTACTTAAAAATCTATAACAAATTCATGCTTTACTCAAATACGTTTACATTTCATATTCCACTTCCAGACATGATTCTGAGGTAGCTTGTCAAAGGAGAAGCCAATATTCATATAGGGGGCGCTGTAAATGCTTCAAGTTTATATCTCAGCATCCGTAAGGCGGATCGGACCGCCACTTGGCATGCTGCTTCTATGGGCAAGGCTGTAGAGGGAAAATTAAGGACAACTTGATTCGAGCAAAATTGTGATTGTCATCGACCAATCAGCTGTCATCAGCTGTTTGACAACCTTAACAAGGTCCAATCATCATGGGATTTGACTGGTATGTCCCTGGTAGGCCTCCCTAAGAGCAGAAAAATTGTCATAACGATAGCCACTAGGGGGCGCTATATCAAGAAAATATTATATATCTCTGTGAAAATTAAGCATATTGACACGCAGTTTGCTTCTTTTTATACTCTGCAGAGGGCCTAACAACTTTGTAATTGCAAGTGTTGTCAAAAAATGCTTTGCTTTTTCTCAGTTTCCAAATGTTCAAAATTGAAGCTTTTCGAACTAGTCCGTGGAATTTTGCGATATTCCCAAACAGTTGACCTTGTTGGAATCTGCAGAGTCTGTAGGTAAATAATTATCAAAAAAAGTTCAACATTTGGACAAACTTTTGTTGTAATAAAACAATTAATTGAAGCGTGTGGAGCTTTAAACATTCTTTTAGCTATAACTCAAACAAATTAAGTCTAATCAAGACCAACCATGACAGACGTATGTATGGTTCTACCCTGAAGAAGTATGTACAATATGATCAAAATTTACCAAAAGGGGGCGCTACAATTGGACAAAAACTGATTTAATTGGCTTTTTTATGTTATAGCGCCATCTAGGAATGCAGTGGCACACCAACTTAATTATGACATCTGCTCCTCAGTCTGATCAAGCATGTGAAGTTTTAAAATTTTTGGGGAAAGTGTTTTTGAGTTATACGTGTATATTAGTGTACACATATAGCAAATATTTGACTTGTGGAATACATGCTAGATCTCTCTTATTGTGAGGGGCCTGTAAGCTACATAGTAATAAAAGTGCAACAATTTTTTCATTCATTCATTATCTGTAACCGCTTATCCAGTTCAGGGTCGCGGTGGGTCCAGAGCCTACCTGGAATCATTGGGCGCAAGGCAACAATTTTTTGATCAGTATTAAAGTTCGGATCCTTAGGATTCAGCTAATACCACATATGTCCATGTTAGGTAAATATCCACATAGGAGTACACGCTCAAATGTTTCTATATGTGCATTCATCCATCCATCCATCCATTATCTGTAACCGCTTATCCAACTTAGGGTCGCGGGGGGTCCAGAGCCTACCTGGAATCATCGGGCGCAAGGCGGGAATACACCCTGGAGGGGACGCCAGACCTTCACAGGGCAAATATGTGCATTCATGGCAGAGCTAAATATATGTGAAAGTAGTTATTTCTCACCAGCAGATGGCAGTCTAAAACTATACATTGTGCTGTTATACTACAGTGGCTCTGAGACATTATGCAAAATGCAATGTGGAGCAATGACCATAAGGCCCAGAAACACCTCCCTTGGCAGCAACATCCAGCAGGTGTGAAATGACTCAGCCAAGGAAAATGACACTCTTTGGCCAGATGGTGGCGCTATAGCAAACGGAAAAGCATTGCGGTCTATATCTCCTACACCGTAGCATTGCGCTCTATATCTCCTACACCGTAAGGCCTATAGATGAAATCTTTTTTTTCCCTTATTCCTTGACTTTAGACAAACTAATTTGCTATTGGATCATTTAGCTCAGCCCACTTAGATTTTGAGCTAATTTGCATAATTTGCAAAATATACTTTTGTCAATAAGTCTTTGAATTTTTGACCAATTCCCTTGAGCTTGGTGCCAAAACGTTCACGAGTCTGACCCTAGGTAATTATAGAACAAATGTTGACATTCTGATTCAAGATGGCCGCCATATGCAAATGAACCTCTTCAGCTTATCACAGGTTTTACTTGAACATCTCTAACTCCTTCATACTTTGCTCAAATGGGTTCAAATTTCAGATTCTACTTATAGAAATGCTTTTAAAGGTAGCATGTCAGCGATGTAGGCCTATTGCTTCCAAACAGGCCTGTTAAGCGAGAACCCCGTTAATTGCCGCTTGCGGCTATATTTAGGGGTTCGAGCACGAAGTGCTTGAAACCCTATTGTGTTTGTTCTGATTTTAATTTGTTATTAGGGGTTCGAGCACGAAGTGCTTGAAACCCTATTGTGTTTGTTCTGATTTTAATTTGTTATTATTATTATTATTATTCTTTTTCTTTTTCTGCCATAAAACGAATCGCACAGCCCAAACCGTAAGGCCTAGACACTTGAGACTTGGTCAATAGGTAGTAGTCGGTCTCGCTACTCAGGCGCAAAATATCAGCCCAATTGGCCTCAAGGGGGCGCTACAGCGAAGGAAAACGCTTTCATTAAAAGATTTTCCACCCCGTGTGGCGTAGAGACGAAATCTTTTTTTTCCCTGATTCCTTGGGTCCTGCCGAATCAAAAAGGTACATACAACCACTAAGCTCCGCCTACTTAGATTTTTTGCTATTTTGCATAATTTGCAAAACCTACTTTTGTGTACTCCTCCGTGGATTTTTGTCCAATTTTCTTGAGCTTGGTGTCAAAATGTTCGCAGGAGCCTGTAGTTTAATAATTATCAAAAAAACGTTGAAATTTCGATTCAAGATGGCCGCCATATGCAAATGAACCTCTTCGGCTTATTTTATGTTTTACTTAAAAATCTATAACAAACTCATGGTTTACTCAAATGTGTTTACATTTCATATTCTACTTTCAGACATGATTCTGAGGTAGCTTGTCAAAGGAGAAGCCAATATTCATATAGGGGGCGCTGTAAATGCTTCAAGTTTATATCTCAGCATCCGTAAGGCGGATCGGACCGCCGCTTGGCATGCTGCTTCTATGGGCAAGGCTGTAGAGGGAAAATTAAGGACAACTTGATTCGAGCAAAATTGTGATTGTCATCGACCAATCAGCTGTCATCAGCTGTTTGACAACCTTAACAAGGTCCAATCATCATGGGATTTGACTGGTATGTCCCTGGTAGGCCTCCCTAAGAGCAGAAAAATTGTCATAACGATAGCCACTAGGGGGCGCTATATCAAGAAAATATTATATATCTCTGTGAAAATTAAGCATATTGACACGCAGTTTGCTTCTTTTTATACTCTGCAGAGGGCCTAACAACTTTGTAATTGCAAGTGTTGTCAAAAAATGCTTTGCTTTTTCTCAGTTTCCAAATGTTCAAAATTGAAGCTTTTCGAACTAGTCCGTGGAATTTTGCGATATTCCCAAACAGTTGACCTTGTTGGAATCTGCAGAGTCTGTAGGTAAATAATTATCAAAAAAAGTTCAACATTTGGACAAACTTTTGTTGTAATAAAACAATTAATTGAAGCGTGTGGAGCTTTAAACATTCTTTTAGCTATAACTCAAACAAATTAAGTCTAATCAAGACCAACCATGACAGACGTATGTATGGTTCTACCCTGAAGAAGTATGTACAATATGATCAAAATTTACCAAAAGGGGGCGCTACAATTGGACAAAAACTGATTTAATTGGCTTTTTTATGTTATAGCGCCATCTAGGAATGCAGTGGCACACCAACTTAATTATGACATCTGCTCCTCAGTCTGATCAAGCATGTGAAGTTTTAAAATTTTTGGGGAAAGTGTTTTTGAGTTATACGTGTATATTAGTGTACACATATAGCAAATATTTGACTTGTGGAATACATGCTAGATCTCTCTTATTGTGAGGGGCCTGTAAGCTACATAGTAATAAAAGTGCAACAATTTTTTCATTCATTCATTATCTGTAACCGCTTATCCAGTTCAGGGTCGCGGTGGGTCCAGAGCCTACCTGGAATCATTGGGCGCAAGGCAACAATTTTTTGATCAGTATTAAAGTTCGGATCCTTAGGATTCAGCTAATACCACATATGTCCATGTTAGGTAAATATCCACATAGGAGTACACGCTCAAATGTTTCTATATGTGCATTCATCCATCCATCCATCCATTATCTGTAACCGCTTATCCAACTTAGGGTCGCGGGGGGTCCAGAGCCTACCTGGAATCATCGGGCGCAAGGCGGGAATACACCCTGGAGGGGACGCCAGACCTTCACAGGGCAAATATGTGCATTCATGGCAGAGCTAAATATATGTGAAAGTAGTTATTTCTCACCAGCAGATGGCAGTCTAAAACTATACATTGTGCTGTTATACTACAGTGGCTCTGAGACATTATGCAAAATGCAATGTGGAGCAATGACCATAAGGCCCAGAAACACCTCCCTTGGCAGCAACATCCAGCAGGTGTGAAATGACTCAGCCAAGGAAAATGACACTCTTTGGCCAGATGGTGGCGCTATAGCAAACGGAAAAGCATTGCGGTCTATATCTCCTACACCGTAGCATTGCGCTCTATATCTCCTACACCGTAAGGCCTATAGATGAAATCTTTTTTTTCCCTTATTCCTTGACTTTAGACAAACTAATTTGCTATTGGATCATTTAGCTCAGCCCACTTAGATTTTGAGCTAATTTGCATAATTTGCAAAATATACTTTTGTCAATAAGTCTTTGAATTTTTGACCAATTCCCTTGAGCTTGGTGCCAAAACGTTCACGAGTCTGACCCTAGGTAATTATAGAACAAATGTTGACATTCTGATTCAAGATGGCCGCCATATGCAAATGAACCTCTTCAGCTTATCACAGGTTTTACTTGAACATCTCTAACTCCTTCATACTTTGCTCAAATGGGTTCAAATTTCAGATTCTACTTATAGAAATGCTTTTAAAGGTAGCATGTCAGCGATGTAGGCCTATTGCTTCCAAACAGGCCTGTTAAGCGAGAACCCCGTTAATTGCCGCTTGCGGCTATATTTAGGGGTTCGAGCACGAAGTGCTTGAAACCCTATTGTGTTTGTTCTGATTTTAATTTGTTATTAGGGGTTCGAGCACGAAGTGCTTGAAACCCTATTGTGTTTGTTCTGATTTTAATTTGTTATTATTATTATTATTATTCTTTTTCTTTTTCTGCCATAAAACGAATCGCACAGCCCAAACCGTAAGGCCTAGACACTTGAGACTTGGTCAATAGGTAGTAGTCGGTCTCGCTACTCAGGCGCAAAATATCAGCCCAATTGGCCTCAAGGGGGCACTACAGCGAAGGAAAACGCTTTCATTAAAAGATTTTCCACCCCGTGTGGCGTAGAGACGAAATCTTTTTTTTCCCTGATTCCTTGGGTCCTGCCGAATCAAAAAGGTACATACAACCACTAAGCTCCGCCTACTTAGATTTTTTGCTATTTTGCATAATTTGCAAAACCTACTTTTGTGTACTCCTCCGTGGATTTTTGTCCAATTTTCTTGAGCTTGGTGTCAAAATGTTCGCAGGAGCCTGTAGTTTAATAATTATCAAAAAAACGTTGAAATTTCGATTCAAGATGGCCGCCATATGCAAATGAACCTCTTCGGCTTATTTTATGTTTTACTTAAAAATCTATAACAAACTCATGGTTTACTCAAATGTGTTTACATTTCATATTCTACTTTCAGACATGATTCTGAGGTAGCTTGTCAAAGGAGAAGCCAATATTCATATAGGGGGCGCTGTAAATGCTTCAAGTTTATATCTCAGCATCCGTAAGGCGGATCGGACCGCCGCTTGGCATGCTGCTTCTATGGGCAAGGCTGTAGAGGGAAAATTAAGGACAACTTGATTCGAGCAAAATTGTGATTGTCATCGACCAATCAGCTGTCATCAGCTGTTTGACAACCTTAACAAGGTCCAATCATCATGGGATTTGACTGGTATGTCCCTGGGAGGCCTCCCTAAGAGCACAAAAATTGTCATAACGATAGCCACTAGGGGGCGCTATATCAAGAAAATATTATATATCTCTGTGAAAATTAAGCATATTGACACGCAGTTTGCTTCTTTTTATACTCTGCAGAGGGCCTAACAACTTTGTAATTGCAAGTGTTGTCAAAAAATGCTTTGCTTTTTCTCAGTTTCCAAATGTTCAAAATTGAAGCTTTTCGAACTAGTCCGTGGAATTTTGCGATATTCCCAAACAGTTGACCTTGTTGGAATCTGCAGAGTCTGTAGGTAAATAATTATCAAAAAAAGTTCAACATTTGGACAAACTTTTGTTGTAATAAAACAATTAATTGAAGCGTGTGGAGCTTTAAACATTCTTTTAGCTATAACTCAAACAAATTAAGTCTAATCAAGACCAACCATGACAGACGTATGTATGGTTCTACCCTGAAGAAGTATGTACAATATGATCAAAATTTACCAAAAGGGGGCGCTACAATTGGACAAAAACTGATTTAATTGGCTTTTTTATGTTATAGCGCCATCTAGGAATGCAGTGGCACACCAACTTAATTATGACATCTGCTCCTCAGTCTGATCAAGCATGTGAAGTTTTAAAATTTTTGGGGAAAGTGTTTTTGAGTTATACGTGTATATTAGTGTACACATATAGCAAATATTTGACTTGTGGAATACATGCTAGATCTCTCTTATTGTGAGGGGCCTGTAAGCTACATAGTAATAAAAGTGCAACAATTTTTTCATTCATTCATTATCTGTAACCGCTTATCCAGTTCAGGGTCGCGGTGGGTCCAGAGCCTACCTGGAATCATTGGGCGCAAGGCAACAATTTTTTGATCAGTATTAAAGTTCGGATCCTTAGGATTCAGCTAATACCACATATGTCCATGTTAGGTAAATATCCACATAGGAGTACACGCTCAAATGTTTCTATATGTGCATTCATCCATCCATCCATCCATTATCTGTAACCGCTTATCCAACTTAGGGTCGCGGGGGGTCCAGAGCCTACCTGGAATCATCGGGCGCAAGGCGGGAATACACCCTGGAGGGGACGCCAGACCTTCACAGGGCAAATATGTGCATTCATGGCAGAGCTAAATATATGTGAAAGTAGTTATTTCTCACCAGCAGATGGCAGTCTAAAACTATACATTGTGCTGTTATACTACAGTGGCTCTGAGACATTATGCAAAATGCAATGTGGAGCAATGACCATAAGGCCCAGAAACACCTCCCTTGGCAGCAACATCCAGCAGGTGTGAAATGACTCAGCCAAGGAAAATGACACTCTTTGGCCAGATGGTGGCGCTATAGCAAACGGAAAAGCATTGCGGTCTATATCTCCTACACCGTAGCATTGCGCTCTATATCTCCTACACCGTAAGGCCTATAGATGAAATCTTTTTTTTCCCTTATTCCTTGACTTTAGACAAACTAATTTGCTATTGGATCATTTAGCTCAGCCCACTTAGATTTTGAGCTAATTTGCATAATTTGCAAAATATACTTTTGTCAATAAGTCTTTGAATTTTTGACCAATTCCCTTGAGCTTGGTGCCAAAACGTTCACGAGTCTGACCCTAGGTAATTATAGAACAAATGTTGACATTCTGATTCAAGATGGCCGCCATATGCAAATGAACCTCTTCAGCTTATCACAGGTTTTACTTGAACATCTCTAACTCCTTCATACTTTGCTCAAATGGGTTCAAATTTCAGATTCTACTTATAGAAATGCTTTTAAAGGTAGCATGTCAGCGATGTAGGCCTATTGCTTCCAAACAGGCCTGTTAAGCGAGAACCCCGTTAATTGCCGCTTGCGGCTATATTTAGGGGTTCGAGCACGAAGTGCTTGAAACCCTATTGTGTTTGTTCTGATTTTAATTTGTTATTAGGGGTTCGAGCACGAAGTGCTTGAAACCCTATTGTGTTTGTTCTGATTTTAATTTGTTATTATTATTATTATTATTCTTTTTCTTTTTCTGCCATAAAACGAATCGCACAGCCCAAACCGTAAGGCCTAGACACTTGAGACTTGGTCAATAGGTAGTAGTCGGTCTCGCTACTCAGGCGCAAAATATCAGCCCAATTGGCCTCAAGGGGGCGCTACAGCGAAGGAAAACGCTTTCATTAAAAGATTTTCCACCCCGTGTGGCGTAGAGACGAAATCTTTTTTTTCCCTGATTCCTTGGGTCCTGCCGAATCAAAAAGGTACATACAACCACTAAGCTCCGCCTACTTAGATTTTTTGCTATTTTGCATAATTTGCAAAACCTACTTTTGTGTACTCCTCCGTGGATTTTTGTCCAATTTTCTTGAGCTTGATGTCAAAATGTTCGCAGGAGCCTGTAGTTTAATAATTATCAAAAAAACGTTGAAATTTCGATTCAAGATGGCCGCCATATGCAAATGAACCTCTTCGGCTTATTTTATGTTTTACTTAAAAATCTATAACAAACTCATGGTTTACTCAAATGTGTTTACATTTCATATTCTACTTTCAGACATGATTCTGAGGTAGCTTGTCAAAGGAGAAGCCAATATTCATATAGGGGGCGCTGTAAATGCTTCAAGTTTATATCTCAGCATCCGTGAGGCGGATCGGACCGCCGCTTGGCATGCTGCTTCTATGGGCAAGGCTGTAGAGGGAAAATTAAGGACAACTCGATTCGAGCAAAATTGTGATTGTCATCGACCAATCAGCTGTCATCAGCTGTTTGACAACCTTAACAAGGTCCAATCATCATGGGATTTGACTGGTATGTCCCTGGTAGGCCTCCCTAAGAGCAGAAAAATTGTCATAACGATAGCCACTAGGGGGCGCTATATCAAGAAAATATTATATATCTCTGTGAAAATTAAGCATATTGACACGCAGTTTGCTTCTTTTTATACTCTGCAGAGGGCCTAACAACTTTGTAATTGCAAGTGTTGTCAAAAAATGCTTTGCTTTTTCTCAGTTTCCAAATGTTCAAAATTGAAGCTTTTCGAACTAGTCCGTGGAATTTTGCGATATTCACAAACAGTTGACCTTGTTGGAATCTGCAGAGTCTGTAGGTAAATAATTATCAAAAAAAGTTCAACATTTGGACAAACTTTTGTTGTAATAAAACAATTAATTGAAGTGTGGGGAGCTTTAAACATTCTTTTAGCTATAACTCAAACAAATTAAGTCCAATCAAGACCAAACGTGACAGAAGTATGTATAGTCTTGTCCTGAAGAAGTATGTACAATATGATCAAAATTTACCAAAAGGGGGCGCTACAATTGGACAAAAACTGATTAAATGGGCTTTTTTATGTTATAGCGCCATCTAGGAACGCAGTGGCACCCCAACTTAATTATGACATCTGGTCCTCAGTCTGATCAAGTATGTGACGTTTTAAAATTTTTGGGGAAAGCATTTTTGAGTTATAGGTGTATATTAGTGTACACATATAGCTTATATTAGACTTGAGGAATACATGCTAGATCTGTGTTATTGGGAGTGGCCTGTAAGCTACATAGTAATAAAAGTGCAACAATTTTTTGTTAAAGTTCAGATCCTTAGGATTCAGCTGATACCGTACATGCCCATGTTAGGTAAATATCCACATAGGAGTACATGCTTAAATCTTTCTGTATGTGCTTTCATGGCTGATCTAAAAATATGGGAAAGTAGTCATTTCTCACCAGCAGGTGGCAGTCTAAGACTATACATTGTGCCGTTGAACTACAGTGGCTCTGAGACATTATGCAAAATGCAATGTGGAGCAAAGACCATAAGGCCCAGAAACACCTCCCTTGGCAGCAAGGTCCAGCAGGTGTAAAATGACTCAGCCAAGGAAAATGACATTCTTTGGCCAGATGGTGGCGCTATAGCAAATGGAAAAGCATTGAGGTCTATATCTCCTACGCCGTAAGGCCTAGAGATGAAATCTTTTTGTCCCTTATTCCTTGGCTTAAGACAAACTAATTTGCTGTTGGATCATAAAGCTCAGCCCACTTAGATTTTGAGCTAATTTGCATAATTTGCAAAACATACTTTTGTCAATAAGTCTGTGAATTTTTGATCAACTACCTTGAGCTTGGTGCCAAAACGTTCACATGAGTCTGACCCTAGGTAATTATAGAATGAATTGACATTTTGATTCATGATGGCCGCCATATGCAAATGAACCTCTTCAGCTTATCACAGGTTTTACTTGAACATCTCTAACTCCTTCATACTTTGCTCAAATGGGTTCAAATTTCAGATTCTACTTATAGAAATGCTTTTAAAGGTAGCATGTCAGCGATGTAGGCCTATTGCTTCCAAACAGGCCTGTTAAGCGAGAACCCCGTTAATTGCCGCTTGCGGCTATATTTAGGGGTTCGAGCACGAAGTGCTTGAAACCCTATTGTGTTTGTTCTGATTTTAATTTGTTATTAGGGGTTCGAGCACGAAGTGCTTGAAACCCTATTGTGTTTGTTCTGATTTTAATTTGTTATTATTATTATTATTATTCTTTTTCTTTTTCTGCCATAAAACGAATCGCACAGCCCAAACCGTAAGGCCTAGACACTTGAGACTTGGTCAATAGGTAGTAGTCGGTCTCGCTACTCAGGCGCAAAATATCAGCCCAATTGGCCTCAAGGGGGCGCTACAGCGAAGGAAAACGCTTTCATTAAAAGATTTTCCACCCCGTGTGGCGTAGAGACGAAATCTTTTTTTTCCCTGATTCCTTGGGTCCTGCCGAATCAAAAAGGTACATACAACCACTAAGCTCCGCCTACTTAGATTCTTTGCTATTTTGCATAATTTGCAAAACCTACTTTTGTGTACTTCTCCGTGGATTTTTGTCCAATTTTCTTGAGCTTGGTGTCAAAATGTTCGCAGGAGCCTGTAGTTTAATAATTATCAAAAAAACGTTGAAATTTCGATTCAAGATGGCCGCCATATGCAAATGAACCTCTTCGGCTTATTTTATGTTTTACTTAAAAATCTATAACAAACTCATGGTTTACTCAAATGTGTTTACATTTCATATTCTACTTTCAGACATGATTCTGAGGTAGCTTGTCAAAGGAGAAGCCAATATTCATATAGGGGGCGCTGTAAATGCTTCAAGTTTATATCTCAGCATCCGTAAGGCGGATCGGACCGCCGCTTGGCATGCTGCTTCTATGGGCAAGGCTGTAGAGGGAAAATTAAGGACAACTCGATTCGAGCAAAATTGTGATTGTCATCGACCAATCAGCTGTCATCAGCTGTTTGACAACCTTAACAAGGTCCAATCATCATGGGATTTGACTGGTATGTCCCTGGTAGGCCTCCCTAAGAGCAGAAAAATTGTCATAACGATAGCCACTAGGGGGCGCTATATCAAGAAAATATTATATATCTCTGTGAAAATTAAGCATATTGACACGCAGTTTGCTTCTTTTTATACTCTGCAGAGGGCCTAACAACTTTGTAATTGCAAGTGTTGTCAAAAAATGCTTTGCTTTTTCTCAGTTTCCAAATGTTCAAAATTGAAGCTTTTCGAACTAGTCCGTGGAATTTTGCGATATTCACAAACAGTTGACCTTGTTGGAATCTGCAGAGTCTGTAGGTAAATAATTATCAAAAAAAGTTCAACATTTGGACAAACTTTTGTTGTAATAAAACAATTAATTGAAGTGTGGGGAGCTTTAAACATTCTTTTAGCTATAACTCAAACAAATTAAGTCCAATCAAGACCAAACGTGACAGAAGTATGTATAGTCTTGTCCTGAAGAAGTATGTACAATATGATCAAAATTTACCAAAAGGGGGCGCTACAATTGGACAAAAACTGATTAAATGGGCTTTTTTATGTTATAGCGCCATCTAGGAACGCAGTGGCACCCCAACTTAATTATGACATCTGGTCCTCAGTCTGATCAAGTATGTGACGTTTTAAAATTTTTGGGGAAAGCATTTTTGAGTTATAGGTGTATATTAGTGTACACATATAGCTTATATTAGACTTGAGGAATACATGCTAGATCTGTGTTATTGGGAGTGGCCTGTAAGCTACATAGTAATAAAAGTGCAACAATTTTTTGTTAAAGTTCAGATCCTTAGGATTCAGCTGATACCGTACATGCCCATGTTAGGTAAATATCCACATAGGAGTACATGCTTAAATCTTTCTGTATGTGCTTTCATGGCTGATCTAAAAATATGGGAAAGTAGTCATTTCTCACCAGCAGGTGGCAGTCTAAGACTATACATTGTGCTGTTGAACTACAGTGGCTCTGAGACATTATGCAAAATGCAATGTGGAGCAAAGACCATAAGGCCCAGAAACACCTCCCTTGGCAGCAAGGTCCAGCAGGTGTAAAATGACTCAGCCAAGGAAAATGACATTCTTTGGCCAGATGGTGGCGCTATAGCAAATGGAAAAGCATTGAGGTCTATATCTCCTACGCCGTAAGGCCTAGAGATGAAATCTTTTTGTCCCTTATTCCTTGGCTTAAGACAAACTAATTTGCTGTTGGATCATAAAGCTCAGCCCACTTAGATTTTGAGCTAATTTGCATAATTTGCAAAACATACTTTTGTCAATAAGTCTGTGAATTTTTGATCAACTACCTTGAGCTTGGTGCCAAAACGTTCACATGAGTCTGACCCTAGGTAATTATAGAATGAATTGACATTTTGATTCATGATGGCCGCCATATGCAAATGAACCTCTTCAGCTTATCACAGGTTTTACTTGAACATCTCTAACTCCTTCATACTTTGCTCAAATGGGTTCAAATTTCAGATTCTACTTATAGAAATGCTTTTAAAGGTAGCATGTCAGCGATGTAGGCCTATTGCTTCCAAACAGGCCTGTTAAGCGAGAACCCCATTAATTGCCGCTTGCGGCTATATTTATTATTATTATTATTCTTTTTCTTTTTCTGCCATAAAACGAATCGCACAGCCCAAACCGTAAGGCCTAGAGACTTGAGACTTGGTCAATAGGTAGTAGTCGGTCTCGCTACTCAGGCGCAAAATATCAGCCCAATTGGCCTCAAGGGGGCGCTACAGCGAAGGAAAACGCTTTCATTAAAAGATTTTCCACCCCGTGTGGCGTAGAGACGAAATCTTTTTTTTCCCTGATTCCTTGGGTCCTGCCGAATCAAAAAGGTACATACAACCACTAAGCTCCGCCTACTTAGATTTTTTGCTATTTTGCATAATTTGCAAAACCTACTTTTGTGTACTCCTCCGTGGATTTTTGTCCAATTTTCTTGAGCTTGGTGTCAAAATGTTCGCAGGAGCCTGTAGTTTAATAATTATCAAAAAAACGTTGAAATTTCGATTCAAGATGGCCGCCATATGCAAATGAACCTCTTCGGCTTATTTTATGTTTTACTTAAAAATCTATAACAAACTCATGGTTTACTCAAATGTGTTTACATTTCATATTCTACTTTCAGACATGATTCTGAGGTAGCTTGTCAAAGGAGAAGCCAATATTCATATAAGGGGCGCTGTAAATGCTTCAAGTTTATATCTCAGCATCCGTAAGGCGGATCGGACCGCCGCTTGGCATGCTGCTTCTATGGGCAAGGCTGTAGAGGGAAAATTAAGGACAACTGGATTCGAGCAAAATTGTGATTGTCATCGACCAATCAGCTGTCATCAGCTGTTTGACCACCTTAACAAGGTCCAATCATCATGGGATTTGACTGGTATGTCCCTGGGAGGCCTCCCTAAGAGCAGAAAAATTGTCATAACGATAGCCACTAGGGGGCGCTATGTCAAGAAAATATTATATATCTCTGTGAAAATTAAGCATATTGACACACAGTTTGCTTCTTTTTATACTCTGCAGAGGGCCTAACAACTTTGTAATTGCAAGTGTTGTCAAAAAATGCTTTGCTTTTTCTCAGTTTCCAAATGTTCAAAATTGAACCTTTTCGAACTAGTCCGTGGAATTTTGCGATATTCCCAAACAGTTGACTTTGTTGGAATCTGCAGAGTCTGTAGGTAAATAATTATCAAAAAAAGTTCAACATTTGGACAAACTTTTGTTGTAATAAAACAATTAATTGAAGCGTGGGGAGCTTTAAACATTCTTTTAGCTATAACTCAAACAAATTAAGTCTAATCAAGACCAACCATGACAGACGTATGTATGGTCCTACCCTGAAGAAGTATGTACAATATGATCAAAATTTACCAAAAGGGGGCGCTACAATTTGACAAAAACTGATTTAATTGGCCTTTTTATGTTATAGCGCCATCTAGGAATGCAGTGGCACGCCAACTTAATTATGACATCTGCTCCTCAGTCTGATCAAGCATGTGAAGTTTTAAAATTTTTGGGGAAAGTGTTTTTGAGTTATAGGTGTATATTAGTGTACACATATTGCAAATATTTGACTTGTGGAATACATGCTAGATCTCTCTTATTGTGAGGGGCCTGTAAGCTACATAGTAATAAAAGTGCAACAATTTTTTCATTCATTCATTATCTGTAACCGCTTATCCAGTTCAGGGTCGCGGTGGGTCCAGAGCCTACCTGGAATCATTGGGCGCAAGGCAACAATTTTTTGATCAGTATTAAAGTTCGGATCCTTAGGATTCAGCTAATACCACATATGTCCATGTTAGGTAAATATCCACATAGGAGTACACGCTCAAATGTTTCTATATGTGCATTCATCCATCCATCCATCCATTATCTGTAACCGCTTATCCAACTTAGGGTCGCGGGGGGTCCAGAGCCTACCTGGAATCATCGGGCGCAAGGCGGGAATACACCCTGGAGGGGACGCCAGACCTTCACAGGGCAAATATGTGCATTCATGGCAGAGCTAAATATATGTGAAAGTAGTTATTTCTCACCAGCAGATGGCAGTCTAAAACTATACATTGTGCTGTTGAACTACAGTGGCTCTGAGACATTATGCAAAATGCAATGTGGAGCAAAGACCATAAGGCCCAGAAACACCTCCCTTGGCAGCAACATCCAGCAGGTGTGAAATGACTCAGCCAAGGAATTGACACTCTTTGGCCAGATGGTGGCGCTATAGCAAAGGGAAAAGCATTGCGGTCTATATCTCCTACACCGTAAGGCCTATAGATGAAATCTTTTTTTTCCCTTATTCCTTGACTTTAGACAAACTAATTTGCTATTGGATCATTTAGCTCAGCCCACTTAGATTTTGAGCTAATTTGCATAATTTGCAAAATATACTTTTGTCAATAAGTCTTTGAATTTTTGACCAATTCCCTTGAGCTTGGTGCCAAAACGTTCACGAGTCTGACCCTAGGTAATTATAGAACGAATGTTGACATTCTGATTCAAGATGGCCGCCATATGCAAATGAACCTCTTCAGCTTATCACAGGTTATACTTGAACATCTCTAACTCCTTCATACTTTGCTCAAATGGGTTCAAATTTCAGATTCTACTTATAGAAATGCTTTTAAAGGTAGCATGTCAGCGATGTAGGCCTATTGCTTCCAAACAGGCCTGTTAAGCGAGAACCCCGTTAATTGCCGCTTGCGGCTATATTTAGGGGTTCGAGCACGAAGTGCTTGAAACCCTATTGTGTTTGTTCTGATTTTAATTTGTTATTAGGGGTTCGAGCACGAAGTGCTTGAAACCCTATTGTGTTTGTTCTGATTTTAATTTGTTATTATTATTATTATTATTCTTTTTCTTTTTCTGCCATAAAACGAATCGCACAGCCCAAACCGTAAGGCCTAGACACTTGAGACTTGGTCAATAGGTAGTAGTCGGTCTCGCTACTCAGGCGCAAAATATCAGCCCAATTGGCCTCAAGGGGGCGCTACAGCGAAGGAAAACGCTTTCATTAAAAGATTTTCCACCCCGTGTGGCGTAGAGACGAAATCTTTTTTTTCCCTGATTCCTTGGGTCCTGCCGAATCAAAAAGGTACATACAACCACTAAGCTCCGCCTACTTAGATTTTTTGCTATTTTGCATAATTTGCAAAACCTACTTTTGTGTACTCCTCCGTGGATTTTTGTCCAATTTTCTTGAGCTTGGTGTCAAAATGTTCGCAGGAGCCTGTAGTTTAATAATTATCAAAAAAACGTTGAAATTTCGATTCAAGATGGCCGCCATATGCAAATGAACCTCTTCGGCTTATTTTATGTTTTACTTAAAAATCTATAACAAACTCATGGTTTACTCAAATGTGTTTACATTTCATATTCTACTTTCAGACATGATTCTGAGGTAGCTTGTCAAAGGAGAAGCCAATATTCATATAGGGGGCGCTGTAAATGCTTCAAGTTTATATCTCAGCATCCGTAAGGCGGATCGGACCGCCGCTTGGCATGCTGCTTCTATGGGCAAGGCTGTAGAGGGAAAATTAAGGACAACTCGATTCGAGCAAAATTGTGATTGTCATCGACCAATCAGCTGTCATCAGCTGTTTGACAACCTTAACAAGGTCCAATCATCATGGGATTTGACTGGTATGTCCCTGGTAGGCCTCCCTAAGAGCAGAAAAATTGTCATAACGATAGCCACTAGGGGGCGCTATATCAAGAAAATATTATATATCTCTGTGAAAATTAAGCATATTGACACGCAGTTTGCTTCTTTTTATACTCTGCAGAGGGCCTAACAACTTTGTAATTGCAAGTGTTGTCAAAAAATGCTTTGCTTTTTCTCAGTTTCCAAATGTTCAAAATTGAAGCTTTTCGAACTAGTCCGTGGAATTTTGCGATATTCCCAAACAGTTGACCTTGTTGGAATCTGCAGAGTCTGTAGGTAAATAATTATCAAAAAAAGTTCAACATTTGGACAAACTTTTGTTGTAATAAAACAATTAATTGAAGCGTGTGGAGCTTTAAACATTCTTTTAGCTATAACTCAAACAAATTAAGTCTAATCAAGACCAACCATGACAGACGTATGTATGGTTCTACCCTGAAGAAGTATGTACAATATGATCAAAATTTACCAAAAGGGGGCGCTACAATTGGACAAAAACTGATTTAATTGGCTTTTTTATGTTATAGCGCCATCTAGGAATGCAGTGGCACACCAACTTAATTATGACATCTGCTCCTCAGTCTGATCAAGCATGTGAAGTTTTAAAATTTTTGGGGAAAGTGTTTTTGAGTTATACGTGTATATTAGTGTACACATATAGCAAATATTTGACTTGTGGAATACATGCTAGATCTCTCTTATTGTGAGGGGCCTGTAAGCTACATAGTAATAAAAGTGCAACAATTTTTTCATTCATTCATTATCTGTAACCGCTTATCCAGTTCAGGGTCGCGGTGGGTCCAGAGCCTACCTGGAATCATTGGGCGCAAGGCAACAATTTTTTGATCAGTATTAAAGTTCGGATCCTTAGGATTCAGCTAATACCACATATGTCCATGTTAGGTAAATATCCACATAGGAGTACACGCTCAAATGTTTCTATATGTGCATTCATCCATCCATCCATCCATTATCTGTAACCGCTTATCCAACTTAGGGTCGCGGGGGGTCCAGAGCCTACCTGGAATCATCGGGTGCAAGGCGGGAATACACCCTGGAGGGGACGCCAGACCTTCACAGGGCAAATATGTGCATTCATGGCAGAGCTAAATATATGTGAAAGTAGTTATTTCTCACCAGCAGATGGCAGTCTAAAACTATACATTGTGCTGTTATACTACAGTGGCTCTGAGACATTATGCAAAATGCAATGTGGAGCAATGACCATAAGGCCCAGAAACACCTCCCTTGGCAGCAACATCCAGCAGGTGTGAAATGACTCAGCCAAGGAAAATGACACTCTTTGGCCAGATGGTGGCGCTATAGCAAACGGAAAAGCATTGCGGTCTATATCTCCTACACCGTAGCATTGCGCTCTATATCTCCTACACCGTAAGGCCTATAGATGAAATCTTTTTTTTCCCTTATTCCTTGACTTTAGACAAACTAATTTGCTATTGGATCATTTAGCTCAGCCCACTTAGATTTTGAGCTAATTTGCATAATTTGCAAAATATACTTTTGTCAATAAGTCTTTGAATTTTTGACCAATTCCCTTGAGCTTGGTGCCAAAACGTTCACGAGTCTGACCCTAGGTAATTATAGAACAAATGTTGACATTCTGATTCAAGATGGCCGCCATATGCAAATGAACCTCTTCAGCTTATCACAGGTTTTACTTGAACATCTCTAACTCCTTCATACTTTGCTCAAATGGGTTCAAATTTCAGATTCTACTTATAGAAATGCTTTTAAAGGTAGCATGTCAGCGATGTAGGCCTATTGCTTCCAAACAGGCCTGTTAAGCGAGAACCCCGTTAATTGCCGCTTGCGGCTATATTTAGGGGTTCGAGCACGAAGTGCTTGAAACCCTATTGTGTTTGTTCTGATTTTAATTTGTTATTAGGGGTTCGAGCACGAAGTGCTTGAAACCCTATTGTGTTTGTTCTGATTTTAATTTGTTATTATTATTATTATTATTCTTTTTCTTTTTCTGCCATAAAACGAATCGCACAGCCCAAACCGTAAGGCCTAGACACTTGAGACTTGGTCAATAGGTAGTAGTCGGTCTCGCTACTCAGGCGCAAAATATCAGCCCAATTGGCCTCAAGGGGGCGCTACAGCGAAGGAAAACGCTTTCATTAAAAGATTTTCCACCCCGTGTGGCGTAGAGACGAAATCTTTTTTTTCCCTGATTCCTTGGGTCCTGCCGAATCAAAAAGGTACATACAACCACTAAGCTCCGCCTACTTAGATTTTTTGCTATTTTGCATAATTTGCAAAACCTACTTTTGTGTACTCCTCCGTGGATTTTTGTCCAATTTTCTTGAGCTTGGTGTCAAAATGTTTGCAGGAGCCTGTAGTTTAATAATTATCAAAAAAACGTTGAAATTTCGATTCAAGATGGCCGCCATATGCAAATGAACCTCTTCGGCTTATTTTATGTTTTACTTAAAAATCTATAACAAACTCATGGTTTACTCAAATGTGTTTACATTTCATATTCTACTTTCAGACATGATTCTGAGGTAGCTTGTCAAAGGAGAAGCCAATATTCATATAGGGGGCGCTGTAAATGCTTCAAGTTTATATCTCAGCATCCGTAAGGCGGATCGGACCGCCGCTTGGCATGCTGCTTCTATGGGCAAGGCTGTAGAGGGAAAATTAAGGACAACTCGATTCGAGCAAAATTGTGATTGTCATCGACCAATCAGCTGTCATCAGCTGTTTGACAACCTTAACAAGGTCCAATCATCATGGGATTTGACTGGTATGTCCCTGGTAGGCCTCCCTAAGAGCAGAAAAATTGTCATAACGATAGCCACTAGGGGGCGCTATATCAAGAAAATATTATATATCTCTGTGAAAATTAAGCATATTGACACGCAGTTTGCTTCTTTTTATACTCTGCAGAGGGCCTAACAACTTTGTAATTGCAAGTGTTGTCAAAAAATGCTTTGCTTTTTCTCAGTTTCCAAATGTTCAAAATTGAAGCTTTTCGAACTAGTCCGTGGAATTTTGCGATATTCCCAAACAGTTGACCTTGTTGGAATCTGCAGAGTCTGTAGGTAAATAATTATCAAAAAAAGTTCAACATTTGGACAAACTTTTGTTGTAATAAAACAATTAATTGAAGCGTGTGGAGCTTTAAACATTCTTTTAGCTATAACTCAAACAAATTAAGTCTAATCAAGACCAACCATGACAGACGTATGTATGGTTCTACCCTGAAGAAGTATGTACAATATGATCAAAATTTACCAAAAGGGGGCGCTACAATTGGACAAAAACTGATTTAATTGGCTTTTTTATGTTATAGCGCCATCTAGGAATGCAGTGGCACACCAACTTAATTATGACATCTGCTCCTCAGTCTGATCAAGCATGTGAAGTTTTAAAATTTTTGGGGAAAGTGTTTTTGAGTTATACGTGTATATTAGTGTACACATATAGCAAATATTTGACTTGTGGAATACATGCTAGATCTCTCTTATTGTGAGGGGCCTGTAAGCTACATAGTAATAAAAGTGCAACAATTTTTTCATTCATTCATTATCTGTAACCGCTTATCCAGTTCAGGGTCGCGGTGGGTCCAGAGCCTACCTGGAATCATTGGGCGCAAGGCAACAATTTTTTGATCAGTATTAAAGTTCGGATCCTTAGGATTCAGCTAATACCACATATGTCCATGTTAGGTAAATATCCACATAGGAGTACACGCTCAAATGTTTCTATATGTGCATTCATCCATCCATCCATCCATTATCTGTAACCGCTTATCCAACTTAGGGTCGCGGGGGGTCCAGAGCCTACCTGGAATCATCGGGTGCAAGGCGGGAATACACCCTGGAGGGGACGCCAGACCTTCACAGGGCAAATATGTGCATTCATGGCAGAGCTAAATATATGTGAAAGTAGTTATTTCTCACCAGCAGATGGCAGTCTAAAACTATACATTGTGCTGTTATACTACAGTGGCTCTGAGACATTATGCAAAATGCAATGTGGAGCAATGACCATAAGGCCCAGAAACACCTCCCTTGGCAGCAACATCCAGCAGGTGTGAAATGACTCAGCCAAGGAAAATGACACTCTTTGGCCAGATGGTGGCGCTATAGCAAACGGAAAAGCATTGCGGTCTATATCTCCTACACCGTAGCATTGCGCTCTATATCTCCTACACCGTAAGGCCTATAGATGAAATCTTTTTTTTCCCTTATTCCTTGACTTTAGACAAACTAATTTGCTATTGGATCATTTAGCTCAGCCCACTTAGATTTTGAGCTAATTTGCATAATTTGCAAAATATACTTTTGTCAATAAGTCTTTGAATTTTTGACCAATTCCCTTGAGCTTGGTGCCAAAACGTTCACGAGTCTGACCCTAGGTAATTATAGAACAAATGTTGACATTCTGATTCAAGATGGCCGCCATATGCAAATGAACCTCTTCAGCTTATCACAGGTTTTACTTGAACATCTCTAACTCCTTCATACTTTGCTCAAATGGGTTCAAATTTCAGATTCTACTTATAGAAATGCTTTTAAAGGTAGCATGTCAGCGATGTAGGCCTATTGCTTCCAAACAGGCCTGTTAAGCGAGAACCCCGTTAATTGCCGCTTGCGGCTATATTTAGGGGTTCGAGCACGAAGTGCTTGAAACCCTATTGTGTTTGTTCTGATTTTAATTTGTTATTAGGGGTTCGAGCACGAAGTGCTTGAAACCCTATTGTGTTTGTTCTGATTTTAATTTGTTATTATTATTATTATTATTCTTTTTCTTTTTCTGCCATAAAACGAATCGCACAGCCCAAACCGTAAGGCCTAGAGACTTGAGACTTGGTCAATAGGTAGTAGTCGGTCTCGCTACTCAGGCGCAAAATATCAGCCCAATTGGCCTCAAGGGGGCGCTACAGCGAAGGAAAACGCTTTCATTAAAAGATTTTCCACCCCGTGTGGCGTAGAGACGAAATCTTTTTTTTCCCTGATTCCTTGGGTCCTGCCGAATCAAAAAGGTACATACAACCACTAAGCTCCGCCTACTTAGATTTTTTGCTATTTTGCATAATTTGCAAAACCTACTTTTGTGTACTCCTCCGTGGATTTTTGTCCAATTTTCTTGAGCTTGGTGTCAAAATGTTCGCAGGAGCCTGTAGTTTAATAATTATCAAAAAAACGTTGAAATTTCGATTCAAGATGGCCGCCATATGCAAATGAACCTCTTCGGCTTATTTTATGTTTTACTTAAAAATCTATAACAAACTCATGGTTTACTCAAATGTGTTTACATTTCATATTCTACTTTCAGACATGATTCTGAGGTAGCTTGTCAAAGGAGAAGCCAATATTCATATAGGGGGCGCTGTAAATGCTTCAAGTTTATATCTCAGCATCCGTAAGGCGGATCAGACCGCCGCTTGGCATGCTGCTTCTATGGGCAAGGCTGTAGAGGGAAAATTAAGGACAACTCGATTCGAGCAAAATTGTGATTGTCATCGACCAATCAGCTGTCATCAGCTGTTTGACAACCTTAACAAGGTCCAATCATCATGGGATTTGACTGGTATGTCCCTGGGAGGCCTCCCTAAGAGCAGAAAAATTGTCATAACGATAGCCACTAGGGGGCGCTATATCAAGAAAATATTATATATCTCTGTGAAAATTAAGCATATTGACACGCAGTTTGCTTCTTTTTATACTCTGCAGAGGGCCTAACAACTTTGTATTTGCAAGTGTTGTCAAAAAATGCTTTGCTTTTTCTCAGTTTCCAAATGTTCAAAATTGAAGCTTTTCAAACTAGTCCGTGGAATTTTGCGATATTCACAAACAGTTGACCTTGTTGGAATCTGCAGAGTCTGTAGGTAAATAATTATCAAAAAAAGTTCAACATTTGGACAAACTTTTGTTGTAATAAAACAATTAATTGAAGTGTGGGGAGCTTTAAACATTCTTTTAGCTATAACTCAAACAAATTAAGTCCAATCAAGACCAAACGTGACAGAAGTATGTATGGTCTTGTCCTGAAGACGTATGTACAATATGATCAAAATTTACCAAAAGGGGGCGCTACAATTGGACAAAAACTGATTAAATGGGCTTTTTTATGTTATAGCGCCATCTAGGAACGCAGTGGCACCCCAACTTAATTATGACATCTGGTCCTCAGTCTGATCAAGTATGTGACGTTTTAAAATTTTTGGGGAAAGCATTTTTGAGTTATAGGTGTATATTAGTGTACACATATAGCTTATATTTGACTTGAGGAATACATGCTAGATCTGTGTTATTGGGAGTGGCCTGTAAGCTACATAGTAATAAAAGTGCAACAATTTTTTGTTAAAGTTCAGATCCTTAGGATTCAGCTGATACCGTACATGCCCATGTTAGGTAAATATCCACATAGGAGTACATGCTTAAATCTTTCTGTATGTGCTTTCATGGCTGATCTAAAAATATGGGAAAGTAGTCATTTCTCACCAGCAGATGGCAGTCTAAGACTATACATTGTGCTGTTGAACTACAGTGGCTCTGAGACATTATGCAAAATGCAATGTGGAGCAAAGACCATAAGGCCCAGAAACACCTCCCTTGGCAGCAAGGTCCAGCAGGTGTAAAATGACTCAGCCAAGGAAAATGACATTCTTTGGCCAGATGGTGGCGCTATAGCAAAGGGAAAAGCATTGAGGTCTATATCTCCTACACCGTAAGGCCTAGAGATGAAATCTTTTTGTCCCTTATTCCTTGGCTTAAGACAAACTAATTTGCTGTTGGATCATAAAGCTCAGCCCACTTAGATTTTGAGCTAATTTGCATAATTTGCAAAACATACTTTTGTCAATAAGTCTATGAATTTTTCACCAAGTCCCTTGAGCTTGGTGCCAAAACGTTCACATGAGTCTGACCCTAGGTAATTATAGAATTAATTGACATTTTGATTCATGATGGCAAATGAACCTCTTCAGCTTATCACAGGTTTTACTTGAACATCTCTAACTCCATACTTTGCTCAAATGGGTTCAAATTTAAGATTCCACTTATAGAAATGCTTTTAAAGGTAGCATGGCAGCGATGTAGGCCTATTGCTTCCAAACAGGCCTGTTAAGCGAGAACCCCGTTAATTGCCGCTTGCGGCTATATTTATTATTATTCTTTTTCTTTTTCTGCCATAAAACGAATCGCACAGCCCAAACCGTAAGGCCTAGACACTTGAGACTTGGTCAATAGGTAGTAGTCGGTCTCGCTACTCAGGCGCAAAATATCAGCCCAATTGGCCTCAAGGGGGCGCTACAGCGAAGGAAAACGCTTTCATTAAAAGATTTTCCACCCCGTGTGGCGTAGAGACGAAATCTTTTTTTTCCCTGATTCCTTGGGTCCTGCCGAATCAAAAAGGTACATACAACCACTAAGCTCCGCCTACTTAGATTTTTTGCTATTTTGCATAATTTGCAAAACCTACTTTTGTGTACTCCTCCGTGGATTTTTGTCCAATTTTCTTGAGCTTGGTGTCAAAATGTTTGCAGGAGCCTGTAGTTTAATAATTATCAAAAAAACGTTGAAATTTCGATTCAAGATGGCCGCCATATGCAAATGAACCTCTTCGGCTTATTTTATGTTTTACTTAAAAATCTATAACAAACTCATGGTTTACTCAAATGTGTTTACATTTCATATTCTACTTTCAGACATGATTCTGAGGTAGCTTGTCAAAGGAGAAGCCAATATTCATATAGGGGGCGCTGTAAATGCTTCAAGTTTATATCTCAGCATCCGTAAGGCGGATCGGACCGCCGCTTGGCATGCTGCTTCTATGGGCAAGGCTGTAGAGGGAAAATTAAGGACAACTCGATTCGAGCAAAATTGTGATTGTCATCGACCAATCAGCTGTCATCAGCTGTTTGACAACCTTAACAAGGTCCAATCATCATGGGATTTGACTGGTATGTCCCTGGTAGGCCTCCCTAAGAGCAGAAAAATTGTCATAACGATAGCCACTAGGGGGCGCTATATCAAGAAAATATTATATATCTCTGTGAAAATTAAGCATATTGACACGCAGTTTGCTTCTTTTTATACTCTGCAGAGGGCCTAACAACTTTGTAATTGCAAGTGTTGTCAAAAAATGCTTTGCTTTTTCTCAGTTTCCAAATGTTCAAAATTGAAGCTTTTCGAACTAGTCCGTGGAATTTTGCGATATTCCCAAACAGTTGACCTTGTTGGAATCTGCAGAGTCTGTAGGTAAATAATTATCAAAAAAAGTTCAACATTTGGACAAACTTTTGTTGTAATAAAACAATTAATTGAAGCGTGTGGAGCTTTAAACATTCTTTTAGCTATAACTCAAACAAATTAAGTCTAATCAAGACCAACCATGACAGACGTATGTATGGTTCTACCCTGAAGAAGTATGTACAATATGATCAAAATTTACCAAAAGGGGGCGCTACAATTGGACAAAAACTGATTTAATTGGCTTTTTTATGTTATAGCGCCATCTAGGAATGCAGTGGCACACCAACTTAATTATGACATCTGCTCCTCAGTCTGATCAAGCATGTGAAGTTTTAAAATTTTTGGGGAAAGTGTTTTTGAGTTATACGTGTATATTAGTGTACACATATAGCAAATATTTGACTTGTGGAATACATGCTAGATCTCTCTTATTGTGAGGGGCCTGTAAGCTACATAGTAATAAAAGTGCAACAATTTTTTCATTCATTCATTATCTGTAACCGCTTATCCAGTTCAGGGTCGCGGTGGGTCCAGAGCCTACCTGGAATCATTGGGCGCAAGGCAACAATTTTTTGATCAGTATTAAAGTTCGGATCCTTAGGATTCAGCTAATACCACATATGTCCATGTTAGGTAAATATCCACATAGGAGTACACGCTCAAATGTTTCTATATGTGCATTCATCCATCCATCCATCCATTATCTGTAACCGCTTATCCAACTTAGGGTCGCGGGGGGTCCAGAGCCTACCTGGAATCATCGGGTGCAAGGCGGGAATACACCCTGGAGGGGACGCCAGACCTTCACAGGGCAAATATGTGCATTCATGGCAGAGCTAAATATATGTGAAAGTAGTTATTTCTCACCAGCAGATGGCAGTCTAAAACTATACATTGTGCTGTTATACTACAGTGGCTCTGAGACATTATGCAAAATGCAATGTGGAGCAATGACCATAAGGCCCAGAAACACCTCCCTTGGCAGCAACATCCAGCAGGTGTGAAATGACTCAGCCAAGGAAAATGACACTCTTTGGCCAGATGGTGGCGCTATAGCAAACGGAAAAGCATTGCGGTCTATATCTCCTACACCGTAGCATTGCGCTCTATATCTCCTACACCGTAAGGCCTATAGATGAAATCTTTTTTTTCCCTTATTCCTTGACTTTAGACAAACTAATTTGCTATTGGATCATTTAGCCCAGCCCACTTAGATTTTGAGCTAATTTGCATAATTTGCAAAATATACTTTTGTCAATAAGTCTTTGAATTTTTGACCAATTCCCTTGAGCTTGGTGCCAAAACGTTCACGAGTCTGACCCTAGGTAATTATAGAACAAATGTTGACATTCTGATTCAAGATGGCCGCCATATGCAAATGAACCTCTTCAGCTTATCACAGGTTTTACTTGAACATCTCTAACTCCTTCATACTTTGCTCAAATGGGTTCAAATTTCAGATTCTACTTATAGAAATGCTTTTAAAGGTAGCATGTCAGCGATGTAGGCCTATTGCTTCCAAACAGGCCTGTTAAGCGAGAACCCCGTTAATTGCCGCTTGCGGCTATATTTAGGGGTTCGAGCACGAAGTGCTTGAAACCCTATTGTGTTTGTTCTGATTTTAATTTGTTATTAGGGGTTCGAGCACGAAGTGCTTGAAACCCTATTGTGTTTGTTCTGATTTTAATTTGTTATTATTATTATTATTATTCTTTTTCTTTTTCTGCCATAAAACGAATCGCACAGCCCAAACCGTAAGGCCTAGAGACTTGAGACTTGGTCAATAGGTAGTAGTCGGTCTCGCTACTCAGGCGCAAAATATCAGCCCAATTGGCCTCAAGGGGGCGCTACAGCGAAGGAAAACGCTTTCATTAAAAGATTTTCCACCCCGTGTGGCGTAGAGACGAAATCTTTTTTTTCCCTGATTCCTTGGGTCCTGCCGAATCAAAAAGGTACATACAACCACTAAGCTCCGCCTACTTAGATTTTTTGCTATTTTGCATAATTTGCAAAACCTACTTTTGTGTACTCCTCCGTGGATTTTTGTCCAATTTTCTTGAGCTTGGTGTCAAAATGTTCGCAGGAGCCTGTAGTTTAATAATTATCAAAAAAACGTTGAAATTTCGATTCAAGATGGCCGCCATATGCAAATGAACCTCTTCGGCTTATTTTATGTTTTACTTAAAAATCTATAACAAACTCATGGTTTACTCAAATGTGTTTACATTTCATATTCTACTTTCAGACATGATTCTGAGGTAGCTTGTCAAAGGAGAAGCCAATATTCATATAGGGGGCGCTGTAAATGCTTCAAGTTTATATCTCAGCATCCGTAAGGCGGATCAGACCGCCGCTTGGCATGCTGCTTCTATGGGCAAGGCTGTAGAGGGAAAATTAAGGACAACTCGATTCGAGCAAAATTGTGATTGTCATCGACCAATCAGCTGTCATCAGCTGTTTGACAACCTTAACAAGGTCCAATCATCATGGGATTTGACTGGTATGTCCCTGGGAGGCCTCCCTAAGAGCAGAAAAATTGTCATAACGATAGCCACTAGGGGGCGCTATATCAAGAAAATATTATATATCTCTGTGAAAATTAAGCATATTGACACGCAGTTTGCTTCTTTTTATACTCTGCAGAGGGCCTAACAACTTTGTATTTGCAAGTGTTGTCAAAAAATGCTTTGCTTTTTCTCAGTTTCCAAATGTTCAAAATTGAAGCTTTTCAAACTAGTCCGTGGAATTTTGCGATATTCACAAACAGTTGACCTTGTTGGAATCTGCAGAGTCTGTAGGTAAATAATTATCAAAAAAAGTTCAACATTTGGACAAACTTTTGTTGTAATAAAACAATTAATTGAAGTGTGGGGAGCTTTAAACATTCTTTTAGCTATAACTCAAACAAATTAAGTCCAATCAAGACCAAACGTGACAGAAGTATGTATGGTCTTGTCCTGAAGACGTATGTACAATATGATCAAAATTTACCAAAAGGGGGCGCTACAATTGGACAAAAACTGATTAAATGGGCTTTTTTATGTTATAGCGCCATCTAGGAACGCAGTGGCACCCCAACTTAATTATGACATCTGGTCCTCAGTCTGATCAAGTATGTGACGTTTTAAAATTTTTGGGGAAAGCATTTTTGAGTTATAGGTGTATATTAGTGTACACATATAGCTTATATTTGACTTGAGGAATACATGCTAGATCTGTGTTATTGGGAGTGGCCTGTAAGCTACATAGTAATAAAAGTGCAACAATTTTTTGTTAAAGTTCAGATCCTTAGGATTCAGCTGATACCGTACATGCCCATGTTAGGTAAATATCCACATAGGAGTACATGCTTAAATCTTTCTGTATGTGCTTTCATGGCTGATCTAAAAATATGGGAAAGTAGTCATTTCTCACCAGCAGATGGCAGTCTAAGACTATACATTGTGCTGTTGAACTACAGTGGCTCTGAGACATTATGCAAAATGCAATGTGGAGCAAAGACCATAAGGCCCAGAAACACCTCCCTTGGCAGCAAGGTCCAGCAGGTGTAAAATGACTCAGCCAAGGAAAATGACATTCTTTGGCCAGATGGTGGCGCTATAGCAAAGGGAAAAGCATTGAGGTCTATATCTCCTACACCGTAAGGCCTAGAGATGAAATCTTTTTGTCCCTTATTCCTTGGCTTAAGACAAACTAATTTGCTGTTGGATCATAAAGCTCAGCCCACTTAGATTTTGAGCTAATTTGCATAATTTGCAAAACATACTTTTGTCAATAAGTCTATGAATTTTTCACCAAGTCCCTTGAGCTTGGTGCCAAAACGTTCACATGAGTCTGACCCTAGGTAATTATAGAATTAATTGACATTTTGATTCATGATGGCAAATGAACCTCTTCAGCTTATCACAGGTTTTACTTGAACATCTCTAACTCCATACTTTGCTCAAATGGGTTCAAATTTAAGATTCCACTTATAGAAATGCTTTTAAAGGTAGCATGGCAGCGATGTAGGCCTATTGCTTCCAAACAGGCCTGTTAAGCGAGAACCCCGTTAATTGCCGCTTGCGGCTATATTTATTATTATTCTTTTTCTTTTTCTGCCATAAAACGAATCGCACAGCCCAAACCGTAAGGCCTAGACACTTGAGACTTGGTCAATAGGTAGTAGTCGGTCTCGCTACTCAGGCGCAAAATATCAGCCCAATTGGCCTCAAGGGGGCGCTACAGCGAAGGAAAACGCTTTCATTAAAAGATTTTCCACCCCGTGTGGCGTAGAGACGAAATCTTTTTTTTCCCTGATTCCTTGGGTCCTGCCGAATCAAAAAGGTACATACAACCACTAAGCTCCGCCTACTTAGATTTTTTGCTATTTTGCATAATTTGCAAAACCTACTTTTGTGTACTCCTCCGTGGATTTTTGTCCAATTTTCTTGAGCTTGGTGTCAAAATGTTCGCAGGAGCCTGTAGTTTAATAATTATCAAAAAAACGTTGAAATTTCGATTCAAGATGGCCGCCATATGCAAATGAACCTCTTCGGCTTATTTTATGTTTTACTTAAAAATCTATAACAAACTCATGGTTTACTCAAATGTGTTTACATTTCATATTCTACTTTCAGACATGATTCTGAGGTAGCTTGTCAAAGGAGAAGCCAATATTCATATAAGGGGCGCTGTAAATGCTTCAAGTTTATATCTCAGCATCCGTAAGGCGGATCGGACCGCCGCTTGGCATGCTGCTTCTATGGGCAAGGCTGTAGAGGGAAAATTAAGGACAACTGGATTCGAGCAAAATTGTGATTGTCATCGACCAATCAGCTGTCATCAGCTGTTTGACAACCTTAACAAGGTCCAATCATCATGGGATTTGACTGGTATGTCCCTGGGAGGCCTCCCTAAGAGCAGAAAAATTGTCATAACGATAGCCACTAGGGGGCGCTATGTCAAGAAAATATTATATATCTCTGTGAAAATTAAGCATATTGACACACAGTTTGCTTCTTTTTATACTCTGCAGAGGGCCTAACAACTTTGTAATTGCAAGTGTTGTCAAAAAATGCTTTGCTTTTTCTCAGTTTCCAAATGTTCAAAATTGAACCTTTTCGAACTAGTCCGTGGAATTTTGCGATATTCCCAAACAGTTGACTTTGTTGGAATCTGCAGAGTCTGTAGGTAAATAATTATCAAAAAAAGTTCAACATTTGGACAAACTTTTGTTGTAATAAAACAATTAATTGAAGCGTGGGGAGCTTTAAACATTCTTTTAGCTATAACTCAAACAAATTAAGTCTAATCAAGACCAACCATGACAGACGTATGTATGGTCCTACCCTGAAGAAGTATGTACAATATGATCAAAATTTACCAAAAGGGGGCGCTACAATTTGACAAAAACTGATTTAATTGGCCTTTTTATGTTATAGCGCCATCTAGGAATGCAGTGGCACGCCAACTTAATTATGACATCTGCTCCTCAGTCTGATCAAGCATGTGAAGTTTTAAAATTTTTGGGGAAAGTGTTTTTGAGTTATAGGTGTATATTAGTGTACACATATTGCAAATATTTGACTTGTGGAATACATGCTAGATCTCTCTTATTGTGAGGGGCCTGTAAGCTACATAGTAATAAAAGTGCAACAATTTTTTCATTCATTCATTATCTGTAACCGCTTATCCAGTTCAGGGTCGCGGTGGGTCCAGAGCCTACCTGGAATCATTGGGCGCAAGGCAACAATTTTTTGATCAGTATTAAAGTTCGGATCCTTAGGATTCAGCTAATACCACATATGTCCATGTTAGGTAAATATCCACATAGGAGTAAACGCTCAAATGTTTCTATATGTGCATTCATCCATCCATCCATCCATTATCTGTAACCGCTTATCCAACTTAGGGTCGCGGGGGGTCCAGAGCCTACCTGGAATCATCGGGCGCAAGGCGGGAATACACCCTGGAGGGGACGCCAGACCTTCACAGGGCAAATATGTGCATTCATGGCAGAGCTAAATATATGTGAAAGTAGTTATTTCTCACCAGCAGATGGCAGTCTAAAACTATACATTGTGCTGTTGAACTACAGTGGCTCTGAGACATTATGCAAAATGCAATGTGGAGCAAAGACCATAAGGCCCAGAAACACCTCCCTTGGCAGCAACATCCAGCAGGTGTGAAATGACTCAGCCAAGGAATTGACACTCTTTGGCCAGATGGTGGCGCTATAGCAAAGGGAAAAGCATTGCGGTCTATATCTCCTACACCGTAAGGCCTATAGATGAAATCTTTTTTTTCCCTTATTCCTTGACTTTAGACAAACTAATTTGCTATTGGATCATTTAGCTCAGCCCACTTAGATTTTGAGCTAATTTGCATAATTTGCAAAACATACTTTTGTCAATAAGTCTATGAATTTTTCACCAAGTCCCTTGAGCTTGGTGCCAAAACGTTCACATGAGTCTGACCCTAGGTAATTATAGAATTAATTGACATTTTGATTCATGATGGCAAATGAACCTCTTCAGCTTATCACAGGTTTTACTTGAACATCTCTAACTCCATACTTTGCTCAAATGGGTTCAAATTTAAGATTCCACTTATAGAAATGCTTTTAAAGGTAGCATGGCAGCGATGTAGGCCTATTGCTTCCAAACAGTCCTGTTAAGCGAGAACCCCGTTAATTGCCGCTTGCGGCTATATTTATTATTATTCTTTTTCTTTTTCTGCCATAAAACGAATCGCACAGCCCAAACCGTAAGGCCTAGACACTTGAGACTTGGTCAATAGGTAGTAGTCGGTCTCGCTACTCAGGCGCAAAATATCAGCCCAATTGGCCTCAAGGGGGCGCTACAGCGAAGGAAAACGCTTTCATTAAAAGATTTTCCACCCCGTGTGGCGTAGAGACGAAATCTATTTTTTCCCTGATTCCTTGGGTCCTGCCGAATCAAAAAGGTACATACAACCACTAAGCTCCGCCTACTTAGATTTTTTGCTATTTTGCATAATTTGCAAAACCTACTTTTGTGTACTCCTCCGTGGATTTTTGTCCAATTTTCTTGAGCTTGGTGTCAAAATGTTCGCAGGAGCCTGTAGTTTAATAATTATCAAAAAAACGTTGAAATTTCGATTCAAGATGGCCGCCATATGCAAATGAACCTCTTCGGCTTATTTTATGTTTTACTTAAAAATCTATAACAAACTCATGGTTTACTCA
This sequence comes from Hoplias malabaricus, assembly GCF_029633855.1. NCBI lineage: Eukaryota > Metazoa > Chordata > Actinopteri > Characiformes > Erythrinidae > Hoplias > Hoplias malabaricus. The sequence continues at coordinate 38,718,037 of NC_089820.1, forward strand.
AATGTGTTTACATTTCATATTCTACTTTCAGACATGATTCTGAGGTAGCTTGTCAAAGGAGAAGCCAATATTCATATAGGGGGCGCTGTAAATGCTTCAAGTTTATATCTCAGCATCCGTAAGGCGGATCAGACCGCCGCTTGGCATGCTGCTTCTATGGGCAAGGCTGTAGAGGGAAAATTAAGGACAACTCGATTCGAGCAAAATTGTGATTGTCATCGACCAATCAGCTGTCATCAGCTGTTTGACAACCTTAACAAGGTCCAATCATCATGGGATTTGACTGGTATGTCCCTGGGAGGCCTCCCTAAGAGCAGAAAAATTGTCATAACGATAGCCACTAGGGGGCGCTATATCAAGAAAATATTATATATCTCTGTGAAAATTAAGCATATTGACACGCAGTTTGCTTCTTTTTATACTCTGCAGAGGGCCTAACAACTTTGTATTTGCAAGTGTTGTCAAAAAATGCTTTGCTTTTTCTCAGTTTCCAAATGTTCAAAATTGAAGCTTTTCAAACTAGTCCGTGGAATTTTGCGATATTCACAAACAGTTGACCTTGTTGGAATCTGCAGAGTCTGTAGGTAAATAATTATCAAAAAAAGTTCAACATTTGGACAAACTTTTGTTGTAATAAAACAATTAATTGAAGTGTGGGGAGCTTTAAACATTCTTTTAGCTATAACTCAAACAAATTAAGTCCAATCAAGACCAAACGTGACAGAAGTATGTATGGTCTTGTCCTGAAGACGTATGTACAATATGATCAAAATTTACCAAAAGGGGGCGCTACAATTGGACAAAAACTGATTAAATGGGCTTTTTTATGTTATAGCGCCATCTAGGAACGCAGTGGCACCCCAACTTAATTATGACATCTGGTCCTCAGTCTGATCAAGTATGTGACGTTTTAAAATTTTTGGGGAAAGCATTTTTGAGTTATAGGTGTATATTAGTGTACACATATAGCTTATATTTGACTTGAGGAATACATGCTAGATCTGTGTTATTGGGAGTGGCCTGTAAGCTACATAGTAATAAAAGTGCAACAATTTTTTGTTAAAGTTCAGATCCTTAGGATTCAGCTGATACCGTACATGCCCATGTTAGGTAAATATCCACATAGGAGTACATGCTTAAATCTTTCTGTATGTGCTTTCATGGCTGATCTAAAAATATGGGAAAGTAGTCATTTCTCACCAGCAGATGGCAGTCTAAGACTATACATTGTGCTGTTGAACTACAGTGGCTCTGAGACATTATGCAAAATGCAATGTGGAGCAAAGACCATAAGGCCCAGAAACACCTCCCTTGGCAGCAAGGTCCAGCAGGTGTAAAATGACTCAGCCAAGGAAAATGACATTCTTTGGCCAGATGGTGGCGCTATAGCAAAGGGAAAAGCATTGAGGTCTATATCTCCTACACCGTAAGGCCTAGAGATGAAATCTTTTTGTCCCTTATTCCTTGGCTTAAGACAAACTAATTTGCTGTTGGATCATAAAGCTCAGCCCACTTAGATTTTGAGCTAATTTGCATAATTTGCAAAACATACTTTTGTCAATAAGTCTATGAATTTTTCACCAAGTCCCTTGAGCTTGGTGCCAAAACGTTCACATGAGTCTGACCCTAGGTAATTATAGAATTAATTGACATTTTGATTCATGATGGCAAATGAACCTCTTCAGCTTATCACAGGTTTTACTTGAACATCTCTAACTCCATACTTTGCTCAAATGGGTTCAAATTTAAGATTCCACTTATAGAAATGCTTTTAAAGGTAGCATGGCAGCGATGTAGGCCTATTGCTTCCAAACAGGCCTGTTAAGCGAGAACCCCGTTAATTGCCGCTTGCGGCTATATTTATTATTATTCTTTTTCTTTTTCTGCCATAAAACGAATCGCACAGCCCAAACCGTAAGGCCTAGACACTTGAGACTTGGTCAATAGGTAGTAGTCGGTCTCGCTACTCAGGCGCAAAATATCAGCCCAATTGGCCTCAAGGGGGCGCTACAGCGAAGGAAAACGCTTTCATTAAAAGATTTTCCACCCCGTGTGGCGTAGAGACGAAATCTTTTTTTTCCCTGATTCCTTGGGTCCTGCCGAATCAAAAAGGTACATACAACCACTAAGCTCCGCCTACTTAGATTTTTTGCTATTTTGCATAATTTGCAAAACCTACTTTTGTGTACTCCTCCGTGGATTTTTGTCCAATTTTCTTGAGCTTGGTGTCAAAATGTTCGCAGGAGCCTGTAGTTTAATAATTATCAAAAAAACGTTGAAATTTCGATTCAAGATGGCCGCCATATGCAAATGAACCTCTTCGGCTTATTTTATGTTTTACTTAAAAATCTATAACAAACTCATGGTTTACTCAAATGTGTTTACATTTCATATTCTACTTTCAGACATGATTCTGAGGTAGCTTGTCAAAGGAGAAGCCAATATTCATATAAGGGGCGCTGTAAATGCTTCAAGTTTATATCTCAGCATCCGTAAGGCGGATCGGACCGCCGCTTGGCATGCTGCTTCTATGGGCAAGGCTGTAGAGGGAAAATTAAGGACAACTGGATTCGAGCAAAATTGTGATTGTCATCGACCAATCAGCTGTCATCAGCTGTTTGACAACCTTAACAAGGTCCAATCATCATGGGATTTGACTGGTATGTCCCTGGGAGGCCTCCCTAAGAGCAGAAAAATTGTCATAACGATAGCCACTAGGGGGCGCTATGTCAAGAAAATATTATATATCTCTGTGAAAATTAAGCATATTGACACACAGTTTGCTTCTTTTTATACTCTGCAGAGGGCCTAACAACTTTGTAATTGCAAGTGTTGTCAAAAAATGCTTTGCTTTTTCTCAGTTTCCAAATGTTCAAAATTGAACCTTTTCGAACTAGTCCGTGGAATTTTGCGATATTCCCAAACAGTTGACTTTGTTGGAATCTGCAGAGTCTGTAGGTAAATAATTATCAAAAAAAGTTCAACATTTGGACAAACTTTTGTTGTAATAAAACAATTAATTGAAGCGTGGGGAGCTTTAAACATTCTTTTAGCTATAACTCAAACAAATTAAGTCTAATCAAGACCAACCATGACAGACGTATGTATGGTCCTACCCTGAAGAAGTATGTACAATATGATCAAAATTTACCAAAAGGGGGCGCTACAATTTGACAAAAACTGATTTAATTGGCCTTTTTATGTTATAGCGCCATCTAGGAATGCAGTGGCACGCCAACTTAATTATGACATCTGCTCCTCAGTCTGATCAAGCATGTGAAGTTTTAAAATTTTTGGGGAAAGTGTTTTTGAGTTATAGGTGTATATTAGTGTACACATATTGCAAATATTTGACTTGTGGAATACATGCTAGATCTCTCTTATTGTGAGGGGCCTGTAAGCTACATAGTAATAAAAGTGCAACAATTTTTTCATTCATTCATTATCTGTAACCGCTTATCCAGTTCAGGGTCGCGGTGGGTCCAGAGCCTACCTGGAATCATTGGGCGCAAGGCAACAATTTTTTGATCAGTATTAAAGTTCGGATCCTTAGGATTCAGCTAATACCACATATGTCCATGTTAGGTAAATATCCACATAGGAGTAAACGCTCAAATGTTTCTATATGTGCATTCATCCATCCATCCATCCATTATCTGTAACCGCTTATCCAACTTAGGGTCGCGGGGGGTCCAGAGCCTACCTGGAATCATCGGGCGCAAGGCGGGAATACACCCTGGAGGGGACGCCAGACCTTCACAGGGCAAATATGTGCATTCATGGCAGAGCTAAATATATGTGAAAGTAGTTATTTCTCACCAGCAGATGGCAGTCTAAAACTATACATTGTGCTGTTGAACTACAGTGGCTCTGAGACATTATGCAAAATGCAATGTGGAGCAAAGACCATAAGGCCCAGAAACACCTCCCTTGGCAGCAACATCCAGCAGGTGTGAAATGACTCAGCCAAGGAATTGACACTCTTTGGCCAGATGGTGGCGCTATAGCAAAGGGAAAAGCATTGCGGTCTATATCTCCTACACCGTAAGGCCTATAGATGAAATCTTTTTTTTCCCTTATTCCTTGACTTTAGACAAACTAATTTGCTATTGGATCATTTAGCTCAGCCCACTTAGATTTTGAGCTAATTTGCATAATTTGCAAAACATACTTTTGTCAATAAGTCTATGAATTTTTCACCAAGTCCCTTGAGCTTGGTGCCAAAACGTTCACATGAGTCTGACCCTAGGTAATTATAGAATTAATTGACATTTTGATTCATGATGGCAAATGAACCTCTTCAGCTTATCACAGGTTTTACTTGAACATCTCTAACTCCATACTTTGCTCAAATGGGTTCAAATTTAAGATTCCACTTATAGAAATGCTTTTAAAGGTAGCATGGCAGCGATGTAGGCCTATTGCTTCCAAACAGTCCTGTTAAGCGAGAACCCCGTTAATTGCCGCTTGCGGCTATATTTATTATTATTCTTTTTCTTTTTCTGCCATAAAACGAATCGCACAGCCCAAACCGTAAGGCCTAGACACTTGAGACTTGGTCAATAGGTAGTAGTCGGTCTCGCTACTCAGGCGCAAAATATCAGCCCAATTGGCCTCAAGGGGGCGCTACAGCGAAGGAAAACGCTTTCATTAAAAGATTTTCCACCCCGTGTGGCGTAGAGACGAAATCTTTTTTTTCCCTGATTCCTTGGGTCCTGCCGAATCAAAAAGGTACATACAACCACTAAGCTCCGCCTACTTAGATTTTTTGCTATTTTGCATAATTTGCAAAACCTACTTTTGTGTACTCCTCCGTGGATTTTTGTCCAATTTTCTTGAGCTTGGTGTCAAAATGTTCGCAGGAGCCTGTAGTTTAATAATTATCAAAAAAACGTTGAAATTTCGATTCAAGATGGCCGCCATATGCAAATGAACCTCTTCGGCTTATTTTATGTTTTACTTAAAAATCTATAACAAACTCATGGTTTACTCAAATGTGTTTACATTTCATATTCTACTTTCAGACATGATTCTGAGGTAGCTTGTCAAAGGAGAAGCCAATATTCATATAAGGGGCGCTGTAAATGCTTCAAGTTTATATCTCAGCATCCGTAAGGCGGATCGGACCGCCGCTTGGCATGCTGCTTCTATGGGCAAGGCTGTAGAGGGAAAATTAAGGACAACTGGATTCGAGCAAAATTGTGATTGTCATCGACCAATCAGCTGTCATCAGCTGTTTGACAACCTTAACAAGGTCCAATCATCATGGGATTTGACTGGTATGTCCCTGGGAGGCCTCCCTAAGAGCAGAAAAATTGTCATAACGATAGCCACTAGGGGGCGCTATGTCAAGAAAATATTATATATCTCTGTGAAAATTAAGCATATTGACACACAGTTTGCTTCTTTTTATACTCTGCAGAGGGCCTAACAACTTTGTAATTGCAAGTGTTGTCAAAAAATGCTTTGCTTTTTCTCAGTTTCCAAATGTTCAAAATTGAACCTTTTCGAACTAGTCCGTGGAATTTTGCGATATTCCCAAACAGTTGACTTTGTTGGAATCTGCAGAGTCTGTAGGTAAATAATTATCAAAAAAAGTTCAACATTTGGACAAACTTTTGTTGTAATAAAACAATTAATTGAAGCGTGGGGAGCTTTAAACATTCTTTTAGCTATAACTCAAACAAATTAAGTCTAATCAAGACCAACCATGACAGACGTATGTATGGTCCTACCCTGAAGAAGTATGTACAATATGATCAAAATTTACCAAAAGGGGGCGCTACAATTTGACAAAAACTGATTTAATTGGCCTTTTTATGTTATAGCGCCATCTAGGAATGCAGTGGCACGCCAACTTAATTATGACATCTGCTCCTCAGTCTGATCAAGCATGTGAAGTTTTAAAATTTTTGGGGAAAGTGTTTTTGAGTTATAGGTGTATATTAGTGTACACATATTGCAAATATTTGACTTGTGGAATACATGCTAGATCTCTCTTATTGTGAGGGGCCTGTAAGCTACATAGTAATAAAAGTGCAACAATTTTTTCATTCATTCATTATCTGTAACCGCTTATCCAGTTCAGGGTCGCGGTGGGTCCAGAGCCTACCTGGAATCATTGGGCGCAAGGCAACAATTTTTTGATCAGTATTAAAGTTCGGATCCTTAGGATTCAGCTAATACCACATATGTCCATGTTAGGTAAATATCCACATAGGAGTAAACGCTCAAATGTTTCTATATGTGCATTCATCCATCCATCCATCCATTATCTGTAACCGCTTATCCAACTTAGGGTCGCGGGGGGTCCAGAGCCTACCTGGAATCATCGGGCGCAAGGCGGGAATACACCCTGGAGGGGACGCCAGACCTTCACAGGGCAAATATGTGCATTCATGGCAGAGCTAAATATATGTGAAAGTAGTTATTTCTCACCAGCAGATGGCAGTCTAAAACTATACATTGTGCTGTTGAACTACAGTGGCTCTGAGACATTATGCAAAATGCAATGTGGAGCAAAGACCATAAGGCCCAGAAACACCTCCCTTGGCAGCAACATCCAGCAGGTGTGAAATGACTCAGCCAAGGAATTGACACTCTTTGGCCAGATGGTGGCGCTATAGCAAAGGGAAAAGCATTGCGGTCTATATCTCCTACACCGTAAGGCCTATAGATGAAATCTTTTTTTTCCCTTATTCCTTGACTTTAGACAAACTAATTTGCTATTGGATCATTTAGCTCAGCCCACTTAGATTTTGAGCTAATTTGCATAATTTGCAAAATATACTTTTGTCAATAAGTCTTTGAATTTTTGACCAATTCCCTTGAGCTTGGTGCCAAAACGTTCACGAGTCTGACCCTAGGTAATTATAGAACGAATGTTGACATTCTGATTCAAGATGGCCGCCATATGCAAATGAACCTCTTCAGCTTATCACAGGTTATACTTGAACATCTCTAACTCCTTCATACTTTGCTCAAATGGGTTCAAATTTCAGATTCTACTTATAGAAATGCTTTTAAAGGTAGCATGTCAGCGATGTAGGCCTATTGCTTCCAAACAGGCCTGTTAAGCGAGAACCCCGTTAATTGCCGCTTGCGGCTATATTTATTATTATTCTTTTTCTTTTTCTGCCATAAAACGAATCGCACAGCCCAAACCGTAAGGCCTAGACACTTGAGACTTGGTCAATAGGTAGTAGTCGGTCTCGCTACTCAGGCGCAAAATATCAGCCCAATTGGCCTCAAGGGGGCGCTACAGCGAAGGAAAACGCTTTCATTAAAAGATTTTCTACCCCGTGTGGCGTAGAGACGAAATCTTTTTTTTCCCTGATTCCTTGGGTCCTGCCGAATCAAAAAGGTACATACAACCACTAAGCTCCGCCTACTTAGATTTTTTGCTATTTTGCATAATTTGCAAAACCTACTTTTGTGTACTCCTCCGTGGATTTTTGTCCAATTTTCTTGAGCTTGGTGTCAAAATGTTCGCAGGAGCCTGTAGTTTAATAATTATCAAAAAAACGTTGAAATTTCGATTCAAGATGGCCGCCATATGCAAATGAACCTCTTCGGCTTATTTTATGTTTTACTTAAAAATCTATAACAAACTCATGGTTTACTCAAATGTGTTTACATTTCATATTCTACTTTCAGACATGATTCTGAGGTAGCTTGTCAAAGGAGAAGCCAATATTCATATAGGGGGCGCTGTAAATGCTTCAAGTTTATATCTCAGCATCCGTAAGGCGGATCAGACCGCCGCTTGGCATGCTGCTTCTATGGGCAAGGCTGTAGAGGGAAAATTAAGGACAACTCGATTCGAGCAAAATTGTGATTGTCATCGACCAATCAGCTGTCATCAGCTGTTTGACAACCTTAACAAGGTCCAATCATCATGGGATTTGACTGGTATGTCCCTGGGAGGCCTCCCTAAGAGCAGAAAAATTGTCATAACGATAGCCACTAGGGGGCGCTATATCAAGAAAATATTATATATCTCTGTGAAAATTAAGCATATTGACACGCAGTTTGCTTCTTTTTATACTCTGCAGAGGGCCTAACAACTTTGTAATTGCAAGTGTTGTCAAAAAATGCTTTGCTTTTTCTCAGTTTCCAAATGTTCAAAATTGAAGCTTTTCAAACTAGTCCGTGGAATTTTGCGATATTCACAAACAGTTGACCTTGTTGGAATCTGCAGAGTCTGTAGGTAAATAATTATCAAAAAAAGTTCAACATTTGGACAAACTTTTGTTGTAATAAAACAATTAATTGAAGTGTGGGGAGCTTTAAACATTCTTTTAGCTATAACTCAAACAAATTAAGTCCAATCAAGACCAAACGTGACAGAAGTATGTATGGTCTTGTCCTGAAGACGTATGTACAATATGATCAAAATTTACCAAAAGGGGGCGCTACAATTGGACAAAAACTGATTAAATGGGCTTTTTTATGTTATAGCGCCATCTAGGAACGCAGTGGCACCCCAACTTAATTATGACATCTGGTCCTCAGTCTGATCAAGTATGTGACGTTTTAAAATTTTTGGGGAAAGCATTTTTGAGTTATAGGTGTATATTAGTGTACACATATAGCTTATATTTGACTTGAGGAATACATGCTAGATCTGTGTTATTGGGAGTGGCCTGTAAGCTACATAGTAATAAAAGTGCAACAATTTTTTGTTAAAGTTCAGATCCTTAGGATTCAGCTGATACCGTACATGCCCATGTTAGGTAAATATCCACATAGGAGTACATGCTTAAATCTTTCTGTATGTGCTTTCATGGCTGATCTAAAAATATGGGAAAGTAGTCATTTCTCACCAGCAGATGGCAGTCTAAGACTATACATTGTGCTGTTGAACTACAGTGGCTCTGAGACATTATGCAAAATGCAATGTGGAGCAAAGACCATAAGGCCCAGAAACACCTCCCTTGGCAGCAAGGTCCAGCAGGTGTAAAATGACTCAGCCAAGGAAAATGACATTCTTTGGCCAGATGGTGGCGCTATAGCAAAGGGAAAAGCATTGAGGTCTATATCTCCTACACCGTAAGGCCTAGAGATGAAATCTTTTTGTCCCTTATTCCTTGGCTTAAGACAAACTAATTTGCTGTTGGATCATAAAGCTCAGCCCACTTAGATTTTGAGCTAATTTGCATAATTTGCAAAACATACTTTTGTCAATAAGTCTATGAATTTTTCACCAAGTCCCTTGAGCTTGGTGCCAAAACGTTCACATGAGTCTGACCCTAGGTAATTATAGAATTAATTGACATTTTGATTCATGATGGCAAATGAACCTCTTCAGCTTATCACAGGTTTTACTTGAACATCTCTAACTCCATACTTTGCTCAAATGGGTTCAAATTTAAGATTCCACTTATAGAAATGCTTTTAAAGGTAGCATGGCAGCGATGTAGGCCTATTGCTTCCAAACAGGCCTGTTAAGCGAGAACCCCGTTAATTGCCGCTTGCGGCTATATTTATTATTATTCTTTTTCTTTTTCTGCCATAAAACGAATCGCACAGCCCAAACCGTAAGGCCTAGACACTTGAGACTTGGTCAATAGGTAGTAGTCGGTCTCGCTACTCAGGCGCAAAATATCAGCCCAATTGGCCTCAAGGGGGCGCTACAGCGAAGGAAAACGCTTTCATTAAAAGATTTTCCACCCCGTGTGGCGTAGAGACGAAATCTTTTTTTTCCCTGATTCCTTGGGTCCTGCCGAATCAAAAAGGTACATACAACCACTAAGCTCCGCCTACTTAGATTTTTTGCTATTTTGCATAATTTGCAAAACCTACTTTTGTGTACTCCTCCGTGGATTTTTGTCCAATTTTCTTGAGCTTGGTGTCAAAATGTTCGCAGGAGCCTGTAGTTTAATAATTATCAAAAAAACGTTGAAATTTCGATTCAAGATGGCCGCCATATGCAAATGAACCTCTTCGGCTTATTTTATGTTTTACTTAAAAATCTATAACAAACTCATGGTTTACTCAAATGTGTTTACATTTCATATTCTACTTTCAGACATGATTCTGAGGTAGCTTGTCAAAGGAGAAGCCAATATTCATATAGGGGGCGCTGTAAATGCTTCAAGTTTATATCTCAGCATCCGTAAGGCGGATCAGACCGCCGCTTGGCATGCTGCTTCTATGGGCAAGGCTGTAGAGGGAAAATTAAGGACAACTCGATTCGAGCAAAATTGTGATTGTCATCGACCAATCAGCTGTCATCAGCTGTTTGACAACCTTAACAAGGTCCAATCATCATGGGATTTGACTGGTATGTCCCTGGGAGGCCTCCCTAAGAGCAGAAAAATTGTCATAACGATAGCCACTAGGGGGCGCTATATCAAGAAAATATTATATATCTCTGTGAAAATTAAGCATATTGACACGCAGTTTGCTTCTTTTTATACTCTGCAGAGGGCCTAACAACTTTGTAATTGCAAGTGTTGTCAAAAAATGCTTTGCTTTTTCTCAGTTTCCAAATGTTCAAAATTGAAGCTTTTCAAACTAGTCCGTGGAATTTTGCGATATTCACAAACAGTTGACCTTGTTGGAATCTGCAGAGTCTGTAGGTAAATAATTATCAAAAAAAGTTCAACATTTGGACAAACTTTTGTTGTAATAAAACAATTAATTGAAGTGTGGGGAGCTTTAAACATTCTTTTAGCTATAACTCAAACAAATTAAGTCCAATCAAGACCAAACGTGACAGAAGTATGTATGGTCTTGTCCTGAAGACGTATGTACAATATGATCAAAATTTACCAAAAGGGGGCGCTACAATTGGACAAAAACTGATTAAATGGGCTTTTTTATGTTATAGCGCCATCTAGGAACGCAGTGGCACCCCAACTTAATTATGACATCTGGTCCTCAGTCTGATCAAGTATGTGACGTTTTAAAATTTTTGGGGAAAGCATTTTTGAGTTATAGGTGTATATTAGTGTACACATATAGCTTATATTTGACTTGAGGAATACATGCTAGATCTGTGTTATTGGGAGTGGCCTGTAAGCTACATAGTAATAAAAGTGCAACAATTTTTTGTTAAAGTTCAGATCCTTAGGATTCAGCTGATACCGTACATGCCCATGTTAGGTAAATATCCACATAGGAGTACATGCTTAAATCTTTCTGTATGTGCTTTCATGGCTGATCTAAAAATATGGGAAAGTAGTCATTTCTCACCAGCAGATGGCAGTCTAAGACTATACATTGTGCTGTTGAACTACAGTGGCTCTGAGACATTATGCAAAATGCAATGTGGAGCAAAGACCATAAGGCCCAGAAACACCTCCCTTGGCAGCAAGGTCCAGCAGGTGTAAAATGACTCAGCCAAGGAAAATGACATTCTTTGGCCAGATGGTGGCGCTATAGCAAAGGGAAAAGCATTGAGGTCTATATCTCCTACACCGTAAGGCCTAGAGATGAAATCTTTTTGTCCCTTATTCCTTGGCTTAAGACAAACTAATTTGCTGTTGGATCATAAAGCTCAGCCCACTTAGATTTTGAGCTAATTTGCATAATTTGCAAAACATACTTTTGTCAATAAGTCTATGAATTTTTCACCAAGTCCCTTGAGCTTGGTGCCAAAACGTTCACATGAGTCTGACCCTAGGTAATTATAGAATTAATTGACATTTTGATTCATGATGGCAAATGAACCTCTTCAGCTTATCACAGGTTTTACTTGAACATCTCTAACTCCATACTTTGCTCAAATGGGTTCAAATTTAAGATTCCACTTATAGAAATGCTTTTAAAGGTAGCATGGCAGCGATGTAGGCCTATTGCTTCCAAACAGGCCTGTTAAGCGAGAACCCCGTTAATTGCCGCTTGCGGCTATATTTATTATTATTCTTTTTCTTTTTCTGCCATAAAACGAATCGCACAGCCCAAACCGTAAGGCCTAGACACTTGAGACTTGGTCAATAGGTAGTAGTCGGTCTCGCTACTCAGGCGCAAAATATCAGCCCAATTGGCCTCAAGGGGGCGCTACAGCGAAGGAAAACGCTTTCATTAAAAGATTTTCCACCCCGTGTGGCGTAGAGACGAAATCTTTTTTTTCCCTGATTCCTTGGGTCCTGCCGAATCAAAAAGGTACATACAACCACTAAGCTCCGCCTACTTAGATTTTTTGCTATTTTGCATAATTTGCAAAACCTACTTTTGTGTACTCCTCCGTGGATTTTTGTCCAATTTTCTTGAGCTTGGTGTCAAAATGTTCGCAGGAGCCTGTAGTTTAATAATTATCAAAAAAACGTTGAAATTTCGATTCAAGATGGCCGCCATATGCAAATGAACCTCTTCGGCTTATTTTATGTTTTACTTAAAAATCTATAACAAACTCATGGTTTACTCAAATGTGTTTACATTTCATATTCTACTTTCAGACATGATTCTGAGGTAGCTTGTCAAAGGAGAAGCCAATATTCATATAGGGGGCGCTGTAAATGCTTCAAGTTTATATCTCAGCATCCGTAAGGCGGATCAGACCGCCGCTTGGCATGCTGCTTCTATGGGCAAGGCTGTAGAGGGAAAATTAAGGACAACTCGATTCGAGCAAAATTGTGATTGTCATCGACCAATCAGCTGTCATCAGCTGTTTGACAACCTTAACAAGGTCCAATCATCATGGGATTTGACTGGTATGTCCCTGGGAGGCCTCCCTAAGAGCAGAAAAATTGTCATAACGATAGCCACTAGGGGGCGCTATATCAAGAAAATATTATATATCTCTGTGAAAATTAAGCATATTGACACGCAGTTTGCTTCTTTTTATACTCTGCAGAGGGCCTAACAACTTTGTAATTGCAAGTGTTGTCAAAAAATGCTTTGCTTTTTCTCAGTTTCCAAATGTTCAAAATTGAACCTTTTCGAACTAGTCCGTGGAATTTTGCGATATTCCCAAACAGTTGACTTTGTTGGAATCTGCAGAGTCTGTAGGTAAATAATTATCAAAAAAAGTTCAACATTTGGACAAACTTTTGTTGTAATAAAACAATTAATTGAAGCGTGGGGAGCTTTAAACATTCTTTTAGCTATAACTCAAACAAATTAAGTCTAATCAAGACCAACCATGACAGACGTATGTATGGTCCTACCCTGAAGAAGTATGTACAATATGATCAAAATTTACCAAAAGGGGGCGCTACAATTTGACAAAAACTGATTTAATTGGCCTTTTTATGTTATAGCGCCATCTAGGAATGCAGTGGCACGCCAACTTAATTATGACATCTGCTCCTCAGTCTGATCAAGCATGTGAAGTTTTAAAATTTTTGGGGAAAGTGTTTTTGAGTTATAGGTGTATATTAGTGTACACATATTGCAAATATTTGACTTGTGGAATACATGCTAGATCTCTCTTATTGTGAGGGGCCTGTAAGCTACATAGTAATAAAAGTGCAACAATTTTTTCATTCATTCATTATCTGTAACCGCTTATCCAGTTCAGGGTCGCGGTGGGTCCAGAGCCTACCTGGAATCATTGGGCGCAAGGCAACAATTTTTTGATCAGTATTAAAGTTCGGATCCTTAGGATTCAGCTAATACCACATATGTCCATGTTAGGTAAATATCCACATAGGAGTAAACGCTCAAATGTTTCTATATGTGCATTCATCCATCCATCCATCCATTATCTGTAACCGCTTATCCAACTTAGGGTCGCGGGGGGTCCAGAGCCTACCTGGAATCATCGGGCGCAAGGCGGGAATACACCCTGGAGGGGACGCCAGACCTTCACAGGGCAAATATGTGCATTCATGGCAGAGCTAAATATATGTGAAAGTAGTTATTTCTCACCAGCAGATGGCAGTCTAAAACTATACATTGTGCTGTTGAACTACAGTGGCTCTGAGACATTATGCAAAATGCAATGTGGAGCAAAGACCATAAGGCCCAGAAACACCTCCCTTGGCAGCAACATCCAGCAGGTGTGAAATGACTCAGCCAAGGAATTGACACTCTTTGGCCAGATGGTGGCGCTATAGCAAAGGGAAAAGCATTGCGGTCTATATCTCCTACACCGTAAGGCCTATAGATGAAATCTTTTTTTTCCCTTATTCCTTGACTTTAGACAAACTAATTTGCTATTGGATCATTTAGCTCAGCCCACTTAGATTTTGAGCTAATTTGCATAATTTGCAAAACATACTTTTGTCAATAAGTCTATGAATTTTTCACCAAGTCCCTTGAGCTTGGTGCCAAAACGTTCACATGAGTCTGACCCTAGGTAATTATAGAATTAATTGACATTTTGATTCATGATGGCAAATGAACCTCTTCAGCTTATCACAGGTTTTACTTGAACATCTCTAACTCCATACTTTGCTCAAATGGGTTCAAATTTAAGATTCCACTTATAGAAATGCTTTTAAAGGTAGCATGGCAGCGATGTAGGCCTATTGCTTCCAAACAGTCCTGTTAAGCGAGAACCCCGTTAATTGCCGCTTGCGGCTATATTTATTATTATTCTTTTTCTTTTTCTGCCATAAAACGAATCGCACAGCCCAAACCGTAAGGCCTAGACACTTGAGACTTGGTCAATAGGTAGTAGTCGGTCTCGCTACTCAGGCGCAAAATATCAGCCCAATTGGCCTCAAGGGGGCGCTACAGCGAAGGAAAACGCTTTCATTAAAAGATTTTCCACCCCGTGTGGCGTAGAGACGAAATCTTTTTTTTCCCTGATTCCTTGGGTCCTGCCGAATCAAAAAGGTACATACAACCACTAAGCTCCGCCTACTTAGATTTTTTGCTATTTTGCATAATTTGCAAAACCTACTTTTGTGTACTCCTCCGTGGATTTTTGTCCAATTTTCTTGAGCTTGGTGTCAAAATGTTCGCAGGAGCCTGTAGTTTAATAATTATCAAAAAAACGTTGAAATTTCGATTCAAGATGGCCGCCATATGCAAATGAACCTCTTCGGCTTATTTTATGTTTTACTTAAAAATCTATAACAAACTCATGGTTTACTCAAATGTGTTTACATTTCATATTCTACTTTCAGACATGATTCTGAGGTAGCTTGTCAAAGGAGAAGCCAATATTCATATAAGGGGCGCTGTAAATGCTTCAAGTTTATATCTCAGCATCCGTAAGGCGGATCGGACCGCCGCTTGGCATGCTGCTTCTATGGGCAAGGCTGTAGAGGGAAAATTAAGGACAACTGGATTCGAGCAAAATTGTGATTGTCATCGACCAATCAGCTGTCATCAGCTGTTTGACAACCTTAACAAGGTCCAATCATCATGGGATTTGACTGGTATGTCCCTGGGAGGCCTCCCTAAGAGCAGAAAAATTGTCATAACGATAGCCACTAGGGGGCGCTATGTCAAGAAAATATTATATATCTCTGTGAAAATTAAGCATATTGACACACAGTTTGCTTCTTTTTATACTCTGCAGAGGGCCTAACAACTTTGTAATTGCAAGTGTTGTCAAAAAATGCTTTGCTTTTTCTCAGTTTCCAAATGTTCAAAATTGAACCTTTTCGAACTAGTCCGTGGAATTTTGCGATATTCCCAAACAGTTGACTTTGTTGGAATCTGCAGAGTCTGTAGGTAAATAATTATCAAAAAAAGTTCAACATTTGGACAAACTTTTGTTGTAATAAAACAATTAATTGAAGCGTGGGGAGCTTTAAACATTCTTTTAGCTATAACTCAAACAAATTAAGTCTAATCAAGACCAACCATGACAGACGTATGTATGGTCCTACCCTGAAGAAGTATGTACAATATGATCAAAATTTACCAAAAGGGGGCGCTACAATTTGACAAAAACTGATTTAATTGGCCTTTTTATGTTATAGCGCCATCTAGGAATGCAGTGGCACGCCAACTTAATTATGACATCTGCTCCTCAGTCTGATCAAGCATGTGAAGTTTTAAAATTTTTGGGGAAAGTGTTTTTGAGTTATAGGTGTATATTAGTGTACACATATTGCAAATATTTGACTTGTGGAATACATGCTAGATCTCTCTTATTGTGAGGGGCCTGTAAGCTACATAGTAATAAAAGTGCAACAATTTTTTCATTCATTCATTATCTGTAACCGCTTATCCAGTTCAGGGTCGCGGTGGGTCCAGAGCCTACCTGGAATCATTGGGCGCAAGGCAACAATTTTTTGATCAGTATTAAAGTTCGGATCCTTAGGATTCAGCTAATACCACATATGTCCATGTTAGGTAAATATCCACATAGGAGTAAACGCTCAAATGTTTCTATATGTGCATTCATCCATCCATCCATCCATTATCTGTAACCGCTTATCCAACTTAGGGTCGCGGGGGGTCCAGAGCCTACCTGGAATCATCGGGCGCAAGGCGGGAATACACCCTGGAGGGGACGCCAGACCTTCACAGGGCAAATATGTGCATTCATGGCAGAGCTAAATATATGTGAAAGTAGTTATTTCTCACCAGCAGATGGCAGTCTAAAACTATACATTGTGCTGTTGAACTACAGTGGCTCTGAGACATTATGCAAAATGCAATGTGGAGCAAAGACCATAAGGCCCAGAAACACCTCCCTTGGCAGCAACATCCAGCAGGTGTGAAATGACTCAGCCAAGGAATTGACACTCTTTGGCCAGATGGTGGCGCTATAGCAAAGGGAAAAGCATTGCGGTCTATATCTCCTACACCGTAAGGCCTATAGATGAAATCTTTTTTTTCCCTTATTCCTTGACTTTAGACAAACTAATTTGCTATTGGATCATTTAGCTCAGCCCACTTAGATTTTGAGCTAATTTGCATAATTTGCAAAATATACTTTTGTCAATAAGTCTTTGAATTTTTGACCAATTCCCTTGAGCTTGGTGCCAAAACGTTCACGAGTCTGACCCTAGGTAATTATAGAACGAATGTTGACATTCTGATTCAAGATGGCCGCCATATGCAAATGAACCTCTTCAGCTTATCACAGGTTATACTTGAACATCTCTAACTCCTTCATACTTTGCTCAAATGGGTTCAAATTTCAGATTCTACTTATAGAAATGCTTTTAAAGGTAGCATGTCAGCGATGTAGGCCTATTGCTTCCAAACAGGCCTGTTAAGCGAGAACCCCGTTAATTGCCGCTTGCGGCTATATTTATTATTATTCTTTTTCTTTTTCTGCCATAAAACGAATCGCACAGCCCAAACCGTAAGGCCTAGACACTTGAGACTTGGTCAATAGGTAGTAGTCGGTCTCGCTACTCAGGCGCAAAATATCAGCCCAATTGGCCTCAAGGGGGCGCTACAGCGAAGGAAAACGCTTTCATTAAAAGATTTTCTACCCCGTGTGGCGTAGAGACGAAATCTTTTTTTTCCCTGATTCCTTGGGTCCTGCCGAATCAAAAAGGTACATACAACCACTAAGCTCCGCCTACTTAGATTTTTTGCTATTTTGCATAATTTGCAAAACCTACTTTTGTGTACTCCTCCGTGGATTTTTGTCCAATTTTCTTGAGCTTGGTGTCAAAATGTTCGCAGGAGCCTGTAGTTTAATAATTATCAAAAAAACGTTGAAATTTCGATTCAAGATGGCCGCCATATGCAAATGAACCTCTTCGGCTTATTTTATGTTTTACTTAAAAATCTATAACAAACTCATGGTTTACTCAAATGTGTTTACATTTCATATTCTACTTTCAGACATGATTCTGAGGTAGCTTGTCAAAGGAGAAGCCAATATTCATATAGGGGGCGCTGTAAATGCTTCAAGTTTATATCTCAGCATCCGTAAGGCGGATCAGACCGCCGCTTGGCATGCTGCTTCTATGGGCAAGGCTGTAGAGGGAAAATTAAGGACAACTCGATTCGAGCAAAATTGTGATTGTCATCGACCAATCAGCTGTCATCAGCTGTTTGACAACCTTAACAAGGTCCAATCATCATGGGATTTGACTGGTATGTCCCTGGGAGGCCTCCCTAAGAGCAGAAAAATTGTCATAACGATAGCCACTAGGGGGCGCTATATCAAGAAAATATTATATATCTCTGTGAAAATTAAGCATATTGACACGCAGTTTGCTTCTTTTTATACTCTGCAGAGGGCCTAACAACTTTGTAATTGCAAGTGTTGTCAAAAAATGCTTTGCTTTTTCTCAGTTTCCAAATGTTCAAAATTGAAGCTTTTCAAACTAGTCCGTGGAATTTTGCGATATTCACAAACAGTTGACCTTGTTGGAATCTGCAGAGTCTGTAGGTAAATAATTATCAAAAAAAGTTCAACATTTGGACAAACTTTTGTTGTAATAAAACAATTAATTGAAGTGTGGGGAGCTTTAAACATTCTTTTAGCTATAACTCAAACAAATTAAGTCCAATCAAGACCAAACGTGACAGAAGTATGTATGGTCTTGTCCTGAAGACGTATGTACAATATGATCAAAATTTACCAAAAGGGGGCGCTACAATTGGACAAAAACTGATTAAATGGGCTTTTTTATGTTATAGCGCCATCTAGGAACGCAGTGGCACCCCAACTTAATTATGACATCTGGTCCTCAGTCTGATCAAGTATGTGACGTTTTAAAATTTTTGGGGAAAGCATTTTTGAGTTATAGGTGTATATTAGTGTACACATATAGCTTATATTTGACTTGAGGAATACATGCTAGATCTGTGTTATTGGGAGTGGCCTGTAAGCTACATAGTAATAAAAGTGCAACAATTTTTTGTTAAAGTTCAGATCCTTAGGATTCAGCTGATACCGTACATGCCCATGTTAGGTAAATATCCACATAGGAGTACATGCTTAAATCTTTCTGTATGTGCTTTCATGGCTGATCTAAAAATATGGGAAAGTAGTCATTTCTCACCAGCAGATGGCAGTCTAAGACTATACATTGTGCTGTTGAACTACAGTGGCTCTGAGACATTATGCAAAATGCAATGTGGAGCAAAGACCATAAGGCCCAGAAACACCTCCCTTGGCAGCAAGGTCCAGCAGGTGTAAAATGACTCAGCCAAGGAAAATGACATTCTTTGGCCAGATGGTGGCGCTATAGCAAAGGGAAAAGCATTGAGGTCTATATCTCCTACACCGTAAGGCCTAGAGATGAAATCTTTTTGTCCCTTATTCCTTGGCTTAAGACAAACTAATTTGCTGTTGGATCATAAAGCTCAGCCCACTTAGATTTTGAGCTAATTTGCATAATTTGCAAAACATACTTTTGTCAATAAGTCTATGAATTTTTCACCAAGTCCCTTGAGCTTGGTGCCAAAACGTTCACATGAGTCTGACCCTAGGTAATTATAGAATTAATTGACATTTTGATTCATGATGGCAAATGAACCTCTTCAGCTTATCACAGGTTTTACTTGAACATCTCTAACTCCATACTTTGCTCAAATGGGTTCAAATTTAAGATTCCACTTATAGAAATGCTTTTAAAGGTAGCATGGCAGCGATGTAGGCCTATTGCTTCCAAACAGGCCTGTTAAGCGAGAACCCCGTTAATTGCCGCTTGCGGCTATATTTATTATTATTCTTTTTCTTTTTCTGCCATAAAACGAATCGCACAGCCCAAACCGTAAGGCCTAGACACTTGAGACTTGGTCAATAGGTAGTAGTCGGTCTCGCTACTCAGGCGCAAAATATCAGCCCAATTGGCCTCAAGGGGGCGCTACAGCGAAGGAAAACGCTTTCATTAAAAGATTTTCCACCCCGTGTGGCGTAGAGACGAAATCTTTTTTTTCCCTGATTCCTTGGGTCCTGCCGAATCAAAAAGGTACATACAACCACTAAGCTCCGCCTACTTAGATTTTTTGCTATTTTGCATAATTTGCAAAACCTACTTTTGTGTACTCCTCCGTGGATTTTTGTCCAATTTTCTTGAGCTTGGTGTCAAAATGTTCGCAGGAGCCTGTAGTTTAATAATTATCAAAAAAACGTTGAAATTTCGATTCAAGATGGCCGCCATATGCAAATGAACCTCTTCGGCTTATTTTATGTTTTACTTAAAAATCTATAACAAACTCATGGTTTACTCAAATGTGTTTACATTTCATATTCTACTTTCAGACATGATTCTGAGGTAGCTTGTCAAAGGAGAAGCCAATATTCATATAGGGGGCGCTGTAAATGCTTCAAGTTTATATCTCAGCATCCGTAAGGCGGATCAGACCGCCGCTTGGCATGCTGCTTCTATGGGCAAGGCTGTAGAGGGAAAATTAAGGACAACTCGATTCGAGCAAAATTGTGATTGTCATCGACCAATCAGCTGTCATCAGCTGTTTGACAACCTTAACAAGGTCCAATCATCATGGGATTTGACTGGTATGTCCCTGGGAGGCCTCCCTAAGAGCAGAAAAATTGTCATAACGATAGCCACTAGGGGGCGCTATATCAAGAAAATATTATATATCTCTGTGAAAATTAAGCATATTGACACGCAGTTTGCTTCTTTTTATACTCTGCAGAGGGCCTAACAACTTTGTAATTGCAAGTGTTGTCAAAAAATGCTTTGCTTTTTCTCAGTTTCCAAATGTTCAAAATTGAAGCTTTTCAAACTAGTCCGTGGAATTTTGCGATATTCACAAACAGTTGACCTTGTTGGAATCTGCAGAGTCTGTAGGTAAATAATTATCAAAAAAAGTTCAACATTTGGACAAACTTTTGTTGTAATAAAACAATTAATTGAAGTGTGGGGAGCTTTAAACATTCTTTTAGCTATAACTCAAACAAATTAAGTCCAATCAAGACCAAACGTGACAGAAGTATGTATGGTCTTGTCCTGAAGACGTATGTACAATATGATCAAAATTTACCAAAAGGGGGCGCTACAATTGGACAAAAACTGATTAAATGGGCTTTTTTATGTTATAGCGCCATCTAGGAACGCAGTGGCACCCCAACTTAATTATGACATCTGGTCCTCAGTCTGATCAAGTATGTGACGTTTTAAAATTTTTGGGGAAAGCATTTTTGAGTTATAGGTGTATATTAGTGTACACATATAGCTTATATTTGACTTGAGGAATACATGCTAGATCTGTGTTATTGGGAGTGGCCTGTAAGCTACATAGTAATAAAAGTGCAACAATTTTTTGTTAAAGTTCAGATCCTTAGGATTCAGCTGATACCGTACATGCCCATGTTAGGTAAATATCCACATAGGAGTACATGCTTAAATCTTTCTGTATGTGCTTTCATGGCTGATCTAAAAATATGGGAAAGTAGTCATTTCTCACCAGCAGATGGCAGTCTAAGACTATACATTGTGCTGTTGAACTACAGTGGCTCTGAGACATTATGCAAAATGCAATGTGGAGCAAAGACCATAAGGCCCAGAAACACCTCCCTTGGCAGCAAGGTCCAGCAGGTGTAAAATGACTCAGCCAAGGAAAATGACATTCTTTGGCCAGATGGTGGCGCTATAGCAAAGGGAAAAGCATTGAGGTCTATATCTCCTACACCGTAAGGCCTAGAGATGAAATCTTTTTGTCCCTTATTCCTTGGCTTAAGACAAACTAATTTGCTGTTGGATCATAAAGCTCAGCCCACTTAGATTTTGAGCTAATTTGCATAATTTGCAAAACATACTTTTGTCAATAAGTCTATGAATTTTTCACCAAGTCCCTTGAGCTTGGTGCCAAAACGTTCACATGAGTCTGACCCTAGGTAATTATAGAATTAATTGACATTTTGATTCATGATGGCAAATGAACCTCTTCAGCTTATCACAGGTTTTACTTGAACATCTCTAACTCCATACTTTGCTCAAATGGGTTCAAATTTAAGATTCCACTTATAGAAATGCTTTTAAAGGTAGCATGGCAGCGATGTAGGCCTATTGCTTCCAAACAGGCCTGTTAAGCGAGAACCCCGTTAATTGCCGCTTGCGGCTATATTTATTATTATTCTTTTTCTTTTTCTGCCATAAAACGAATCGCACAGCCCAAACCGTAAGGCCTAGACACTTGAGACTTGGTCAATAGGTAGTAGTCGGTCTCGCTACTCAGGCGCAAAATATCAGCCCAATTGGCCTCAAGGGGGCGCTACAGCGAAGGAAAACGCTTTCATTAAAAGATTTTCCACCCCGTGTGGCGTAGAGACGAAATCTTTTTTTTCCCTGATTCCTTGGGTCCTGCCGAATCAAAAAGGTACTTACAACCACTAAGCTCCGCCTACTTAGATTTTTTGCTATTTTGCATAATTTGCAAAACCTACTTTTGTGTACTCCTCCGTGGATTTTTGTCCAATTTTCTTGAGCTTGGTGTCAAAATGTTCGCAGGAGCCTGTAGTTTAATAATTATCAAAAAAACGTTGAAATTTCGATTCAAGATGGCCGCCATATGCAAATGAACCTCTTCGGCTTATTTTATGTTTTACTTAAAAATCTATAACAAACTCATGGTTTACTCAAATGTGTTTACATTTCATATTCTACTTTCAGACATGATTCTGAGGTAGCTTGTCAAAGGAGAAGCCAATATTCATATAGGGGGCGCTGTAAATGCTTCAAGTTTATATCTCAGCATCCGTAAGGCGGATCGGACCGCCGCTTGGCATGCTGCTTCTATGGGCAAGGCTGTAGAGGGAAAATTAAGGACAACTCGATTCGAGCAAAATTGTGATTGTCATCGACCAATCAGCTGTCATCAGCTGTTTGACAACCTTAACAAGGTCCAATCATCATGGGATTTGACTGGTATGTCCCTGGGAGGCCTCCCTAAGAGCAGAAAAATTGTCATAACGATAGCCACTAGGGGGCGCTATATCAAGAAAATATTATATATCTCTGTGAAAATTAAGCATATTGACACGCAGTTTGCTTCTTTTTATACTCTGCAGAGGGCCTAACAACTTTGTAATTGCAAGTGTTGTCAAAAAATGCTTTGCTTTTTCTCAGTTTCCAAATGTTCAAAATTGAAGCTTTTCGAACTAGTCCGTGGAATTTTGCGATATTCACAAACAGTTGACCTTGTTGGAATCTGCAGAGTCTGTAGGTAAATAATTATCAAAAAAAGTTCAACATTTGGACAAACTTTTGTTGTAATAAAACAATTAATTGAAGTGTGGGGAGCTTTAAACATTCTTTTAGCTATAACTCAAACAAATTAAGTCCAATCAAGACCAAACGTGACAGAAGTATGTATGGTCTTGTCCTGAAGACGTATGTACAATATGATCAAAATTTACCAAAAGGGGGCGCTACAATTGGACAAAAACTGATTAAATGGGCTTTTTTATGTTATAGCGCCATCTAGGAACGCAGTGGCACCCCAACTTAATTATGACATCTGGTCCTCAGTCTGATCAAGTATGTGACGTTTTAAAATTTTTGGGGAAAGCATTTTTGAGTTATAGGTGTATATTAGTGTACACATATAGCTTATATTTGACTTGAGGAATACATGCTAGATCTGTGTTATTGGGAGTGGCCTGTAAGCTACATAGTAATAAAAGTGCAACAATTTTTTGTTAAAGTTCAGATCCTTAGGATTCAGCTGATACCGTACATGCCCATGTTAGGTAAATATCCACATAGGAGTACATGCTTAAATCTTTCTGTATGTGCTTTCATGGCTGATCTAAAAATATGGGAAAGTAGTCATTTCTCACCAGCAGATGGCAGTCTAAGACTATACATTGTGCTGTTGAACTACAGTGGCTCTGAGACATTATGCAAAATGCAATGTGGAGCAAAGACCATAAGGCCCAGAAACACCTCCCTTGGCAGCAAGGTCCAGCAGGTGTAAAATGACTCAGCCAAGGAAAATGACATTCTTTGGCCAGATGGTGGCGCTATAGCAAAGGGAAAAGCATTGAGGTCTATATCTCCTACACCGTAAGGCCTAGAGATGAAATCTTTTTGTCCCTTATTCCTTGGCTTAAGACAAACTAATTTGCTGTTGGATCATAAAGCTCAGCCCACTTAGATTTTGAGCTAATTTGCATAATTTGCAAAACATACTTTTGTCAATAAGTCTATGAATTTTTCACCAAGTCCCTTGAGCTTGGTGCCAAAACGTTCACATGAGTCTGACCCTAGGTAATTATAGAATTAATTGACATTTTGATTCATGATGGCAAATGAACCTCTTCAGCTTATCACAGGTTTTACTTGAACATCTCTAACTCCATACTTTGCTCAAATGGGTTCAAATTTAAGATTCCACTTATAGAAATGCTTTTAAAGGTAGCATGGCAGCGATGTAGGCCTATTGCTTCCAAACAGGCCTGTTAAGCGAGAACCCCGTTAATTGCCGCTTGCGGCTATATTTATTATTATTCTTTTTCTTTTTCTGCCATAAAACGAATCGCACAGCCCAAACCGTAAGGCCTAGACACTTGAGACTTGGTCAATAGGTAGTAGTCGGTCTCGCTACTCAGGCGCAAAATATCAGCCCAATTGGCCTCAAGGGGGCGCTACAGCGAAGGAAAACGCTTTCATTAAAAGATTTTCCACCCCGTGTGGCGTAGAGACGAAATCTTTTTTTTCCCTGATTCCTTGGGTCCTGCCGAATCAAAAAGGTACATACAACCACTAAGCTCCGCCTACTTAGATTTTTTGCTATTTTGCATAATTTGCAAAACCTACTTTTGTGTACTCCTCCGTGGATTTTTGTCCAATTTTCTTGAGCTTGGTGTCAAAATGTTCGCAGGAGCCTGTAGTTTAATAATTATCAAAAAAACGTTGAAATTTCGATTCAAGATGGCCGCCATATGCAAATGAACCTCTTCGGCTTATTTTATGTTTTACTTAAAAATCTATAACAAACTCATGGTTTACTCAAATGTGTTTACATTTCATATTCTACTTTCAGACATGATTCTGAGGTAGCTTGTCAAAGGAGAAGCCAATATTCATATAGGGGGCGCTGTAAATGCTTCAAGTTTATATCTCAGCATCCGTAAGGCGGATCAGACCGCCGCTTGGCATGCTGCTTCTATGGGCAAGGCTGTAGAGGGAAAATTAAGGACAACTCGATTCGAGCAAAATTGTGATTGTCATCGACCAATCAGCTGTCATCAGCTGTTTGACAACCTTAACAAGGTCCAATCATCATGGGATTTGACTGGTATGTCCCTGGGAGGCCTCCCTAAGAGCAGAAAAATTGTCATAACGATAGCCACTAGGGGGCGCTATATCAAGAAAATATTATATATCTCTGTGAAAATTAAGCATATTGACACGCAGTTTGCTTCTTTTTATACTCTGCAGAGGGCCTAACAACTTTGTAATTGCAAGTGTTGTCAAAAAATGCTTTGCTTTTTCTCAGTTTCCAAATGTTCAAAATTGAAGCTTTTCAAACTAGTCCGTGGAATTTTGCGATATTCACAAACAGTTGACCTTGTTGGAATCTGCAGAGTCTGTAGGTAAATAATTATCAAAAAAAGTTCAACATTTGGACAAACTTTTGTTGTAATAAAACAATTAATTGAAGTGTGGGGAGCTTTAAACATTCTTTTAGCTATAACTCAAACAAATTAAGTCCAATCAAGACCAAACGTGACAGAAGTATGTATGGTCTTGTCCTGAAGACGTATGTACAATATGATCAAAATTTACCAAAAGGGGGCGCTACAATTGGACAAAAACTGATTAAATGGGCTTTTTTATGTTATAGCGCCATCTAGGAACGCAGTGGCACCCCAACTTAATTATGACATCTGGTCCTCAGTCTGATCAAGTATGTGACGTTTTAAAATTTTTGGGGAAAGCATTTTTGAGTTATAGGTGTATATTAGTGTACACATATAGCTTATATTTGACTTGAGGAATACATGCTAGATCTGTGTTATTGGGAGTGGCCTGTAAGCTACATAGTAATAAAAGTGCAACAATTTTTTGTTAAAGTTCAGATCCTTAGGATTCAGCTGATACCGTACATGCCCATGTTAGGTAAATATCCACATAGGAGTACATGCTTAAATCTTTCTGTATGTGCTTTCATGGCTGATCTAAAAATATGGGAAAGTAGTCATTTCTCACCAGCAGATGGCAGTCTAAGACTATACATTGTGCTGTTGAACTACAGTGGCTCTGAGACATTATGCAAAATGCAATGTGGAGCAAAGACCATAAGGCCCAGAAACACCTCCCTTGGCAGCAAGGTCCAGCAGGTGTAAAATGACTCAGCCAAGGAAAATGACATTCTTTGGCCAGATGGTGGCGCTATAGCAAAGGGAAAAGCATTGAGGTCTATATCTCCTACACCGTAAGGCCTAGAGATGAAATCTTTTTGTCCCTTATTCCTTGGCTTAAGACAAACTAATTTGCTGTTGGATCATAAAGCTCAGCCCACTTAGATTTTGAGCTAATTTGCATAATTTGCAAAACATACTTTTGTCAATAAGTCTATGAATTTTTCACCAAGTCCCTTGAGCTTGGTGCCAAAACGTTCACATGAGTCTGACCCTAGGTAATTATAGAATTAATTGACATTTTGATTCATGATGGCAAATGAACCTCTTCAGCTTATCACAGGTTTTACTTGAACATCTCTAACTCCATACTTTGCTCAAATGGGTTCAAATTTAAGATTCCACTTATAGAAATGCTTTTAAAGGTAGCATGGCAGCGATGTAGGCCTATTGCTTCCAAACAGGCCTGTTAAGCGAGAACCCCGTTAATTGCCGCTTGCGGCTATATTTATTATTATTCTTTTTCTTTTTCTGCCATAAAACGAATCGCACAGCCCAAACCGTAAGGCCTAGACACTTGAGACTTGGTCAATAGGTAGTAGTCGGTCTCGCTACTCAGGCGCAAAATATCAGCCCAATTGGCCTCAAGGGGGCGCTACAGCGAAGGAAAACGCTTTCATTAAAAGATTTTCCACCCCGTGTGGCGTAGAGACGAAATCTTTTTTTTCCCTGATTCCTTGGGTCCTGCCGAATCAAAAAGGTACATACAACCACTAAGCTCCGCCTACTTAGATTTTTTGCTATTTTGCATAATTTGCAAAACCTACTTTTGTGTACTCCTCCGTGGATTTTTGTCCAATTTTCTTGAGCTTGGTGTCAAAATGTTCGCAGGAGCCTGTAGTTTAATAATTATCAAAAAAACGTTGAAATTTCGATTCAAGATGGCCGCCATATGCAAATGAACCTCTTCGGCTTATTTTATGTTTTACTTAAAAATCTATAACAAACTCATGGTTTACTCAAATGTGTTTACATTTCATATTCTACTTTCAGACATGATTCTGAGGTAGCTTGTCAAATGAGAAGCCAATATTCATATAGGGGGCGCTGTAAATGCTTCAAGTTTATATCTCAGCATCCGTAAGGCGGATCAGACCGCCGCTTGGCATGCTGCTTCTATGGGCAAGGCTGTAGAGGGAAAATTAAGGACAACTCGATTCGAGCAAAATTGTGATTGTCATCGACCAATCAGCTGTCATCAGCTGTTTGACAACCTTAACAAGGTCCAATCATCATGGGATTTGACTGGTATGTCCCTGGGAGGCCTCCCTAAGAGCAGAAAAATTGTCATAACGATAGCCACTAGGGGGCGCTATATCAAGAAAATATTATATATCTCTGTGAAAATTAAGCATATTGACACGCAGTTTGCTTCTTTTTATACTCTGCAGAGGGCCTAACAACTTTTTAATTGCAAGTGTTGTCAAAAAATGCTTTGCTTTTTCTCAGTTTCCAAATGTTCAAAATTGAAGCTTTTCGAACTAGTCCGTGGAATTTTGCGATATTCACAAACAGTTGACCTTGTTGGAATCTGCAGAGTCTGTAGGTAAATAATTATCAAAAAAAGTTCAACATTTGGACAAACTTTTGTTGTAATAAAACAATTAATTGAAGTGTGGGGAGCTTTAAACATTCTTTTAGCTATAACTCAAACAAATTAAGTCCAATCAAGACCAAACGTGACAGAAGTATGTATGGTCTTGTCCTGAAGACGTATGTACAATATGATCAAAATTTACCAAAAGGGGGCGCTACAATTGGACAAAAACTGATTAAATGGGCTTTTTTATGTTATAGCGCCATCTAGGAACGCAGTGGCACCCCAACTTAATTATGACATCTGGTCCTCAGTCTGATCAAGTATGTGACGTTTTAAAATTTTTGGGGAAAGCATTTTTGAGTTATAGGTGTATATTAGTGTACACATATAGCTTATATTTGACTTGAGGAATACATGCTAGATCTGTGTTATTGGGAGTGGCCTGTAAGCTACATAGTAATAAAAGTGCAACAATTTTTTGTTAAAGTTCAGATCCTTAGGATTCAGCTGATACCGTACATGCCCATGTTAGGTAAATATCCACATAGGAGTACATGCTTAAATCTTTCTGTATGTGCTTTCATGGCTGATCTAAAAATATGGGAAAGTAGTCATTTCTCACCAGCAGATGGCAGTCTAAGACTATACATTGTGCTGTTGAACTACAGTGGCTCTGAGACATTATGCAAAATGCAATGTGGAGCAAAGACCATAAGGCCCAGAAACACCTCCCTTGGCAGCAAGGTCCAGCAGGTGTAAAATGACTCAGCCAAGGAAAATGACATTCTTTGGCCAGATGGTGGCGCTATAGCAAAGGGAAAAGCATTGAGGTCTATATCTCCTACACCGTAAGGCCTAGAGATGAAATCTTTTTGTCCCTTATTCCTTGGCTTAAGACAAACTAATTTGCTGTTGGATCATAAAGCTCAGCCCACTTAGATTTTGAGCTAATTTGCATAATTTGCAAAACATACTTTTGTCAATAAGTCTATGAATTTTTCACCAAGTCCCTTGAGCTTGGTGCCAAAACGTTCACATGAGTCTGACCCTAGGTAATTATAGAATTAATTGACATTTTGATTCATGATGGCAAATGAACCTCTTCAGCTTATCACAGGTTTTACTTGAACATCTCTAACTCCATACTTTGCTCAAATGGGTTCAAATTTAAGATTCCACTTATAGAAATGCTTTTAAAGGTAGCATGGCAGCGATGTAGGCCTATTGCTTCCAAACAGGCCTGTTAAGCGAGAACCCCGTTAATTGCCGCTTGCGGCTATATTTATTATTATTCTTTTTCTTTTTCTGCCATAAAACGAATCGCACAGCCCAAACCGTAAGGCCTAGACACTTGAGACTTGGTCAATAGGTAGTAGTCGGTCTCGCTACTCAGGCGCAAAATATCAGCCCAATTGGCCTCAAGGGGGCGCTACAGCGAAGGAAAACGCTTTCATTAAAAGATTTTCCACCCCGTGTGGCGTAGAGACGAAATCTTTTTTTTCCCTGATTCCTTGGGTCCTGCTGAATCAAAAAGGTACATACAACCACTAAGCTCCGCCTACTTAGATTTTTTGCTATTTTGCATAATTTGCAAAACCTACTTTTGTGTACTCCTCCGTGGATTTTTGTCCAATTTTCTTGAGCTTGGTGTCAAAATGTTCGCAGGAGTCTGTAGCTTAATAATTATCAATAAAAATTTGAAATTTCGATTCAAGATGGCCGCCATATGCAAATGAACCTCTTCGGCTTATTTTATGTTTTACTTAAAAATCTATAACAAACTCATGGTTTACTCAAATGTGTTTACATTTCATATTCTACTTTCAGACATGATTCTGAGGTAGCTTGTCAAAGGAGAAGCCAATATTCATATAGGGGGCGCTGTAAATGCTTCAAGTTTATATCTCAGCATCCGTAAGGCGGATCAGACCGCCGCTTGGCATGCTGCTTCTATGGGCAAGGCTGTAGAGGGAAAATTAAGGACAACTCGATTCGAGCAAAATTGTGATTGTCATCGACCAATCAGCTGTCATCAGCTGTTTGACAACCTTAACAAGGTCCAATCATCATGGGATTTGACTGGTATGTCCCTGGGAGGCCTCCCTAAGAGCAGAAAAATTGTCATAACGATAGCCACTAGGGGGCGCTATATCAAGAAAATATTATATATCTCTGTGAAAATTAAGCATATTGACACGCAGTTTGCTTCTTTTTATACTCTGCAGAGGGCCTAACAACTTTGTAATTGCAAGTGTTGTCAAAAAATGCTTTGCTTTTTCTCAGTTTCCAAATGTTCAAAATTGAAGCTTTTCAAACTAGTCCGTGGAATTTTGCGATATTCACAAACAGTTGACCTTGTTGGAATCTGCAGAGTCTGTAGGTAAATAATTATCAAAAAAAGTTCAACATTTGGACAAACTTTTGTTGTAATAAAACAATTAATTGAAGTGTGGGGAGCTTTAAACATTCTTTTAGCTATAACTCAAACAAATTAAGTCCAATCAAGACCAAACGTGACAGAAGTATGTATGGTCTTGTCCTGAAGACGTATGTACAATATGATCAAAATTTACCAAAAGGGGGCGCTACAATTGGACAAAAACTGATTAAATGGGCTTTTTTATGTTATAGCGCCATCTAGGAACGCAGTGGCACCCCAACTTAATTATGACATCTGGTCCTCAGTCTGATCAAGTATGTGACGTTTTAAAATTTTTGGGGAAAGCATTTTTGAGTTATAGGTGTATATTAGTGTACACATATAGCTTATATTTGACTTGAGGAATACATGCTAGATCTGTGTTATTGGGAGTGGCCTGTAAGCTACATAGTAATAAAAGTGCAACAATTTTTTGTTAAAGTTCAGATCCTTAGGATTCAGCTGATACCGTACATGCCCATGTTAGGTAAATATCCACATAGGAGTACATGCTTAAATCTTTCTGTATGTGCTTTCATGGCTGATCTAAAAATATGGGAAAGTAGTCATTTCTCACCAGCAGATGGCAGTCTAAGACTATACATTGTGCTGTTGAACTACAGTGGCTCTGAGACATTATGCAAAATGCAATGTGGAGCAAAGACCATAAGGCCCAGAAACACCTCCCTTGGCAGCAAGGTCCAGCAGGTGTAAAATGACTCAGCCAAGGAAAATGACATTCTTTGGCCAGATGGTGGCGCTATAGCAAAGGGAAAAGCATTGAGGTCTATATCTCCTACACCGTAAGGCCTAGAGATGAAATCTTTTTGTCCCTTATTCCTTGGCTTAAGACAAACTAATTTGCTGTTGGATCATAAAGCTCAGCCCACTTAGATTTTGAGCTAATTTGCATAATTTGCAAAACATACTTTTGTCAATAAGTCTATGAATTTTTCACCAAGTCCCTTGAGCTTGGTGCCAAAACGTTCACATGAGTCTGACCCTAGGTAATTATAGAATTAATTGACATTTTGATTCATGATGGCAAATGAACCTCTTCAGCTTATCACAGGTTTTACTTGAACATCTCTAACTCCATACTTTGCTCAAATGGGTTCAAATTTAAGATTCCACTTATAGAAATGCTTTTAAAGGTAGCATGGCAGCGATGTAGGCCTATTGCTTCCAAACAGGCCTGTTAAGCGAGAACCCCGTTAATTGCCGCTTGCGGCTATATTTATTATTATTCTTTTTCTTTTTCTGCCATAAAACGAATCGCACAGCCCAAACCGTAAGGCCTAGACACTTGAGACTTGGTCAATAGGTAGTAGTCGGTCTCGCTACTCAGGCGCAAAATATCAGCCCAATTGGCCTCAAGGGGGCGCTACAGCGAAGGAAAACGCTTTCATTAAAAGATTTTCCACCCCGTGTGGCGTAGAGACGAAATCTTTTTTTTCCCTGATTCCTTGGGTCCTGCCGAATCAAAAAGGTACATACAACCACTAAGCTCCGCCTACTTAGATTTTTTGCTATTTTGCATAATTTGCAAAACCTACTTTTGTGTACTCCTCCGTGGATTTTTGTCCAATTTTCTTGAGCTTGGTGTCAAAATGTTCGCAGGAGCCTGTAGTTTAATAATTATCAAAAAAACGTTGAAATTTCGATTCAAGATGGCCGCCATATGCAAATGAACCTCTTCGGCTTATTTTATGTTTTACTTAAAAATCTATAACAAACTCATGGTTTACTCAAATGTGTTTACATTTCATATTCTACTTTCAGACATGATTCTGAGGTAGCTTGTCAAAGGAGAAGCCAATATTCATATAGGGGGCGCTGTAAATGCTTCAAGTTTATATCTCAGCATCCGTAAGGCGGATCAGACCGCCGCTTGGCATGCTGCTTCTATGGGCAAGGCTGTAGAGGGAAAATTAAGGACAACTCGATTCGAGCAAAATTGTGATTGTCATCGACCAATCAGCTGTCATCAGCTGTTTGACAACCTTAACAAGGTCCAATCATCATGGGATTTGACTGGTATGTCCCTGGGAGGCCTCCCTAAGAGCAGAAAAATTGTCATAACGATAGCCACTAGGGGGCGCTATATCAAGAAAATATTATATATCTCTGTGAAAATTAAGCATATTGACACGCAGTTTGCTTCTTTTTATACTCTGCAGAGGGCCTAACAACTTTGTAATTGCAAGTGTTGTCAAAAAATGCTTTGCTTTTTCTCAGTTTCCAAATGTTCAAAATTGAAGCTTTTCAAACTAGTCCGTGGAATTTTGCGATATTCACAAACAGTTGACCTTGTTGGAATCTGCAGAGTCTGTAGGTAAATAATTATCAAAAAAAGTTCAACATTTGGACAAACTTTTGTTGTAATAAAACAATTAATTGAAGTGTGGGGAGCTTTAAACATTCTTTTAGCTATAACTCAAACAAATTAAGTCCAATCAAGACCAAACGTGACAGAAGTATGTATGGTCTTGTCCTGAAGACGTATGTACAATATGATCAAAATTTACCAAAAGGGGGCGCTACAATTGGACAAAAACTGATTAAATGGGCTTTTTTATGTTATAGCGCCATCTAGGAACGCAGTGGCACCCCAACTTAATTATGACATCTGGTCCTCAGTCTGATCAAGTATGTGACGTTTTAAAATTTTTGGGGAAAGCATTTTTGAGTTATAGGTGTATATTAGTGTACACATATAGCTTATATTTGACTTGAGGAATACATGCTAGATCTGTGTTATTGGGAGTGGCCTGTAAGCTACATAGTAATAAAAGTGCAACAATTTTTTGTTAAAGTTCAGATCCTTAGGATTCAGCTGATACCGTACATGCCCATGTTAGGTAAATATCCACATAGGAGTACATGCTTAAATCTTTCTGTATGTGCTTTCATGGCTGATCTAAAAATATGGGAAAGTAGTCATTTCTCACCAGCAGATGGCAGTCTAAGACTATACATTGTGCTGTTGAACTACAGTGGCTCTGAGACATTATGCAAAATGCAATGTGGAGCAAAGACCATAAGGCCCAGAAACACCTCCCTTGGCAGCAAGGTCCAGCAGGTGTAAAATGACTCAGCCAAGGAAAATGACATTCTTTGGCCAGATGGTGGCGCTATAGCAAAGGGAAAAGCATTGAGGTCTATATCTCCTACACCGTAAGGCCTAGAGATGAAATCTTTTTGTCCCTTATTCCTTGGCTTAAGACAAACTAATTTGCTGTTGGATCATAAAGCTCAGCCCACTTAGATTTTGAGCTAATTTGCATAATTTGCAAAACATACTTTTGTCAATAAGTCTATGAATTTTTCACCAAGTCCCTTGAGCTTGGTGCCAAAACGTTCACATGAGTCTGACCCTAGGTAATTATAGAATTAATTGACATTTTGATTCATGATGGCAAATGAACCTCTTCAGCTTATCACAGGTTTTACTTGAACATCTCTAACTCCATACTTTGCTCAAATGGGTTCAAATTTAAGATTCCACTTATAGAAATGCTTTTAAAGGTAGCATGGCAGCGATGTAGGCCTATTGCTTCCAAACAGGCCTGTTAAGCGAGAACCCCGTTAATTGCCGCTTGCGGCTATATTTATTATTATTCTTTTTCTTTTTCTGCCATAAAACGAATCGCACAGCCCAAACCGTAAGGCCTAGACACTTGAGACTTGGTCAATAGGTAGTAGTCGGTCTCGCTACTCAGGCGCAAAATATCAGCCCAATTGGCCTCAAGGGGGCGCTACAGCGAAGGAAAACGCTTTCATTAAAAGATTTTCCACCCCGTGTGGCGTAGAGACGAAATCTTTTTTTTCCCTGATTCCTTGGGTCCTGCCGAATCAAAAAGGTACATACAACCACTAAGCTCCGCCTACTTAGATTTTTTGCTATTTTGCATAATTTGCAAAACCTACTTTTGTGTACTCCTCCGTGGATTTTTGTCCAATTTTCTTGAGCTTGGTGTCAAAATGTTCGCAGGAGTCTGTAGCTTAATAATTATCAATAAAAATTTGAAATTTCGATTCAAGATGGCCGCCATATGCAAATGAACCTCTTCGGCTTATTTTATGTTTTACTTAAAAATCTATAACAAACTCATGGTTTACTCAAATGTGTTTACATTTCATATTCTACTTTCAGACATGATTCTGAGGTAGCTTGTCAAAGGAGAAGCCAATATTCATATAGGGGGCGCTGTAAATGCTTCAAGTTTATATCTCAGCATCCGTAAGGCGGATCAGACCGCCGCTTGGCATGCTGCTTCTATGGGCAAGGCTGTAGAGGGAAAATTAAGGACAACTCGATTCGAGCAAAATTGTGATTGTCATCGACCAATCAGCTGTCATCAGCTGTTTGACAACCTTAACAAGGTCCAATCATCATGGGATTTGACTGGTATGTCCCTGGGAGGCCTCCCTAAGAGCAGAAAAATTGTCATAACGATAGCCACTAGGGGGCGCTATATCAAGAAAATATTATATATCTCTGTGAAAATTAAGCATATTGACACGCAGTTTGCTTCTTTTTATACTCTGCAGAGGGCCTAACAACTTTGTAATTGCAAGTGTTGTCAAAAAATGCTTTGCTTTTTCTCAGTTTCCAAATGTTCAAAATTGAAGCTTTTCAAACTAGTCCGTGGAATTTTGCGATATTCACAAACAGTTGACCTTGTTGGAATCTGCAGAGTCTGTAGGTAAATAATTATCAAAAAAAGTTCAACATTTGGACAAACTTTTGTTGTAATAAAACAATTAATTGAAGTGTGGGGAGCTTTAAACATTCTTTTAGCTATAACTCAAACAAATTAAGTCCAATCAAGACCAAACGTGACAGAAGTATGTATGGTCTTGTCCTGAAGACGTATGTACAATATGATCAAAATTTACCAAAAGGGGGCGCTACAATTGGACAAAAACTGATTAAATGGGCTTTTTTATGTTATAGCGCCATCTAGGAACGCAGTGGCACCCCAACTTAATTATGACATCTGGTCCTCAGTCTGATCAAGTATGTGACGTTTTAAAATTTTTGGGGAAAGCATTTTTGAGTTATAGGTGTATATTAGTGTACACATATAGCTTATATTTGACTTGAGGAATACATGCTAGATCTGTGTTATTGGGAGTGGCCTGTAAGCTACATAGTAATAAAAGTGCAACAATTTTTTGTTAAAGTTCAGATCCTTAGGATTCAGCTGATACCGTACATGCCCATGTTAGGTAAATATCCACATAGGAGTACATGCTTAAATCTTTCTGTATGTGCTTTCATGGCTGATCTAAAAATATGGGAAAGTAGTCATTTCTCACCAGCAGATGGCAGTCTAAGACTATACATTGTGCTGTTGAACTACAGTGGCTCTGAGACATTATGCAAAATGCAATGTGGAGCAAAGACCATAAGGCCCAGAAACACCTCCCTTGGCAGCAAGGTCCAGCAGGTGTAAAATGACTCAGCCAAGGAAAATGACATTCTTTGGCCAGATGGTGGCGCTATAGCAAAGGGAAAAGCATTGAGGTCTATATCTCCTACACCGTAAGGCCTAGAGATGAAATCTTTTTGTCCCTTATTCCTTGGCTTAAGACAAACTAATTTGCTGTTGGATCATAAAGCTCAGCCCACTTAGATTTTGAGCTAATTTGCATAATTTGCAAAACATACTTTTGTCAATAAGTCTATGAATTTTTCACCAAGTCCCTTGAGCTTGGTGCCAAAACGTTCACATGAGTCTGACCCTAGGTAATTATAGAATTAATTGACATTTTGATTCATGATGGCAAATGAACCTCTTCAGCTTATCACAGGTTTTACTTGAACATCTCTAACTCCATACTTTGCTCAAATGGGTTCAAATTTAAGATTCCACTTATAGAAATGCTTTTAAAGGTAGCATGGCAGCGATGTAGGCCTATTGCTTCCAAACAGGCCTGTTAAGCGAGAACCCCGTTAATTGCCGCTTGCGGCTATATTTATTATTATTCTTTTTCTTTTTCTGCCATAAAACGAATCGCACAGCCCAAACCGTAAGGCCTAGACACTTGAGACTTGGTCAATAGGTAGTAGTCGGTCTCGCTACTCAGGCGCAAAATATCAGCCCAATTGGCCTCAAGGGGGCGCTACAGCGAAGGAAAACGCTTTCATTAAAAGATTTTCCACCCCGTGTGGCGTAGAGACGAAATCTTTTTTTTCCCTGATTCCTTGGGTCCTGCCGAATCAAAAAGGTACATACAACCACTAAGCTCCGCCTACTTAGATTTTTTGCTATTTTGCATAATTTGCAAAACCTACTTTTGTGTACTCCTCCGTGGATTTTTGTCCAATTTTCTTGAGCTTGGTGTCAAAATGTTTGCAGGAGCCTGTAGTTTAATAATTATCAAAAAAACGTTGAAATTTCGATTCAAGATGGCCGCCATATGCAAATGAACCTCTTCGGCTTATTTTATGTTTTACTTAAAAATCTATAACAAACTCATGGTTTACTCAAATGTGTTTACATTTCATATTCTACTTTCAGACATGATTCTGAGGTAGCTTGTCAAAGGAGAAGCCAATATTCATATAGGGGGCGCTGTAAATGCTTCAAGTTTATATCTCAGCATCCGTAAGGCGGATCAGACCGCCGCTTGGCATGCTGCTTCTATGGGCAAGGCTGTAGAGGGAAAATTAAGGACAACTCGATTCGAGCAAAATTGTGATTGTCATCGACCAATCAGCTGTCATCAGCTGTTTGACAACCTTAACAAGGTCCAATCATCATGGGATTTGACTGGTATGTCCCTGGGAGGCCTCCCTAAGAGCAGAAAAATTGTCATAACGATAGCCACTAGGGGGCGCTATATCAAGAAAATATTATATATCTCTGTGAAAATTAAGCATATTGACACGCAGTTTGCTTCTTTTTATACTCTGCAGAGGGCCTAACAACTTTGTAATTGCAAGTGTTGTCAAAAAATGCTTTGCTTTTTCTCAGTTTCCAAATGTTCAAAATTGAAGCTTTTCAAACTAGTCCGTGGAATTTTGCGATATTCACAAACAGTTGACCTTGTTGGAATCTGCAGAGTCTGTAGGTAAATAATTATCAAAAAAAGTTCAACATTTGGACAAACTTTTGTTGTAATAAAACAATTAATTGAAGTGTGGGGAGCTTTAAACATTCTTTTAGCTATAACTCAAACAAATTAAGTCCAATCAAGACCAAACGTGACAGAAGTATGTATGGTCTTGTCCTGAAGACGTATGTACAATATGATCAAAATTTACCAAAAGGGGGCGCTACAATTGGACAAAAACTGATTAAATGGGCTTTTTTATGTTATAGCGCCATCTAGGAACGCAGTGGCACCCCAACTTAATTATGACATCTGGTCCTCAGTCTGATCAAGTATGTGACGTTTTAAAATTTTTGGGGAAAGCATTTTTGAGTTATAGGTGTATATTAGTGTACACATATAGCTTATATTTGACTTGAGGAATACATGCTAGATCTGTGTTATTGGGAGTGGCCTGTAAGCTACATAGTAATAAAAGTGCAACAATTTTTTGTTAAAGTTCAGATCCTTAGGATTCAGCTGATACCGTACATGCCCATGTTAGGTAAATATCCACATAGGAGTACATGCTTAAATCTTTCTGTATGTGCTTTCATGGCTGATCTAAAAATATGGGAAAGTAGTCATTTCTCACCAGCAGATGGCAGTCTAAGACTATACATTGTGCTGTTGAACTACAGTGGCTCTGAGACATTATGCAAAATGCAATGTGGAGCAAAGACCATAAGGCCCAGAAACACCTCCCTTGGCAGCAAGGTCCAGCAGGTGTAAAATGACTCAGCCAAGGAAAATGACATTCTTTGGCCAGATGGTGGCGCTATAGCAAAGGGAAAAGCATTGAGGTCTATATCTCCTACACCGTAAGGCCTAGAGATGAAATCTTTTTGTCCCTTATTCCTTGGCTTAAGACAAACTAATTTGCTGTTGGATCATAAAGCTCAGCCCACTTAGATTTTGAGCTAATTTGCATAATTTGCAAAACATACTTTTGTCAATAAGTCTATGAATTTTTCACCAAGTCCCTTGAGCTTGGTGCCAAAACGTTCACATGAGTCTGACCCTAGGTAATTATAGAATTAATTGACATTTTGATTCATGATGGCAAATGAACCTCTTCAGCTTATCACAGGTTTTACTTGAACATCTCTAACTCCATACTTTGCTCAAATGGGTTCAAATTTAAGATTCCACTTATAGAAATGCTTTTAAAGGTAGCATGGCAGCGATGTAGGCCTATTGCTTCCAAACAGGCCTGTTAAGCGAGAACCCCGTTAATTGCCGCTTGCGGCTATATTTATTATTATTCTTTTTCTTTTTCTGCCATAAAACGAATCGCACAGCCCAAACCGTAAGGCCTAGACACTTGAGACTTGGTCAATAGGTAGTAGTCGGTCTCGCTACTCAGGCGCAAAATATCAGCCCAATTGGCCTCAAGGGGGCGCTACAGCGAAGGAAAACGCTTTCATTAAAAGATTTTCCACCCCGTGTGGCGTAGAGACGAAATCTTTTTTTTCCCTGATTCCTTGGGTCCTGCCGAATCAAAAAGGTACATACAACCACTAAGCTCCGCCTACTTAGATTTTTTGCTATTTTGCATAATTTGCAAAACCTACTTTTGTGTACTCCTCCGTGGATTTTTGTCCAATTTTCTTGAGCTTGGTGTCAAAATGTTTGCAGGAGCCTGTAGTTTAATAATTATCAAAAAAACGTTGAAATTTCGATTCAAGATGGCCGCCATATGCAAATGAACCTCTTCGGCTTATTTTATGTTTTACTTAAAAATCTATAACAAACTCATGGTTTACTCAAATGTGTTTACATTTCATATTCTACTTTCAGACATGATTCTGAGGTAGCTTGTCAAAGGAGAAGCCAATATTCATATAGGGGGCGCTGTAAATGCTTCAAGTTTATATCTCAGCATCCGTAAGGCGGATCAGACCGCCGCTTGGCATGCTGCTTCTATGGGCAAGGCTGTAGAGGGAAAATTAAGGACAACTCGATTCGAGCAAAATTGTGATTGTCATCGACCAATCAGCTGTCATCAGCTGTTTGACAACCTTAACAAGGTCCAATCATCATGGGATTTGACTGGTATGTCCCTGGGAGGCCTCCCTAAGAGCAGAAAAATTGTCATAACGATAGCCACTAGGGGGCGCTATATCAAGAAAATATTATATATCTCTGTGAAAATTAAGCATATTGACACGCAGTTTGCTTCTTTTTATACTCTGCAGAGGGCCTAACAACTTTGTAATTGCAAGTGTTGTCAAAAAATGCTTTGCTTTTTCTCAGTTTCCAAATGTTCAAAATTGAAGCTTTTCAAACTAGTCCGTGGAATTTTGCGATATTCACAAACAGTTGACCTTGTTGGAATCTGCAGAGTCTGTAGGTAAATAATTATCAAAAAAAGTTCAACATTTGGACAAACTTTTGTTGTAATAAAACAATTAATTGAAGTGTGGGGAGCTTTAAACATTCTTTTAGCTATAACTCAAACAAATTAAGTCCAATCAAGACCAAACGTGACAGAAGTATGTATGGTCTTGTCCTGAAGACGTATGTACAATATGATCAAAATTTACCAAAAGGGGGCGCTACAATTGGACAAAAACTGATTAAATGGGCTTTTTTATGTTATAGCGCCATCTAGGAACGCAGTGGCACCCCAACTTAATTATGACATCTGGTCCTCAGTCTGATCAAGTATGTGACGTTTTAAAATTTTTGGGGAAAGCATTTTTGAGTTATAGGTGTATATTAGTGTACACATATAGCTTATATTTGACTTGAGGAATACATGCTAGATCTGTGTTATTGGGAGTGGCCTGTAAGCTACATAGTAATAAAAGTGCAACAATTTTTTGTTAAAGTTCAGATCCTTAGGATTCAGCTGATACCGTACATGCCCATGTTAGGTAAATATCCACATAGGAGTACATGCTTAAATCTTTCTGTATGTGCTTTCATGGCTGATCTAAAAATATGGGAAAGTAGTCATTTCTCACCAGCAGATGGCAGTCTAAGACTATACATTGTGCTGTTGAACTACAGTGGCTCTGAGACATTATGCAAAATGCAATGTGGAGCAAAGACCATAAGGCCCAGAAACACCTCCCTTGGCAGCAAGGTCCAGCAGGTGTAAAATGACTCAGCCAAGGAAAATGACATTCTTTGGCCAGATGGTGGCGCTATAGCAAAGGGAAAAGCATTGAGGTCTATATCTCCTACACCGTAAGGCCTAGAGATGAAATCTTTTTGTCCCTTATTCCTTGGCTTAAGACAAACTAATTTGCTGTTGGATCATAAAGCTCAGCCCACTTAGATTTTGAGCTAATTTGCATAATTTGCAAAACATACTTTTGTCAATAAGTCTATGAATTTTTCACCAAGTCCCTTGAGCTTGGTGCCAAAACGTTCACATGAGTCTGACCCTAGGTAATTATAGAATTAATTGACATTTTGATTCATGATGGCAAATGAACCTCTTCAGCTTATCACAGGTTTTACTTGAACATCTCTAACTCCATACTTTGCTCAAATGGGTTCAAATTTAAGATTCCACTTATAGAAATGCTTTTAAAGGTAGCATGGCAGCGATGTAGGCCTATTGCTTCCAAACAGGCCTGTTAAGCGAGAACCCCGTTAATTGCCGCTTGCGGCTATATTTATTATTATTCTTTTTCTTTTTCTGCCATAAAACGAATCGCACAGCCCAAACCGTAAGGCCTAGACACTTGAGACTTGGTCAATAGGTAGTAGTCGGTCTCGCTACTCAGGCGCAAAATATCAGCCCAATTGGCCTCAAGGGGGCGCTACAGCGAAGGAAAACGCTTTCATTAAAAGATTTTCCACCCCGTGTGGCGTAGAGACGAAATCTTTTTTTTCCCTGATTCCTTGGGTCCTGCCGAATCAAAAAGGTACATACAACCACTAAGCTCCGCCTACTTAGATTTTTTGCTATTTTGCATAATTTGCAAAACCTACTTTTGTGTACTCCTCCGTGGATTTTTGTCCAATTTTCTTGAGCTTGGTGTCAAAATGTTCGCAGGAGTCTGTAGCTTAATAATTATCAATAAAAATTTGAAATTTCGATTCAAGATGGCCGCCATATGCAAATGAACCTCTTCGGCTTATTTTATGTTTTACTTAAAAATCTATAACAAACTCATGGTTTACTCAAATGTGTTTACATTTCATATTCTACTTTCAGACATGATTCTGAGGTAGCTTGTCAAAGGAGAAGCCAATATTCATATAGGGGGCGCTGTAAATGCTTCAAGTTTATATCTCAGCATCCGTAAGGCGGATCAGACCGCCGCTTGGCATGCTGCTTCTATGGGCAAGGCTGTAGAGGGAAAATTAAGGACAACTCGATTCGAGCAAAATTGTGATTGTCATCGACCAATCAGCTGTCATCAGCTGTTTGACAACCTTAACAAGGTCCAATCATCATGGGATTTGACTGGTATGTCCCTGGGAGGCCTCCCTAAGAGCAGAAAAATTGTCATAACGATAGCCACTAGGGGGCGCTATATCAAGAAAATATTATATATCTCTGTGAAAATTAAGCATATTGACACGCAGTTTGCTTCTTTTTATACTCTGCAGAGGGCCTAACAACTTTGTAATTGCAAGTGTTGTCAAAAAATGCTTTGCTTTTTCTCAGTTTCCAAATGTTCAAAATTGAAGCTTTTCAAACTAGTCCGTGGAATTTTGCGATATTCACAAACAGTTGACCTTGTTGGAATCTGCAGAGTCTGTAGGTAAATAATTATCAAAAAAAGTTCAACATTTGGACAAACTTTTGTTGTAATAAAACAATTAATTGAAGTGTGGGGAGCTTTAAACATTCTTTTAGCTATAACTCAAACAAATTAAGTCCAATCAAGACCAAACGTGACAGAAGTATGTATGGTCTTGTCCTGAAGACGTATGTACAATATGATCAAAATTTACCAAAAGGGGGCGCTACAATTGGACAAAAACTGATTAAATGGGCTTTTTTATGTTATAGCGCCATCTAGGAACGCAGTGGCACCCCAACTTAATTATGACATCTGGTCCTCAGTCTGATCAAGTATGTGACGTTTTAAAATTTTTGGGGAAAGCATTTTTGAGTTATAGGTGTATATTAGTGTACACATATAGCTTATATTTGACTTGAGGAATACATGCTAGATCTGTGTTATTGGGAGTGGCCTGTAAGCTACATAGTAATAAAAGTGCAACAATTTTTTGTTAAAGTTCAGATCCTTAGGATTCAGCTGATACCGTACATGCCCATGTTAGGTAAATATCCACATAGGAGTACATGCTTAAATCTTTCTGTATGTGCTTTCATGGCTGATCTAAAAATATGGGAAAGTAGTCATTTCTCACCAGCAGATGGCAGTCTAAGACTATACATTGTGCTGTTGAACTACAGTGGCTCTGAGACATTATGCAAAATGCAATGTGGAGCAAAGACCATAAGGCCCAGAAACACCTCCCTTGGCAGCAAGGTCCAGCAGGTGTAAAATGACTCAGCCAAGGAAAATGACATTCTTTGGCCAGATGGTGGCGCTATAGCAAAGGGAAAAGCATTGAGGTCTATATCTCCTACACCGTAAGGCCTAGAGATGAAATCTTTTTGTCCCTTATTCCTTGGCTTAAGACAAACTAATTTGCTGTTGGATCATAAAGCTCAGCCCACTTAGATTTTGAGCTAATTTGCATAATTTGCAAAACATACTTTTGTCAATAAGTCTATGAATTTTTCACCAAGTCCCTTGAGCTTGGTGCCAAAACGTTCACATGAGTCTGACCCTAGGTAATTATAGAATTAATTGACATTTTGATTCATGATGGCAAATGAACCTCTTCAGCTTATCACAGGTTTTACTTGAACATCTCTAACTCCATACTTTGCTCAAATGGGTTCAAATTTAAGATTCCACTTATAGAAATGCTTTTAAAGGTAGCATGGCAGCGATGTAGGCCTATTGCTTCCAAACAGGCCTGTTAAGCGAGAACCCCGTTAATTGCCGCTTGCGGCTATATTTATTATTATTCTTTTTCTTTTTCTGCCATAAAACGAATCGCACAGCCCAAACCGTAAGGCCTAGACACTTGAGACTTGGTCAATAGGTAGTAGTCGGTCTCGCTACTCAGGCGCAAAATATCAGCCCAATTGGCCTCAAGGGGGCGCTACAGCGAAGGAAAACGCTTTCATTAAAAGATTTTCCACCCCGTGTGGCGTAGAGACGAAATCTTTTTTTTCCCTGATTCCTTGGGTCCTGCCGAATCAAAAAGGTACATACAACCACTAAGCTCCGCCTACTTAGATTTTTTGCTATTTTGCATAATTTGCAAAACCTACTTTTGTGTACTCCTCCGTGGATTTTTGTCCAATTTTCTTGAGCTTGGTGTCAAAATGTTCGCAGGAGTCTGTAGCTTAATAATTATCAATAAAAATTTGAAATTTCGATTCAAGATGGCCGCCATATGCAAATGAACCTCTTCGGCTTATTTTATGTTTTACTTAAAAATCTATAACAAACTCATGGTTTACTCAAATGTGTTTACATTTCATATTCTACTTTCAGACATGATTCTGAGGTAGCTTGTCAAAGGAGAAGCCAATATTCATATAGGGGGCGCTGTAAATGCTTCAAGTTTATATCTCAGCATCCGTAAGGCGGATCAGACCGCCGCTTGGCATGCTGCTTCTATGGGCAAGGCTGTAGAGGGAAAATTAAGGACAACTCGATTCGAGCAAAATTGTGATTGTCATCGACCAATCAGCTGTCATCAGCTGTTTGACAACCTTAACAAGGTCCAATCATCATGGGATTTGACTGGTATGTCCCTGGGAGGCCTCCCTAAGAGCAGAAAAATTGTCATAACGATAGCCACTAGGGGGCGCTATATCAAGAAAATATTATATATCTCTGTGAAAATTAAGCATATTGACACGCAGTTTGCTTCTTTTTATACTCTGCAGAGGGCCTAACAACTTTGTAATTGCAAGTGTTGTCAAAAAATGCTTTGCTTTTTCTCAGTTTCCAAATGTTCAAAATTGAAGCTTTTCAAACTAGTCCGTGGAATTTTGCGATATTCACAAACAGTTGACCTTGTTGGAATCTGCAGAGTCTGTAGG
Source organism: Hoplias malabaricus (assembly GCF_029633855.1). NCBI lineage: Eukaryota > Metazoa > Chordata > Actinopteri > Characiformes > Erythrinidae > Hoplias > Hoplias malabaricus. Next base: position 38,762,360 of record NC_089820.1, read on the forward strand.
TAAATAATTATCAAAAAAAGTTCAACATTTGGACAAACTTTTGTTGTAATAAAACAATTAATTGAAGTGTGGGGAGCTTTAAACATTCTTTTAGCTATAACTCAAACAAATTAAGTCCAATCAAGACCAAACGTGACAGAAGTATGTATGGTCTTGTCCTGAAGACGTATGTACAATATGATCAAAATTTACCAAAAGGGGGCGCTACAATTGGACAAAAACTGATTAAATGGGCTTTTTTATGTTATAGCGCCATCTAGGAACGCAGTGGCACCCCAACTTAATTATGACATCTGGTCCTCAGTCTGATCAAGTATGTGACGTTTTAAAATTTTTGGGGAAAGCATTTTTGAGTTATAGGTGTATATTAGTGTACACATATAGCTTATATTTGACTTGAGGAATACATGCTAGATCTGTGTTATTGGGAGTGGCCTGTAAGCTACATAGTAATAAAAGTGCAACAATTTTTTGTTAAAGTTCAGATCCTTAGGATTCAGCTGATACCGTACATGCCCATGTTAGGTAAATATCCACATAGGAGTACATGCTTAAATCTTTCTGTATGTGCTTTCATGGCTGATCTAAAAATATGGGAAAGTAGTCATTTCTCACCAGCAGATGGCAGTCTAAGACTATACATTGTGCTGTTGAACTACAGTGGCTCTGAGACATTATGCAAAATGCAATGTGGAGCAAAGACCATAAGGCCCAGAAACACCTCCCTTGGCAGCAAGGTCCAGCAGGTGTAAAATGACTCAGCCAAGGAAAATGACATTCTTTGGCCAGATGGTGGCGCTATAGCAAAGGGAAAAGCATTGAGGTCTATATCTCCTACACCGTAAGGCCTAGAGATGAAATCTTTTTGTCCCTTATTCCTTGGCTTAAGACAAACTAATTTGCTGTTGGATCATAAAGCTCAGCCCACTTAGATTTTGAGCTAATTTGCATAATTTGCAAAACATACTTTTGTCAATAAGTCTATGAATTTTTCACCAAGTCCCTTGAGCTTGGTGCCAAAACGTTCACATGAGTCTGACCCTAGGTAATTATAGAATTAATTGACATTTTGATTCATGATGGCAAATGAACCTCTTCAGCTTATCACAGGTTTTACTTGAACATCTCTAACTCCATACTTTGCTCAAATGGGTTCAAATTTAAGATTCCACTTATAGAAATGCTTTTAAAGGTAGCATGGCAGCGATGTAGGCCTATTGCTTCCAAACAGGCCTGTTAAGCGAGAACCCCGTTAATTGCCGCTTGCGGCTATATTTATTATTATTCTTTTTCTTTTTCTGCCATAAAACGAATCGCACAGCCCAAACCGTAAGGCCTAGACACTTGAGACTTGGTCAATAGGTAGTAGTCGGTCTCGCTACTCAGGCGCAAAATATCAGCCCAATTGGCCTCAAGGGGGCGCTACAGCGAAGGAAAACGCTTTCATTAAAAGATTTTCCACCCCGTGTGGCGTAGAGACGAAATCTTTTTTTTCCCTGATTCCTTGGGTCCTGCCGAATCAAAAAGGTACATACAACCACTAAGCTCCGCCTACTTAGATTTTTTGCTATTTTGCATAATTTGCAAAACCTACTTTTGTGTACTCCTCCGTGGATTTTTGTCCAATTTTCTTGAGCTTGGTGTCAAAATGTTCGCAGGAGCCTGTAGTTTAATAATTATCAAAAAAACGTTGAAATTTCGATTCAAGATGGCCGCCATATGCAAATGAACCTCTTCGGCTTATTTTATGTTTTACTTAAAAATCTATAACAAACTCATGGTTTACTCAAATGTGTTTACATTTCATATTCTACTTTCAGACATGATTCTGAGGTAGCTTGTCAAAGGAGAAGCCAATATTCATATAGGGGGCGCTGTAAATGCTTCAAGTTTATATCTCAGCATCCGTAAGGCGGATCGGACCGCCGCTTGGCATGCTGCTTCTATGGGCAAGGCTGTAGAGGGAAAATTAAGGACAACTCGATTCGAGCAAAATTGTGATTGTCATCGACCAATCAGCTGTCATCAGCTGTTTGACAACCTTAACAAGGTCCAATCATCATGGGATTTGACTGGTATGTCCCTGGGAGGCCTCCCTAAGAGCAGAAAAATTGTCATAACGATAGCCACTAGGGGGCGCTATATCAAGAAAATATTATATATCTCTGTGAAAATTAAGCATATTGACACGCAGTTTGCTTCTTTTTATACTCTGCAGAGGGCCTAACAACTTTGTAATTGCAAGTGTTGTCAAAAAATGCTTTGCTTTTTCTCAGTTTCCAAATGTTCAAAATTGAAGCTTTTCGAACTAGTCCGTGGAATTTTGCGATATTCACAAACAGTTGACCTTGTTGGAATCTGCAGAGTCTGTAGGTAAATAATTATCAAAAAAAGTTCAACATTTGGACAAACTTTTGTTGTAATAAAACAATTAATTGAAGTGTGGGGAGCTTTAAACATTCTTTTAGCTATAACTCAAACAAATTAAGTCCAATCAAGACCAAACGTGACAGAAGTATGTATGGTCTTGTCCTGAAGACGTATGTACAATATGATCAAAATTTACCAAAAGGGGGCGCTACAATTGGACAAAAACTGATTAAATGGGCTTTTTTATGTTATAGCGCCATCTAGGAACGCAGTGGCACCCCAACTTAATTATGACATCTGGTCCTCAGTCTGATCAAGTATGTGACGTTTTAAAATTTTTGGGGAAAGCATTTTTGAGTTATAGGTGTATATTAGTGTACACATATAGCTTATATTTGACTTGAGGAATACATGCTAGATCTGTGTTATTGGGAGTGGCCTGTAAGCTACATAGTAATAAAAGTGCAACAATTTTTTGTTAAAGTTCAGATCCTTAGGATTCAGCTGATACCGTACATGCCCATGTTAGGTAAATATCCACATAGGAGTACATGCTTAAATCTTTCTGTATGTGCTTTCATGGCTGATCTAAAAATATGGGAAAGTAGTCATTTCTCACCAGCAGATGGCAGTCTAAGACTATACATTGTGCTGTTGAACTACAGTGGCTCTGAGACATTATGCAAAATGCAATGTGGAGCAAAGACCATAAGGCCCAGAAACACCTCCCTTGGCAGCAAGGTCCAGCAGGTGTAAAATGACTCAGCCAAGGAAAATGACATTCTTTGGCCAGATGGTGGCGCTATAGCAAAGGGAAAAGCATTGAGGTCTATATCTCCTACACCGTAAGGCCTAGAGATGAAATCTTTTTGTCCCTTATTCCTTGGCTTAAGACAAACTAATTTGCTGTTGGATCATAAAGCTCAGCCCACTTAGATTTTGAGCTAATTTGCATAATTTGCAAAACATACTTTTGTCAATAAGTCTATGAATTTTTCACCAAGTCCCTTGAGCTTGGTGCCAAAACGTTCACATGAGTCTGACCCTAGGTAATTATAGAATTAATTGACATTTTGATTCATGATGGCAAATGAACCTCTTCAGCTTATCACAGGTTTTACTTGAACATCTCTAACTCCATACTTTGCTCAAATGGGTTCAAATTTAAGATTCCACTTATAGAAATGCTTTTAAAGGTAGCATGGCAGCGATGTAGGCCTATTGCTTCCAAACAGGCCTGTTAAGCGAGAACCCCGTTAATTGCCGCTTGCGGCTATATTTATTATTATTCTTTTTCTTTTTCTGCCATAAAACGAATCGCACAGCCCAAACCGTAAGGCCTAGACACTTGAGACTTGGTCAATAGGTAGTAGTCGGTCTCGCTACTCAGGCGCAAAATATCAGCCCAATTGGCCTCAAGGGGGCGCTACAGCGAAGGAAAACGCTTTCATTAAAAGATTTTCCACCCCGTGTGGCGTAGAGACGAAATCTTTTTTTTCCCTGATTCCTTGGGTCCTGCCGAATCAAAAAGGTACATAGAACCACTAAGCTCCGCCTACTTAGATTTTTTGCTATTTTGCATAATTTGCAAAACCTACTTTTGTGTACTCCTCCGTGGATTTTTGTCCAATTTTCTTGAGCTTGGTGTCAAAATGTTCGCAGGAGCCTGTAGTTTAATAATTATCAAAAAAACGTTGAAATTTCGATTCAAGATGGCCGCCATATGCAAATGAACCTCTTCGGCTTATTTTATGTTTTACTTAAAAATCTATAACAAACTCATGGTTTACTCAAATGTGTTTACATTTCATATTCTACTTTCAGACATGATTCTGAGGTAGCTTGTCAAAGGAGAAGCCAATATTCATATAGGGGGCGCTGTAAATGCTTCAAGTTTATATCTCAGCATCCGTAAGGCGGATCGGACCGCCGCTTGGCATGCTGCTTCTATGGGCAAGGCTGTAGAGGGAAAATTAAGGACAACTCGATTCGAGCAAAATTGTGATTGTCATCGACCAATCAGCTGTCATCAGCTGTTTGACAACCTTAACAAGGTCCAATCATCATGGGATTTGACTGGTATGTCCCTGGGAGGCCTCCCTAAGAGCAGAAAAATTGTCATAACGATAGCCACTAGGGGGCGCTATATCAAGAAAATATTATATATCTCTGTGAAAATTAAGCATATTGACACGCAGTTTGCTTCTTTTTATACTCTGCAGAGGGCCTAACAACTTTGTAATTGCAAGTGTTGTCAAAAAATGCTTTGCTTTTTCTCAGTTTCCAAATGTTCAAAATTGAAGCTTTTCGAACTAGTCCGTGGAATTTTGCGATATTCACAAACAGTTGACCTTGTTGGAATCTGCAGAGTCTGTAGGTAAATAATTATCAAAAAAAGTTCAACATTTGGACAAACTTTTGTTGTAATAAAACAATTAATTGAAGTGTGGGGAGCTTTAAACATTCTTTTAGCTATAACTCAAACAAATTAAGTCCAATCAAGACCAAACGTGACAGAAGTATGTATGGTCTTGTCCTGAAGACGTATGTACAATATGATCAAAATTTACCAAAAGGGGGCGCTACAATTGGACAAAAACTGATTAAATGGGCTTTTTTATGTTATAGCGCCATCTAGGAACGCAGTGGCACCCCAACTTAATTATGACATCTGGTCCTCAGTCTGATCAAGTATGTGACGTTTTAAAATTTTTGGGGAAAGCATTTTTGAGTTATAGGTGTATATTAGTGTACACATATAGCTTATATTTGACTTGAGGAATACATGCTAGATCTGTGTTATTGGGAGTGGCCTGTAAGCTACATAGTAATAAAAGTGCAACAATTTTTTGTTAAAGTTCAGATCCTTAGGATTCAGCTGATACCGTACATGCCCATGTTAGGTAAATATCCACATAGGAGTACATGCTTAAATCTTTCTGTATGTGCTTTCATGGCTGATCTAAAAATATGGGAAAGTAGTCATTTCTCACCAGCAGATGGCAGTCTAAGACTATACATTGTGCTGTTGAACTACAGTGGCTCTGAGACATTATGCAAAATGCAATGTGGAGCAAAGACCATAAGGCCCAGAAACACCTCCCTTGGCAGCAAGGTCCAGCAGGTGTAAAATGACTCAGCCAAGGAAAATGACATTCTTTGGCCAGATGGTGGCGCTATAGCAAAGGGAAAAGCATTGAGGTCTATATCTCCTACACCGTAAGGCCTAGAGATGAAATCTTTTTGTCCCTTATTCCTTGGCTTAAGACAAACTAATTTGCTGTTGGATCATAAAGCTCAGCCCACTTAGATTTTGAGCTAATTTGCATAATTTGCAAAACATACTTTTGTCAATAAGTCTATGAATTTTTCACCAAGTCCCTTGAGCTTGGTGCCAAAACGTTCACATGAGTCTGACCCTAGGTAATTATAGAATTAATTGACATTTTGATTCATGATGGCAAATGAACCTCTTCAGCTTATCACAGGTTTTACTTGAACATCTCTAACTCCATACTTTGCTCAAATGGGTTCAAATTTAAGATTCCACTTATAGAAATGCTTTTAAAGGTAGCATGGCAGCGATGTAGGCCTATTGCTTCCAAACAGGCCTGTTAAGCGAGAACCCCGTTAATTGCCGCTTGCGGCTATATTTATTATTATTCTTTTTCTTTTTCTGCCATAAAACGAATCGCACAGCCCAAACCGTAAGGCCTAGACACTTGAGACTTGGTCAATAGGTAGTAGTCGGTCTCGCTACTCAGGCGCAAAATATCAGCCCAATTGGCCTCAAGGGGGCGCTACAGCGAAGGAAAACGCTTTCATTAAAAGATTTTCCACCCCGTGTGGCGTAGAGACGAAATCTTTTTTTTCCCTGATTCCTTGGGTCCTGCCGAATCAAAAAGGTACATACAACCACTAAGCTCCGCCTACTTAGATTTTTTGCTATTTTGCATAATTTGCAAAACCTACTTTTGTGTACTCCTCCGTGGATTTTTGTCCAATTTTCTTGAGCTTGGTGTCAAAATGTTCGCAGGAGCCTGTAGTTTAATAATTATCAAAAAAACGTTGAAATTTCGATTCAAGATGGCCGCCATATGCAAATGAACCTCTTCGGCTTATTTTATGTTTTACTTAAAAATCTATAACAAACTCATGGTTTACTCAAATGTGTTTACATTTCATATTCTACTTTCAGACATGATTCTGAGGTAGCTTGTCAAAGGAGAAGCCAATATTCATATAGGGGGCGCTGTAAATGCTTCAAGTTTATATCTCAGCATCCGTAAGGCGGATCGGACCGCCGCTTGGCATGCTGCTTCTATGGGCAAGGCTGTAGAGGGAAAATTAAGGACAACTCGATTCGAGCAAAATTGTGATTGTCATCGACCAATCAGCTGTCATCAGCTGTTTGACAACCTTAACAAGGTCCAATCATCATGGGATTTGACTGGTATGTCCCTGGGAGGCCTCCCTAAGAGCAGAAAAATTGTCATAACGATAGCCACTAGGGGGCGCTATATCAAGAAAATATTATATATCTCTGTGAAAATTAAGCATATTGACACGCAGTTTGCTTCTTTTTATACTCTGCAGAGGGCCTAACAACTTTGTAATTGCAAGTGTTGTCAAAAAATGCTTTGCTTTTTCTCAGTTTCCAAATGTTCAAAATTGAAGCTTTTCAAACTAGTCCGTGGAATTTTGCGATATTCACAAACAGTTGACCTTGTTGGAATCTGCAGAGTCTGTAGGTAAATAATTATCAAAAAAAGTTCAACATTTGGACAAACTTTTGTTGTAATAAAACAATTAATTGAAGTGTGGGGAGCTTTAAACATTCTTTTAGCTATAACTCAAACAAATTAAGTCCAATCAAGACCAAACGTGACAGAAGTATGTATGGTCTTGTCCTGAAGACGTATGTACAATATGATCAAAATTTACCAAAAGGGGGCGCTACAATTGGACAAAAACTGATTAAATGGGCTTTTTTATGTTATAGCGCCATCTAGGAACGCAGTGGCACCCCAACTTAATTATGACATCTGGTCCTCAGTCTGATCAAGTATGTGACGTTTTAAAATTTTTGGGGAAAGCATTTTTGAGTTATAGGTGTATATTAGTGTACACATATAGCTTATATTTGACTTGAGGAATACATGCTAGATCTGTGTTATTGGGAGTGGCCTGTAAGCTACATAGTAATAAAAGTGCAACAATTTTTTGTTAAAGTTCAGATCCTTAGGATTCAGCTGATACCGTACATGCCCATGTTAGGTAAATATCCACATAGGAGTACATGCTTAAATCTTTCTGTATGTGCTTTCATGGCTGATCTAAAAATATGGGAAAGTAGTCATTTCTCACCAGCAGATGGCAGTCTAAGACTATACATTGTGCTGTTGAACTACAGTGGCTCTGAGACATTATGCAAAATGCAATGTGGAGCAAAGACCATAAGGCCCAGAAACACCTCCCTTGGCAGCAAGGTCCAGCAGGTGTAAAATGACTCAGCCAAGGAAAATGACATTCTTTGGCCAGATGGTGGCGCTATAGCAAAGGGAAAAGCATTGAGGTCTATATCTCCTACACCGTAAGGCCTAGAGATGAAATCTTTTTGTCCCTTATTCCTTGGCTTAAGACAAACTAATTTGCTGTTGGATCATAAAGCTCAGCCCACTTAGATTTTGAGCTAATTTGCATAATTTGCAAAACATACTTTTGTCAATAAGTCTATGAATTTTTCACCAAGTCCCTTGAGCTTGGTGCCAAAACGTTCACATGAGTCTGACCCTAGGTAATTATAGAATTAATTGACATTTTGATTCATGATGGCAAATGAACCTCTTCAGCTTATCACAGGTTTTACTTGAACATCTCTAACTCCATACTTTGCTCAAATGGGTTCAAATTTAAGATTCCACTTATAGAAATGCTTTTAAAGGTAGCATGGCAGCGATGTAGGCCTATTGCTTCCAAACAGGCCTGTTAAGCGAGAACCCCGTTAATTGCCGCTTGCGGCTATATTTATTATTATTCTTTTTCTTTTTCTGCCATAAAACGAATCGCACAGCCCAAACCGTAAGGCCTAGACACTTGAGACTTGGTCAATAGGTAGTAGTCGGTCTCGCTACTCAGGCGCAAAATATCAGCCCAATTGGCCTCAAGGGGGCGCTACAGCGAAGGAAAACGCTTTCATTAAAAGATTTTCCACCCCGTGTGGCGTAGAGACGAAATCTTTTTTTTCCCTGATTCCTTGGGTCCTGCCGAATCAAAAAGGTACATACAACCACTAAGCTCCGCCTACTTAGATTTTTTGCTATTTTGCATAATTTGCAAAACCTACTTTTGTGTACTCCTCCGTGGATTTTTGTCCAATTTTCTTGAGCTTGGTGTCAAAATGTTCGCAGGAGCCTGTAGTTTAATAATTATCAAAAAAACGTTGAAATTTCGATTCAAGATGGCCGCCATATGCAAATGAACCTCTTCGGCTTATTTTATGTTTTACTTAAAAATCTATAACAAACTCATGGTTTACTCAAATGTGTTTACATTTCATATTCTACTTTCAGACATGATTCTGAGGTAGCTTGTCAAAGGAGAAGCCAATATTCATATAGGGGGCGCTGTAAATGCTTCAAGTTTATATCTCAGCATCCGTAAGGCGGATCGGACCGCCGCTTGGCATGCTGCTTCTATGGGCAAGGCTGTAGAGGGAAAATTAAGGACAACTCGATTCGAGCAAAATTGTGATTGTCATCGACCAATCAGCTGTCATCAGCTGTTTGACAACCTTAACAAGGTCCAATCATCATGGGATTTGACTGGTATGTCCCTGGGAGGCCTCCCTAAGAGCAGAAAAATTGTCATAACGATAGCCACTAGGGGGCGCTATATCAAGAAAATATTATATATCTCTGTGAAAATTAAGCATATTGACACGCAGTTTGCTTCTTTTTATACTCTGCAGAGGGCCTAACAACTTTGTAATTGCAAGTGTTGTCAAAAAATGCTTTGCTTTTTCTCAGTTTCCAAATGTTCAAAATTGAAGCTTTTCGAACTAGTCCGTGGAATTTTGCGATATTCACAAACAGTTGACCTTGTTGGAATCTGCAGAGTCTGTAGGTAAATAATTATCAAAAAAAGTTCAACATTTGGACAAACTTTTGTTGTAATAAAACAATTAATTGAAGTGTGGGGAGCTTTAAACATTCTTTTAGCTATAACTCAAACAAATTAAGTCCAATCAAGACCAAACGTGACAGAAGTATGTATGGTCTTGTCCTGAAGACGTATGTACAATATGATCAAAATTTACCAAAAGGGGGCGCTACAATTGGACAAAAACTGATTAAATGGGCTTTTTTATGTTATAGCGCCATCTAGGAACGCAGTGGCACCCCAACTTAATTATGACATCTGGTCCTCAGTCTGATCAAGTATGTGACGTTTTAAAATTTTTGGGGAAAGCATTTTTGAGTTATAGGTGTATATTAGTGTACACATATAGCTTATATTTGACTTGAGGAATACATGCTAGATCTGTGTTATTGGGAGTGGCCTGTAAGCTACATAGTAATAAAAGTGCAACAATTTTTTGTTAAAGTTCAGATCCTTAGGATTCAGCTGATACCGTACATGCCCATGTTAGGTAAATATCCACATAGGAGTACATGCTTAAATCTTTCTGTATGTGCTTTCATGGCTGATCTAAAAATATGGGAAAGTAGTCATTTCTCACCAGCAGATGGCAGTCTAAGACTATACATTGTGCTGTTGAACTACAGTGGCTCTGAGACATTATGCAAAATGCAATGTGGAGCAAAGACCATAAGGCCCAGAAACACCTCCCTTGGCAGCAAGGTCCAGCAGGTGTAAAATGACTCAGCCAAGGAAAATGACATTCTTTGGCCAGATGGTGGCGCTATAGCAAAGGGAAAAGCATTGAGGTCTATATCTCCTACACCGTAAGGCCTAGAGATGAAATCTTTTTGTCCCTTATTCCTTGGCTTAAGACAAACTAATTTGCTGTTGGATCATAAAGCTCAGCCCACTTAGATTTTGAGCTAATTTGCATAATTTGCAAAACATACTTTTGTCAATAAGTCTATGAATTTTTCACCAAGTCCCTTGAGCTTGGTGCCAAAACGTTCACATGAGTCTGACCCTAGGTAATTATAGAATTAATTGACATTTTGATTCATGATGGCAAATGAACCTCTTCAGCTTATCACAGGTTTTACTTGAACATCTCTAACTCCATACTTTGCTCAAATGGGTTCAAATTTAAGATTCCACTTATAGAAATGCTTTTAAAGGTAGCATGGCAGCGATGTAGGCCTATTGCTTCCAAACAGGCCTGTTAAGCGAGAACCCCGTTAGTTGCCGCTTGCGGCTATATTTATTATTATTCTTTTTCTTTTTCTGCCATAAAACGAATCGCACAGCCCAAACCGTAAGGCCTAGACACTTGAGACTTGGTCAATAGGTAGTAGTCGGTCTCGCTACTCAGGCGCAAAATATCAGCCCAATTGGCCTCAAGGGGGCGCTACAGCGAAGGAAAACACTTTCATTAAAAGATTTTCCACCCCGTGTGGCGTAGAGACGAAATCTTTTTTTTCCCTGATTCCTTGGGTCCTGCCGAATCAAAAAGGTACATACAACCACTAAGCTCCGCCTACTTAGATTTTTTGCTATTTTGCATAATTTGCAAAACCTACTTTTGTGTACTCCTCCGTGGATTTTTGTCCAATTTTCTTGAGCTTGGTGTCAAAATGTTCGCAGGAGCCTGTAGTTTAATAATTATCAAAAAAACGTTGAAATTTCGATTCAAGATGGCCGCCATATGCAAATGAACCTCTTCGGCTTATTTTATGTTTTACTTAAAAATCTATAACAAACTCATGGTTTACTCAAATGTGTTTACATTTCATATTCTACTTTCAGACATGATTCTGAGGTAGCTTGTCAAAGGAGAAGCCAATATTCATATAGGGGGCGCTGTAAATGCTTCAAGTTTATATCTCAGCATCCGTAAGGCGGATCAGACCGCCGCTTGGCATGCTGCTTCTATGGGCAAGGCTGTAGAGGGAAAATTAAGGACAACTCGATTCGAGCAAAATTGTGATTGTCATCGACCAATCAGCTGTCATCAGCTGTTTGACAACCTTAACAAGGTCCAATCATCATGGGATTTGACTGGTATGTCCCTGGGAGGCCTCCCTAAGAGCAGAAAAATTGTCATAACGATAGCCACTAGGGGGCGCTATATCAAGAAAATATTATATATCTCTGTGAAAATTAAGCATATTGACACGCAGTTTGCTTCTTTTTATACTCTGCAGAGGGCCTAACAACTTTGTAATTGCAAGTGTTGTCAAAAAATGCTTTGCTTTTTCTCAGTTTCCAAATGTTCAAAATTGAAGCTTTTCGAACTAGTCCGTGGAATTTTGCGATATTCACAAACAGTTGACCTTGTTGGAATCTGCAGAGTCTGTAGGTAAATAATTATCAAAAAAAGTTCAACATTTGGACAAACTTTTGTTGTAATAAAACAATTAATTGAAGTGTGGGGAGCTTTAAACATTCTTTTAGCTATAACTCAAACAAATTAAGTCCAATCAAGACCAAACGTGACAGAAGTATGTATGGTCTTGTCCTGAAGACGTATGTACAATATGATCAAAATTTACCAAAAGGGGGCGCTACAATTGGACAAAAACTGATTAAATGGGCTTTTTTATGTTATAGCGCCATCTAGGAACGCAGTGGCACCCCAACTTAATTATGACATCTGGTCCTCAGTCTGATCAAGTATGTGACGTTTTAAAATTTTTGGGGAAAGCATTTTTGAGTTATAGGTGTATATTAGTGTACACATATAGCTTATATTTGACTTGAGGAATACATGCTAGATCTGTGTTATTGGGAGTGGCCTGTAAGCTACATAGTAATAAAAGTGCAACAATTTTTTGTTAAAGTTCAGATCCTTCTCACCAGCAGATGGCAGTCTAAGACTATACATTGTGCTGTTGAACTACAGTGGCTCTGAGACATTATGCAAAATGCAATGTGGAGCAAAGACCATAAGGCCCAGAAACACCTCCCTTGGCAGCAAGGTCCAGCAGGTGTAAAATGACTCAGCCAAGGAAAATGACATTCTTTGGCCAGATGGTGGCGCTATAGCAAAGGGAAAAGCATTGAGGTCTATATCTCCTACACCGTAAGGCCTAGAGATGAAATCTTTTTGTCCCTTATTCCTTGGCTTAAGACAAACTAATTTGCTGTTGGATCATAAAGCTCAGCCCACTTAGATTTTGAGCTAATTTGCATAATTTGCAAAACATACTTTTGTCAATAAGTCTATGAATTTTTCACCAAGTCCCTTGAGCTTGGTGCCAAAACGTTCACATGAGTCTGACCCTAGGTAATTATAGAATTAATTGACATTTTGATTCATGATGGCAAATGAACCTCTTCAGCTTATCACAGGTTTTACTTGAACATCTCTAACTCCATACTTTGCTCAAATGGGTTCAAATTTAAGATTCCACTTATAGAAATGCTTTTAAAGGTAGCATGGCAGCGATGTAGGCCTATTGCTTCCAAACAGGCCTGTTAAGCGAGAACCCCGTTAATTGCCGCTTGCGGCTATATTTATTATTATTCTTTTTCTTTTTCTGCCATAAAACGAATCGCACAGCCCAAACCGTAAGGCCTAGACACTTGAGACTTGGTCAATAGGTAGTAGTCGGTCTCGCTACTCAGGCGCAAAATATCAGCCCAATTGGCCTCAAGGGGGCGCTACAGCGAAGGAAAACGCTTTCATTAAAAGATTTTCCACCCCGTGTGGCGTAGAGACGAAATCTTTTTTTTCTCTGATTCCTTGGGTCCTGCCGAATCAAAAAGGTACATACAACCACTAAGCTCCGCCTACTTAGATTTTTTGCTATTTTGCATAATTTGCAAAACCTACTTTTGTGTACTCCTCCGTGGATTTTTGTCCAATTTTCTTGAGCTTGGTGTCAAAATGTTCGCAGGAGCCTGTAGTTTAATAATTATCAAAAAAACGTTGAAATTTCGATTCAAGATGGCCGCCATATGCAAATGAACCTCTTCGGCTTATTTTATGTTTTACTTAAAAATCTATAACAAACTCATGGTTTACTCAAATGTGTTTACATTTCATATTCTACTTTCAGACATGATTCTGAGGTAGCTTGTCAAAGGAGAAGCCAATATTCATATAGGGGGCGCTGTAAATGCTTCAAGTTTATATCTCAGCATCCGTAAGGCGGATCGGACCGCCGCTTGGCATGCTGCTTCTATGGGCAAGGCTGTAGAGGGAAAATTAAGGACAACTCGATTCGAGCAAAATTGTGATTGTCATCGACCAATCAGCTGTCATCAGCTGTTTGACAACCTTAACAAGGTCCAATCATCATGGGATTTGACTGGTATGTCCCTGGGAGGCCTCCCTAAGAGCAGAAAAATTGTCATAACGATAGCCACTAGAGGGCGCTATATCAAGAAAATATTATATATCTCTGTGAAAATTAAGCATATTGACACGCAGTTTGCTTCGTTTTATACTCTGCAGAGGGCCTAACAACTTTGTATTTGCAAGTGTTGTCAAAAAATGCTTTGCTTTTTCTCAGTTTCCAAATGTTCAAAATTGAAGCTTTTCGAACTAGTCCGTGGAATTTTGCGATATTCACAAACAGTTGACCTTGTTGGAATCTGCAGAGTCTGTAGGTAAATAATTATCAAAAAAAGTTCAACATTTGGACAAACTTTTGTTGTAATAAAACAATTAATTGAAGTGTGGGGAGCTTTAAACATTCTTTTAGCTATAACTCAAACAAATTAAGTCCAATCAAGACCAAACGTGACAGAAGTATGTATGGTCTTGTCCTGAAGACGTATGTACAATATGATCAAAATTTACCAAAAGGGGGCGCTACAATTGGACAAAAACTGATTAAATGGGCTTTTTTATGTTATAGCGCCATCTAGGAACGCAGTGGCACCCCAACTTAATTATGACATCTGGTCCTCAGTCTGATCAAGTATGTGACGTTTTAAAATTTTTGGGGAAAGCATTTTTGAGTTATAGGTGTATATTAGTGTACACATATAGCTTATATTTGACTTGAGGAATACATGCTAGATCTGTGTTATTGGGAGTGGCCTGTAAGCTACATAGTAATAAAAGTGCAACAATTTTTTGTTAAAGTTCAGATCCTTAGGATTCAGCTGATACCGTACATGCCCATGTTAGGTAAATATCCACATAGGAGTACATGCTTAAATCTTTCTGTATGTGCTTTCATGGCTGATCTAAAAATATGGGAAAGTAGTCATTTCTCACCAGCAGATGGCAGTCTAAGACTATACATTGTGCTGTTGAACTACAGTGGCTCTGAGACATTATGCAAAATGCAATGTGGAGCAAAGACCATAAGGCCCAGAAACACCTCCCTTGGCAGCAAGGTCCAGCAGGTGTAAAATGACTCAGCCAAGGAAAATGACATTCTTTGGCCAGATGGTGGCGCTATAGCAAAGGGAAAAGCATTGAGGTCTATATCTCCTACACCGTAAGGCCTAGAGATGAAATCTTTTTGTCCCTTATTCCTTGGCTTAAGACAAACTAATTTGCTGTTGGATCATAAAGCTCAGCCCACTTAGATTTTGAGCTAATTTGCATAATTTGCAAAACATACTTTTGTCAATAAGTCTATGAATTTTTCACCAAGTCCCTTGAGCTTGGTGCCAAAACGTTCACATGAGTCTGACCCTAGGTAATTATAGAATTAATTGACATTTTGATTCATGATGGCAAATGAACCTCTTCAGCTTATCACAGGTTTTACTTGAACATCTCTAACTCCATACTTTGCTCAAATGGGTTCAAATTTAAGATTCCACTTATAGAAATGCTTTTAAAGGTAGCATGGCAGCGATGTAGGCCTATTGCTTCCAAACAGGCCTGTTAAGCGAGAACCCCGTTAATTGCCGCTTGCGGCTATATTTATTATTATTCTTTTTCTTTTTCTGCCATAAAACGAATCGCACAGCCCAAACCGTAAGGCCTAGACACTTGAGACTTGGTCAATAGGTAGTAGTCGGTCTCGCTACTCAGGCGCAAAATATCAGCCCAATTGGCCTCAAGGGGGCGCTACAGCGAAGGAAAACGCTTTCATTAAAAGATTTTCCACCCCGTGTGGCGTAGAGACGAAATCTTTTTTTTCCCTGATTCCTTGGGTCCTGCCGAATCAAAAAGGTACATAGAACCACTAAGCTCCGCCTACTTAGATTTTTTGCTATTTTGCATAATTTGCAAAACCTACTTTTGTGTACTCCTCCGTGGATTTTTGTCCAATTTTCTTGAGCTTGGTGTCAAAATGTTCGCAGGAGCCTGTAGTTTAATAATTATCAAAAAAACGTTGAAATTTCGATTCAAGATGGCCGCCATATGCAAATGAACCTCTTCGGCTTATTTTATGTTTTACTTAAAAATCTATAACAAACTCATGGTTTACTCAAATGTGTTTACATTTCATATTCTACTTTCAGACATGATTCTGAGGTAGCTTGTCAAAGGAGAAGCCAATATTCATATAGGGGGCGCTGTAAATGCTTCAAGTTTATATCTCAGCATCCGTAAGGCGGATCGGACCGCCGCTTGGCATGCTGCTTCTATGGGCAAGGCTGTAGAGGGAAAATTAAGGACAACTCGATTCGAGCAAAATTGTGATTGTCATCGACCAATCAGCTGTCATCAGCTGTTTGACAACCTTAACAAGGTCCAATCATCATGGGATTTGACTGGTATGTCCCTGGGAGGCCTCCCTAAGAGCAGAAAAATTGTCATAACGATAGCCACTAGGGGGCGCTATATCAAGAAAATATTATATATCTCTGTGAAAATTAAGCATATTGACACGCAGTTTGCTTCTTTTTATACTCTGCAGAGGGCCTAACAACTTTGTAATTGCAAGTGTTGTCAAAAAATGCTTTGCTTTTTCTCAGTTTCCAAATGTTCAAAATTGAAGCTTTTCGAACTAGTCCGTGGAATTTTGCGATATTCACAAACAGTTGACCTTGTTGGAATCTGCAGAGTCTGTAGGTAAATAATTATCAAAAAAAGTTCAACATTTGGACAAACTTTTGTTGTAATAAAACAATTAATTGAAGTGTGGGGAGCTTTAAACATTCTTTTAGCTATAACTCAAACAAATTAAGTCCAATCAAGACCAAACGTGACAGAAGTATGTATGGTCTTGTCCTGAAGACGTATGTACAATATGATCAAAATTTACCAAAAGGGGGCGCTACAATTGGACAAAAACTGATTAAATGGGCTTTTTTATGTTATAGCGCCATCTAGGAACGCAGTGGCACCCCAACTTAATTATGACATCTGGTCCTCAGTCTGATCAAGTATGTGACGTTTTAAAATTTTTGGGGAAAGCATTTTTGAGTTATAGGTGTATATTAGTGTACACATATAGCTTATATTTGACTTGAGGAATACATGCTAGATCTGTGTTATTGGGAGTGGCCTGTAAGCTACATAGTAATAAAAGTGCAACAATTTTTTGTTAAAGTTCAGATCCTTAGGATTCAGCTGATACCGTACATGCCCATGTTAGGTAAATATCCACATAGGAGTACATGCTTAAATCTTTCTGTATGTGCTTTCATGGCTGATCTAAAAATATGGGAAAGTAGTCATTTCTCACCAGCAGATGGCAGTCTAAGACTATACATTGTGCTGTTGAACTACAGTGGCTCTGAGACATTATGCAAAATGCAATGTGGAGCAAAGACCATAAGGCCCAGAAACACCTCCCTTGGCAGCAAGGTCCAGCAGGTGTAAAATGACTCAGCCAAGGAAAATGACATTCTTTGGCCAGATGGTGGCGCTATAGCAAAGGGAAAAGCATTGAGGTCTATATCTCCTACACCGTAAGGCCTAGAGATGAAATCTTTTTGTCCCTTATTCCTTGGCTTAAGACAAACTAATTTGCTGTTGGATCATAAAGCTCAGCCCACTTAGATTTTGAGCTAATTTGCATAATTTGCAAAACATACTTTTGTCAATAAGTCTATGAATTTTTCACCAAGTCCCTTGAGCTTGGTGCCAAAACGTTCACATGAGTCTGACCCTAGGTAATTATAGAATTAATTGACATTTTGATTCATGATGGCAAATGAACCTCTTCAGCTTATCACAGGTTTTACTTGAACATCTCTAACTCCATACTTTGCTCAAATGGGTTCAAATTTAAGATTCCACTTATAGAAATGCTTTTAAAGGTAGCATGGCAGCGATGTAGGCCTATTGCTTCCAAACAGGCCTGTTAAGCGAGAACCCCGTTAATTGCCGCTTGCGGCTATATTTATTATTATTCTTTTTCTTTTTCTGCCATAAAACGAATCGCACAGCCCAAACCGTAAGGCCTAGACACTTGAGACTTGGTCAATAGGTAGTAGTCGGTCTCGCTACTCAGGCGCAAAATATCAGCCCAATTGGCCTCAAGGGGGCGCTACAGCGAAGGAAAACGCTTTCATTAAAAGATTTTCCACCCCGTGTGGCGTAGAGACGAAATCTTTTTTTTCCCTGATTCCTTGGGTCCTGCCGAATCAAAAAGGTACATACAACCACTAAGCTCCGCCTACTTAGATTTTTTGCTATTTTGCATAATTTGCAAAACCTACTTTTGTGTACTCCTCCGTGGATTTTTGTCCAATTTTCTTGAGCTTGGTGTCAAAATGTTCGCAGGAGCCTGTAGTTTAATAATTATCAAAAAAACGTTGAAATTTCGATTCAAGATGGCCGCCATATGCAAATGAACCTCTTCGGCTTATTTTATGTTTTACTTAAAAATCTATAACAAACTCATGGTTTACTCAAATGTGTTTACATTTCATATTCTACTTTCAGACATGATTCTGAGGTAGCTTGTCAAAGGAGAAGCCAATATTCATATAGGGGGCGCTGTAAATGCTTCAAGTTTATATCTCAGCATCCGTAAGGCGGATCGGACCGCCGCTTGGCATGCTGCTTCTATGGGCAAGGCTGTAGAGGGAAAATTAAGGACAACTCGATTCGAGCAAAATTGTGATTGTCATCGACCAATCAGCTGTCATCAGCTGTTTGACAACCTTAACAAGGTCCAATCATCATGGGATTTGACTGGTATGTCCCTGGGAGGCCTCCCTAAGAGCAGAAAAATTGTCATAACGATAGCCACTAGGGGGCGCTATATCAAGAAAATATTATATATCTCTGTGAAAATTAAGCATATTGACACGCAGTTTGCTTCTTTTTATACTCTGCAGAGGGCCTAACAACTTTGTAATTGCAAGTGTTGTCAAAAAATGCTTTGCTTTTTCTCAGTTTCCAAATGTTCAAAATTGAAGCTTTTCGAACTAGTCCGTGGAATTTTGCGATATTCACAAACAGTTGACCTTGTTGGAATCTGCAGAGTCTGTAGGTAAATAATTATCAAAAAAAGTTCAACATTTGGACAAACTTTTGTTGTAATAAAACAATTAATTGAAGTGTGGGGAGCTTTAAACATTCTTTTAGCTATAACTCAAACAAATTAAGTCCAATCAAGACCAAACGTGACAGAAGTATGTATGGTCTTGTCCTGAAGACGTATGTACAATATGATCAAAATTTACCAAAAGGGGGCGCTACAATTGGACAAAAACTGATTAAATGGGCTTTTTTATGTTATAGCGCCATCTAGGAACGCAGTGGCACCCCAACTTAATTATGACATCTGGTCCTCAGTCTGATCAAGTATGTGACGTTTTAAAATTTTTGGGGAAAGCATTTTTGAGTTATAGGTGTATATTAGTGTACACATATAGCTTATATTTGACTTGAGGAATACATGCTAGATCTGTGTTATTGGGAGTGGCCTGTAAGCTACATAGTAATAAAAGTGCAACAATTTTTTGTTAAAGTTCAGATCCTTAGGATTCAGCTGATACCGTACATGCCCATGTTAGGTAAATATCCACATAGGAGTACATGCTTAAATCTTTCTGTATGTGCTTTCATGGCTGATCTAAAAATATGGGAAAGTAGTCATTTCTCACCAGCAGATGGCAGTCTAAGACTATACATTGTGCTGTTGAACTACAGTGGCTCTGAGACATTATGCAAAATGCAATGTGGAGCAAAGACCATAAGGCCCAGAAACACCTCCCTTGGCAGCAAGGTCCAGCAGGTGTAAAATGACTCAGCCAAGGAAAATGACATTCTTTGGCCAGATGGTGGCGCTATAGCAAAGGGAAAAGCATTGAGGTCTATATCTCCTACACCGTAAGGCCTAGAGATGAAATCTTTTTGTCCCTTATTCCTTGGCTTAAGACAAACTAATTTGCTGTTGGATCATAAAGCTCAGCCCACTTAGATTTTGAGCTAATTTGCATAATTTGCAAAACATACTTTTGTCAATAAGTCTATGAATTTTTCACCAAGTCCCTTGAGCTTGGTGCCAAAACGTTCACATGAGTCTGACCCTAGGTAATTATAGAATTAATTGACATTTTGATTCATGATGGCAAATGAACCTCTTCAGCTTATCACAGGTTTTACTTGAACATCTCTAACTCCATACTTTGCTCAAATGGGTTCAAATTTAAGATTCCACTTATAGAAATGCTTTTAAAGGTAGCATGGCAGCGATGTAGGCCTATTGCTTCCAAACAGGCCTGTTAAGCGAGAACCCCGTTAATTGCCGCTTGCGGCTATATTTATTATTATTCTTTTTCTTTTTCTGCCATAAAACGAATCGCACAGCCCAAACCGTAAGGCCTAGACACTTGAGACTTGGTCAATAGGTAGTAGTCGGTCTCGCTACTCAGGCGCAAAATATCAGCCCAATTGGCCTCAAGGGGGCGCTACAGCGAAGGAAAACGCTTTCATTAAAAGATTTTCCACCCCGTGTGGCGTAGAGACGAAATCTTTTTTTTCCCTGATTCCTTGGGTCCTGCCGAATCAAAAAGGTACATAGAACCACTAAGCTCCGCCTACTTAGATTTTTTGCTATTTTGCATAATTTGCAAAACCTACTTTTGTGTACTCCTCCGTGGATTTTTGTCCAATTTTCTTGAGCTTGGTGTCAAAATGTTCGCAGGAGCCTGTAGTTTAATAATTATCAAAAAAACGTTGAAATTTCGATTCAAGATGGCCGCCATATGCAAATGAACCTCTTCGGCTTATTTTATGTTTTACTTAAAAATCTATAACAAACTCATGGTTTACTCAAATGTGTTTACATTTCATATTCTACTTTCAGACATGATTCTGAGGTAGCTTGTCAAAGGAGAAGCCAATATTCATATAGGGGGCGCTGTAAATGCTTCAAGTTTATATCTCAGCATCCGTAAGGCGGATCGGACCGCCGCTTGGCATGCTGCTTCTATGGGCAAGGCTGTAGAGGGAAAATTAAGGACAACTCGATTCGAGCAAAATTGTGATTGTCATCGACCAATCAGCTGTCATCAGCTGTTTGACAACCTTAACAAGGTCCAATCATCATGGGATTTGACTGGTATGTCCCTGGGAGGCCTCCCTAAGAGCAGAAAAATTGTCATAACGATAGCCACTAGGGGGCGCTATATCAAGAAAATATTATATATCTCTGTGAAAATTAAGCATATTGACACGCAGTTTGCTTCTTTTTATACTCTGCAGAGGGCCTAACAACTTTGTAATTGCAAGTGTTGTCAAAAAATGCTTTGCTTTTTCTCAGTTTCCAAATGTTCAAAATTGAAGCTTTTCGAACTAGTCCGTGGAATTTTGCGATATTCACAAACAGTTGACCTTGTTGGAATCTGCAGAGTCTGTAGGTAAATAATTATCAAAAAAAGTTCAACATTTGGACAAACTTTTGTTGTAATAAAACAATTAATTGAAGTGTGGGGAGCTTTAAACATTCTTTTAGCTATAACTCAAACAAATTAAGTCCAATCAAGACCAAACGTGACAGAAGTATGTATGGTCTTGTCCTGAAGACGTATGTACAATATGATCAAAATTTACCAAAAGGGGGCGCTACAATTGGACAAAAACTGATTAAATGGGCTTTTTTATGTTATAGCGCCATCTAGGAACGCAGTGGCACCCCAACTTAATTATGACATCTGGTCCTCAGTCTGATCAAGTATGTGACGTTTTAAAATTTTTGGGGAAAGCATTTTTGAGTTATAGGTGTATATTAGTGTACACATATAGCTTATATTTGACTTGAGGAATACATGCTAGATCTGTGTTATTGGGAGTGGCCTGTAAGCTACATAGTAATAAAAGTGCAACAATTTTTTGTTAAAGTTCAGATCCTTAGGATTCAGCTGATACCGTACATGCCCATGTTAGGTAAATATCCACATAGGAGTACATGCTTAAATCTTTCTGTATGTGCTTTCATGGCTGATCTAAAAATATGGGAAAGTAGTCATTTCTCACCAGCAGATGGCAGTCTAAGACTATACATTGTGCTGTTGAACTACAGTGGCTCTGAGACATTATGCAAAATGCAATGTGGAGCAAAGACCATAAGGCCCAGAAACACCTCCCTTGGCAGCAAGGTCCAGCAGGTGTAAAATGACTCAGCCAAGGAAAATGACATTCTTTGGCCAGATGGTGGCGCTATAGCAAAGGGAAAAGCATTGAGGTCTATATCTCCTACACCGTAAGGCCTAGAGATGAAATCTTTTTGTCCCTTATTCCTTGGCTTAAGACAAACTAATTTGCTGTTGGATCATAAAGCTCAGCCCACTTAGATTTTGAGCTAATTTGCATAATTTGCAAAACATACTTTTGTCAATAAGTCTATGAATTTTTCACCAAGTCCCTTGAGCTTGGTGCCAAAACGTTCACATGAGTCTGACCCTAGGTAATTATAGAATTAATTGACATTTTGATTCATGATGGCAAATGAACCTCTTCAGCTTATCACAGGTTTTACTTGAACATCTCTAACTCCATACTTTGCTCAAATGGGTTCAAATTTAAGATTCCACTTATAGAAATGCTTTTAAAGGTAGCATGGCAGCGATGTAGGCCTATTGCTTCCAAACAGGCCTGTTAAGCGAGAACCCCGTTAATTGCCGCTTGCGGCTATATTTATTATTATTCTTTTTCTTTTTCTGCCATAAAACGAATCGCACAGCCCAAACCGTAAGGCCTAGACACTTGAGACTTGGTCAATAGGTAGTAGTCGGTCTCGCTACTCAGGCGCAAAATATCAGCCCAATTGGCCTCAAGGGGGCGCTACAGCGAAGGAAAACGCTTTCATTAAAAGATTTTCCACCCCGTGTGGCGTAGAGACGAAATCTTTTTTTTCCCTGATTCCTTGGGTCCTGCCGAATCAAAAAGGTACATACAACCACTAAGCTCCGCCTACTTAGATTTTTTGCTATTTTGCATAATTTGCAAAACCTACTTTTGTGTACTCCTCCGTGGATTTTTGTCCAATTTTCTTGAGCTTGGTGTCAAAATGTTCGCAGGAGCCTGTAGTTTAATAATTATCAAAAAAACGTTGAAATTTCGATTCAAGATGGCCGCCATATGCAAATGAACCTCTTCGGCTTATTTTATGTTTTACTTAAAAATCTATAACAAACTCATGGTTTACTCAAATGTGTTTACATTTCATATTCTACTTTCAGACATGATTCTGAGGTAGCTTGTCAAAGGAGAAGCCAATATTCATATAGGGGGCGCTGTAAATGCTTCAAGTTTATATCTCAGCATCCGTAAGGCGGATCGGACCGCCGCTTGGCATGCTGCTTCTATGGGCAAGGCTGTAGAGGGAAAATTAAGGACAACTCGATTCGAGCAAAATTGTGATTGTCATCGACCAATCAGCTGTCATCAGCTGTTTGACAACCTTAACAAGGTCCAATCATCATGGGATTTGACTGGTATGTCCCTGGGAGGCCTCCCTAAGAGCAGAAAAATTGTCATAACGATAGCCACTAGGGGGCGCTATATCAAGAAAATATTATATATCTCTGTGAAAATTAAGCATATTGACACGCAGTTTGCTTCTTTTTATACTCTGCAGAGGGCCTAACAACTTTGTAATTGCAAGTGTTGTCAAAAAATGCTTTGCTTTTTCTCAGTTTCCAAATGTTCAAAATTGAAGCTTTTCGAACTAGTCCGTGGAATTTTGCGATATTCACAAACAGTTGACCTTGTTGGAATCTGCAGAGTCTGTAGGTAAATAATTATCAAAAAAAGTTCAACATTTGGACAAACTTTTGTTGTAATAAAACAATTAATTGAAGTGTGGGGAGCTTTAAACATTCTTTTAGCTATAACTCAAACAAATTAAGTCCAATCAAGACCAAACGTGACAGAAGTATGTATGGTCTTGTCCTGAAGACGTATGTACAATATGATCAAAATTTACCAAAAGGGGGCGCTACAATTGGACAAAAACTGATTAAATGGGCTTTTTTATGTTATAGCGCCATCTAGGAACGCAGTGGCACCCCAACTTAATTATGACATCTGGTCCTCAGTCTGATCAAGTATGTGACGTTTTAAAATTTTTGGGGAAAGCATTTTTGAGTTATAGGTGTATATTAGTGTACACATATAGCTTATATTTGACTTGAGGAATACATGCTAGATCTGTGTTATTGGGAGTGGCCTGTAAGCTACATAGTAATAAAAGTGCAACAATTTTTTGTTAAAGTTCAGATCCTTAGGATTCAGCTGATACCGTACATGCCCATGTTAGGTAAATATCCACATAGGAGTACATGCTTAAATCTTTCTGTATGTGCTTTCATGGCTGATCTAAAAATATGGGAAAGTAGTCATTTCTCACCAGCAGATGGCAGTCTAAGACTATACATTGTGCTGTTGAACTACAGTGGCTCTGAGACATTATGCAAAATGCAATGTGGAGCAAAGACCATAAGGCCCAGAAACACCTCCCTTGGCAGCAAGGTCCAGCAGGTGTAAAATGACTCAGCCAAGGAAAATGACATTCTTTGGCCAGATGGTGGCGCTATAGCAAAGGGAAAAGCATTGAGGTCTATATCTCCTACACCGTAAGGCCTAGAGATGAAA
Organism: Hoplias malabaricus; assembly: GCF_029633855.1. NCBI lineage: Eukaryota > Metazoa > Chordata > Actinopteri > Characiformes > Erythrinidae > Hoplias > Hoplias malabaricus. The sequence goes on from NC_089820.1 coordinate 38,786,841, forward strand.
TCTTTTTGTCCCTTATTCCTTGGCTTAAGACAAACTAATTTGCTGTTGGATCATAAAGCTCAGCCCACTTAGATTTTGAGCTAATTTGCATAATTTGCAAAACATACTTTTGTCAATAAGTCTATGAATTTTTCACCAAGTCCCTTGAGCTTGGTGCCAAAACGTTCACATGAGTCTGACCCTAGGTAATTATAGAATTAATTGACATTTTGATTCATGATGGCAAATGAACCTCTTCAGCTTATCACAGGTTTTACTTGAACATCTCTAACTCCATACTTTGCTCAAATGGGTTCAAATTTAAGATTCCACTTATAGAAATGCTTTTAAAGGTAGCATGGCAGCGATGTAGGCCTATTGCTTCCAAACAGGCCTGTTAAGCGAGAACCCCGTTAATTGCCGCTTGCGGCTATATTTATTATTATTCTTTTTCTTTTTCTGCCATAAAACGAATCGCACAGCCCAAACCGTAAGGCCTAGACACTTGAGACTTGGTCAATAGGTAGTAGTCGGTCTCGCTACTCAGGCGCAAAATATCAGCCCAATTGGCCTCAAGGGGGCGCTACAGCGAAGGAAAACGCTTTCATTAAAAGATTTTCCACCCCGTGTGGCGTAGAGACGAAATCTTTTTTTTCCCTGATTCCTTGGGTCCTGCCGAATCAAAAAGGTACATACAACCACTAAGCTCCGCCTACTTAGATTTTTTGCTATTTTGCATAATTTGCAAAACCTACTTTTGTGTACTCCTCCGTGGATTTTTGTCCAATTTTCTTGAGCTTGGTGTCAAAATGTTCGCAGGAGCCTGTAGTTTAATAATTATCAAAAAAACGTTGAAATTTCGATTCAAGATGGCCGCCATATGCAAATGAACCTCTTCGGCTTATTTTATGTTTTACTTAAAAATCTATAACAAACTCATGGTTTACTCAAATGTGTTTACATTTCATATTCTACTTTCAGACATGATTCTGAGGTAGCTTGTCAAAGGAGAAGCCAATATTCATATAGGGGGCGCTGTAAATGCTTCAAGTTTATATCTCAGCATCCGTAAGGCGGATCGGACCGCCGCTTGGCATGCTGCTTCTATGGGCAAGGCTGTAGAGGGAAAATTAAGGACAACTCGATTCGAGCAAAATTGTGATTGTCATCGACCAATCAGCTGTCATCAGCTGTTTGACAACCTTAACAAGGTCCAATCATCATGGGATTTGACTGGTATGTCCCTGGGAGGCCTCCCTAAGAGCAGAAAAATTGTCATAACGATAGCCACTAGGGGGCGCTATATCAAGAAAATATTATATATCTCTGTGAAAATTAAGCATATTGACACGCAGTTTGCTTCTTTTTATACTCTGCAGAGGGCCTAACAACTTTGTAATTGCAAGTGTTGTCAAAAAATGCTTTGCTTTTTCTCAGTTTCCAAATGTTCAAAATTGAAGCTTTTCGAACTAGTCCGTGGAATTTTGCGATATTCACAAACAGTTGACCTTGTTGGAATCTGCAGAGTCTGTAGGTAAATAATTATCAAAAAAAGTTCAACATTTGGACAAACTTTTGTTGTAATAAAACAATTAATTGAAGTGTGGGGAGCTTTAAACATTCTTTTAGCTATAACTCAAACAAATTAAGTCCAATCAAGACCAAACGTGACAGAAGTATGTATGGTCTTGTCCTGAAGACGTATGTACAATATGATCAAAATTTACCAAAAGGGGGCGCTACAATTGGACAAAAACTGATTAAATGGGCTTTTTTATGTTATAGCGCCATCTAGGAACGCAGTGGCACCCCAACTTAATTATGACATCTGGTCCTCAGTCTGATCAAGTATGTGACGTTTTAAAATTTTTGGGGAAAGCATTTTTGAGTTATAGGTGTATATTAGTGTACACATATAGCTTATATTTGACTTGAGGAATACATGCTAGATCTGTGTTATTGGGAGTGGCCTGTAAGCTACATAGTAATAAAAGTGCAACAATTTTTTGTTAAAGTTCAGATCCTTAGGATTCAGCTGATACCGTACATGCCCATGTTAGGTAAATATCCACATAGGAGTACATGCTTAAATCTTTCTGTATGTGCTTTCATGGCTGATCTAAAAATATGGGAAAGTAGTCATTTCTCACCAGCAGATGGCAGTCTAAGACTATACATTGTGCTGTTGAACTACAGTGGCTCTGAGACATTATGCAAAATGCAATGTGGAGCAAAGACCATAAGGCCCAGAAACACCTCCCTTGGCAGCAAGGTCCAGCAGGTGTAAAATGACTCAGCCAAGGAAAATGACATTCTTTGGCCAGATGGTGGCGCTATAGCAAAGGGAAAAGCATTGAGGTCTATATCTCCTACACCGTAAGGCCTAGAGATGAAATCTTTTTGTCCCTTATTCCTTGGCTTAAGACAAACTAATTTGCTGTTGGATCATAAAGCTCAGCCCACTTAGATTTTGAGCTAATTTGCATAATTTGCAAAACATACTTTTGTCAATAAGTCTATGAATTTTTCACCAAGTCCCTTGAGCTTGGTGCCAAAACGTTCACATGAGTCTGACCCTAGGTAATTATAGAATTAATTGACATTTTGATTCATGATGGCAAATGAACCTCTTCAGCTTATCACAGGTTTTACTTGAACATCTCTAACTCCATACTTTGCTCAAATGGGTTCAAATTTAAGATTCCACTTATAGAAATGCTTTTAAAGGTAGCATGGCAGCGATGTAGGCCTATTGCTTCCAAACAGGCCTGTTAAGCGAGAACCCCGTTAATTGCCGCTTGCGGCTATATTTATTATTATTCTTTTTCTTTTTCTGCCATAAAACGAATCGCACAGCCCAAACCGTAAGGCCTAGACACTTGAGACTTGGTCAATAGGTAGTAGTCGGTCTCGCTACTCAGGCGCAAAATATCAGCCCAATTGGCCTCAAGGGGGCGCTACAGCGAAGGAAAACGCTTTCATTAAAAGATTTTCCACCCCGTGTGGCGTAGAGACGAAATCTTTTTTTTCCCTGATTCCTTGGGTCCTGCCGAATCAAAAAGGTACATACAACCACTAAGCTCCGCCTACTTAGATTTTTTGCTATTTTGCATAATTTGCAAAACCTACTTTTGTGTACTCCTCCGTGGATTTTTGTCCAATTTTCTTGAGCTTGGTGTCAAAATGTTCGCAGGAGCCTGTAGTTTAATAATTATCAAAAAAACGTTGAAATTTCGATTCAAGATGGCCGCCATATGCAAATGAACCTCTTCGGCTTATTTTATGTTTTACTTAAAAATCTATAACAAACTCATGGTTTACTCAAATGTGTTTACATTTCATATTCTACTTTCAGACATGATTCTGAGGTAGCTTGTCAAAGGAGAAGCCAATATTCATATAGGGGGCGCTGTAAATGCTTCAAGTTTATATCTCAGCATCCGTAAGGCGGATCGGACCGCCGCTTGGCATGCTGCTTCTATGGGCAAGGCTGTAGAGGGAAAATTAAGGACAACTCGATTCGAGCAAAATTGTGATTGTCATCGACCAATCAGCTGTCATCAGCTGTTTGACAACCTTAACAAGGTCCAATCATCATGGGATTTGACTGGTATGTCCCTGGGAGGCCTCCCTAAGAGCAGAAAAATTGTCATAACGATAGCCACTAGGGGGCGCTATATCAAGAAAATATTATATATCTCTGTGAAAATTAAGCATATTGACACGCAGTTTGCTTCTTTTTATACTCTGCAGAGGGCCTAACAACTTTGTAATTGCAAGTGTTGTCAAAAAATGCTTTGCTTTTTCTCAGTTTCCAAATGTTCAAAATTGAAGCTTTTCGAACTAGTCCGTGGAATTTTGCGATATTCACAAACAGTTGACCTTGTTGGAATCTGCAGAGTCTGTAGGTAAATAATTATCAAAAAAAGTTCAACATTTGGACAAACTTTTGTTGTAATAAAACAATTAATTGAAGTGTGGGGAGCTTTAAACATTCTTTTAGCTATAACTCAAACAAATTAAGTCCAATCAAGACCAAACGTGACAGAAGTATGTATGGTCTTGTCCTGAAGACGTATGTACAATATGATCAAAATTTACCAAAAGGGGGCGCTACAATTGGACAAAAACTGATTAAATGGGCTTTTTTATGTTATAGCGCCATCTAGGAACGCAGTGGCACCCCAACTTAATTATGACATCTGGTCCTCAGTCTGATCAAGTATGTGACGTTTTAAAATTTTTGGGGAAAGCATTTTTGAGTTATAGGTGTATATTAGTGTACACATATAGCTTATATTTGACTTGAGGAATACATGCTAGATCTGTGTTATTGGGAGTGGCCTGTAAGCTACATAGTAATAAAAGTGCAACAATTTTTTGTTAAAGTTCAGATCCTTAGGATTCAGCTGATACCGTACATGCCCATGTTAGGTAAATATCCACATAGGAGTACATGCTTAAATCTTTCTGTATGTGCTTTCATGGCTGATCTAAAAATATGGGAAAGTAGTCATTTCTCACCAGCAGATGGCAGTCTAAGACTATACATTGTGCTGTTGAACTACAGTGGCTCTGAGACATTATGCAAAATGCAATGTGGAGCAAAGACCATAAGGCCCAGAAACACCTCCCTTGGCAGCAAGGTCCAGCAGGTGTAAAATGACTCAGCCAAGGAAAATGACATTCTTTGGCCAGATGGTGGCGCTATAGCAAAGGGAAAAGCATTGAGGTCTATATCTCCTACACCGTAAGGCCTAGAGATGAAATCTTTTTGTCCCTTATTCCTTGGCTTAAGACAAACTAATTTGCTGTTGGATCATAAAGCTCAGCCCACTTAGATTTTGAGCTAATTTGCATAATTTGCAAAACATACTTTTGTCAATAAGTCTATGAATTTTTCACCAAGTCCCTTGAGCTTGGTGCCAAAACGTTCACATGAGTCTGACCCTAGGTAATTATAGAATTAATTGACATTTTGATTCATGATGGCAAATGAACCTCTTCAGCTTATCACAGGTTTTACTTGAACATCTCTAACTCCATACTTTGCTCAAATGGGTTCAAATTTAAGATTCCACTTATAGAAATGCTTTTAAAGGTAGCATGGCAGCGATGTAGGCCTATTGCTTCCAAACAGGCCTGTTAAGCGAGAACCCCGTTAATTGCCGCTTGCGGCTATATTTATTATTATTCTTTTTCTTTTTCTGCCATAAAACGAATCGCACAGCCCAAACCGTAAGGCCTAGACACTTGAGACTTGGTCAATAGGTAGTAGTCGGTCTCGCTACTCAGGCGCAAAATATCAGCCCAATTGGCCTCAAGGGGGCGCTACAGCGAAGGAAAACGCTTTCATTAAAAGATTTTCCACCCCGTGTGGCGTAGAGACGAAATCTTTTTTTTCCCTGATTCCTTGGGTCCTGCCGAATCAAAAAGGTACATACAACCACTAAGCTCCGCCTACTTAGATTTTTTGCTATTTTGCATAATTTGCAAAACCTACTTTTGTGTACTCCTCCGTGGATTTTTGTCCAATTTTCTTGAGCTTGGTGTCAAAATGTTCGCAGGAGCCTGTAGTTTAATAATTATCAAAAAAACGTTGAAATTTCGATTCAAGATGGCCGCCATATGCAAATGAACCTCTTCGGCTTATTTTATGTTTTACTTAAAAATCTATAACAAACTCATGGTTTACTCAAATGTGTTTACATTTCATATTCTACTTTCAGACATGATTCTGAGGTAGCTTGTCAAAGGAGAAGCCAATATTCATATAGGGGGCGCTGTAAATGCTTCAAGTTTATATCTCAGCATCCGTAAGGCGGATCGGACCGCCGCTTGGCATGCTGCTTCTATGGGCAAGGCTGTAGAGGGAAAATTAAGGACAACTCGATTCGAGCAAAATTGTGATTGTCATCGACCAATCAGCTGTCATCAGCTGTTTGACAACCTTAACAAGGTCCAATCATCATGGGATTTGACTGGTATGTCCCTGGGAGGCCTCCCTAAGAGCAGAAAAATTGTCATAACGATAGCCACTAGGGGGCGCTATATCAAGAAAATATTATATATCTCTGTGAAAATTAAGCATATTGACACGCAGTTTGCTTCTTTTTATACTCTGCAGAGGGCCTAACAACTTTGTAATTGCAAGTGTTGTCAAAAAATGCTTTGCTTTTTCTCAGTTTCCAAATGTTCAAAATTGAAGCTTTTCGAACTAGTCCGTGGAATTTTGCGATATTCACAAACAGTTGACCTTGTTGGAATCTGCAGAGTCTGTAGGTAAATAATTATCAAAAAAAGTTCAACATTTGGACAAACTTTTGTTGTAATAAAACAATTAATTGAAGTGTGGGGAGCTTTAAACATTCTTTTAGCTATAACTCAAACAAATTAAGTCCAATCAAGACCAAACGTGACAGAAGTATGTATGGTCTTGTCCTGAAGACGTATGTACAATATGATCAAAATTTACCAAAAGGGGGCGCTACAATTGGACAAAAACTGATTAAATGGGCTTTTTTATGTTATAGCGCCATCTAGGAACGCAGTGGCACCCCAACTTAATTATGACATCTGGTCCTCAGTCTGATCAAGTATGTGACGTTTTAAAATTTTTGGGGAAAGCATTTTTGAGTTATAGGTGTATATTAGTGTACACATATAGCTTATATTTGACTTGAGGAATACATGCTAGATCTGTGTTATTGGGAGTGGCCTGTAAGCTACATAGTAATAAAAGTGCAACAATTTTTTGTTAAAGTTCAGATCCTTAGGATTCAGCTGATACCGTACATGCCCATGTTAGGTAAATATCCACATAGGAGTACATGCTTAAATCTTTCTGTATGTGCTTTCATGGCTGATCTAAAAATATGGGAAAGTAGTCATTTC